>NC_139458.1:64687500-65937500 GCF_057233095.1 Heloderma suspectum | reverse complement strand
GATCAATGTTAAACAGGAAGATAGAAAGCCACTGTCTCCATCTTTAGTAGCAGTTAGCAGTGTTTTTAATACTTCATATCCACCATCCAATGCACACAACCAGATGTCGCCTCTGCCTTCTCCTTTATCCTCAAGTCTGCCTAGTCCACAGCTACACCACAGAATACTTCCATTGCCCACACTTGACACTGAGGAAGAATCTGTGTTTAGTGACTATCACAGTTCGAGACATGCTACTACAAAGTTCCCATTGGGTAAAGACTTGGAAGTACAGTTGCATCTCAAGTTTTCAGAATTTGGACATCCTGGACTTTCTATGAGACAACCAGGCCTATATCAAGGTGCCAGTGTGGAGCAATTGGAAAGCAGCCCTCAAGAAAAAAACAGTATTCAGCTACAGCCCCAATTGAATTCAGGTTAGTCATATTTTAAATATTTTTTTAAAATGCCAAGATAAGGTATAATCTATTGGGAACTTCTTTTATGCAAGTTGCATTGATATTGATAGGATTTGTGCAGGACAAGCTCCTGGAGAATTGCATAACGTTTTGTTTTGTTTTAAGTGCCTATGAAGTTATGTTTATTTTCTAGCTCTTGGGGAACAATTATTTGGAATTAAAATAAAATGTTAGATATTAGTCTAAGCTTTTTATACATAGGTCAAATAAAGAGATTAAAAGTTCTTATTATCTTCACCAATTAAGTTTAATTAAATAGAACGAAAATTAAAATATATAAAGATCACAATCATATATTACATTTTACAATAACCTTTTTATTTCTTCCATTAAACATGCTTCCTATTTATGAAGAATTTTCTTCATTTTTGTATATTGAACTAATAAATTCTGTTTTGAACTAAAATACTATAGTCATTTGCCTACATGTGGAGTATAATCTGCCACATAACCTTTCTTATTTATGAATGTCAACATAACGAATCTATAAAACAATGTTTCTGGATATCATGCCACACTAAATTTACTGAATATGAGTGTGTACTGTATGCATATGGTTATGTATTTTATACCGTTGTTTAATATTTTTATTTTAAAATGTGTATACCATTCTTCTACCACCCTCCCATTAGCACTCAATTTTTCTTTGATCTGTTTTCTGAAAATATAGTAATGAATTGCAGTTTCAGTCAAGAGGCTTTTATTGGGGTTTTTTTCTGGTGTATATGTATGGAGAAATATATAAACATCTGATGTTACCTTTCCTAATTCACATCTTTAAGATATGTTTACAGTAATTAAACAAAATAGCTAATGAAAATCTTCACTGGAATGGTTAGACACAATGAACTGGCAAAGCTTCTCAAAATCTGGTCCCTAAATTGCAATTTAACCATGGGCGTCTTCAGAATCTTTCTCTTTTAAGATGAGCGCAAAGGGAAAGAATGTCTGAACAAACCTTAACTTGGTTTAAGCATTCACCATTTTAATAAACAACTGTAAAATCACATAAAGGAAATGGTATGAGCGCTACCCGTCATACAAAATCATTTTTTAAAATATATTTTTATTTATTTTATCTTTATAAATGAAATATACAATACCAAACATACCACCAACCTGATCAATACTAGAATTTCCCAACAATACAATATTCTGATGAGGACACCATAATAACAAAAAGAGAAGGAAAAAGAAAGGAAAAAAGGAAAAAAGGCAAAGGGAGGAGGAAAGGAAGTGAAGAAGAAGGAAGAAGATTGTAATGTAACTACTTGAGACTGGGAAGGTAGAGGTGATAGTCTAATATCAAGTACCAAGTTGTACTTAAACATGTTTTTCTGCAGATCGTTTTGAGAAACTCTCATTACTATCACCAGTGACTATCCAAACATCGAATTTAGGAGAGCAGTAAGGTGCTTTGTTTTAGTTGTTTTGCATTTACTGTTGAATCAGGTATGGTGAAATATTTTTTTCACTTGCTAGCAGTGGTGATCTGAAACACATTTAAGGTGCCACTCCCATTTATTTGTTACATTTGTTTTGTGATTTATATCATCCTTCTTCTGTGAAATGTTCATTTTAAATTTTGGGCTGCCATTGTTGGCACAATGAAAACTTTCAATTGTTTAAATAATGTTTGTGAAGTACATTAAGAATACATAGTTTTCACAATTATGAGAGATAATTTGTTTTTACAAAACAGAGAAAACATCTGAATTTCTAAAAATGTGTTTGGATGGAATTTAAAACAGCTCCGTAGCTAAAATGTCTTCTGTAGTTTTTAACTAAAATCACAAGGCAAGAATACCTGGTGAGTCAGATGCTTGCATTATGATGAATTAACTTGCCAGAATGATTACAGTCACTTTCATTCCTGCACTCAAGCCTCAGGACTGCTTAAAATCAATACAGCAATCAGAAATTGGAATGACTGGACAGAAATAGATGCTAGATGTTGCATGGATAATAGTTTCATTATTTGGCAGTATCAATTTTGGATGTGTCTATACTTTCTGGTAGGGGCCATGGTGGCTTAGTGGTTAAGACGCTGAACTGCAGACCGGAAGGTCGGCAGGACAGCAGTTCGAGACCCGAGTGCCGCGTGACAGAGTTAGCTCCCTTCTTCAGTCCCAGCTCCTGCCAACCTAGCAGTTCGAAAGCAAGAAATTGCAAGTAGATAAATAGGTACCGCTTCGGCGGGAAAGGTAACAGCGTTCCGTGCACCTCGGTGTTCAGTCATGCCGGCCACATGACCATGGAAGCGTCTTCGGACAGCGCTGGCTCTTTGGCTTAGAAATGGAGATGAGCAGCACACCCTAGAGTCGGACACGACTGGTTGGGGATACCTTTACCTTTTTATACTTTCTGGTATCCTTTTCAGGAGAAGCCCTCCTTAACAGAAGTGAGTTAGCATGTTAATTGCACTACTAATTGCAGATGTTTATCATTAAGATTATGTGTAAAGCTATTTTTAAAATGAGTTCTTGAATATCTGCAACTTTGGCTGCAATTACAAACATGCACACATGGATGTAAATTCTATTGAAATCTAGTCGGGCGGAGCTTGCTTCTGAATAAACATGGCTGGTTGGTATATTGGGCTAGAGGCCATAATCAAGCTCAGCCTCTTCACCTACACCCTGTGTTCCATTTTGGTAAGCTACTAGAGGGTACAGAGTGGAGGAAGAAAGGACAATATATTACCCAGATTAGCTCTGTACTTCACATAGCTCATCCCTGGTAGCCTTCTTGGCATGACCTGGCCATCAGCCAAACAAGATTCTTAGTCTTGCTCCAGATGTGTGTTTATTATTTGCTTTCTGTATTTTAACCCCACTTTTCTATGAATTATTACTAAAGCAGCTAACAAGACAATAACACAACCAACAAATATTTTTTAAAAATGTAATACTAAAATACAAGGAATTACAGCAGCAGAATCATACAGGTATTCCTGCCTATCAGCCTTCTTGTTGCTCTGTCTTCTTCCTCCCCTCCCACTCTGCCAGCTGCCATGTCCAGTTTCTTGTGCACTTTCGTGCTTGCTTGCATCCTCATTCCAGCACCTTCTCCTCTTTGGATGGGCTATTTGGCTCAGACCCTATTCAACCATTTTCCTTTCCTTTGGATTGACCCTCCTGTCCATCTGCCCCCTCTTCCTACCAAGATTGTTACCTCAGCTTCCTGCTTGTCTGCCCAGTGCTGCTAGCCCAGGTACAAAACAGCAGTGTCTGGAAGTGGTCACTACTTTTATAGTCTTACAAATTGACTGGTTGGTGACTGTGTCTTGAAAAGGAATGCTTCATAAAATACTGGAAATTATTGCTACAGGAAGCACTGATAACTTGAACGATCAAAGATGTATTTAAAAGCCTGAGCGGAAATGTTGCCATGGTGCCTGAGGCTGTGCCCTTCTGCCAATGCTCCACACTATCTTAGTCCAGTGAACACTCTACCCCTCTAGCAGTTGTTTGAACAAGAAAATGGATCTTTGATCTAAAAAGAAACAAGTATGCTTAATAAGAGGAAAGTCTTGTGATCAGTTCTTACGTGATGCTTTTGGAAGATTCTGCTTATAAAACAAAAAAGCCCTTTTACAGGCTCTTTGAAAAGAAGACAGCTGATAATGCTGTTTGATGATTTGTTCTGAATGAGATCTGGTGAGAAAGTGTCTCCGGTTTTAGTTTTCCAACAAGACAAGCTTAAGCAGCATTTGGTATTGTTGTTTCTATATAAATGTGACTTCCTGGTAAAAGCCAGTCACTGAAGGGTAGCAAAGTGAATGAAACAGAACTGAAAACCCAGAAGCAGCTTAATGTTTCATGCTGGTCATAAATTAACAATTCAGTATTTTGAGGGACAAAAGGACAGCACCAGTTTCATGTTTGTATCATGACATGGTATTAAAAGGCTTACCTTCAAGCCTCTTTTAACCAATATATGAAGGTGTTTAAGACAACTTGGATGCCTAGGTATAGTAGAGAAGAGAGTTGAAAGTATTTTGTACAAATAATAAAATAAAGGACGAAATTTAGAACTGACCTCTGAATAATATGAGTTATTTCCTGATGTGACATGTTCTAAAATAATATATGTGAGGTGAGCCCTTTCAGAATCAAGCTGAAGAGAATTGTATTTATTCAAAATATTTATTCCCCACGTTTCCAAGTTTTCCAAATAAAAACTTGGTAAGTATTGGTTGCCTTTTCAAATCATTATCTTTTTGAGATATTGGCAGTGCAGTCTTTGATTTGTTATGTTTTTACTTTGTAGTTTCTTGTGAGCCACTGATGAAGATGGAAGTTGAAATGCATTTGGCCCATTTGTACTTTTTAAGGTTTTATATACTCTGGTTAAAAAAAAAAAATTATATACATGGCCATATGTTTCTTTTTACATTGCTAAAACATTTTAGCATTATAGCATTCCGGTTTTATACACTCATGTTTTTATTTGTATATTATGACACATACGTCTACGTCATAATGTTTTTAATATTTGCGCTGGTGGATCAGATCACTAAGGGGTCGGGTAACTTTAGAACAGGGGTGGGCAACTTATGGCCCTCCAGATGTTTTGGCCTACAACTCCCATCAACCCTAGCAAGCATAGCCAACAGTGAGGGATCATGCCTGCTTTAGAACATGCTTAAAATGAGCCACTGAAGAGCCTACACTTGGCAACCTTAATGAGGGAACAAGGCCCAACAGACAGTGAGGGAGGATTGGAAGGCAAAACTTTGGCCTGTCCAGGCCAGAATTGCTAAAGTTAGATTATGGCTTAGATTATCAGAAATGAGCCACAGCGAGCTTTGGGCTAGCATTCTCTCCCTGTGCTCCTTTGCATGTGAGAAGAAGGGAGTGCAAGCGTTCACTTCAATTTTTGATTAACCACAATTGTCCATTACATACAAGCTCACAGAACTGTGGTTTATTGTAATTCTAGATAGAACAATCCAAGATCAAATCATGCTTTAGATAAGGAGTAGGCAACTTCAGGCACCTGGGATCCCCCTGTGACCACACCCCTGCTGCTGCCATGCTGCTGAATTTGGCGGGCAAAAAAGAAAAAAGAAAACCCCAAACCAGCAGTGTGTCACCAAATTCTGGCGGCAAACCACTACAGAGGGGTAAAAGGGACAAATTTAGCTTGTTTTCAAGCTAAATTTGCCCTTTTTACCCCTCTGTAGTGGTTTGCCACCAAAATTCAGCAGCAAACTGCCAACATTTTGCTGCCATGAATTTTAGCAACATGGTGGGGGCCACATGTGGCCCACTGCCCACATGTTGTGTACCTGTGGTTTAGATGAACATCTGAACCAGGTCAAAATGGTTGATGAATTGTTCTTCTTAACTAACATAAAGGT
This sequence comes from Heloderma suspectum, assembly GCF_057233095.1. Lineage (NCBI taxonomy): Eukaryota > Metazoa > Chordata > Lepidosauria > Squamata > Helodermatidae > Heloderma > Heloderma suspectum. Next base: position 65,931,677 of record NC_139458.1, on the reverse strand, counting down.
AAGAGAGAACCATGTTCTTGTAACTAGCGAAATATTGTATTCTACTTAAAACATTTGCAATGAGGTATCTGAATAATTCCGTTTATAAGTAATAATTCTTTTTTTTTTAAATTAAAAATGTGTGTCACATAATTAATCACCTACATATTTGCCTTATTTGGGTCTCTTTTGAATAACAAGATGTGAATTGTACCGAGAAGAAGTAATTTAACTCTGTATGCTAGAGCCACTAAATATAGTTAACTTTGAACTTACAAAGTCAATAGACTGTAAAGATTTTCTGGAAAATGTCTTTATGCTTGTTCTTTTGGAGCAGTTTCCTCTTTATCTTGATAGAAAATGTGATGAAGTGCAACTAATTGGCCACTTTTGATGGAAGGAAAATATATAGCCCAGAAGATCTTTTGACTTCACTTATGAATGAATAAGGGAATGTGGGTAAATGTTTAACAAATACGTTGCTACAAGGAGAAGGGAAAAATCAACTGTAATAGAGACAAAGTGGCTTTGTATGATTATTACATTGCCTTTCAGTAAATGAATAAACATAAAATAGTTAGTAGTACCTGCATATGTATTCACAAGAAAGTACCATTAAGACCAAAGGAATAAAGACTCCGGCACATTAGGAGGTGATGAGGGGGAACGTGGTTCCAATGCAACCACTTGGGGTTGGATCACCCACAGTGTTGCAACCATGAAGGACAACGTCCTGCAAATGTGGCCATCTTGAATGCTGCACTGCCCTTGGCCATTGTTTTGTTGCACAGCTGTGGGTGGCTCAATGGTCATGTTGGAGCCAGGAGGAGGGTTGGAGTCCAAGAGCAGCAGCAAAAACCCCTGAAGGAGGAGGAGGGGGCCAGCCAGGAGAAGGAACTGATCAGGGCTCGCTCCTGAGTGGAGCGAGGGAGAGTGACAGGCTGAGCTAGGGAATGGGAATGACAGTCAAATGCCTGCTGGCTAAGCTTCCTGACACTCAGCCTCAGCCAGTGACTGCCTCTTCCCATGGGAGAAGGGAGCTCTCCCCTCCTACAGGGATGGTCAGGGAAGATACTGAGAACTGTAAAACATGATGCCCTTAACATGAGGCTTCAGAGCATGGGAGACAGGGGAACCGAAGGGTTAGAGATCATCATCTGGATATGGAGCTTCCATTTTTAGGCCATCAGCCAGGGAGGTTTCAAAGGAGGGGTCTTCTTTAAGTTATACGCATTTAATTTTCTTTAAGATTTGAGAAACATTATTATTATTTCAGCTTGGGTCACAGTCAAAGTTTTATTTCTCAGCAGCCAGTCAGACAGTTTTGTGCCTTTCTTACTAAGGGCACAGTTGAAGAAAGTTTTCTTTGCCAGGTGGAGCAGCTGCCCAGCAGCCTTTGGGCATTCTCAGTTTGGGCACCGAATGTTTAGTAGTCTAATTTTGAAGACTAGGCTTTTATGTTGCATATTTTTCACTTCACATTGCATTTGATTAATTGCTTGAACATTTTAAAATGTCTATTTCCCATTTAGATTTTATTTCCTGTCAAGTTTTGGGTGGCTCTGTTCTGCTGCTCTCTGTTCGAGGTATATTAGTTCTTGGGTACTGCCAGTGGCACTCTCTGTCCTGCTTCTTTGCTCTTTCAGTTTGCAGGACAGCATAGTGATTCTTGCGCACCGTCAAGTAGGTTTTCAATCACTGTAATAATATTTTAACATTCCTGTTGCAACTTTGGGTGTTCTATCATGGGCAGATTTCTAATAAAACTTGGTCTTCAGCACGTACCTTTCTTCTCTGCTGCACAATCCAAGACTTGTATGGGTGGCAGATGGTCATTCCATGTTTAATTTCATTTATTATATTTCTATACCACCCCGTAGTGGAAATTCTCTAGGCGGTTCACAAAAATGAAAAACCATTAAGATACATTATATAAAGTACAAAAACCATTCACATAGGGTATAAAACAGATAGCATACACAACCACAACCACAACCACCACAACAACAAATATCTAAAACAATTTAAAACCATCAGCCAGAGACAATCCAGGACCTGATCAAAAAGACATGTTATATGTTGCCAAATGCCTGAGAAAAGAAGGCAGTTTTAACCTGGTGCCAAAAAGATGACAGTGTTGGTGCCAGGCAGGCCTTGTCAGGAAGATCATCCCATAAATGGGGAGCCACTACTGAGAAGGCCCTTCCACAGACCAGGTTCATAGGAAGAATGTTCCCAAGTACCTCGAGGACCTAGGTAGCACACAGCCTGAAAAACGACATCTCCCCACCTATCTAAAATCCAAAGTTGGAGATAGAGAGAAATGTTTTAATAGTAATTGTACAATGGATGTTCCTGGTTGGAATATTTGTTTTCATTGACTAGGTTTCTCTGTCACTAGTTGTTTTTTAATAACTGGAAGACTGCTCCAGAGAGCAAAAAAGGATTTTCCATGCATTGCTCATCCTAATTTCACATTATAGTAATGTGTGCTTGGGAAGAGCAGAAGTAGAGGTCAGTTGCTGTATGACAAGGAGAATGTGTTGGGAACTGGTCTATACAAGTCTACATTCATTCATTTATTCATTCATTCATTCTTCCATTCCATACCATTCCATTTCTATACCATCCAATAGCCAAAGCTCTCTAGGCGGTTCACAAAGTACATTTACTAAAAGCCTTCCTCAAGCACTGTGTAAAAAAGGGAATGCATTGGATATCCTCACCCCAAATAAAGTTTTGTTGGAGTTCATGATGCTGCCTCACTCTTCTGCATAATGCTGTCAAAGTCTGAGTTCTGAGGATATTCTGCCACTTAGTGTAGGCTTCTAATTGTCATGGAATGGTATTCTGAGCAGCAAAGCATATGTGTGTGCACATGTGCGCACGCACGCGCACACACACAGAAAATGCATAGGTGAGTTGTAGTGGTATGTGCTATGCGGCATGCAACAGTCATGGTTTGGGGGTATTCCTGGATCCATCTTTGTCACTAGAGGCCTAGGTGTCCTCAGTGGCCCGGAGTATCCATTCCATTACCAACTTTGGTTGGTGCACCAACTACACCTATTCCTGGATACAGGGATAGCCTAGTTGTGGTGATCCATTCACTGGTAACCTCACAATTAGACTACTGTAATGCACTCAGTGTGAGGTTGCCCTTGTGTTCAGAAGCTGTAGCTAGTGCAGAATGCAGCAGCTAGGATGCTCTGTAGAGCACTTAACTATACACATATTGCACCTGTGTTAAAATAACTGCAATGGCTACTTGTTAGCTTCTGAGCCATGTTCAAAATTTTGTTGCTGACATTCAAAGCCCTAAACAACTCAGGATCAGGATGCTTAGCTGACTGTCTATACACCAAATTGATCCCTGAGATCTTTTGAGGAGGCCATACTGGTAGTTCCATGACCAACAGTGTGTCGTCAGGTAAAGGCATGTGTTGTTGTTGTTGTTGTTTATTGGGTCAGTCGCTTCCGACTCTTCGTGACTTCATGGACCAGCCCACTCCAGAGCTTCCTGTTGGCGAGTAATGGTGTGTAAGCGAGCCTTATTGGTAGTAGCGCTCAACCTTTGGAACACTCTCCCATATGTGTTCCAAGAGGCAGAAACTGTGGCAAGCTTTAGGCATCTCTTGAAGAGTACCAGCTTACTCAGGCTTTCCTGACTTGTAAATTGCTCCGTTCTTCTGTTCTTGTAATTTTTTTAATGTATTTATTATTTGATACTGGTTTTGCATAGTATTTTTATTGTATTTTATGTATTTTCTATGTAAACCACTTAGAGATTTTAGGATATCAAGTGGTATGTAAGTAGATCGAATAAGTACTAATAAAAGAATAATCAGTAAAAACAATTATATCACTATGCAGGTAAAAAAAATCCTTAACGCACCCCCCCCCACACACGCTGTGTAGCAAGAAGAATGCGGTGGGCGCTGTATATTCACTGTGATCAGGACTCTGCCCTCATCCTAAGATTCTGCTCACTTTAGGTGTCCACTGCAGATGTACACATTTTGTCCAAAAACAGTCTGCCCCAGCAGAATAAATTTTCTGCTGCAGTCTGCCCCACCAAGATAAATTTTCTGGATACATACTTGCAGAAAGTTCAGTGGGGCCTATTCTCAAATCAGTAGATACAGGATTGCAGCCTAAAGCTGGAATCCTATGCATATTTAACGTGGAAGGCCCATTGAACACAGAGGGACTTATTTTTGCATAGGATTGTCCTGTAAAGCACCCTTCAATATTTAGATAATTTAGATAATTTAGAGTTAAAACAGATAATCAGATTATTTTCAGTTTGCCTGTATGACCTGCGATGCTTACTCATTTTGGTTATCCATCAAAACATATTAATAAAGGTATGCACATGTGAACCATGGGATTCTGGTGAGGTTTTTTTGACATTGTTAAAGGTTTGTTTTATCTTTAGTACACTAGCTGGGATAACAGATTGTAGCTTGCTGGTGCATGAGCAGTATTTTGCTTATATCTTTTTAGGGATGTACAAAAGTCACTTACCTTTTAGCGAAATTGATTCGAGGTGGGGGGGAGGCGCTCCGTCCCTCCCCCTGAAATTCTGGCTGGGCGGGGAGGCGCTCCGTCCCTCCCCCCCGAAATTCTGGCCGGCCGGCTCCGCTCCGCAGGGATTCTGCGGAGCCGCTGGCTGGCTCCGCCAGCGGCCGGACATCTCGACGCTGGCTAGCAGGGACGCAAATGGCGGCAGCCATAGCCGCCGCCGTTTGCGTCCCTGCAGTCAGCCGTGATAGGCTACGTAAATGTTTACGTAGCCTATCACGGCTGATTTAAAAGGGAAAAAAAATGCGCGTACGCAAATGGCGGTGCCCATGGGCACCGCCATTTGCATTCCTTATTTTATCATGTCTTAGTCTACGTAAACATTTACGTAGACTAAGACGGCAAAAATAAGGGGAACACAAATAGCGTAGCGTCTACACTATTTGCGTTCCCCTTATGTTCGCCGTCTTAGTCTACGTAAATGTTTACGTAGACTAAGACATGATAAAATAAGGAATGCAAATGGTGGCGCCCATGGGCGCTGCCATTTGCGTACGTGCATTTTTTTTTCCTTTTAAATCAGCCGTGATAGGCTACGTAAACATTTACGTAGCCTATCATGGTGTTCTTTAAAAATCTAACCGTGATAGGCTACGTAAAGATTTACGTAGCCTATCAGGTTTTTTTAAAAACTGGAAATGGCGGCGGCGGCAGCCGGTCGGAAGACCGGCCGCCGCAGCCGCTGCCAGGAAGATCTGCCCAAGGTAAGTCCCGTCCCGGGGGGGGGGGGCAGAATCTCCCCGAGATTCATTGCGAAATTCTGTGACATCCCTAATCTTTGTACTTCATGTCAGTGAAAGATAATACGTGATGAACTGGCAGTGAACTTCTTTTTTGTTGTTTATTGAACTTTCAAAGGCAAAAACAACCCTGTAAGGTAGGTTGGGCTGAGAGTCTGTGACTGGCCCAAAGTCACCCAGTGAGCTTCCATGGCCGAGTGGGGACTAGAACCCAGGTCTCCCGGCTCCCACTCCAACACTCTCATCACTACACCACACTGGTGTAGTGTGGTGTAGAATAAAAAAAAGTGAGAATAAACCTGCCAATATCATACTTCCTCTATACAAATCTATGGTGCAGCACTTGGAATACTGTGTACAGTTATGGTCACCACACCACACCTAAAAAAAGATACTGTATTGCTGGAAGAAGTGCAGAAAAGGACAGCTAAAATGATCAAGGGGCTAGAGCATCTCACCTATGAGAGAAGGTTACAACTGCTGGGATTGTTTAGCTTGGAAAAGAGGAGGGTAAGGGGAGACATGATAGAGGTCTACAAAATTATGCATGGTGTGGAGAATGTGGATAGGGAGACATTTTTCTCCCTCTCTCAAAATTTTAGAACCCAGAGTCGTCCTATGAAGCTGATTGGTGGGAGATTTAGGACAGATGAAAGGAAGTACTTCTTCACATAGCGCATAGTCAAACTATGGACTGCAATTGAGCCCCTCTCACGCTCAGCGAGCAGCCTGCACTCATCCCAGCAGCCTTGTCGGGCTCCGCAGTTGTCATTAAAAAAATGTGCATTTTTGCAAATGCACATATTCTCATGTGTGAAATGCACATTTTTGCAAAGGCACACATTAATGTGTGTGCAAAGATGTGCATTTTTGGGAAATGTGCAGTTTTGTGCATACGTGAATATGCACATTTGCAAAAGCACATTTTCGCATATACGAATATGCACCTTCTCAAATATGCACATTTTTGCAATTGCCATTTTATTTCTCAAAAAATGGTGACCGACGAGGCCACCGGGGTGAGTGCACGCCATTCGCTGAGCATGGGCAGAGGGTGAGCAGGGGCAGGTACTCGGCAGGTGGGGCTCGGGGATGTGGGGAGGAGTGGGTCCTCCGGATTCCCGGACTGAATCGGACACCCGCGCCATCCCTACTTTATTCTGTTTGTATGTTGTTAGCTGCCTTTTGTTGTGTTGTCAGAACCATTTGGTGGAAAGCCAGGATACAAATGTAACAATAAATAGTAATTATAGTGGTAGAATAAAATTATCACTGACATGCAGTGGCTTCAGATGCCATTTTTCCTTCTTGACCACTGAAATTATCATGTGACCATGTGAATTGTAAGCTTATGTCAGAGCTCTCTTGTCAGACTTCCATGTCCTGTTTTTACTTACATTGTTGATGTTGTTTTGTTGTAGTGTAATTGTCTTTCATGTGTGCAGCAACAGTGGTTACAGGGATGATACTACTTTCTCAAAATTATTCCTACAGAGGGTGAAATATAAAAAACGTAATTGTTTTTATATGTTCCAGAGATTTATTCAAGATTCTTTAGACCAAAGAAGAATATTCTTGGCAGGAAGCCATGGTTACCTTGCCAGTTAATCCATTTGGAAATTGTTAGCCTTCTGATTTTCTTCAGAAGCTGGAGCTCTAGCCCACATTTCATAATTAGCTGTGCTTGTTGCTCTTTATTCTTCCAGCTTCACTGTTCAAAAAAAGGGGGGAAAGAGGGGCACAAGTGGGTCATGTTCAGAATGTTTTGCGGTTCTGTTGCATTTTATGTGTTTACTGACTTGTTTAGAGTTGGAAGTGGCCTCAAGTTACTGTACCCACTAAGAAAATGGGAGGGAAAACTTCCTACTGATGTTAAGGGCAACATAAATGCATATTTATGCTGTTTCTTGGGGAAGGAGGAAGAAGGGAAATAGTTCTGTGCCACCAAGTCCATCTGTGCCTCTAGTGAGAATACAGGATACAAGAGCACCCCGAAACTACGAACCTCATCCTTTAGGGGGAGTGCAACCCCCACCCGAACAGGTTGAACATCACTTAGCTGGGCAGACAAACCACCCACTAACAGCACCTCCATCTTGTCTGGATTGAGTCTCAGTTTATTGGCCCTCATCCAGTCCATTACCACGCCCAGGCACTGATTCAGAATAGCCACTGCCTTGCCTGGATTTGATGAAAGGTGAGATAGAGCTGGGTGTCATCCACATATTGATGGATGACACCCAGCCCACACCTTCCGATAACATCCCCTAGCAATTTCATGTAGATGTTAAACAGCACAGGGGACAGACTAGAGCTCTGGGGAACCCCATAGCATAGCTGCCAAGGCACAGAGTAATCATTCAGCAGTACCACCATCTGGAATCAGACATCCAAGTAGGAATGGAACCACTGCAGCATAGTGCCTCCAACTCCCAACTCAGACAGCCTGTCCAGAAGGATTACAATACCTCAAGTGCCGACTTGCATGTGTGAAACTGGTGTCACAGATTAATCACTGCAGAATTTTCATATCATTTGATGTTACCTAAAACATAATACTTTTCAAAGGAGAGGTTCCACACAGTCAGCGTGTGTGTGATCCTTAATGTGTTTTGGATTAGAAAGTGCGTAGCACATTCAGCTTCAGCAAAGGAGATCGTTACCTTGTCGTGGTGCTGGAGCTTGAGCACCTCAATGACATCATGAGCTAAACTGTGAAGGGACACCCAAGACGGGAAGGTCATGGCAGAGAGGTCAGACTAAATACGATCCCTGAGGAAGGAAACGGCAACCCACCCCAGTATTCTTGCCATGAAAACTAAATGGATCAGTACAACCACAGATATGGTGGCATACCATCGGAAGATGGGACTCCCAGGTCGGAAGATGGTCAAAATGCTACTGGGGAGGAACAGAGGATAAGTTCAACTAGCCCCAGATGTGATGACGCAGCTAGCTCAAAGCTGAAAGGACAGCTAGCAGCCGATGGTGCTGGTGGTGAACAACGAATCCGATGTTCTAAAGATCAACACACCATAGGAACCTGGAATGTAAGATCTATGAGCCAGGGCAAATTGGATGTGGTTATTGGGGAGATGTCAAGATTAAATATAGACATTTTGGGTGTCAGTGAAATGGACTGGAATGGGCCACTTCACATCAAATGACCACCAGATCTACTGTGGACAAGAGGACCACAGAAAAAATGGAGTAGCCTTCATAATTAATATAAAGTGGCTAAAGCAGTGCTTGGATACAATCCAAAAAATGACAGAATGATCTCAATTCGAATTCAGGGTAAGCCATTTAACATCACAGTGATCCAAATATACGCCCCAACCACAGATGCTGAAGAAGCAGAAGTAGATCAGTTCTATGAGGATCTGCAGCACCTACTGGATAGTACGCCAAAGAAAGATGTTATTTTCATTACAGGAGACTGGAGTGCTAAGGTGGATAGTAAAACGACACCTGGAGTTACCGGCAAGCATGGTCTGGGTGGGAGAACAAAATGAAGCAGGACATAGGCTGATAGAATTTTGCCAAGACAACTCACTGTGCATAACAAACACTCTCTCCCAACAACCTAAGAGTCACCTTTATACATGGACTTCACCAGAAGGTCGACACCGAAATCAGATTGACTACACCCGTTGTAGCCAAAGGTGGTGGACATCTATGCAGTTGGTAAAAACAAGACCTGGAGCTGATTGTAGTTCAGATCACGAACTTCTTATTGCACAATTTAGAATCAGGCTAAAGAGAATAGGGAAGACCCACAGATCAGTTAGAGATGAGCTCACTAATATTCCTCATGAATATGCAGTGGAGGTGAAGAATAGATTTAAGGGACTAGATTTAGTAGATAGGGTCTCGGAAGAACTATGGACAGAAGTTTGCAACATTGTTCAGGAGGCGGCAACAAAAACCGTCCCAAAGAAAAAGAAAACCAGGAAGGCAAGATGGCTGTCTGCTGAGACACTGGAAGCAGCCCAAGAAAGAAGGAAAGCAAAAGGCAACAGTGATAGGGGGAGATATGCCCAATTAAATGCAAAATTCCAGAGGTTAGCCAGAAGAGATAAGGAATTATTTTTAAACAAGCAATGCGCGGAAGCGGAAGAAGATAATAGACTAGGAAGGACAAGAGACCTCTTCCAGAAAATTAGAAACATCGGAGGTAAATTCCAGGCAAAAATGGGTATGATCAAAAACAAAGATGGCAAGGATCTACCAGAAGCAGAAGAGATCAAGAAAAGGTGGCAAGAATATACGGAAGATCTGTATAGGAAGGATAATAGCATCGGGGATAGATTTGACAGTGTGGTCAGTGAGCTAGAGCCAGACATCCTGAAGAGTGAGGTTGAATGGGCCTTAAGAAGCATTGCGAATAACAAGGCAGCAGGAGATGACGGTATCCCAGCTGAACTGTTTAAAATCTTGCAAGATGATGCTGTCAAGGTGATGCATGCCATATGCCAGCAAATTTGGAAAACACAAGAATGGCCATCAGATTGGAAAAAATCAACCTATATCCCCATACCAAAAAAGGGAAGCACCAAAGAATGTTCAAACTATCGAACAGTGGCACTTATTTCACATGCCAGTAAGGTAATGCTCAAGATCTTGCAAGGTAGACTCCAGCAATTCATGGAACGAGAATTGCCAGTTGTACAAGCTGGGTTTAGAAAAGGCAGAGGAACTAGAGATCAAATTGCCAATATCCGCTGGATAATGGAGAAAGCCAGGGAGTTTCAGAAAAACATCTATTTCTGTTTTATTGACTATTCTAAAGCCTTTGACTGTGTGGATCATAACAAATTGTGGCAAGTTCTTGGTGGTATGGGGATCCCAAGTCATCTTGTCTGCCTCCTGAGGAATCTGTATAATGACCAAGTAGCAACAGTAAGAACAGACCATGGAACAACGGACTGGTTTAAGACTGGGAAAGGAATATGGCAGGTTGTATACTCTCACCCTGCCTATTCAACCTGTACGCAGAACACATCATGTGATGTGCTGGGCTTGATGAAGCCAAGGCTGGAGTTAAAATTGCTGGAAGAAACATTAACAATCTCAGATATGCAGATGATACCACTTTGATGGCTGAAAGTGAGGAGGAGCTGAGGAACCTCATGACGAAGGTGAAAGAAGAAAGTGCAAAAGTTGGGTTGCAGTTAAACCTAAACCCCCCCGAGATTATGGCAACCAGCTTGATTGATAACTGGCAAATAGAGGAAGAAAACGTGGAGGCAGTGACAGACTTTGTCTTTCTAGGCGCAAAGATTGCTGCAGATGCTGACTGCAGCCAGGAAATCAGAAGACATTTACTTCTTGGGAGGAGAGCAATGACAAATCTTATAAAATAGTTAAGAGCAGAGACATCACACTGACAACAAAGGTCTGCACAGTTAAAGCAATGGTATTCCCCGTAGTAACCTATGGCTGCGAGAACTGGACCATAAGGAAGGCTGAGTGAAGGAAGATAGATGCTTTTGATCAGTGGTGCTGGAGAAAAATTCTGAGAGTGCCTTGGACTGCAAGAAGATCAAACCAGTCCATCCTCCAGGAAATAAAGCCAGACTGCTCACTTGAGGGAAGGATATTAAAGGCAGAACTGAAGTACTTTGGCCACATCATGAGAAGACAGGATACCCTGGAGAAGATGCTGATGCTAGGGAAAGTGGAAGGCAAAAGGAAGAGGGACCGACCAAGGGCAAGATGGATGGATGATATTCTGGAGGTGACGGACTCGACCTTGGGGGAGCTGGGGGTGGCGACGGCCAACAGGAAGCTCTGGAGTGGGCTGGTCCATGAAGTCACAAAGAGTCGGAAGCAACTGACCGAATAAACAACAACAAAAGCACATTCAGGGAATTGTCAATTGTCATGGCATTTGGTACATGTGTTTCTGCAGTTGGGTTCTCATAGGAGGCCTAGCTCATTGAGAACTTAGAAAACAAACGAATTTGTATTTAGTGATCAAAGATAAACAAGTAGACATGAAATTACAATGCATGGTAAGTCTGACTTGAGCTGGAGCCTAATAATAGCAAAGGTGAATGCATTGTATGTACAACTTCCTGTTCTATGCCAGTCCATTCATTGCTGCAGGTTCTGTATTGAATGGACCAGTAGTTTTTTAGTTTGATATTTGTAAGCCATTTTAGAAATGCGTGTTAAAAAGAGCTGTAGAAATACCGTAAACAAAATAACTGAATTGGATTAAAGGCACATTTTAAGATCTGATTATAAAATATAAGGGTTGTTTTGCAGGGTCAGATGTACCTGTGTACAGGTAGGCAGTGCAAATCACAACAACTTCCATCGTATTTAAGCTGTTTAAACACATGCAGGATTGCAGTCCACATCCATCTAATTCAGCACTTAGTGCAGTTACATTCTACTGTAGTGCAGACTAGCAAGCAGGGCCTGATAGGACTCGCTTTCCTCTGATATTTGGCCCCAACAACTACTTACCTGAGTTATACAGCTTCTAAGTATGGAGGTTCCACTTTTAGTTGTCATGGCCACTGATAGAGCTATTGCGAGCGGAGATGGGTTAAAGAAGACGCAGACAACAAGCTTGGGTTGAAAATTGGGCCACATTTATTGAAATAGCTGCAAAGGGGTAACTAGGACGGGCATCTAACTGTGTCAGCGGCTAGCTGGCACTTCTTGGGCGAAAATACACCCATCCTGAGGGGTGGCGGTGATCTCGCCATCCCTCCGGACTGCCCCTTCTGGGGGAGGTAGACCTTCTGGTGTCACCCCCAACCCGGTGCCGCACAACACCTGGGTGAGTGAGTAGGGTTGGTCTCCCAGGCAACCCTTATCCCCCCGCCGAGCCGCACAACCTGTTCGGGGGGCCTCAGGCATCACCTGTCACCATAAGGTGCCTCTGCATGCACACCATCCCTACTTTCCTGTTTTTGCCCGTCACAGGAGTCACAAGCCTAGAGCTTGTGAAACTCCCCCCACCTGCGCAGAAGAACTTCCCGCAGGCCCCTTTGCAGATCAGACAGAATTATGTTATACACTACATGAGACAGGCGGACACCGTCCTTCCTGTAATGCTCCCTCCATGTCCACAGAATTCCCTGGCAGGTGGAGCATCCATCACCTCATTCGTATAGGCCATAAGCCATTTCTCTGTGCACTTTCGGACGTGCCCTGCTGCTGGCACCGTCATTCCATTCCTTCCCATTGATCCATGGGAGCATTGAGGGCTGCAATAGGCTACTTCCGGCCAGGTATGCCGGACCACCTGCATCTCAACCAAGGCCTGTTTGATCAGGTCCTCGCCTGGCTTACAGCCGAAGTCATTCCTCTCAATGTGCAGCACCTGGACCTGCGGAGGAAGATTGACAAACTTTGGTGGAACCGAGTGAGGAGGGGACTCCCACCGTATGCCATGTCTGTGAAGCCACTGGATCTTAATGTGACGGGGTGGCAGAAGCTGAAGTCTGAAGATGACATACAAGCCCTTCATGCAACTCCATACGTCATAACGAGCCCATGTAAGAGCACCCGTACCGGCGTACGATGAGTCTGCTGGTCTAGGGAATAAGCACATTAGGGCAAGCAAAGCGAAAATTGTATCATGAAGAAGCAGACAACTCGTGAACGCAGGCCGGAACGCTGTGAAGTCCCATTTTTGAATGCTATAACATGCCTGAGAAACCTCCAGCAACTACCATGGAGACTGCTTCAATGTAACAGTAGTGGGTTCTGAACTGCAAATTACCTAGGCCTAGCGGGGTAGAGCTAATGTAGGAACTGCCAAAATTGCCTTTATGTCAACAGTGAGCCATTGAAGTGATAAAACCAAGGCCCCTCCTCAGACCCGTGGCATTCCATAAAACCCATAAGGTGCTGACGGGGCATAACCCATTGGCTTACGTTTGGACCACTGCCGTGCCCTTGCCATACTGATCAGTTTGATCACCAATTACGTAAATGGGTTACATTGGGCCAGACCTGTACTTTGAACATATCAAGGCCCACCGGGACAAGTTGGTCTTGGGAGCCCAGACCAACCCTGAATTCCTAAGGGGGGGGGTTGAAGAAGGCCATTAAGGCTGCTACGTGGAACAGGGAAACGTCTTACTGGAAGGCTCAAATGGAGGGCCATTACCCCAGAGCCCGAAAGGGGTATCCGGAGGGAGAGGGTGGCTAATTTATTAAAGTAGGGCCACATCTGTGCCCAACCCTATATTGCACACCGAACCAAAAATCTGACATGGAGTCAGTGCATCCCACCATTGTGGGCCGGAAGGCTAAATGGCCAACTTGCGACTTATGGTCCCAGATAGTCTGTTGTTCCTTAAGGAGGTGCAAAATTGCAGCCCATGATCTATAGGTAAGGGCCATGAATCCTATCGCTGAAGCTTTGCCTAATGCGCGGCACACCCTACCTGCTCTGTAGCAGGCGGCTCCTGTATGGAGAACCATGGAATGCAGTATAGCATGCCTAGCTTCAGTATTCCAGTCTCCCATAGCACTGCAAGGATGGGATCTGGGAATGGAGCACCCGCGGGGCTAAGGCCCGGAAATCGTTGACCTAATTTCATGACAAAGCATCGACAGTTGGGTATTGCCTAACCCAGCACTTGGTGGACCCAGAACCGGATGTTGTAACACTAACACTGGAGCGTGAACAGACTGATACATGGCATGACCCTCCGATTTCAGGAGGACGGAGAGTGAATAACGTGGTCACGTTGTCATACCGAAGGGGGGGGGGGTTACTGACTTGGCTATAAGGTCATCCAAAATGTGCTTGGAGGCGGCAGCATTCACTCTACAGGCCTCTACCTACCGCACGATTGGACCTGCCCTAAGAGTCTGAAACCCCCTGGGGTAGCGGCGGAACCACATGAATCCGCAGTCCAGCTTTTAGGAGCGGCTCGCGCCTCCGTAAGGAGGTGCCATTAAAGCCCTACCAAGTTGAAGCCATGCCCATGGATACGTGTGCACAGCAGAAGTGATCCTGGTTCAATGGTGCGGAAGCCGCAGTCCTTGCACTGCCCAAACTGAGCCGGCGCAAGAAGACACGGTCAGGGGCTGCTACCCTAACTGTGAAAAGATGCCCTACAATATCTTTACATGGCCCCCCAAAGGAAAACCCTAGGAAGATGTATAACTGCTTGAAGCTGTGCTCAAATGACCTGAAAGTTGTCCTCAAGGAGGCGAGAATAACGCCTAAGAGTATCAGATTGGCTTCACCCAATGTTGATGTAGGAAACAGGCCCTCAGCCTTTGTGAGCTAAGGGACACCGAGGTAACAGAAAAGGGAAGCAATACTTGCGTTAGGTCAGAACATTGACCAACGTCTTTGGACTCCAAGTAGCATATGCCCACCAGGGACCCGTGGCTGGATCCCAAACCAAGACAACTGCCACTTCGACGAGGTGTATTGCACTGAATGCAGATGATCAGGGATCTCATGATTAACAGTCTGGCCCTCCAGGCAGATAGGGTACAAATCAGGATAAATTCCCTAGAGGATTTCCTGGGCACCATTTCAAGAAGGGAGATCCCTAGAGTAGATAACGGGGTGTAGAAAAAAGGGGAGGAGGCTATACTCCTTCTGCTAGTACTGCCTTTTTAACTTCTCAGGAACCTGTCAACACCTGGCGAGGAGAAATGTTGCTTGATGTCAGGGTGGACACTGAGCCCAGAGAATCCCAGAGTAGTTCTGATTCTGAGGAAGAGCAGTCGCTCCTGGGAGAGGAGTATGCTCCTCTTTCCCAGGACCAACAGCTGACGGAGATTCCTCCCACCAGCATTCCTAGTTTAGTTAGCAGTCGAGGGAGTGACCAAGCACAGATAGCAGACTTGGTGGACGCGCGACGCAGACGCAGAGAGCGGCGCCAGATGGAGGGCGTGGAAAGGAGGCGAAGTGCCAGGTTGGCGCGCAAACAATGGCTGCGCCCAGAGGCTCGAAGGGAAAAGGGGAGGGACTCTCCCTAGTCCTTAAGTTCAGGGGTCTGCCAGTAATTCCCTTTCAAACGGGGACCAACTGTTCCAACTTAGGGCATAGGTACTGTGCTGCTCAGATCTAGTTGCAATCGGTATAGTTGTTAAGTTGTAAAAGAAGAATAAAGCTTTGAAAGGAATTCCTTTGTCTGTGTCTGGTCTTGGCTACTGGTTTAGAGAGAGAGAGAGACCTCCAAGGAGCCCTTGACACTTACGAGGTAAGGATGGCATATGTTGACGTAGAAAAAGGGGGAGGGGTCCTAGAACCTAGCATAAAACCATGTTCCAAGTTAAAATGTGTTGCCCCTGTTGGGATAGCGTCTTAAAGCCGGAGTAGCGGCACAACCTTACCGGGCATGGGCCCATCAGAGCTTCCTACTGCCTTGGCCTTTCCAAGGGGGGACCTACCATCCCCAGGCATTGGGCAAGAGGTGGACGAGTACTGACTGCTACAAGGGAGCACTCCTGACGGAAACAGCATGTGTCCTGGTAGTATGCGCCCTTGGGGCTGTATTCCCAGCACAGACAGCGGTGCTGAAGCCACGGACCCGCCATAGGCCGAGGGCCAATGTGGGAGACAGACTGGTGAACGTGGCCACTGCCAAATCTGTCGCCGAACAGGCCAGGAAGGAGTCAAAATTGGTGCGAAAGGTCCTGGTCCCACAGGTCCCTGCACAGAGAAGGGTCAATGGTGGCCCTCCTGTGAAAGGCCTTGACATAAGCCAGGCACACACCTCCTCAGGTGAAAGCCATTATGAGAAGGAGTAGCCCTGGTGGCCTCACAACTCACCAGATTAGCGTAGGGACCCGATATGCCAGTTACGTGGATGCCCAAGCGGGTGGGGGCAGGGTGAGAGATCCTAAATTGCTCCAGCAGAACCCTGTAAGATGCTGCGTTAAGTGGCTGGGGGTACTGTGGGGTGTGACTGGCGGGGGTGCAGGTGACCCAGGCGTCATATAGGGAGATGACATTGGGAGGGACAGCCGTCCCAGGGAAGTAAGCTAAGGTGGCAACCGCACGGCCTTGCACGTTGCCCGTCTGGACAAGTGGGGTGAGGTGCAGTCATGTCACCTATATCCAGGTCGGCCACGACCGGGTCCCCGGGAGCAAGGGAGACGATGCCGCTTGCAGTGCTCCTGACGGAGATGCCCCAGGAGGGCGGACTGCCCCAGCTGTGGAGTGTCACCTGGGTGAAACCACAAAGGAGAAGATGGAGGCTTCAGCAGCATCCAGACGAGCTGCACCCCGTGTGGCTGTGTTCTGATCCTTGACTGGAAAATTGGATGTTGATGCTTGGGCACTCGGGGAAGAGGAGGCTGCAGAAGGGACGAGCTCAACCGTGGGCAGTGAGCCATCCAGAAGAGCTAATGGAGAGGAAGTGAAGGCTTCAACAGCATCCAGATGAGCTGAAATAGAAAGTATTAGTGAGCGTTGAGTCTGGTGTCGTGTTTGCTTGGGCTGGACAGCCGAGGGTTTCTATGGTCTGGCCGGGGGCGGGGGAGAGATCCCCGAGGAACACTCATCGGCTTCCAAAGGAACAAGAATTGATGCCAGTACCAGGTCTGCTTCCTCCTCAGACTCGGATTTGGGCCTTGGCAGCGGTCTCTTGGGGAGGGGAGGCGGGGCCTTACCCTTCCCTTTCTTTCTACCTTGGCCTTTCTTGGGGGGCATGATGTAGAAAGTGGGTTAAGCTTGGCACCGTGTTGGCGAGAAAGAGGCAAGGGCCTGGGTGCCCGGACCTAGTCCAACACTCCAACCAGCACCCCATAGAATGCAGCAGGAGGCTACACGCTGGGCTCCGAGGGCAACAGGCAACACCCCCCAGGCCTCGAGATCCGCGGACCCGAGATCAAGCCAAGGCAGAGAGTCTTGGATGCCAGATAGGACGGCCACACTCGGCGGCCGATAACGGCTAAAGAGGTGAGTGGCGCGGAGGGGGGGGGGAATTGTCGCCTGTGGTAAGAACCGGCGCCCACAAGGCGCGGGAAGGGCCTGCGGTTTGGGCGCGCTGATTGCACGCAGAGTCTGGAGGCTGCAACGACGACGAAGCCGATCTCCAGCAGGCAGGTGTCCTTCATTCGTTTCAAGGCAGAGCTGTCGTTCTCTACAGCTGTGTCGAGCCAGAGAGCTGAGATTGGGAGGGGGAGCTGAGTTTAAGGCAGTTCAGCCTGCCCCTCCTTGCATGGTGGTGCCACTGGGGTGCACCAATCAGAGGCCCCTACGTCTTGTCACCCCACCCGCCCGCAATGGCCCCCCTCCTTTCAGCCAGACAAGCTGGCCCCGGGGTGAGGGCATTTGTCCATTTATTTAACTATTACCATATGCTAGTTTGTCTAGAAAAATAAAATAATATTGGTAAACCTAGCACTACTGATAAGTACTTGAGGGAGAACCAAACAGAGACACACAACATGTTTCCAAGCCTTCATTGTCCCTTTCAAAACTGCATTGAAAGAGCCTCATATGGATAAAGGCAGCGGCATTCTGCACCAGTTCTTAAAGTTTCTGCCTAATCATCAAAAGAATAGCCAAACAGAGAGAGTATTGTGGAGGTCCAGCCTTGAGACTATAAAGGCATGGATTTTAGTTGCTGTGCCTTAATCACTGGCAGAAATGGATTGTCCTTTCCCCTTTGCAATCAACACCACAAGGAGACAAAGCTTCAGGCTAATACTACTTTATTTTTTCTAGAAACTAGCGCCTTTACAATTGCAGATTCCCAGAAACTCTCAGACTACCTCAGGCCCCTAAACAGCTAATCTGTGATCCCTAATTAGAGGAGAGGAAATGGAGGGTAGTGAAGTTGCCGACAGTTTGGGCGTAAACCTCATGGCCAGTCTTGCTTTGCAGTGATGCCCCTCTCCTAGGGTGGCTCCCTCCTCCATTGGCTTCCAAGAGTGGCTGTCCTGGCAGAGCATCTGATCCCAACCCCTAACTTTTCCCGCTTTGCTTTGCGACGTGCTCCAGCATCTCTGAAGTGATGCCCCTCTTCCTCTTCCTCCTTGGAAACTTGAGTTCTAACGGTGGAGGGAGGAGGCAGAGACTCAGCCTGGGCGATCTGTTTGTCAAGGTCTTTGAAGGAATCTCTCCCAGTGTCTTGGCACACTACAGAGTGTCCCTCCCCCGGCCTCTGATCTAGCTGCTCCAACTCTGATTCCAGTTCGGAGCTGTCATACATCTCAAGGCGCTTGGAGTCATCCCTGACAATCACAGAGGGTGGTCAAATATATATCATACACCCATAGACACTTGGATGATCCAGTGGTAGTCTGCTAGATGTGGAAAACCTGGGTTCAAATCAAGCTTAGTCATGTACTTATTGGTGCACTTGGCAGTTCCTATATCTCTGATTCTCTCCATTGGGAATAATAATGCCCCCACCTTGTACAGGATTGTTCGGAAGATGAATGTTAGTGCCCATTTTAAAATGGGCTGTGAACCTAAAGTACTTTTAATATTATTAGCCATAGCTGGCTTTCTCAAAACTTTATTAGATTGTTATAGAGGAATGGAGCACTGTTTCAATATGGGTATGTATTTGAGACTAAAGGTTAGGAAACAATAGCTATAAAGACTTGGGTGTTAACTTGGTTAGAGATTTTAAGGTCTGCATATTGTAGTGATGATTCAATATCCCAGTAACTAAAGGAGAGTGTGGAAAGGGGAATGAGTCAGTATGGATAGTCTCAATAATTTTTTTTTTTTAAATCAAGCTAGTTAAAACAGATTACCTTGAAAGAAGATGACTTCTTTTCCAAGCTGTTCGCTTTCAAATGAGGGAGAACAGTTTAAAACATGTTTGCAATGGAGAAAGAGCCGTCCCAGCTTGCGAAAAAATGGCATGTGTTACTGTGGTGTCATCAAGAACGCAGGATTCCACAAAGGTAAACCTTATATTAGGGGGCAAGCAGCTCTTGCTGAAAGAACTAGCTTGCTAACCTTTTAATATAATAAGCGTTGAGATTTCTAGTGCATCAGGTAATGGGAAAGAAGAGGTATACACAGAAGCAGCTCAGGTTTTGGGAAATGGAAATAATGCAGTGCACTCTCCGATCCAGATTATTTTGTTCTGCAAACTGGTGAAAGTTAATCGAGGAGTGTATCTTTTCTGTTCTGAGTTGCTGTGTGCCTGTCATACTGAGTTCTCACTTCTCAAGCAATCCAGCAAAAGGGAAGTGCAGAGATGCAATGCCTCTGCTACTCCCACTGACAGAATGATTTCCCAGTGTATGCGGAAGTAATCTGATACCTGCATTAAATAGAATGAAGAGAACGGATTCTATGCCTTCCTGTTTGGAAACGGAGGGGCCTCCTCTCAACGTCCCCTTCTCTGCATAGAGCTTAGCACAGAGGCATAAAGGTGAATATGCCTTGAACTTCAGTGATGAAAGTGAATAATATCCCTCCTCCCCAAATTCCCACATCTTGCTGATATTAAGGCCAGTCGTGATTATGGGTGGAATGTGGTGCTGTTTTGCTGGTACCCTGCCTCTTCCCATTCTCAGCTACTTTTACTGGTGCTGATTGCAGTAAACCGCCAGTGTTCCATTCCCTACATGTTATTCAGGGCACATCCATGGTTATATTTCAGATTCTGAAACAACCAAATACATTTTTTTGAAGTCAACATTAGACATATAGGTGCAGCCCTGTGTAGGAAAAGAAAAATGCTAAAATCACCAGAAAAATGTCAAAATTACATTGTTGCAAACTGCCCAGAGAGCTTCAGCTATGGGGCGGTACAGAAATGAAATTATTATTAATAATAATAGTAATAATAGCTCCAGCAATTAAATTTAAAAGAACTGCTGGCTGGAAGGGATTAAGATGGGGTTTCTGCCTGCAGTAGAGGTGGCCTTGGATTTACAGGTGTAGGTAATTTCCTTCCCATTGAAACCAATGGGGGAGGAAACTGAGAGGGGGAAAAAAGAGCTGCCTGCCAGACAATTCTCAGGGGATGAACTGCTCCCTGCACCTCCTGCCCTGACCAGCACACGTCAGCAGGTTGTCTACCACTTCACACCGTGCCCCATCTAGGATTGCTGAGTAATTATTTAGATCCATAGATATTTAGGTGCATGAGGGTCTTCACACAAATAATTCTAGTGAGAGCATTTCTGGACTTAAGACTGCAGTCCTACATACACTTACATAGGTGTAAGTTCCATTAAGGACAGAGGGACTTACTTTAGAGCAAATATACATACAATTGTGCTGTAAATATCTGGCTGGGGTGGTACTTAATGCTAGCAGTGTTACTTGGTCTTGTATTTGGCACTTGGGTATTTTAATCTCTGTCTCAGTTATCCCATTTAAGCTGAAGAAAAATAGCCCGCTACAGAAGCAATCATGCACAATGTGAAAAAGAATATGTATCATGTTAGTTTCTTTTGACCTAAAATTTGACAATTCCAAAGCCACTGCATAACACCTCATTTGAAAACAGGTGGAACCTGTGCTAAGAAACAATTAATGATTTGTATAATTTTTTTAAATGTGAAGAATCATTAGAAAGAGCCTACTAGTACAATAAATATTTTAAAATAAATATTCATCTGCACAATATGTAAGATACCATGCCTCAGTGAGAAACTGGATAAAAGTGTAATGCAAAGAAAAGAATTCTTGTTGTTGTTCAGTCGTTCAGTCGTGTCTGACTCTTCGTGACCTCATGGACCATAGCACGCCAGGCCTTCCTGTCAAAGAATTCTTACATTAGCTATATAATCATCCTTTTGAATATATCTAAATATGCCTTGGACATATTTCAGAGGATGGCTCATTTTTAGATAGCTTATTTTCAGGTTGGCTACCTACTCTGCATTGAGTTAACCTATATATTTGTACAGTAATTACACAATACACTTTTGTTTTACTGGCTTTTATTAATGGCTTTGTTCTTGTAAGAGGCATCTGGGCGAACCTCTATAGCTGGTACCAGTAAAACAGGTTTTGCAAGGGTTTTTTTTTTTACATTTTAAATAAGGACAGGTTTGTCAAAACTGTTTTTATTCAAAACCTTCAATTTAATTATTATCAACAAGGGAGGTAGAAACATGCAAATTCTCAACCTAAGCCATTATTCTCACAATATTCGTTGACATGGAAAAGTCACCACATTATGAGTTTAACATCATTTTCATATGGTTGGTATTTCATTTGTACATGCTTACCCCCTTCCTTTCTCCTATCCACACACATAGGAAGATCTTTGAACCACTTCCAAAAATAACCCAGCTGGCTCAGTTGTCCAAATATCTGTTTGTATGTAGTCTACTTACGAGAGTAGTGTGAGATCAAAACAGCCGAGTCATGAAAAATCATTCTGTGTCTCTGTGTACAGGAAAACTTGTATTCAGTTCCCCTAGCACTGTGGGGCTCTTAACCTCAAAAGCTAGGCAGATGGAATAGAACACTGTCTTTCAGAAAACAACTACTCATAATATGCTCAGTGTAAGGTAATTACAAAAATCACTCTGTGGAAGAAAGAGAGACATTATATGGACTGGCCCTTTGTTTTTTCCCCAGATTTTTGGGTTAATCCCATGTCCTCAGATGCCTTTTTATCACTCAGCTCCATGGCTCTCTCAGTGTCTGGCCTGAACCTATGATCTGGAAAAATAGCAAAAGAGATCATATTCCATTTACAATTTTCATGTGACTGTTTCCTGGATAAATATGATTTGCTGCTGTAGCTGCACAAAGAACTCGTTGTCATACTATTTGTTTCCAGTGACAACATGAGATGTGCAGCTTATTTAGTGAAAGAGTGTACTCGATGTAAGCAGCATACAAAAGTAACATATCCATGTCCACATAAAATAGTTGGGGCAAAAGTGAATGGAAAATATGGTATCTAATAATGTGGTAACTGAGATGGTTAGACAGACGGCACAGAATTAGTAAATATGTCCAATATACAGTGGCCAAAGGGCCTTAAAGGTGGCTATAAGTATTCTAAATAACATAAAAAATAAATGGTTTATTTATTCCTCCATTCCTCCAAGGACCACAGAGTGACAGTTTAATGTCACAATTCTGAGATTTAAATGTTTCCACAGAGAGATGGAAACTTCCACAAGGTTACCCAAGGAGTTGCACACTGAACAAAGATCTAAACCTGAGTTTCTCCCAAGCAAAACAGCCTAGCTTTCCCCAACCTGGTGCCCTCCAGATGTTTTGGTCTACAACTCCCATCGTTCCTGACCATTGGCCATGCTGACTAGGGCTGTTAGGAGTTGAAGTCAAAACATCTGGAGGGTATCAGGTTGGGGAAGGCTGCTTAGCCAACAGACTCAATCAGTAATGCAGGATTTGAGAGAAATGGAATTACAGAATTGTTGATCTCACAGCTGACTGGGAATGATAGAGGAGAATAGCCTAAGGAGGCATGATGAAGCTGGTATAAGTAAAAACAAGAAGAGGTAGTATTGCAAAATTGTAAGGGGAAGAAGGTATCAAGGGGGGTGGACTCAATGATGGATAGTGTTGGAGCCCAAGATATATTATCAAGTGATCTGAAAACAAGCCCATAAATTTAGCCAGGAGAACATTATTGGAGACCTTCATAAATGTAATTTTAGTGGAGTGAACTAATCCGACTCTTTTTTTAAAAAAAGTTCCTTAGTTTTGCGTTTTTCTATTTTATCCTTACTAAAAATAACTGGAAAATATTATGTAGTTTTGTTGAAATATGCCCAGACCAAAGCCAGTGGAAAATCTTTTAGCCCAGTGAATGAAAGTCTGGAAAAACACTTCAGCAAAACACCAAAAGCTGGAATGAAAACCTGAACTGCATCCAATTTTACTGCTCCTGCTGTGATGAATTACTCTTTAGTTTATCTTGTCTAGTACCTTCAACAGACCATTTGTACCATGAAATAAGTATTCGGAACTGCTGCCTATCTATTGAATATCACCACCTTCTTGCAACTCTGGGTTGGATCCACACTTAGTCATACTTTGAGTAGATCCACTGAAATGATTTATTTTACTGGGTCAAGTATAACTAAGCCTGAATCCAGCCTGATGTTTTTAAGGGGTTTCAGACTTTTCTTGACAAGGGCCATAAAGTTAATCACGTAGGGTAAAAGTGGGACTTATTTCTGAGTAGACATGTATAGGATTGTGATGTTAGGTCCCAATGGATTGGATACCACAGTCACATAAGCAGATTGGGGGCTGCAAGGGGGAGGAGAAATCCGTTCTGCAAGCAGTTTCCCTTCTGCTGGGGGAACAACACCATTGGATACAACCCATTGATTCAATGTGAGAGAGTTAAAAACTTGCTGAAGTCATCTCATTTAAATAAATGGTGTCAAAGCTTATGTCAGTGGTACCAAGCTTAACTTTACTTGGATCATGCCCATTGTTTGCTCTGATTTTTACATTCTTTGCTTAGTATATTGTAATTTCCGACTAGGCATCCTGCTTGTAATATCATGGTAACTTGCAGTCTATCATTCTAGTGCTGTGGCCCCAACCTTTTTAGATCCATGGGCACATTTTGGAATTTGAGAAACTACTGTGGACATCACCACAAAATAGCTCCCATCCTGAATGTGGCTAGTCACATAGTGGCTGCCATGGGGGCCTAGCTAGTCAAGAGGTGTGGTGGGGGAGAGAAATAGTGGGACTAGAGGCTGGGAGTGAGGGGGAAATGGAAAGAGTAGCTTCCTGGCCTGCCCAATCTTCTTCCATCCACACAAAACTTTTCCCTTTGCTCTCTCTCTCTCTCCACTCCCACCCTCTAGCCTCACTATTTCTCTCCCCCAATCCCTTTCCTCACTGTTGCTCTCCCTTCATGATCCCTTGCCTTCTTTCTCTCCCATCCTAGCCCCTAGCCTTGCTCTCTCCCACTCACCCTTTTATCTTGCTCTTTCTCTCCACACCCAGCCTCTACCCTTGCTCTTTCTCCTCCCCCCGCCTCTTTACCTCACTGTTTCTCCCCGTTCCTAGCTTGTAGCCTCACTCCTTCATTCCCCTCTACCCCTTGGCCTTGCTTTCTGTCTCTTCCCGCTGAACAGATGATCAGTGACAGATTCAGGAACAAGAAGGAGAACTTGGTGCCCTAACATTTTTCAATTTTTTGTTATTTATTTTTTTTTTAAGAGGGCAGGGAGCGAAGAGCTGTGCGGGTGCCATTCGAGGTGTCCATGGGCATCATGGTGCCTGCGGGCACTGTGTTGGGGACCCCTGCTTTAGTGTTTTGAATTACCAACTGTTAAAAGAAAATAAAAAAGAAAGCATCTGTTTTTATGGCATACAGTGTAAATGGCTTTGAAATGGTAAGGGCTTGTGCCAGAGGGTCTCAACCACAGACTTAAGACAAAAGCATTGAGAAATGATGTTAACAACTAAAATGCTAAGCCCTTTCATTCATAAACACTGTTGAATACAAAGCATTATTGTGGTAAAATATAAAGCTAGCATGCTTTAATTCCTGTGGTTGGGCAAATGCCACAGTAATTCCCCTGGAAATTTACTGCTGAATTCTTTTAAATCAGATGTATAATTCATTGGGCTATTTCTAAGGAAGGGTGGTTTTTTTATTTGTAAATGATAATGTGTTTTCCTTCCTCTGGCAATGAAATGTGCCACAACTGGCCCCCAGATAATGTTTTCCAAAAGGTGCAAAAAGATTCTGGAGTGTTCATTTCATTCAACAACAATTGAGAGCTAGAGTACATGTTACATGGGAGATATGCCTTTTTTTAAATGGACATGGAACTGTGGGGGGAGTAATGGTAGTGAGAGTAAAGTTAGAACTCCACCTCATGCTGCCAGTGCTCCAAATAAATTGGTAGGCCCTCCTTCACCCCTGTGGATGTATTTCCGGAAATAAAAGTCGATTTATTATGCATCTCCTGTAGAATGTGTAGTGGTGGTGTAGTAGTCAACTTAGAAGTGAAGAGCTCATCGTAACTGTGTGAGTGTGAGTGTGTGTGTGTGTGTGTGTGAGAGAGAGAGAGAGAGAGAGAGAGAGAGAGAGGAGCAGCAGAACATAGCATAATAACCAATTTATTGGGATCAGAATGACTTTAGTCCTATGCACAAGAAGTATGTTCCATTGAAATCAGTGGTGCTTTCTTCAGACTGCATAGGTTCGACTTATACCAGACATTGAGTTTTAACAAAACACCTTCAGCCAGCTGAAATGCAACCATTAGCTTTTAAACAGAAATGTAAATAATATTGCAAAGACATGTTACCATTTAAATTGCTAGAGTGAATTAGGAATCCCATCAAAGAAAAGGAAACATGCATCCAGCCTCTGCTTAATTTCACCCCTCCTTCTCTGACTTCTTATATCCTAATCTGTCTCACAACAGTAAAACTTAAAAGCCTTGTTATCACCTCATTCGCTTGCCAGAGCAAGAAAAGTCCATCAATTACCGTGGTGTTCTCACAGATGGTGTCATTGCTCCTGCTCTAAAAAAAATCACCTAGCTGCACTCCCCTATGTCACCCGTCCACTAGACTGCTGATCTGTAGTTTGACCCTAAACCATAATATGCTGCTAAAATTTCTTCACAAGTGTCTCATTGTTATTGAAAACAAGTATGTATTTATTAACATGTTTTATTATAATTTCTTGTTAAATAAAATGATAGTCATGATGTAGCAAAAGCTACGTATGTTTAAGGTTGCAGTGGTAAGCCCTACTTCTGAGAAAGCATCTACCGTATAGGAGGAATGTAGTGCATGTCTCCTTGATTTCAATAAGAACCATAAACATGTGCTTAATGTTAAATTAAAGGGACTTAAAAGTACACAAGTTCACTAAGAATCATGCCCATTTTTCTTATAATGTTTATGTATGGTGCCTAAAATATTACAGAGTTACAGATTATGCTACTGATTTTGATCTTTTTCCCATTCAAGCAGAAATATTTCACAACATGAGTTGTGTTTATTCTGTTACATAATCCTCCTCCTTCCCCGTCAAATTATAGAAGCCAGCACTGCCCCCCTCTGCCCCTCCCCCTGTCATAACAGGTTTTCTGTTTCTTCTCCTGTAACATTGCAGCTTGAATTGATCGACATTCTTCCCACATTGCAGTTACATTATATGCATGGAATTGTTGCACGTTTCAAACGCTAGAGGGCACTAGATCTTGTTTAATTTTAAGAAATAATAAGGGCGAGCTTGATTTCTGTTTTCATTCATTCTTTAGCTGCACCAGGGGAAACAGCATTCAACCCTTGAATGGGTTATTCAAGAAGGGCCCTGGCACATTTGTTTACATATGTAAGATCCCAGGGTCAATCTCCTGTTGCATCTCCTGCTAAAGATTCTCAGGTTGTCTTGGCTCTGCTTTCTAGAGAAGGAGTGTTTCTTTACAGTGTGAACAGTTTGGAAGTAGGATTATGCAGCCGTCCCTACTTCTGCTCTTGCTTCACTTTAACTCCATTTCCAGGTGCTTATTTACATAAGAACATAAAAAGAGCACTGCAGGACCTGATCAAAGTCCAGCATTCTGTTTCCAAGTGGCCAACCAGATGCCTATGGGGAAGCCCA
Source organism: Heloderma suspectum (assembly GCF_057233095.1). Taxonomy (NCBI): domain Eukaryota; kingdom Metazoa; phylum Chordata; class Lepidosauria; order Squamata; family Helodermatidae; genus Heloderma; species Heloderma suspectum. The sequence continues at coordinate 65,904,874 of NC_139458.1, read as the reverse complement.
CAAGCAGGTCATAATGGCAATAGCCCTTTCCTGCCGGCCACCACAGTTTGTTTTTTAATCAGCCCATGCTGACCTTCAGCCACTCCACTGGGGGCTAAAACAGACATTACTTTAATTACGTGACTAGGAGCGCCATTCCCTCTCTTCCCATTTTTACTCTCGAGCAGGTAGAGGGCCCCTGATCCGGATCAGGACCCTACCATTGGGACTAGGGGGCTTTAAAGATCCAGACCGGAGGCCGTGCACCTACTGTAGAGTAAAAATGAAGAGGAGACATAGCTGCTAGACACACATTAAAAGTAAATTGTCGGTTTTTGCCCTGGGTGAGCAAGTTATTTGCTGATCGGATAGTTCAGCACAAATGGTTGCAAGAGACTGTCAGAGCCAGATCCCACATTAATTCAGCCTGTGGTGTTGATGGTCAAATAAACTGCTCAGCCTGTGGCAGTGCAGCTGAAAATCATGACCGACCAATGAAAAATGACTAAAGGGTCAAAGGGCTATGTGAACAGACTATTTGTGAGAACAGTACAGGAATTTACAGTGTGTTAAGGGCTTGTTTAAACTGGAGTTCCTGTTCATATGAACGTGGCCTAAGTAGGAATTTTGTAGAATTTACTGATATAATGGAAAGCAGAATTTACTGATATAATAGGAGTTGGTTTTATTATTTATTTATTTAATTTCTATACCACCCAATAGCTGAAGCTCTCTTGTTTTTACCTAACTCATTTTAATGCCCAGATATAATTACTATATCACATACTAATGAAACTTGGGTTTCATTAGTATTCCTCAAATTTTTGTTACATTCACCATGTAATAAAGTTTGTTTTGTTTTTGTCAACAGTCCTACAATAGAATCAATTTCTGGCTCTGTGGTTTAAGTTCAATTGCTGCCACTGCGCTGAAATATCCAAGCAGGACAAAGATTAGTTATGGGGAATAATACTTGGAAAATTGCATTTGCCATTGTACTGAAAATCCTTGAAACATGACTGCATTATACAATCAGGATAACAATAATATTTGCTGGCTTTATCAGATTAAATTGTTATTGTTACACTTGAACAAGGACATTTGTGATGGGAGAACTACAACTTTGCTGTAAACCTCTGATCCTCTCCTTATTAATGGTTACTGACATTCTGGAAAACTGTGTCAATTCTCTGCTGTATGCATTCATGTGCACAAAATCTTTACGTCAAGCCATTTCTTAGGTAGGGTGGGCAAAACTCTTAAGCCAGGGGCACACTTTACATGGAAGTTACACATAGTTACACCAAAATTGTTAGAGAGCTCCCTAAAGCCAATTACAATCATATAGCAATGATTTAAAATTAGAGTTGTGGATGTAGAGGCCAGAAATTGAACATAGGGTTAGATCCAGACTCTGTCATACTTAGAGTAGACCCACTGAAATTAATGGAACTATGATTAAGTCTGGATCCAGTCCAGTATGTACAGTTGTTGGCAAAAAAAAAAATCATCTTCCTACTGAAGTGTTAAACTTACATTGCCCTAAGATTACTCTAGATGACAGTAGCCCTCATGACAGGAGAGGGTGAGGAGCATGTCCACTGGATTTACTCTAAGCCCTGCATAGTCAGGTAGCATCCAATGTTAGTCCTACATAGAGTAGACCCATTGAAATGAATGAGACTTAAGTTCACGCTTAAGTAGCATTTATTTCAATGGGTCTATTCTATGCAGGACTAACATTAGATACTACCCTCAGAGCCTACGTATGTGTAAACTGTGTACATAAAGGCTCTGTACACATGACCTGCACTGTGCAAAAATGGAGAGTACAGTTCATATAGAGATATATGTGGAAAGTCTGTATGTGCATAAGCTCTGATGAAGTCCTGATGAGGGGGTGGTGAGGCCAGTGGATATGTTTCTCATCCTCTCCTGCAGACCTATTCCACATTTAGATTACATCTGAGTATAGTGGAAGTTTGATTCTTATTTCTTGTGTTTTATTTATATACTGGTTAATGTAATAAAATATCTAAGCAGTTTACATACAAATATTTTAAAAATCACATTCAAATATGTTATTAAACAGTTTCAACTACAGTAACAATAAAAACAATACAAGGAACAGTAAGTTGACAGTAAGTTAACAGTAAGCATATGATTAATCACAATTAATTCAGTTTAAGCCCGAGAAAGCCTAGGTGAACAAGTGTGTTTTCAGGAGGTGTTTAAAACATACCCCTTGTTCTGCCTTCTGAATTGTGTGCAGGAGGGTTTTCCAAAGGGTGGGTGCCATCACCAAGAAGGCCCACCTTCAAAATATTTTGTGGAGACATTCTGTTGGTTGTGGAATGACCAGCAAGGCCTCTTCTGAAGACCTTAAAGGTCAGCTGGGTATATAAAGGGTAAGGCAGTCTGCCTTCATTGTTGTCTGAATATGGCAAATGTTAACAAAGTGATTTTAAATTCTGATGAAGCAAGTGCATTTTACAAAATGTCACCAGGAAGGAATTGAGCAGCTGACCAAGTACTGATGGATTCTTGGTATTTGTTAGCTTTTTTACAGTATTGTGAATTTTATATGTGGTGCTCTATGTTTTCTAATCAATTTGTTTTAGATCTTTTCTGAGCTGTATCATTAAGTCAGGAGGAACAATTTATAACTGTCACTTTTGGAAAACATCCATTTATATCCCACCCATTCTCCAAGACATTCCAAGTGACTTTTTTGTATCACAACAATCCAGTGAAATAAGTTATGAGGTAAGATGCTGGCCACATCACTTTAAGCCAAAATTGTAGTATAATAAATGAGGATGAAAACTATCAGTGTGGTGGTGTACACAGCCTGTTCATGCTGTTTCACTCCTCCCTTCATATGAGTGGGTAAACTTACCAGGAAGGGGATAGGTCTCTGTGATGTCTGAACCCATAATGTTATAAATTAATGCTAATTAATAACATTAAGTGCATTCAAACAATCCAGGATCCTAAAGCCAGTTTTCAAGCGAGGTTTGTTGTTGGTTTATGATTCCTGGCCTTTTGAGGTCCACTTAACATAACCCCAGGTTCAGATGTCACACAAAGGTATCCTCTTCCTGGTTAGTTTACCCACTCACATGAATGGAGGAGTGGAACAGGAGAGATGGGACTGCATTCGCTCGTACACTGCTTGTTCACAGCCTGGTTTGTGAAGACATACGTTTTGGCTTAAAGTGAAGTGTGAACATGACCAGTGACTTGTGTAATGCCACCTTCTGAGTTGCATAACCGATTAGGGCTTTGAACCTGCATCCAACCTAAACACTCTAGGGTCTTTGACAATCAGTTTTTAACTGATTACCTCATTTTCAATTGAACAAGGGCTGAATTGCTGGCAATGTTGGCTCCACTCACTCGCTCCCACATAAACCAAGGCACAAGCAAAGGTCTTTGATCCATTCTTTCTTAGGCCAGAGGTTCCACTTCCACCAACTCATTTTAAGGGCTCTTTAAAAATCAGTTGATGTGTGTAATAATGAAGTTGCCTTCATACTTAGGGGATATTTTAGGGGCCAAATGGGAAGGCCCTGGAGGAGGGATGTGTAATATGTGGGCCGCATGCAGAACTCACTGTCCCCAGCGTGGCCCCCGCTGTCACTCTCTGCTGTTACACCACTGATATTTGATGGTGCAGCAGCAAAAAAGGGAAGAAATCAGTGAATTTTGGTGTAAATGGCTATGGAAGTTTACTGTGGACAAATTTAGCTTGAATTTCTGCAGCAAACTGCTGCTTTTTAAAAAACGTGGGTTTTTTTTTTACACTACTGTGTCACCAAATATCAGTGGTGTGCCAGGGATAGCAACCGCATACTCTGCTGGGGGGCGGGGAGCAACTGGACTGTCGGACCAGTAGTAGCTGAGGAAAGAAGGGAAGCGAAAAGCAAGGGAGAAAGGGGAAGATATACCCAACTGAATGCAGAGTTCCAGAGAATAGCAAGGAGAGACAAGAAGGCCTTCTTAAGTGAACAATGCAAAGAAATCGAGGAAAACAACAGAATGGGAAAGACTAGAGATCTCTTCAAGAAAATCGGAGATCTCAAGGGAACGTTTTGTGCAAAGATGGGCATGATAAAGGACAAAGAAGGCAGGGACCTGACAGAAGCAGATGAGATTAAGAAGAGGTGGCAAGAATACACAGAAGAACTATACAGGAAAGATCTGAATGTCCCTGATAGCCATGATAGTGCGGTCACTGAACTTGAGCCGGACATCCTCGAGAGTGAAGTCAAGTGGGCCTTAGGAAGCATTACTAACAATAAAGCTAGCGGAGATGACAGTCTTCCAGCTGAGCTATTTAAAATCCTAAAAGATGATGCTGTTAAAGTGCTGCATTCAATAGGCCAACAAATCTGGAACACTCAACAGTGGCCACAAGACTGGAAAAGGTCAGTTTACATTCCAATTCCAAAGAAGGGCAACGCCAAAGAGTGTTCAAACTACCGCACAATTGCGCTCATTTCACATGCCAGCAAGGTGATGCTCAAAATCCTACAAGCTAGGCTTCAGCAGTATGCGAACCGAGAACTACCAGAAGTACAAGCTGGGTTTCGAAGAGGCAGAGGAACTAGAGATCAAATCGCCAACGTTCGCTGGATCATGGAGAAAGCAAGAGAATTCCAGAAAAACGTCTATTTCTGCTTCATTGACTACGCCAAAGCCTTTGATTGTGTGGATCACAACAAACTGTGGTAAATTCTTAAAGTGATGGGAGTACCAGACCACCTTATCTGTCTCCTGAGAAACCTGTACGAGGGTCAAGAAGCAACAGTAAGAACCAGACATGGAACAACCGAGTGGTTCAAAATTGGGAAAGGAGTACGACAAGGCTGCATATTGTCACCCTGCTTATTTAACTTATATGCAGAGTACATCATGAGAAACGCCGGGTTGGATGAATCACAGGTCGGAATTAAGATTGCCGGGAGAATTATCAATAACCTCCGATATGCAGACGATACCACCCTAATGGCAGAAAGTGAAGAGGATCTAAAGAGCCTCTTGTTGAGAGTGAAAGAGGAGAGTGCAAAAGCTGGTTTGAAACTCAACATTAAAAAAAATGAAGATCATGGCATCTGGCCCCATCACTTCCTGGCATATAGAAGGGGAAGAAATGGAAGCAGTGACAAATTTTACTTTCTTGGGCTCCAAGATCACCACAGACGGTGACTGTAGCCATGAAATTAAAAGACGCTTGCTCCTTGGGAGGAAAGCTATGGCAAACCTAGACAGCATAGTAAGAAGCAGAGACATCACCTTGCCGACAAAGGTCCGTCTAATCAAAGCTATGGTTTTCCCAGTAGTAACGTATGGCTGTGAGAGCTGGACTATAAGGAAGGCTGAGCGCCGAAGAATTGATGCTTTCGAACTGTGGTGCTGGAGAAGACTCTTACGAGTCCCCTGGACTGCAAGGCGGTCAAATCAGTCCATCCTAAAGGAAATCAACCCTGAGTGCTCATTGGAAGGACAGATACTGAAGCTGAAGCTCAAATTTTTTGGCCACCTAATGCGAAGAGAAAACTCTCTGGAAAAGACCCTGATGCTGGGAAAGACTGAAGGCAAAAGGAGAAGGGGACGGCAGAGGATGAGATGGCTAGATAGCATCACCGATGCAATGAATATGAACTTGAGCACACTCCGGGAGAGAGCGCAGGACAGGAAGGCCTGGCGTGCTATGGTCCATGGGGTCACGAAGAGTTGGACACGACTGAACGACTGAACAACAACAACTCTGTTACTGATCGGGAATATTACCATGACTAGTAATGAACAAATCACGTGAAAAGAAAAGGATGTTAACTTACAATTTCATACGATATTTGCACTGGATCAAATTAATGATGAAGTTAGTGAAGTGGGTTTGTACAGAAGGATCTGGTGTTTGAGATGAGTGGAAGGGACACACAGAAGCATCAACCCTCAGATCAGAGGCAGTGTGTCTCTCCACTTGGGTCCTTTTTTCCTTTGATGTGGCTCCATCCTCCCTAGCAGTTCCTTCCTTCCTTCCCTCCCTCCCTCCCTCAGATATAGGACTGTGCAGCTAAACACATCTCTCATTCTCACGCAGTCTTGTGTGTCTTTCGTACCATGTTATTGTTTAATAGGTCTAGCCACCATATTGTTCCTTCAGTAGTATCACTGGTTTCCACTGCTGTTGTCGCAGAGGCCCCATCACTCCCCCACTCAAAGACTGCAGTAAGCTTCCATATGTGTAATTGATTTCGTTTGGGGTTTTTTCCTGTTTCAAAGCCCTTTATGGCAACATGCTTGTTGTAAAATGGTTGAGAAAAGCACCTCTGACACTAGATGCTACTAATTATTATATAGAAATGTATACAAAAAGCCAATTCCTGGTTTCTGCCTCTTTGCCACACTTTCCCCATTCACACACTGAAAGTGGCAGTGGGGCTGTGCCATTGTCCACATTCTCAGTGTTATTGCAGTTCCCCTGGCCTTTAACCATCTGAGCAATGGAAGCCTATGCATGTAGACCTTCATGAGTGCTAAATCCCTGTGCAGTTGGGGTTCTAGCTCCTGTGGAAGCTTATGTGTGTAGCTTTCCCCTGCTCAGACATCCATGCCTAATGTGTGGACAACAGTGGGCAGGGCCAAGGAATCTGTGTGATGTTGGCACAGCATGGACTTTCCACCCACCCCTGCCCCTGCCTATGGTAGGTATTTTGTTTGCTAGTTCTCTGTTCCAGTTAAGTTAATGCCGAGGAGCTTAATTATGTTCTTTGATTATCTGTGAATAGGGTGTGTTTATGAATCTGTTCTTGGTGTAGAGAAGGGCAGTCTTTGCAAAGAAGTTATGAACTTCAGATGAATTTGGAAGAGGGAACACATTTTTTGTCTAAATGAGATCAGAGGGGCTACTGAAATATTTTCAGTTGAGAGAAAGCAAAATGTATTAGTACCGTTTTCTGATTTGATACTGTAAAGCCCCAAGTGGTATACTAGTATACTGGAGTTTTAAAGTTCTCATGGTTGGAGATAATTCTCTTCTTTTTTTTTTGTTAAAATTGTATAGGTATTACAGCAGAAGCTGCCTTGAAGAATGACTTCTCAGAACAGGCAGCTAATGTACATAACACAAATAGAGATGATGATGCCTGGGTTTTAGGTTGCAGGTTGGGGCAATCTGATCCACCTATCTACTTCAGTGAGTCCAGAAGAGGTGACAAAAACGTGCTACACCTAGACCTAAACGTAAGTAATTCTGTAAATTATTTGATCAACTGATGTTTATTCAGAGTATTTCGTGAAGTAGCGCATTATTTATTAGACTGACTTATTCACACACACAGGCAATGAGTTTTTTTTTTTTAATTATACTTATATCCTGCTCTTTCAAGGGGCTCCCAGTAATCTCCTATCCAAGGAATGGATTAGGTTAGCTCCAGCAGTGTTACTCAGATGTTCCAGGACTATTCACTGGGTTTCAGGCAACAAAGTCTTTACTCTGATACTGTGAAGTCAACTTCATACAATCATGCAACAATTTTCAACCAAATTATCAACAACATATAAAGTGATGCATAAAGTTGAACCGATGCAGACAACTCTGACATCTATTGGCAGAGATACAGGAATGGACTCGGAATAAATAGCAAGATGGTTGCTTGCTATTATTTTATCTTTTTAATTCTAAGTTCTTGCTCTTTTAATTTACTTGATAAATTAGAGTCCATATAATAAGTGTTGGCAGTATATATATAGAATAGTTTTAAAGCTGATATTTTAATGCATGAGTAACTGTGGTGGAAACCAATAATTGGTGACTGAAATGGATATTCTTTTATTATTGCCTATTCCTAATCTTGTGATTAGCTGCTGTAGTTAAATAAATAAAGCAAATCCCAAAACAATGAACATAATATCTAGTTTGCAATTTGTCCTGCCTGGTGTGCCACAGGAGACATTAGAAATAACTAAAACTCTTCATTTTAATCCTTTCTTGTTTTGGTGGCTTTTGCCAAAAATTTTTTTCTCATGCACCTCTATCTGGACCTTTGGAATCCTTGTACTTTAACACATACTTTACAAAACTTTATAATGTAAAGAGATTTTTTCCATCCTCTTAATTTTTTAAACTAATTCATATTTAAGACCCTTCCTGCCACATTAAAAAGGCTTAGAGGTTCTTACCCTTGGCTCATAGGTTGCCTTTCCCAGTCAATGTATAATGAAGAGATGAGCCTGAAGGAAAAGGAATAATACTCAGGTTCTTGTGTAGCATGATTAGGGAAGTGTGTTCAGAAGATGAAAATTACAGAGACTTCCCAATAAGTGCAACATTTTTCTCTGGTAGTATAACTAAGTTCAGATCCATAATGGTCTGATTCACAGATCATTAAAAATACTGTATAGTCCCATTTCTTTTTAAGACACTGCACCTGTAGAAATGCTCTGTGAACTGCCCTAACCACTATGATTTTATCACCTTAGTCTGAAAGCTGTCAGTTGTCAATTTTTGGTTATACATTTGAGAAACTATGAACGATACAACACCACAATATTAAGCAACATGTCCTCCTTTTTAGCTGCTAACAATTTTCCAATGGATTGTAATTTAATCTGTTTATAAATGTATTTTGTTATTACATTTCTACGTAATAAATTATACCTGACTAAAAGCTTGTGTCTATTTCTGTGAGTTTGGAATGGCACTGTCTATATTCTGCATACGTAGGGAGACTCCCAAGCATACAGGAAACACTCTCTTATTTTGGGGTTGCCCTCATTTGCTGCCAAATAAGCATTTAACCACATGAGTTGGCTATTGGATGGAATTATAGACTTTAAGTGAACATTAAACTACCCAGGTCCTTCTGATACAGGATGGATTTAACTATAGTTATTTCCTAGGCTTTGATGCCTAAAGTAGTTTCAAACGTTATGACACAGAAAATATTTCACCAATTTGGGTCACAGTTCCTTTGGGAGATGTGGTGGCAAACGTATTTTTGTACTGCCATATTATCTATGTAGGAAATAACCATATATGTACTATCCATCTTTTACTTAAGTCGGTGCCAAAGTTCCCCTTGACTTCTGAGCTGGAATTTCTCCATATGTATGTTTTGGTTATCTGGCTTAATTGTAGGCATTGTTGTGTGGAAAAATACGTTTAAACTTTGTGTGTGAGAGAGTTTGGGATTTACGCCGAGGAAGACCAAAGCCTTAGAACAGGGGTGCAGAAACTCAGTCCGGGGCCAAATCTGGCCCTCTTGGATTCTCCAGATTGCCAAGCTCCTTTCCCTGACCACAAATTGTTGGGTAGTTTTCCCAGCTTTTGTTCAGTTTTTTTCCCCACTCTAAAAGGTAGAAATGCCTGTCCTAAAGCTTAGTTACTGGCATTGAAAGCTTTAAGCTAAAATATGCTGGAATTTTGGCCTGGTCCTTTTTGCCTTTGGCCACACCCACAATTGGAATGCGGTCCCTAAGAGGGACCTTTCATTGATGGAATTGGGGTAAAAGAGGTACAACACCCTCTGCCTTAGAATATACTTTTTTCAGTGGTAGAATTGGGGACACTGTATTTCCTTTCAGCTACTTTCATATCTTTAATTTAGCGGTGTAATGGAGTCTTTGGAGAAACTTGTATTCTTTCATATAATAGGCTCCTAAAAGAGCCTCATTACAAATATTTAAAGATTTATATAGGACTCGCAGTCAGAAAATACAATGATGATTTCACAAGGCTGTAAAAGTTGTTGTGAGAACTCCATTTTCAACTAGTGGATATTGTGTGACTTTTACCAAGTTGTTGTTGTTCAGTCGTTCAGTCGTGTCCGACTCTTCGTGACCCCATGGACCATAGCACGCCAGGCCTTCCTGTCCTGCGCTCTCTCCCGGAGCGTGCTCAAGTTCATATTCATTGCATCGGTGATGCTATCTAGCCATCTCATCCTCTGCCGTCCCCTTCTCCTTTTGCCTTCAGTCTTTCCCAGCATCAGGGTCTTTTCCAGAGAGTTTTCTCTTCGCACTAGGTGGCCAAAATATTTGAGCTTCAGCTTCAGTATCTGTCCTTCCAATGAGCACTCAGGGTTGATTTCCTTTAGGATGGACTGATTTGACCTCCTTGCAGTCCAGGGGACTCGTAAGAGTCTTCTCCAGTACCACAGTTCGAAAGCATCAATTCTTCGGCGCTCAGCCTTCCTTATAGTCCAGCTCTCACAGCCATACATTACTACTGGGAAAACCATTACTACTGGGAAAACCATGATTAGACGGACCTTTGTCGGCAAGGTGATGTCTCTGCTTCTTACTATGCTGTCTAGGTTTGCCATAGCTTTCCTCCCAAGAAGCAAGCGTGTTTGAATTTCATGGCTACAGTCACCGTCTGCGGTGATCTTGGAGCCCAAGAAAGTAAAATCTGTCACTGCTTCCATTTCTTCCCCTTCTATATGCCAGGAAGTGATAGGGCCAGATGCCATGATCTTAGTTTTTTTAATGTTGAGTTTCAAACCAGCTTTTGCACTCTCCTCTTTCACCCTCAACAAGAGGCTCTTGAGATCCTCTTCACTTTCTGCCATTAATTAATTTACCAAGTAGTTTTTGAATTTAAGGCACAATCCTATGCTTGTTTAGACAGAAAAAAGGCTGGGCATTCTGGGAGTTGTAGGCCTTTCATCCTGTCTCAACATGCATAGGATTGTGCTCTTAATTGTTTAATGGAAAGAGCACTGTGACCTGCTTAGCCAAAAGAAATGACGTCTCATTACCTTCTTCCCGGATATTCTATTCAAGTCATCAGAGAGCTGTTTTAAATAAAGCACAGAGTTATAATTCAAGTATAATTATCTATATTTTGGATGGTATGATGTCTGTCAAGGTGAATTGACCATGACTCAGATCAATGAAGTCACCACAAAGTGGTAATGCAAAGTCATTGCAATTTAAATAGCATTAGAAATTGTTTTGCAGGAGCACAATATAATACTAGTAAAAGGAAGAAAATTTACATTCAAGGATAATAGAAATTTTGGAAACTAGGGGATCACTTGCCTAACCTTCTGAATCACCACATCCTTTAGGATTTCTTCAAAATGCTTTTCTACTATTAGTAGTGAATACAAATAGTGATGGGCTCATGTGGAGGCACTGATTTGCATGAGCCAGCACCTCTGTGCACAAATACCCTGGTTCCCATGCAGCTCAAAAAGGTACCCCTTGCCTGTCCAGGAGTTAGAATGTTAGCATGGATGTGCCTGTTCATACAAATGACATAATGTGAGGTGGTAGGGCTGTGGACCTGTTTGTTTGTTACATTTATATCCTGCCTTTTTTCCTCCTTGAGGAACCCAAGGCGGCGTACATAATCTTCCTCCATTTTATCCTCACAACAAGAACCCTGTGAGGTGGGTTGTAAGGACCTGACAGTAAGGAGTCCAAAACTCTATATGCACATGGGATGTGCGTGTCTAGGTGTCACGTTTCTTCATCCTTGTCAGGGTGGAAACTGAGCCGATAGAACCCCAGAGCAGTTCTGATTCTGAGAAGGATCAGCAATCCGTGGGAGAGGAGCCAGCTCATCCCTCACAGACACAGCAACTGGCAGAGATTCCTCCTGCCGGCATTCCTGAGATAGATAGTGACCCTGGCAGTGAGAAAGTGTGGGAACGGGACTTGCTAGACGCTCGACGCAGACGCAGGGAGCGACGAGCGATGGAGGGTGCGGAAAGGAGGCGTAGCGCCCGTTTGGTGCGCAAGCAACAGCCGCCTCCCCTGGACCCAAGGGAAAGAGGGAGGATCTCTCCCTAGCCCATAAGTTCAGGGTCTTCAAGTAACTCTCCTTCAAACGGGGATCATAAGCTACTCTGCTGTTCCTTGCTTAGTCGCTGGTGATTAGCATCTGAAAGAGTCATTAAGTTGTAAAAGGATTAAAGCCTTGAAAAGAATCCTTTTGTCTGTGTCTTGAGTTGACTATTGGAGTCTACTGAAAGAGGCCGCTAGGGCTCTCCTGACAGTCCTCTCCCTTCGCAGTCAACACACTCCAGGAAACAAAACTTCAGGCCAACACTACTTTATTAGTAAATGACTAGCTCCTTTAGAAATACCCACTGTAGAACCAGCTAATCCACACTTCTACAAATATCAATAGAAGATATGAAGTGGACGGACGTTAGAGAAGTTGTCAGCGGTCTGGGAATGAACTTCAAGGCCAGACTTGCTTCTCCCTTAGGGTGGCTCCCTCCTACATTGGCTTCCACGAGTGGCCAACCTGGCGGATAGTCTGAGCCCTGCCCCTAATTTTCCCGCTTTGCTCTGCAACAGATCCTAGCATCCCTCAAGTCACACCCCTTGCCCTCTTCCTCCTCTGAAACTTGAGTGCTCATGGTGAAGGAATAGGGGAGCTGTTTAGGCTGGGCCATCTGTGCGTCAAGATCTTGGGGAAAAAAGTCTTGCAGTATCTGGGCTCACTAGGGAGGATGCCTCCCTCTGTTCTTGCTGTTCCTATTCTGATTCTGAATCTGAGCTGCCAGACATCTCCGCATGCTCAGATTCATTCCTGACACTAGGCCAGCAAATGTCTGAACAAGTGTTTTAAACTGAGACAGTGTTTTAAAAAAATATTTTTAGAGATGTTTCAGTGAAGTCATAAACAGTCTTAGAATATCTCAAGTGTACATCCACTGAACCAAGATGGCAAGATTTGTGTCTAAATCTTAAAATATAAGTTGCTTTATGCTTCCTAAAGCCCTAAGGCTGTCAGGATGCTTGAATTACATCCCACCTTAAGTCTGTAAGTTTGCCTTGTTGAGAACACGAAATATTTTATTAAGCTAAATGTTTCTTTCACTTTATCTATTCCAATACCTTTTCACCTAAACAGTGGCATGGTTTGACAATCATGACAACCCAGGAGTTTTTTAAAACCCGAGGTGGTTGTGAGCAAGCGAGCGAGCCTGCTGGTGGATACTGCCCAGTTGCTTCTGCTACAAGCAGGAGCAGCTAAACAGCCAGAGGATGCTCCATCCCTGGGGTGTCAATCATTGGGCCTGTTCACACAATCATTGGGCCTGTTCACACTGGCACCATGCGTTCCAGTGCCGTGCTGCTGTGACTTGTGTAATTATCCTCCCCTGCGCAGCTAGCCATGTCATGTGAACCTGGCGAGGGTGGCTTGTTGCTGTGGTTAACAAGCCACCACAATACCATAAAACAGCCTATGAGTTCTGCGTGGCTTGTTAACCACAGCAACAAGCCACCCTCGTTTGCACGACACAGCAAGCTGTGCCAGTGAGGATAATTATGCAAATCCCCCCCTGGCATTTGACAGGCACATGTGGTGGGGAAAAGAAGCCAGTGTGGCTTATTTATTCCCATCCATTATTGTGTGAACCCAGGAACTCTAGGTTACTGGGGGAAAGACAACCCAGATTGGAACCCATTATTAACAGGATGTCCTAACCGGGCCAGTGCCTGAACAGATCCAGGGCTATTAGGTGAAATTGATGGGCAAAGGCACAGGACAAAGAAAAGGAAGCACTTCACTTAGTTCTCTATCATCTTATGGAATTCAGTGCCACATGATGTTTTATTATTTCAGGAGATTTCTATCCTACCTTCCCATTGTGTGCGCAGAGTTCAGGGAAGCTTACAACAATTTTAAAATGAAGAAAAGAAAAGATAAAAGGATAAAAAACCAAACAGTTAAAACAATAAATGGTGCAGCAGATAAAACAATCTAACGTTCAGCAGAAAAGGTAGTCAAAACGACAGCCCCTAAAATCCTCAACCTGGCAAGTACAATACAAGACAAAGAGAGAGGTGGCTAAATGGAGTTCCTGAGAACACAGTTGCTTACCCAGGCTTTCCCCGGGTTGTAATTAAATTAATTATGCTGCTCCATCTTACTGCTCCTTGTATTGCTTTTATTGTAATTTTATTGTAATTAATTGGAATAGTTTTTAATGTTACATTTTAATATTGTGTTTTTAATTTAAAAATAAAATAAGAATAATCTAAAAATATAATATAAAATAAAATAATATAAAAATACTATAAATATAATATAAAAATAAAATGATGTGATTGTAATATTTATATGTGAACTACTTAAGGATTTTATTATATTTAGCGGTATAGAAATATCACAAATAAAATAGAAAATAAGGTAGAGAGTTCCATAATTTAGGTGCAGCCACACAGAAGGCTCTTACCTCAGTGACTGTTGTGACATGCAGAAGATTCTCCACAACATGTGCTAATCATTGCTAACATAAATGGTCTTTTAAAAAAGGGGTTAACGAATTCAGGGAGTACAGGCCTACCCACCCTAGTTAATTTAATTTAATAAATCACAAAAAATTGAACGTCCATATTAAAGGCTATGCAGGGCATCTCAAGGGCCATACAATTTTTCAGATCTCCTCCTCCAAGGCTGGAGCTCAGATTCCCCTCCCAGTGCCTGCAGAAACATCTGTAGCCCTAATCTCCCTAGTGCCAGAGCTTCCAAAGTTAGCAGAGGCAAAAAGGGGGAGGACTGCAGGCATGAAGTGGGAGGATCAGAAGATTTGGATCCACAGGACATGGGTGCAGGTGGGGTATTTACACAAGCCCGGAAGCTAGTGTAAATCATTTCCCTCACATTGCTTAGGGTAGGAGGCAAATAGTTTTTTAAAAAAGAAACCTGAGAAGGAAGTGGTGGGGGGACCCCAGTTACAACAGTAGGACTTTGGATGGCTTGGAGGTGCTCATGTCAGAGGTCTTCAAAGCAGCAGATAGGATTGCCAGGCCCATGCACTATACTTCAGATTGCCAGATATAGAGGGAAAACATAGGGTCTGAAACTGTCTTCATTATATCTTGCTTGTGAGCTTCCAAAGAGCAGCTGGCTGGCCAGTTGGAGACAGTGGCTTGGTTCATAAATAGCATATCCCTGCACCATATCCCACACCAACCACCAGGAGCAGATTTTCATAGGGATGTCAGAGAATTCCGCCACGTATCTTGGATACGAACTCCGTGGCGGAACGGCCTGCTGCCCCCCCGCAGATCCCCCCCGGGACGAGACTTACCTGGGGTGGATTTTCCGGGCGGCAGCAGCGGCTCCGACGGTGGCTTCGGCGGCGGCAGCTGCGGTGGCGGCTGGTCTTCCGACCAGCTGCTGCCGCCGCTGCCATTTGCAGTCTTGTAAAAAAACAAAAAACACGACGTGATAGGCTACGTAAAGATTTACGTAGCCTATCATGGCTGGGTTAAAAAAAACACACAAAAAAACCCACGACGTGATAGGCCATGTAAAGATTTACGTAGCCTATCATGGCTGGGTTTAAAACAAAAACAAAAAAACCCCACGTACGCAAATGGCGGCAGCTACAGCCACCGCCATTTGCGTTCCTTATTTTTGGCCGTCTTAGTCTATGTAAATATTTACGTAGACTGTGACGGCGAAAATAAAGGGGAACGCAAATAGTGTAGCGGGTGCTATTTGCGTCCCTTTTTGATTCGCCATTTTAGCCTACGTAAATATTTACATAGGCTAAAACGGCGAATCAAAAAGGGACGCAAATAGCGCCCGCTACGCAATTTGCGTTCCCCTTTATTTTCGCCGTCATAGTCTACGTAAATATTTACGTAGATTAAGACGGCCAAAAATAAGGAACGCAAATGGCGGCGGCCATAGCCGCCGCCATTTGCATACGCGGTTTCCCCCCCCCGAGCCCCCCGCAGCCGGAAATCTGGCTGCAGATGGCTCTGGCCTGGCTGGGCCTGGCCAGCAGCTCCGTGGAGCTGCCGCGGAGCACAGCCGGCCATGGAGGATTCCGGGGGGGAGGAACGGATCACCTCCCCCCCGTCAAGGATTCTGGAGAGAAGGATGGAACGCCTCCCCTCCATCATCAACATAATCCGCGGAAAGGTAAGTGACTTTCGTACAGCCCTAGATTTTCAAGGGGACTGAAGTGGGAACTGTGTTCCCATTCATGGAAGGAAAGTTAGGATCCAAGCCAGCGTGCTGGAAGAGTTAGATTTCTGGCGTGATCTAGCAAGGTGATTATTTTAAAAGCCTTGAAGTTTCAGATGCTATAAACATCTAATAAGGCTATTATCAGAAAAGGAATTAGTGGGGAAACATTAGGCTGCTTACTTGAAAGTTAGCTGCTCTTTGACTGGTTTTGCACTTTAATGTTTTGCTGATCCTAAGACTTCTTCTATACCTTAGCACTACTCATTTTTCCTGGAATGAGAAAATAGGATGAATGAAGTTCCAAATTGCAAAGAAATTAAGAGATTAAGAATCCCCCTTCCCCTGCCAGTATATATCAAAGAACTATTTTATGAAGATAGACAGTGGAGATGCACGTTTCTACCTCTCTTGTTCTTTGCAGAGTTAATGACTGAACTCTGGGTTGTGGCTGTTTACCTTGTTCTCACATATAGTTGCTAATCTGTGGGTGTGGTGAAATTGTTTGATAAGTACCTGTTTAAGGTCCACAGGAATAGCTGTGTAGAGTTTAAGGCACAGTAATATGAAACCAGTCTTGTTGGTTGGTGTTCACTGGCTGAAATCTGCATTCCAGACTAAACCTGCAGCAAAGCGGAAGCATGAATTTTTTTTTATTCAGCTTCAAGGGCACTACATTAACTGGAGCTTTTCAGCAGTCGGAACTCTAAAGAAGTTTAAAAGAAGGCATGTTTATAGTGAAGATTTTGAAACACTTTTCTTCTATAAGGATTTTCCAGCTTTTTAATATTTCCCCCTTTTGAAGGTTTTGCTAAAGCCAGCGTTTGACCAGTGGGGTTTGCTTACAACAAACTTTCAGGAGCTTTCTGCTGACAATTTTTTGTGAATTCCAGGCCGGCATAAGGAAGTAGCAAACTGCAAGTACCAGCTGTTCAGTACTAAAAAAAACAACAACGCTGTTGTCTGTTAACTACTTTCTAGTAAGTAAAAGACAGTGTGGAGCAGGCAGAACAGTAGGAATTAGTGCAATAGTCGGTCATGTTTTCAGCTGATTAGCTTGCAGCAGATTTGCCTTTACAAAAAAGTCCCTTTGTGTAAAGGATAAGTCGTGTCGCTGCTGAGAAAATTTTATGGTATGCGATGATGCAAAATCTTCCCATTTCTGCTGTGTTCAAGTTGTAAACTTTGGAAGAAATTTGCATTTCGGATTACTGCACTGTGGGAAAGTGAGCTGTGTGTGATCTAGAGCAAGTGTCCCCCCTCTCTGATGATTTGATTGACTAAATGAAAGACGTTGCCTGGGAGTAATCATATAGAAGTGTACTAGTATCTGTTCCAGAAATATTAGCGTTACTGTGACTTGCCCAACATGGAAGCAAATCAAACTTCTGGCTGCAACGAGCTCTCCAATCTAGGGAGAGCAACAGAGGGTGACCCAGGCCAGGCTGTCTTCCCTAAATTTTCCATGAAAGCACTTTTTGGATTTACAGCTAAATTGAAGTCAGGAACTTCAAAAGAACAAGCTGTTCTTAAAGGATTCAAAAATGCTAATGGTCATATTAGCAGCCATGTTGACAACCAGGAGAGGAGCAGTATCAATGGAGAGGATGATCTAGATATAGTTCATATACTTCCAGAAATGCTGCAAACTGAAAGCACAAGCAATGTTCAAACTACTCCAGAGGCTGATACTGGCAGCATGTTCGCTCTGGGGGCTCATGCCCCTTCCCCAGGTGTCTCAGATGTGGGTGACTGTGCTCCTAATGACCCAGAACCTGTTGCTGGTGCCTCAGGTAACTGGAAAATGAATTCTGGCATCCCTGTTGACTCTGAAGTCAATATTAACTCTGTAGCCATCACCAATGTCCCAGGTGGAGCTGGTGCTTATGGCCCAGTTGATTTGGAACTGCAGGGAATGGAGCAGAATGAGCCATCTCTTTTCAATTCAGATTCTCCACGCTGTCCTTTGTCTGAATTCAGCAAACAAGTCGACAAGGATTCCATTATTGTTCAGAGTGCATTGATTCATACAACAAGTGACACAGAGTCGAGCAATGAGACTACAGACCCAGACAGCAATGAAAGTGTAACAAATAAATCTGTGTTAAATAGTGCTGTGTCTTTGGATGATGATGACCAAAATACAGAGGAGCAGGAAACAGGAGAAAGATATAGAGACATTGGTGGTACTATAAATGGAGATAAAACAGAGGAAATTCTACCAAGTTCTAAATTGCCTTCAATAGAAATGGATAATACACTCCAGGAAATTTGTTCAGATACCAAAAACATAACATTAAACAATGAGAACAGCAGCAGCCCACCTGCTGCAGGAGAAGATGCTCAAGAGCCTGGAGAAGAGCAAAGATCTCTTGCAAGCAGTTCCAGCACTGAATCTCTCCAAAAACCAGCTTCAGGTGAAAAAAACTTTCAGCTTCCTGCCTTCTTTAGTGGATTACGTGTACGGAAGAAAGGTGCAGATCTGGAGGAAACCGTTACCAAAATCAAGCAGAAGGACAGCGACTTGGCTGTGCTTAAATTAAGACAGCCTGTTAAGAAGGCCAATGTTGCACCGGAGCTGATATCTAAAAGGAAACCAGTGGAACCTAAAAATACTCCCACCTTTCTGGAACAACTCTCTCAACTCTTAGGGCCTAAAACTGAGGATAAAGATTCTGGTGAGGTAATATGTGAATCTGGGGGCAGTGAGGATGTCCAAGGAGGCATATCTTCGAGTATGGAGCCATCTGGCACCTCTGAAGAGGCAAAGCCAAGTCCTGCTGAGTCTGCGTTGGATGCATTTAAAGCTTTATTCACGCGCCCTCCCAAAAAAGAGACAACTGCTGACACTTCAGAGCTGGAAGCAATAAAACGTAAAATGAGACATGAAAAAGAATCGTTGAAAGCAGTATTTGAAAGGTCTAAATCAAAATCTGGTGATGGAGCAACGGACTCAAAAGCAGTAGGTTGATTAACTCTCATGTATGCCAAGACTGGAGTTTAGATATATTTTTGATAAAATGATGGGTGTGAGTTAAAATAACTGTGGCAAATGCTGTTGTAGAATGACCTAGCTGTGGCATCTCCAAACTGAGACTGAAATCACTTTTTTGACAGTGCTCAGCATCATCATACTAAATTGTATTGGTGAATACTGTGCATTAAGAGTAGTATTGTGTAAAAAAAGCAATTGAAGATGGTGGAAATACAGATTATTTGTAATCTACATGATAGTTCTCTAACATGCACAGCATTTTACATAATTTGGGTTGTCTATCCCCGTAACAACAATGTGAAATAAGTTGCCAATATATCTCCCATTTCTAAAATGAGGAACTGAAACAGATATGTCTACAGCTATGTGAGTCTGTGGTTGTGTTGCCCCGGCTGTGGGCGTTGAACTCTTAGGTTAGAGGTGCCGAGATAGTGATAAATCAAATCCAGAGGTTTACTTACATGGAGACTTTATTGGGTAACTGACAGCACACAGGCGTACCCAATGGTTGGATCAGACAGCTTCTCCGAACCACGAGCCATTGGGTCAAATGGGTTTTATACCATACATATTAGCAATAAGGCAGCACGACACTAGCATGCACCTCTAGTGTTCATTCCCAGCATAGGCTAGAAGTGTTTGGTTCTCAAGCACAGCCACCTGTAAACAAACTTCGCTGCCCAGGCAGAGTGCTTGGTAACACTCTCACTCAATAGTATGGAATGTGCTAGGCTGTGCTATCGACCCTTTGAGTCATCTTCGCATGCTCAGAGGCTTACCAGCAAGGGAACTGCAACAATAATGAACTTAAGGAAGCATTATGGAACTCTAGGCCCCTCTAACACTACAAATGACTTGGCTACGCTTCTGGGGCCAATACAGTGGTTTATCTGTGGCTGATTTTTATTAGAACCAACTAAAATGTCGCAAGATAGTGAGCAAGCTTTGAAGTTCATGATAATTCTTACTCAGGCTGCTGGATGTAAAGCGGGGAAAAAACGGGGAGGGGAAGAAGAAAAAGGTGTATGAGCAAAAGTTGTTAAACGTCATAATGTTTTTGTATTTTAATATATCCTAAATTACTATTTTGTTTTGCTTCAACAGGCTGATGTAATTCCCTCAGAACAGGATGACAAGACTCCAGGAAGACTCCAGACTGTCTGGCCACCACCCAAAGCAAAGGATGAAGAAGAAAAAGTAGGATTAAAATATACTGAAGCAGGTAATACAGAATAACATTTCTATAAATGATCTGAAGTAGCCATGTTAGGCTTCTTGCACGGGCTCTTACGCGGTCATTATATTATGCTTGAAAAGAAAAGTTATTTGTATTATTTCTGGTACTGTAATTAGTTTTCAAAGGCTGACAAGTAGGAATTTTGTTACATTTGTAGAATGCAGTTCTGTTTGCTTATCCCATGCTAAATGACTACTGGAAATAAGTTTGAAAAGGGTATAAAAATGGGTTGCTTGTTATTTTTGTACTAAAGTGTAATCATGATGTGACTGTTATAGTCAGTGAACATACACCAAAATCAATGCATTAACTCATTGAGAAATTCTGTGCAGCTTTCTTATTTTGAATATTGATTCTACATTTTACTTTGATATTTGCATTTAAGAACCTCTGTTTTTCAAGTCCATAGGTTATAGAAATACAACATAGCTTTATTTGATTCTTTGCTTTGGAGCATGTGAAAAATAGTCAAGTTGCTTTGTTCAGTTTTGTTTTGTTATTAGAAGATTGCAGATTATTCTGCAATAGCTGCTCAAAGATTGGCCATTATTAAGTAGTATGTCTTCAAGAAATGCTACATTTGAAGGGTGACTTTTATAGCCTTTCCAACTTAATTTCTTTCATGTCACACAACTTGTACTAACTTGTTTTAAAAAGCAAAATTATACTAATCTTCCCATTTCCCAAGAGTTATGTATGCGCATGCAAGTAGTTCTATGTTCCCTCTGGGGCACCCTGTTTTGTTGCCAGCTGTAGCTCCTTGCATTGCATTGCACTTGAGGCTGCTCACAAAGTTTTATCAAGTAATGCAGGACAAGGAGATACTTCTAAAACAGGACCCTTCTCTGAAGTCCTGTTTTGCATACAGTGAAGCTCCCAGAGGGGTCTGGAGTATCCCTGGGGGGAAGCCCTCCCCCTCACCTCTGTGGCAATGGCTCTGAACTGTACTTGTATCACAATATAAAGGTTGGGTTGAATCCAGCTTCTTTTCCACTGGTGGGAGCATTCCCTGAGCAGAGTTCTACTTACAACACTCCCACTGGTGGAAAGTGGGTGAAGAGGTGAGCTTCATCAATTCCAACTTTCCTCTGCAGCTCCCAGCACCACCTCCCCCACTGTTCCAGAGGCTTCCCCAACACTCCAGAGAAGATGGGGGTGGGGGAATAGAGGACTACAGAGGGAGGGGAAATCAATGCAGATCGTCTCTTTCTCCATTCAGGAGTAGGATTCCTCTACTGGATCAGAATCCTTCTGCAGATGGAAAGAGCTCTTCTGTTTGCAGGAGGAGAATTCTGGATCTAACCCAATGTGAGGAAGAAATTGGTGCAGCTGTGCATAGCCTGGTAAATCCAGATTGCCACTAACTCACCTGCAATAGTGCGGTGGTTTTCCAACTCATGTCCCTGTGGCTGCTGTTTGTTGTCATCCAAGTTTCATCTTCACATAAATTAAACATTAAAAAACTGGCCGTACAATGTATTCTTCATCTGTATTCCTTCCCAGGAGAGTTATGGCATTGGGGCCAGGATTTGGGTCAGTTTGAAGCAGCCGATAGTTGCTTACCTAGTTCAGAACCTATATTATTCACTATTTTTATTAGTGATCTGGGGGAAAAGGTAGGAGTATGCTGACAACATTCCAGACAGCATCTATCCAGGAGGCATCGTGAATATACTTAGAAAATGATCCAGAATTACAGTAATTGGATGAACTCATGAAATGAAACAATAATAACAATACATCTGAACCAATAACCCATGGTTTGTGTTTGTCGTCCAAATCAGAATTGCAGACCGCTGTTTGATCCTGCTTTGCAATTCTGGTTAGGAGAACAAGCACGAACCCTAGTATGCTGGTTTGGATGCTAGGTTTTGCGCTAAACAAAAAGTAACCAATTAAATCTGAAGCAGCACATAGGGGCTTACCTGGTTCGCATCCCCTTTCGTTGTTCGTCATCTGCCCCAGAGCAACCCAGTTCCACCTCTTGTGATGACTGCAGTAGCCTAAGGGCTACTGCCAGGGAAAGGCAGAGCCAGGTCTACTGTCCCTTGACTCATGTGAGAGAAACTATGGCCTCAGAGTATATGTCTGAAAAAATGTTTCTGTGCTGAAGACTAAGCTGCCTTCATATCCCTGCTGCGTGTTTGTTGTTTGGCAGGAGGGGTAGATTTTTTTAAAACACTTTTTGTAAATTAAAACATTTTATTTCTTCTTCTTTTAAAAACATTTCATATTATACTAGTAATGGGAAAGTATAGATGATGATTCAGTGGAAAGTTGCTTGAAAGGAGCTAGAACTGTACCAGATCTTGTGTATAGTGCTGTTGGCTGTTACTGTACTGCTTTGACTGGCAATAATTAACGTACCAAATGTATTCTAATTCATTTAGAGCTTGGATTCTGATGTATCAGTACTCGTTCAGTGACTGAAAGAGATGGGAATTTAGCAGTGACTCAAATCAAACAAGACAGAAATACTATATTCAGAGGAGTTAGGCAGAGCGTATAGCTATCTGTACAGGGTATAAATCCTACTTTCATGCCGTTTATACAAGAGGCCTTTGCCTCTCTTCTCATTATTGTATAATTGCCCTTAAAGCCTATGCAGAAGATCCTGCTGTCCTGATCTAGCCACACATACTTGTGCTAAAATCTGTATTATGTTCTTGTTTAGTTCATTGGGTTGTTTAGTTCATCGGGTTTAAGTTAGGGATGCCTGAGGAATCTATCTGCACAGCACATATTTCTTTCCAAAGGGCAGTATCTAATGGTGTCATTCTGCAAACTCAAATAGCACTAAGCAGAGCTCCACTAAATCTTTCCATTGTGCGTTCACTTATGCATTATGCTTGTGCAACCAGTTGCACAACTGTTTGTGCTTGTGCAAATGTAACTTTACTTGGATTCTTCTCTTGTGCATAATTCAAAATGTAGTTTCCTCTAGTGCAATGTCATTTGCATAGCAGAATGACACAGTTGGATACTGCTGGAAATGTATATATCTACACTAAGTGGAATGATGAACAGGTCTGCATGTCTTTCTCACGTTTATATGCCACTCCAGATCCTAAGATGCAAGTTTCTGATCTTTTCAGTCAATATACACATGTAACAGCATAACAACAATTAGGGAGCAATCCTATCTAGATAGGCGGCTGCCTCCAAACTTGGAGGCGACTGCCTATCCAAAGCCGGGCAGGAGAAGCACGGAAGGGATCGTTCCCTCTGCACTTCTCCTGCCCTGCTTGTTCGGCTAGACAGTCAGTTGTGGCTATCTAGCCGCGGGAGGATGGAGCGGGGAAGGAGGCTGCTGTACAACACATAGGACACCCCCAGCCATGCCCCTTTTCGGCCGCTCCAAACTCCTCTTGCAAGGAGGCAGCGCAGAAGTGGGGGGAAGTCGGTTCCCGGAAAACCAGATATCCTATGGCTGTCTAGTTGCTGTCTAGCGGCCATAGGATTGCTCCCTAAATGTAATTATTTGTGTATATGTATGTCTTTGCACATATGCAAAGAAAGTATATTTTCAGTTCTTGGGCTACAGCTGCAACAATCTGATTAAAACCATAGAGAAAGCTGGCCCCATATCTGGCCAGGTGGGAAAGAAGAGCAAGCTGGACACGCAGAAAATTATTCAAAGGATGCTGAAAAAGGAGGCAAGAAGAGAGAACTAAGTTAGATTGGTAAGGGGGAAACCAAATTGGGTCAAGAGAAGAGACAAGGATTGAAATAAAATGAAAATATGTACGTACAAAGATGTGTTAATTATGGCACAGGGTTAGTACATACAGTAAATACATCTATCTGTGAATTATTATATGTAATTTCATTACCTGATACGTAAGAGTGTGTAGCAATCAGCATTATAGGAACAACATGGAATTTAACTTGAAAACTGCAAAATGCTGATGGAACAGAAAAATGGAGATCCATCCATTCCTAATTTAACTTGATACTAAAGGCTGCCAAATAGTTCATTCCCATCACTGAGAAAGTAGGTATGCTTGCTTTCACTGCCTGTACTTAAGTCTGTGTTTAATGGGAGGTTTTCTCTTCATGTAGAATACAATTCTCATGAGGATGTACAGGAATATTGTTTCAGTTAGCAAATTATTAGAACTTGCCCAGCTTGCAATCCTGAATGTGAATGGGAACGTATTTTTTGGAAAAAAGTTTACAAATTCCTGAATTTCCGTTCATGTTCAAAAACTGTGCATTTTGAAAAATGTGCACTTTAAAATGTGATTTTTAAAAAAATACACATTTTCATGTTTTAGTAAATGGGGGGAGAGTGTGCACTTTTCCCGTTCAAAATGTATACTTTCCCCAATTGAACAAAAAGGAAAATAGGTCACAAACAAGAATGGGAGCAAGACGAACTGAGTTACTAAGTGGAGCTTGGAGAATCTTGGCAAGCTCAAGCATCCTGTTCAAAATGCACACCTTTCCCGTTCAAGCGAAAAAGAAATGCAGGTCCCAAAAAGAATGGGAATGAGACAAAGTAACTTCAGTTCTCATAATCCCATCTAATTTTTTGAAATATAAAATACAGAAGCTATGAAGTGGAGTTGGGAGAATCTTGACGAACACAAGCATCCCTGGGTCTCTCATCCCTAGGCTGTAGCAATACCCAGATCTAACACTTAGCTAACCTATCACTTAATCATTTTCCTTCGGTTTGTTGTCCAGTTAGTAACCCAAAACATAAGTAGCTATGGCCATGCTATTTTGGGGTGGCTAAAGTAGCTCCACTCCATGTGTCGGGATGGATCTGGGGTCTAGTTCAGGTGCAGACAGATGAGGATCAGAAGGGTAATGATGTGGTCACAGATGAGTGAGGTCAGGCATCAGATCAGGAAAATAAGAGTCAAAGGGCCAGAGGCAAGAATGGAGTCAGGGGGCAGAATCCAATGGGGTGCTTACACCTCTGCCGATTCACTTGTGCCCTGCAGATTCTGTTGTGCAAGCGGTGGATCCCACCGATTCTATTGCACAAGCAGGACCCACCACTTGCACAACAGAGATTTCACACTTTCCAGAGGAAGCCCTGAATCGAATGGAAATGCTTGTTTCTCAGTTAGGATGGGGCTGTGGCGCTCCCTTATGTGAGCTTCATTGACCTGCTCCATTCTAGATATGACCATTTTCGCTTGTTTCCAGTTGGGCCGGAAGTGCTAAAACTTCATTCTGCAAGCCGTGGATGGGAAGCAGTGGATGGGAATTCTGCAAGTGGTGGATGAGAATCAGCAGGGTTGTAAGTGCCCCATTGTATTTTGCCCTTAGCCAGGCAGAAGATTGAGCCTGGCAGCAATGGTAGGCTGAAGGGGCCAGAAGCAGATGCAAAGTCAAAGGTGGGTAAGAGTCACAATACAAGGTAGCAGTCAAGAAATGGGAGCAAGAGAATAGGCAGGGCCCTTCCATTCAAGATGGGTTAGTCACAATCAGTTAATCATTTGTTGGAGAGAGTCTCCCCAGGAACCCATCTTGAGATTCGCCCCAAAGGCCCCTTCTAGGGTGTTAAGCTCTGATATGTTTGTTTGTTTTCCTTTGTTTACTTTCCTTCTGAAGTGCCATAGCTTTTTAAATTTTCTCAGGTTGTGAACAGGATCAAGCTACATTCCTAAGCAATTCCAGGTCCCTGGTCCCCATGTCTTTTATATTATTTATGATTCCTATGAGTTGGGGCTATACTTCCCAGTGGTGAACATCTTAATGTTCTTAGCGTAGAGCTTGTGTTGTTTTTGTGGCCGTTTCTGCATTTGGTTGCCAAATGGTCTTGTGGCCCTGGCAAACTTGGGGAAGGACAGCATACAGTGATGGGGGTGTGTATGTGGCCCCTCCTCTCACATGAACTAAGCACCTCCTTTGGTGAAGTGAGCTTGAAATTCTGCCTCCTCGTTGTACTTAATCTTTAAACATCTATTCAATGGTATATTAAAAACAATAATATGTGATTGTGAGAACTGAAGTTAGTTCATTTAATTTCTTCAGTTATTCATTTATTATATATGTATCCCACCTTTTCTCCAAGGAGCTCAAGATGGCATACATGGTTCTCCCTGCTCCCGCCAATTTTATTCATACAACCTATGAGATAGGTTAGGCTGAGCTTTGTGGATTTGAATCTGGGTCTCTGCAGTCTTAGTTTGATACAATAACCACAACACAACACTGGCTGTCCACATTATACTTCTTCCTGGAGTATTTCAGACCATATGTTCCCAATGTTAGTTACATGGTTATTTGTTGCATAACATGTATGATAACTGTCACCTCTTGCTTCTAAAGGACTATAATTTTGTGTTTATTCGAATTTTCATATCTTTATTTGATTTTCTTCTGCTATGACTCTTATTCTCTCCCAGCCTCTCCTACATTGAAGAAGCAACCAACTAGAAGTTGGCAAAAAAATGTGCTCACTTTAATTATAAGCATGTTCCTTTGTGGGAGGCTATTGAGGTGCTGCACTGTTGTATATTTTAAGGCTGTGGTTTCGTATCTCTCCAGATAAGTTGGTAGAGGACCACCTTCCTTGTTACCTGCTGCAATATACCACCATATAGCATCTTTTGCTTCTGCTGTGATATTGTGTCCCTAAAAATGTGTAGATGAAAACATGGTAGACTGCCAAATGACAATGGCATTTAAGAGTGTTGTATATTTGTTCGACCTGTTATCTTTGTGTTATTATGATACTTGCCAGTAGATAAATGTTGAATATTTTATGTCTCATTTATGACCAACTGGCTTTGACAATAAATGGTGATGATATTGATAAAATTCATGCTTTTAAAATACTGTCATATCTGATATCGATCAGCAAAATGGTGATGTTTCTTGCTATAAAAGCAGTGGTAATTTGCAAAATCTTCTGTTTAAAAAGCTAATAGTAAAAAAGAGAAATTAATGTTGGCTAGCTGATATTGTTAGAAATAATCACACTGAGATAGAATTCATGTAACTTTTGTTGTTTTATGTAGCATTTTTCTAGTTAATTTGTACTTTTGCATGTTTAGAAATCTCTGCTCCTTCATTGCCTTTTTAAGTTACTTCATCCTGCAGCAAAGTCATACTGTTTCTATGGCACCTCAATTTCCATGGGAACACAGTTTGATGCTATAAACACTATTTTTATTTCAGTGTGTGAGAGAGAAGGAAGGCTGTGAGTGACAAACTCCTTATTAAAACAACAACAGAAAATTCCTTAAATGAAATGTTGAGAATAAAACTATTTCACAGAAAAATGGATTTCAACAGTATTGTAAATTGCCTTATAGTAACTTACAGTGTTTTTTAATTGAAGCAAGCTTGTTTTGCATTGAGAGGTACATCAACTGACATTTTGAATGTAGGCTTAAAAATCATAAAATCATGAATGTATTTTTTGCCCTTTATAAAAGAAGGATTGTGAAGGCTCAGCCCACTATCTCTTTGATTGTAGATTATATACAGCCCAAAGGAATATTTGATCCTCTTAATTATCTTCTAATTTCTGAGAAACTGATGTTTCTACTGGGCAATAAATGCCTAGAGGATTATTTATTCAGATGCTTCTATTCATGTAGCTTGACTGCAGAATAGCAGCCAGCCCTATATGTTTACATATTTGGTCAGGTCTAACATTCCATCCTTTTTTTTTGGAGAAGACAGTTCTTTTCTAGACAAAGGAAATGCAGTAAAATCTAATCTTGTTGAATTTTAGCTAAGTGATTGATCGATACAGTATCATAGAGGACTTGCTAAGTGAAGTGAGAAAATATAGGTATTAATACCCACACTAACATGGGTAAGAGATATACTACACAGTACATGCAAATTCATGAAATCCTGTCAGCCCTTTACACTGAGAAGGCTGCTTGAGTGAGGGGTGAAAGGCTTAAGTATCCCTTTACTCTGCAGTTCCAATGGGTCCCTTCTGAAGCAGTGTGGTTTTTTTTTCAGTTTAAAAAGGCCCATCATGCTGTTCCATTATGTGTGTAGTGTAGTTTGGGTACGGTTAGGCACTGGTTCAAGAGAAGAAGTCAAGGGATTTTGCTAAAAGATGAACTTTTAGGTGGCGTTCCTCGGATTCGCCTAAGAAGCTATGTTGTTCACTATTGTTATTAGTGATCTGGGAAGGTGATGGGCGGCATTGTGAACATACTTAGAAAATTATCCAGAATTAATGGGGTGACCTCATGAACTGAAACAATAACAACAATAGACCTGAATCTGTGGTTTGCGCTTGTTCTCCAGATCAGAATTGAGAACCTTTGTTTGATCCTGCTTGGCAATTCTAGTTAGGAGCAAAAGTGTAAACCATCGCTTGCTGGCTTGATTATAATGCCAGAATATGGTTTGCACTAAACAAAAAGTAACCAATTGAATTTGAATGCAGAAGGGATGGAGGGAGTATGTGAGTGCATGGCACATGCTCAGTTGTCTGAACTCTGGACATTCCTGAACTGACCATGTGACGCATAGGATCATGCTGTATGGCACAAAGAAAGTATCCCTTTATTATCGCTCCTCTGTTTGAAATGGGCAACAGGACAGTGAAACATGTCAATTTAACCTTGTTGAATGTTTACCATCTGGGTGGTAATTATTTGCTGTATTGTAATCTTGAATGTTTGGCACTATAACAGGATAATTAGTCAATTTACCATGTGATCTGGCAGCTGAGTAATTTTTCTGTAAACAGGGAGGCAGCAAGGTGTTGACTGAGACAGAAATTGGGATGCTGCTGCCCAGCAGTGTTGCTTTCATTCCTGTCTTACTGACAGGACAAGAGTTGGGGGGTGGGGATGGGGGACGATTGCAGCATACGTTGCAACATAATAAATGAATTGTATATGTAGCCTCACTTGCTTCTGGCATAGGAAGATCAACTAGATAGTTACTCAGGTGAATATTTATTCTAACAGTCCTACATTTATGCAAAAGTAGCTTTGCATCTTTTCTATGCAAAGTCTCAATATCTGTAGAAATCAATGTTACCTGTTTTGTCTTGGTTATCTAGTAGCTTTAGCAAGGTGCCAATATCTGTACTTACCATACAATGAACAACTCTGCCCCCATCCATTCACCATTCCTGACATCGGATTATTATAATCCAGACATTAGAAAATTTAAGAAATGCAGCATAAATTGCAACATAAACAACTACCAACAATTGCATCTTAATTCTTCTTTGTGTGTTCTTTGTGTAAATCGTATTGTTTTTGTTGTGTTTTAGTTTGTTGAAACATTGGCTACAAGTATTTTGCACTTTTTTTTTAAGGAAAGTTCTCATGGGCTGGTTACTTCTGCACTTGACTACTATAATGCACTGTACATAGGGCTGTCCATGAAGACAGTTTGGAAAGTTAAGTGGGTCCAGAGGTTCATCATTATCTGGAACTAGCTGCACGCAACGTGTTATACCAGTTCTAAAAAATACTTAACTGGTTACCAGTCAGTGTTTGGGTTGAACTGAAAGTGATGATGTTAACCTTTAGAGCCTTTATATGACATTGATACGGGATACCTTAGGGACATCTTACCCCCATTTGTCCCTCCATGTGACTTAAGATGGAAGTTCTCCCTTAATTTCTGCCACCTTCTATGGCAAGGGCATTTTTGGTGGTGGCAGCTCAATTATAGAATTCCCTCTTGAAGGTTTTATACCTAATCCATTGTCAGGATTGATTCTGAGCGTATGGAGATAGTTAGCAGTTCAGATTCAGAAGGGGAACAGCCAGAACCAGGGGAGGCATCTTCCCGAGCGAGTTCAGATATGGATAGGCGTGTTTCTTAGGATGCTAACACCCAGATGGCTGAGCCTGAAGCCCCCCCCCCCCCGTGAGAATCCAGGACAAGAGCGCGGGATGTGACCTGAGGGATGCAAGATTGCAACGCAGAGTGGAGCAGGAAAAGTTAGAGGCGGAGCTCAGACAGTCGACCTGGTTGGCGATGCGTGAGGGTCAATGTAGGGGAGCATCACTGGAAAGGAGGGGCTTCCCTCTCTAAGTTATTCTAGCCAGCAAGTCCTTGTTTCAAACTGCTGGCAACATTGTAGCTCCCATTTGGATCCCCTGTTGTCATTTGTAAATGAAGCAGTTGTATTCCTTTGTAGCCTGAGAGTCTTTGAAGATTTGCATCTGTAATGAACCTGTTGATAATGAATTAAAGGTGTGAGACTGAAGCCTCTCTTCTTGTGTGTGTGCATGAGGAAGGAGAGGGCCAAGGGAACATGACATCCATATCACTGGCTCATTTTGAAGAGCTGGTAGAACATTCTTGTTTTGTAAAGCCTTCGTATTCTAAGCTGCTGGGTTGATGCTTATGCTCTGTTCTGATGATGATATGTTTTACTGGAGTTGCAGTTGGTGTTTTTAATGCTTGCTCTTTTTTAATTATGCAATTGACAGCTTCCTTTTTATGTATGCTTCCTTCTGTTTTTTGGTTATTTTGTTTGAAGAGCACTGGTTATTTATTTGTTGTGGTTTTGTTGTATGGTTTGGAAGTATTCCATTGTTTGTATAAGGTGGTAGCAGATTTAGTGTACTGTTTTATCCATTTTGTTGTGCTGTGTGTTCCACCTGTGCTGGCTGTGGCAAGCTTGGAGTTGTTTGGCCTTTTTTCCTGTCTCAACTCGCCTAGGATTGTGCCCTGTCTTAACATACTGCCTGATGCTGTTAAGCTTATAATTGAGATGTTAACATTTTTATAGCAATATTTCTATTCTATATATAATTTTATGTGTTTTGAGTGTAAGCCATCGTGCGAATTTGAACAGTTTAATTTGTTCTGGTGGATAGATTTGATAAAATGAAGTATGCAATTTTGGGCTGCTTCTAGATTATTTAAGTGTCGACTGCAAGCACGCTTTTCCATTTGAGTCTGGAGCCTGTCACACAGTCATGAATCTTGCCACAGCTCATCAAGTTAGTTGTTGTTGTTTTCTAATTTCAGGTTAACCATTCTACAGCGTTGCAACTTAATTCTACACCCACAAAAATTTTTAAAATCCATGCAGCACAACAAACCAATAAAACCGTACACCAAATCTGCCACCATCCAGACCTGAGAAACATGAGTATATACGAAGCTGTTTTATGTTGGTAGAGCTCCTTGGTCTGTCTAGCCCAATATTGCCTACTGTGGCTGGGCAGAGTGCTTTCAAAGATCAGGGCTGAGTGCTTTCCCAGCTCTGCCACCTGAGATTCTTTCACTGGGGGAAAAAGGTGTTTTATCTCCCCTTCTCTGTCTTGAAGGCCTTGGGCCATGCAAAGCAAGGGTCTCCTACAGCCTAGGGAGTGCTGCTAGGCTCTGCCCCCTAGTATCACAGTGGCCCTGCGATACAGTGAGGCAGAAGTGCTTTTATTGATCTCTTGCTGCATCACAGTCTTTTGGATGTGAAATGCAGAGTTTTGGCAGAGACTGACATAAAATCACCCCACCAAAAGTTCAGAGTGCATAGCAGAGGCTGGAATAGTTTCTGCAATTCACTCCAAGCATGTGTAAACTGGTTGAGCCAATCTGTGCCTGCTGAATAGGGCTGTGGTACAATATTTCCTCACTGCATTGCAGACCTTCCATGCTGGAACTGGTACTGAAACTACCGTGGCAGTTTATTGTGCTAATACTCATTTGTTCCAAACATCACAGAATGTACTTCGTAAAACTTACCAGGTTCTTATGTTTTAAATAATAAAACAGCATCAATCATCCCTCATTTTAAAGTATGTATATAGTTTTAAATATATATCTGTAAATCTATAGGAAAGCATTCATATGTGTAATTATTTTATGCATATGTCTTTGATTACACTTAAATCTGCTTTGAATGACTTTAATTTCACAGGTTAGAAAAACACACACAAATTCAGTTGTTTCAAAGTGGTTGGACAGCCTACCAAGCATCCTTTGCTGATGTTTAATTTGCAAAATAGAACTCAAACAGGGCATGAATACAGATGATGTATTTGTCATGTTTAATACTGCTCTCTCTGTGTGTGTGTGTGTAAGTGTGTGTTACAGTACATTGAGGTTATGCTACTGACATCTAGTGGTTAAAGCAGAAAATTGTATGGAGGAGATGGAAGAACTGCAAGGGCAAGGGGGGAATAAAAGGTAAAATGAGACATTAAACCTAAGAACATAAAAAAAGCCATTCTGGATCAGACCAAGGGTCCATCTAGTCCAGCATTCTGTTCACACAGTGGCCAACCAGCTGTTGACCTGGAACCCACAACCAGGGCATGAGCGCAACAGTATCCTCCCACCCATGTTCCCCAGCAACTGGTGTACATAGGCTCACTGCCTCTGATACTGGAGATAGCATGCTGCGATCAGGACTAGTAGCCATTGATAGCCTTTTCCTCCAGGAATTTGTCCAGCCCCCTTTTAAAGCCATCTAAATTGGTGGGTTTTAAATCCCAATATTGCATTTGCTTCTTGCATTATATAGCACATTTGTTCCCATGGTTTTTGCACTATAATTGCAGCAATTCTTTCTGGAATTGTTGTACCCAATTAAGAGCTGTACATGGATTGTTAGATTTATAATATAATATTCTTTCATTTCTCTTCATTTTTAATTTTTACTGACTTTGGTCTAATGCCCTTATGTGAGATCCAGTCACCAAGTCGAGAGATCTTTCTGGAATTCTTCACAATCTGCTTCAAGTTGTATAATCCTGAATAACATGTTTGTTAACAGCAAATATTTGAGATCCGCTTACAGTTTCCTAGTTTGCTGAAGATACATAAGGAAGCAGCATCTGCACATAAATGTTATTTAATGTGCAAGAGATGCTATGCCTTTGTTGTCCCTTTTAACCAAAGATGTGCTATGCATCATAACTTGGATTAAGAAGATACTTTTGCCATGTGACTCCATTTGACTGATAAAGCTGATATTTATTTATTTATTTATATTTATTTATTTATTGCATTTATACCCCGCCTTTTTTCCTCTTGCAAGGAACCCAAGACAGCTTACATTATCCTCCTCTTCTCCATTTTATCCTCACAACAACAACCCTGTGAGGTGGGTTGGGCTGAGAGTCTGTGACTGGCCCAAAGTCACCCAGTGAGCTTCCATGGTCGAGTGGGGACTAGAACCCAGATCTCCCAGCTCCTAGTCCAACACTCTTGCCACTACACCACACTGGTTCTGAGTTCCCTGGCTTATATCTTGTTGTAAAGCTCTGAAAGGAGGATGTGCCGTTCAATAGAAATACCATCAGTACAGTCAGCCCAACTTGTGACCCGCCCAGTTGAACACAGTCCAACAACCATGTATTCTGGCCTCCCAGATACTTGATGTCCATCCAGTTTTTGCAGTCCCAGGCAAACAGCAAAAACAGTAATCTTGTTGAGTCCCTGATGGGTACACGTACATGGGTACCCACGCATGGCAGCTGGGCTCTGTTTGGCTCAATGGTAACAAGTTGCAGAGGCCTATCATCAGGGCAGGCTCCAGATTGGAGCACTACCCCACCCCTGCAGAATACCTCTGGAGCACTCCCCTGTACATCAGTGCCCCCACCCCACCCCGGTCAGGCTTACCTGCTGGCCATGGGCAACAGCAATGCTTCAATTTGTGCCAAGCAGTTGTGAGCCACCTGCCATTTTAATTACTTACAATGCCTTGGCATAGCATTCCTCCAGGGCATTGTGGGTAATTAAAATAGAGCTCATTTTCCAGACCCAACCACAGCACAAGATCCTAGGGCTGGCATGTCCAATAGGCCCTGCCATGGAACTGGGCTTCTGGCAGTTGTCCAAGGATGTCAGGTGCTGGCACTGGTCCTTTTAATCATAATGTCTTCTATGCCACACTGTTAGTAGCTCATGGTTCATAGGAGCACCATGACTCCATGGTTGCTAAATTTAAGATATGTTTTAGAGATGAAAGAAAATAACTAGGAGGATTTTCAGCTTTTTATTTTATTTTCTGGTACTTAATACAATTAAGAGATTAATTAATTAACAGTCAGCTAATGGCCCAGTTCGCTTGCAAGTTATTTATCTTTTTAAATTCTGGGTTAAATTCTGTCCCCTGATCATCTTTGTTGCCCTCCTCTGAACCCTCTCAAGTTTGTCTGCATCCTTCTTAAAATGTGGTGCCCAGAACTGGACACAGTACTCCAGATGAGGCCTAACCAGCGCTGAGTAGAGGGGAACTAGTACTTCCCGGGATTTGGAAGCTATGCTTCTATTAATGCAGCCCAAAAGAGCATTGGCCGTTTTTGCAGCCACATCACATTGTTGGCTCATATTCAGCTTGTGATCGACAACAATTCCAAGATCCTTCTCGCTTCTAGTGTTGTTCAGCCACGTATCCCCCATCTTGTAACTGTGCATTTGGTTTCTTTTTCCTAGGTGCAGAACGTGGCATTTTTCCCTATTAAATGTCATTCTGTTGTTTTCTGCCCAGCGCTGCAGTCTATCCAGATCACTCTGAATTTTGTTTCTGTCTTCCAAAGTATGAGCTATCCCGCCCAATTTGGTGTCATCTGCAAATTTGATCAGCATTCCCTGCACCTCCTCCTCCAAGTCATTAATAAAAATGTTGAAGAGCACTGGGCCCAGGACTGAGCCC
This sequence comes from Heloderma suspectum, assembly GCF_057233095.1. Lineage (NCBI taxonomy): Eukaryota > Metazoa > Chordata > Lepidosauria > Squamata > Helodermatidae > Heloderma > Heloderma suspectum. The sequence goes on along the minus strand of NC_139458.1, from coordinate 65,870,136 downwards.
TGCGGTACCCCACTCGTTACCTCTCCCCAGTTTAAGAAGGTCCCAATGATAAGCACTCTTTGAGTCCGATTCTGTAGCCAACTGTGGATCCACCGGATCATTGTTTCATCTAGCCCACTTTGAGCTAGTTTGCTCATCAGGATATCATGGGGCACTTTGTCGACAGCTTTGCTGAAGTCGAGGTATATTATGTCCACAGCATTCCCACAGTCCACAAGGGAGGTTACTTGATCAAAAAATGAGATCAAATTCGTCTGGCAGGACTTGTTCTTGAAAAATCCATGTTGGCTTGGAATAATCACTGCCTTGTTTTGCTTACAGATGGATTGCTTTATCATCTGCTCCAGAATTTTCCCAGGGATTAATGTCAGACTGACTGGTCTGTAGTTCCCTGGTTCCTCCTTTTTGTCCTTTTTGAAGATAGGGACAACATTAGCCCTCCTCCAGTCATCTGGCACTTCCCCCATCCTCCATGATTTCTCAAAGAGAATAGACAGCGGTTCTGAGAGTTCTTCTGCCAGTTCCTTTATTACTCTAGGGTGCAGCTCATCTGGCCCTGGAGATTTGAACTCATTCAAAGTAATTAGGTGTTCCTTGACCATATGCCTATCGATCTCAAACTGCAATCCTGCCCCTTCAGCCTGTACTTCACCTTTGCCGGGGGGGTCATAGACCCTCTTTTGGGAGAAGACTGAGCCAAAGTAGGAATTGAGCACCTCTGCCTTTTCTTTGTCATCTGTTATCGTTTTGCCATCCTTATTTAATAGCTGAACCACCATTTCTTTCCTCTGCCTTTTACTATGCATGTAGCTGAAGAAAGCCTTTTTGTTGTTTTTAGCATCCCTTGCTAACCTCAGCTAGTTCTCAGCTTTAGCCTTCCTGACGCCATCCCCGCAATTCTGGGCTACCTGCCTGTACTCTTCCTTTGTTACTTGGCCTTCTTTCCACTTCCTATATGTGTCCGTTTTTGTTTTCAGGTCATCTCTATGCTTTTTGTGAAGCCACATTGGCTTCTTCTGTTGTCTTCCACCTTTGCTTCTTGTTGGAATTGTTTGTAATTGTGCCTTGCGAATTTCCTTTTTTAAAAGCTCCCACCCATCTTGGACTCCTTTTCTCGTTAAAGTCGCTTGCCATGGGACCTTACTGATCATTGTTCTGAGTTTATTAAAATCAGCTTTCCTAAAATCCAGGGTACGCGTTTGACTACACTCAGCTTTTGCTTCCCATAGAACCAAGAACTCAAGTACAACATGGTTGCTTTCCCCCCGAGTTCCTGTAACTGCTACTTTATCCACTAAGTCATCTCTGTTGGTTAGGATCAAGTCAAGGATAGCTGGTCCTCTAGTTCCTTCCTCTACTTTCTGTAGGAGGAAGTTATCCGCCATACAAGTCAGGAATTTCCTGGAGGGGCCATGTTTTGCAGAATTTGTCTCCCAACAAATATTGGGGAAATTGAAGTCCCCCATTACTACTACATCATGCTTCCTTAAGACATTGGGTATTTGCTTTTCAAAAGTTTCATCCTTGTCTTCTCCTTGATTAGGTGGCCGGTAGTAGACTCCGACCACCAGGTTCCTTTTATTCTTTGCTCCATTTATTTTGATCCAGATGCTCTCAATGGGGCTACCAAGCTCCTCCTCCTGTATTTCTGTGCAGAGATATGTATTTTTCACATACAGTGCAACCCCACCTCCCTTTCTGTTCCTCCTGTTCTTTTTGAACAAGTTATATCCTTCAATTGCTGTATTCCAGTCATGAGAGTCATCCCACCAAGTCTCAGTTATACCTATCAAGTCATAATTTCCCTCCTGTAAGAGTTCAAGTTCGTTCTGTTTGTTTCCCATACTCTGGGCATTAGTATATAGACATTGAAGACCATGTGCTTCATAGTCTGGCTTTCTTCCTACATGTTTGTGAAGACTATTATTGGGCACTATTAGAGCTGTTCTCTCCATTGCAGTGCATGCGCCTACGTCCATTGTTACCCCCAACTTTGCATCTCCCTTCCCCATAGGATTCAGTTTAAAGCCCTCCTGATGAAGTTCTTCATGCTGTGGCCAAACACATTCTTCCCATCCTTTGTGAGGTGCAACCCGTCCCTTGCCAACAGTCCATCTTCCAGGAAGTATAGCCTGTGGTCTCAGAATCCAAATCTCTCTCGTCGGCACCACCTTCGTAGCCAGTCATTCACCCGGAGTATTTTTTGTTCCCTTTCTATCCCCCTTCTAACTACTGGAAGGATGGATGAGAAAACTATCTGGGCCCCAAAGTTCTTGAGTTTCCTTCCCAAAGCTTCAAAGTCTGACGTGATTTCTTCGTAGCTCCACTTGGCGGTATCATTTGTTCCTGCATGGAAGAGAAGAAAGGGATACCTGTCAGTGGGCTTTATGAGTGCAGGCAACCTTTCAGTCACGTCTGTAATCCGTCCTCCCGGGAGATGACATACCTGGCGGGTCCACGGGTCTTCGCGACATACTTGGGTCTTGATCCCACGCAGCAAGACGTCTCCCACTACTACCACTCTTCTCTTCTTGTTGTTGTAGGCCTGGGTTTCATCGCCTCTTCTTGACTGACCTTCAGCCTCTTGCTCACTCTCATGTAGGTTCCGCTGTGATTCTTCCTCTGCAGGCTATCCTCCAGTCTCATCCGCAAGTACCTAGAATCGGTTCCACAGCTCCACAGTTTCCACTGGTGCAGACTGGCGTCTAGTTCTTCTTCTCCTAACTGTCACCCTTTTCCAAGGAGTATCCTTTACTCCATTTTTCTTCACCTCAGCATTTCCCACTTCTGCCTCAGCTTGCTGTTGCTCTTCAAGCTTCTGGTCTTTCCTTTGCTGCTGTGGTTCCCCCATTCTGTCCAAGAACTCTTCGTGTTCACTTATTCCCTGGAGGGTCGACAGTCGCCGCTCCAGTCCACTTACTTTTTCTTCCAGCAGCGTGATCAACTTGCACTTGTTGCAGGTGTAGGCCATGTTGATCTCAGACAAGAAAACAAACATTGTACACACTTTGCAGGTCACCACCACTGGAGAGTCTTGTCCTTCCATTGCCTCTTTTCCCTTTTGTGTCTAGCTTTGTGATTGTTCCAGACTAGCCTGTGCCTGCTCCTCTACTCTACTCAAATGTGCCTACTCTACTAAAAGCAGAGTCCCACTGGTGTGGAAGTGTGTGTTACAAGACAAACAAATGAAAAAAAGTTAGTTAAAAAAGAAAAAAAAGAAGAAAAAAATGTTAGGGACCTCCCCCTTGACTTCCCCCGCCGAACTCCCCTGGCCAACTCCTGTTTGCTCCCCCTGTCCGCTCACTCTGGTTGCTCGCTCTCTGGGAGCTTGTTTGCTTCTGTAGTCCCTGGACCAGCTGGAGCAGCTTGCTTTGCTCTGCTCTGCTCAGCTGGGAGGCGGGAAATAGACTGAAGCTTCCCGCCCACTCAGCTGCTAGGAGTACTCAGGCCACACACACCCAATTCAGTTGGAGCTCTCAGAAGCACCTGGTGAGCTCACAGCCACTCAGAAGGATAAAGGGCAGCCCCCTGGGCTTCCTGCAGCCCACTTACCTCTTAGCCTTTGTCTCCTTTGTCTCTTCTACCACTGCAACTCCCCTGGCCAACTCCTGTTTGCTCTCCCTGTTCGCTCGCTCTGGTCGCTCGCTCTCTGGGAGCTTGCTTGCTTCTGTAGTCCCTGGACCAGCTGGAGCAGCTTGCTCTGCTCTGCTCTGCTCTGCTCTCCTCAGCTGGGAGGCGGGAAAACAGCACAAAACTTTCTGCCAGTTATGCCCTCTAATGTGCATTGGATAAGTGCCACAGTTGTGTAATGACTTGTATTGCTTCCTGCAGAGAATGGTAGGAGATGAGTGTAAATAAAGTGAGAAGGCAAGAGGGAAGTGTGGTAAAAATGAAGCAATTTCTACCAGAATAGTTGTATGGTCATTCCAGGGCAAAGCCCACATCACTGATACAATACTGTTTAGTAAAGAAAGTTCTTAAATCAGGCCCCATAACAAAGGAGAAAATGGACTTGAAAATACTAAGAGATAAAAACAACGAACTTCACCTATAGCTCATGACTGTACACTGTGCCATCTTGTTCAGGATACATATAATGTGATCACATGTCCAGGAAATGTTTTGTGATTTTTGCCATTTTTGTGCCTACCTGTTTGCCAGCAGAAGTTGGCACCACAAAGTATATTCTGTTGCCTACTTGTTCCCTCTTCCCTCTGTTATACTACATACCTGTTTTGTCTCTTTAATAAATACCAGTAAAGTAAGGGTTTTGAACTGTCGTTTAAAAACTGCATTTCTACTAATACAGGATAGTTAAATGTGATGTCAAAGATCAATTTTATACTTCCATCTTTTAATTGCTGTTATACATGTATCAGTCTTGTCATGTTGATTCTTTTTTTAATAAACTCTTCATTAAAAAAGTGAAGAAAGCAGTGGTTAGGTGGCATGGGAGAAGAGTGATGGCTTGAATTAGTGCTCAGTTCACTTGTCTGAGAGTTTCAGTTTGGGCTCTCAGTCTTTTCCTCTGTTACATCTGTCTTCATCCTTTGTACCAGGTGTGTGTGTGGAGAATACTGGAGCGATGTCACTTCCTGTGCTATAGGGATGTTGTAGGTAAAGGGGTTCCACACATTAATTTTATCTTATGAAGGGGTTATTCATTGGTGCTGTTTATTACTTTTACTGTTGTGTTTTTAATTTATTTGTTTTATGCTATGTTTAATTCAGATTTTGTTGATCTGGGTTTTATTATTAGCCACCTTAAGCATCCTTTTTTCTTCTTTTTTTGGCATAAAGGCAGGATAGAAATTAATTAAAGAAAAAAAATAATCTTTGGCACTACTACTACAAACTCCTAAAAGAGTTATTCCATATGTTTAATTGAAAGTAAATATATTGGGGAAGAACCTATCACTAGACCCAATACTATAATTCATTTGAATGACTCAGTATAATTATTCTTTCATGTCTGACTTTGAGGCTAAATGTCTGACATGTTAGTTGTGGTCCAAGTAAGAAATGGCTTGCATATTTGTTTCCCATGTGTATCTGTTTTCTAACCCTTTCAGACAGCCATCAAATTGTCTTTCATTTCTCCCTATTTTTCCTGTTACACCACATACTGAGATGCTTCAGTGATTTATCTCTGATGTGATCTCATTCCTAAATAACCACACTTTTCTGTAGATGAAGCATTTACAAGTTTCATTTTAGTTTCTGATACCATGGTCTTAAATGTGTCCTCCCATTTTTAAAATTTCAGTATTGCCTCTTCTAATTTTTTAATTTCTAAAATTATGAACAAGGAACTGTTTCAGAAATAAGTGAAATGGGGCACATCCATTCTCCCGTAAGCAGACTTCCACTTACGCAACAGGACTTCCTCTTCCTTTCCCCACTCCTGCACTTCCTGTACCCCCCCAGATCTGCTCTGGAGGGTCCCCAGAGATGTTTTGGGAGGTGCCAGGGTGCTGCAGGGGCACAGGGGAAATCTGTTCCACCAGTGGTGTCTGTTCTGTTGGTGGAGGGACACAATTAATACTTAGTAGACAGCTGCTGACAACTGCCTTGTGGGCTCACATGACACTTCTGCTGGCAAAAGCAGGGAGAGGTGATTTTTGCTGATTTCCCCTGCATCCCCCAGAAAATCTGTACTGGTGGGTTGAGAGACCCCGCAGAACAGGTTGGCAGGTGATGCAGCAGGCTGCAGGGGGAAGTGGAAATTGACAAAAATTCCCTTCTCTATTGGGAGCCTCTGCTGTATAGCAGAATAAACGGAAGGAGCCTTCCATTAGCAGAAGAGCTATTCAGGACCTTGTCAGGGTGGAGACTGAGCCAATAGAGCCCCAGAGCAGTTCTGATTCTGAGGAGGAACAGCAATCCGTGGGAGAGGAGCTCGTTCATCTCTCACAAGCACAGCAGCTGGCAGGGATTCCTCCTGCCAGCATTCCTGGAATAGACAGTGACCCTGGCAGTGAGAGAGCGCTGGAGGGGGGCTTGCTGGACGCTCGGCACAGACGCAGGGAGCAACGACAGAAGGAGGGCATGGAAAGGAGGCGTAGCGCTCGTTTGGTGCGCAAACAATGGTCGCGTCCCGAGGACCCCAGGGAAAGAGGGAGGATCTCTCCCTAGCCCATAAGTTCAGGGTTTTCCCGTGATTCTCCTTCAAACGGGGACCAACTGCCTTACCTGGACCTTAGGCTACTCAGGACCTTGTCAGGGTGGAGACTGAGCCAATAGAGACCCAGAGCACTTCTGCTTCTGAGGAGGAACAGCAATCCGTGGGAGAGGAGCTCACTCATCTCTCGCAAGCGCAGCAGCTGGCAGAGATTCCTCCTGCCAGCATTCCTGAGATAGATAGTGACCCTGGCAGTGAGAGAGCGCTGGAGGGGGGCTTGCTGGATGCTCGGCACAGACGCAGGGAGCAACGACAGAAGGAAGGCGCAGAAAGGAGGCGTAGCGCTTGTTTGGCGTACAAACAATGGTCGCGTCCCGAGGACCCAAGGGAAAGAGGGAGGATTTCTTCCTAGCCCATATGTTCAGGGTCTTCCCGTGATTCTCCTTCAAACAGACACCAACTGCCTTACCTGGAGCTTATTATTATTATTATTAAATTTATTAATCGCCCATCTGGCTGGTCACCCAGCCACTCTTAGGCTACTCAGCTATCTTTCCCCAGTGCTGTTCCTTGCTTTGGCACTAGCTACTAGTATTCTGAAAGAGTCATAAAGTAATAAAGGAATAAAGTCTCGGAAAGAGTTCCTCATCGTCTGTGTCCTGAGTTGGCTATTGGTGGGGACTGCAAGAGGCAGCTAGGGCGCTCCTGACAGATCTAATCCCTAGGATATGGAGAAAGAATTTTACAAGGGAAGAAAATATCTGATTTACTTACCTCCTATATGCAGCTAGGTGCTATTAAACTTGTAGGGTTAAAAAAGAAAACTACTTTGTCCCTCCCCACATGGGTGGAGGTCACATGTAGGGGAAAATGTGGTTGTTGATCAATGTGATGTTAACTTGATCTCCTTTGTGACAATGTGTACAAATCTGGGTTGGGAAGAACACACCTTCTTAAATAGAAGATTTTAAAATAAAATGTGTCCTGCAATGTGCAATGCTGACGTTGTTAAATAGCAAAGGAGAGACTTTATAACATTTTAGCTGTATTTTCTGGACCCAGTAGTAGCAGAAATTAAGTTTGAGGGATGTTTTGTTGTTTAATATTGTTGTGTCTTTTAAAAGGACTAATACAACCTCTTAGCCTTTCTTCGTGGGAAAATGCTCTAATAGTTGACCTTTTCTAGCTCTCTACTACTCTCCTTAACATAGGATGCCCAGAGCTTTACACAGCAGTGTAAATGTGGATGTGATCTTGATTTACATAATGGCATTATGATAATTGTTTTATTTTTTTATCCACTTCCTAATAATTCCAAACAAAGATTTTTCAGTGCTGTGTTGATATTCTCAGTAAGCTAGACACTATGACCCAAAGATAATTTTTCAGGATGATCACAGCCAATTAGACTCCATCAGCTAATGTGAAGTTAGGTTTTCTCTCACTTACCTGTAAGGAAGAGAAAAACAGCTGTGCATTCCAATTCTAGAGCCAAGGTCTGCTTTCAGCAGGCTGTTTGCAGGACTTTTTCTGCTTTCCTTGAAATGAGAAAGTAAACTCCTCACATGCAGACTCCAACATTATGCAGATTAGCTTATCTGGTAACCTGTAGACAAGTCACACTAACCCCAGGTGGGAAACATGGGGGAAATTTATATCCTGCTAGATTAGTTGACTCCAAATCAACTGGATTGGGGAAGGCAGGTCTAGTACAACACTTCATGAACTGCCACCTTGCTATTTATAGAGCCACTTCACTCTCTTAAGGCTGTTATTGTCACAATCAATTTCCTTAGCAATCATTTCTTCCACCGCCCTAGTCTTGGCTTATGTGTTCCTTCTATCCACATAACTGATTTGTTGGATTTTCCCCATGATATTTTGTTGGCCTGACATGAATCGGAAGCTCCGTGAACTGTGAATATCAATTCCAGCACCTAGCATAGAACTGACATTTAATAAATGTTAAATAAACCTTTCCTTTCCTATTCCCTTATCATTTTGTGTAAGTTGCAAGCCCGTTGCCTTATTTTGTTTCTAATTTGTGCAGCATCCAGTGCAATTTTAGGCAGTTTGTAGATAATATTAATAACAGCATTAGTAACAAGTGAAAATCTGCAAAATGTTGCAAATAGTTTTTAATTCTCTCTCTCTCTCTCTCTCTCTCTCTCCTCAGTTTCACCTGTACACACACACCCTCTCCCTGCGGGGCTGTTCACAACAACTTCCTCTGTGTGTATACCCAATGCAGGAAGTGGGAGATGGGACTTGCCCAGTGGCCTTGATGTCTGCACATTGAGCAGAATGTTGTCCTACATGCACCCAGGCCCTGCTTGCAGCATGTGTTGGCAGTGGGACCAGGAGGCATGAGCACATCAGGGGCAGGGCCTTTGGGTGGGTCTCCGTTTCCTCCTCCACACTCCGCTTCCTCCTCCACCCATTGCATCTAGATGTGGAGTGGGCTGTTGTGAATACCCGATACATCTAGATGTGGAGTGGGCTATTGTGAACACCCCAGCCACCCAACATGCATGAATGCACGTGCACGCTTGCTGCTCACCCTGCCCCATTAAGCTCCATGATACTCCCATATGAATGCCAGTCACCCTCTCACCGCACTCGTACACAGGAAGTATTTGATAATTGCTGGGCAAGGGAGGGAAGCCCTTGTATCCACTTTTGGCTCGTGTGAGTTTATTTAAATCAATAGATATGAACTGATGGAGAAGATGGAAATATTTGTGCAACTTAATACAAAATAAAAGGTTAAATACAATTAATAAGCAGCAATAAATGAAAACGTTTTATTGGCCTGATCCAATGCTTGCGGCTTCAGGACACTGACACTAGCACAATGCTATAACTTGACTGTTCGTTTCCACTTCTTTCGCAGAACCATGTGATATCAGATAGGGTGGTAGCATCAGTGGTGCTGCTAGAACTTCAGTAACTTTAGTACCATTGATCTAACAAGTTATTTCCTTTTTTACAGAGTACCATGCTGCTATTTTCCAGTTAAAGAGGGAGCACAAAGATGAAGTCGAAAAGTTGAAGGTAAGTATTTCTGTTCATTCAAATCCATCAAAAGGGTTTTTTTCTTTTAAATGTTATATAAATTAGTATAATGCTGTATGAAGTTGTTATGTATGTTTTCTATTAAAATATTCTCTTACTCTTCAACGTTTGTCAGACATAAATCTAGTTAAGCACGCTGATATAGTTAGGGTGCAATCCTAAACCTGTTTGGACAGAAAAAAGTCCTACAACTCCCAGCATGCCCCAGCCTGGCTAGGGCATGCTGGGAGTTGTAGGAGCTTTTTCTGTCTAAATAGGCATAGGATTGCGCCCTTAATCATTCTTATACACAAAACTCTGTTACCTGCAAGAGGTGCCAATGGAGAATGCAGATCCATTTTGACATTCTTCTATTTATATGCAGCTGCTCATTCTATTGAGATTAATGCGGCCGTCCGCATGCATAAAGATTAGGGAGAATATGAATTTGCATTCGGTATATCCCTGACAAGGGCTCCTTGGAGGCCTCTCTCAGTCTAATCCAGTAGCCAAGTCCAGACACAGACAAAGGGATTCCTTTCTAAGCTTTATTCTTCTTTTACAACTTAACAACTCTACAGGTAGCAACTAGATCTGAGCAGCAGAGTACCTATGCCCTAAGTTGAAACAGTTGGTCCCCGTTTGAAAGGGAATTACTGGCAGACCCCTGAACTTAAGGACTAGGGAGAATCCCTCCCCTTTTCCCTTGGAACCTCTGGGCGCAGCCGTTGTTTGCGCGCCAACTGGGCACTACGCCTCCTTTCTGCGCCCTGTATTTGGCACCGCTCTCTGCATCGGCGTCATGCATCCACCAAGTCTGCTACCCGCGCTCTGTCACTCCCTGGACTGCTATCTAAGCTAGGAATGCTGGTGGGAGGAATCTCCGTCAGCTGTGGGCCCTGGGAAAGAGGAGCGCGCTCCTCTCCCAGGAGCGACTGCTCTTCCTCAGAATCAGAACTACTCTGGGATTCTATGGGCTCAGTGTCCACCCTGACAATCCCCTTCTTTGACTAACAGTTGGCTAGCGGTTCAGTTCATCTTAGTTTGGAGAAAGAAAAGTTTGGTTTCTTCCCTGAGTATTGAAACCGGCACGAAATGGTCACCACAGTGTGCACACTGATCCAGCTATCATCTCTAGTCAATCTGGTTTTTGTAGAGCTTCAGAAACTTGCACGCTTATTTGATCAGAGAAGACAATGAAACAAGGTAAGCAGCTATGTATTCTACAGGAGATGAGACCTCTGCCATGCCACCTTCATCACTCAATATCTGGTCCTAAGCATAGGAGTCAGTTCTGCGAAAAATAGTAGAATCCACTTCCATGTGATGTCTTTATATCCAGGTTAAAATAGGATTATAACATGAACCGTTCACAGTCTTCCTTCGTGTTGCCCATTTTCTGATTGCAGTTAAATACTTTCACCATATCATGATGGAAAAGCCAGTATCTATGTGCATCTATTTCACACCTGTCTATATTTGCATATCCAGCAGTATTCCACAAGGTCAGTCCTAGATCATCCCCTTCGGATGAAGGACTGGACAGTACACCTCAATTTAAATATACTACAGAATTTGAAAGACCAGCTCTTTCGTTCAGTGCAACTTCAGTGCAACTCTGACCATTGGCCATGCTGGCTGAGGCTCATGGAAGTTGGAGTCCAACAACATCTGGAGGTTCCCCCTGCCTGATATAGATAACCATTTCTCACAGAAATGCATTTTCTATATTCCCCACTAGAGGTCAGTTAAGCATCTCTTTTTCCCTCCATGATGATTGTGAAACATGTAGTTGTAATGTTACTTCATACTTAAGTTTATTTGAATACATACACACACACATACACATGTTATATTACAATGAAAGCAATAGTATATATTGTACATTCATTTTAACTTTGGTTGCCTTGTCCTGTATCCAGGCCTATAGCCAGATTTGTTGTTGCTGAGGAGGCCTAAGTGTACACCAAGGGAAGTGGGCAGGGCATCAGTGCAGAACATCCAGGATCTAAATACAGACAGCCTAACAAGCTTAAAGATATTTAGGGTGCAGACCTATGTATGTTTAAACAGAACAGAGTTCTAAAACTCCCAGCATTCACCAGCCAGCCATGCTGGCTAGGGAATGTTGAAAGTTGCAGGACTTCGTTCTGTTTAAACATGCATAGGACTGCACCCTTAATTGTATTAAATATTAATAAAATAAAACATTTTGAAAAGAATAGCCCAGTATTAATTATCCCAACACCTTTCTGCTCCACAAAATAGTGGAAGGTGGGAGAAAGTTTACTACTTGGTGAACATTTGGGTAGAATGTTGCCAGCACACCCCTTACATTTCCACAAGTAACAGGGTTTAATTTTTTTTCTAATGAAAACTGAAAATTCAGGGAAGGGGTGAGGTTCTTCACAGTATCCCCTATTCTTATGGCCTACCTTACATGTATAATGGATCCATATTTTGATTGCTGTCATCCGATGGAGTTGAGCACAAAAGGGTTCCAATTTGTCACAAATTGTATTTAAATTAGAAATGGCTCTAATTTGTCATAAATAGTATTCAGGTTGGCTAATAAGGTAAAAGTAAGGATAGCACAATCGAAAGTAGCCTCTGAAGAAATCCAAATGGACTTAGACACGGGCAGAGAATGGGAGCTGTGAATCAGTGTTAACATGTGCAAACACTGAAGAATTGAAAGCATTAGTCCTTGCTGCATACATATATGAATGGGTTCTGAATTGCTAATAACTATCCAGGAAACTATTATTTGGGATCATAGCAGAACACTCACTGAGGCTGCAAACGTATGTATAATTGACAAAGTCTTGTGGTATCTTAAATACTACCAAATTGATTATGGGATGGTGGAGAATTGGCTACCCCTCTGGAAACCTAGGCAACTTACTCCTATGAACTCACTGAGGGTTACTTGTGAGTAAGTATGCCTAGGATTAGTCTGTGAAAATCCTATGGCGAGTTTACATATTCAATTTTTCCACAAGAAGCTTTCAACATGAGTCCATGTAATTTTTCAATGGTTAATGTGCTTATAATTGTGGAATAAAAGGAATACAAAAGGAATAAAAGTAAAGCCACACTTTTTTCTTCCATTGGAAAAGGTATCAGCCCTTTGTAGAAAGAATTCCAAAAATAAAAAGGGAGTGGGGTGGGGGTGGAATCATGTAAACTCACTTGCAAATGCAGTGACAGGAGTTAAGGATGTGCACTGGATTTGGCTCAAGCCCAAGCTGAATCCAGCCCCTTGGACCATTTCTGGTGCTTCCTGAGACAAAGTGGGCTTCCCTCTGAAGTGACCAGAACCCAAGCTGTGTTCGCAATTCAGCTTTGGAAAGGCAGAGAGTGTGTCTCCAAATATAGTGTCTTTTGCTTTCTTTTTCTAAATGCAGGGGAGGGAGTGCGTGGGAGGGAGGGAATGCAGTTGAGTGACTTAGCGCGCAATCCTATGGCCGCTAGACAGTGGCTAGACAGCCATAGGATTGTTCAGTTTTCGGGAACCAACCTCAGAGCCCACGCTCTGAAGGCAGTTCCCAGAAAACTGCCTCCCCTCCCCCTCATAGGCAGCGCAGATCGTCCCCGGGCTCTGGGCTCGGAAAAGCAGCATAGAATGGGGCAAAAAGGGGCATTCCCGGGGGCAGGGAGTGCAGAAGTGCTGGTACAACGTATTGGTTGGTTCCTATGCATTGTCCGGCCTCCCCCCATCCTGCTCCGAAGTCCCGTGGCTAGACAACCAAAATCGGCCATTTAGCTGTGAATGCAGGGCAGCTGGAGTGCGGAGGAGAAGATCCCCTCCGTGCTTTGCCTGCCCTGCATTGGATAGGCAGTCACCTCCAAGTTTGGAGGTGGACACCTATCTCGATAGGATTGTTCCCTTACAGTTCCACCTTCTAAGCACAGGACACAATTTACTAGGGGCTCTCCAATCATTGTGCTTTTGGTGGAGGGCAAGGATGGGACTGTGAGATGGTCGATCTTCCAATGGAGCTGGACTTCACAATAAAAACAAAATGCTTTTCAATCATCTTAACTCCCTAGCCTTGTATCATCATAACTCCCTATCTCTTGTATCTATCTTTCTGAAATTTTTCAGGTTTCTTACCTGGTGTCAGACACCCAGCCCCTGGCTTTCTTTGCTGTCAAACTGTCAAGTGGCATTTCCAGCCAATTACTTTTATTATGCAAACTACAAGCAAACAGGCATTGCCTCAGGCTACAGACAATAGCCTCATGCATCTGTTAGAGACAGACTTTTCTAAGACATTTTGCATAATACAGGATTGCATAGTCTTTAGGTAGTCACCTAGGTTAAGGCATCATGAAAGAGAGTTGCTACGAAACTGCCACTGGCTACTACAGGCTTTTCTTCTCAACCTGAGTGGGCTACTAAGCCCTGCCCTCAAGCTGGGCCTTTCCAGGGGTCGCCTCCCTGGCTGCCAGTTTGTTGGAGTGTCTTGTGACCCTAAGTTGCCCCTCCCTTCTAAACTGGTGCCTAACCCTTGGGTCTCTTATAACTACCCCATCCTCCTCATCTTTAGGAGCCTGCATTCAGAGGCCTTCTGCATTCAGAGTCCCACGCCTGGCTGTTATCAAAATAACTGGGCTTCATCCTCTCTTGCACTGTTATTCTCACTGGCATCCTGCAACCTTGGCGGCTCTAGAACACCTTCCACCTCCCCGTCTGACTCAGAATCTGTTCCCATGTCTTCTTGGGGTGCATCTGCAGAGGTGCTGGGTCCAATCCCTACACTGGAGACACCTCTGTGATGTGTGCCATCTTTATACAAATGGCAAAAAAAAAAAAAAGAAAGAAAGGGGGAAGGGAAAAGGAATCACTCAACCCCCAACATTTGAGGACTCTCCTTCCACATAAAATCCTGAATCTATCCTTCTGAAACTTTGCACTTTTCTTACGCACGGCCACCTCTATGCTCTCTGTCATTTTCAGGAGAATGTTCTACAAAGAACACAGGGGAATAAGCACATCATTTTTTTGGATACCCACAAATTGTAAAGTTTTGTGCAAGAGCAACAATTTCTCTTGCACAACACCTCCTGTGGCTATTCATCCAAAACTTGGCAAGCTTGAGCCCTTCAGAAGGGGCAACTATCCATACAAATTTCATCCAGTTCTTCTAAGAAATAAAAAAGTTGTCAATTCCATTTTTGAAAAATTAAAATGAAAAAGGTGGGTAGCACAAAGCCACTGTGCCTATTTTTCTGATATTTAGCAGGTGTAATCCCCCCTGTAAGGCATGCCTATGCCTGCATATTTCATCTACCTCTGTCAAACAGACAAAAGGTTATAGCCATTTTTAAAATTTCCCATGATAGTCAATGGAAGGCATGAATCTTAACTTGGGTTCGGTACCTGAGTCGAAGTGGATAGTCTCCGAATTGGTCTGAGCAAAACTGGGCTGTTTTCCAAAGCACCAAATGGGGGCCAAGTTGAATCTTGTGACTGGTGCACACCTCTGATAGGGAAACTGGCAGTCTGTTCTGACAGAGGTGTACTTGGAAGTGTGTCCTATTGAGTTCAGTGGAGCATATTCCTGAGAAGTATGAATAGTATTGTATAGAATATCCATTCTATGTATAGAATAGTATTGTATAGAATATCCAATATAGAATATACAAATATAATATTGTATATTATGGATATATAGAATATTCATAATATACAATAGTATTGTATAGAATATTGTATAGAATATCCATTGGTTGGTCCTCTGGCTCCGGAACCACTGGAGCATTCTAAGGCCTCCTGTGAGGCCTTGGCAAGGCACTTGCAGATAAAATTGATTGGATAAGGAGTGTTACTCCGCACACTGTGGATACAGTTAGTGAGCAAGAGGCAGCCTGTGGCAAACCGGTTTTGTGGGATCGGTTCCAGCTTCTTCCTTCTGATGAAGTGGACAAGGTGCTTTCATCTGTAAGGCCGACCACCTGCTTACTTGATCCTTGCCCATCTTGGCTCATTATGGGCTGCAGAGAGAGACTGGGTGAGGGGATCAGGGTGGTGGTGAAAGCCTCCCTTGAGGAGGGAGTGATGCCATCAGCCCTCAAGGAGGAAGTGATAAGACCGCTCTTAAAGAAGCCCTCCTTGGATCCCCAAGTTCTGAACAACTTTCGCCGAGTCTCAAATCTGCCATTTTGGGGCAAGGTGATTGAGTGGGTGGTGGCGATGCAGTTGAAGGCACACTTGGAAGAAGCTAGACCCATTTCAGTCGGGCTTCAGGCTTGGGCATGGGACAGAAATGGCCTTGATAGATGATATGAGGAGTACTCTGGATAGGGGTGAATGCTCCTTCGTTGTTCTCCTCGACCTCTCAGCGGCTTTTGATACCGTTGACCACGGTATCCTCCTGGACCACCTGGAGGGGTTGGGCATTGCAGACACTGTATTGCGGTGGTTCCGGTCCTTCCTCTCTGGCAGGTACCAGAGGGTGGCACTGGGAGAGGAGGTTTCGGACCCATGCCCACTCACTTGTGGGGTGCCACAGGGTTCCATCCTCTCCACGATGCTATTTAACATCTATGTGAAGCCGTTGGGAGCTATCATCAGGAGGTTTGGGGTGCGGTATCATCAGTATGCGGATGACACGTAGCTCCGCCTCTCGTTCAAATCTTCACCAAGGTTGGCTGTAGAATCCCTGTCCAAATGTCTGGAGACGGTGAGTGGCTGGATGGGGAGGAATAGGCTGAAGCTGAACCCTGACAAGACCGAGGTACTTTTGGTGGGAGACAAGAGGAGGCTGGGGGATGTTGACCTGGTGTTGAATGGGGTACGACTACCCTTGAAAGACCAGGTCTGCAGCCTGGGGGTCATTTTGGACTCCCAGCTGTCCATGGAGGCTCAGGTGTCAGCTGTGAGCCGGACAGCGCTGTATCAACTCCATCTGATACGGCGGCTGCACCCCTACCTTCCCGACCATCTGCTTCCATTGGTAGTACATGCCCTGGTCTCCTCTTGTCTAGACTATTGTAATGTGCTCTACGTGGGGTTACCCCTGAAGACGGTTCAGAAGCTGCAGTTGGTGCAGAACGCAGCGGCTCGCCTGATTAAAGGCTGAAGGAGTGCACTGGTTACCAGTTGTTTTCCGGGCCAAATTCAAGGTGTTGGTTTTGACCTTTAAAACCCTATATGGTTCCGGCCCAGCCTATCTTAAGGACCACCTCCAGCAACACCAGACAGGCCGCTTAACAAGATCAGCCTCGGATGGCCTTCTCTCTGTCTCATCAGCCAGGACTGCTAGACTGGTGGGGACGAGGGAGAGGGCCTTTTCTGAAGTGGTCCCCACTCTGAGGAACTTCCTCCCTAAGGAACTCCATCATGCCCCCTCTTTAATGAGCTTCCGCCGTGCATTAAAAACGTGGTTGTTCAGGCAGGCATTTGGGGTGGGTTAGGGTATTTTAGAAAATGTTTTTATTGTAGAATTTTATTGTTTTAAACTGTTTTATTATACATTGTACATCGCCCAGAGTGGCTGCATGACCAGCCAGATTAAATTAATAAATTTAATTAATACATACATACATACATACATACTTAAAGTATTGGGGTGGGGGAATTCTATTTGGCTGCTTTATAAACCAAATAGCAAAGCTGAATAAAGCACATGAAATACTACCAAAATCAGAGGGTAGATAATTTTCCTTATGAATAAAGGCATCAACTGTTGGGGCTTCTTGGCTTAGAAATAAGACTCAAAGGCTGCAATGCTAGGCATATTTACCAGGCAATAAGAGCTGTTATGCTCAGTGGAACTTACTTCTGAGTAAACATGCTAAATGTTGTTGTTGTTCAGTCGTTCAGTCATGTCTGACTCTTCGTGACCCCACGGACCATAGCACACCAGGCCTTCCTGTCCTCCTCTCTCTCCCGGAGTGTGCTCAAGTTCATATTCATTGCATCGGTGATGCTATCTAGCCATCTCATCCTCTGCCGTCCCCTTCTCCTTTTGCCTTCAGTCTTTCCCAGCATCAGGGTCTTTTGCAGGGAGTTTTCTCTTCGCATTAGGTGGCCAAAATATTTGAGCTTCAGCTGTGTCCTTGCAATGAGCAGTCAGGGTTGATTTCCTTTAGGATTGACTGATTTGACCTCCTTGCAGTCCAGGGGACTCGTAAGAGGCTTCTCCAGCACCACAGTTCAAAGGCATCAATTCTTCAGCACTCAGCCTTCCTTATAGTCCAGCTCTCACAGCCATTACTACTGGGAAAACCATAGCTTTGATTATACGGACCTTTGTCGGCAAGGTGATGTCTCTGCTCCTTAATATGCTGTCTAGGTTTGCCATAGCTTTCCTCCCAAGGAGCAAGCGTCTTTTAATTTCATGGCTACAGTCACCGTCTGCAGTGATCTTGGAGCCCAAGAAAATAAAATCTGTCACTGCTTCCATTTCTTCCCCTTCTATATGCCCGGAAGTGATGGGGCCACATGCCATGATCTTAGTTTTTTTAATGTTGAGTTTCAAACCAGCTTTTGCACTCTCCTCTTTCACCCTCAACAAGAGGCGCTTTCTGCCATTAGGGTGGTATCATCTGCATATCTGAGGTTGTTGATAATTCTCCCGGCAATCTTAATTCCGACCTGTGAGTGTTTCATCCAACCCGGCGTTTCTCATGATGTACTCTGCATATAAGTTAAATAAGCAGAGCGACAATATGCAGCCTTGTCGTACTCCTTTCCCAATTTTGAACCACTCGGTTGTTCCATGTCTGGTTCTTACTGTTGCTTCTTGACCCTCGTGCAGGTTTCTCAGGAGACAGGTAAGGTGGTCTGATACTCCCATCTCTTTCAGAATTTGCCACAGTTTGTTGTGATCCACACAATCAAAGGCTTTAGCGTAGTCAATGAAGCAGAAATAGACGTTTTTCTGGAATTCTCTTGCTTTCTCCATGATCCAACGAATGTTGGCGATTTGATCTCTAGTTCCTCTGCCTCTTCGAAATCGAGCTTGTACTTCCGGTAGTTCTCGGTTCACATGCTGCTGAAGCCTAGCTTGTAGGATTTTGAGCATAACCTTGCTGGCATGTGAAATGAGCGCAATTGTATGGTAGTTTGAACACTCTTTGGCATTGCCCTTATTTGGAATTGGAATGTAAACTGACCTTTTCCAGTCTTGTGGCCACTGCTGAATGTTCCAAATTTGTTGGCATATTGAGTGCAGCACTTTAACAGCATCATCTTTTAGGATTTTAAATAGCTCAGCTGGAATACTGTCATCTCCGCTAGCTTTGTTGTTACTAATGCTTCCTAAGGCCCACTTGACTTCACTCTCGAGGATGTCCGGCTCAAGTTCAGTGACCGCACTATCATGGCTATCAGGGACATTCAGATCTTTCCTATATAGTTCTTCTGTGTATTCTTTCCACCTCTTCTTAATCTCATCTGCTGCTGTTAGGTCCCTGCCTTCTTTGTCCTTTATCATGCCCGTCTTTGCACAAAACGTTCCCTTGAGATCTCCGATTTTTTTGAAAAGATCTCTAGTCTTTCCCATTCTATTGTTTTCCTTGATTTCTTTGCATTGTTCATTTAAGAAGGCCTTCTTGTCTCTCCTTGCTATTCTCTGGAACTCTCTATTCAGTTGGATATATCTTTCCCTTTCTCCCTTGCTTTTCACTTCCCTTCTTTCCTCAGCTACTTGTAAAGCCTCATCAGACAGCCACTTGGCTTTCTTGCATTTCTTTTTCTTTGGGATGGATTTCGTTGCTGCCTCCTGAACAGTGTTACAGCCCTCCATCCATAGTTCCTCAGGCACTCTGTCTATCAGGTCTAATCCCTTAAATCTGTTCATCACCTCCACTGTATATTCATAGGGGATATGATGGAGGTCATACCTGACTGGTTTAGTGGTTTTCCCTACATTCTTCAATTTAAGCCGAAATTTTGCAACAAGAAGCTCATGATCTGAGCCACAGTCAGCTCCAGGTCTTGTTTTTACTGACTGTATGGAGCTTCTCCATCTTTGACTGCAAAGGACATAATCAATCTGATTTCGATATTGAGCATCTGTTGATGTCCATGTATAGAGTCGCCTCTTGTGCTGTTGGAAAAGAGTGTTTGCTATGATCAGCGTGTTCTCTTGGCAAACTCTATTAGCCTTTGTCTTTCTTCATTTTGTACACCAAGGCCATGCTTGCCTGTTATCCCGGTGATTTCTTGACTTCCTACTTTAGCATTCCAATCCCCTATGATGAAAAGGACATCTTTTTTTGGTGTTAGTTCTAGAAGGTGTTGTAGGCCTTCATAGAACCGATCAACCTCAGCTTCTTTGGCATAGACTTGAATTACTGTGATGTTGAATGGTTTGCCTTGGATTCGTACTGAGATCATTCTATTGTTTTTGAGATTGTACCCCAGTACTGCTTTTCCCACCCTTTTGTTGACTATGAGTGCTACTCCATTTCTTCTAAAGGATTCTTGCCCACAGTAGTAGATATAATGGTCACCTGAATTAAATTCGCCCATGCTTGTCCATTTTAGTTCGCTGATTCCCAAGATGTCGATGCTAAATATTGCACCATAAATGGAAAAGGCTTCTGATTCTCTTGGTGTGTACATATACGTTATCAGAATTTGGGTTCATTAATGGTTTGTTTAAACCATTTATGGTTTGTTGTTGGTTCTTAAAGAATGAATTTTTGACTTGTAGATAATGAATATGGAAAGGCCTAGTTATTTTTCCCTGAGGCTTGAATTATGTTAGACAGCATAATGTTTCAATCCTGTAAATCTGTTCTGCTTTCTTCCCTGATCTTTTTAAAAATCAAGAAAGAAAGGACTGTCAGGGCGGTAGGACAGATAGACATTTTGGTATCAATTATAAAAAAACCTAGTTTATTAATGTTGCCCATTGTGGTAGCCTTTCTACATGTGGTGTTCCTTGCTGAAACTGTACAGTTCCATCAGTTTCTCTGACAGCATGGTCATAACATTCTATGATAACATTGAAGGAATTTTACATTTCTATTATTTTACTATCCACTTTTAGTATAGAACTCTATTTTTTAAGTGTTGAGAGGCTAGTCTGTTATGGTGGAGTAAAAAAGAAACCAACCCAAAGTATGATCTATGAAGTATGTTTATTTTGAAGAACAGCCCACCCAAGCAAACATTTGTTCATGCCCATAATGGGAGGTTATCTTGGATTCTCACACTTTTTTCTCTAGCTACTCCCAAATTGCTGGCCTGTTAACTAGAGATGATTTTAATTTATGTTTGTCCAACATATAAACCATGGACTAAGCGACTTTTCATTAGCAGAAAGATGCTTGTAAAATGCCAAACATTTCAGTTTTCATTTAAAACAAAAATTGGAGTTAGTCATACCTTCCAACTGTCCCTGTTTACCAGATACAGTTTCTATGCCTGCCTAGTATATCAGCTTCATTTCTGTCTTCAGTTTGGGGAGATGATGGGGATGCTTTCTAAAAAAAATAAACCTTTTAGGGAGCAATCCTTTGGCTGCTAGACAGCAGCTAGACAGCCATAGGATATCCTGTTTTCCGGGAACCGATCTCCCCGCACTTCCATGCTGCCTCGGAGGCAGCATGGAACAGCCTCATCCTCCGCGCTTGCAAGAGGAGTGTGGAGTGGCCCAAGAGGGGTGTGTCTGGGGGCGTTTCATGGTGGGGAGGACGGAAATGCCTGTACGACACATCCAATGTGTCATACAGCAGCCTCCTCCCCCGCTCAGCCCTCTTGTGTCTAGACAGCCGCCATCGGCTGTCTAGCTGAAAATGCAGGGCAGGAGAAGCGCGGAGGGAACAATCCCCTCCGTGCTTCTCCTGCCCTGCTTTGGATAGGCGGTCGCCTCCGAGTTCCAAGGCGTCCACCTATCTGGATAGGATTGCACCCTTAGTGTCTGAGGTGAGTGGAGAATGGATACATCTTGACACATTTATTTACTAGAAGAATATAGCTGTCTCACATGTTCTCTGGATGGCTCACAAAGCAAAGCCAACATTAAAATACAATAAACACAATTTTAAAACTGTTAACACTAAAACATGATTAAAGCACACATGATAAGCTGAGATACCCAGACTTCTTCTTCTTAAGGTGGCATCTCCTATCGGAAGTTAGCTGTCATTACAGCTTTGTTGTTGTTGTTACACATTGTAGCCATAATGATCATACTAGGGATATTTAATGAGATGGTTTCCCAGTGCCTTCCTCATCACGGTATCATGACCACTATAGCAACTACCTGACTAATGCCCATGATTTTCTTCAGCTGAGCCATTCCGAATCCATTTCTCCACTCATATTTGTACTGACTCAGCTGCTGCCCTGCTTATTTAGTAGCAGCATAACTCGCCATGTTGCAACAACGTCTTTGGACTTGTAGCATTTCCTGAGGTAGCCTTTCCCAAGGGCTACCCACTATGTTTTGTTATTGTTGCCATTCAATTTTCCGCGACTGCTTATTCATCAGAAATATCTGCTTATCTCGCAGCTAACCATCATATCTGATGGTCATTCCACTATCCGTAACCTATGGATGTGGCTGGTAGCTTACAACCAGCCCCCAGCATACCCAGACTATAAGACATACATTATTTAAAAGGCCTTGGTAAATACAAAGGTCCTTGTCTGGCAGCGCAAGGATCATGAAGATGGCTCCAGGCAAACCTCATGGGGAAGGCTGTTCCATAAGTGGGGTGCCCAGTGGAGGCTGGTGGCTCCAATGTCAGTGGGGCAGTGCGTCTGTTCTGGTTCAAGTCAGAACCAGTCCTTTGGAGTTCTGACTGAAACCCAGAAGGGATTCACTGCCCAACTGACATTGGAGCCACCAGCCTCCACTGAGGATGCCACTAGCGAATTGGTCCTCTCCCTGGTGGTTCCACAAATGTACAAGTTCCACAAATGGGAAACCTTATGCTCTTCTTCAGAGCCCCAGCTCACCTCATTAGGTATGGGCTCTTGGAGCAGGGGCTCTGAAGAAGAGCGTGAGGTTTCCCATTTGTGGAACTTGTGCATAAGCATAGAAATGAATTCACAAAGAAACAAAATGCAACTGTTGTGCTTATCTTACTTTTATACTTTTACACAGACACACACACAAGCCTCTAGAGTGGCCAGACGCAACAGAGGACCTTCAAAAGTTGTGACACAAAGGAGATTTCAACAATTGTAGCTTGCATGATGAGCTGTACCTGCTGAAATTCCCTCTTCTGCACAAGTATTAAAGGTGCAGGAACCCTGTCTTCTTTTGCATTTGCCCACCCTATGCAAAAGAAACTAGATAATAAAAGTTACTGAATGTGTGTGAATGGCAGTGGTTAAAAGGTGCAAAGCAATCAATTGTAAGGTTAAACATTCTATTTAACTTGGTTAAGGGTGCAATCCTATGCATGTTTAGACAGAAAAAAGTCCTACAGTTCCCGGCAGCTGGCTGGGGGATCCTGGGAATTGTAGGACTTTTTTCTGTCTAAACATGCATAGGATTGCGCCCTACATTTTATTTCTTTATTTCTTTATTTTTTTTTATAAAAAACCTGTTATGGTGTGTTTACTAGTGCACCTTGCCTCAGAAGCCAGTGCAGTATAGGCTATTGCAGAGTAATTGAATATAACATTCAGCAGTTAAAGAAGATCCTTTCACAGTGTGTGTGGGTGACGTACAGTTAGGGCTCAGGCAGTGATCCATTTAATTAATTAGCACTCTCATCTGGGTAGAGATATGTAGCCCACAGGTGCAGAACTGGTAAGGTACTCCTGGATACCAGTGGTGCTTTTTCCAAACTTCACTTGGTATGCCAGCTGTGCCCTTACCTGGAGAAATTAGACCTGGGCTCAGTCATTCATGCTTTATTTTATTATTTATTTATTATTAAATTTATTAATCGCCCATCTGGCTGGTCACCCCCAGGGTGGATTACTGTAATGTACTTTACATGTGTCTGCCCTTGAAGATAGTCTGGAAATGTCAGTTGATCCAAGATGCTTCATGTGGGACCAGAAAGCTGGTGGGACCAATCTTGTGGTTGTGCTCTTTTGCTTTTCAGCACCCTAATTTATAGGTTATACTTAAATTAATATAATTCAGCATTGTAGGATGCATGCTTCTCTAAGCCAAGAGGAAAAAAATTGTTAACTTGAGCTTTGCTCAAGAACAGGACAGAACCTGAGTAAAATGGCTTACCTGGTAATTCTTGATCCTGACCAGAACCCAGAATATGTGGATCTAAGAAATCTTGATGTATGGTAAAGAAAATAAAAGGATGCCAGGGAGAGAACCTGCCTCTTTTGCAGAGTTTGGAAAGAAGTTGGTGAATAGTTTCACATAGCGCTTGTCCAATCAAAATGGGTTGGATGCATTTCTAGCAACTTTCTAGCAACTATCCATAGCTCACTAGTAAGGTTGGATCTAACTGTGGTGCTCCACTGTACTGTCAGATTCTCTTTAGTGACACTAAAGAATCCCACTTTTTTTTAATGTCCAGGATCCAGACCTCATGCAAAGCCGCTCCCCAAATATTAAGCATGCTATGCAAAAAACACCTTCTAACCCTAGGCTACTAACATGGAGCTGGCATTTTGGTTTGAAACAGCATATTACAACATCTACATCTGGTGTGTGTAAGCAGAACTCATTAATAGCCTTCCTGATAAGTTAACAGCTTGATTGTATGCATGTTTATTTAGAAGTAAATCTTCCTGTATGCAGTGGGGCTTACACTGAGGTAAATGTGCACACAGTTGTAGCCTAAACTATAGAGCCTGGTGTTAATGTATTAAGGTCGCAATCCTTAGTACCAATGCAAGTCTTCTGGAATATTATCCACTGTATTTTAATTTGCTTACAAATGTATATTCTTCAGTTGAAAACGTATTAAGCAGCCTCATTTACCAACATTCCATACCACTTTTTTAAACCCCAAGGGATATTACCAGGCAGTTTTATCTCTATTTAAATTTTTAAAACCCAGATTTCCCATGCATGCAACTATTTCTTTATTAACACTGTTCATAATTCTGGGTACTTTGTTATATGCATCCAGGTTGTTCTGGGTACTTTGTTATATGCATCCAGGTAGTAAAGATAGCTACATTTTCACTTTTCTCAAGAAGTGAGAATACATAAATGGAATACATAAATCAGCCAGGACAGCTAGACTGGTGGGGACGAGGGAGAGGGCCTTCTCTGTGGTAGCCCCCACTCTGTGGAACTCCCTCCCTAGGGAACTCCGTCATGCCCCCTCTTTAATGAGCTTCCGTCGTGCATTAAAAACGTGGTTGTTCAGGCAGGCATTTGGGGTGGGTTAGGGTATTTAAAAAAAAAAAATTATGGTAAAATTTTATTGTTTTAAATTGTTTTATGGTGGGTTGTACATCGCCCAGAGTGGCTGGGTGACCAGTCAGATGGGCGATTAATAAATTTAATAAATAAAATAAATAAAAATAAAATAAGAGACATGGATCTAGTAGAGGCTTCTGTGAACGAAAGCATGGGAGGGAAGGTAATTTTTGCCAGTTCCTCTTTCCAGCCCCCATGCTACCCATACACTGTTGCGGAAAGTCCCCAATAATCTGGAGAAGATTGGGGACAGGACACTGCATGGGAAAAGGGAAGCTGAGATCCAAGATCACCCAATTCCGTGATCAGAATTGCCTTCATGCTCTGGATCCAAATCAGTTTCTATACATCAGGAATAATGGGTAGTGTTTAGTACTTGATGATAGTAATTATAATAATTATAATTATTTATAACACACTCTTCTGCTAAATGTAGCCATGCTGGCATATAGCATAACCATAAAGCTCTACGATGTAATAATAAAAATGAATAGTGTCTAAAAGCAATAAGAAATAACATATTATACAACCAATACTAAAAGAAAATCTATATACCTTTATTAGTCCCACCAAAATGTCACAAAATAGTGTGTAAGTGTTTTATTTCTCAAGAACTCTTCAGGCTAGATGGTGACTAAACAGAAGGTGGGGGTGGGGAAGGTCAAAATCTAGCTGTTGAAGCCATGGTCTGCCTTTAGTCACTCACAGTCTTAAGGTGGAATGAGGTAGGAAGTAGCAAACATTAAAATTAGGATCTATGTGGTGCTACAGTGGTTTCAAATTGCATCTAGGCCTGTAACAAGGACTGCTGGGATGAAGAAACATGCAATAGTTGATCCCCTATTTTTGAAAATATAAAATCCTGCTCTTATCCAGATGGAGGACAAGGCTATCAATGGCTTCTAGTCATTATGACCATATACTACCTCTGAATACTAGTTGCTGGGAAACACTGGGAAAATTATTTGTCCTGCTTGTGGGCTTCCCATAGGCATTTGATTGGCCACTGTATGAACAGAATGTTGGGCTAAAGTGGTCTGATCCAGCATGTCCCTTGTTATGGTCTTATATAAGGTAAAAACTCTACTATATGCAGACAAGTTTTATTTT
This sequence comes from Heloderma suspectum, assembly GCF_057233095.1. Classification (NCBI taxonomy): domain Eukaryota; kingdom Metazoa; phylum Chordata; class Lepidosauria; order Squamata; family Helodermatidae; genus Heloderma; species Heloderma suspectum. The sequence goes on along the minus strand of NC_139458.1, from coordinate 65,844,531 downwards.
GTGTATGTGCTAATGGTTTATAGAAAATGACTGGCTTAGCACCTGAATTTTTTTCAGTGTTCTATTCTACTATTTCAGTTATTCAAAAGTAATGGTAGTGTATAGTGGAATATGTCAGACTTTTTAATTGGGATGTTATATGGTATACAACTTCCCCTACTACTTTTCAGTATATTGAAATACTCCAGCTGGTTTGCCTATTTATGAGCCAAGCAAGTTGTGTGTAATAATGTTTTTGGCAATGGAGTTTGATATGTATAATCAACATGTAAAACAGAATTAGAAAGAGTTTAGAAAAGCAGTAATCCTTAACCAATGCAGAATCTAAAAGAGATCAAAACAGTATTTTAATTGAAGTATTTAAGGGATTCATAGCCATGTCTGAAGTTTGACCTCAGTGCAAAAGCTGAGTTTATTGTTAATGTACATAGGATAAGTTGTGCAAAACAGAGGCATTTTCTAGGAAGGTAATGATGGGACCACTTCTTAATGTTTTAAAGGGAGCTTCTGCATGAATGCAAAATTCTTTAATTAGGCTACGGTGCTTTTTGAAGTGTGATTGCCTGGCTATTAGAGAACTTTCACCATAAAAATGCTTAAAAAAACCCCTGAGTGGCACAGTTACAGAAGAATCCTGTACATGGGCAGTATCCAACAGCGTCATTCTGCAAACTCAAATAGCTCTAGCAGAACTCCACTGAATCATTCCATTGTGGAAGCAGTTGCCTATTACAGCTTGGGGCCAGGTTACTGGAAGGATCATCTCCTCCCAAATGTACCTGCCCGAACTCTAAGATCATCTTCAGTGGTCCTTCTCCAGGAGCCAAAGGAAATGAGGTGGATGGCTCCCAAGAAGAAGGCCTTTTCTGTTGTGGCACACCGATTGTGGAATGAGCTTTTCAGAGAGGCTTCCCTGGCACCTGCATTGTGCTCTTTCCAGCACCAGGTGAAGACCCAGGCATTTTAGTCTTTTAGTTCTGTCATTTTAATTCTATTATTATATTTTAAATCTCTGCACTGATGCTAGGCTTTATTCTGGTTTTTACTTTTATTTTATAATGTAGTTTTAAACTTTTACATTTTTAAAATGTATTTTATGCTGTATTTTTGTGGTTTTAATTGTTGGGAACTGCCCAAAGAGCTTCAGCTAATTAATGAAACTGGTTGTGCAAGCTGTTGTGCAGCCTGTTGCACAACGGAATGCACAAGAGTTATGCGTAACTGGTTTCACAACAGGTTGCACAAGTGTAACGCACAACTGCTTGCACAACCTACTTGCGCAAATATAACTTTAGTTGGTTTCTCCTCTTGCACACAGTTTGGAACCTAGTTTCTGCTAGCACAGTATCATTTGCACTAATGGAGTGACACATTTGGATACTGACTTATGTCTCCTCTAGTAAGTTCCACTGAGTTTAGTAGGACTTACTGCCAGGTAAGTATGCATAGGATTGTAGCCTTAGGGAGCAATCCTGTGGCCACTAGGCAGCGGCTAGACATAGGATATGTCGGTTTCCGGGAACCGACTTCGGAGTACAGGCTAGACGGCCATAGGATACGTCAGTTTCCCTGAGAACCGACCTTCCCCCCCTCCCACGCTGCCTCACAGGCAGCTCGGAACGGCACCATGCTCTGCACTCGGAAGAGGAGCGCGGAGCGGTGAAAACAGGGCGTTTTCAGGGGAGTTCTGGAGCGGGGGAGGCAGAAATGCCAGTATGACACATCCAATATGTCATCGGGCTTCCCCCGATCCTCCTTCCCATGGCTAGACAGCCGAAACTGCAAATGCAGGGCAGCTGAAGCACCGAGGGGACAATCCCCTCTGTGCTTCTCCTGCCCTGCATTGGATAGGCAGTCGCCTCCGAGTTCAGAGGCGGCTGCCTATCCCGGTAGGATCGCTGCCTCCAAAATGCTTTCCTGAGTATTTTGATATACACCATTGTAATCTTTTATTTTTCTCCATAAGTGAGTTCCTCTTCAGAATTACTTGATCATTTTCTAGATTTTCATACCAATTATCCCTTTGACATTCTTAATAAAAGCCCTGAAAAGAACACACTTAATTGCCTTGAGTATTTCCTCTTATTTTTTAAATCGGAAACTTGAAAGAGCTCTCTTGTACCATTTACATCTTAAACGTCTAAGAACCCTCCTTTATTTTCCAGGGCTGTGGGTGAGGATGATTATATGCACAATACAAAGTTAGGCCCTACAACAATACACTGTTTAATGGCCTTGAAGAAAAGTACCTAATGGCAGCATGGTTTAATAGTAATTATCCATGCTGAGCATGTTGCTTTTTTTCCTTTAACAAGGAGAAATTTAGAACTAAATCTCACTAGTTGCACTGCATGTTCCAGGTTAAGTTTCTATTGAGCTCAGCATGCACATGTTGAAGGAAACTTTTACTATGTATGGTCACTGGAACACAGTTGCAGCCCAAAGCTGCAACTGAGGTCACCAAGGGTTTATTAGTCAATTTTGCCTAATGAGCTGTTCTACCTTTTCCAGTGCTTCATGTGTTGTTGCTGATGAAGGTCTCTCAGCTTGTGGTTCATCATAAATTCCCCTCTTGCTTGAAAAGTGTCAGCCCCCCTGTACATGATTTCATTCGCATATGCATGTCGTACATGCTTACAGATCTTGCAACCAGCATAGAAAGGAAATTTTGCCATTTGAACCTTAAACCTGACGAAACTATTTGTAATACTTACCTTCATGTATATACAGCATATTTCTGTGAAACATGAGGCTGGTTCACACAAAGAAGCCATTAAACCAAGTCAAGACCTCAGCTAGTTTTCAGGAGGTTTGCAGTTCTAGTATCCCATGAATGTTAATTAGCATAGCAAAGCTAGGAAGATTGTATTGCCAATTACTGCTGTTGAAAATGGTCGCTGTGCTTTTCTCGTACACTTGAGCTTTGAACACAAACATCACTGATGATAATTTTTGCATTTTGTTGTGTTTTGTCCCCTCCTTTTACTATATTTTTCTCTACACCCATGTATTTAATCTGCCTGCTGAAGATAACACTTTAGGCTACTGAAGAAGTTGGCTGCTTATGTCACAATAAATCTGCTGGCTGTTAAAGGGCCACATGGCTATTGTTTTTCATGTAACAGAGTAGCCTTACTCAGGCATTTGGTACTGAATGTCTGAAGGGGCTAGAACATGTGGGCTAACCCTTCCCCCTATATGCCGACATGTGTGCCAGCTATGTTCCCCAGCCAATGTGTCATCAACACTAGTCTGAAGTATGTACGGACTGTGTTAAATTCGCTCCATCTGTGTTTTGCGGATTGTCAGGTGCCTTTTGTTCCATCATCCACCCACAGACGGACGCGGATTTTTTTTTCGTCATGCGGAAAAATACGGAAATAATTACTAAATATTTACATAAGTATTTACATAGTTCACCCCAGTACGTAACATTTAGTGTATTGTCCCCTATTCCATTCTACATTTCCTCAGCAGAAACGTACATATTTTTCTACTGATTTATATGCGTAAATTTCAGGTAAAAAAAATCATCCGAAAGTCCACGGACTCCGCAGGGCCTGAGGAGGTCACTCCGCAATGGATTCCACAGGTCAGATTCTTAGAAATCCGAGCTCATTTTAATCCGTCTCGAATTTCTCCAGCATCCCTAGTCTGAAGAGGCCTACATGCATATGGAGGTTCATGTGTAGGGCTAACTCCACAGGGATGGGAACGCTGGTTGATCAGAGTTACCACCCCAGTGGAGGGAGCCTTAAATGTCTACATCTGTATGCACATAGGCTCCCTTCAGACTGACACCAATCATGCATCGGCTGGGGAGTGTGGCTGCCACATGCTTTAGTGTCTAGGTGACAGGACTAGCTTGCACATTCTAGAGAGCACCTTCATGTATTCAGTAACCCCAAATACCAAACACCTGAATAGGACTATTAGCATGGATTCCTTTGGGAATTGCTCAGATAGCTATACTAGTTATTGCTAGGGATGTCAGAGAATTTTGCCATGAATCTCGGGGAGGCCGAATGCCAGCGCATTCGGCCCCCCGAAATCGGTGGCGGAACGGTCTGCCACCCCCCCGCCACCCTGCGGGATGGGACTTACCTTGGGCGGATCTTCCTGGCGGCGGCGGCTCCGGCGGCAGTGCAGTGGTGGCGCGGGAGCGGCAGCTGTGGTGGCCGGTATTCCAACCGGCTGCTGCCGCCGCCATTTCCAGTTTAAAAAAAAAAAAAAAAGTGATAGGCTACATAAATGTTTATGTAGCCTATCACGGCTGATTTAAAAATAAAACAAAACACGTGCGTACGCAAATGGCGGCGCCCATGAGCGCCGCCATTTGCGTTCCTTATTTTGGCATGTCTTAGTCTATGTAAACATTTACGTAGACTAAGACGACGAAAATAAGGGGAACGCAAATAGCGTAGACTAAGACAGCGAAAATAAGGGGAACGCAAATAGCGTAGCGTCTATGCTATTTGCGTTCCCCTTATTTTCGCTGTCTTAGTCTACGCTATTTGCGTTCCCCTTATTTTCGTCGTCTTAGTCTACGTAAATGTTTACGTAGACTAAGACGTGCCAAAATAAGGAACGCAAATGGCGGCACCCATGAGCGCCGCCATTTGCATATATGCGTTTTTTTTTCTTTTAAATCAGCCATGATAGGCTACATAAACATTTACGTAGCCTATCACGGCTGACTGCAGGGATGCAAACGGCATTTGCGTCCCTGCTAGCCAGCGGCCGGATGTCCGGCCGCTGGCAGAGCCGGCCGGCGGCTCCGCAGAATCCCTGCAGAGCGGAGCCGGCCAGCCAGAATTTCGGGGGGGAGGGGCGGAGCGCCTCCCCCCCTGGCCAGAATTTCAGGGGGGGGGGACGGAGCGCCTCCCCCCCCCACGAATGTCACCCTTCAAAAAGGTAAGCGACTTTCATACATCCCTAGTTGTTGCAAGATGATTTTAGGATGTTGACTGTAGTGCAGTGTGCAGACAAATGGACAGGAAGAGCTGTGTCTCCTGGATTTCTTCCCATTCTCTCCCTTCTAAAGTCCTGTGCTAGTAGGAAGTTGCATTGCAGGCCTGCTCCCTCATCTCCCCCTGTCCTGGACCCTTGAAAGATGGGAATTGTGGAAATGATTGTTGGCACATCTGTGAGGGAACCATAGCAGGCCAGATGTGACTCTGAAGCTATGAATTATTGGACTAGAGGGATCAATTTGGGTTATTGGTGCAACAGCAAGTCATCTTGCAGTGGCTGCACAAGAACGCCCCCCCCAGTATTAGGGATTGGGAAAGAGAAAGTAGCCACCATGGAAAGAATTATTCAGTCTCTGGAATATTTGGCCTAAAATGCACTTGGTAGGCAGTGCTTCTCAAATATTTTAAAGTAGAACCAGGCTTCAAATTTATTCAACTTTTTGGGATCCACTGTAAATTAACTCTTCCTTTCAAACCTTCCAAGGCCTGATGAAAGAAAAGAAGACCTGGAAATAAAAAGAGAGAAAAAAGGTCCTCATGCTACCTACCAGGAACATGTCGGGATCCACAGTTTGGGAACATTGTCCTAGAGTGTAAGCCTCATTGAACAAAATGGGACTTACTTCGAAAGAGAAATGCATCGGATTGGGCTGTCAGGTCCTTTAAAAAGTAAAAACATGCCAAACGAAAAATGCTGGTGTGTGGCCACAGTGCACGAACAACCAAACACTTTTGTTGCGCTGTCATTGATTCTAATGAGAACTGTGTGTGTGTACATATGAAACTGCCTTACACTGAGTCAAACCTTTGGTCCAACTGGCTCAGTAACTGTGCTGCATCATGAACTCCATGAGAAATCACTGGTTTGGTGTACAATCACTGAGAATTTGGTTTCTTGTAGCTGGTTAAAGTTACAGGGATTCTGAAGAACAGTAAGGAATCGAGGACAAAAAAGGATTGCCCTTATAAAATGTTTAAACTATTAAATGATGTAATCCATCATGCAATTGCTGCAGCCTTATAATGTCCCAGTCAATTAGATGTAACCATAGTTTGTATTATATATTATATTTTGCAGAGTATTTTTGATGCTTGAAAAATAAAGTTTCAGTACAAATCTCATCATTATCATAGGGGACAGCTCAGCTGCTTGCGTGCCTAGACTTCTGGTATATTTACTTACCATGGAAGGCACATACTAAACATCTTGATACTGTTAGGAACTTAGGAAGCATAACTGTTTTTATACAAAGTATTGGCTCTTCTTCCTGTTCATGTTTGCATAAGTGGAAGAAATGTGGTATGTTCCAAGATGTAGAGGATGGTCTTCAGAAGGTTTACATGATTCTCTAACTCCTCTGATGACTGGAGGAAATTGTTTCTTAAAACTTTGGAATTAGAATCTCAAGCACTCCCTCCCACCCACACACTGCAGGGGAGAAAGTAGTGTCTGATGCAGGCTGTACTGAGTTTATTTGCATGCAGTAACTCCCTGCCTCCTTTCTTCTTCCGAACTGGTATATTTGGTTTTAGCATCAGGGAGATACCATAATGAAATAAATCTGGAACAGGATGGATTAGACATTACTTTCTCCCCACAATTAGAGGGCAGAGCACATTTTTTTGCACCCAAGCTCTAATGAGCCAAGATATTACCATAGATAGTAATGTCTGAATAAGCCTCTTGTCTTTGCAAAAAGCAGTGAAACAACAGAATGGCAAAAAGCACAATAACCCATAAAACAGACAAGATGCCCAATGAGGGATGGCTGTGACATCAATAGGAAGCCTCTTAGCTCCCTCTGCGAGAGCATATTTTATTTTATTTTATATTATATTATTAATATAGTACCTTGTAGGTATGACTGGAGTGGTTTGGGGGACTTATACTGGCATAATAATAGTAAATAGAACCAGTGTGGTGTAGTGGTGAGAGTGCTGGACTGGGACTCGGGAAATCTGGGTTCTACTGTCCACTCAGCCATGAAGCTCATTGGCTGACTTTGGGCCAGTCTCAGCCTAACCTACCTCACAGGGTTGTTGTGAGGATAAAATGGAGAGGAGGAGGATCACGTAAGCCACCTTGGGTTCCTTGCAAGAGGAAAAAAAGGAGGGATATAAATACAACAACAGCAATAATTAAAATCCTTGGCTTAGGGTCTTCGCTATGTGTTGCTTCTGTTACTTCCCTTTGCCAACTCACACTGAAAAACCTTCATATAGATATTCATAAGCCAGGGAAATAACACCAGAAGTATGGAAATGGTTATGGATCAACATACCCCAAGCAACATGACGTATGAGCCTCAAAGAAAGCTTTTACAAGCTGGCTTGTAGATGGTACGTCACCCCTTTTAGACCAAGAACAATTAATGTTGGAGCAAGTAATGTGTTGGCGCTGTGGGGCAGCAAAGGCTGACATTCACAATGTCTTTTGGTCCTGATAAAAAAATCAGAAGCTACTGTACTTTAATTTTAAATGACATCAAAAAAATGACAGGGTATGACATTCCTCTAGACCCCCTGATAGTACTATTTGGTTATGTTAGGGACTTAGTCCATAGTGAAGATGTAGAAATGGTTATACATATGCTAACAGCAGCCCGTATATCTCCCAAAATAACAACAGATGGAGCCAGCCAAATATCTCTCAAGTGGGAGTTCTGTAGGGCAGGGACCACCACGAAGAAGGCCTTATCTCTAGTGCCTACCAGCCTTACAGATCTTAATGGCAGTCTAGCAAGGAGGGCCTCCAGCAATGGTTTTAACCCATAGGCAGGTTCATATATGTGTAGGTCGTGCTTCAGATAACCTGGACCCAAACTGTTTAAGTTTTTAAAGGTCAAAATCAGCACTTTCATTTGGATCCCAAATGCACCGGCAACCAATGCAGCTGGTACAGAACTGGTATAATATAATTCATTTGTCTAGTCCCAACAAGGACTTGAGTAGCCATATTCTGCACTAGCTGAAGTTTCCAAGTTGTTTTCAAAGGTGTAGAGTGCATCACTGTAAAACTCCCTGGATGTAACTAGTGCAGGCATACCCAAAACTAGGAATCAGAATGTGACAGAGGAGAAATCTGCATTAATAATAATAGTTGTCTTTTCTGGAAATTCCAAGCACCACCATTTTAAGATTTTTTTTTTAAACTCCTTTTATTGCTTTTTTACTGTTGACCAGCAGTTGAGAAAATAATTGCTAATTCCATTTTTCCCTTAGTCAATAAAGACATCCATGTGTTAAACATTTGCTGATATCCTTAATTCCTTCCATTATATTTATTGCCGTGCTTTCAGGTACACAGAAAATTTACAGAAAGCATGTTTTGTGCTTAGCTTAAAAAACCAAGGTAACCTAGAACTGGAAACTGAACAAAACATTTTTTAAACTGGAATAAGAACTGTAGCTATTTTTTTTTTAAAAAAAAATCATGTTGGATGTGTACTAGAACAGAAAACTCAGATATTTTTAAGGCTGCTGGCTCAGAACAAGGGGTTGACCAAAAAAGCTTGATTGGCTTCTAGGCCTTCTGGCTGAGATCAAGTGATTGCCAGTTCATGCGTTAGTCACAACCATGAATATCTTGGAGGATTTGTATACACTTTGAGTTTGCTCTGGCTTTTGTACTCTGCCAGTAGGGAACAGGAGAGAGGAATGGAACCCAGTGTAGCATACTGTGAAGATGGACAGCCTGCAAGGAGAAGATGGCATTTATGTGCATTGCCTTCATGATGCTGTTGTGGTCTGCCACTTCCCATAGCTGTGAATGTTGTGGCTGAATCTTTTCTTTCTAAACTCTGACCTAAAAGCCAGTATAGGCATACTGTTCATTAAAACACACATTGCATCTGTGACAGGTAAGTCTGAGCAGAGGGCATCAATACCTCAATGTCCAAGCACAGAGTTAGGTGGTGGCTCCAAGATGCAAGACAAAGGGAATGTTGTATGGATATAATGGTGTATTAGTACACAATCCTATACATGTTTAGACAGAAATAAGTCCTACAACTCCCAGTATTCCCCAGCCAGCATGGGGAATGCTGTGCACCTTATTTAAATTGTTCCTGGACAATTATTGGTCTGAACTGGAACGAAACTGGACAATTTTCAGTCATAGCTGAACCAGAACAAATGATTCTCTGGTGCTCGGAGTTGTTTTCTACATATATTTTGGCTCACCAAACATTGACTTAAAGTAAGCTGAATAAAAGCATATTTGTGCTGCTTTTCTCTGTAATGCTAGCTTTTAAAATGATGGCTTAATCCATGAGTCAGCATGCCAGTTCGTCTTTCTTTTTTTGGATCACAAAAAAGAGCAATGTGGTTTCATATACAAAAACCTGGATGGAAAGAATTGGGAGGTGGAATCACGGTTGCCTCACAAGTATAGCAATTCCACAAGTCTGGCATCAGCCACACTAATAAAATCAAATCCAATGCTGTTTTATGACCTTGAATTTATGTGACTACAGAGGATCAAAGGATTTCTGTCCCACTGGACTATAAGGTCTATAGTTCATGGCAAAAAAAAAACCTCATCAAAAAGAACATTTTAGTTGTGAGGCTTTTCATTTTAATCAGCTACAGCAATAAAAGAGCTGCTAGGTGTCCAAAAACATTCTCCAAGATCAGAGACAATCGCCCTCTCGTACACCCTGTGGGTTATTAGATCCATACAATGCCTCTGGTTTGACCATTCTATTGAACCTTCTCCTTCTGCAACTTGTTTCAGCCATATCTTTTTTCCCTTAGTTTTTCTCTCCATTTTAAACACAAAACCTGTCAGACCACAGTAAGATTAATGATGCAAGACGCCTGCTCATTAATACTAAGGTGCTACAATTTTCTCAAGATAGAACTTCATTGTAATTGAATGAAATAAAGCTGAACATTCCAGAGTGTTGTTGTTCCCCCACTTCTGTCCCAGTGAAAATGCTTAATGCTGGAGAACTCTATCTCATTAATTGGAATAAATAGTAGTACATTAAAAAAGTGGCCATGTCTGTCACTCGCTGTGATGACTGGTTGAAAGCCACAAGGGTTACCTTGTACCAACAGAGCAGAAGCCTTGCTGGCATTACTATAGTTTTTGCCTTTTGTGATTCTTCTATACCAGGCAGGATGAGCCACTGGTATGAGAAGAACTGGGGCTTTGGGCAACCGATACCTCCTTGGAAAAACTGCTGTTTTAGATTTTATGGATCTAGAACTATTTCTAATAGATATGACCATATAAGTCTGCCCTTAGGCTTCCTAAGTATGCAGCAATCCCCAACCCTTTTGGGGTCAGTGGTCACATTTGGAATTTTGAGAGAGTAATATGGGCATTCTCAGAAAATGGCTGCTGTGGAGGTGCCTTGCCCATTCATAAAATAGCTGCCATGGTGGATATGGCCAGTCACAAAACACTCATTTCCCAGAAGGCAAACTGGTAAGACTAAAAGAAAAGTAACTTGCCCAAGAATCTAGGTACAAAGCAGAGGTAGGGTCTGAGCTCAAAAAATACAAAACTACTCTTTGGAACCCAAATAGAGATGGTGCTGGGGACAGCACTTCACTTTTCCAGCATCCCAGTTAAAAATCATAGTAATTTTTAAAAAACCTAAGGAATGAATAAAAATCAGGAGTGGCAGGGAGCCTGGTTGATACCAAGAAAGTTTCCATGGGAATATTGGGTCTCCGGGGTCTCTGTGTTGGAGACCCCATAGCTAAATCATTTCTTCCATGTTCCCTTCAGACATAGGCAACAGAAAACAAACAAACAGACAGCCCTGGGTCTGTGGGAGATTGAATAAGGCTTGGTCTCGGCGTATGGTAGAATGAGGTGATAGAGTCTTGAGGTAGTAAAATCAACTCTACTGATCCAGGCTGCAAGGGGAATCCCATTTTTGAATGCTCCTGAACATTAAAAAGAAACTTTCAAAACTATCACATCTAGAGCCCCCTCTGCATGGAGAGGGAATGGGGCCATACTTCCTCGTCCCATCCCCAATGTGTGTGCATGCCCATGTCCATCCCCTGATCTCAGCACATTGGGTGAAGATCTGAAGAGGGAGGTGGCTTTCCTTGCAGAGGCTCCTCTATGTAATCAGGAAATCTGCATAATCAGATCCCCCAATAGCATGGAAGGAGCCTACCTGAGTATATGCAGCTCCCGCTTCAGACCTTTGCCCCAAACAAAGAGGTCTGGGATGGAGCCGGATAGGCATGTGAGATGCTGGGGGCAGAGCCAGCAGTGGTCCTGGTTCTCCTTATTCACACATGAGCCCTAACACATGAATAGGGCTTATGTGAGAGAGAGGCTTGTAGTGCAGGCCTCACTCTGCTATGCTAGTTTTCTATTTGCAATGATTTTGGATTGCCCCCCCCCCCCGCAACATAGAGAAGCATTAAATCATATAATTTGCAATCTAAAGTTCTACTGCAGGAATCCCCCACACTGTGCCCACACGTCCCCACCTTTGTGCCTGCGGGCACCTGAATTCTTTTTAATTTTTTTATTGTTCTTTCTTTTTTTATTTAATTTCCCCCCATTTTTTAATATACATACATGGATTTGTATGAAATGCATACAACTTTCTAGCAATTAACCGTGGGTTACAACAAAAGTGGACCAGATATCCAAATAAGTATCCATTTGAAGGTGATGACTGTATGCCACCAGTTCAAATATTGAAAGTGTTGTAAGGTCCTCAATCCGTTGCATTATATGAGGTGAGTGCTTATTCTTCTGTTGTTGTAATATTAGTCTTTTAGCTAATTTTAGCTGTCAAAAGGGTGCAAAGAATCCATTTGTTAATTTCCTTGAAACAGATAAATCATTTAAAAGAGTGTATACATCATTAAAGACTGTTTAACATCCTCCCTGTAAAAAGAAGCAACTACTGGACATGTCCAAAACATATGTTTTTTAAAAAATATTTGCTGTATTGCACCACCAGCAGTTAGCTGAATTAGACAATCCCTTATTAAAGAGATGGTGCGGTGTCCAATAGACATGAAGCAAAAGTTTTTGCTGAATAAGATGCAGCCTAAGATCTGTAGATGGGAAAGGTTGATGCCAGGCGGCGACCCACTGATTAGGCATTTTGTGGTGGAGCCTATATCAGTATTTCAAATTCCCAAATCTTCCCACAGGTCCGAAAAGGTTGGGGACCCTTGTGCTATGGTCTAGTCTTCCATCTCAGGATCTTAACACCTCATTCTATTGCACACGTAAACCAGACCTAAGAAACCTACTACCATCTGGTTCAAGAGATGCCTGGAACCGTTCACTGGACACAGTATGTCACATATGGATTATGGAATGCTCTCCCCACTGAAGTCTGCCTAATGCCAAGGCTGTCATATTTTTAGCACCAGGTTAAGACTGTCCTCCACTCCCAGCCGTTTGATGGCATTTTATAGGGCATTTATGTCTGTTGTTTTATTATTAATTAATTAATTAATTAAATTGATTAATCACCCATCTGGTTGGTCACCTGGCCACTCTGGGCGATGTACAATATTAGAAACAGTTTAAAACAATAAAATTCTACATTAAAAACATCATGAAAAATACCCTAGCCCACCCCAAATGCCTGCCTGAACAACCACGTTTTTAATGTGTGGCGGAAGCTCATTAAAGAGGTGGCATGGCAGAGTTCCCTAGGGAGGGAGTTCCACAGAGTGGGGCCACCACATTAGGTCCAGTATCTTATCGTAACTGTTTCAGCAGCTTAAATTGTTCTAAATTTTGTATGTTAAATATTTCATACTATGTTTTTATGATCTTGTGTTGTGGTGTGTATTTTCGTGGACTGTCCAGGGAGCTTTGGCCATTGGGCGGTATAGAAATGAAATGAAATAAATAACATAGCAGCCCAGTCGAATTGGCCATGCTTGCCGACAGTGATGTGAGTTGCTGTCCAACACATTTGGAGGGCCCCAAGTTGGGGAAGGCTGTCATTCAGAATATGATTAAATTTCATTATTCTTCAGAGCCATAATTACCTGTAATTAGTTAGATGGTTCCTCGTTCTGATTGGTCAGTCATCCCTCTCAACCCCTAGTGTTTATACTGAAGGTGGATTTTTATTGTGATGCTGGGAAAATTTTGGGTTGGCTCTAGAATTGCCCTTCCATGAATGGCAAAGATCCTTCCGTGAACAGAAGGGACTAGGGGCTCCTTCACACTGAGTTTTTATCCTGCGATTGAGATTGCTCCTTCACAGAAGTTTGTAGGCTCTTTAGGGCCACCTCTACACCAGCCTAAAATCCTGCATTTAACACGGGGCTTTCTGCTTCCGTTTTAAATGCAGGATAACAACTGACTCCCTTTACATACCCTCCCTTTCCCCCTCCCCTTCCCCCTGTATCCGAGTCTTCCATTATCTTTCATTGATCTTGCGCCTCTTCTTGCTTCTTTTCCTCTTTTCATGGAGGAAATTGAAGCAGAACACAACGGGGTAATTTGATAGCTCATTATCTGTGATCTATTTAAAAATGGAACAAAGGGCATTTAGTGCAGGACACGCCTTGAATGTTCACGGCATTATATAAAGAGCCCGCAACCTTCCGTGAAGGAGCAATCTCGCAGGATAAAAGCTCAATGTGAAGGAACATGACGCCATGATCATTCAAGGCGCCTCCTACACCAAATGCCCTTTGTTCCGTTTTTAAATAGATTGCAGATAATGAGGTATCAAATTACCCAATTGTGTTCCGCTTCAGTTTCCTCCATGAAAAGAGGAAAAGTGGCAAGAAGAGGAGTGAGATCAATGAAAGATAATAGAAGATTCTGATATGGGGAGAAGGAGGGGGAAGGGGAAAAGGAAGCATGTGAAAAAGGGAGTCGTCATGATCCTGCATTTAAAACGGAAGCAGAAAGCCCCGTTTTAAATGCAGGATTTTAGGCTGGTGTAGAGATGCCCTAGGATTCAGTGAAAGCTCCCACTGGAGTAAGGGTGTGCATGTTGTTGATTCTCCTTCCAGGCTTCTTTGCCACTTCCCACATTCTTCTGGAGTGTCCTCTGACTCTCCGGAGCAGATATACAGGAGACTGCAGGGAACAGGAAGAATCAATGGAAACTGCTCCCCCCTCCCGTTTCCCCTAGTGGGAGTGTCCCATGAGCAGAGTGCCTCTTATGGGAACTCTGAAACGAAACCTTCCTCTAAATACATACTTTTAAAATTAAGCAATCCCATGTTGTTTTATTTATTTGGAATATTTGTATGCTGTTTCTTAATTGAAACTCTGGAGGCAGCTTATAATAGATTTAATATAAAAAAAATAGATAGGAGTTGTTAGGGAAGGTTAAAGGTATATACAGGTTTCCCCCCAGACCTTAGATGTTCAGCCGCTACTCTACTTCTGAGTCTCTGGGCTATGGCAGATCTCAGAGGAAATGGCTGCTGCAGTAGCCCAACATTAGTCACAGGGCCAGGCTTCCTTTCTAGGGCTACAACTGCTGAAGTCTTTCAGTTTTGGCTCCTGGTGGCAGATGCAAGACACACTGGGAGAGCAAAGGTGTTTGCAAGGCTCCCCCAATCCTCAGATGTTCCCACTGCCACAAAGACAAAAGAGAATACCAGGATTTGGGGACCATGTACATAACTATCTTACCTCCATTTAAATAACTCTCTTACTAATACTATTTCAGTAAGTTTACACTTTCTGTTGCCACAACTTCTCAGTTTAACTGTATTCATCATTCACTCACTGAAACATTTGGGTTCCATAGACACCTCTTAAGTAACACAAATATTTTAGTGTCCTGGGGATCTTTACATGTGTCATGTCTTGAATTATTTTATTCTCAGTCATTGCACTGGGAATACATCTAAATATTTGTCCTTGTAAACAACATTAATGCAGCATATGAAACAGATTATGATGGCTGAGGTGTCTGAAGAAAGGAATTGATTTTTTAAAAAAATTGGCAAATAGAGTATTTTTTCATCCAAATATCCTTTGATTGTTAAGCCCCCGATTGTAGTTGCCAAAATTTAAAACAAATGTATTCTCTGTTCAAGGGTAATCTTTTTCTTAGAAAACACACACCAAAAACCTTTTGTTTCATATGTGCATTGTTGTTTTTTGTTTAGTAATGTGAAATGCTTTATAGCCCAAGGGAAAAAATATCCTTCCTTCCTTCCATTAAATAATTTTTATCCCGCTCTTCAGCCAAAAAGGTGTCCAGACTGACTCAGATCAGGCTTACAATCTAAAAGACACCATCTTTGGCCCAGTGTTTAGAAGCCGTCCATTCCTGAATCTAAACGAATTTTCTAATCCTAAACACAGACATTTATCACGAGAAGGGACACATTTATCTCTTAGGTCATTAGATATTTTATACTAGTACATCTTCTGGTGGCTGGTTAGGAATATGGAAATGTTGCTGTTAATAGGACTGAGCTGAAAAGAGGAACATGTTTTGTGAAATAATTCATCCCCTACTAAGCTGTTAAATACCCACCCCCCAAGAGGGGGAAGGGAGATGAAAAATAGAGTGAGGACAGAAAATACTGTCAAATAGCCACATCTGGATATATCATATGGCAAATGTGTTCAATGATTGGCTGGGATCCCCTCAGGAAGAAGCCCTTTGCACTTGTTGTTTGTGTGTTTTTTAATGCTCTGAAGTTGCAGGTAGGGAAAAGAAGCAGCTGTGAACAGATGGAAAATAGCATATGAAAAGATTAAGCCAGGAGGGTTTATGAACTCTCCCTTTCTTCCCAAACATTTGTGCAAGTGAACATTTGGTGTGGTCCTAGGTATTTATTTTCAAGTAATTACACAATATAGCTGGCACTGAGCAGTAAATACACATGAATAATATTTGTGTGTGAACTCACTGCCATTCATGTATGAATCAAACTTAAAAGCTGAGCACTACACAAAGTCTAAACCTACATGTCCAAGATACTAAGAGGACAACGTGTCTGCAAATTAGGTTTGCAGAGTTTGTTTTGTTTTTGATAGTCAGCATAAATGTTACTGGAAGCATGTGTATTCCTAACCTCTGAATACTTATGCATGCGGTGGAATGGGCTGATGCTCAGATTACCCAGGCAAAGGGAGGGTCTCTCCATCAATGGTGGAAACTTCGTAGTCTTCCAGAAAAATAGGCTTTCAGGACCCCTGTTCCCCCAAATATTTCCCCAAATGCTTGTAGCTACTGTGTGTGTTCTGGCTTCAAGCTGCTTGCAGAACATATGAGTGATTAGGGAGAGGGTTAGCTGGGCTTCCTTCCCCCCACTCCCAACAAATCTCCTCCATGGAGGACAAAGACATAGGAAACTGTAGTTACTGCTTTCCTGAACAGAACGGAATTGAGGCAATGGCAGCAATGACTGTTCTGCCCCTTCTGTATAGTAGCCCTATGATGATGGCAAGTGATTCCTTCTGACCAACACTGTTCCAACATTGCTACACCCAAGTGCTACCCCTTCCACACCTATTGTTAATTATCTTGCATCCCAACTTGTTAACTCATACAATGGAAGTAGTAAGTGACATGAATAACTGGTGTAGAGGTAGTTTGAAAGAAAAAGGAAAAACTGAAAGTGCACAATAATGTAATCAACATAGCATCTACAGTTTCATGCTTCTTATGTATAACTTATATTACATTCCCATTATGTGTGTTTGACCTAATTAATCTCTGAGCTTATAAAACAGAGGCTACCTGTTACTGTGAGTCCTGAGAGTGATCATAGATTTTGTGCACAACAAATAAGTCAATTAAAGATTCACAGAAACTACAATTATACTTCAAATCCAGTGACTCTTCATTGTTTCTTCACAGTCTGAGTTTGAACTCAAAGTCTTCCGTATTCGAGGAGAGCATGCTTCATCAGTAGCAAAGCTTGAGGAAGACATTACAGATTTAAAAAATGAACTGGAAAATAAGTTCTACAAGAGAAGTGAGGAAGCAAAGGATGTCTGTGTATCCACTGAAGATGATCACCCACCAAAGACGTACAGAAATGTATGCATACAAACAGACAGAGAAACTTTTATAAAGCCAAGTGAAGATGAAAACCGGACAGTCAAGAATAACCAAATAATACCTAAGAAGCTTACTATACCATTTTTGAATAGTAGTATTTCTGCCTCAACTGATTATAAGGAAACATGCAGTTATAGCCATGCCTCAGGAAGTGTTGCATCTCAGCAGGATCAAAGGTTGCTGCTGCCGCCGCCGCCGCCGCCGCCACCACCACCACCTCCTCTTCCACTTTCACTGTCTGGTTCAATCCCTCCACCACCAACCTTACCACCAGGCTTGGGAACCACCCATCCACCGCCGCCACCTCCACTTCCTCCTGCTTTGGGGGCTTATCGGCTAACACCGCCTCCCCCACCAGGGCCACCTCCATCAGGAGGAGGACCTCCTCCACCACCACCACTACCTCTTGGATCTAATTTCCTTTTATCATCAAGCCAAGGTCCTCGAAAACCTGCAGTTGAACCCTCCTGTCCCATGAAGCCACTCTACTGGAACAGAATACAAATAAAAGACAGCAGGTAAATGTATGCCTTTTACTGTGATACATATCATAGAAACCTGTGTGCAGTATTTCAGGATTAAATACAATTAAAAAAAATCAAATTGCAAAGACATGAGGAATATCCAGGTCGTCAGGTGTTTTTTCAAGGCAGAGTTTGAAATGCAGGAAAATATTTTATTTAAGATGGTTCATTGCTGTGGAGTAGTCTGCTTCAAAAATCCTGTCATCTGTCTTCTTAACATTCTTCTTCAGAAATATACCCTGTGGCTTACACAAAAAGAGTAATCTGATTTGACATGAAATATTCTTAGTATGGCTAGAAGCACAAGTTACAAAGTCTGATCCTGCAAGACACTCTGCCATCAGATTAACTTATATGATCACCCCTCAGGGCCCCAGACATAGCAGCGGGACTCTGGCATTTCAGCAGCCTGTAGCCCTGCTTCTCAGAAGCGTGACCTCTGTTGCTGCTATTTTAAATAGATGCAGCTTAGTGGTACACATACAAAAAATTAGTGGCAGTGGGGAGATCATCATCTATAGCCAGCTTCTGCACAAGCCACGTTGGAGGCCTGACATGGGTGCAGTGGCAGCAAACACCCCCCCACACACACCAAATGGGGTGTGCGACAAGTGCCAGCTGCAGTGTGAAGTCACGCCCACCTATCTACTCTTGGTTCCAGCTCCTGCATTTCTCTTTTTAGAAAGAGAACTGTTGTGCGTTCCTAGTATAGGGTGGAGTGATTCAGCTGCCCCATTTCCCTGAGGATGGATATGGTCTTAGCAAAAGCATCACAAGTCAGTGCAGTACAGCACCATCCGCTGCATATCTGCTCAGAAGTAAGCCCCATTGAGTCATTGGGTCTTATTTACAGCTAAGTACTAAGTCACTTGGGGCACAATCCTGTGTATTTTTAGACAGGAAGAAGTCCTACAACTCCCAGGATCCCCCAGCCAGCCTTGAGGAATGCTGGGAGTTGTAGGACTTTTTCCTGTCTAAACATGAATTAGATTGCAACCTTATTAACGAAATCTTCAATCATATATTTACTTACTTATTTACAGGTAAGTAAAGGGGCAATCCTATGGCTGCTAGTCAGTGGCTAGACGGCCAAAGGATTGGTCGGTTCCCGGGAAACAACCTCGGAGCCTGCGCTCTGAGGTCGGTTCTTGGAGAACTGACCTGCGCCCCCTCCCACACCATCTCTTGGCAGCGCGGCTCGGCTCCGCGCTTGGAAGAGCAGCTCGGAGCAGGGGAAATGGGGTGTTCCTGGGGGTGGGCTGGGGCGGGGAGGTCGGAAGTGCCGGTACGACACTTCCTATGTGTTGTCCGGCCTCCCCACTCAGCGCTTCAAGGTCCCATGGCTAGACAGCCAAAATCGGCTGTCTCGCCACAAAAGCAAGGCGGCGGGAGCGCGGAGATCTGCTCCTCACCACTCTTCCTGCCCTACAGTGGATAGGCGGTCACCCCCGGGTTCGGAGGAGACCATCAGCCCCCATAGGATTGCTCTCTCCATATATGATTGCAGACTTAGTTACTAAGGAAGCAATCCTATGCATGTTTAGACAGAAAAACTCCTACAACTCCCAGTATTCCCCAGTCAGCATAGGTGGCTGGAGGATGCTAGGAGTTGTAGGAGTTTTTTCTGTCTAAACATGCATAGGATTGCGCCCCAAGTGACTGATTTCATTGGCTTGGAAATCCAGCCCTTTCAGTGGGGTAACAAAATTCCTAGAATTGGCATCCCAGGAGTGCGTGATGTTTATACAAAGAAATGCCATGTATACATTTAATGGCATATGGGCCAAGTGTATGGAGTACTTTGATGACAACTATATTGCCCCAAAGGTTGTCACATAATATCTCATCAGCTCACTTGCCCAGTTGACATACGTATGACTCCTCTCCTCTTCTTTCCTCTTTCTTTCCTTTTTCTTCTTGCTCCTCATTACTTTGTTGGATGAAGACAAAAGAGTGGACTGTGAATTCACAGAGATAAAATAGCTAACAAGGAGGATACAATTAAATATTTGGAGCTGCTTTTCTTCTGGATAATCTATTTGCACTTCTGAATTTCAAGCTTATTTTTTAAAAATGTCTCTCTATTAAAGATAATGGATTTTTCCCCTCAAGAAACTGCTGATAAAAATAAACAAG
The DNA here is from genome assembly GCF_057233095.1 of Heloderma suspectum. Lineage (NCBI taxonomy): Eukaryota > Metazoa > Chordata > Lepidosauria > Squamata > Helodermatidae > Heloderma > Heloderma suspectum. The sequence goes on along the minus strand of NC_139458.1, from coordinate 65,824,899 downwards.
TCACTACCTGCAGCAATGCAAATGAACACAATTGGGCTATCCATTAACTTTTCAAAGCTTCTAAGAATAAGGTCAAAGATCCTTTTCTTTCTAATCTTCAAATATATCAGTGTTTCATTTTGTATAAAATCATTTGTGATTTAACAAACCACAAATCCCTTTGGGGCTGTTCTCTGGGCGCTGCTGCCCACAATGGTGTGACAGGTGGCTACCAGGCAAAGAGTGTTCTCTGCTGTGGCCCACTATCTTTTGAATGCCCTTCCCTGGGAGATCCACCTGGCATCTTCACTGTATACATTTTTTGTGCCAGCTTAAGACCTTCATCTTCTAGCAGGCATTTAATTTCTAAGCTGATGCTCTGATTATTAAGCTGGCTCTTTAATATTTTTAACATTTGTAATGTTTTAATATTTTGACATTTTCATTGATGCATGGGTTGTTATTTTACTGGGGATTCTTTTGTTTTTTTTATTACTGTAAACAACCCCCAGGGCATCTGCCAGTTGTGCAGTATATGAATATAATAAAGTTACAGTTTGTTATGCTGATGCTCCCCAACCTTTCATTTTATATAGTACTTGTTAACACAGTTTCATTCTGGAAGGACAGATACATTCACATCTGCCTCTTGAAATCCATCTTAACTGAATAATTCATAAAGCAAAAGAGCCAGTGTGGTGTAGTGGCAAGAGTGTTGGACTAGGAGCTGGGAGATCTGGGTTCTAGGCCACACTCTGCCATGGAAGCTCACTGGGTGACTTTGGGTCAGTCACAGACTCTCAGCCCAACCCACCTCACAGGGTTGTTGTTGTGAGGATAAAATGGAGAGGAGGAGGATAATGTAAGCCGCCTTGGGTTCCTTGCAAGAGGAAAAAAGGGTGGGGTATAAATGCAATAAATAAATAAGGGACAATTTGTGATTTTTGCCATTTTCAGACTTGCCATTCTGAAAACCATTGAACATCCTCTTCTTTCTCCCAGTCTGATGTTGTTTCAAGCATGTTGAAGCAGTACGGATTCCCACAGCCCAGCATTTTGACCCATCTGTGCTCTGTCTTACTCTGCTGGAGTGTTGAACACTGTTATGAAGCAAACTTTGGTCCGCTTCAGACATCATAATCCTGGGGTGATAAACCATAGTTTATCAGCCTGAAAAAGAGGCATGTGTCCATACTCACCTTTTCACTTCTCCTGTTCCTCATTCCCTCTCACATAACCAGCTTTGGCACTTCTATTCTGGCTTGTTAAACCATAATTTCCCATGACATCCAAACTGAGAAACTGTTTAATCACTGTTTGCAAACTGGGATATGAAACAAAGATCATGATGTCTGAACCAGGCCTTTACACCTCCAGATGTTAAAGAAGAGTAAAAAATGTATTTTGTTTCTGATGTGCCTAATTTTAGCTGACTATTGTGAAAACACCTAAACAATTTTATATCTCTATCAGCTAATCAGTTAGTGAAGCCCAATCATTATTCTATATATAAATGTGGCACATTGTTAGAAGTATCATTTCACACCTGTTGTTGTTATTTACTCTGAGGTTTGCTAGGACCTGTTTACATTGTAGAAGACATGCCCAAACCTAATCTTTTATTTTCTGAATATTGATTATTCTATATTTCTTGTTTTTTAATTATATTTCATCAAGGAATAGAAGTTCAACTATCTCAGGTCAGGAAAAAGACTGAGAACTTGATGTGAAATATGAAAGTCAGAAATAAAATGTTATGTGAGTGACACCTGCTGGAAGAAAAATACCGGTTGCTAGTAATAAGGACTGGAGATAATGTTCTTCCTAAATATCTGCAGCTTCCAAAGAAAAGCAATCTAATCGTGAAGACCTCTTTTGTTAACATAGACATTTATGCCTGAAACTGAGGATGTTTTTAAATTATTGCTCTCAGGTTTTCGGATGCTAGTATTAAGGAGGGAGTGTGGAAGATAGGCAAGTACTCAGCTAGGCTGTGCTTGTTTTCTGCCTATAATCCCTCCCCTCCATTCTGTATGCATTCAAAGTGCTGGTAAGTAGGGGTGTGCGTCCACTTCTGGCAAAGCCTGAATCCAGAACCAAAGTGGGCTACCTTGGAGGAATTCAAACTTATCCTAGCTGAAGCAAGGTTTCCCCAAAGCAGCTTGAAGTAGATTGGGCTTCTTCCAAAATTTATAGCACACCTCTGAGATTCAGAGGATGCAGACATAGTCAGTCTCAGGCTGTCTGTTAAAAATGATTACATTTCCACTCCAAGTTCTCCATAAAAAGAAAAAAGGCAAGCAGGGATGAGGAAGAGAGTGGCTCTAGTTTTGTGACTGACACTTCTAGCTTCCAACTAGGGAATAAATTTAGCAGGGCTGTCCTTTTTAAAAAAATTCCAAACACAGTGCTTTAGGAAGTGATATAGAAGGAACTAATCAGTTGGTGTCAGTTGAGTAGAAAACAGTCCCAAACTGTTGTTCATTCATCATAACTCCCTAATTCCTGCATCTATCCTTCTGATGTTTTATTGTTTACTACACAGGGATGCCTTTACAGTGTATGTTATTTTCATACGAATTGCCAAAAAAAACCTCACCAAAAAACTTTGGGGGGAGGCAAGCAAGCAAATTCATTCCCCCCAAACTTGCACCTAACTGACTGAAATATGGCAGGCATTGTCCCTGTAGAAGGGAAAACTTCTGCCAAGAAATAAAAAAAGTTATAGGCATTTCCTTTAAAATGACATTCAAACTATAAAGGCACCTATCCGTGTGAAATTTGCAGGCTTCATCCATTTGGAAAAGGCTACTGTTCCTGTAAACTGCATCCTGTCAAGAAGTAGAAATGCTATAGCTGGTTGTTCATTTTCTCATGTAAGTTAATGGAAAGACATATGAAGCTTTGGAGTTTTTGAACCAAGGCTCTGCTTTGGACCCAAGGTGAATGTAGGTCATGCCCCAAGTAAACTGCCCTACTTTCTGAAGTGCTGAAGCAGAGTCCAATCTGAATCTGGCCTTTGGTGCACACTTCTACTAGTCACCCACCAAAGAAAAAAGAAAAACTTGCAGCCTGTGCAAATATCTTTAAATGATCTAGATTTCACATGTGTAATCTATGTGATAGCACCAATGAAAAAGGTATCAAATATACAATAGCTGTTGACCAGTATACAGTGTTGGATACGAAACTTTTCCCTAAAAGTAATCCAGTCCAAATGCAGATGTACTGAATATTGATGAAATTTTAAATATGCAGTAAGGTAAATCTGTCATCTTAAAAAAGAATTTGTCAAAATTTTGTTTTGTGTTTTTCTAATTTTAGTTCAAATTCAGCACCAACTCTATGGGACTCATTAGAAGAACCCAACATATGTGATACCAGTGAATTTGAGTACTTATTCTCCAAAGAAACAGCTCAGGAAAAGAAAAAGCCATTAGCAGAGTCTTATGAAAAGAAAACAAAAGCCAAAAAGGTACTTCTGTGTTTAATTCCAGCTTTAATCTTTTTTAAACTATGTTTTTATTGAGTAATTTAACTTATTTTCATCTCAGTATTTCGTTTCAACATTAAACCCAAAAGAAACTACAAACAACAGGGCTTATAAACAGTGAGCCCAAGCAATCTGTCACTGTTTAGGCTGATAATTTTTTATGGGTGCCCACACCTGGAATTGAATTCTCCTCTGAAGAGCTTCAGGCCGCTAATTACCGCATTGAAAATAGGACTAAGAAAATGGGACATATGACCATGTCTGAAATCCATATTTGAATTAAAATTTGACTATTTCTTATTAATGGCCTTGACAACCTCCATAAAACAGTGTATAGCCATTAGTACCACACATCTGTACATGATTAATATTTTACGTAACTATAGCCTAAGACTAAGCCCCATTCATATATTCAACTGGGGCAATGCTGAAAGAATCACAGAATAGTAGGGTTGGAAGGGGCCTGTAAGACCATCGAGTCCAATCCCCTGCTTAATGCAGGAACCCAAGTCAAAGCAACCCTGACTTGAATGCCTCCAGTGTCGGAGAGCCCACTACCTCCCTAGGTAATTGGTTCCATTGTCATATTATTCTAACAGGAAGATTTTCCTGATGTTCAGCCGGAATCTGGCTTCTTGTAAACTGAGCTCATTATTTTGTGTCCTGCAATCTGGGATGATCGAGAAGAGACCCTGGCCTTCCTCTCTGTAACAACCTTTCAGATACTTGAAGAGTACCATCATATCGGCCCTCAGTCTTCTTTTCTCAAAGTTAAACATGCCCACTTCTTTCAGTCTCTCCTCATAAGTAGGGATGGCGGAGAAATCCGCCATGGACTCCAGTGAGGCCGGATTCTTTAGAATCCGGCCCCCTAGAGTCTGTGGCGGAACGGACTGCTTCCCCCCCCCCCCCGCCACCCTGCGAACTAAGGTCGGGATAGACCCTACCTGGTGCCATCCGGTCTGGGTCTGTCCTCTTCGTTCTGCAGCCATCCACTGCCAGGCTGCAGATGCAAATGGCATCCGGCGTAGCGGACGCCATTTGTGTCCCTGCCCATTGCCGTGATTGGCTACGTAAACATTTACATAGCCTATCACGGCAAAGGGCAGGGATGCAAATGGCGTCCCCTACGCTGGACGCCATTTGCGGCTGCAGCCCGGCAGCGGACAGAAGTCCAACTGCGGACGGCCCTGGACGGCAGCTCTGCGGACTTGCCGTGGAGCTGAACCATCTGGGGAGCATTCTAGGGGGAGGGACGGATCACCTCCCCCCAGCGGACCCCGAAGGGGACTGGTAAGTGGGGTTCGTACACCCCCACTCATAAGTCTTTGTTTCCAGTACCATGATCATCTTTATTGCCCTTCACTGAACTTTCTCCAGTTTGTCTGCATCCTTCTTAAAATGTGGCACCCAGAACTGGACACAGTACGCCAGATGAGGCCTACCCAGTGCTGAGTAGAGGGGAACTAGTACATCACATGATTTGGAAGCTATACTTCTATTAATGCAGCCCAAAATAGCACTTGCCTTTTTTGCAGCCACATCACGTTGTTGGCTCATATTCAGCATGTGATCTACAACAATTCCAAGATCCTTTTCGCTTGTGTTGTTGTTGAGCCACATATCCCCCATCTTGTAACTGTGCATTTGGTTTCTTTACTCTAGGTGCAGAACTTGGCATTTATCCCTATTACATTTCATTCTGTTGTTTTCTGTCCAGCGCACCAATCTATCGAGATCACTTTGAATTTTGTTTCTGTCTTCCAAAGTATTAGCTATCCCACCCAATTTTGTGTCATCTGCAAATTGGATCAGCATTCCCTGCACCTCCTCATCCAAGTCATTAATAAAAATATTGAAGAGCACTGGGCCCATGACTGAGCCCTGTGGTACCCCGCTCATTACCTCTCCCCAGTTTGAGAAGATCCCATTGACAAGCACTCTTTGAGTCCAATTCTGTAGCCAACTGTGGATCCATCTGATCATTGTTTCTTCTAGCCCACTTTGAGCTAGTTTTCTCATCAGGATATCATGGGGCACTTTGTCGAAAGCTTTGCTGAAGTCGAGGTATATTATGTTGACAGCATTCCCACAGTCCACAAGGGAGGTTACTTGATCGAAACAGGAGATCAGATTAGTCTGGCAGGATTTGTTCTTGACAAATCCATGTTGGCTTCGAGTAAGCACTGCATTGTTTTCAACGTGCTTACAGATGGATTGCTTTATAACATGCTCCAGAATTTTCCTAGGGATTGATGTCAGACTGATTGGTCTATAGTTTTCAGGTTCCTCCTTTTTACCCTTTTTGAAGATAGGGACAACATTAGCCCTCCTCCAGTCATCTGGCACTTCACCCATCCTCCATACTTTCTCAAAGAGAATAGACAGTGGTTCTGAGGGTTCTTCTGCCAGTTCCTTTATTACTCTAGGGTGCAGTTCATCTGGTCCTGGAGATTTGAACTCATTCAAAGTAATGAGGTGTTCCTTGACCATATGCCTACCGATCTCAAGCTGCTATCTTCCCCTTCAGCCTGAACTTCGCCTTTGCCAGGGGCGTCATAGACCCTCTTTTGGGAGAAGACTGAGCCAAAGTAGGAATTGAACACTTCCGCCTTTTCCTTGTCATCTGTTATCATTTTGCCATCCTTAATTAATAGCTGAAGCACTCTTTCTTTCCTCTGTCTTTTACTATGCACGTATCTGAAGAAAGCCTTTTTGTTTCTTTTAACATCCCTCGCTAACCTCAGCTCGTTCTCAGCTTTAACCTTCCTGACACCATCCCTGCAGTTCTGTGCTACCTGCCTCTACTCTTCCTTTGTTACTTGGCCTTCCTTCCACTTCCTATATGTGTGCTTTTTTGTTTTCAGGTCATCTCTAATTTTTTTGTGAAGCCACATTGGCTGCTTCTGCTGTTTTCCACCATTTCTTCTTCTTGGAATTGTTGTGATTGTGCCTTTAGAATTTCCCTTTTTAAAAACTCCCACCCATCTTGGATTCCTTTTCTCGTTAGAGTTGCTTGCCATGAGACCTTACTTATCATTGTTCCGAGTTTATTAAAATTGGCTTTCTTAAAATCCAGGTACGTGTTTGCCTACACTCGGCTTTGGCTTCCTTTAGAACCAAGAACTCAAGTATATAACATGGTCACTGTACCCCAGAATTCCTGTAACTGCTACTTTATCCACTAAGTTGTCTCTGTTGGTTAGGATCAAGTCAAGGATAGCCGATCCTCTAGTTTCGTCCTCCACTTTCTGTAGGAGGAAGTTATCAGGACCACAAATCAGGAATTTCCTGGAGGGGCCATGTTTTGCAGAATTTGTCTCCCAACAGATATCAGGGAAATTGAAGTCCCCCATTACTATTACGTCATGCTTCCTTGAAACATTGGAAATTTGCTTTACAAATGTTTCATCCTCGTCTTCTCCTTGATTGGGTGGCCAGTGGTAGACTCTGACCACCAGGTTCCTTTTATTCTTTGCTCTGTTTATTTTAACCGAGATGCTTTTGATGGGGCTACCAAGCTCCTCCTCCTGTATTTCTGTGCAGAGATATGTATTTTTCACATATAGTGCAATCCCACCTCCCTTTCTGTTCCTCCTGTTCTTTTTGAACAAGTTATATCCTTCAATTGCTGTATTCCAGTCATGGGAGTCATCCCACCAAGTTTCAGTTACACCTATCAAGTCATAATTTCCCTCCTGTATTAAGAGCTCAACTTCGTTCCGTTTGTTCCCCTTACTCTGGGTATTAGTATATAGACATCAAAGACGCTTTATAGTTTGGCTTTCTTCCTACATGTTTCTGAAGACTATTATTGGGCTCTGTTAGAGCTGTACTCTCCATTGTGGTGTATGAGCCTTTGTCCATTGTCACTTTACGTCTCCCTCCCCCGTAGGATTCAGTTTAAAGCCTTTGTGATGAAGTTCTTCATGCTGTGGCCAAACACATTCTTCCTAGCCTTTGTGAGGAGCAACCCATCCCTTGCCAACAGTCCATCTTCCAGGAAGTATAGCCCATGGTCCCAGAATCCAAATCTCTCTCGTCAGCACCACCTTCGTAGCCAGTCATTCACCCACAGTATTTTTCTTTTCCTTTCTATCCCTCTTCAAACTACTGGAAGGATGGATGAGAAAACTATCTGGGCTCCAAGGTACTTGAGTTTCCTTCTCAAAGCTTCAAAGTCTGATATGATTTCTTGGAGCTTTGCTTGGCAGTATCATTTGTTCCCACATGGATGAGAAGAAAGGGATACCTGTCAGTGAGCTTTATGAGTGTAGGCAACCCTTCAGTCATGTCTCTAATCCATCCTCCTGGGAGACAGCATACCTGGCAAGTCCATTTGTCTTCGCAACATACTTGGGTTTTAATCCCACGCAGTAAGGAGTCTCCCACTACTACTACTCTTTTCTTGTTTTATTGCCTCTGCCGGCTGTCCTCCAGTCTCATCCTGAGGTACCTGAAAACGGTTCCATAGTTCCACTGCTTCTACTGGTGCAGAGTGGCTTCTAGTTCTTCTGCTCCTGTCACCCTTTTCCAAGGAGTATCCTCTGCTTCATTTTTCCTCACCTCAGCATTTTCCTCTTTTGCATCAGCTTGCTTTTTCTCTTCTAGCTTCTGTTCTTCACGTTGCTGCTGTAGTTCCACCGCTCTGTCCAGGAACTCCTCATGTTCTCTTATTCCTTGAGGGTTGACACTTGCTGCTCCAGTTCTCTTACTTTTTCTTCCAACAGTGTAATCAACTTGCACTTGTTGCATGTGTAGACCATGTTGATCTCAGGCAAGAAAACAAACATTGTTTCTTTGTTTGCAGGTCACCACCACTGGAGAGTCTATTCCTCCCATAGCCTCTATTCCTAACTTTTTGATTGTCCTGGAATAGCCTGTGCTTTGTCCTGTATTCACTTGAGGTTAACAACAGAGGCCCACTGGTATGAAAGAGCGTGGTGGCAGAGTGGGACAAGCTTCTCTTCTTCACTATGTTGATAGACTTCAGTGTGAACTGGCCTTCAATATGAGCATGGAGACCTGATTTGTTATTCAGTCCTGTTCTCTGTCTTACACACACACACACACACACACACACACCATGCTATTTCAGCATTACCTCCAGTCCTTAGTTTTAGTATGAATCAAGCAATGCCTTATTCAGAGTAATTTTAATACTGCATAAGCTTTCATAATATACAGCCAATATTTTTAGATGCAGAATTAGGAATTGTACACTTCGAAATATAAAACAATTGATCATGTGTCATAGAATGGCTCCACGCTTTGCATGGCAACCATGTTTGCTACAGTACACTGGTGTTCTACTGGTATTTCCCACAGCATGCACATAAAGTGTGACGAATAGGCATACAGCTGTAAACACTCATATAACGTGTTCAGGAGCTGCAACCAATCAGGGCTCCCAGGTGCATGCTAATGGGCGCCTAATGAAACACTGAGGAGTGAAAACTGCAAAGCTAGCCTGGATAGTAGGATTTTAAACTCTAACCCTCACATATTTATTTTTTATTATATTTGCCAGAACCTAATGATTCTTATGGAAGGTAACATTCACCAACCTGATGTCATTATATTTTCCTCCTACAAAGAAAAGGGAATACGTGAGATAATTTGTGTCATCCTCATGATCTAAATAAGACTCCATCAATCAGTTTTGGCTCTTTCGTACAATGATTATCATATCAAAGACTGAAAGTAAGGTTGAAGTTAATGGCTTTTCTGTTGTCCATTATCTCTAACTGGCTTCATATAATTATTAACACATGTTCTCATTTACGCTGAATGTCAATATGTTGAATGAGGAGCAAGAAAAAAGAAAAAAAGGATATATCTGTCACCAGGGCTTTTTTTTGCCAAATTTGTAATTGTGAAATACTAATAATAAACATTTTGTGCATTTTGAAAAGATGCTTTCACAATTTGGTGGCCATTTTCAATATTCAGTGCCCGGCCACAGGTTGTTGTGTCATGTGAACCTGGGGACCATGGGGGTTAGCGGCACCCACCATCTGGAAAACTTTCCGTCGTGTAGTTCAGGAGGCAGAAAATGTGACATGTTTTAAACGCCTCCTGAAAACACACTTGTTCTCCCAGGCTTCCCCTGGGCTGTACATTAATTACGCCATTCCATGTTATTGCTCCTTGACTTTTTTACTGTAGTTGGTGGTGTTTTTAATGCTGGGTTTTAATGTTGTGTTTTTATATTGTATTTTAATATTGTGAACCACTGAGAGATTTGATTATACTCAGCGATATATAAATACCACAGATAAATAAATAATGAAAGATCCCTCTCATAACCCATGGTCTGTTGTTGGGTTATGCAAGGGTTGTTTTAACCATCACATTACCCATGGTCCCTGGGTTCGCACAACACAAGCTGCGGCCAGGTGTTGAATATGCAAATCCCGCCCAGCACGTGCCAGCGTGTGCTGCAGCCCACCATGGCTTAAACAACATGTGGTGGGCTGTTTTGATATTGCAAACCAGATCACAGTGAACCCATCATATGAGTAGCTTGCTAATGGTACAGACCATGGGCCTGTATCTTCTTTTGTCCTTGGTAATTGCACCTAGATTATCCTTGGGGCATTATTCTCTCTGCTGACAACATGCTATGACGTTGTTAATTTATGTCTTTTTGTTTGTTTGTTTGCATGCCACTACCCCACTAACGTTAGGGTTGAAAAATCATGGCCTTTTGTTGTAGCAAATTACTTGTTCTGAGCTCAGGTTGTCAAGCAGACTTATTTAAAAAGCTAGGGTTGCATGAATTGTCCTTCACTTCCAAATAAGAGTATTTCTACATGCATAGTTTCTAAAAGTCAGACATGCTGATCTCGTACCTGCAAGCCACAATGGGGCTCTGCTCAGGACTCACTTTATGAAGTAAGATGAAGATTGTGCTTCATATGGAGGTGCACCATTTTTCCAATTCCAACCCCCATGAGTTTCAACCTGCAGTATGGATGGGGAACCTTTGGTCTGCAGGCTCAGTGTAGCCCACTAGTCCCGAGAAGGCCTCCAGAGAGGCTTCTCTCCCTACCTGAAGCCAAGCTCTCCCCAAAGTCACCGCCCACAGAAGGGAGAGGGGGCTGAGCCTCGTACTGTGCTTTGCTCCTCCCTCAATTTTCCCCAATTCGGGAAAGGTGAAGGCCAAAGGAAGCCAGGTCCCAACTGAACCAGTGCTTTGGGAAGCTGTGCCTTGCCTTTCTTGATTGGAAAAGGAAAGGAGAAGGCAGATCTGATTGTATATGTGTGTGTATACTAGTGAATGCGCTGAGAATGGGGGGTGTATGTGTGTACATGGCGTTCAGGCAAGCACATCGGGGCCCCATGCCAACCATGGGGGTGACCCTGCTCCCTGTTACCATGTGTTGCCAATGTGCTTGGCCAGAGCCAATTTGGCCCTCGGGCTGAAAAGGTTTCCCTGGCCTACAGTATTGGTAGGAAGGAGCAACTGCTACTTGGAATTTTTTACTTTGAATGCTAAAATGTCTTAGAATGGCAGTGGCTGTGATGATCTCCATGTTTGCATCAGGGAAAAAGAAATTATGGGTAGAAGCCATTCTTGTCATAGGTTCTGGAGATACTGTATCCATTTCAGTGGTATATTTAGTAACCAGAGAAGAGACAGACAGTTGGCTGCCATCTCGGTTGCTTAGACATTCTCTGCCAGCTGGCATATCACTATCATCAACTGGCAATAGCTAGGAAGTCAGCTGCTTACATAGTACTGTCATCTGTGCACAAAATGCATATTTCTAGGAGATGAAAACATCTTTCACTACTTGGGGCCAAATAGAACAATCCTTTCTTGGCCAATTTAATTTAGTGCATACCTGCTCAATTTGTGACCCACCAGGCTTGCTGCAGCCCATCAACCATGTATTTGGGCTTACAAGGTGCTTGACAATTCAGCTCTTTTTCCAGTTATCAAGCCACAAAACAAGGAGGTTTATGAGGCACCTGGTGGACCACCACACATGGCTGATGGGCTGCATTCATTTTAAATCCAGTCACAAAGGCTGGATTTAAGGCACAATCCTATGCATGCTTATACAGAAAAAAGCCCTACAACTTCCAACGTTCCGAAGCCAGCCATTCTGGCTGGGAGGTGCTGGGAGTTGTACAACTTTTTTTTCTCCCTAACCATTTGTAGGATAGTGCCCTAAATCCAGCCTCTCCCACTTAAAATAAATAATAACAAATATATATTTTCTTACTGGCAGCTGGGAACACTGTGAAATAGGTTTTGTTGGTGCTGAAAACTATGGGTTCAAAGGAGTTATTTGAACTATGGGTTCCAAGGGCTCAGCCCCACCTCTGCCTTGTACTTATTCTTTTGGACAGGTTACTTGTCCTTTGCCATGCTTCCCACTGCAGCCATTTTGGGGTGTTGCCCAGGACAGTTTCCCAAATTGTAAAATGTGCCCATAGACCCAAAAAGGTTGCCTACCCCTAGCTTAAGCTAATGATCCCCCTTACGACGCTGGTGATTCCATCTTTGTTGTTGCTGAATTACCAGTGTTTCCTACGTGGGCCTTGAATCTCGCTGCTGACAACCATGTTGGTATCCAGTGTGAAAAATACCAATCATACAGGAATTTTGATCATTTTGCTCTGGCTATTTCAGGTAGCCTGAGCTACCTAGCTTGGTCATTCATAATTATGACCATATGTACTTCTTCCCATAAAAGCCTATAAATATAAAGCTTGTTTTGTTCTGAAGTGAACCTCTATTATTTTTAATTTATGTAATATTAAAGGTATTTGCAGTTTAATATAAGATACTAGAGGGGCAAATGTTGTGTGAGCTAAACCTGATCATATCTTTGGAGCATACCTACAATTTGCAGAGCCATTACAGTGTAGTAGTTTCAAATGTCATATTGCCTTTATGAGGTATAGTCTGGAAAGATTTTAGCTCAAACTAGGCATGTCTAATGGGGTTTATGACAGCCTATGAATTTTCCTGTGTAAAGGGTCAGTCTGGAGGTCAGTGAATGCTATACAAATTGCACTCTACTTAAGCCTATAATTATCCCTATTGGATGTTAATCTGCTGCTAAGTTAATCAAATAACATGTATAACTTTAGAGATGTCTATGATAAACTTTCCATTTAACTAGAAATTACTCCATGGTAACTTTTTTCCCTACCCTGTATTTTTTATAAAGAGAGTGAAGACAAAAAATCCATAAATCATCCTAGTTATTTTCAGAGCATCAATTGTGCTTTTATTCTAAGAATTAGAATTAAAATTGGACAGGCTGCAGCCAATCCCATTAATTTCAGTGGAAAAATTAAACACGAGCTTAACTCTCTGTCATTGAAATTCGTAGGAGTTAAAAGTGCTTTACTCTGGTTGGATAATGTCCGTATATTTTATTTTCCTATTCTTCGGGCTGATATGCAGTGTCATAAAAAGTATCTTGAAAATCGTTCCAGGTTATACTTATTAATTGAGTTGTTTCTATTGTATTTTTTGAAGACTGTATATTTATTGCTGCTTGTAAATTCTAATTAATGTTGTTCATTTGCTATGTCATGAGACCTTTGAGCACAATTTTGTGGGAAAGTGGCATACAAATAAATAGATGATGATGATGGATTTCCGTACTACATGCTGTGTGTATTACAGAAACATTAATGTAAGACTGTGTGGACTGGAGACACTCTTTGCTCAGATGTAAAATTCTTCTTGTGTGCATATTGGATTTATAGAACAGTTGTGGATGATTTTTCCGGAGATCTATATTATCAGCTATTCCCAAAGTGGCCTATATCAATATTTTTAAAACTTACCTTGAAAGATAAAGGAAAACAGAAGTCGTGACAAAGTTCTAATTTAGAACTTTCCATTTTAGCTTTGTTTCACTATTCACATATATGTGGACATGTAAAATTGACCAAATATTTTTATTTCTAGATTATCAAACTGTTGGATGGAAAGAGATCTCAAGCTGTAGGAATTTTGATATCCAGTTTACATTTGGAGATGAAGGACATACAGCAAGGTGAGTGTTGCTTGTATCTTGATGGCAACCTTGTGTATGGAAATGCTTTCACAAGTTACTATCATCTCTATAGGCAGTATCCAATGGTAACCACCTGCAAGGGGCCAGCCCCACCGATTCCATTGCAGAAGTGATGCCCACGGGGCAGGTCAGCGGAGCTTGCGTAAGGGAGTTCTGCTGACCTGCCTGGTGCCCCATCCCCAAAATGAGTGTTTCTGCTCCTTTTGCGACTGGCCCCGGAAGTGCTAAATCTCAGTTGCCCAAGCAGTGAGCAGGGCTAGCCGCTCACAGAATGGAAGCAGCAGTGGGCCCCCTTGAGGATGGGAAGTGTTGGATACTGCCCTGAAGTAATTAAATTAAATTAAATTAAATACCTCCAGATATATGGTTTATGTCACACATTATATCTTATGTTGACTTTTTCTTCATTTTTTCAGCACTACTTATTAAGGGTCATTCCACATTCTCTTTCTTCTTAATATAGGAAAAAGGCCCGCTAGACCAGACCTACTGTCCATCTAATCCAGCACCTTGTCCAAAGTTGCCAGCCAGATGCTTCTGCAAACTCAGAGCATAAAGGCAATAGCCCTTTCCCACTGTTTCCCCACTCCCCCTCCCGATCCCATGCAGCTGGAATTCATGGGCACACTGGTCTGAACTGGAAGTTCCATTTAGCTGTCCTTGCTTATAGCTGTTGATAGGCTCCATCTACCACTAACTCCCCTTATCCTCTTTCAAACCCATGTAAGCTAGCGATCATCACCACATCCTGTGAAAATGGATTTCATAAATTAATTGCGCATTGTGTGAACAACTGCTTTCTTTTGTCTGTCCTGAATCCGCTGCCAACCAATATCGTTGGGAGATCCCAAATTATAGTGTTAAGAGAAAGGGAAAAAGTGATGTCTGTCTATTCTAACTTTCTCTACACCAAGCATAATTTTATAAACTTCTGTCACAGCCCTGCCTTAGTTGCCATTTGTCTTAACTTTTAAAACCCCGTGCTTAGTATTTCCTTGTAAGAAAGATGCACCAAATTACTTAGTGCATTCTCAGGCCGTGTTTCAACGACAATGGAAGGAGAAGCTAATAGAGGAGTACTGGATTTTTTAAAAAGGAATCAGCCTTGCTGTGAGCAGAGTTCCACGAGCAGATTCTCCGCAGCAGTAAAAATCGCTTCACAGAACATACTTCCTGGTGGGGGTGGGGGTTGGAGTGAATGTCAGCTGACTGGCAGGGGCTGCTCAACCAATAAGAGAGGCTTCCCCCCTCTCTCCATTCCCTTTCTCCTTTCCCCTGAAAGTCCAGATGCACCTGCATTTCAGGAGCAAGCCTCATTGAACACAATGGGAGTTACTTCTGAAGAGACATGAATGGGTTTGTTGTGGGAAAGAGAACAGTAAACACAAAGACAGAAACCAGCCTCCATTGTAGCCCGCAGGATATCTATAACCAAGCTGTGAAAAGCATACTTCCTAAGGCAATGAATCAGAGCCTCGAGATCATGCTTAATTGCACTTGCAGAATTGGGCTTTAACATGTGCCGTGTCAATTAAGGGGCTTCTCTGTTATTTCTGTGGTCATTGAGAGGGCAAACCTCATTCAGCACAATGCGAGGAAACACCCCTTGACCGGGGTCACAGTGAAAGGCACACCCCTGGGCAGAGCTAGCATACCCGAGCTAAATGCAGGGGTTGGGGCACACAACAACCATATGGCAGAGAACCCGACTTAAGGAAAAGAATCAGACTTTAAGCAGTCTCGGGAAATCCGGTTTTTCCCTGCTAAGCTCTGGGGTGGCTGCTGGATGGCCACGGCGTCATGTATCCCTAACAACCTCAACACGCACCCAGCTCGGAGTAAATCGCTGGTGGAAACACCCCCTCAGTCATCCTTCACTTGAAGGACGCAAGGCAGTCCTCTCCGAAAGATCAACTGTGCTGCATCTTAAGTGGCTGTCTTGCAGAGATGTCTACTCTGTACCTTTTGGAATAATCCTTACTACTGAAGAACAGCTAAATAGCCAGTTCCCGGGGCAACAGACGTAGGATTACAGTTTGACGTTTTCTCATTCTAAGCTGTGGTGCCACTACTTGTTGATCTGCTGAGGCTGGGAGGGATTGGATTCCAGCCAGCATTACACAGGAATTAGAACTTTTTTGCCTAGTCTTACCAACTGCTGTCCCAGCATACTGTTTCATCTGCGTGTTAGGATTTGGGTTTAAAAAAAATAATCTTGATTTTAATAAAACTTAAAACTAAAAATCGTTGTTTCATCCAGCCCACTTTGAGCTAGTTTGCTCATCAGGCTATCATGGGGCACTTTGTTGAAAGCTTTGCTGAAGTTGAGGTACATTATGTCCGCAGCATTCCCACAGTCCACAAGGGAGGTGACCTGATCAAAAAATGAGATCAGATTCATCTGGCAGGATTTGTTCTTGACAAATCCGTGTTGGCTTCGAGCAATCACTGCATCGTTTTCAAGGTGCTTACAGATGGATTGCTTTAGAATCTGCTCCAGAATTTTCCCAGGGATTGATGTCAGACTGACTGGTCAGTAGTTCCCAGGTTCCTCCTTTTTACCCTTTTTGAAGATAGGGACAACATTAGCCCTCCTCCAGTCATCTGGCACTTCACCCGTCCTCCATGATTTCTCAAAGAGAATAGACAGTGGTTCTGAGTTCTTCTGCCAGTTCCTTTATTACTTTAGGATGCAGTTCATCTGGCCCTGGAGATTTGAACTCATTCAAAGTAATTAGGTGTTCCTTGACCATATGCCTACCGATCTCAAGCTGCTATCCTGCCCGTTCAGCCTGTACTTCGCCTTTGCCAGGGGGGTCATAGACCTTCTTTTGGGAGAAGACTGAGCCAAAGTAAGAATTGAACACTTCTGCCTTTTCCTTGTCATCTGTTATCATTTTGCCATCCTTATTTAATAGCTGAACCACCCTTTCTTTTCTCTGTCTTTTACTATGCACATGTCTGAAGAAAGCCTTTTTGTTTCTTTTAACATCCCTCGCTAACCTCAGCTCGTTCTCAGCTTTAGCATTCCTGACGCCATCCCTGAAATTCTGTGCTACCTGCCTGTACTCTTCCTTTGTAGCTTGGCCTTCTTTCCACTTCCTATATGTGTACTTTTTTTTGTTTTCAGGTCATCTCTAAGCTTTTTGTGAAGCCACACTGGCTTTTTCTGTTGTCTTCCACCTTTTTTCTTTTTGTAATTGTTTGTAATTGTGCCTTTAGAATTTCCCTTTTTAAAAACTCCCACCCATCTTGGACTCCTTTTCTCATTAGAGTTGCTTGCCATGGGACCTTACTTATCATTGTTCCGAGTTTATTAAAATCAGCTTTCCTAAAATCCAGGATACACATTTGGCTACACTCGGCTTTTGCTTCCTTTAGAATCAAGAACTCAAGTATAACATGGGCGCTTTCCCCCAGAGTTCCTGTAACTGCTACTTTATCCACTAAGTCATCTCTGTTGGTTAGGATCAAGTCAAGGATAGCGAATCCTCTAGTTCCTTCCTCTACTTTCTGTAGGAGGAAGTTATCCACCACACAATTCAGGAATTTCCTGGAGGGGCTATGTTTTGCAGAATTTGTCTCCCAACAAATATCAGGGAAATTGAAGTCCCCCATTACTACTACATCATGCTTCCTTGAAACATTGGCTATTTCTTTTTCAAAAGTTTCATCCTCATCTTCTTGATTGGGTGGCCAGTAATAGACTCCGACCACCAGGTTCCTTTTATCCTTTGCGCCATTTATTTTAACCCAGATGCTCTCGATGGAGCTTCCAAGCTCATCCTCCTGTCCCTCCATTCCCTAAGAAGCCCCAAAATTGGTCCCCTAAACTATGCCACCTTGAGTGCCATTGTTTTTGGCAGAAAGGCATGATATAAATAAATACATAAATGCCAGCCTGCAGTTAATTTCCACCCATTGGTTTTAATGGGGGAGGGGGGATTTAGGGGAAAAGGCAAAGAAAAGTCACCCTCACCTCTCATCCTGGTCCTTGTGAGCCAGCAAGATTTTGGAAGTGGTGACAAACTACCCGCCCACCCACCCCATCCCACTCCCTAGGATTACTCTCTTATTAGGGTAGTATCCAATGTCTGTCCTATTAATAGATTTATTGATATGAAGGAAACAAGTTAGTCATGACTAACAAGTCCCACTCATTTCAGTGGGTCTACTCTAAGTAGAACTAACATTGGATACTACCCTGTATTTTATTTAAGTTAAGCATGCATACTTTATTTTCATTTCCCCATGCTTTTTGTGGCTGCTAGGCAGTTTCCCTCTTTTAATGTGTCCATCTCTAAGAGACTTAACATTTTTAAACACCTAATTTTACAGTACAGAGTTAAAGCAGCTGTAGTGCAACTGAGTGTAGGAACTGCTGACTTTTACATTTCACGCCCTGTATTTCAGTTACCGCTAAATAATTGCAACAGAGTACTGTTTCCATGGTATATGTTGAAAGGATAAATAGCTCATAAACAAGCATTTGCAAGTCAAGAAGATATCTCAGCATTGCCAACTGGACAATTTAAAATATATATAGTATTGATTATTATGGCATCAGTACCATGTGTCATCTGTTTTCGGTGATTAAAAAAGGAGGGTAATTGTACTGGAAGTCATTGAGAATATATTTCCTCTTAAAAAAAAACTGCAACAAATATAAGAATAGGAAGCTGCCTTATGCTGAGTCAGAGCATTTATTATTTATTTATTGTTATTTATTTCATTTCTATATTGCCCAATAGCTGAAGTTCTCTGGGCACTTCAAAACAATTCACAAAAAAGACAAACAACGTTACAAAATATAACAGTATGATAAAATATAGTCTAAAAATTTTAACATACAAAATTTAAAACAATTTAAACATGTAAAAACACTTTCAATAAACAATTTTAATGTTCAAGAGAGCTGACATAACTGCCCCATCCTATGCCATGAAATGCCTGGGAATAGAGTGCAGTCTTAACCTGGCGCTGAAAAGATGGCAGTGGGCCTCAGTAAGGAGCTCTTTCCATAGTCACATGGCCCATCTCATCTAGTTCAGTATTGCAGATGCTGTTCCCAGGCCCACCTGGAGATGCCACCAGGGACTGAACTTGGGATCTTTTGCATGCAAATTCTGTGCTCTGCTACTATGCTACAACTCCTTCCACCACCGCCACTCAGAGATAAGCTGTTACAATAATGACAATGTGTACCTGGGTGGGTGACAAAAAATAAATAAAATTAAAACAGAGTGCTTGAAGAAATTATTTTTAAACAACCTGTAAGGTAACATTAAGGTTTTGCAGCTTTTCTGCTCTGAAAACCTACCACATCTACAGTTGCCCATACAAGGCTAAGGAGATGATAAAAGAGAAGCAATAAGAAGAAAATGTAATGTTCTTAAAGGTGGTGTAGGGCTTTTGCCCTCAGAGATTTCCACCTTTAGGCATCTCTAAGCCCAGTAACTGGCATATTTCACAATTTTCATGTTGTTGAGCCATGGTAGTATATGCAGTTCTGTACATCTGGCATACAGATGTTTCAGTTTGCATTTGATTACTGGCCAACAAATTGAGGACTGCCACATTTGTGAAAGGAATCATCCACAGATGTTTCTTAGGAGAGGGTGACATTTGTTATTACAAAAAAAGGTAGATCGGTGCTATCTTTGCTGGCCAAAAGCCAACAATATTAGGTAAGCAGAATCATTCTGTAACTTGGTAGTTTGCTTTGACCTCTAAATTGGAATGAAACAAAAATCTTTCTATACCAAACTAAAATAGGGGCATATCTCATGAAAGCATATATATGTGTGTGTGTGTGTGTGTGTGTGTGTGTGTGTATGGCGCGTGTCATATTGCTCCTCCCTAGCTTGTTCATTCTCACACTTCTGGGCAGTATCCAGAGGTGTGGGACAGTGTATTTTTAATAGTGTTTTTTAATAGTGATTTTTAATATTTATATATAAACTGCTTTGAGATTTTATTATATTTAGCAGCCTGCATGCTAGTGGTACCCAACACTGGTGTAACACGAAGCTAGTGGTTCCTGAAGCGACCGGAAATGACAGGAAACACTCATTTCCGGAGAGCTTCCATCTCTGCTGACCTGTCCTGTTCCAGAAACAATGTTTTCTGCTCATTGAAAGGGTTGCTTTAGGAAGTGCTAGTTGTCTTGGTTGTTTAAATAAGGCTGCATACTTCGATCATCCATCAAATGATCCATCAAAGAGAGCATATCTTATCTTACAGCCTTTCTGTGTTTGTTAACACCGCAGTTCCTAGTGGGAATGGAGATTTGGGACACTCTTTTTAAAGTAGGTTCCTTAAAGTTATAGGAACATATAATAACCAGAAAATAACACCCTTCTACAAATCCTTTAGGTCCTACTTTCTTACTATTTATCTAAAGCCTTTGATCTTCCATAGTCCAAATAATTTTAAAAAAACTTTAATGTGGAGATACAGTAAGCAGCATTTCCAAGCCTGCCTTGGAAAAAACTATATAGTTGGTAAAACTATATTTTTTAATATAAGGCATTGCCTTATACTGAACATCACCGATGGTCCATTCAGCTCAACATTGACAATTCTATCAGAAACTTTCCATGATCTCCAGCAAAGTCTATTAATTGGAGACCAAACCTGGAGAATTGATTGTGAGGCTTCATTCAAAGCCTGCAACTTCAGCGTCTACTAGCCACCTTTAGGAGCTTTGTAAATTTTAATAAGTATTTCACTCTCCCACTGAATTATACTTGTTTTCCTAGCATTAGGGACGAAAATATCTGCTTAATGTTTTTGGAAGACTGCTATAAAGGACCTCTCAAGCTGCATACAAAGAGTTTATTCTTTGCCTAATGTTGAATATCTATCCAATGACAAGGAGACTGGGGGCCAATCTAAACGGAAACACTTTGTGAATTGATATGGGCAAAATCCACATTTTCACAGAATCATATTAGCTCTTTCCACGGTACATGCGGTGCTGTATTCCTCCCCTGTGGCGGTATATATGGGAACTAAAGCTGCATTAGCTGGGGTGGGGTGGGCGAGTCCCACCACAAGTAGAAATGAACATCAGTAATTGTGTAGGTGCGGGGCAGCCGATGAGGAGAGGCTTGCTCCCCTTCCCTCGCATATTCAGCCAGTTGCAGTGGAGGACTTGCTTACGTTCATGACAAACCCCACATACTCCACATACACACCCAGTTGCCTGGAGACTGAGCAGAATGAGCAGGAGTGCAAGAGGTGCTATAAGCAGAGAGCGCAGAGCCAGCAAGGAGGGAGATCGACTAGCACGTTGTCTTTTATGTATATTAACTGCCCAATCAACAAGCTTCCCCCCCCCCCGAAACAAACATGGGCTTCATGGGCTCATGAAGTGCTTCTGAGTGCATAATTATAAAAATTATCTGCCCTGGCAATCACCCCTTCTTAGCTGCTCAGCTTCAAATCAACAGGCATCCACCATTTCTCAGCTATGTTCCTTCGTAGCTGCACAGTTTCAAAACAGAGCTGGCTCCCCCCACCCGCCCGCCGGCCTGCCTGCCTCTCCCAAGCCTAACGACTATTTAAAGTGAGAGGCAGCGACTGAGCCACCGTTTCTCAGCTGTTGTCCTTTATAGCTGCACAGTTTTAAAACAGGAAGGCTGGCAAAGTGGAACTGAAGGAAATGAGTTACTTCTGGGTAGACATGCTTACCCCTCTGCTCTCCCCACACCCATGCCCCATAGTACTTTCCCTCCTGCCAGTCAGCGCTGCTTCCACCAGCCCGCGCCAAAGCCAGCTGAGGTCACACAGACTCCCAAACAGCTCTGAAGATGCTGTGACAGGAAAATCTGACACAAAATGAGTTTGAAGAAAAAACAGATTTAGGGCAAGAAACACTGGGCTAGCTACGGAGAGCAGCGTGTGTCATCTGACACTATCAATTTAGGGGTGGACTAGAACTGGAGTAAAAGCCCCATGTAGATGGGGCCTGGTAGGCTAAAGCAGGGAGGGGCGGTATCTTTTTTTAGGCTTGCGGTATCTTTTTTTTTCTTCCTTACTAGGAGAAGACACAGGTACGAATTGCAGTTACCTACTGCACGAAGTGAGCCATATACAGTATATATAAATCTATATCTGAGTTACTATAGATCAGGGATTATAACAGAAAACTCTTAATGTTGCTAGTATTGCTGCCCAAAGGCAGCCAATTTATACTCCCATTTTACAGGTGAGGAATACTGAGGCTAAGAGATAAACAATTAGTATGAGGCCAGCTTTGGCAGAGATATATTTTTTAAAAGACTTTCAAATTTACTTGCTATTGTTAAACTATTGGGAGTCATATACTTTTGCCGAGTCCCACTACAAATCCTCCAGAGATCTAACAGTAGATCCCAATCTACCTTCTGCCTACCCCTGAGTTAGAGTTTATGACTCAGTTCTGTGTAATGTAGAAAAACCATTGGATGAATTTGGCACTGAGATTCTCCTCCCTGTCATAGCAAAGAACGTGGAGAATTTGTAATTCTAAATAGACAGTGGAGAAACGCATGTAACAGCTACAATGAATATGATTTATAAGAAATTTCAGCAAAAGAACTGCTGACTTTGGTAACAGATTGCTGTATGCAGAAGTTAAACGCTATGTTACTCTAATATAGCGTATAACATTTCTGAAAGTGCTGTGTGTGCGCGTGCGCGCATTGCTATCCATGTAATACAGGGCAAGCTCTAATACACAAGTCAGAAGTTGGGAAACAATTTCCTTTAAACGTTATTTCCTTTGTTCTGGATAATTTGCAACATATGGATTTTGTGAATCTGCCTACGGGCACCAAGCCTGATGTGGTTAGGTTAACATGAGTTGCTTGAGTCTTTTGCTCATGACTTCAAGCAGCATTTGAGCTTTCCTAACTTTCTAAGCCCATATTTATATCCAGGTTGCTTTTCTGCCTCATAAATCTTATAGCATTTTTAGATGACAGTCAAATAGTAGAAGAGGTTTTTAGAGGAACTTGCATATCAGTTCAACATATCTGAAATAAACAGGCTAGATATGTCAAAAGTATTCCCAATGCAGGATGGATCAGTAACCAATGGAACCTTTGACTGATTGGATTGGTGGCACAGATTTAATTTAGAAAGAAAACCAGCACTGGCAATGTTTTACTCTACTACCAAATATTACTGCTGTCCCAGCATGTAAAACAGAATAATTTTTATTAGCATAATTCTGTTTGAAATGCTACATATATTATAGAGCCAGTGTGGTGTAGTGGCGAGAGTGACGGACTGGGAGCCGGGAGATCTGGGTTCTAGTCCCCACTCGGCCATGGAAGCTCACTGGGTGACTTTGCGCCAGTCACAGACTCTCAGCCCAACCCACCTCACAGGGTTGTTGTTGTGAGGATAAACTGGAGGAGGAGGACTATGTACGCCGCCTTGGGTTCCTTGCAAGAGGAATAAAGGCGGGATATAAATGCAATAATACATAGATAGATAGATAGATAGATAGATAGATAGATAGATAGATAGATAGATTATTTGCCATTTCAGCTGCTTGGAATCTGCTGAGCCATTTTCTAGCAGGTAACAGGTGGGGTTTTTTTTAATGATACATCATTTATAAAATGGGTAGAATTTGTGCTAGTTAAACCCAGCTTAATTTAGAGGAAACTTCAGAGTGACAAATGCCACCAGTTTTATGTACTTTCAAATTAAGTACAACTGGTAAATTGCTTTAAATCTTGTTCAGTTCTTCCTTTGTTTGCATTGTTTGAATGAAAAACCCCCAGAGAGTACGGTGAAAATAGTGAAAGTTTAGAGATAAAGAATCACTTTTTTTATTTCATCCATTGTTTTTAAAGTCATGCTAAGTGAAAGTTTACTCAACTCTTGCACTGTTGCCTTCTTGTGTAATGTAGTTGGCAAGTATTTTTATGTGTGCGACTTAGTTTGAATGCATGATGCTGATCTGTTTTTTGTCCTTGCTGACGGTTATTATATCCTAATGGGCGCAACACTGCGCTAATTATCCTTATGTATATAAATTCTTCTTGTTGTGAGCAGACACCATAGGGTCACATAAAAATGTTTGCCTCAATTTCCCTACAAAAAAGGAGTTCAGAAACCAGACTTGTCCTAGTAACAGATTTTTAAAGGTAGAGGAACCCAATAAAATTACCAGCTTCTCACAGCATGTGTCTGTTTCCTTTTGACATATAGTGAGGTGTAGCTGAGATATTCTAACCAAACTGACAGTGTAAGGAGGACAGCTCACTGAGATTAAATGAAAAAATAGATTTTAGTAACTGTTTTGGAATCAAACTTCTAAATGTATTCAGTTTCACCCCTCTAATTCCACCTGAGTGAATACTGTATAAAGTTATTTAAAAACAGCCTTACTTTATTAGGAAGATCTTCTTCTCAAATCTGCGTCTTTTATTTGGCAAGTTGGCAAGAACCACATGTGTCTGCATTGTTTTCCATTAAAAACACACACCAAACCAAGCCAAAGTTCACAGTTCCAGGAACAGCTAAGCAAACCCTAGGATATTTCAAGGAAAACTGTCTCAGAACAGTGTAACTGGATCACATCCCACTAAAGACGTGAGGATACCAGTTTATTCCTTGTGCTGATGCTGAAACCCACAAGAGTGTTCCTGTGAGTTAGTGTATCAGTACAGTAATGCATAAAATTACTCTAGATGATTCTTAATATAGATAATTTCATGAATGTATACATTATGCATTCATACGGTATATGAATTAATACAGTTGCACAATTTGAATGCATATTATTTCAGCTAATATTAGCTGAAAGATAGCAGATATGAATGTGTTTAGCAGTGCATGAGATTTCATACTTCTTATTCTAATAATTCATATATTTATTTCTGTTTGTTTTAATATGTCTAGTTTGCATACGTGCTAACCTATTAAACATATCTGACATGGTTACTGAAAAACATATAGGGTGCAATCAAATGAAGAAGTTCCACTGATGGAATTGCTTCTATAAGTGGAACTAGAACGGAGCAATTCCACTTCTCCCTGCAGTCCCCTCCACACCATCAAAATATGTGCCACAGGGTTGGGGGACCCTCCAGAGCAGATTTGGGGGAGGGGCTGCAGGGGGGAGGAAAGAGGTAGAAAGTCCTGTCAAATGAGCAGACGTCCACTCGCACAACACTGGATTCCTCCCATAGATTTTAACGTCTTAGAGGCATCAGTTAAATATATACCTTCGGGTAGGATCCATTGTCCTATGCATGCACATGTTACTCCTGCTCAGGGCGCAAATAATCTCTGTATGTGACTCTGGAGAGCAGCAAGATCAGACCATTCCCTAGCAGATAGTGGCCAGGTGCAGTTCCTCTTTTGGAAGTCCCTCCAAAGATACACTGTTATGCCGAAGAAATACTTTAAGTAGACAGTTTTTAAACACTGACGCATCACATAGCTGATAACCAATTAATCTGTTTCCATCATTGTAGAGTACTTAAATTTCTTTCTATAGTTACTGTCCATCTGGTACACAGTAGTCCCAACAGCAAAAAAAAAATACTTTTCAGTCCATCTATCAGGACGTCTTCACATATTCCGTAAGTGCACTTATCACTTCATAACCTCAACAAGTGAAAGTGTTAGCACAGTCAGGAAACAATGAGTTGGATGCCCATGGAAGGGAGTGGGTGGAAGGCAGCTTTCCCACTCTCTCCTCTCCCCAGCAGTTCCCTGAGTCCCTCCAAAAGCTCAGTCAAGGACTGGGGGATCTTGTTGAGGTGGGTGTGCTGTTCCACTGGGTCCCAAGAGCAAGGAGGGATCACAGAAAATTAGGCGGAGGTGCCTTCTAGGAGGCAGCTTGCAGAAGCACCAAATTGCTTTTTTAAAAGTGCTGAAGCAACATTGGATCAACTAAACATGCAAGGTGCTGGGGAAGGGGGATATATAGCTCACTGAAAACATGCAGAGTTGGGGAGTGAGTAAAGAGGAAGAGGCAAGCAGCATTTGATTCATAGGCTGTATATGTGTCATTTAAGGAGCAAAGGCAGGGAGAATCAGGCCATATCCTGCAGCAAATAAGTCCCCACCTCCTCCTGTCTAGCCTTAGCCTAGGCTCAATTCTCTGACTAAATACAAACATCTTAACCAGCTTTCTAAGTACCACAGGTGTGTGTGTGTGTGTGTGTCTGTGTGTGTTTGGGACACAATTTAACACAATAAATATGCTTATCCCTCTAATATAAGAAGCAGTGATGTACTCCCTAGTTCTGTCAATGCAAGGATGTTTCTTTAAAAGTTTTTTCACTGCTTCTTTCATGCTGGCATGGGAAGTCAGCAACTTTTGTTGTTGTTGTTCAGTCGTTCAGTCATGTCCGACTCTTCGTGACCCCATGGACCATAGCACGCCAGGCCTTCCTGTCCTGCGCTCCCTCCCGGAGTGTGCGCAAGTTCATATTCATTGCATCGGTGATGCTCTCTAGCCATCTCATCCTCTGTCGTCCCCTTCTCCTTTTGCCTTCAATCTTTCCCAGCATCAGGGTCTTTTCCAGAGAGTTTTCTCTTCGCATTAGGTGGCCAAAATATTGGAGCTTCAGCTTCAGTATCTGTCCTTCCAATGAGCAGTCAGGGTTGATTTCCTTTAGGATGGACTGATTTGACCTCCTTGCAGTCCAGGGGACTCGTAAGAGTCTTCTCCAGCACCACAATTCGAAAGCATCAATTCTTCGGCGCTCAGCCTTCCTTATAGTCCAGCTCTCACAGCCATACATTACTACTGGGAAAACCATAGCTTTGATTAGACAGACCTTTGTCGGCAAGGTGATGTCTCTGCTTCTGACTATGCTGTCTAGGTTGGCCATAGCTTTCCTCCCAAGGAGCAAGCGTCTTTTAATTTCATGGCCACAGTCACCGTCTGCGGTGATCTTGGAGCCCAAGAAAGTAAAATCTGTCACTGCTTCCATTTCTTCCCCTTCTATATGCCAGGAAGTGATGGGGACAGATGCCATTATCTTACTCTTTTTAATGTTGAGTTTCAACCCAGCTTTTGCACTCTCCTCTTTCACCCTCAACAAGAGGCTCTTGAGATCCTCTTCGCTTTCTGCCATTAGGGTGGTATCGTCTGCATATCAGAGGTTGTTGATAATTCTCCCGGCAATCTTAATTCCGACCTGTGATTCATCCAACCTGGCGTTTCTCATGATGTACTCTGCATATAAGTTAAATAAGCAGGGTGACAATATGCAGCCTTGTCGTACTCCTTTCCCAATTTTGAACCACTCGGTTGTTCCATGTCTGGTTCTTACTGTTGCTTCTTGACCCTCGTACAGGTTTCTCAGGAGACAGATAAGGTGGTCTGGTACTCCCATCACTTTAAGAATTTGCCACAGTTTGTTGTGATCCACACAATCAAAGGCTTTAGCGTAGTTAATGAAGCAGAAATAGACGTTTTTCTGGAATTCTCTTGCTTTCTCCATGATCCAGTGAACGTTGGCGATTTGATCTCTAGTTCCTCTGCCTCTTCGAAACCCAGCTTGTACTTCTGGTAGTTCTCGGTTCACATGCTGCTGAAGCCTAGCTTGTAGGATTTTGAGCATCACCTTCCTGGCATGTGAAATGAGCGCAATTGTGCGGTAGTTTGAACACTCTTTGGCGTTGCCCTTCTTTGGAATTGGAATGTAAACTGACCTTTTCCAGTCTTGCGGCCATTGTTGAGTGTTCCAAATTTGTTGGCAAATTGAGTGCAGCACTTTAACAGCATCATCGTTTAGGATCTTAAATAGCTCAGCTGGAATACTGTCATCTCCGCTAGCATTGTTGTTACTAATGCTTCCTAAGGCCCACTTGACTTCACTGTCTAGGATGTCCGGCTCATGTTTAGTGGCCGCACTATCATGGCTATCAGGGACATTAAGATCTTTCCTGTATAGTTCTTGTGTGTATTCTTTCCACCTCTTCTTAATCTCATCTGCTTCTGTTAGGTCCCTGCCTTCTTTGTCCTTTATCATGCCCATCTTTGCACAAAACGTTCCCTTGAGATCTCCGATTTTCTTGAAGAGATCTCTAGTCTTTCCCATTCTGTTGTTTTCCTCAATTTCTTTGCATTGTTCATTTAAGAAGGCCTTCTTGTCTCTCCTTGCTATTCTCTGGAACTCTGCATTCATTTGGATATATCTTCCCCTTTCTCCCTTGCTTTTCGCTTCCCTTCTTTCTTCAGCTACTTGTAAAGCCTCATCAGACAGCCACTTGGCTTTCTTGCATTTCTTTTTCTTTGGGATGGATTTCGTTACTGCCTCCTGAACAATGTTACGGACCTCCGTCCATAGTTCCTCAGGCACTCTGTCTATCAGGTCTAATCCCTGCAATCTATTCCTCACCTCCACTGTATATTCATAAGGGATATGATTTAGGTCATACCTGAATGGTTTGGTGGTTTTCCCTACGTTCTTCAATTTAAGCTGAAATTTTGCAACAAGAAGCTCATGATCTGAGCCACAGTCAGCTCCAGGTCTTGTTTTGACTGACTGTATAGAGCTTCTCCATCTTTGACTGCAAAGGACATAATCAATCTGATTTCGATATTGACCATCTGGTGATGTCCATGTGTAGAGTCGCCTCTTGTGCTGTTGGAAAAGAGTGTTTGCTATGATCAGTGTGTTCTCCTGGCAAAACTCTATTAGCTTTTGTCCTGCTTCATTTTGTGCACCAAGGCCATGCCTGCCTGTTATCCCGGTGATTTCTTGACTTCCTACTTTAGCATTCCAATCCCCTATGATGAAGAGGACATCTTTGTTTGGTGTTAGTTCTAGAAGGTGTTGTAGGCCTTCATAGAACCAATCACCCTCAGCTTCTTCGGCATCAGTGGTTGGGGCATAGACTTGAATTACTGTGATGTTGAATGGTTTGCCTTGGATTCGTACTGAGATCATTCTATCGTTTTTAAGATTGTACCCCAGTACTGCTTTTCCCACCCTTTTGTTGACTATGAGTGCTACTCCATTTCTTCTAAGGGATTCTTGCCCACAGTAGTAGATATGATGGTCACCTGAATTAAATTCGCCCATGCCTGTCCATTTTAGTTTTTTAGTTTAGTTCGCTGATTCCCAAGATGTCGATGTTCAATCTTGCCATCTCATGTTTGACCACCTCTAGCTTACCTTGATTCATTGATCTGACATTCCAGGTTCCTAAACAATATTGTTCTTTACAGCATCGGATTTTCTTTTCACCACCAGACACATCCACAGCTGAGTGTCCTTTCGGATTTGGTCCAGCCGCTTCACTCTTTCTGGCGCTACTTGGAAATTCCCTCTGCTCTTCCCCAGTAGTATATTGGACACCTTCCGACCTGAGGGTCTCATCTTCCGGCGTCATCTCTTTTAGCCTTGTGATACGTTCCATGGGGTTTTCTTGGCAAGGATACTGGAGTGGGTTGCCATTTCCTTCTCCAGTGGACCACATTTTGTCAGAACTCTCTGCCATGACCTGTCCATCTTGGGTGGCCCTGCATGGCATAGCTTATGGCTTCACTGAGTTACGCAAGCCCCTTCGTCACAACAAGGCAGTGATCCATGAAGGGGAGTGAACTACTAGGATGGCTTTAAAAGGGGATTAGACAAATACATGGAAGATAAGGCTATCAATAGTGACTAGTCATGGTGGCTACATATTAGCCATCCAGGATCTGGGGCAGTATGCCTCTGTATGCCAGTTGCTTGGGAATATGAGCAGGAAGGTGCTCTTGCATTCATGTCCTGCTTGTGGGCTTACCATTGGCACCTGGATGGCCGCTGTGCAAACAGAATGCTGGACTAGATAGGCCTTTGGTCTGATCGAGGAGGGGTCTTCATATGTTCTTGTGTATATGCAGAGATGCCCTCCCCCATGGTCCTCCTTATTCACTTCAGTACAAAGCCAGCTTCTTGCCTGGAAAAGAAGATGCGTAAGCAGAGCTGATCCCTTCATTGAAGTGAATGGGAAGCCTGTTCAGATAGGTACTGTTTGTGTACTGTGGAGCTTCTACACAGCTCTGGATTTGAAGGCATTGTACCTTTTCAGTAATGGTCATGATCAGATATTTTTCCTTAGAAATCTTTTTTTTTTTTTTTGCTATTCATAGTATTTACTTGTTCTCAACTATCTTTGCTTCCAAATCAGGAACAGAATCATAACTGACAGGCAAAATTTTAAAGCATTCTAAATGTCACTGGACCTTTTAATAGAATTAATTAGCCTGCCACAGAGAGAATTTACTAGCCTGCTGGTTAATTTCACAATGTAAAATCATGGGGTTAGAGGTAGAAGGGGAAAAACCTTATTACTTTTAAATAATTATTTAAAGATGTTTGTCTTGCCTCTTTCAAACACCATTTAAAAAAAAAGCCTCAGCAAAAGCTTTTAAAAACTTAAATTGTGAGTGGTCATGTCTCCTTTTATAGTTAAAGAAGTCTACACAGCTGAAAAGAAAAGATATCATATAACAGTTATTAAACATTCAAGTGGACATATAAGAATTAGTGAGGCCCTAACCGGGAGTTGATGTTATTAATATTCTTATTACCCTTTTAATTTAAGCAAACAATTTATATTTAAGATACAAGGGTAAACTGAAATTGTATGCCAGGCAAATGTACGTTCGTGGATCCTGATAAAATAGCATTTTGTTTTCAGAAGAAATGAGAAAGCCTGCCTGGAATTTCTGCAGTATTACATACAAAATGTCATTATTTATTGATAGTAGTAATTTACTTTGGAATGTACGTAAAACTTTCAGTTGAAATGAATTTTTCAAAATAATACAAATGCATTAACTAAATTCTCTTGTGGACAGTATTATTCAATAATTTAAATTGTAAAATCAGGTTCATAGTAAGAACTAATTCATCTCTGGCATTTTTGAAGAAACAGCAGTGAGTGAGTGATGAATGAACTACTAGATGTATGGAATACTGACATTGATTCTCAAAATGTCTTTTTTTTTCCTACATATTTCTGAGTATCTTCCTAGTGGAGACCTGTTTACATAAGGATCAATCCTTAAATGAGTCTGGTTCCTATCATTCCATGGGCTGTACAAAGCGGCAACCCTAAGCTTGCTTACTGGGGAGTAAATCCCATGAGCTCAGTGAGACTAACTTGTGAGTAAATATATCCAGGATTACACAGCACATATATCCATACATTTCATGTAAATAACAAGAAAATGTAGAAAATGCAGTGGGGAGGGGAATGAGTAATCCCCCCCCCCATTCCACAATCAAAGAGCCTTCCATCCACAGATAGATACCAGTTTGATAGAATCTATTAACTTGGCTTATCCTCCACTCTGCCTCAACATATCAGTGTGGTGTAGTGGTCGGAGTGTTGGACAGGCTCACGTAAAGCTCACTGGGTATCTTTGGGCCATTCACTGACTTTCAGCCTAAGCCACCTCACAGGTATGTTGTGAGGATAGAATGGAGAGGAGGAGAATCATGTACACTGCCTTGTGTTTGTCAGAAGAAAGGCAGGATATAAATGTAACAAATCAATACCACTTCGCTTCCAGTAAATGCCACTGGTCTAAACTAGACTCTTACCTACAAAAAGTAAAAAACTAGCTAGGATACCAAAGCACTTTTTGTCTCTTTGCCTGATTCATATTAGCTGTTATACCATGAATGAACTAATCACCTCTCCTAGCACACAAGTTGTTAATGTAAGCTCTATAGCAGATCAGCAATAGAAAATTATCCCTATTAGTAGCCACCGTCCTACAGTGGGAACTGTTTGCAGAACACAACAGCCTATCACGGGTTAAATAAACCCACAGTGAGGTTGTGGAGTATGTGGAGTGTGTGGCCACCATTTTGAATATGTAACTCCTGATTGGGGGTTGTCATGTTGTGCAAACCCAGCAAGCATTGGTTATGTTTTAGGGTTATGTGAGGGTTGTTTAATCCTTACATAACCCACACTCACCGGTTTTGCATGTCATGGCAGCCCCTGATCGTCTTTTAGCTGTGGTGTTTTAAATCTGTATTTTAAATATCTGCATTGCTGCTAGGTTTTATTCTCGTTGTATTGTTATATTGTGGTTTTAATGCTTTTATATTTCATATTGGTTTATCCTGTGCTTTTTGGTTTTAATTCCTGTGAACCGCCCAGAGAACTTCAGCTATTGGGCGGTATAGAAATGAAATAAAATAAATAAAAATAATTGCATCTGCAGCCTGGTACCTGCAGACACCGTGGCTTGTCTGAACCCAGTCAATGTCTTATTCTGAGACATGAGATTGTCATATGTAGAAGAAGCATTCAAGTAGCCCGCCAGATGGGCGGCTAATAAATCAAATCAGTAAATAAATAAGTGAAACAGATGTCCCAATACGCAACAAGCTCACTTAACACACTGTGTTTACCAACCAATGTTATTTTATCTTTCCTCAAGCTATACTCAATGTGGATGATTCCACTGTCGACCTAGAAACACTTGAAGCACTGTATGAGAATGTAAGTATAAAAGTCTTGCTGCTATGCTCCTTATTCACATATAGAAAGTGAGATGTGGCCACGTGTTCTATGTTGCATGCCCTATATTCTCTTAGTCTAAAATTTGTCTTTCTATAATAGAAATGCTCTTTTTTGTTCTCTTTAATGGTGAAATATCTTCTTTTTTCCCCTTGAGATATAGTCCTTTAGTCCTTGTCTTGTTCAGTCATTTCCTTTCAATATTATGTCATCCTCTGTTCTCTCTTCGTACTCTTTGCTAAGATAATGCCACATTTGTAGAACATTCACCTACTTTGCAAAGGTGGAGGGACCAAGGCTGTTTTCTTAAGAAGTACAATCAGGCAAAGATGTGAAGGTCTATTAAAATTTACTTATTCATTTTGTATATTTATATCCCACTTTTTTACTAGAGTACTCAGAGTGGTTTACAATGCTAATAAAACAGAAGAGATACAGCAGGAACCCCGTGCTCAAAAAATAAGGCTGAACAACATAACCAGCTCCACTGGAGCAGGAGCCGGCATCTGATGTTCCTTCCCACAGGGTAGTTGATGTCAGTTGGCCCCATGCTGCTGCTGCTGGGGCATCCAACTAGAGCAGGTCTTAATGTTCCCTTTGCCTGCTCCTGACTTGCTTGCTATTTTGTCCTTCCCACAGTACAGTTGAAATAACATGAAAGAACGACATAACTGTAAAATATAGATAAATGGTTTTAGTAGTTTGCTCACTCAGGTTTTAGGACTAAAACCATTCCTTTTGGCACCAGCGTTGGGATGATATCATCAGCCCCGACCATGCTTCAAGACTTCCGCAGGGGAGGTAGAGCACAGGTTGTACTTAATAACTTCTTTACAATATCAGTGCAATATGAGAGGCCACATTTCTGCTGCTCAGGCTGCATCGTGCTCAGGGACTCTAAATCTGTACTGGAGAACCTGCAGTCTTTGGCCTAATTTCATGTGGCCTTCAGCATCATCCAGCTGTTCAAATACTGCAGCCTCGCTATTGCTGTCTGATCTCACACACACACACCGGAATCACTTTCACTTTGTGTCTGTGTACAAGAGGTAGAGAAGGGATGGGGCGGCACAGAAAGAAAGCGATGTGCAGTGCTGTGAACTCTGCCGACTTTTGGCTCCAGCACCACACACCATCAGATCTGGCTCTGCCCACCATTGGCCCTGATCAACTTCTCCAGTGGGTCCATTTTGTTCATAGGAAAAAGTTTCCCCATCCCTTCTCTAGATGCTTCCACATGTGGTTTTACCATTGGACTGCATCATGGGCTTTCTTCACACGGAGCTTTTCCCCTGCGATTGAGATTGCTCCTTCACGGAAGTTTGCGGGCTCTTTACATGACACCATGACCCTCCAGGGTGTCTCCTGCACTAAATGTGCTTTGTTCCATTTTTAAATAGATCGCAGATAATGAGCTATCAAATTACTCCCATTGTGTTCCACTTGAGTTCTCTCCATGAAATGAGGAAAAGCAGCAAGAAGAGGGGCAAAATCAATGAAAGAACACTCAGATATGGGAAGAAGGAAGGGGAAAAGGAAGTGGGTGAAAAAGGGAGTTGTTGATCCTGCATTTAAAACAGAAGCTGGAAGCCCTGTTTTAAATGCGGGATTTTAGGCTGGTGCAGAGATGCCCAAGATCAATGTAATTTACATAGAACAGTGTAATTTAATCAGACTTGTGCAAAAGCTTCTGCAACTTCTCAGGAAGCTGTAGCCTTAATGACACAGATTGGGCCTCAGTTGTGTATTTAATAAAATGTGTCTCAGCTGATACACAATTAGCTAGACAGGCCCATTTGAAAAATAAGAGCCTCGTTAATCAGTCCAAATCTAATGGTCAATGTTGTGCATTGTTGTATGTGGTAGGCCAAATTGTGTCAAGTGAAACAAAAATTACTTCTATATTGAAATAATTAGAATCATAGAATCACAGAATAGTAGGTTGGAAGGGGCCTATAAGACCATTGAGTCCATCCCCCTGCTCAGTGCAGGAATCCATCCCCCTGCTCAATGCAGGAATCCAAGTCAGAGCATCCGTGACAGATGGCTGTCCAGCCTCATCTTGAATGCCTCTAATTAATTAGAAAAAAAAATTATGATCCATTCTTAGAAGTGAAAAAAAAAATAGCATCATGTTTTTGCAAGAACTGAAAGTGTTCTAACTCTTTTAACTCATTTAGTCCCTCAGCAAAGACTCCTGAGAAAACTTAGCAGTCATGGATTAAGAGGACAGGTCCTCTTATGGATCAGTAACTGGTTAAAGAACAGAAAGCAGAGAGTAGGAAGAAATGGTAAATTTTCCCAATGGGGGGAAGTAAACAGTGGTGTCCCACAGAGATCTGTATTAGGACCAATGCTTTTCAACCTGTTTATAAATGATCTGGAATTAGGAGTGAGCAGTGAAGTGGCCAAGTTTGCGGATGACACCACATTATTTAGGGTGGTTAAAACAAAAAGGGATTGTGAAGAGCTCCAAAAGGATCTCTCCAAACTGGGAGAATGGGCATCTAAATGGCAAATATGGTTCAATGTAAGCAAGTGTAAAGTGATGCACGTTGGGGCAAAAAATCCCAACTTCAAGTATAGCCCAATGGGATCTGAGCTAGCAGTGACTGACCAGGAAAGAGATCTTGGGGGTGTGGTGGACAGCTCAATGAAGATGTCAACCCAGTGTGCAGCCACTGTAAAAAAAGGCAAACTCCATGTTAGGCATAATTTGAAAACGAATTGAGAATAAAACTGCCAATATCATACTGCCCATATACAAACCTACATTGCGACCACACTTGGAATATTGTGTACAGTTCTGGTGACCCCACGTAAAAAAAAGATACTGTAGAGCTGGAAAAAGTGCAGAAAAGGGCAACTAAAATGATCAAGGGGCTGGAGCATCTCCCCTATGAAAGAAGGTTACAACAGCTGGGATTGTTTAGCTCTGAAAAAAAGAGGGTAAGGGGAGACATGGTAGAGGTGTACAAAATTATGCATGATGTGGAGAATGTGGATAGGGAGACATTTTTCTCCCTCTCTCAAAATACTAGAACCCGGGGTCATTTTGTAGCTCTAAAATCTTTTGTTGCTCTGATTTCTGTATGAAGGGTTCTGTGCATCTCCAGTACTATGTGTAACATGAGATTTTTTTTAAAAAAAGAGCACAATTGTCTCAATGTAGTAAGAACAATCAATGCATGGAAGCAGGTTTTGGATCAAGAACTGCACATGTCAATGGGCAATGAATGCATGGTTCCTTTGGCTTCTGTTTGTGGATGGGGTACACATGGTACACATGGTACATGTGTGTTGTACCAATCCTATTTGATGGAGCTGACTCGCTAAATCAAACCCAGCCCTGCTGCTGCCACGAGGTGATTGGCACTTCCAAAGCTCAGGATGTGGAAACACATTTTTTCAGGAGGCTAAGAAAGAAAATCTCATTGCATTTTTAAAAATTTAACTTGCAGAGAGCACAGAAGGATGAACTGGAGAAAATAAAGCAGCATTATGACACTTCAAAAGAAGAAGAAGTAAAACTTTTGGACAAGCCAGAACAGTAAGAGCGGGAATTGGGGAGAGATGTTGCAGCATATTTTCCCATAATTCAAAGGAGCCTTGAAAAGCAGAATGGTTGGCATAGCATTGACTAGAATAAAATAGTTTGAAGGAACTCCAATTTGCCACATTATGAAATATCCATCCAAGTTGATTCCTGATAGATATCTGCCTAGGCTTTTGTTGAAAATCTCAAAAGGCAGAGATTCCAGAGAATTAGGGTGCAATCCTATACATGTTTAGACAGCAAAAAGTCCTACAACTCCCAGCATTCCCCAGCCTGCCATGCATAAGGGCAAACTAGACATTACATGCATAGGCTTCTAACTTTCTCCCAACTGTTTAAAATGAAAAGCAGCCTTAGGAGTCTGCCAGAGATAGTGCAGGAATATGCTTCTTTCTTTCTTTCTTTCTTTCTTTCTTTCTTTCTTTCTTTCTTTTGCTCATCATCTTTCCTCAGATGCGTTTCCTCAGTGTCGGAAATGATATGGGTACCTCAACTCTGTGGCAGCCTTCCAAGAAGGAAGTTTCATTCAAACAACAACAGGAGACTGTTACATGAATCTGCATGTAACATATGGTTTGGCCTTCAGTTATAGCTAAAGGAACTACTCTTAGACAGTGAGAAACAGGTTTATTCTGCCCATTGAATCCACCACATAATATTCAAATAAAGTTGTAACCAAACATCTAAACCTTATAAGGCAGGGCACGTAAGAAGATTCTCAGAAGGATTAGTTCTCGTATAGACACTGAGATCCAGGCTTCACAAAAAGGCAGCCCTGAAATGAAGCCAGCATTCCAGTTCAGTCGAATTTATGCACAACCAATAAAAAGCTGATATCCTTTGTCTCAATAGATGTCTTTATGATTTGTAACATTAAATCGGGCAACTCCCAGGAATAACGGTTAGATCATCTCAAGACTGCAACAAGCAGCTAATCTCTAGGAAAACAAAAGCCTAAAGACAGTCAGCACTGAAGATTCAGGTTTGAGAAAGAGAGCCTAAACACTGCTTTAGGGGATCTAAACATGTAGCTTTTAATATCAGTTTTAATATCAGTCCTATACCTGGGAGTAAGCCCCATTTATGCACAACCATTTATGCACAACTGAACTCAGTGGGACTTACTTTTGAGTAGACATACACAGGATTGTGCTGTAACAGTACAAAATGCACTGTAGTCCTTGTTTCTTTCATATTTACAAGAATCCTGCATTAGGTCTGGTAGAACAGTATTAACATCTGTGCTTTCCTGGATTAGTAACTGAGACTAACAGCACAATTAAGTCCCACTGAGTTCATTATGATTTATTTTCTACTAAGTGTGTTAGGATTGCAGCATGAGAATGACTGATTTGTCATAGTTACTCATGGGTTCATGTTCAAACATGGAAACAATCATCTCTTCTTATGAAGCAACCACAGTTGGGAGAGAGAGAAATGAGTTTATGGATTTGTTTCTATCCAGCAGAGGGCAGTATCTCTCTCTCACTTTCTGTGGGTAGGGAAACCATTGGGTGAATATTGCACTGAGAGTTTTGTCCCTTCAATAGAGGTTTGGTCACAGCAAGATGCATAATATTTTTCATTTATCTGAAATTTAAATCATACAAGAGAGTCATTTTGTGAATGAGGTATTTTACAATATTCCCCTGATATATAGATGAATGTAAGATAAGATACATAGGAATCTTCAATGTTACATTTTTTTTGTTCCTACTTTTACAGATTCTTATATGAGTTATCCCAGATCTCCAATTTTGCAGAACGTGCCCAATGTATAATCTTTCAATCCGTCTTCAGTGAAGGGATATCTGCAGTGCGCCGTAAAGCTGATATCATTAATCATGTTTCTAAGGTAGGTGAGTCAAAACTGATGGTGAACTAAGGTGCATCCAGAAACCGGGGCAGGGGGTGGGGGAGATGACTACAATCACTCCCCAGATTTCATCACAGGAAATGTATTTGTTTACTTATATACAGAACAATCCTATGTGCCTGTGGGGCAGGGGAAGAGGTGTAGCAATTTTATCCCCATCTTTCTCCCCATGGTTCTTTTCGAGATTTTCCTTCCCAATGAATTCAGTGGGAATTCACCTACGCCACCTCAGTGCTGGCATAGGTGAGGGACCCCATCTCAGGGTCTGTCTGCAGGGGCTTTAGATCCGGTGGAAACAGGGCTGCCATGACACCACCCCCACCCCCCGAACGCCCTGTTTCAGTGCCTACTGCTGGGGGAAACACCATTGGCGGCACTCCTACACCTGTAGGGCTTTCCATGTGCGTATTGGAGGCATCCAGGGCAGACATGATATCTAGGAATGGGAGAACTAGGGATGCTTTTGCTCACTGAGACTCTCCACATTCCACTTGAAAGCTCAGTTCACATCTTGTTTTTGTTTGCAGTCTGTTTTTCTCTGCATTGAATGGGGAAAGTGTGCATTTCCATGTGCATTTCTCAAAGGTGTGCCCTTTCCCCCCATTGACTAAAGCAAGGAAATGCCAATTCTTTGAGAAAATGCATGGGGGGGTGGCATTTAAAAATGTACATTTTTTAATATTCATTTTTCAGATGTGATTCATAGAATCATAGAATAGTAGGGTTGGAAGGCTCCTACAAGACCCTAGAGTCCAACCCCCTGCTCAGTGCAGGAATCCAAATCAGAGCATCCCTGACAAGTGGCTGTCCAGCCTCGTCTTGAATGCCTCCACTGTGGGAGAACCCACCACCTCCCTAGGTAATTGGTTCCATTGTCGTATTGCTCTTACAGTCAGGGAGGTTTTCCTGATGTTCAGCCGGAATCTGGCTTCCTGTAACTTGAGCCCATTATTCCGTGTCCTGCATTCTGGGATGATTGAGAAGAGATCCTGGCCTTCCTCTCTGTGACAAGCTTTCAAGGACTTTAAGAGTGCTATCATATCTCCCCTCAGTCTTCTCTTCTCAAGGCTAAACATGCCCAGTTCTTTCAGTCTCTCCTCATAGGACTTTGTTTCCAGTCCCTTGATCATCTTTGTTGCCTTCCTCTGAACCCTCTCCAGTTTGTCTGCATCCTTCTTAAAGTGTGGTGCCCCGAACTGGACAAAGTACTCCAGATGAGGCCTAACCAGTGCTGAGTAGAAGGGAACTGGTACTTCATGTGATTTGGAAGCTATACTTCTATTAATGCAGCCCAAAATAGCACTTGCCTTTTTTGCAGCCACATCACGTTGTTGGCTCATATTCAGCTTGTGATCTACAACAATTCCAAGATCCTTCTCACTTGTAGTATTGTTGAGCCAGGTATCGCCTATCTTGTAATTGTGCATTTGGTTTCTTTTTCTTAGGTGCAGAAATTGGCATTTATTCCTATTAAATTTCATTCTTTTGTTTTCTGCCCAGTGCTCCAGTCTATCAAGATCACTTTGAATTTTGTTTCTGTCTTCCAGGGTATTAGCTATCCCACCCAATTTTGTGTCGTCTGCAAATTGGATCAGCATTCCCTGCACCTCCTCCTCCAAGTCATTAATAAAAATGTTGAAGAGCACTGGGCCCAGGACTGAGCCCTGCGGTACCCCACTCGTTACTTCTCCCCAGTTTGAGAAGGTCCCATTGATAAGCACTCTTTGAGTCCGATTCTGTAGCCAACTGTGGATCCACCGGATCGTTGTTTCATCTAGCCCACTTTGAGCTAGTTTTCTCATCAGGATATCATGGGGCACTTTGTCAAAAGCTTTCCTGAAGTCGAGGTATATTATGTCCACAGCATTCCCACAGTCCACAAGGGAGGTTACCTGATCAAAAAATGAGATCAGATTCATCTGGCAGGATTTGTTCTTGACAAATCCATGTTGGCTTCGAGTAATCACTGCATTGTTTCATCTAGCCCACTGCAAGTTTGCAAATATGCAAGGTTTTTCAGGAAAATGCATTTTTCATTCGGTGTTACAAATGGGGCAAGTTCTGACGATTTGTGAACTGAAGCAAAACTCTCATACATCCCTAATGCTTCTCTCCGCCAACAGAGGGCACTTCCACTGCATCCTAACTTCACTCAGCCATCTGTCCAAGGGGGTTGGGATTGCTCTGTTACTTATTTGTTATCTAAAACATTGGTATCTCTGTTTCCCTAACAATTTGAAAACAGAAATCTAGCAGGCAGCTAATAAAGGTGATTAACCACTGGACAATAGCAAAGGATATTAAAAAGTTACAATAACAACACTAAGATGATCTGATGGCACAGATTTGTTTTTGATAATATTCAGAAATATTCACAATTACATTTCCAAACTCAAACTTCAAAAACAGAAGTTAAAAAGTCACCATTGAAAGATTTCAATGTACTTATATTTCATGCTGCACCAGAGTTGTGATAGGTGTGAAGAGAAGCTAACATTCAAATATTTATGTACTTTGCTCTGCTTGCTGGTATTACAAATTACCCTTCATCTTCCAGGGGTTGCTGGATATGAAAAGTGTGAAAGAAGTTTTAGGCTTGATTCTGGCTTTTGGAAATTACATGAATGGAGGGAATAGGACACGTGGTCAAGCAGATGGATTTGGTTTGGAAATACTTCCCAAACTAAAGGATGTTAAAAGTAGGGTAAGTACTTAATTTTAACTAGGATTGTGTTAAATTGGCACTTTAATGAATGGGCATTGCTCTATGAACTGTTTCTCTCTTCCTACTGTTGTTTTCTTTGCATGTGAGACATGTAGCGCAGAGACATCCTTCTTCTCCATAGTGATTGATGTGTGTTTATTATTGTTACGTAGCCCACCCTGCAATAGGTAATGGCAAGTGAGTACCACCTGGGGCTTCGCTAGTTTAAGCTATATAATAGCTTGAGTTCACATATTTTTTCCTCCAGTAGCCAGCAGGAGAAATTAGATTTCCAATGTGGAGATATTGGATCATCTCTACGAAGATCCATGGGAAAGTGTAGATTGCAACATGAGTGAGATTCATGAGTCATTGTGTTGGGACTGTGAATGTGTAAAGCTTATAAAGGCAAAGGTTATATCAGACCCACTGAAGAGGCCTAGCTTAAAAAAAAAAAGTTTGCTTGAACTGCATGCTAAGCCAGAGTTTGCTTGTGACCTAGTCTGCCAGTGTATAAGGTCACCTTGGAGTGGAAAAAGAGAACAGCTAGGCAGAAGTGACCACAAGGAACAAATTGAGAAACTTGTGGGTTTTTGCAGAACTAAGTAGTAAACAAGTTGTGACAAGAGACACATAGACAAGAAGAAGACACCCTGCTTTTAAAGAAGGATCTCTGAGAAAGCTAGACTGCCCCATTATGAGTGATCAGCAAGAGTAAAGCATTAGAGTTTCCATTTCTGGCAATGGGCATAGAAGCTGGCAAGCAAAAAAGAAAGCCCTACCCAGAGTACTGGGTTCTGCTTTTACTTGGAGTTGCCTGATATCGTCTTTGGCTCCATTCAGGATATCCTCGGGAGGAAGCAGAGCCTTTGCCGGCAACTACTGTAAGCTTAATTTTATTTTTCTTCTATGTACTAAGGTTGAGTGGTGTGCATGTATGAAATTGTCACTCTGGTCAATAAAAACAATCTTACTTCCTAATCTGTTGTTTCTGTGACTTACTAACCTGGTTCACATGATCACCACAGCCTACCATGGCTTATTAGCCACAGTGGGTTGCGGGGCCTGCTGGCACCAGATTGCCAGTCCAAGCCCCTGCCTCCATGGCTTCTTGTTAAATGTGAATGCGGTGAGGGTGGGTTTGGGGGGTAGTTGACAAGCCAGGTAGTTGACAAGCCAACCATGGGCTGTTTCGGGTTCCAGGTGGCTTGTGAACCACACCAACAACCCACCCTCACCAGGTTCTCAAGTAACAAGAAGCTATAGCGTACCCCGCCGCACCCCAAATATTCAAAATGGCAGCTGCAACAGGAAGCCCCACGGGAAAATTCACCCATGGTGGCTTCTCGTTACATGCGATCCAGTCTAATATATCCTGGCATCAAGACAAACCACTTCTCTAAGCCCAAGCCAAAGTTAACAGATAGGTAGTAAGAGCCTGTCATCAGTGAGCCAGGTGGGCAAATTAACTGGATAAGTAAAAAAAAATACTAGTGTTTCAGATCTTTTTAGAACTGGGAATTCAGAAGCATGACTGATTTACTCTTCTGCAATTCTGCTTTTGTGTAACATGTAACTTGTCCATTGGATTTCGTACACAACACATTATCGACTAAGCAATGGCTTGGATCAAAGGTGCCATTCTGCCCTTGGAAGGTAACATCTGCTCTTGCTCAATTTCTTGCACAGCAGAACTGCTATAGGAATTACATATTATACTACTTCATGAACTGTTACACAAGTTCGTGTGGAAGCATTTATAGACCAGCACTAGCAGCTACTTTCCTTTTGCTCATTGTTCTTTGGATTCAACATTATATATTTTACCAAGTTTTTTTTAAAACTGTCAATTAGCATGGCTACTATGAATAATGGTCGAGATCCTGAGTTTGCTTCTTCTGGAGAAAGCATCCTCTGAACAGAGTTCCACTCACAGGGTGCTCCTGGCAGCAGAAAGGGAGAGAAGCATCTTTCACTGGTTCTGCCAGCATCCCCTTGACCTCCCAAAAATCTGCTCCAGGGGGGAATAAGGCAGGGGGAATAAGCAAAAACTGTGTCTTCCCTCTCTTTCTGCCAGTGGAATCCTCTGCTGGATCTCTGTCCCACTTGTGAATGGAAGGAATCCTTCCATTCACAGGTGGGACTAGTTAGGGTCCATTCACAGGTGGGACTAGTTAGACTAGTTAGGTGGGACTAGTTAGGGTTAGCAAATAGCATTCCTGCATTGAGCAGGGAGTTGGACTTGATGGCCTTGTAGGCCCCTTCCAACCCTCCTATTCTATTCTATGAAATAGAGAGAATCTAGACATTTGTGGCAGATGGATGTTTTTTTGAAAGATACAGTCTACTCATCTTTTGAGGGCTTGTAGTCACGATAAAAAATAACGGCATCATTACTATGATCATCATGTAAGCACCCAACCAACATATATTACTGAGGTTTACTGCAAAAGAAGTACTAAATAATATATTAAAAGCACAGTCCTCTACTATTCATAAGTAAGTCCCATTGAGTTCAATGGGAGTTTTCCTGAGGTAAGTGTGTAGAGGATTGCAGCCTGAGAGTCTTTAATCCATTTTAGGCAGCGATTCCAGTTACCAATTAGGTTATGTTACAAGGGGGGGGGTGTTTTGTTTTTTGGAATAGTGGCATGTATAGTTAGCAAGTTTGCTGCTACACAATGGTAATAAAATTCAAATTGAAATGCATACATGGACTCGGAATTTAATACATCCTCTTGATGTATGTTGCATAGCTAAATCCTAGCCTGGTAGCTTTTGGTATGCTGCTCAAGAGCAAATGCATACTTCAAAGGCATTCCACATATAATACACTTCAATGTCTTTCTCTTTTTGCTATTTAATAATTTCCTGTAACTAGTGATTTCATACCTAAAGCATGGTTTAAGCTTGACTAAATTGATTCAGTAACCCACATAGTGGGTCAACATCAAACAAGTAGTGCAAGATTATGAAAAATGTATTTTATTTCATAGAAAATGCTTGCTTTTTCCAGAAATTGGTGGTTGTTAAATAACCGTAATGACTGTATGAAATACATAAAAGATCTCCCCATGTTGTTTATATGTAATTATCAGTTGTGTGTCCTACAAAGTTGACTGTAATTTGCTTCTATATCACATAGGATGGCTTACTTTTTCATCTGTCTAGGTCATAGGCAGATAACATAGGGCTGGCAGGCCATATAGAGTCCCCCCCCTGCGCAGAAAAGTGTTTATTCCTTTACCCTTCTCCTCTGCTAATGAATTCAAATTACACTTTTGAAGCTAATGCACCCTTCCCCAGCCTGGTGCCCTCTAGATGTTTTGGACTTCAACTTCCACCTGCCTCAACCAGCATGGCCAATTATGAGAAATTCTGGGAGTTGTAGTCCAAAACATCTGGAGGGGGCCAGGCTGGAGAAGGCTGGGCTAATGCGTTAGGGACTGGAGTCAACCAAGTGTGCTGATAGTTGCTCCCACACTATTTCTAATACAAGCAAACTAGTTGCTCATTTTTTTCTTCAAATAGTGTCTCTAAGATCTTCAGGACTGGAGAGCTGGATCATAGACTCAGGCCATTGCTCTTCATCCTGTAGGCAGGGTTCTGCATCAGTGCAACTATTGGGGCTTGGTTGCTATCACAATGTTATTTGCACATGGTCAGTTCCCATGTCCTATCATTGATATGTAAAGTGCTGATCACATGGATTGGCCTGATCACATTGGTACTGCCCACACAAATGTCAGGGATCTGAAATGCAGTGCTAGGTTTAGCTGTCTATCATACGGGTGGGTAGGATCACAATGAAAGTACATTTGTGATCCTACCAACCTATATGATAGACAGTTTTGAAAGTCACCAATATTTTGCTGTTATTTTAAGT
The DNA here is from genome assembly GCF_057233095.1 of Heloderma suspectum. Lineage (NCBI taxonomy): Eukaryota > Metazoa > Chordata > Lepidosauria > Squamata > Helodermatidae > Heloderma > Heloderma suspectum. The sequence continues at coordinate 65,780,861 of NC_139458.1, read as the reverse complement.
TGTTGCAAGCCACCTTGAGTCGGCTTATGCTTAGAAAGGTGTGATATAAATTGTAGTGTAAATACATAAATGATATGGTATAGTATAGGAGCCCCATCACTGGGAAGTGTCCAGTCCTGGCAAGGATGACCTCACAGTGGAGAATAGAGGAAGCAAGTCAGACAGGCATTTGGAGTATATATCTGGAGCAGGAGACTGACAGAGAAGGAGCTTGTATCCATTCACTCAATGGTCACAGATCAGAAAGTAAGAATAGTAAGAACCCTGGACTGAATCCTTCAGTACCCTGGACAGGTCTCAGGAAAGAGACAACTTTGTTCTGACAAGGGCTGGTTGCGGACTGAGCTCTTATATCTACCAGGAGTGATGAACATTTGGCTTGTGGATCAGATGTGGCCCATGGGGCCTCCCCATCCAACCCCTGGGCTTCTTTCCTGGCCCCACCTCTACATGATAATCCTAATTGCTGTATGGGGGTGATTTGGGGGGGAGGTGTAGGGTTTTTTTACGAGCCTACTTTCCACACAGAGAATCTGATTTTCGGGAGGGCAGGGACAGGCTTAACCTTCTTCTCCCCACAAACTTTGATCTCCATAAAGATCATCATCTCCCACATGACAATGGGCATGTATATGAATGTATGTGTAAGTGGCCCTGAGTAGCTTAGGTATGAGAGAATGCAGCCTTCAGGCTGAGAAAGGTTTCCCATCCCTGTCTTATATAGTCCTCACTCTGACTGCTCCTCACAGGGTCCACCCCTTTGCTGGAAAATGGGGATCCTTAAAGGGACAGAATGGCTTACAGCCTGGCATTCTGTTGTGTATTACTCTCCTCTTTCCAGGCACACAGCATGTGTTGGTGAGCAGATTTGGTGCACAAAGCTTTGGAGGGCAAGGATCCTGATTCCTTGGTGGGTCCTGACTTGTGGGATTCTGGTTTGGGATCTCAGATCCTGATGGTCCCTGGTTGCTGGACTATCAGGGCCCAGATCTGGTGCTTCCGTGGGTGGCACTACTGATGCAGTTACCCCCTTTCCCTCTGAGTCAGTGCCCAACTCACGTAGCTAGTCTGGGTCTTGACAGGAGATGGTTTTACAGTGAAAAGAAGTAAGAAAGATAATGTATAGCTTGGACCTTTATAACTAGGTTTATTTGCATTTTTTAAAGTATTTTAATATATTTTTTCATTTATAGTTCTATATTAAGAGGTAGTTGTTGTTTTCATGAGTTTGTTATACATCCTGAGCTCATGGAGACAGGATAGATTGTAAATATAGTAAAACTACAAATTGCTCGTCAGTGCTGTACGAACTATGTCATGCTTGTATATTTCTCGCAACATTTATTTTATCAATATGATTTGGTAAGTGTGGATTGCAAGCCGCTTTGAGAGGGCCTTTGCCCTGAGAGGCGGCCTAGAAATATTTTAAATAATAATAATTTCAAATAATATCACTTACAAACTATAACTATATTTTGCTTATTTGTTTTAAACTGCATTACTTTCTTTTAAGTGTTCTCATTAAATCCCTAATGATATTTTTCAATCCTGTTTGGAATCTTTGCCTCCCCACCCCCCTACACCCCCTTTAGGGTACTGGTATCAGTCTTGTGGATTATGTTGTGATATATTACCTACGCCATTGTGACAAGGTAAGTTATTTTGTTGCATCACCTATTGTACTGTGTACTATGTTAGTTAATTATTTAAACAAATTATTAGATATGGTCTAAAGGCTCTGTGGAGTTCTTTTCACACAGAGTTTCCCATTTTCATATGAGAAAAAAACTTGAAGTACACAGGGACTACAACTCCACACTTCATTCATTCATTCATTCATTCATTCATTCATTTTTAACATGTATATACCACCTTATCAGTTAAAAAGCCATCAAGGTGGTATACAAAAATTTAAAATAATAAAACCTTAAAACAATAAAAACAAGAAAGATAAAAACAGTGAAAGCATTAAAATCTTAAAACTAGACATTTTGAAAGGCTAAATGCATCTTTACGCCCTTTCTAAAGATCAAGAGAGTGGGGGCCAATCGTAGTTCTTGAGGGAGAGCATTCCATAGTTTGGGGGCAACACAGGAGAAGGCCCTTTCATGGATTGTTGTTCAGTCGTTCAGTCGTGTCCGACTCTTCGTGACCCCATGGACCATAGCACGCCAGGCCTTCCTGTCCTGCGCTCCCTCCCGGAGTGTGCTCAAGTTCATATTCATTGCATCGGTGATGCTATCTAGCCATCTCATCCTCTGCCGTCCCCTTCTCCTTTTGCCTTCAATCTTTCCCAGCATCAGGGTCTTTTCCAGGGAGTTTTCTCTTTGCATTAGGTGGCCAAAATATTTGAGCTTCAGCTTCAGTATCTGTCCTTCCAATGAGCACTCAGGGTTGATTTCCTTTAGGATGGACTGATTTGACCTCCTTGCAGTCCAGGGGACTCGTAAGAGCCTTCTCCAGCACCACAGTTCGAAAGCATCGATTCTTCGGTGCTCAGCCTTCCTTAGAGTCCAGCTTTCACAGCCATACGTTACTACTGGGAAAACGATAGCTTTGATTATATGAATCTTTGTCAGCAAGGTGATGTCTCTGCTTCTTACTATGCTGTCTAGGTTTGCCATAGCTTTCCTCCCAAGGAGCAAGTGACTTTTAATTTCATGGCAACAGTCACCATCTGCGGTGATCTTGGAGCCAAAGAAAGTAAAATCTGTCACTGCTTCCATTTCTTCCCCTTCTATATGCCAGGAAGTGATGGGGCCACATGCCATGATCTTAGTTTTGTTAATGTTGAGTTTCAAACCAGCTTTTGCACTCTCCACTTTCACCCTCAACAAGAGGCTCTTTAGATCCTCTTCGCTTTCTGCCATTAGGGTGGTATCATCTGCGTATCTGAGGTTGTTGATAATTCTCCCGGCAATCTTAATTCCGACCTGTGATTCATCCAGCCCGGCGTTTCTCATGATGTACTCTGCATATAAGTTAAATAAGCAGGGTGACAATATACAGCCTTGTTGTACTCCTTTCCCAATTTTGAACCAATTGGTTGTTCCATGTCTGGTTCTTACTGTTGCTTCTTGACCCTCGTACATGTTTCTCAGGAGACAGGTAAGGTGGTCTGGTACTCCCATCTCTTTAAGAATTTGCCACAGTTTGTTGTGATCCACACAATCAAAGGTTTTAGCATAGTCAATGATGCAGAAATAGACATTTTTCTGGAATTCTCTTGCTTTCTCCATGATCCAGCAAATGTTGGCGATTTGATATCTAGTTCCTCTGCCTCTTCGAAACCCAGCTTGTACTTTCAGTAGTTCTCAGTTCACATACTGCTGTAGCCTAGCTTGTAGGATTTTGAGCATCACCTTGCTGGCATGTGAAATGAGCGCAATTGTACGGTAGTTTGAACACTCTTTGGCATTGCCCTTCTTTGGAATTGGAATGTAAACTGACCTTTTCCAGTCTTGCGGCCATTGTTGAGTGTTCCAAATTTGTTGGCATATTGAGTGCAGCACTTTAACAGCATCATCTTTTAGGATCTTAAATAGCTCAGCTGGAATACTGTCATCTCCACTAGCTTTGTTGTTAGTAATGCTTCCCATTACTACTTGACTTCACTCTCTAGGATGTCCAGCTCCAGTTCAGTGACCACACTCTGATGGCTATCAGGGACATTCAGATCTTTCCTGTATAGTTCTTCTGTGTATGCTTTCCACCTCTTCTTAATCTCATCTGCTTCTGTTAGGTCCCTGCCTTCTTTGTCCTTTATCATGCCCGTCTTTGCACAAAACGTTCCCTTGAGATCTCCAATTTTCTTGAAGAGATCTCTAGTCTTTCCCATTCTATTGTTTTCTTCTATTTCTTTGCATTGTTTATTTAAGAAGGCCTTCTTATCTCTCCTTGCTATTCTTTGGAACTCTGCATTCAGTTGGGTATATCTTCCCCTTTCTCCCTTGCTTTTCGCTTCCCTTCTTTCCTCAGCTACTTGTAAAGCCTCATCAGACAGCCACTTTGCTTTCTTGCATTTCTTTTTCTTTGGGATGGATTGAGTTGCTGCCTCCTGAACAATGTTACAGACCTCCATCCATAGTTCCTCAGGCACTCTGTCTATCAGGTCTAATCCCTTAAATCTATTCGTCACCTCCACTGTATATTCATAAGGGATATGATTTAGGTCACGTTCTTCAATTTCAGCCGAAATTTTGCAAGAAGCAGCTCATGATCTGAGCCACAGTCAGCTCCAGGTCTTGTTTTTACTGACTGTATAGAGCTTCTGCATCTTTGGCTGGAAAGTACATAATCAGTCTGATTTCGATATTGACCATCTGGTGATGTCCATATATAGAGTCCCCTCTTGTGCTGCTGGAAAGGAGTGTTTGCTATGATCAGCATGTTCTCTTGGCAAACATCTTTTTTTGGTGTTAGTTCTAGAAGGTGTTGTAGGTCTTCATAGAACCGATCAACCTCAGCTTCTTCGTCCTCAGTGGTTGGGGGATAGACTTGAATTACTGTGAGGTTGAATGGTTTGCCTTGGATTTGTACTGAGATCATTCTATTGTTTTTGAGATTGTACCCCAGTACTGCTTTTCCCACCCTTTTGTTGACTATGAGTGCTACTCCATTTCTTCTAAGGGATTCTTGCCCACAGTAGTAGATATAATGGTCACCTGAATTAAATTCGCCCATGCTTGTCCATTTTAGTTCGCTGATTCCCAAGGTGTCGATGTTCAATCTTGCCATCTCATGTTTGACCACCTCCAGCTTACCTTGATTCATTGATCTGACATTCCAGGTTCCTAAACAATATTGTTCTTTACAGCATCGGACTTTCTTTTCACCACCAGACACGTCCACAGCTGAGTGTCCTTTCGGCTTTGGCCCAGCCACTTCACTCTTTCTGGCACTACTTGGAAATTCCCTCTGCTCTTCCCCAGTAGTATATTGGACACCTTCCGTCCTGAGGGTCTCATCTTCCGGCGCCATATCTTTTAGCCTTGTGATACGTTCCATGGGGTTTTCTTGGCAAGAATACTGGAGTGGGTTGCCATTTCCTTCTCCAGTGGACCACATTTTGTCAGAACTCTCCGCCATGACCTGTCCGTCTTGGGTGGCCCTGCACGGCATAGCTTATGGCTTCACTGAGTTACGCCAGCCCCTTCACCACAACAAGGCAGTGATCCATGAAGGGGTCTTTCATGGATGTCCAACATTTAATTGAGAACATTTAAGCCCATTGAAAACAATGAACTTAAGTGGATTTCACTCTGTTCTAAATTAAATGGTGGATTGTGCATGCTAAAGTTTCACTTTTCACAGAAGAGAATGAGAAACTCCTGCATGCTAGGTTTTGGATCATAGGAAAGATATTTAAAATAAATTAATAAATGTATACTAATAGTTGAAACATAGACCATCCATCATAATTACTCTTCTCACTTCTCACCTTTGACCCTGGAATACTACTCACCTGGATTACTACTCAGCCTAAAAATCATAACTGTGTGTTTTGTTCAGTTAGACCTCCCCTGGCAGCAATCTATGTATTTAGATACATTTAGGTACTCTATAAATGAATGCTTTCCCCTTGTTCTGTTTTATCTTCATGAGATCTGAAGATATCCCTCTTCCCAGCAGTTTAAGTTTGAAAATCACTTGGGCTGTTATTCACCACCACCCCAGATATTAAAATACCGCTTGCATATTACATAGCCTTTCCTTTGAACTGGGGGGGGGGAGGCTATATTATCTTGGAATAAATGTTAGGACATAAGCTGTCACATAAGTTAGAACATATGTGAGCAATAATTTATTTTTCCTCTTAACTATTTAAGCAAAAGTAAGGACGTTGGTCCATAATCTGCACTCTGCCACTTAAATAAATGCTGCTGGTAATTCACACTTGCTCTCTGTTTAAATTGTGGTTTCTACTGGCCTGATGAGGAATTATTTTATGCTGCTTTTTCAAGTTAAATGTTTCAAGTTAAATGTTTTCAAGTTAAATGTTTTCCAATATTGGTTTTAAATGTGTTTGATGATATTAATTTTATTTAATATATGCAGCCCAATAATGAAGCTCTTAACTGTAAGCTGCCTTGAGAAAACATTTGTTTTGAAAGTGGGCATATAAATTCCTAAAGAAATACATAATAAATGAAATAATCCATTAGTCCTTTTGATTACTGGGTAATAATATTGTAACAAAAGAGAAGGTTTCTGATTCTGTTAATGCAACCTTTTGGATTTCTTGGGTTTAAGAAATATTTTAAATCTTCCATTGAATGCCTTATGAAGATATAATGAGGTATAATGCGTTATTATCTACTAATTTCAGCTGTGTAGTTTATATTTCATTTCTTTTAATTTCATTTCTTATATTTCTGTACTGCCCCATAGCCAAAGCTCTCTGGGTGGTTCACAAAAATTAAAAAACCATTAAATAAATATTTATTATTTAATATTATAAATATAATTTATAATATAATTATAAATATATAATGTGTGTGTGTATATATATATAATTATTTATATAATTTTATATAATTATTTATAAATAATTATATCAAGCATAAAACCATTCATGTAATGACATGGAACTAATGGCACACACAACAACATATATCTAAAACAATTTAAAACAATCAACCAGAGACAGTAAGAGACTCATTATATGACCCATTGCTAATGCAACAGGAACTAGTGCTTCCAAAAGGAACCCCAGAAAAGAACGAAAAAGCTCATTTCCCGAATGGGAATGGTAAGCACAGCTCCCTTCTGTGAGCTTCACTAAACTTTGCCCTTCTGAAAATGAGTGTTTCCACTTGTTTGTAATTGTTTCAGGAACTGCTAGATTCCTGTTGTGCTAGCGGTTGGTCCTGCTAGCACAAGAGCAGTATTGGATATTGCCCTAATACTCTTATTATGGCATGAGCTTTTGCAGACTACTGTCCACCATCAGACAAAGTGGACTTTAACTCTCTGATCCTAAACACATTGGATTGTATCTAGTTGTGTCACCTCTGCTGATGCTGATAGGTTCCTTGATATAGTGGAGGTTTCTATTAGCAGAAAACAGAAGGGAGGCAATTTTTGCTATAGTCTCCTGTGCCCCTGCAGTCTACAGCTTGCAATCTACAGCCCCTGCAATCTGCTCCAGAGGGTTGGAAGACCCTTTGGAACTGCATGGGTGGTGGAACAGGGGACTGCAGAAAAAAGGGAGAATTTTAAAAAATTGCCTCTCCCTCCTCCAGCTTACAGAAGCCTCCACTGGATCAAAGAGCCTTCCGTCAGCAGAGGGACACAGCTGGATACAACCCATTACAAAGAAAGAAATTCCAGTAAAAATTAGGCTGAGCCAAGTGAATGAAAGTCTGTAGAATACTGCAAATACAGATTTATTAAGAAATTAACAAAAATGTCACATTTTAAGATCCAGATGGCCCTTTATCAGGGGAATTGTGTTCATCAAGGGAATTGTATACATTTGGATGGCAGTGGTGACTGGGAAGTAGTTGATAATTGATCCACTCACATGCTGAAAATTAACCTGCAGTTCTTGGGAGTTCCTCTCAATCAGTAGTTGGGGGTGAACTGAGAGGTGGTGGTAGACATAGTTTGGAATGTTAGCAGCTGGCTGTGACCTCACAGAAGCTGGTAATCTCCACAGCAAGTTACATAATTTTAATTATTTTGACCAAAGATTTTGATATATGGAGATCCCTTGATGACAGCAACACCATTTAGGGAGATTGGGGAGCAATATTTATTTACTTTTATTGCATGCGATTATACCTCAGGAGAACCTAAACATCTGTCCAACTCAGTAGTTCTATACACTGAGTACCTATTGTTATATTAAAACATGGGGCTATATACTGTGGCTTAGATCCAGACTTAGACCTACTTAGAATAGACCCATTGAAATCAGTGGAGCTTAAGTTAGTCACTCAAGTTAGTGACTAACTTAAGTCCCATTAATTTCAATAGGTCTGCTCTAAATAACTAAGTCTTGATTCAAGCCTGTGCCTGCATACCAGTGACCCAAATTCCTTTGCCTAAAAAAAGAAGGGGTTTATCCTGCATTGACCACATTACTGTAGTTTTTGTGACATTTATATTGTATTATTTAAAAACATTGTCCATCATCTTCGTTGAAAAAAGAATTGCCTTTGTGACCAAGGCTGTAATACTATACGTGTCTACTCAGAAGTAAATCCTGTTGCTCTCAATGAGACTTACCCCCACGCAAGTGTGCATAGGATGGCAGCCTAAATCTTGGATATATCCAGGTGCAGGCCTTAAAACCTTCTCCTGAATACCTCCCCTCCCATTGTTATCGGAAATAGCATCTCTCCTGATAAAGGGCCATCTGTAGTTCAGAATCTGTTGGGTTTTTGTTTATTTCTAAATCAATCTTCTATGAAGCCTTTTTGTACTGTACTAATTTTGGGAGCTTCTCTTGAGGTGGACTACCAAGTAATATTTTCAAAGGGAGTAGGTAAATGGCATTGGACATTTAACATGAATCTTATGACTAACGTTGCTTTTATATCTTTCCATTTTAAGGGTTCTAACTATTCTTAATCCTTGGGATAGAATGGTACAACAATATAAAGAAATAAACAATATGCTAAAGTACAATTATTGTTCATGTGATCCGTATTCTCCTGGATCCTTGATGGAAATTACAAGTGTTACACTAACCCTTTGGGGAAAATATATCTGTGATCTTGTATTATTTATTCATATTTATAGTTCAGGGAACATTAATTTGTTTTGGTAGAAAATCTGGCACTTTTATAGTTACTGGTTTTAACCTGCTTTGTTTAGGAAGCAGGAACTGACAAGAGTGCGTTTCCACTACCAGAACCACAGGATTTCTTCCAGGCTTCACAAGTTAAGTTTGAAGACATCATAAAAGACTTAAGAAAACTGAAGAGAGATCTAGAAGGTAATTAAGAATGGGGCTCCATTTTAAAATCTGCTTTTAATACTTTGAGCAGCCATATCCTCTGCATTTTTAATTGAATGTAAGTCCTACTGAATTGTTTGGAGCTTCTCTTCAAATAAACGCATGTTGGATTGTAGTCTTACTGCTTAAGTTAGTACGGTTTGTCCTGATCCTGACAACAAAGTCAAAAGTATGGCTATTAAATGATCAAGATTAAAAACAATTCCAGCAACAAGTATGTTTCTTAATATCAACTTCAGTTTTTCAGTGCCAAAATAAATCTTCAGGAAATGTGTGTGAGTTCTGAGCAAATTTCTTCTCTCTATTTAACCTTGCAAATGGGCAAGGCCAATGACATATATATTTGTCTCTATAGTTTTGTAACACTAGTTCAAGAACTATTATAAGAACTTTGACGGTTAATAGTAATGTAGAATAAAATAAGCATTTTGCCACACACAAAATAAAGACAATGCTTGCAGAGCAGAGGGAAATTCCATTCCCAAAGAGCCAAGCTCCCTTTTCAACTGAAAAGTGGCTTGACTCTGGCAGAACTACTGCAGAGAAAACTTCAAAGGTAGTATCAGCTGCATGTACAGTGCCCTTACTTGTAGATCAAATCATTTGTATCACACCATTTTCCAATTCAGGAAATGAGAATTTTGGATCTAGATGTTTTCTCTGCTATGATGACCAAATGGGGCCACTGAAAACTAAAGTTTTCACTGATATTTAAAATACCAGATCAGCAAAATTTAATGAATGGTTAAAATTACAGCTTTAAGAATGAAGAATAATATCTCTATAATAGTCACTGGTCTTTTCTGTCCTTTCCAAAATAGAGCTTTTCTTTTATATTCAGAGTCGAATAAGATGATTCTCTTCAGGGTAAACTATAAAAGTCATCACAAAATAATTTATTCTTCCAGTTAGATATGGATGAATTAGCTCATAGTCACCTTAAAGAAAGTTTCAAAGGTCAACAGTGGTAAGGAAGTATCAGTTGTTATTTATTCAACCTTGGCATATATGAATGCTCTATCTCCTCTCATATCTTGGCTTTGTAAAACCCTTGGCCTGCCCTCTCTTGTGCTAGTTTCTGCTGAAATGTGATCTGTGTTTGATCTTCTATTTTTCAAGTGTATAGTCCTGCTGCCACACATTTCATTCTTGGTGGCTGTGCATCAAGACTTTGACATGGTTATGATTTCAGCAATAGTTACAAAATTGAGACATAAAAATGCAGAGCACTGATTTTACAGTAGTTTGCTTAAAAAAATGTTTATACTGACTAGTCTTTACAATCTTTTTCCTTCTTCTTCAACTGATGATTTCACAGAATGTTTATAATTGTTTTAGCAGACATTCCTCTAGAATTCAAGTTACTTTGCTTTGCATGGAATATCAAGTTCTCATATATCTTTATTGTGTTCATCCTAAAAAATACTTCATGCTGTAATAATTTAAAATGATGCAGGGGGAGCAGGTCACCATCTCGGGAGGAACTCAGACATTCCCACAGTCACAAATAAGACCACAAGTCTAAGTGCAGTCACTGCTCAACGGGCGCAGGAGGAATTGAGCAATTTCATCTAGCAGCATTTCCTCTAGGAGACTCATATGGTTCCTACTCTTGCCCAGATTCCCAGGCAACTAGAGTCCAATTCAGGCATTTGAAACCATGGGTACTGAATACGAGAAGGGGCAAGCCACCCACACTCCTTGGATAACACATAATTGTCTCAGTCTGAGGAAAGCTACTTTCTACACATGTAGGATTTCCAAAATGATGACAGGGATCCTGAGCAAACTCTGATCAATCCCTCTTCCTGGCAACATCATGGATCACCTCCAGCACTTGGGTCACAAGTAGGAGAATCTGTCATAGAGTTCTAGCTGTTGGAGACAATCACAATGGGATGGGCTGTGGAGCTGACGAGGAAACAGATTAATCATATCCACAAGGACAAAGAATCATCAGAAACCTGACAATGTTGGAAGCCATTTAGCATCACTTGGATACTGAACCATCTGAACCTGTTTCAGATTCCCAGTGGGTATAGTTCATTCTATTCATCATGCCCAAAAAAGAATGGGGATGTGAATTCCTAAACAGGCTGTTTAAATATATTGTAAGATATTGAAAGCTTTAAGTCATTCATTAGAAATATCTGGAGAGTGGCTGATTAAAAATTGGGAGGCTGAAAAACAACAGATAGAGATCCCTCTAGCTGCAAGAGTCTAGTAGAATGGATGTGGACCCTAAGAACATGTAAGAAACATAAGGAAAGCCATGCCAGATCAGACCAAGGGTCCATCTAGTCCAGCATTCTGTTCACACAGTGGCCGACCAGCTGTCGACCAGGAAACCATAAGCAGGACACAAGTGCAACAGCACCCTCCCACTTGTGTCCCCCAGCAACTGGTGTACACAGGCATATTGCCTCTGATACTGGACCCTAAAGATTAATTGGAAGACCGCACAAGGAAATAAAGTATGTTCTACTGTTATCCCTGTCTGGGACAAGCTCAGGGAAATTTGCAGCTGTTTCAGAGGAGTTCTGACAAATTTAGACTACATACAAGATTTGAAGAAATTTGGTCTCCTATACAACCTCGGAAAGGCCTCGTGTCTAGAATATATAAAACACTCACTGAGATTCAACCATATAATGATAATATTAGCAGAAGAGGGGGGAAAGTGTTTCATGTTAGTATGAAGTATTGTCAGTGAAACTTAATTTGTGTAGAAGGATGTGGATATTCAATAGAAATTGCAGCAACAGAATTTTTAAATAAAGTATATCACTGGTACACAAGCAAGAATACAGGAAATGTCTGGAGCTAGACAAGTGAATTGCTAGAGGTATGGTAAGAATGACGTAGATTTTAAGCAGACTTGGCGAGCATGTGTTAATACAGTATTCTTCTTGAAAGATGCTACATAAAGTACTAAAGAAATAACTGGATGTGAACTTCCTCTTTGACAATTGCTACATTATTAGGGAATGTTAAGGATGTACAAAGGAAACAAGATTGTAAAATTGTAGGTAATACGTTACTCGCTTCACACATACTAGTTGCTAGTTAGTGTTATTAGAAACAGCAAGGACTCCCAACAACACAGGAATGGAGAAGGAAAATCTTGCAGAGGTTACTTTGCACAAATGGACATACTACAAACATATGTGTGTGGTTTGGATCTGGTAGGAACCCTTTAAAATGTTGGCAGCTTTTTTTCAGTTCTGGAATTGTACTAAGCTATAGAAAATGTAGACAGAAGTCGTATGTTGCATAATAATACACTGTGTTATTTTATTATACAACTTCAGGTGTTATTACTGACTATGGAAAATGTTGCCTGAGCAGCCTTTTGGGGCTGGTCATACGTGGAATAGATCCATAGAACAGCCACATAGGTGTCAGGGCCAAACTACCTGTGACTTTAATCACATAGTTCTGCCCTTGAGTGCAGGATTAATTTTCACAAATTGGCAGTGTGGGCTCCCTGCTCCAGATTGGGATTCTAGCATGGGGGTAGGGGGCCCTTTAACCTTTTGCTCCCCACTGTGGTCCCAGTGCCCTGCACCTGCAGTTGGCATTGCCAAATCTCAGTGAAATGAATTGGACTTTGAGGGGCAATGTAAATTGCAGGTGTGCCCCCCAGATCTGGATCAGGACCACAGTGGTAGGCAAGGGGTTAAAGCCCCCCTCCCAATGTTAGAGTTCCCATCCAGATCAGGACCCCCACACACACACTCCTCATGCTGGCAATTAGTGGAAAAAGAAGGCTGGAATTATATTATTAAAGTTATGCGTAGTTTGACCCTGAGTGACACATTCGTGAAACATTACAAGGTCCACCTTCTCTTATCTGTGGAGGTGGTGCATGGGAGAAGGATGTGCCATGAAGTATTGACACCTTGAGGTACAGCCATAACCTGTAAAGGTTCACACAGGAAGTTGATACTTCATTTATATATCTTGGAGCTGATGTTTGCCCTCTGGCCATCTCAAAGAGATAGGAAAACCTTGACTTACCATAAATTCCTGTTCTTGAATGTGGCCACAGAGAAGTCTGCCCATGTGACCGAGTCTTTTGGTTTAGATGCACTCTTAGGTACGTATGAGGGAAGTAGACAGTCTCATCTAGAAAGCGCTCACTGGGATGAACCACTCTCCTCATTATGTTCTATCATGTAATTGTTTGAACTGTTGCATTCCTTTCATGGATCACTGCCTTGTTGTGGCGAAGGGGCTTGCGTAACTCAGTGAAGTCCTGAGCTATGCTGTGCATAGGGATGTACGAAAGTCACTTACCTTTTCGCAGCTTGGCTTCGCGGTGGGGGGGAGGCGCTTCGCTTCTCCCCCCGAAGTTCAGGCGAGGCGGGGGAGGCGTCCCACCTCGCCCGGCTGAAATTCAGGCTGGGGGGGGAGGCGCCTCGCCTGGCCGAAATTCAGGCCGGGGAGAAGCGCCCCGTCTCCCCGGCTGCGAAACAAAAAGTAAAAAAAAAAAAAAAGACCCAGTGATAGGCTACGTGATGTTTTACATAGCCTATCACGGCTAGATTTCCAAAGTCAGCCGTGATAGGCTACGTAAATCGTCACGTAGCCTATCACGGGTGACTTTGGAAAAAAAAAAAGAAAAGTGCGTACGCAAATGGCGGCGCCCCATGGGTTCCTTATTTTGCGTTCCTTATTTTGGCATGTCTAGTCTACGTAAAGATTTACGTAGACTACGGCGAAAATAAGGGCAACGCAAATAGCATTCCCTTATTTTCGCCGTAGTCTACGTAAATCTTTACGTAGACTAGACATGCCAAAATAAGGAACACAAATGGCGGCACCCCATCGGCGCTGCCATTTGCATACGCGCTTTTTTTTCCCCCAAAGTCACCTGTGATAGGCTACGTGACAATTTACGTAGCCTATCACGGCGGACTTTGGAAATGTAGCCGTAATAGGCTACGTAAATCGTCACGTAGCCTATCACGGGTGTTTTTTTCTTTTTTTACTTTAGTTTTGGTGTTTTTTTTGCAATGGCGGCGGCGGCAGCCAGTCGGGAGACTGGCCGCCGCCCCTGCCCTCGACGAAACACTGCCAAACCGCCACCGGGACCCGCCGCCGAGAGGGACATTCGCCGAAGGAAAGTCCCGTCCTGGGGGGGGCGGGGGGCCAGCGGAGAATTTCCCAACCAACGTCGGGGGGCCGAATGTGTTGGCGCTTGGCCTCCCGAAGATTCCGGGAGAAATTCTCCGCCATCCCTAGCTGTGCAGGGCCACCCAAGACAGACAGGTCGTGGCAGAGAGTTCTGACAAAGTGTGATCCACTGGAGAAGGAAATGGCAACCCACTCCAGTATTCTTGCCAAGAAAATCCCATGGAAAGTATCAAAAGGCTAGAAGATATGACACCGGAAGATGAGACCCTCCAGTTGGAAGGTGTCCAATATACTACTGGGGAAGAGTGGAGGGAATTTCCAAGTAGCTCCAGAAAGAGTGAAGTGGCTGGGTCAAAGCTGAAAGGACACCCAGATATGGATGTGTCTGGTGGTGAAAAGAAAGTCCGATGTTGTAAAGAACAATATTGCTTAGGAACCTGGAATGTCAGATCAATGAATCAAGGTAAGCTGCAGGTGATCAAACATGAGATGGCAAGATTGAACATCGACATCTTGGGAATCAGCGAACTCAAATGGACAAGCATGGGCGAATTTAATTCAGGTGACCATTATATCTACTACTGCGGGCAAGAATCCCTTAGAAGAAATGGAGTAGTACTCATAGTCAACAAAAGGGTGGGAAAAGCAGTACTGGGGTACAATCTCAAAAACAATAGAATGATCTCAGTACGAATCCAAGGCAAACCATTCGACATCACAGTAATCCAAGTCTATGCCCCAACCACTGATGCCGAAGAAGCTGAGGTTGATCGGTTCTATGAAAACCTACAACACCTTCTAGAACTAACACCAAGAAAAGATGTCCTTTTCATCATAGGGGATTAGAATGCTAAAGTCGGAAGTCAAGAAATCACTGGGATAACAGGCAGACATGGCCTTGGTGTACAAAATGAAGCAGGACAAAGGCTAATAGAGTTTTGTCAAGAGAACACGCTGATCATAGCAAACACTCTTTTCCAACAACACAAGAGGCAACTCTACACATGGACATCACCAGATGGTCAATATCGTAATCAGATTGATTATGTCTTTTGCAGCCAAAGATGGAGAAGCTCTATACAGTCAGTCAGAACAAGACCTGGAGCTGACTGTGGCTCAGATCATGAGCTTCTTATTGCAAAATTTCGGCTGAAATTGAAGAACGTAGGGAAAACCACTAAACCATTCAGGTATGACCTAAATCATATCCCTTATAAATATACAGTGGAGGTGAGGAATAGATTTCAGGGATTAGACCTGATAGACAGAGTGCCTGAGGAATTATGGTCAGAAGTTTGTAACATTGTACAGGAGGCAGCAACTAAAACTAGGGATGTACAAAACCCCGCTTACCTGGCTCCGCCGGGTTCCTCTGGGGGAGGAGGCACTCCGTCCCTTCCCCCGGAATCCTCGCCGGCCGGCAACGCTCCGCGGGGATTCCGCAGAGCTGCCAGCCAGCTCCGCCAGCAGCCAGATATCCAGCCACTGGTTAGCAGGGATGCAAATGGCGGCAGCGGTAGCTGCTGCTGTTTGCGTCCCTGAATTCAGCCGTGATAGGCTACGTAAAGACTTACGTAGCCTATCACGTCTGGGTTAAAAAACAACAACAACGCGTACGCAAATGGCGGCAGCTACGGCCGCCGCCATTTGCGTTCCTTATTTTTGGCTGTCTTAGTCTACGTAAAAATTTATGTAGACTAAGACGAAGACAAGAAAGGGGAACGCAAATAGCGTAGCGGACGCTATTTGCGTTACCCTTTATTTCACCGTCTTACTCTATGTAAATATTTACGTTAGGGATGGCAGAGAATTCCGCTACGGATCTCGGGGAGGCCGAATGCCAGTGCATTCGGCCCCCCAAAATCTGTGGCGGAACGGCCTGCCATCCCCTGCCCCCCCCCCCGCGGATCCCCCCAGGACGAGACTTACCTGGGGCGGATCTTCCAGGCGGCAGCGGCTGGTCTTCCGACCGGCTGCCGCCGCCACCATTTGCAGGTTTTTTGTGTGTTTTTTACACCCACGTGATAGGCTACGTAAGTTTTTACATAGCCTAAAACGTCTGGGTAAAAAAAAAAAAAGGGGGCGTATGCAAATGGCGGCAGCTACAGCCACCGCCATTTGCGTTCCTTATTTTTGGCCATCTTAGTCTACGTAAATATTTCTGTAGACTAAGACGAAGACAAGAAAGGGGAACGCAAATAGCATAGCGGACGCTATTTGTGTTCCCCTTTATTTTCACCGTCTTACTCTACGTAAATATTTACGTAGACTAAGAAAGCGAAAATAAGGGGGAACGCAAATAGCGTCCGCTACGCTATTTGCGTTCCCCCTTATTTTCGCCATCTACGTAAATATTTACGTAGACTAAGACGGCCAAAAATAAGGAACGCAAATGGTGGTGGCTGTAGCCGCCGCCATTTGCGTACGCAGTTTTTTTAAAAAACCCAGACGTGATAGGCTACGTAAGTCTTTACGTAGCCTATCACAAATGGGGGGGGGAAACAGACTGCAAATGGCGGCGGTGGCGGCCGGTCAGAAGACCAGCCGAAGCCGCCGCTGGAGCTGCCGCCTTCCGGAACATCCGCCCCAGGTAAGTCTTGTCCCGGGGGGGATCCGCGGGGGGGGGGTGGCAGGCCGTTCCACCACGGAGTTCGAGGGGCCGAATGCACTGGCATTCAGCCTCACTGAGATCTGTGGCGGAATTCTCTGACATCCCTAAAAAACCATCCCAAAGTAAAATAAATGCAAGAAAGCAAAGTGGCTGTCTGATGAGGCTTTACAAGTAGGGATGTCAGAGGATTCCTCCACGGATCTCAGTGAGGCCAAATGCCAGTGCATTCAGCCCCCCAAAATCTGTGGTGGAACGAAGCCCCGCCGCCCCACCACACCGCAAAAGGCACGCGAAATGGAGCACTCACCTGGTGCCGTTCGTGCTGCCTTGCGAATGGCAGCCGCGTCTGCGGCTGCCATTCGCTCCCCCATTTTTGCCATGATAGGCTACATAAATACTTACGTAGCCTATCACGGCTAATGCAGGGATGCCATTTGTGTCCCTGCGGAGGCCGTGATAGTCTATGTAAATATTTACGTAGCCGATCACGGCAAAAAAACGGGAACGCAAATGGCAGCTGCCGTAGCCACCGCCATTTGCGTCCGCAGGCGTTGCATGCCTGCAAATGCACCTGGCCGGCTGGCCGGGTTAGGATTTTGGGGGGAGGCGCAGAGCGCCTCTCCCCCACCGCAAATCACCCCTTCAAAAAGGTAAGTGACTTTCGCACATCCCTATTTACAAATAGCTGAGGAAAGAGGGGAACTGAAAAGCAAGGGACAAAGGGGAACTTTGTCCAACTGAATATATCCAAATGAATGCAGAGTTCCAGAGAATAGCAAGAAGAGATAAGAAGGCCTTCTTAAATGAACAGTGCAAAGAAATTGAGGAAAACAATAGCATGGGAAAGACTAGAGATCTCTTCAAGAAAATCGGAGATATCAAGGGAACGTTTTGTGGAAAGATGGGCATGATAAAGGACAAAGAAGGCAGGGACCTAACAGAAGCAGAAACGATTAAGAAGAGATGGAAAGAATACACAGAAGAACTATACAAGAAATATCTTAATGTCCCTGATAGCCACGATGGTGCAGTCACTGAACTTGAGCCGGACATCCTAGAAAATGAAGTCAAGTGGGCCTTAGGAAGCATTACTAACAAAGCTAGCAGAGATGACAGTATTCCAGCTGAGCTAATACTGAAAGCTGCTGCTGCTAAAGTGCTGCACTCAGTATGCCAACAAATCTGGAACAGTCAACAGTGGCCACAAGACTGGAAAAGGTCAGTTTACATTCCAGTTCCAAACAAGGGCAACGCCAAAGAGTGTTCAAACTACCGTACAATTGCGCTCATTTCACATGCCAGCAAGGTGATGCTCAAAATCCTACAAGCTAGGCTTCAGCAGTATGTGAACCGAGAACTACCGAAAGTACAAGCTGGGTTTCGAAGAGGCAGAGGAACTAGAGATCAAATAACCAACATTTGCTGGATCATGGAGAAAGCAAGAGAATTCCAGAAAAACATCTACTTCTGCTTCATTGACTACGCTAAAGCCTTTGATTGTGTGGATCACAACAAACTGTGGCAAATTCTTAAAGAGATGGGAGTACCAGACCACCTTACCTGTCTCCTGAGAAACCTGAATGAGGGTCAAGAATAGGGATGGACGAAAGGGACTTACCTCATCCCGCAGCTTGCTTCGCTTCTCCCCCCGAAGTTCAGGCGAGGGGGGGGAGGCACCCTGCCTCGCCCGGCCGAAATTCAGGCTGGGGGGGAGGCGCCCCATCCCTCGCTGCCGAAATTCAGGCCGGGTAGGAGCGCCCCGTCTACCCAGCCGCGAAAAAAAAAGTAACACACACACACACCGTGATAGGCTACGTAACGATTTACGTAGCCTATCACGGCTAGATTTCCAAAGTCAGCCGTGATAGGCTACGTAAATCGTCACGTAGCCTATCACGGGTGACTTTGGAAAAAAAAGAAAAGAAAAGCGCGTACGCAAATGGCGGCTCCCATGGGGACCGCCACTTGCGTTCCTTATTTTGGCACGTCTAGTCTATGTAAAGATTTACGTAGACTACGGCGAAAATAAGCGCAACGCAAATAGCGTGCCCTTATTTTCGCCGTAGTCTACGTAAATCTTTACATAGACTAGACGTGCCAAAATAAGGAACGCAAGTGGCGGTCCCCATGGGAGCCGCCATTTGCGTACACGCTTTTTTTTTTTCCCCAAAGTCACCCGTGATAGGCTACGTGACGATTTACGTAGCCTATCACGGTTGACTTTGGAAATCTAGCCGTGATAGGCTACGTTAATCGTTACGTAGCCTATCACGGGTGTGTGTGTTTTTTTTTACTTTACTTTTTTTTTTGCAATGGCGGCGGCAGCAGCCAGTCGGGAGACCGGCCCCCGCCCCCAACGAAACGCCACCGAAACGCCGCCGGGTCCCGCTGCCAAGAGGGACATTCGCCAAAGGTAAGTCCAATCCCGGGGGGGCGGGGGGGCGGCGGAGAATTTCCCCAACACTTTCGGGGGGCCGAATGCGTCGGCACTCAGCTTCCCGAAGATTCGTGGAGAAATTCTCCGCCAACCCTAGTCAAGAAGCAACAGCAAGAACTGGACATGGAACAACCGATTGGTTCAAAATTGGAAAAGGAGTTCAACAAGGCTGCATATTGTCGCTCTGCTTATTTAACTTATATGCAGAGTACATCATGAGAAACGCCGGGTTGGAGGAATCACAGGTCGGAATTAAGATTGTTGGGAGAAATATCAACAACCTCAGATACGCAGACGATACCACCCTAATGGCAGAAAGCGAAGAGGATCTAAAGAGCCTCTTGTTGAGGGTAAAAGAGGAGAGTGCAAAAGCTGGTTTGAAACTCAACATTAAAAAAACGAAGATCATGGCACCTGGCCCCATCACTTCCTGGCATATAGAAGGGGAAGAAATGGAAGCAGTGACAGATTTTATTTTCTTGGGCTCCAAGATCACCGCAGACGGTGCCATGAAAGTGAAATCAAATTAAAAGACGCTTGCTCCTTGGGAGGAAAGCTATGGCAAACCTTGACAGCATATTAAGGAGCAGAGACATCACCTTGCCGACAAAGGTTCGTATAATCAAAGCTATGGTTTTTCCAGTAGTAACGTATGGCTGTGAGAGCTGAACTATAAGGAAGGCTGAGCACCGAAGAATTGATGCTTTCAAACTGTGGTGCTGGTGAAGACTCTTAAGAGTCCCCTGGACTGCAAGGAGGTCATATCAGTCCATCCTAAAGGAAATCAACACCGACTGCTCATTGGAAGGACAGATACTGAAGCTGAAGCTCAAATATTTTGGCCACCTAATGCGAAGAGAAGACTCACTGGAAAAGACCCTGATGCTGGGAAAGATTGAAGGCAAAAGGAGAAGGGGACGGCAGAGGATGAGATGGTTAGATAGCATCACCGATGCAATGAACATGAACTTGAGCACACTCCGGGAGAGAGCAGAGGACAGGAAGGCCTGGCGTGCTATGGTCCATGGGGTCATGAAGAGTCGGACATGACTAAACAACTGAACAACAACAATTCCTTTCATAGCTCTTGTTCAATCATGCCAGAGATTGTGTTTAGTTCCAGCTCAGTCCTAGAGGGCGGGGATGCATCTCCCCCTGGTGAAGTCAGAGATCAACCCTGCCTTCCACCAGGAGGAGTCACCATCTTGAAGGTGAAGACTGTTCTCTGGTCACCATTGAGAATGGCAATTTGTAGTAGATCAAAACGCTCTCTTCCCTTCAAATAACTCTTCTTTGAATAATATTATAGACAATTCTACATTAAATGCTTTAATTGAAGAGGATATTGTTTTAGTACAAACACGAAAGATCTGATGAGCCTCTATAATTTATGGTAGCCATTAAAAAGCTGTGGCTGCTGGCAAAACACAAGTGAAAGCCTAAAGCTGAAACAGATGTGATTTGAAAAAAATAATGTTGAGAGAAGCGTCAGCACAGTGATCCAGCCAAGCAAGGACAGCCTTTCATATAGGCATGTTTTGGACAATATTATTTGTGCTGCCTATATTGCAGATATATAGTTACATACATATGATGGTGCTGCGAGGGTGGTTAGTTGTAATTTTAATAATGTTTAAGAATTTACAGGTTTTCATATTATTATTTGGACAATATTAACTTATTAAATGCTACATTTCAGAGTTTATTTAGGGGCATTTGAAAATATTGAAACTGTCCTTAGCCATTGCTGTAGATATTCAAATAAATATTGAGCTTTTAAATAATAGAGGTAATTTCCGTGAGCAGGGAAAACAAATATCTATGCATGACATGAAGCAATGCTTTAAAAATGGTGATGTTCTCATATTCCAATAAGGAAATACAGTTATTTCTTCTAATGGCTTTTTCACATCAGATAAGCAGACACAAAAATTATGACAGAAGACAGCCAATGTTGCAGTCAGCTGTCAGATATACACAGAATGATGTTTTTAAGATATTATTTTTCTTTTAAATAAAACAAAAAAGAATCCAAATCAACTCTTCATGCCAGAGTTAAATGATTCTGTGCTCTAAGTCTCCAGTTTTAAATTCCTAGACTCCACGGAACCAAGAGTTCAAACGCAGACGGGACCACTGATATTTTCATCCTTTTGACAGAGACATATCACATACCGTTCACTTTACTTGGATTCTTTCACTTGGGACTTTAAAGATATAGTGTCAACTAAACTTAAAAAAAGAAGATAATATGCCAGGTAAAATTATTTTAAAATGTTTCAATCTGATTGTAAAATCTGAAGAACTTGCTTAGTTAAGAACTTTATATATTAGTGGCAAATGGACTAGACAGGCCACCCTTAAAGCAAATTAATTTGAAAGTACCTTGTTTTCCTGAAAATAAGCCATTGGAGTAGGAAACTATTAGGGAAACCTCTAAGGCTGTCAAGGGTCTAAGGCAGGGGTGGGCAACCTGCGGCTGTCCAGATGTTCTGGCCTACAACCCTCATCATCCCTCACCACTGGCTACGTTGGCCAATGGGAATTGTAGGCCAAAACATCTGGAGGGCCACAGGTTACTTACCCCGGCTAAAGAATTTCTAACAACATAAGCAAAAAGGCATTCACTTCACAACACTATATTTTAAAAACTAATTATAGACTTCGTTACTTCAAAACTAGTACTACTTTGAGATGCAGTTGTTTAGGGGTTCCAGTAACTATAGTGCAGGAGTTTGTGTCAGAGCATTATCAATCTGAACCAAGACTTCATTCTAACAGTTTTTAAGACCAACATAGAAAAAGTTAGGTGTACCTATATTCCATTGTAAAAAATGCAATTAAAAGCACACAATTAAGTGCTTAAGTCCCAATTGATTTAAGTCCCATTTTTCTAATTATCATCCTTGGATATTGACATAAATGAGTGTTGAGGACCTATATAGTCTTGAATTCATTAATAGACATCTGACCACCTACCTGAAAGTATGGTATCAGGTAAGTTTAACTATTTTTAATGAAGATTTCTGGAGTAACAAAAATGGGGTGGGGGGAGTCAGGTCAAGGCATAGTATTCCATACAATAGATGTAATCACATGAGACCCTATGGACCATAGCAGTCACAGGGAGTAGATCAGAAGCATTTGCTTCTATTTTCAATTAACTGTTCTTTGTCATTCTCTCTGAGCCCAGACAAACTGTGGTTAGTTTTAACTATGGTTTGTCCAAACAAGCTAGCTTCAAAACATGGTTAATTATCCTGGCTTGTTTGGATAAACCATAGTAAATATTAACCACAGTTCCTGTTTTGAACATAATGACAAATTGTGGTTCCTTGAAAATGGAATGTTTCCAATATCCTTGTGGCCGCACTGGTGGAGAGGGGATGGGAGAGAGCACAAGTCTGAGGCTCGTGCATGTAATGATAAAATGTGGCTTAGCGTTACACGTGAGCCACACAAGTATGGTTTGCACGGAAAGCCAAAAGAGAATGAGTGGTTTCCTAAATTCTCAGCTCCCACCTTTACCCAGAGAGAAGCCATGTCTTGAAACAAGAAGATTCACAGAAGGGCTCAGTGGGAAGTCTTCCTATGACTGTCTGTAACAACGTTAATGCTGGAGAAATGCAGAAAGGACTGGCGGGGGGATAGGGCACCAGGAAGAAATGGAACAGGATCAAGAGGAGGAGGATGAAAACTTCATCTCCAGTAATAGAGAGTGTTCCAAGATCAGTATATTGGTAAGGATTTTTCCAGTTAGCATAATATTAAACTATGAATGACTTAAGTGAAGGGCTCTTTACTCGTAGTTCAGTTTATAATTGTTTTTACCTTGAACCCTAGTAGATAACACCAAAGACCCATTTAATCTGCCATCTTCTTCCCCATCTTTCATCTTTGCTTATGCTCATGGAGGCCTTAGTGCATATCTGCATCATCAGTTTTGCTCAGGGGAATTGTGCTAGGGGTTTTTAAAACATTTATACAAATTCATAAAAATCGAGCATTTTAATACTAATTAATTCTAATATATTTCCTTACTAATTTTTCTTGTCCCTTGACTTCAATTTGAACCTTTTAGAAAATAGTTTTAAAATTTATTTTAATTTTAAAATTTAATTTTAAAATTATATCTAAATTATAAAACTTCTGCCCAGGACGCACATGGTTTCAAATGGACTATGAAATAAGCATGTCTTTAATGGCCCTGCGATGGTAGTATCTGTCAAATTCTGAGCAGACGTTAAGAGATACACAAACAGTAGTGGCTGTTAGAAACTTTCACTGGAGTATATAACTCATGAAGGATAGTATCAGTGACAGGTTTACTGGGGTCCATGCTGTTAAATACTTGGGCTCACTGTCAGGATGATTCCCATAAGGGCTACTGGTAGGTCCTAGTATTTGTTCAGCAATTCACTCTTATCAACAGTGAACTATTTCTAGTTTTACATTTACTTTAAAAATGATGCTTGAAAATACCAACTCCTGCCTGATTGACATTGCAACACTCCTTACATGAAGGTTTGTTTATATGTAATGATTCTTTGGACAGATTTACAAGTGTCTGTGGAGTTTTAAACGACTATTGCCCAACAGGCATTAAGGGAGAGACACTCAGTTTTGTAAATATTTTAGTTTGTTTGGGGATGTAAAAAAAAAAGTTGAGCCAAATACTGCATTAAATCTGTAGAGTGGCAAACTGTTAATCAGCAGTTCCAGCTATGTTTAATGTTTTGCTAATGATTTCTAAGCTTCGCCATGGGAACCATAATAGCATGTAAGTTCAGGAATTTTAAATAATTCTTCTTGGCATATTCCACCCACATTTTGGCATGTAGGTAATTCTCATACTACTTTTACACTTGATGAACCATACAGTATACAACCAGAGAATATATTTTAAAATGTGTTGCAGTAAATGATTATATAAAGTGACTTTATAGGTGCTAAAACTAGTTACTTTTCTTGATACTAACTCGTTCTTGATACTAAGCTCGTTCTTCTACTCAACAGGCTCCCAGAATGGCATACAGACAGCCCCTTCCTGCAGACTTTCAATCTAAGGGCAGAATCCTATGCATGTTTAGGCAAAAAAAGCATGGCTGGCTCGAACATGCTGAGAGCTGTAGGATTTTTTCTGTCTAAACATTGATAGGATTGTACCTTAAAAGTCATAACCTAAAAGGAAAAAAGGAATGGTGAGGGAAGAGGAAAATAAAGAAACTCAGGCACCAGTCCTTAAAGTTACAAAGCAGCTCTTATAATGACCACGTGGAATAAAAATATTGCAGGGGGTAATGATAACTATTGCAGTGCTTTAACTATTGCTGTCCACTGAATAAGGCATTCAGTTTCCATTTCAGTTTGAATTGAATTTCCTGTGGTTTTTATGCTCTCCTCAGGCTGATAAGGCCATGCAGTATTGAGTGAGCCTTAAAAGGCACTGTAATTGACAGTTAGAATCATTTTCTTCATTGTATAGACAGACCAATGTTCGGGATATTTAATATATTTATCCTGAGTGAACCAGAGATCCACACTAGTGTAACAGCCAGCCCCATGATATAAACAGCAATTTCAGTCTCCCATTTATATCACTGCCTTGGTCTTCAGCTCTTTGCTGCTATTCTTTGGCTAAAGTCTAAATACAGTGTTTGCTGTAGAATTGCCCTATTAAAGTCATTTGAACCTCTCCAGAGGAAATGAGTTGCATCTCCAAGTTGGATTCTTAATCCTTACGTCTGCCCTTCACCATAATTCCTTAGCCATCATTCCAGTGTGGTCACAGGATGAGAAATGACTGTTTACTACAGTACATTTCATTATCAAGGGAGAAGACTGGAAGGAGCATGAAGAGTCATTAGTGGAAACTGTGTGTTTCTTCCAGACCTCTCTAGGAGTCCATTGAGGAAGTCGTTTTGTGTCTGTCTTCAGAATTTTTTAAGAATCCAGGCTCCTTTAGAACCTTCCTTATCTGTGGTTTAAACAAAACAGTCACCCCTCTTCTCCATAAAACTGACTAGGACAAGCATGAGCATGCACTTTTACACTGAACATGTGTGTCTCTTTCACTTGCTGAATTACAGCCTACTCCTGCCCCCTGTTTCAGCTGCTATGGCCCAGGCAGAGGCCAGAGCAGCACCTCTACAAGGCAGGTGGGACAGATCCTTGCATCTCTGCCCCACTTGCCTTTCAGAAATGCTCAAGTCCCATGCTGCAATGATTTGCCTGTGCAAACTTTCAGCTGCACTAAGTTATATTTTATTATATAATATAGTATTATGTGAACTGCCCAGAGAGCTTTGGCTATTGGGTGGTATGGAAATGCAGTAAAGAAAATACATGAAGGGCACTAGATTGGAAGGTCGCAGTGGCACTTGGATAAAGTGCTAGAGCCCATATTCAGTATTCCTTCCCTTTCTAGCAGTGTCAGTGTCAGAGGGCAATAGGTGGTAGTTGTGGTGGGGAGCATAGAAGGAGCAAACTACATTTCATTGTTCCACATGTTGAATTTCTGAAAGAGAAATAATGGTATCTTTCACAGTAACACCTCCATTGTAAGCATATTTTCTCTGAAGTAAGTCCTGTTGGGAAGGATCCAATGGTGTCTGGCTGTTAGCGCTATTGACATTGCACTGGTGGAAACCAACACAAGAGAGCTTTGACTATGGGGCAGTATAGAAATGTTAATAATGATGTGCAATGATGATAGCTCTTGCCAGCATGATGGGTTTCCAGGAGACCCATCACGCTAATAAGTGCTGTTGACATCACAAAAGCATTGGTTTCCACTAGCACAACCTAAATAGCGCTAGTGGATATACACTTTTGGATCCTTCTCATTGATTTGATAGGAGTAACTGCCAAGTGAGCATGCTTAGGATTGCAGCCTTAGTTTAATTTCCAGTTTATAATTCCCTCATAATGACTTCATTCAATAACAGGGCTCCAGCAATGGGGTAGACAGAGTGCAGAGGTGCTACTTGTGTGGCGCAGTGTCTTATTGTGTCCATGTGGCGGATGAAAGGAACAAACCACAGACACCAACTTAAATGAGTTATTAAATTGGCCACAGCTTTATTGACTTGAATAGGATTGGCGGAGGCATAGGGCATGGATCCACCATCGGGCAGCTCACCTGCTGCCCGATTTTCCTTCCTGGCCTGCCTGCCAGGAGTGTTGGTGATGGGTGGAAGGGTCAGAGGCCCACCACTGCACAGATCGCTAACGTGAGCCCTTTCCCCCCACCCCGGATGTGGCACGCTTGCAGCTACCATGCTGGCCTGGTCTTGGTGCCACACCCACCCAGTTCCCTTAAGGGGATCCCACTGCAGGGAAGTGGGGAGCCCAATCCCGCTCCCCCTTCCACATTGATCCAGCCCAATGCCTATCACGCCCCACAAAGTTGTGACATAAACAATACAATTCTACCAAGAGAGCACTCAAATAGTTCAACTTATTTAAACATGGACTACTCTTGCAATGAGGAAGGCGAAAACTCTGCTCCCCCCTTTCTTGCCAATTAGAAGGCAGATAAAATTCCTTCCCAGCCCTGTTACTGGTGACTGAGTTCTGTCCATTGCAAGATCTACTGTTACCAGGGGAGGGTGGGTGGGGAAGGCGGCAACAGCAAAGGCGCCAGCCAACACATGAGTCCTTGCACTTTTATGAGCCCCAGGCAGATGAGAGAGGAAACTGCCTGCCGCTGTTCCCGACAGCGGAGACAACCAGCCTTTTGATTGGCTCAGCGCTCGTACCACAGGGAGGAGGGGTCTGCTGGCGCCGCTGCCCAACCTTTTGCCAGCTGCCTTCCTTTCCTGCCACAGGACCTGTGCACGCTCACAATGGCAGCTCCCCAGTAAGGAGAGAACTGGATTTGTCTGGGCAGAGGGCACTTACTCTTTTTCTCCCCACCCCCTCTGCCATCTATGATGTGAATTTCCATCTTGGTCCATTACAAAGGACACTTCAACCAAGTTGCCAGAGCTGGAGCTTTTCCCCAGCGCTGATTCAGCAGCCCTGATGGATTCTGCTGCTTGGGATGCTACAGGAAGAAGAACTAGCTCTGAACAGTGAAATCAAGGACAAGCAGTCTCCTTAACCCAGAGCCTAGTGCCTGATGTTTTGCTATCCTGTTACTCTGCAGCTCCCCATAAAATCAGACTTTTAAGAACGTAAGAAGCGCCATGCTGGATCAGACCAAGGGTCCATCTAGTCCAGCATTCTGTTCACAAAATGGCCAACCAGCTGTCGACCAGGGACCCACAAGCAGGGCATGAGTGCAACAAGAGAAAATATTAAGTGTGGATATAAGTACTTTTCATAGAATCATAGAATAGTAGGGTTGGAAGGGGCCTACAAGGCCATCAAGTCCAACCCCCTGCTCAATGCAGGAATCCAAGTCAGAGCATCCCTGACAGATGGCTGTCCAGGCTCGTCTTGAAGGCCTCCAGTGTGGGAGAGCCCCCCCTCCCCAGGTAATTGGTTCCATTGTCGTATTGCTCTTACAGTCAGGAAGTTTTTCTTGAAGTTCAGCCGGAATCTGGCTTCCTGTAACTTGAACCCATTATTCCATGTCCTGCACTCTGCAATGATCAAGAAGAGATCCTGGCCTTCTTCTCTGTGACAACCTTTCAAGTACTTGAAGAGTGCTATCATAAATTTTGTTCCTTATTTAAAAAAAACTCAGCAGACAAGTTGTAACAAATATGTAGTACATTCCAGGCATCTTGTGTGACAAATGCGTCTTGAGTCCTTCAAAAATCAGGCTTGCTCTGTTTATGATAGTTGTCTAAGGGCGCAATCCTATGCATAGAAAAAATGCCTACAATTCGCAACATGTCCCAGCCAGCCATGCTGACTGGGGCATGCTGGGAGTTGTAGAACTTTTTTCTGTCTAAACATGCATAGGTTAAAACTCACATCAATGAATTTTGTTAAAGTTGAATTTGAAATAGGAAATTTATTTCTTTGTACTTATCTTTCGTTTGCAATGTTGTTGCAATATTAGTCTATTATGTTGTTAAGTTTGAGGGTAAGACTAGTAAGAACATTTGTCTTTTAAAACATACTGTACATTCTCCATGCAGTAGTTCCCTTCCATTTTTTTCAGACCTCTGGTCAACAATTAAGGAAGTGGCTCTATACTTTTTTAAAAAACAAACACAGGCCTTTCAGTTTACACTTTTTAACGTTTTTTAAAAAATGGATTATATTCTATTTTTAAGGATGCAAAATGTACAATTAGAATGCTTTTTCTCTTTGTTTGTTTGTTTGTTTACAAGATGAGCTATTTTCATTTTAAATGGCCATGAGGTTTATGTTACATGCTCCTGGTGGCCCACATGTATTGCACGCTTTGATTGGAGTTCTTCTGCACCAGCTTGTAAAGCGTGCAGTGGGTATGTCATAAATTTGTTTGAAAGTTTATTTTTAGGTTGCAAACCTATACTCACTTACTTGGGAGTAGGTCCCATTGAAATCAACAAGTCTTACTTCTCAGTAGACTTTTATTGTATTGCACTGCTAATAAGATCATTATGATGCTCTTTCCTCTCCCAGAATTATTTTTCTGGCCCAGTCTCAGGACTCCAATTGGAAACAGGACCCTATGATCCTGGTTTCGCACATGCCTTTGTGACTGCAGTTTCCAGAGGCTTCATGTGACCCATAAGATGAATAAGAGCTCAGATTTATGTGTGCTTGTGTGTGTATACTTCCAACATGTAAATTTCCTGGAGGCCAATGTAGTTTCAGGTTGATATGAACTTTAGGGCAATCTAAGTGGTGAGGAAGGTCAAAGAAGATGGGAACATTTTATTTGCTTACTTGTTTTACTTCATTTTATGCCACCTTGGTGGCCATCACTACATCTTGTGGTAGGGAATTCCAGATTTCAGCTATCTACTGTGTGAAGAAGTACTTCCCTTCATCTGTCCTGAATCTCCTACCACTCAGATTCATGACATGGTCCTGGGTTCTAATATTATGTGAGAGCAAGGAAAATGTCTACTTATCCTCTTTCTCCACAACATGCATAATTTTGTACAACTCGATCCTATCTCCCCTCACTCTCCTTTTCTCTGAGCTAAACAGTCCCAGTTGTAACCTTTCCTCATAGAGAGCTGCTCCAGCCCCTTGACTATTTTAGTTGCTCTTTTCTGAACTTTTAGCAATACAACAATATCTTTTTTGAGGTGCGGTGGCCAGAACTGTACGCAGTATTCCAAGTGTGGTCGCACCATAGGTTTGTATAAGGGCGTTACGATATTGGCAGTTTTATTTTTTATTCCTTTCCTAATTATGCCTAACATGGAATTTGCCTTTTTTCACAGCACCTGCACACTGGTTTGACATGTTCATCAAGCTATCCAACGCAATCCCAAGGTCTCTTTCTTGGTCAATCACCGCCAGCTCAGATCCCATCAGTTTATATGCACAGTTGGGATTTACTGTTTTTAGTAACTAGGACAGAGTCTGCACTTTTTTAGGTCCTGTTGGAAGCTGGAACTATTGGCTTTTTGAATCACTCAGCTGGGCTGGTAACTGCTATACCACTCCCCACTTCTTTATAGTCATGGCACTGTAGTATATCAGAGATCACAGCAATAGCTCTTCCTATCTGCAAACTGCCCCAGTGACACAGGGAATAAGGCTGCCAAAAGGAGTAAGATTCGTGCACCCCATTACCTGCTCCCCATTTGAGACCACTGGTGCCTTACAGATGGGTCAATAAAACATATGAAACACATGACTTAATACTAGCACATCTTTCCCTTAAAACCTAAGGCTTAAGTACATTCACCTGGCACTCCCTGTCTAAGTTGGGACTTACCAGTGTGGAAGAAATCTTCTTGGATTCGTGATGTCTAAAAGTTAAATATCAGCTCCAGTTCAAATTCTTACACTGCTTTGCCCATTATATAATAATTTATTATAGCCACTATACAGAGTACATGGAATAGATTTTTTTTTTTTTACAAAAAAATGCAGTAAAATCTGGACTCAGCATCCCATGGTAGGTGTTATTAAATCTCCTGATCCACAAAAGTGTGCATAATCCCCTCTATTTTCAAAGTAGCTGCAAAGATTGGAACTGTAGTATTCCCCTAGGTAATTATAGGTAGTAATGCAAATGGGGAGTTGTTAACTGAAAATCATAGTCAGTACTCTCAAATATATTAAGTTACACAAATTTAAAGCTCTTATCCAGGCACTTATCACTCTCTTTGAATTCTTTCTCACATTACTACCTATATAACCAGTAATAAGTGCCTATCTGCCATTTATCTCTAGGTACTTTTGAAATGGATTAGTAGAACTAATTAAAATAAATATTAACTGGATTATCACTTGACTCACCAAAAACTATCCCATTCCTTCAATTTATTTTCAGCACATAGTGCTGCATTTGATTAACAGTATGGTATATACCATTTACAATATGGTATGAAAGCATTCTTGTTAAATGCAAATAAGGATCATTGCATCACTACAAATCACTCATATCATCATTTCCTATTAAGCTGGCCTCTTTATCTCATTATTTTTCTTTAAATTCCCTCACCTCACCTTATTGCCATTCTTCAAATATTATGCTGACATAATGATATGCAATGATCCAGTATTACGAACTGTGAATCAATTAATCTGCTTTCATTTCTTCAGATTTGCATCTCTTTCTAGTCTGAAATCTTAAGAATGTTTAAGGTACAATCCTATGCATGTCTGGCTGGAGAATGCTGGGAGTTGTAGGACTTTTTTCTGTCTCAACTTGCATAGGATTGTGCCCTTAGTTAAGAGGAACATCCATATAAATCAACAGAACTGATTTCCATTATATGAGTATGAGATCAGGATGTTAGGCTGTAAATTACATACCTCTTTGTTTATAAATCATCTAAAGGTGTTTATTCAGATGTATGCACCACAGAATTCATTGAGACTAAGTACGTGTGCACAGGATTGTAGCCAGGGTCTTGATAATCACAAAAGCCATATAATCACAAAATCCAAAATGCTTTATAATAATAAATAATCCAAATATCATCATCATCCAAATATATAATAATAATCTAAATACAATAAATATAATGTAATATAAATATTATAATAATCCAAATATATAATCATCATTCCAAATATATAATCCAAAATGCTACAGAATGCTTTCACAGTATTGCTAGAGCCACCTGGATTGTTTTACTCAGCTGCTCTTTGAATCATCCAGACACCTCTAAAAGAAAGTGCACTGTTGAGTCTTGTAGTGTCTTATGGTAGTATGGGTTATGAGAGCTAATTTCGGGGTGGTTAATATGTAGAGAATCCTGTTTCACGGAGTGAGGCCAGACTGTAATTGTGAAGCTAAACATAATCCAGGATATTCCCTGCTGGAGGAAGGCATTTTATTTGATTTGATTTTTAAAATACATTTTAATGACTAGTCTTTTTGTTAAGAATGCACTTGATGTGGGTCAATAAAATCACTATCCTTAAAGAGAAGTTTTTCTCAAAGGATTCAAAATATATATAATACCTCTACTATTCTGATGAGAGACAGTTCTTGCATTCGTGCCCTTGTCTGTTTCTACAAGAAAAGATGTCGTATGAAATATCCATTACTTGAGGATGTTTGAATATTATTTTGGTCTTTAACGCTGAACTTTAACACTGAACTTGTCCTTGACAGTTTGTGAAAAACAGATGAAAGTGGTTTTGAGAGACTCGCCTAAAGAACATCTCCAGCCCTTTAAGGATAAATTGGAAAGCTTTTTCTTGAAAGGTATGTGCTTTCTAATGCTGTTTGTTCATATGTATTCTCATGTTTTGTTCAATTCTCTGTGGGTCTCCTCTTAATAATGGTTCAGACAATACAGAATGTTGGTGCTCATCTCTTCACATGGATGGGAAGGGGAAACAGTTTCAGCTGATACTGCAGCACTTAAACCAGCTACCTGTTAACTTCTGAACTAATGCAAGATGGCCTGAGAAACTACCTACAAAGGTCATAATATTTTGAAGACATGGCATAGCTCAGAGAGACCTCTCCCTAAATGATCCCTCTCCAGCCAATCTTTGCTCAGCCAGGTCCTGCACAGGATTGCCTCTTTGAAGGAAGCTGGAATTGTATGGGAATGGAGCAGGGTTTTCTCAGCAGTGGCCCCAAAATGATGAAATAGGCTGTCCAGTAAGATCAATCTGTGCTAGTCGCTACTAATATTTTAATATATAGTTTTATTTAATATTAACTGATTTTTTTTATTTCTACCCTGCTCAACAATAAAATAAAATAATCTCAGGGTGGCTCACAATCAATGAAAACAAAACAATAAACAACAAAACAAGAATGAAAGAGCAGAGATGATAATAAATCACACTTGAGTGTAAGCAAGTTGATTAAATTCACTGGAAAATAAAAGGGTCTTCGCCTGGTAATAAAACATATGAGTAGTTGCCAGGTGAGCCTCTGTTAGGAGAAACAGGGCCACAGCAGAAAAGGTCCTCTCACTAGTTGCCAGCCACCTAATTTCAGATGGTGGAGGCACCTAAAGAAACAAAGGTGACATTGGCAGGTACATGAAGGAAAACATGGTCCTCCAGGTACCCAAGCTGCATAAGGATTTAAAGGTAAGTGTGCTGTCTCCATGCCTATGTGCCCTGCATATAAACACTTTTTAGCCAGTTTAATTCAAGCCTCTCTTTAAATCCAATGAACAATTCTTTACTGAACAGTCTCTTTCAGTGGAACAACAAAGAAATCATAACTCGCAAGCCACAGGAAATGGGGACGATGTCACAAATGAGGGTTGGGTCCAGTGGGAAATTATTGGTGGATGCTGGATAAAAAGGGATGAGGCCTGGTAAAAACAGAGTATTCTCTCCCAGGTCTTTTGAGCCTTGTGCTTCTTTGGGCTGAAAGTAGAGAAAGACTCCTGCCCAAAGGAAAGTCTCTACTAGTTCATCTCAGACTGCTAGGATCTAGCTACAGAAGGCCTGGCTAGCAAATCCTTGATTTCTCCACTCACAGTATAAACTTACACATTTCTTATACTTTAATACAGTACCAAGCGGGGGGCAGCACAATAAGCACCAGCACTTTGAATTGTGTGTGGAAACAGGCTGGCCACTAGTTAAATTATTAAGATTAGCAGGGTGTGTTCCTTTGGGCCAGTGCCAACTAGCAACCATATTCTGGAGTAGCTGAAGTTTCCAAGAGAGTCCAATGGCAGCTCCATGTCTAACTCACTGCATTAATCAAGCCCGGAGGTTTCCTCAGCATAGGGTGCAATCCTCCGGCCACTAAACAGCAGCTAGACAGCCATAAGATTGGTTAGTTTCTGGGAACTGACCTCGGAGCCCGCGCTCCAAGGTCAGTTCCTGGAGAACCCCCTCCTCCCCCGCTGCCTCGTAGGTGGCGCAAATCTTCCCTCCACTCTGTGCTTGTAAGAGCAGCACAGAGCAGGAGGAAAGGGGGCATTCCCTGGCAGGGAGTTCATGCCGATACGACACTTCTCATGTGTTGTCTGGCCTCCCCACCCTGTGCTCTGATGTCCTGCAGCTGGACGGCCAAAGTCGGCCATCTAGCTGCGAACACAGGGTGGCTGGAGCACGGAGGAGAAGATCCCCGCTGTGCTCCTCCCATCGTGCATTGGATAGGCAGTCACCTCCGAGTTTGGATGCGGCCATCACTCTGCATAGGGTTGCTCCCTTAGATAAGTAACTGTAGCCAGGCTATCTCTAAGAGGGGATGCGCTGGTGGATGGCACTATGTGTTGCAAGCCTCCAGTGACAAAGCTGGATCAGTTAGCGCCCCCAAACTGTAAGACTGATTATTAAGGGGAAAGCACAACCCCACCTGGAACAGTGAACACCACCACAGTCAGAACTACTGACCAGCAGCACCTCCATCTTGTTAGGACTGAGCATCAGTTCCCTCATCCAGTCCATTACTTACCCCAGACACCAGTTCAGCAGTTCTGCAGCCTCAACTGAATTAAAAGGAGAAGTCAAACTGAGTGTTATCAGCAATTCAATGGTACTTCACTCCAAATCTCTAGGTGACCTCACTCAGTGGCTTCATGTAGATATCAGATAGTTGAGGGGATAAGATCAAACCCTGCAGGAACTTACAGCAGCAAAGCCATGTGCTGCATGAAATACGTTATCTCGTGTAGTCTAAATCTACTGTACTAATTCTAATACTATGAGAGAAGGTGGAGAGATTCTGTCCACTTCCTTGGCACTATAAATGATTGTATAAAGCTCTCCCACCTTAGTAGTCTTTTTTTTTTCTAAACTGAACCCTACAAACACTGTAGCATTTCCTCTTAGGGCATCTCTACACCAGCCTAAAATCCTGCATTTAAAATAGGGCTTTCTGCTTCCATTTTAAATGCAGATCATAGTGACTCCCTATTTCACGTGCTCCCCTTCCCCCTCCTTCTCCCCGTATCTGAGTCTTCCATTATCTTTCATTGATCTTGCTCCTCTTCTTGCCTCTTTTCCTCTTTTCATGGAGGTAACTGAAGCGGAACACAAGGGAATAATTTGATAGCTCATTATCTGCGATCTATTTAAAAACAGATCAAAGGGCATCTAGTGCAGGAGACGCCCTGGAGGGTCATGGCATCATGTAAAGAGCCCACAAACTTCCGTGAAGGAGCAATCACAATCACAGGATAAAAGCTCCATCTAGAAAAGGTGCTCCACTTCCATAATTCTATTGCTGTTTTCTGCACTTTTTCCAGCGCTGCAATATTATTTTTGAGATGTGGGGATTAGCATGGCAATTGCAACCATGTTATAGATGTATATAAATATACTGGCTGTTTTATTGTCAGTCCTTTCCCTACTAATCCCAAGCAAGGACGTTTGCTGTGCTCTCTCGCTCTGTTGTTGCACACTGAGATTTTCACTGAGCTATCCACTGTGACCCCAAGATGTATTTCCTGGTTAGTCAACATCAGTTAAGACCCCATCAGTTTATACATGAAGCTAGGACTTTCTCCTCCAATGAGTACTTAGTTACACTGACCAGCTGCAGCTCGCTGTGGTTTATTTATTGTGTCATGTGAACCTGGCAAGGGTTAAAAAGCCCTCCTGTAACCCTGAAACAGACCATTAGTTAGGCGAGGGTTGTTTAACGCTCGCATAACCCATGCTCATGTAGTTTGCATGACACAACACAACAATCCCCAAGTGGGGGTTGCATATTCAATATGGTAGCTGCACTCACTCTGCACATGCTGCAGCCTCACCGTGGGTTAAATAACCCATGGTGGGCTGTTGTATGTACAGCCCCATTGTATCTCATCATTTGTTGGCCCTTCAGAAAAAAATCACATTCAGTCCTAGTTGGTCCTATTGAAGTCAACAGGTTTTATACATGCTCAACCTTTTCTGGAATGTACTTTTGGATATCACAAACTACAGTTAGGAACACAAATCTAGTATTGTCACAGCAGTTATATGAGACTCTCCTAAGGGAAAGCAGAGCCAATTGTAGCATACGTGGTGCCTATACAAGGAAATTGATATTCCCAAGTGGACAATATCTCTAAAAATGACTTCAGCAATTTAGTACCAAATGTCTGAGAAATCACATGCATGGAGACAGTTTGATTATGTGAGTCGCAACACTTACAATTTCCTTTTTCTTCTGTAAACATGCCACACTAATGTGAAGGAGACTTCCAGCTTCACCTTTATGATCTTCCCAAATCTGAATAATTTGAACCATTTTTTTTCTATCTAGAAATGGGGCTCGATCTGCTTTAATAGTGCACTTGTAAAACCATATGTGGTAGATTATGTTTAACATTTCCTAATAGGTGTTCAATTTTTAAAAAAAATCTTATTTATTTTTTTAATCATCATAACCGAGAGCACAATGTTATACATGTTTTCCCCAAGTACATCCCACTGGGTTCAATAAGGTTTACTCCCATGTAAATGGGCAGAAGATTGCAACCCAGGACTATAAACTTCTCAACATAGATCCCAGCTCCTCACTAATGATATGTTTCTAGAAAATGTAATATGTGTGTTAAGCCTCCCCATAAACTTAGCAGGGTTCCTGCAAGAAAAGGCCTCCGCAGTAGGACTGTTTGAGCCACGGGTATGTCTGTTCTGGTGGTCTTTTCATCTCATTTAATTAGCAGTTTATATTTATGGCTCCAGCAGTAAGTGAGCTTGAGAAAGCACTGTGTATATGTGCACATTAACACCAGCAGTCTCCCACGCTTAGAGAGAGAGAGAGACTTCCACCAAACTCTCTATGCCAACCTTCTGTTCAAATTAAGCAACACTACCTAATCAGCAAAAACCTATAGAAAAGAAACCTGGCTCCATTTCCTATTATTCTCCCAACACTTTTCTAAAGAGCAACAATTTCCTTTTTCCCAGTGTATTGTATGATATTTGTGTTTTGATAGTAAGGGTAGGAAATGCCATGCTGAATTAGATTTGGTGTCTAGGGGCCAAGGTGGACATGACACCATTCATGCAAGCAGGGGAGTTTTTAACCTTATGGCATGCACTGTAAGGAACCCTCATTGAGCTGTTCTTTTGTTTGTTTGTTTAATTTACAAACAAATATTTTTCTTCATGCTTGATGGATCCCCTAAGACCTAAGTAGTTAGACACCCAACCTCTTGGTGCTTCCCTTGTTCTCTTCTCCTTCAAATCCCTCCTGAAAACCCATCTCTTTGTGAACTGGGGGGCAGGGGGAGAGCAAACTAAACATTCTCCTAATCATGCATAATGGAGCTGTGCATGATTGTAGTCCCTACTCTTCTGCAAGTGCACATGGTCCCTATTCAAATCAGGGCCATGGTGCTTTGGGAGAGAAGGGCTTATGCTTCCACCCCACCTGTTTTCGTCCCATAATTCCACCCACCCCTGCGGAGGGGATTTAAAAAAGAAAAAACTCTTTGAAAGTGGGGGAATATAAGCTGCTGCTTGTAGAGTTTGTACTTGGGGGATTTAGAAAGAGAGAAAGGAACAGGATCTCAACAGCTTCCTGTCCACCAGCAGCAGTGGATCATTCCCAAAGTCCCATGTATTATGTTTTTATTCATTTTTATTTTTTAAAGGGCTGGATGCGCCTGATCTCGTCTCATCTTGGAAGCTAAGCAGGGTCAGCCCTGGTTAGTACTTGGATGGGAGACTGCTTGGGAATCAGGCTTCCTGCATTGAGCAGGGGGTTGGACTTGGTGGTCTTGTAGGACCCTTCCAACCCTATGATTCTGTGTCTATGTCTAATTATGTAGTGTACACTCTGTCTTTTTGCAAAGGTACACAAGGCAACTGACATACAACTAGTACCATACAAAATAAGATAAACATACTTAATTTGGATCCAGAGTAAGCTAGTTGCACAATTGAACTTAGGTCCCATTGAAATCAATTTATCCTGTAAGGTATTACAGGATCAAAATCCATTAAAGAAATTACATAAAAGGTGGCAAAGCAATCCTAACCCCCAGATCCACTGGCTGGTGAGGATTAGGATAGGACGGACAAGCCCTTCCCCACCAGCAGAGAGGAGCTCCCCAGGTATACTGCAGAGCACTCCAGTGGCATACATTTACAACTGGTGTTGCTCCCTCCAGTGGTAGAGCCCAAATGAAGCCTTCTGGAGGAATTGGCTTTGAATCCTCTGCATTCAAAGCCCCTCCATTCCCTCGAGGGTCCCCAGGATTGGGCCCCTCAGTTAGGTCTGCCTGGGACTGGCATTAGTTAAACCTATTGGGGGGGGGGGGGTTAAAAATAAAAAATCTGCTGGACTAAAAAGCCTGGTAAAGCCCCCCCCCCCTCTGGCCAGTGTGGTCTGGCAGGGCTTTGGAAGTGACAATCAGTCCACCACTTCAATCCCCCTTCTCACCCCATTGAAATCAATGGGGCATAAGTGTAAATAACTTGCAGTGCAGTCCTAGCGCCCTCAAGTTGCCTGATGTAGGGGGTTACAATATGGAAGAATTTGGTGGTTAGAAAGCTTGTGCTGGCAAAGTTCCTGCTAGTGGTAGCTAGTGGCCCTCCCAAACAGGACCTTCCAGAAATGGGGCATGAGTGGGGAGGAGACAGCTTTGGATCCACTGGATCCAAACTTGCTCTGTTCTCCCAAGATGGGCCTATTTGTGCTACAACAGCCTGGAACTGGCATAGCTAATTTTCCTTGCATTGCTTTCAGTGGTCGTGTTGGGGAAATGATCCCCGGCAGTGATCCAGTGGGCTGAAAATCCAGGGCAAACTAAGCACCCAAACATCATTGGGCTTGGGATGTGGCAGTAGCTGTGCCGCTCTGCTTCTCCCTGCCCCCACTTGGGATGGTGCTGCCTGTCTGGATTCAACCCTCTATGTTGTGATATATGTCCTCCACCTAGTCCCTTCCACAATCTGAGGAACTCTGATTAGCTCTAGGTAAACAATGCCTGCTGAGTGGCTATTTGTGGCACTCTTCTCCTTTCTTTTTTTTAATTTAGTTTAGTCCTTTGAAAACAGGATTATCAATTTGTGATTTTAAAAAGGGACGGTCTTGGAAAGAGCCAGGAGCAGGGTCAAGAGGCAGGTTTTGGTGGGTCTGGAGAGAAGTCAGTTGTGGGGATATTACTATCAGAAATATCTGAGTTATTCTGGAAATTATCTGATACATGTATGCAAGGCCAAATTACTAAATACTTAGGTAAAATGGGACTACCTAATGGATGGCCAACCCTATTTGAAAAAAGCGATGCCTTTCTATACTTTTCTGTGATGCCCTTAATTCTCTCAGCAAGGCTCCCTTCCTTCCCTAGTGATTTTAAAAATCTGTCTTTTTAATAATACAATGACCTGCATAATTATATGTTTGTACGTTTAGCTTGCCAATGTACACGCTGTTGGTGGTTTTCCTCATATGAATTAGAGTTTTACTTTGTAAGTGATACCTTTATTTGCTTTTAATGCTTTCTTTTTTTCCCCCTGATTAGTCATGGCAGTATTGTTGTGGGTATTTTTTGATCTCAAATCCTAAACACAAGTGAAAAATGGAATAACTCTGCTATGTTTTTATGACTTTCCATTGAGTAGCATCCAAGCAGCTTCCCCCCCCCCCTTACTGTCTCTTTACCTAAAATGAATCAGGACATGCAAGTAGAAATACTTATACATGGGAAGAGATAGATTTCAGTGGAGAAATCGAAAACAACATCTCTTACTTAACCAAGAAAAAAGTGTGATTCTTTACGTTTATATTTTGGCAACAATTCATTCATTTTAAAATTGGAACTACTTTTGCAGTTTTAGTTTTTTCATTATCTCCAGGTTTAATTAAATATGCATCAATATTGTATTGATTAAAGATTATTAATTTTATTGATTGCTGTGCTGATGAATAGCAATATTTTGCTGTGCTGAAAGAACCTGAAAATGTGATGGATGGATACTTGTGTGCTCAAATACTAGTAATGGAATATTTTTATTCCTCAGGATATTAAGAGATGCCAAATTAGACATAGTCTGTTTTTCAAAAAAGGTCTGCAAACCAGACCTCTTGTTTGTATTTCCAGTTTAGCTACTAGATTTCTTGAGAATGCATGGGAAATGCAACTGCATAAAAAGGGTGGATAGAAAGATTCAGGAGTGGTCAGTCTGTCTGCATAAATAGTTTTATGACATCTGTTGATCGAAAGCAGTGCTTTCAAGAAATGGAAGGGGTGTATGCAAGATGACGTGAAGACAAAATCAGCAAGGTAAAAACTAGTTATGGTTATTAAAGGAATGTAGTAAATAATAATGCATTCCATGTATATATGAAAACTGAAAGGAATTGTATCTCTATTGCATAGCAAATTCAGGGTTTCAGAGTTGGTAAAACGAGCCATAATAAAGAAAGAGTAGAGATAAAACTGAATGTGGAATGAGATATGCCTGAATTCAGCCTGAAACCAAACCATAGGGCTTATTTGGATGATTTTTTTTAAAAAAAAATCCAGACCTTTCCCTTAACACTTGTACAAGCTCTGATATCTCAGCAGTAGCTCAATATCCTATCTGCACATAATAGAAGACGTTTTGCTGAAGGAGGGTAGCCTGTTCCATGGGGGAGGAGAGGGAGGAAAGGCCTTTGCCCCCAAAGTAGAAGAAGTATTTGCTCCAACACTGGAAAAGTGGGAGCATGCATCTTTCTAGGAGCATATTTAAAAAACTAATGGAAAATACTGCAGGATATGCTTATTTTTCAGTGTTCCCTTTTTTAGCCCTAGATTTACTTCTTGGATTCTAGCTGCAATTGTATACACATTCACCTGGGAGAAAGTGCCACTGAACTCAGTGGGGCTTATTTCTGAGTAGGCATGCATTGGTTTCCACTGTAAGTATATCTGTTCCCTACTTTATTGCACAAGGATAGGATCACTCACAAAGCTCTGTAAAATATGTGACAAAAACCCGTAAGACTAACCCTTCTTCCTGTAAGTATGCTCTGCTATTCAGTGAACTTTGGTTCTTTAGTTCTTTACTTACGTTTCCACCCTCTAGCACTGGAATTTACATCTTCTCATGTGTGTGTATGTGCATGTGCGCACATGCAAAAGTGCATGTGTGGCAAACTGGAATGAAGCATTACCTAAATGCTTCATTCCCTGCCTTAAACTTTCTCATGCAGTGATACATTTATTTATTTATTAATTTATTTATTAAATTTATTAATCACCCATCTGACTGGTCACCCAGCCACTCTGGGTGACCAGTCAGATGATACATGTGATCTACTAAGATCTGTTTCACACATGACATTCCTCCATAGCCTCCATGGAGGAAATAAACTAAAATCACTTTATATAATTTGTTACAGAAGGGACAGAACATGCTAGCATACCTAAGGTCAGCTGTTCCAGCTTGTAAAGGACTGATCTGGGAAGAAACTTCTGGATGGTTGTTAGCCAAAGTACAATGTGCCACATTAGTATTTTAATTAGTGGATATTTTTAATAAGTGGTAAAAACTTAGCGAGATCATCATTTGAAGTAATCAGATGTACGTGTCACAATTCATCAATTTTTCCATCTATGGCATACATTTTGGCAAAACAGAATGGTTAAATAACCATAATTGCCACATTTTTAAAATTCCATTTGTTACAAAACATTTATTGTGACCCTGATTTTCATTGCCTCATACACAGACATTTTTCTCTTTCTTTCCATGGCCATGAATTGCAACAGCTGCAGGCAACTGGAAAATTGTTAGTAGTGCCAGGGATAGGACAAGACTGGCTGCTCTTAACAGCAATATTATGAATATTAGGATGAGATAATATTGAGACTTCCTATTCAACAGGAATGCTTATTTCCCCATGTAATTGTTGTCAGCAGTTGGAGAAAGCAACTCACTCTATATAGATATAGATATAGATATAGATATAGATATAGATATAAACATAAAATGGGCCTTCCCTTTTGAAGTAGAAGACTATGCTACTGTAATTGGTGTTTTACAAACAAATAAAAACAAAGCTGTTCTAATAATTAGTTAATCCTTCACAGTTGTGTCATGCATGCAGGGATCAAATTCATATAAGAAACTCATTTAAAGCATCTGGTTTGCAATTAATAGTTATTCTTAACCTGCAAGTAATGCTAGTGATGCTTTTCAGAACAGAAGTAATCGCAATGAATTATTCAAGTCCATTGTTACTGCAGTACACAATTCTATCCATAATAAATTGAATAGTATTTATTTCCATGGCTATTCTTTTTAAATGTAATATTCTGGCTTATTTCAGTCTAATTGCCATTCTATCAACTGCTCCACCACAAGTCCATAAGCATATTTTTAATCCACATTGAATGAAGGTTTGCTCATATACAGGGAGCTCAATTGGACATGAATATTGGACCTAAATAGTCTGTGAAGCTACAAAAGCTGGTATGTGAGATTTTAAGGCCTGGATCAGCAACTAGTTTTCTTAGAAAATGCCTTTGGGAATACAACTAAGGGGTGGAAAGCCAAGGTTGTTATCAGTTCCCCCCTCAAAGACACTTGTTGACAAATCCTATTACTACAGAGTCCAATCCCTCAACATGCCTTTTTTTGTGTCTGGATTGATATTTTATCGGGCCAGATGCTTCCAGTGATGGGTTTTTTAAGCCAATTCCCAACCCAAGCTCCAAACAACTTTCTGCATCCGTTTCCACTGCTGTTTACATGAATGGTCTTGTTCTGAATGAGAAACTGGAAAGAATGAAAGTGAATGATTATATAGAATCACCGCTCTTCAGTGGCTTTCAGGGCCTTTCATTGTATCAGCAGATGTATATTCCTGGCAAAGAGAGTGTGTCTTGAGCACATACTTGACAAGTACATATTAATTATTTGACCTGCACTTCAACATTTCTTTCAGTGATTTCAGTTACAGTTTTATTCTTTATAACCCAAGGTCATCACAGTGCAGACTTATGATTTTAACAACCTGTTCCTCAATAAGGCATTGGTCTGATCATCTGATCATCTTAGTAAATATCAGTTTATATTACTATCAATTATTAATTTCATGCAAGTTAAACATGGGTGTACTTTCAGTATCTTTTTGTATCCAAAGTGTGAGACATAAAGGAGTGCTCATAAGGGAAGAAAAAGTGCAAGGATACTTACATTATTTGTTGAATTCCTTCACTAGAAAGTTATCTCTTCCATATAGCTGTAGTCTGTGAGAGGGTTCTACCTTGAAAGGTAGCCTAAAAATCTTTTAAAATAAAATAAATAAAATGAAATAGTCTAAACTAAACAATAGCAAGCCTATCCAGCACAGACTTGACCCCCAATCTAACTAAATTCTCCAGATCAGCTTCAGATTGTTGGGTTTTTAATCTGTAAATTTTGAAAGAACTTTCTCCCAAATAAGAACCTGTTATTCTTTCAATAGGACCAGAGTTTGTGTCCTCTCTGTTGTTTTCAAATCATGAACTACACAGCAGGAGCCTTCCTAGCCACAGTGTGTGGGTGTTTTGTTTTTTATAATGTGATCTAGTAATTGGGGCGGGGGGATGGGAAGGGGGAATGACAGCATATTTGGATGAAGATAGTTCCTGTCTTTTGAATGAAATTGTAACATTTCTCACCCCCTTTTATAAATAGACTCACACATTTATTATATCGATGGCATTATACAGAACTAACAAGGGAATCATTTGTTGGTAGCCTAGTTTTATACATTAAGCTGCAATTCACAGTCTGACACTTTATTGGTATTAAACCTGC
This sequence comes from Heloderma suspectum, assembly GCF_057233095.1. Lineage (NCBI taxonomy): Eukaryota > Metazoa > Chordata > Lepidosauria > Squamata > Helodermatidae > Heloderma > Heloderma suspectum. The sequence goes on along the minus strand of NC_139458.1, from coordinate 65,737,469 downwards.
TACAAACCATTTCTAACCATGGATGGTTTCTCAGATGCTGCTTTCCCCCTTCATTCTGACTGTTAAAATGAAAAGGTGTCAAAAGGCATTCATTCTTCCGAGCAACACTTGTTTTTTTAAAAAGCGTATAATTCTTTTTTTGCTATTATTATTATTATTATTATTATATATTTTTCATTCATGCTTTTAATCTATTCATTGTGTTAGATATATATATATATAGATAGATATAGATATAGATATATGCACAAAGAAACAGATGTGCTCCATATAAAATATGCTATAAATCTTGTCTCACAACTTCTTTGGTCCAAACTCTCTGTTAGAAACTGTCAAATATCCAGTTTTCGTTGTGGTATAAAATGTTCATTTTCTGTCATGGCGCCAACCACCATATGCCAGAATAAAGTCAGTAACCAGCAATAAAAAGGCAATATAAGCACCTTTGAAATGGTACAAGGCAATTAACAGTGAGGGAAAAAGTCTATATAAAACTATGGAGAATTAATCTCAGCTTTGCCACTATCCTGCTGTGCCTTTACAACACACCTCTGCTCCCGACCACCAGAAGTGGCTTACTTTGTAAAAAGGAGAATGCCCTAATGAGGGAGGGAAAATACATGAAAATGAAAGCAGTAGCTTTTTATATCCTTTCCTCCCTTTAAGTGTTCTAAAAAACCCTTAGTTTGAATATGTTTTGATTGGTGAGGCTGCTGTACATCTCGCATGCCTAGATTTTTACCTGGTCATTGAAACCAATCTTCACACAGCTCAATGCTGAGAAATAAACTCAGCTTCATAAATCATTGTTAGCATCCCACAGGAGGAAGTAATGTGGTGGTTTTTATCTTCTAAACCATTTCAAGCTGCCACTTTCATAACCTTTTGTAAAATTAGGTTCATTCTACCCCTACACTCACAGACAGCTACCCATTCTTTACAAATCAAGGCTGGTATGTTATCCAATTTACTTGTTAGTTGGGTATTTACAACAGTCTTGCATTTTAGAGAAGACCTGTTTCCTATTCTTATTGACCATCACTCATCATACTTTTGAAAATATTACCTCTTGCTAATAATGTGTTGATCTTTATATTTTTGCCCTAATTCGTACAGTAGAAGACTATAGCTATATTAATTCTGCCTGGTTTATTTTCCAAATGCAGAACATATTGGTGTAAAACTTACTCTGTTTAAAAAGGATTAAAACTAATTTTCCAGTTTCCTAAACTGTTTGGGTATGTTTAGTGATCTTAGAAAGATTAATCAACAATGTTCTATTTGGAATACAAGCAAATGGAAAGCAGACGTTTCTGTTATGCTAAGTAATAATGTGTTTTAAAAGTTATTATCTGTAACCAGAAAGGGGGTAGGGCAGGAGGAATGACTGATTAATGTAATTGTAAATTCATGTTAACCATACAGTTTTAACTCACTTGCATGAGAATCATATTTGCAAAATTTGATTTTTGTAGTGGCTATTTAGAAAAATCCTGAATTTTGAGGCATGCAGTATCTGCTGCTAGACCATGTTTAGTAGTGTGTTACTAATGAAGATATTAATTGAAAACAAAATTTAAAATATCTTTCATCTTCTGAGCATAAGCTTCCCTTAAGTAAAAGAATCGCCTGTTCAAAAGCTTCTCTTTATTTGGAAGATTGCTGTTTATATTCAAAGATATCTTTTGGAGGGTGGGGGGAGATAGCTGTTTATATTCAAAGATATCCAAGAAAAAAAGAAAGAAAAATGGATATATAATATTGGGTTTAGCTGGCTTCACTGTCATGATAGTCTAGTAAACTAACCTTCAACACTATTTTGACACATTTATAGGCAACATTATCCATTTTTAAACAAAGCATAATTTCTAAGTTTCCTTGTATCACCTCTGATAATAAACAGTTGAATTTCTTCTGTGGGTGGAATGTATAAATATAATCAGTATTTTTCTGTTACTGTTCAGAATACTTGAGCTTTTTATGCTGTGCTTCATGTATCATGTACTTGAAAAATGTTAAGACTTTCCAAAATCCCTCCAGTGTAGGCACACGTAATATTGTACCCTTTACAACCCCCAAAATATGTATACGCTACTTACATAGACAACTAGTTATTTCACATACGTTTGTTAAACAAAACAAATCAACACTGGTTTAAAAACAGATTATATGTCATTACTGTACATCGAAAACATTGCATTATAGGCACTGGGTTGTATCCAGATATATATTCACAGAAGAGTTGTAACAATGGTGCAGTTCCACAGAAATGTTACACAAGTAGTAAGTAGTGCAACATGCACAGATTGAAATCTGGTCTTAAAGTAAGAGTGCACAATATGTTCTGCAACATTCCACAAGAGCCTATTGCTCACAGAACCCAGTATTCTAGATCAGGATCTTAGCATTAGTGGAATGACATTTCACAAAGCGTGGGGGGGTGAGGAGGTCATTGTGCTTGTGCAATATCCCTTCCACTCACATAGGAAGGAATCTGGATGCACCACACAGTACTTTAAAAATATTTTCCTTATTTTCCCTAACCCTAAGAGATGCTCTGGGTGTTACAGCACGAAGGAGGAGTGGAAGTCCAAGTGACTTGTGTTTCTTGGTTTTGTGACTTCGGTACATTTTAAGCAGGGAGTCTCACGTCACACCTGTGATGCGATGTGTGTACAGCCTATGTGTCTTGCCACTGAGTTCCTACTTTAGATGTTTCATAAGCCATGTGAAACAGGACATGGGAGGACAAAACTAGGCATGACATTCATTTTGTGTAAGCAAATAACATACAGTTTAAAGAAATTTAACGAGCTAGTACAGCGGACCAAGAAGGATCAAGACTATGATACCTGGAGAGGGGGCAGGTTAACCCTTCTCCCCTCCCTATGTATGGTGGTCCTGATCCTGCTAAACATCAGATCAGTACATAGTAAATTCTTTGCCAGCCAGGATTTGGCCTTGCATTAGTGAGTAAAACTGGCATATATAGCAGACCTAGCTGAATAAGGCTGGAGGAGGAATCTGTCCCAGCTTTGTCCACCAGATTTCTGGTGTAGCAGTGGCAGGCAAATCTATGCGATTCCAGGAGTTGGGGAGATGAAGTTGCCGTAGTCTACATGATTCTATCTTCCTGTCCAGGTGCCTTGTTTGGCAATCATCTGATTTTGAGTGTATGTACCTAAAAGTGGGTTTTCCAGAACAGAACAAGGATTCTGTTGGGGATCCACCCAAACAGTCTCCCTACCTCAGCGAGATGTTGCTGAAGTTATCCAGCCCAACTGGTATCTGGTCCAATACATCTTGCAAGTTGTATCTTCAGTTTGATGTTTTTGGCTGGACATGAGAGTGATCTGTGGATAGGGGAGGTCAGGGCAATTTTCTTGACATGGGCATTGAGCAGGGGGTTGGTCTTATAGACCCCTTCCAACCCTACTATTCTATAGTTCTGTGATTCTATGACAGATCAGTAGCTGATAAGGGTTATATGTATTGGGGCTTTCTAGCATCGACAGGGATGGAGGACTTCTAAGAATGGCCACCTATGGATCTGGATGGATTCCTGATGGCTCTGGGGGATTTTCCTGTTGTTAGGACTGGTGGTTCTGGTGAAGCTCTGGTTGACCTCTGGAACAGGGAAATAACTCTGATGGTCAAGATGATTGCTCCTAAATGCCCTCTCCCACTTGTAACAACCCTACCAGCTCCCTGGTTTTTGGTGTAGTTGAGGGTGATGAACTACTCTAGAGCAGTAGTGGAGGAAGTACTTGGGGATTTTTTTAAAGTGCAGTCAAACACAGACTAGAACCTATCTTAGGGATACACAGTGGCAATGATGGTGGCATAAAGATCTTACTTTTCCAGCACTATTGCATACTCACAGTGTCGGCCGGCAGAGCTGTTCTGAGTGGTGAGCAGCCCATTACATTTTGGCCCTTGTGGAGGGGAGGAGGAACCTTCATAGGCCTGTTGGGACCAGTTTACAAAATGCTTTGCAGATAAAACTCAGATCTGCTCAGTTTTGGATTCTACTTTGATTGTCAGCTCTGTGGATGAGCACCTGCTTGTGCTGTTATTACAGCTACTTATCTGCTCAGGCAGCTGAAGATATGGACAGGATTCTTGGAGGTGCAAGACTGCATTCTTTGGCTTGGCCCACCTTGGCTCTTTATTGTGGCCTGGGAGGAATGGCTAATTGACTGAAGAGGCTTATAAATGGTTCTTTAATAGAGAGCATAATACCACTAGTTTTTAAGGAAGCTGTGGCAAGACCTTTATCGAAGGAACCCTCTCTGGATGCTGCCATCTTGGTTAACTATTAGCCAGTGAGAAATATATTATTCTTGGGCAAGGTAATAGTGGAGGCCCAGCTCATGGCATTCCTGGATGAGACTAAGTATCTTCATCTGTTTCAATCTGGCTTCTGATTTGGTTTTGTGACTAAGACTGCTTTGGTTGCCCTGATAAATGAACTAGACAGAGGCTGGGTGTCTCTGTTGCTTCTGCTGGATCTCTTGGTGGCTTGTGAACTTATCTTTGCTCCTAGATGTTTAGGTGGTGGCAATGGCTAGGAGTGCTTTTGTACAGTTTTGGCTTGTTCTGGAGAAGGCATATCTCTGTCACACTTTCCGTGGTCATATCTGGGTTGGATTACTCCAGATCTAGTGTCTGCCCTCAGCATGGTGAGGATAGTGCTGGAGCCATAATATTTTGAGGGCCCATTGCCAGTCACTGGGAAACCTCCCCCCCCCCCAATGGTTGGTGTAAGATTTCTGGGTCTAAAGCATGTGAGAGGAATGAGGACTAATGTAAAATATAACTTTATTTTAGAGAGCCTCTAAGAAGCTCTCATACAACAACCTACAGGCCTCTGGGATTGCCCAGGTCATGTGACTTTAGGGCAAGTCCTCAAATTACCAACTCCATAATACTAAGGAGTGTCACTAAATTATAAACTCTATCATTACAACTTCCCCTTTAATTATTAAATGATAACAAAATAAAATAATTACTATAATGCATATGTATTATATATTACATATTGATATGTACACATATTACATAGTACATAGCACATATTAATATGTACACATCTTACTGTGTAAACTGTGTTATCCATGAAAAAATAAGTATCCTTACGAATTAATTACACTACCATATTAACATACCTCTATAAGTCATTCTGGAAGTTCTATCTTCCTGGTATAATGCTTCAGTGTTTGTTCATCATGGGTATCTAGTGGGCCTTGCTGTTGATGATCAGAGTCTTCTTGAGAAGTTATCTGAGAAGTTATCTGTTGGTTGATTGCAGCTGGAATCAGTACGGCCTCACACATCTGAGGAACATCCTGGGACAACGCAATAAGTTTCCATTATCCCTTTGTATTACATAAGACCTTGGATATGGCTGTTCTACAACTATGCCCTTTTGGTACCAAGTACTAGTAGAATAATTTCTCACACAAACCTTGTCTCCTGATTTAAGTTCTGGAAGGGCACAGAGTGTCTTGTCAAGTAATATTTTGTTTCAGCTTATGAATTTCCATCATCCTCCTGGGACTGTCATTTCATTGGTATTAAACTGTTGTAAATCATCAGTTATAGGCAAATTATAACTTCCCATTAAGAGCTGAGCAGGGGACCAACCATTCTCCAGTGGAGTGCTCCTGTATATCAACAGAGACTTGTACAAATCACCACCACTATCAAAGGCTTTCTTCATCAGATTTTTCACAGTCTGGATAGACTTTTCTACAAGTCCATTTGACTGAGGAAAGTTAGGGCTAGATGTGGTGTGCTGAAAATCCCAGACTTTGGGAAACTGCTTGAATGAATTCAGCCCATGAGATCTGTGGGCCATTGTCACTGAAGACTTAATCTGGAATACCATGCCTGGCAAAGTTCTCTGTCAGGCTGGCAATCACTGATTTATTGCTGGTACTTTGCAGTGTGCATATTTCTGGATAGAGGGAGTAATAGTCAGTGACTATTAAGTAATCCTTGGAATGCTATGTGAATAAGTCAGTTTCTACCTTCTGGTAGGCCCTTTGGAGAACTGAAGGCGGAATCAGAGGCACTGGTTGTTGATGTGACTTGTATTTTAAACATGTGAAACAACTTTCTACCATAGCTACTATATGCTGATTAATCCTAGGTCAATACATCAACTTCCATGCTCATTTCTCAATATCAAGATGACCCTCATGGACTTTTTGCAGCATTTCTCTATGGAGGCTCCAAAATCACTATTTTGCTCCCCTTGAAGATCAGCCCATCTATCACCATGAGTTCATATTCACAATTCCAGTAGTCTCTGATATTCAGATCACAACTGTCCTTTGTCTCAGGCCAACCACTAGTCACTGCTTGTTTCAGGACCTACAGTGAAGGGTCAATATCAGTTTCCTCTTTGATTTGTTGCAGTTCTTTATTTGACACTGGGACGGATGTGATAAGCATGTCCACATAAGCTTGCATTTCTGTCTCCAAAGTATTTCCCACTACTGTAGTGGGTGGAATAGCTCTTGAAAGTGCATCTGCAGTGGACAGAAGTTTGCCTGGTGTGTTGATCACAGCCAAGTCATATCTCTGTAGTTTGATCATCATTCATTAGATCCATAGTCTATAGTCATTCAGTGGTTTGTTGAACAAACCTATGAGGGGCTAATGATCTGTTCTTTCCACAGCCACTGTCTGTCCATAAATATATTGAGTAAATCTTTCACAAGCATACAATATACTAAGCAGCTCTTTCTCAATCTGTGCATATCCAGTTTCTGCATCAGTGAGAGATTTGGACACATATGCCTACGGATGTACGAAACTCCCCTTACCTGGCTCCACCGGGTTCCGCTGCAGGGGGGAGGCGCTCGGTCCCTCCCCCTGGAATCCTGGCCGGCCGGCTCCGCTCTGTGGGGATTCCGCGGAGCCGCCAGCCGGCTCCACCATCAGCCGCACATCCAGCCGCTGGCTAGCAGGGACGCAAATGGCGGCGGCCGTAGCCACCACCGTTTGCATCCCTGTAGTCAGCCGTGATAGGCTACGTAAAGACTTGCGTAGCCTATCACTTCTGGCTTTAAAAAAACAAAACAAAAATGCACGTACACAAATGGCGGCGGCTACGGCCGCCACCATTTGCATTCCTTATTTTTGGCCGTCTTAGTCTACGTAAATATTTACGTAGACTAAGACGGCCAAAAATAAGTAACACAAATGGTGGCGGCCATAGCCACCGCCATTTGCGTATGCAGTTTGTTTGTTTGTTTTAAGCCAGATGTGATAGGCTACGTAAGTCTTTACGTAGCCTATCACGTCTTGTAAAAAAAAAACCCCGACAAGACTGCAAATGGCGGCGGTGGCAGCCGGTCAGAAGACCAGCCGCCACCTGGAAGATCCGCCCCAGGTAAGTCTCGTCCCGGGGGGGGATCTGCGGGGGGGCAGGCCGTTCTGCCACAGATTTCGGGGGGCCGAATGCACTGGCATTCGGCCTCACCAAGATCCGTGGCGGAATTCTCTGCCATCCCTACATATGCCACTGGTTGCCAACAGTCATCACATTTTTGTAAGAGCACAGCACCCAAGCCAGACTGGCTGGTTTGTTAGGTGTTGCCTTAGGTGTTTGTTAGGTGTTCCCAGGAGGCCTCCTATTATGCATCCCAGCACCATTCATTTTTCTGTCCAGGAAGCCTCCAAAGTGGCTATGGACAAATTAGGGATAAATTCACCATCCCCCAAAATTGCTGAACATCCTTTCTTTGCTTGTGGACATGGCATCATGTTTATAGCCATTATTTCCTTCATGTCAGGTTTCACACCTTCAGCAGAAATAATGTCTCCCACAAATTTCAGCTCTGTAACACCGAAAACACATTTCTCTCTATTCAGTTTCAGGTTTGGAGTTCTAGTAGCATTCAAGACTTGCTGAAGTCGTTGATCATGCTCTTCTTTAGTTGAGCCCCAAATTATGATGCCATCCATGGAGGTGTCCACCCACTGATGTGTTCACAGAGCATATGTATGATTTTATGATAGACTTCAGGGGCAGACGCAATACCAAACAACAGGCACAAAAATGTCTAAGTTGAGTATTGAATGTACGCGATTCCAAGCTTCCCTCTGTTAACTTCAATTACCAGAACCCTGAAGAAGCATCTAGTTTCCAAAAACAGCATGCATCTGCAAATTGAGCCATTGCTCTCCTTTCTGTTTGGCAGTTGGAAGTGCTTTCTTCTGATTGCCTTGTTGAGGTCCCTTGGATCTAAACATATGCGTAACTGACCATTGGGTTTTTCCACGAATACCTATGAGCTTAGCCAGCCAGTTGGTTCATCTTTTAATTACGTGTAAGCCAGTCATCCTGCCTAGCTCAGTTTGTAGTTTATCCTAAAGAGCAAATGGCACTTTCCTGCATGGGTGACTAACTGAAGGCACCCCCTTATTAACCTGGATTGAATGTTTATCTGGCAAACAGCCCAGAACTACAAACAAATTCTTGTATTCCTCTATGAGTGATGCATACCCTTGGTCAGTATGGTCCTGCAAAGGTGTTTTACCAGATTTAACTTTTCACAGCCTGCTAGACCCAGGATGGGTGTCAGATTCTTGGGTACAATACAGAACAGAATTTTGAATATGGCATTTTTGTACCTGACACTAGTAATACATCTCCCCAGTACTGGGATATTTGTACCATAATAACCCATCACTTTGATATTTGTTGGTCCCAGTTTTGGCCTTTTTAGCAGACTTTTATAACCCTTTTCAGATAAAATATTAAAGTGAGCACCAGTGTCCAATTCAAATGGGATAAATGTCTCATTCATCTGCACTGAGAAGATCCAGTCCCTTTCACCAGTCTTTTTTTGCTTCTGCTTTATCAATATAAAAACCCTGAACTAAAGTATCATCAACAGTGTGCACCTGAATTTTTTGTGCTTTGACTTAGCAACACCTTGCAAAATGATTATGCTTCCCACAGCTAAAACAGAGTTTCCCAAATGTACAACACAGTTTAGACCATGCTGCATTCCATAATTTTTGCATTCTTGTCTCTTTTGTATTCCTCCTCTTACAGCTGCTTGGGAAGAATGTATTTCCACTTGAAACTGACTTTCTTACACTGTGTTCCTTCACATTCAGAGAATGGAGAACACCTTCAGCTGTGCTTTCACAGCTTCTGAGGCCCTGCAGATCTGAAGAGCTTTGTCCAGGGACAAAGCTCCTTCATGTAGGAGCTGCTCTCTAAGGACATTATCTCTGATACCACAGATAATTCTATCCCTGATCAGAGACTCTTTCAAGTCACCAAAACCACAATTCTTAATTCTTAATTCTGTTGCATATTGATCCATTGTTTGATCTGCTTTTTGCATGCATGTAAAATCTTTTTTCTTTCAAAAGTTTCATTCTTTTTACACATGCAGTATTCTTCAAACTTATCAAGAATTAATTTCAGTTCCATATTTTCTCCTTCAGCTAGCCCAAAGTTATTATAAATGTCCAGAGCCTCCTCCCCCATCACATGAAGGAAAATGGAGGATTTGATCTTACCAGGTTTTTCTTCTGCCCCTATTGCTGTCAGGTAGAGTTCAAATCTTTGTCTAAACCTTGTCAAGTTATCTGCCTGGAAGCGGCCACTGAGAAGGCCCTCTTGAAAGAAGGACCTCTCCCAAAGATCTTAAGACCTGGGCAGGCTTATATGGGTTTACTGGTTATTTTGAAAGTTTAAGATAGATTTTCAGTCCTGTTAAGAAAATGGACAGATCCAAAATATGGAAAAAACCTTTGTTTTTAGAAATAAAGCAGAAAGGCGGGGGTATAAATGCCTAAGCAACAAAAACCTGCTTGAGCCATAAGGATACACGATGACTATTAATAATCTTTATCAAGATAATAGAATGAAAATTTGCTTTATCTACGTGTATCTACCTAAATTATATCAGTTTAAATATGGTGGGCTGGATCTGGAGATTGAGAGGTAGAGCTCCACTTGCAATATGGAGCTTTTCTGGCTCCTCCCCACAACTATAGCCCACTGCCCCCCCCCAAAGCCACTCCTGATGGTCAAGGGGCCCTCTGGAATGGTGTGTGATGGGGAAGAGGGGTTATACTGGGATAGGGAAATTGGGAGAATTCAGCAGGGCTGCCTTGTGCAAGCATAAGCTTTTCAGCTTTGGATCCAAACCTATCTTATTTGTGGTCTACAGAGTTTATTTTCTGTTTTAATTAGGGTTTCATAAAAGTGTTTTCATCAACTTGTATATTTAAAAGGATTCTTGCATGCCTACAAGAGTTCGAGTGTGCACCTGGAGCTTACAAGCATGCAATGGCTTCACAGTTGAGCCATGTGTGCCATGCTAGGCATGCACAGAACTGCTTCCCTCCTTTGAAGGGAATATCTCATTTCAAAGGGTGCAATTCAGATCTATTGATGTTAATGGGAGTTTATGCATTTATTTCAGTAGGACGGGAAAAGATTCAATTAATTTGTTAAGTCTGTAAGGTGCCACCCATCTCTGCTGTTTTTGTTACAACAGATTAACATGGCTAATATGGAATTCATATTCAGTAGTTTCTTATCTAGACGTAGCATTATTAGTATTATCAATGCAAACATAGTTTTTCCTCTTAAAATCTTTTTGGTGTGTCTTTCATTTTGTGTGGTGGCTACATAATTGTCACTAATGTAAAATGAACAAAATTCCTTTTTTTGACAGGAGCTCCCACTTTGATTCACTAATATTTCTCTAAGTTGTGTTAATAACATATCCCATGTAAAAAAAATGCCTTCTATGTCTTCCTCTAGCCCCCTCCCCTCTGCTCTGGAGGATATGTTATGTTAAAAGTTCCAGAAGAGATTTCCCAGAGTGTGTGTTTTTGGCTAGAATGGATAAGAGAGCAGAACTTTCTCTCCTGGTCGGATGCCAGACTGTCTGGAGAGATGGGTTATGTCCCTTGTCAGGAACTGATGGATCTTTGTATGATACCTCTGGTCCTGGGAAATATCTCTGTTGCATCACCATATTTGTCCTTCCTAGCATGAGAAGAGCAGCATCTTGAAATTCCATTGGGAACCATAGTTTTGGCCTTTTAAAACCACCCCACATTGTGCTTACAGTGGAAAATAACTGTCTTTCTTTCCAAGATTCCCAAAGATTTGGAAAACAGCTAAGACCTTAAATTCAGGTTCTACACTTCTTACAGGAACAAATGGTTCTATGCTTCTTAAAGGAACTGGAATGCTGGGGTTTAGGGAAAAAGCGGAGCATCTATAATGAAGGGAACACCCAGATGCTGGTTTGGAAATGGGGCAGACATGCATGGTAATTAAGCAGCAATGACTCCATGCTAATACTTACCTATCCTCCTGTTCACATCACATATAGCAACACGTGTGGGACGAGCATTCAGTCCACACAGCAGGAAACCATGATGAGCTTGCAAGAAGGTACCTGTTTTGCTGTCTTTCTGTGCTGTTTTTTTCAGCATGAAATTGCTAAATAGAGAGCAGGGAAATAGACAATCATGCATGTCCTCACTGTATATGAGATGTTTTTGTAACACAACTGGAATAATAGTTTTCTGTTTCCTAGAAAGCACCCTTCTCACAAGTATGAGAGTTGCATGTGCTTCCAGTTGAATCTAGAGTTCATGGAATGTTTACACAAGCATTTCTTAGGTGATGTTTTATCCCAATTCCACTGGGCTCCATCATCCCAGCACATTTTCAGGACACTGATCTGGAGTGAGAGTACCAGCTCTTCTTCCTCTAGTAACTGCAAGCTCTGCACAATTGCACAGTGTACATTTCACATTGTAATACACAAAATAGCCCACTAAAATAGCCCACTTCAGAATGAGAAATTTAAAATGTAAAAAAATGCATACTTGAAATGCAAATGTATAATCTGATCTCTAAAATAAATTTTTAAAATGTTGTTTATTTGAAGCTGTAGAAGAACATAAGACGGAGGAGAGCCATTTAGAGAATGTACAGAATGGGTAAGCTTTCCTGTTTCATTAACATTGTGTGTTATATTTATGAAAAGATCCTGTTTTGTCTTTAAATGTATTTAAATACGTTAATTGTTGTTAAATACAGTAGGATTCTTTATTTCGTATACATACTCATGCTTTCAACATTTTCATACAGTTATCTTGGACTTCCATAAACAGGCTTTCAAATGGAGGCTCCCTAAACCAAACAGCTCATTATGTAGTAAAACTGTTCAGAGTGTTCTACTTCAGACTCCAGAAATGGAGGTGGTGGTGCATGTTTGATTAAAAATATAATCACACACACAAAAAGCTAGGATGTTAGGGAGATAGCTATTTCTCTTTGACAACTATCTTTCTGTGTGCGGGGAGTGGGGTGTTTATGTTTTTTTAACAGAGTGGAGCATTCAGTCGTGCAATCACTCACCTGCGCTCTGAAGTGGTATGGTCTAGGAACCATTTTACCACACGATGAGCAGCTTGTTTCTGCAAAAGGGCATCTTGAGTAAATGTTGTAGTCTCATTTTAGACTCAAAATCCAAGGTCTATCAAGGAGCCTGTTGAAGTTGCAAAGTTAGGCATGTGCCGTATTGTTTTTACATCTAATTTAAAAATGAAAATATCTTGGTTCCAGTGAACTACTTAGACATGCCCAGTGGAATTTATTTTGACTTTGAATAGATGACCACCATGCCATATCCCAAATGGATTTTGAAGCTCTCTTCATATTCAAAAGTGATTTTCTTGGAATGCTGCAGTTTAAGAAGCATAACCCCCAACCCCCATTGGTTCTTTGGATACCAGCAGATAAAACTTAACTGCTATTAAGTTATAGAATGTCAGCTTTTTTATTCAAACCTCTGTTCTTCTTCACTGATGCATGTGCTCGGACTTCAGTTATATAGATAATAAGATATTTTAACATTATACTTTTACAGTTCTCAATATTCTTGAGAAACACTCTTTAATATATTTCAAGAATGCTTTAGCCTATAGTGGAACAGGTAATTTTCAGTGCTGTTAATAACACCACCTGATTGTAGCTGCTGTTATTAATTTACTAAGACCCTGAGACAGAATCAGTGCTATCTCCTGGTTTGAGTGGCCTTTGGGCAAGATGCCTTCAATAATTTAGAAATGAATGAAGTGGCTATCTGATCTAGTAGTTTGGGCATTATAGAGGATCTGAAGTGGAAACCGAGAAGCATAGCTGTCTTTAGAACAGAGATTGTCATAAATACATAGTGTGTGTGTATGTGTGTGTATGTAGGTAGATGTATGTGCATATGTTCATATATATATGTGGGTGCATGAATACACACACATGTAATTTTTCTAAAAATATATTCAAAGTTACAATGACTACTTAAAAATAGAAACCAAACCTAGGATAAAATAGCGCCACAATAAAATAAAACAAAATCACAAAAATAACATAGAAAACACAAATAAGAGTAACAATAGAGCCAGCCTAAGAACATATTTAAAATGTAACATAAATTTATCATAAAATACAGCCATTAAAGAATTACATAGCTGGGAATGCCAACTGAAATAAAAAGGTCTCAAGATGACAATGAAAGTGAAGGAGGAGAAGGGCTGAATGAACCTCTCTTGGAAGCAAGTTTTATACAATATACAGGATCTAGGACATAACTGCATCTGGGGCTTCCAAGTATTGGAAATTCAAGTAATAAGAATAATTCAGTAGAATTCTGCTAAATAACAGTTGCATGAAAACCAGAACCTTTCTAAAATGTCTCCTACCCCGGCAGATCTGCACATACGTTCATACTGACTGGGTTCAGATGACACGATAACCCACAATGGGTTAAATAAGCCATCATGGCTTATTTAACCCATCATTGCTTATTGTGTCATCTGTCAGGCATTTTAAAATCCACAATGGCTTATTTGGCCAAAATAAGCCACTCTGATAACCCACAGTCTGCAGTAAGGGTTATTTAACCCACCATGGGTTATCGTGTCATCTGGTGCTCAGTGTGGCTTATTCTGATCACAGAGTTGGCTGGCAAGAGCAGCCAAAACTGCTTCAGCGGCGCAGCCACTCTGCTCCAGCCTGTAGAGCCCTTTTTCTGAGATCTGACAAGCAGCCCAGGGACAACCACAACCAATCAAGCACAGCCTTCCCTGATACTGCGCTACAGTTTTAAAATCACAGCTTTCCCCGAGTACAATGACAGCCTTGCACTATCACGCTACCCCACTACAGTGAAGTTACACAATGACAGGCTTCCCTGATCGCTACTTTGAGACTGTGCAACTTGGGAAATAGGGGGAAATAGGGGAATAGGGAAAGAACTGCTCACTTTTCCATGAAGAAGCACAATCTCAGTTATCCACTATAGCATCTAGAGGCTCTTCATGAAGGCACCCCATCTGTGCAATTTTGCCCCATTCCAGCAAACTGTCAGAGAGTTACAGCTTCCACCCCCCTTTTTCCTTCTCTGGTCACTTTTCCATGAAGAAGCAAAATGGCTATGAGGGGGGGATGCGCAATTTCACTTTACACTGAAGCGCTATAGCATACAGAAGCAGCTCTGCCAGCAGTGGGTGTGTGTGAAATGCACAATTCCAGTGTATTGCTCAAGTGCTATAGTGCTTTAGCGATTTTGAGACAATAAAGGCTTCACACCAGCAATGGGTATCGGGCAGCAGCTTTTATGCAATTTCGCTTTATAGCTGAAGCGCTATAGCGAACAGAAATGGCTCTGCCAACAATGTGCGGGAGCAGGGGTGAAATGCACAACTCCACTTCATTGTTGTCCATTTTGGATAAAGGCATCTATGCGAGGAATGGCCATGCAGGGAAATGCGCAATTGAGGTTATGTCCCAATCCTGCAAAACCCCAAGAGGTTATTTGTGCCACCCCCTTTTTGTTGCCCCAGGATTTTCCCTCCTCTGGGGTAATTGCATAGGGTTTTGATGGTGCATCAGGTGCCTCCTGACTAAGAGAGGCTGTGTGTGAAGTTTGGTCCCGATCCTGCAAACCTCTAAGGTTTTATAACTGCCACGCCCTTTTTGGCACACACAGGATTTCCAGTCCTTTGTGAGTAGTCATGCAGGGTTTTGATGGTGCATTGGGTGCCTCCCAACTATGGGAGGCTGTATGTGACGTTTGGTCCTGATCCTGCAAATTTCCATCACTTTAAAGCCACCACCCCCCTTGCCAGGGTGATGCTGAAAGTGCTGAGTTAAGCCCCTGTACTTCACCTAACTCCTCTCCCTTCTCATGGGGATGTTGTGGAAGGTTAAAACAGGCTGCTGAGATGTTGTCAATGAGTGAAACAGCCACTGTTCAGGAGGGAGGACTGCAGCAGAACAAGGGGTGGGTGGGGAATGGGTCAGATAAGGCACAGTAGTTTAATAAGCTATGCACAGTGGCTTATTAGCTCGGTCATGTGGCAGGGCATCGTGGACTATTTCAAAAAGAAGCTACTGTGAGTAGCTTATTTAGTCACCATGGCTTAAAGTGGCATCTGAACACAGCCTTTGTTTCTTACGTATACACCCACTAAAACAGCACAAGTGTTGGAAGTTGCATTACATTTGCCATCTATTGCTAGTAGAGTTTCCAAGTTGCCACAGATCTGTGTTAATTGCCAACCTAGGCTACCCAGTCAGAAATCTGCCCTGAAGGTACCTGAACATCCACAGTGGGTTTATGTACCGACAATCTTTTCCTTCCCCAACAGCTTTGAAGAAATGGTGGCATATTTTGGGATAAAACCAAAGCCTGGTGAGAAGGAGACTATGCCAAACTACGTTTTCATGGTGTGGTATGAGTTCTGCAGCGACTTTAAGTCCATTTGGAAACGAGAGAGCAAAAACATTTCCAAAGAAAGGTAAGGTTCTAATAAAGTCATTAATACCATTTTTAGAAGTCTGGGAAACTGTTCCTTTTCAAACTCAACAAATTATACTCCCATATTTCACAGGCGTCATTGTTTTCTTTCCGATCAAATGGACATCAAGGAAAAATTATTCCCTCAGGGTGCCTAGGAAAATTCACCAAAGGGATGCTGTCCCCACAAAAAGATAAACACATATAATCTGATAAATTACACTTTCTTAACCCCTTCCAATTACTAGCTAGTAAAATGAAAGGGGAGCTGTGCTAATTTGTAACAGATTGCTTTTCTTTGCATTTTCATGTTGGACTACCCTAAATGAGGCGATATTGCTGTTGCAGACAGGACAGACAAATAAAAGTGAATGCTTTTTCCAGTTAATATACTACACTTGCATCAAAGGGAAGGCTATGAGATTCAGGCCACACTTAGCACAGTGTCGAAGTCCCACACTGAATTTACAGCTCTGCTTCTTGGTATCCCACTGTGGACATCAAACTCCATGCCGCGGCATCTCCCACCGTCTCCTGATTTTATTGGGCTTAGTTAAAGCCTCTTTTTTTAAGGCCTCACCTCTGAGCTTGGTTAAAAAAACATAAAGAAATGTTTGGCTCATTATTTAATAAACAGTTTTTTACTGTACACCATATCTCTGTTACTGCATTCTATTATTAAAAAAATTAAGTGAATTGCACTGTAGGTATTTCCAGTCCAGCACTCTTGCTCTGATTCATTACACTTTTGTTTCCTATGAAACTCAATTCTCTGAGTGCCAGTCTTTATATAGCCAAAACAGCACCATCCACACACAAGAGGAAGATATTAGCAGGCTTGCAGGGACTCTAAAGGGACTCTAAAGTTTGCCATAGTGCAAAACAAAAACGCACCCAAAAACTTCTTTAGGGGAAAAAACCCTAAGGGTGGGCAACTCCCCAAACAGGCCAATGAGTAGGGATGTGTGAACCCATAGCTGTCCGGGCGCCCGCCCAGTCCCTGCTGTGCTCGCCCTTGGGGTGAGTGCAGGATGTTTGCCGAGCATGGGCAGGGGGTGAGCAAGGGCAGGGGCTGGGGGAGCGGGGCTGGGGGATGCAGGCAGGGACAGTTCTGCCAGATTCCCGGATGGAATCAGGCACCCACACCATCCCTACCAATGAGGGCTAAGCATGCTCACTGACCAAGAAACGTTGGCCGACTGGAACAGAGAGCCAGGTAGGAGAGGAAATGGAATAGGCAAGAGGGCGTGGCTGGAACCATGACCAGGAGCACTGCAGTATTTTGTTACAGGTCCACTTGGCCAGTATTAAATGTGTCTTTCTGATGCATACATGCTTCCCCCTCTGGGCATTGCAAGCTTGTGGTTCTCTCTCCCCCCCCTTTCTTTCCTTCCTGCCTTCCTTAATGCTGAATTTTGTCAGTCACAGACACTTGACTGGTTCATAAAAGAAATGAGCAGATAAACAAGAATAGTTTATCCTCAGTGAATAGATAAAATGGCTCAAACAGTCATTAAAATCAATATTAATCATAGAATCATAGAATAGTAGGGTTGGAAGGGGCCTACAAGGCCATCGAGTCCAGCAATTTTTTTAATAATAGAATGCAGTAACAGAGATACGGTGTACAGTAAAAAAAACTGTACACCATTTTTTATTAATGAAAAAAGAAGGAAGCTATGATGATAGATCAATCTCAAAAGTATATGCCTCTTCTTAAAAGTCACAAACTTTTGCATAAACAGTGAAAGATCACAGAATAGGTGCGACTCGGACCTGAAGAATTCCTGATCCACTGAGACAAATGTAGTCTATTTACAATGTAGCATGGCTTGGTGGGTCACAGGTTCTCCAGGCCTGGTGTGAACCATGCGCTTTCCCTGGTTGAGTGTCGGGGAGATCACATGAAAAAATTCCCAAGCTGAAAGTAGCCTACGAGTCCTAATGTGTTTTAATTGTGAACTGCCCAGAGAGCCTCAGCTATTGGGCAATATAAAAATGTAACAAGCAAACAAAATACAAACAGAAATCACAAACCTAAGGCTTCTTTTATCTTAAGACCTATTGGTATGTACAGTAAGAATGTAATGCAGTCATTGCTGTTCTTGAATCATGTCACTTTACTAGTTGGCCTTCAGATTATAACAGCAATGTTAATTGCCCCAAACCAGAAGCATTAATATCTTTAAGAGAACAATTTAGAATTAGATGGAAATGTGTATAATCTAGTAAGTTTCCATGCATTTTATACAAATAGGTTTGCGGATGTGGTAGGCTTCAGATTGTCACTTGATGTCCTTCATCACAAATAGCAATCGTATGACATAATCAATTTAACTGCTAACCGGGGGCGGGGATGTCCAATGGGGAATTCTTCTAAAGTGAAATTGGCCATATCAGAAGCTGCTTGCAATTTGCCACTTGAGCAGATTTCAAGGAAAACATTTGCTGGGGAGAACAGGATTCAGCTACATATCTCCAGAGGTTGGGATGGAACCAAAAAAATCATAAACATAATGAAGACAGCTGCTGTTACTGTTCTGCAAGCAGTTATGCAAGCATTAACAGAAGAGTTTGTGCAGCATGTGATAGAAAGTTTCTAGAGCAGTTCTCATGCTTCCACTTGCACAATAGCTTGTGTAAGTAGAAGAACATCTTTGGATTTATTTTCACTTTTCTTGCACAGCACTGTAGTGTGAACTGTAAAATAGCTAAGTGTAAAGCAGGTGAGCAGAAAACAGTGCAGCTTACGTATTTCGAAGGGCACCTTTAGACCAAGTCCAATACAGGAAGCATTGCAAGGGGTACTTTGGTGAGGTAGCCACTTCCCAATGATAGAAGCTGGACGTGACACCTCAGACTGTGAGGTGGCCTGGACAGCTGATGCAACATGAACAACATCTAAAAAGATAACTGTTCTGTAGATGTAGTATATCCATTCCTCTGGAGAGCAGCTGGAGGGTGTAATTCTTCAAGTCGACTATAGCATATAATCAAAATCAGTTTTAAACAAATCTCATAAAGCTCTTAATCAAGGAGATGAAAGAAAATTGGAGGTATAGATGTTTTTGACTGGAATGGCAATTCTGTTCCACATGAGAGACTATGAATGCAGAACTTGGAGGTGGTGGGGAATTCCAGATTAATTGATCCAGAGTAAAGAATGTGATTGTGTGTATGCAACAACAAGTCTGGAATAGTGCTTTTCGGTATAAAGAATGAGGCATGCATACTTTAGGATTGGGAAGATTTTCTCTCTCTCTCTCTCTCTCTCTCTCTCTCTCTCTATATATATATATATATATATATATATATCTCCATGAATTTTATTTTCATATACAAATGACTCTGCTGAGGATTGCATTCAATTACAAATGATTTCATTACATTACTTTTAACCTTTAAAGGTTTTGGTTTATTCTCAATTCAAAATGTAGATGATTCATCCAGTCAGTGAGTTTCTGACGTCAAGTATCTAAGTTTGAATAACAGACAAGTTGCTTTTATCATTTTCAAATGCCTTCGAAAACCCCCTTTTAGAGGTTGTTCTTTTCAAAGTATGAGTGACAGTTCACCAATCATATTTCCAGGAAGCAATGCATTTAGAAAACTGAGAAACAATAATCATGTTTTGAAAAGCAATTATTTTCCTAAGGTGGATTTTAGTGTAATCATTTTTTTAATAATCTCAGTGGACTAGGAAAAAGGACAGTTATACACTGAGCACAATCAAGCTGTAAAGCTTTTATTGGTTTGCACCATTTCATCCTTCTGGGGGAGAAGAGGAAGGTTTACGTGTTGGAATGCTTCCTGTCCCTCCCACCAAAAACCTTCTCTGTACATAGAAAAAGTGCGTGTCAAGAAGAAGGCAGCAGTGCATCCTTCTCTGGACATATTACGTTTCTTTTCTTTTCCAATACATTAATAAAAAAATTAAAAAATATACACATCCAACAAAGAGACACTTTCACAAATAATCAGTTCCGTTTTATTAATTAGGAAAATTTAAATCCATCTATATTAAAATAGCTCATCATTTTTGTTCCTCTCTTTACAGCAGGAAGAGGCAACTTTGGGGGGTCATGGACACATTTGACAATTTGAGCAACTACACTGAAACTACAATTTGAGAAACTATTTGAGAAACACCACAGAACAGCTCCCATAGGAGGTGTGGCTAATCGCAAAGTACAATTAATCTGCCCAAATGACTGAGTACAAGGCAGTGGTGGGTGTGAGCCCCAGCACTCCTCTCTCTTGTTCCCTGCCGCTCTTTTTCGCACACACATACTGTGTGCACACACACACACACACACACACAGCTTATCAGACAAAAGTGACAGAAATCCCTTTTTCGTTGTTCCCTTCTTTCCCTTCTCCACTTTCACAACTCCATTCTCACTCTGTGAAAGTTGGAAATCATTTGGGGCTTTTTTCTTTTTTTGGTGAGGAGAGATAAATTCTAAAAAAAAATGGGCTTGAGGGGTTTACTAGGAAAGCAGTGGTGGCATTGCCTCTTAAAATAGTCTCTCTTTAACTCAGCTCAGAAGCCTTCCATTCTCCCTACAATGCCTTGCTTGATATGACAACAGTGCCATAAGGTAATTGCCAATCAATATTAATACTGATATTAAGTAATAATTGATATGAAGTAATATTGATAGTGCAGTCTCATGGGGCAGTACAATATCTTTCTGGCTGTCTGCATTTACATTTTATTCTTCTGGACCGTTCTGAGGTTATTTAAAGGACAGTGAAACATCTCTTAAGAGACTAAGAAAAATAGGGTTTTAATGGTTGCTTTAACCAAGTAATAGGCTCTGCAGCAAGAGTTTGTTTTGTCTGAAAACTACTTGACTTCTAATGTAAGAAAAGTGTAGAAATCTAATTAGATTTTTATCAGACATTTTAGAAGAGGAAACACTTTAACCATGCTGCCCTATACTTAACCTACCATGAAAATAAATTAGCTGCCTGTATAATATAGCTGATTTTCCCCACAAGACCAAATCTGCATTGCATACAGGAATCTGAGGGTAAACAAAGATATAAACATTACATGTGACTAATAAACACATTTACCATTCAAACCACAACCTAATTAAGCCAAATTTCCTGGATCACCCCAGTGACATAAATATATGAAAAGGGTGTAGAAGAAACATATTATATGAACCCAATACCAAATAGTCTTAAGTTCAGTCTGCTTGATTTCATTTTAAAACTAACTTGGCTGTTTTGCTCAGCTGGATGAGAGTTTTGAATGAAGTAGTTCAAAAGTCCTACCTTACTCCCAGTACCACTAGGTATTTGGAGTACCTCAGGGATGTGACACCGTATTAGAGTCAACTTACACAACCACTTTATGGGCTTATTTTTCATCTGTAATTACTTTTATTCAGTCCTGAATTGAGTATGGACATAGTAAAGCAGCCATTAGAGCAAGGACGGCTTTTCCAAATCAGATTTCTTGTATGATAAATGCCCATTTATTAATCAGCTGTTGTGGACGAATCAGCTGTCTTCCTCAAATATTCAAGAATATTACTTGCAATATTTTGGACTATCTATCTATCTATCTATCTATTTATTTATTTGAATCATTTGTATCCCACCCTATGTCATTAAGATCTCAGGGCGGCATACAGATATAATCAGTTTAAACAGTATAAAACAATACATAATGTAAACAGCTAAAAACATATTAAACCATTAAACAAGCTAATACCAATTAAAATCTAACACAATAAAACAGTTTAGGGAAAGCATTTAGCCCTCGAAGGCTTTTGTAAAAAGCTATGTTTTAACTCGGCACTGAAATGAAACCAATGTACATGCCAATCAGGCCTCCAAGAGGAGGGCATTCCACAACTAGGGTGCCACAGCAGAGAAGGCCCTCTCCCACGTCCATAGTGTATGTCTTGCACTGGTGGGACGCAGAGGATGGCCCCTCCAACAGATCTCAGTCCTCAGGTAGGCATATATAGGGGGAGGTGCTCCCTCAAATATCGAGGTCCCAAGCCGCTTAGGGTTTTACATGTCATCACCAGAACCTTGAATTCCAACCGGAAGCATATTGGCAGCCAGTGCAATTCCTTTAAAACTGGTGTTATACAATCTTTACAAGATGTTCCAGTCAACAGTCTAGCTGCTGCATTTTGCACTAGCTGCAACTTCCAAGTCGTCTTGAAGGGTATTAAATATATATACTGCCTAACTGGCAGATGACCTCATGGCGGTTTACAATCATTAAAAAACAACAACCACAAAACAATAAAATAACAACAAAGCAATAAAGACAGCAGTGAATATATCAAAATATTAAAATGTTAAATTATTAAAACATTAAAAATATTAAAGAGCTAGCCATGAAGTTAATAATCAGAGCAAGATTATAACTAAATGACTGCTGGAAGAGGAAGGTTTTGTCCTGGCATCTAAATGTATACAGTGAAGACTCCAGGCAGATCTCCCTGGGAAGAGCATTCCGTTGACTGGGGGGACACTACAGAGCAGGCTCTTTCCCTCATAGCCACCCGTTGTAACCCCCCCCAAACCCCACAACAATATACATTCCAACCAACATATTGCAAACCGTTCAAAGCAAGCATTAAGTTTGTAACATAACAAACGGCTGTCATTTGCGGTTTAACTATCCCTACATTGATAACTATTGAAATACACAAACTCTGCAAAATACTGACACTCATAAAAATAACATCATACAAAACGTACTATATAGGACCCAGGAATTCAGACCGCCACCATGGAATGTTGTAAGTGGTGATAGTATATAGTGCCAACAAGCACTTAATAGTCCTTGTTGATTTAAGGCCGAATCTACTGGTTGCTGGCCCAGCAAGGAAGCCGTCTGTGGCTAATAATCAGTTTCTGGATATCAGATCGCTTCATGCCTTAATTCCTATTCTTTCCTCCCTCTATGTCAAGAATGAAAAAAGGCCATGGAGTTAAGTAAGCAGTTTTTTCCTCTTAACCCTTGGTTAGGTGGAAGTTATTCTTTTACTTTATAAAGGCAAAGGTAATCTGTTAAAAGAAAGGGCTGATTATAACTTCTATACTTAATTGGTATACTTAAGCAATATTAATATTTTTCAAAAATTGCTCTGGTTCTTGCATTCATTTTTATCTACCTGTTTTTTGATGTATGGTAGGGTCTATTGATCTTCATTTCACATTGCACCAAAACCTCAGACTTGTTGTTCTGTCGTAAATAATCAGATAATAATTTATTTGTTTTAAAATACAAAACACTATTTGTTTCTGTTGCTTTAACTATTTTGAGTTTTTCCATATTGTGTGGCAATGCACAACAGTTCAAAAGCTTGTTAATATTATTGCTGACACCAGCAACCTTTCCTTTTTATTCTTTAGTGTAGTTTGACCTTCTTGCACCATGATGAGTGATCCTAATTCTTCTTTTGAAAGATTCCTGTTGCATACCGTCAAATTTCATGGTTTAAACAAACGGCATTCCTTAAGATCTTACCCTCCATCCTCTTCCATTCTGACTGAAGATACAAAAATTATTAATGGCTAATGTCTTGAATGGAAAGTAGGTACCAGCTGTGTCACTCACAAATTAATGAAATTCAGTAGGGTTACACCATACTATCCCAAACATTCATAAAAAGTCAGGCAGTATATGACTTAAGAAGGAATGGTCTTCTGTGGATTAAACAGGCAATAAAATGTAGATATAAAAGGTCAGCCAATTCTCACTATAAGGAATGGCGTGTTTCTACCTAGATAGCAGCCATAGCAGATAGATGGCACCAAATCATTAAAGATAATGGGTTGGATTCAGACTTACTTATGCTCAGAGGTAACCCATTGAAATCAGTGAGACTTAACTGAGTCATTACTAACTTGGCCCATTGATGTCAATATATCTGCTCTTAACATGTCTAGGTCTGGATCCAGCCTAACTTCCGCCACACATTGAAAACCTAGTTGTTCGGGCAGGCATTTGGGGTGTGTTAGGGTATTTTAGAATATAATGTTTTATTGTGTAATTTTAATGTGTAATTTTATTGTTTATATTGTGTTTATATGTTTATATCTGGCCAGGTGACCGGCCAGATGGGCGATTAAGAAATTTAATAAATAAATAATAAATAAATTAAATCTAAAGGAGGCTATAGAAAAAAACCTTATAGCACAATTTTTGATAAAAACAAAATTATTCACAAAGGCAGTAGTAACCTCAAGAAAATATATTGTTTCTGTTGTTGTGTTTGAAAAATTGACTTACTGCCTGCAATTGATATGGCTGTTTTGAAAAACCATTTAGCATAATTGTACCATCAAAATTACAACCTTTGGAAAAATATATATATATTGGTCAGTTGTCATGTTTCTTACACTTGGAGTCTTTGTTTTGCATTTTTTACCTCAATTATGCCTACATGGCATTGAGTATTGATTTATCTGTTATACAACTCTGTATGGACTACTCAGAAAAGATCTGTTCATTGTGTGTGAGCAGCCAAAAGGATAAACAGGGGCGGGCAGAAGGTAGCTTGGGATCTACTGGAAGACCTCTGGATGATTTGCAGTAGATTGTCAAGGGCTTCTGGCTTTTAGTAGTTTGCCAGTAGCAACAAGTAAAGAATGCAATAAAAACTAACAAGAATTCCCTGCGTGGCTGTCCTTGTGCCAGTCATTTATCTCCCGGCCTCAGTGTTCCTCCCTGTAAAATGGTTGCCTTTGAACAGGTTTTTGTGCAGTTCTGCTGGCCGCTTACTTGATAGCTTTTGAACAGGTCTTTGTCCAGCCCTGCTAACCAATTATAGAGCTGTCTTAGAAACCTTGGACCATAGAAATTCAGATATAGATTTCTCTATGCAGGTCATCCCAGACTGTGGCTGATGGACTGCAGTAGATAATCAGGTCCATTTCCTTAACCAGCTTTTGGATCTAACTCCTCCACCACCCCTTGCTATTTTTCATCTGGCTCTGGCTGATGAACCTTGGGGCTCTTGTAAAAAGACAAAGTAGAACCCACAAGCATGGCATCTGCCCACCTCTGAAATAGAATATTAGGGATCATTATGAATATGGTAGAAAATGCCCTCATTTCAGTGACCTTTGTGCCATTCTAGCCACTCTGACACTATAATTTGTTTACAAAAGGAATATAATGTGTTCCATTCATGAAAAAGCTAAAATGTTTAGCATAAATCTCTAGGATGTATTAGGGAAAATATATACAAAAATGTCCTTTAACTTGCACACAAAAAAGAACATAGGGGTGCACAGTGGCTGTAATCTAGCCAAAGTGAAGCACTTTTAAATCCTGTTGATTTCAGTGCTGAAACGTTGTTGTTGTTGTTCAGTCGTTCAGTCGTGTCCGACTCTTCGTGACCCCATGGACCATAGCACGCCAGGCCTTCCTGTCCTGCGCTCTCTCCCGGAGCGTGCTCAAGTTCATATTCATTGCATCAGTGATGCTATCTAGCCATCTCATCCTCTGCCGTCCCCTTCTCCTTTTGCCTTCAGTCTTTCCCAGCATCAGGGTCTTTTCCAGGGAGTTTTCTCTTCGCATTAGGTGGCCAAAATATTTGAGCTTCAGCTTCAGTATCTGTCCTTCCAATGAGCAGTCGGTGTTGATTTCCTTTAGGATGGACTGATTTGACCTCCTTGCAGTCCAGGGCACTTGTAAGAGTCTCCTCCAGCACCACAGTTCGAAAGCATCAATTCTTCGGCGCTCAGCCTTCCTTATAGTCCAGCTCTCACAGCCATACATTACTACTGGGAAAACCATAGCTTTGATTATACGGACCTTTGTTGGCATGGTGATGTCTCTGCTTCTTACTATGCTGTCTAGGTTGGCCATAGCTTTCCTCCCAAGGAGCAAGCGTCTTTTAATTTCATGGCTACAGTCACCGTCTGCGGTGATCTTGGAGCCCAAGAAAGTAAAATCTGTCACTGCTTCCATTTCTTCCCCTTCTATATGCCAGGAAGTGATAGGGCCAGATGACATGATCTTAGTTTTTTTAATGTTGAGTTTCAAACCAGCTTTTGCACTCTCCTCTTTCACCCTCAACAAGAGGCTCTTGAGATCCTCTTCGCTTTCTGCCATTAGGGTGGTATCGTCTGCATATCGGAGGTTGTTGATAATTCTCCCGGCAATCTTAATTCCGACCTGTGATTCATCCAACCCGGCATTTCTCATGATGTACTCTGCATATAAGTTAAATAAGCAGGGTGACAATATGCAGCCTTGTCGTACTCCTTTCCCAATTTTGAACCAATCGGTTGTTCCATGTCTGGTTCTTACTGTTGCTTCTTGACCCTCGTACAGGTTTCTCAGGAGACGGGTAAGGTGGTCTGGTACTCCCATCACTTTCAGAATTTGCCACAGTTTGTTGTGATCCACACAATCAAAGGCTTTAGCGTAGTCAATGAAGCAGAAATAGACGTTTTTCTGGAATTCTCTTGCTTTCTCCATGATGCAGCGAATGTTGGCGATTTGATCTCTAGTTCCTCTGCCTCTTCGAAATCCAGCTTGTACTTCCGGTAGTTCTCGGTTCGCATACTGCTGAAGCCTAGCTTGTAGGATTTTGAGCATCACCTTGCTGGCATGTGAAATGAGCGCAATTGTGCGGTAGTTTGAACACTCTTTGGCGTTGCCCTTCTTTGGAATTGGAATGTAAACTGACCTTTTCCAGTCTTGTGGCCACTGTTGAGTGTTCCAGATTTGTTGGCATATTGAATGCAGCACTTTAACAGCATCATCTTTTAGGATTTTAAATAGCTCGGCTGGAATACTGTCATCTCCGCTAGCTTTGTTGTTACTAATGCTTCCTAAGGCCCACTTGACTTCACTCTCTAGGATGTCCGGCTCAAGTTCAGTGACCGCACTATCATGGCTATCAGGGACATTCAGATCTTTCCTGTATAGTTCTTCTGTGTATTCTTGCCACCTCTTCTTAATCTCATCTGCTTCTGTTAGGTCCCTGCCTTCTTTGTCCTTTATCATGCCCGTCTTTGCACAAAACATTCCCTTGAGATCTCCAATTTTCTTGAAGAGATCTCTAGTCTTTCCCATTCTGTTGTTTTCCTCGATTTCTTTGCATTGTTCATTTAAGAAGGCCTTCTTGTCTCTCCTTGCTATTCTCTGGAACTCTGCATTCAGTTGGGTATATCTTCCCCTTTCTCCCTTGCTTTTCGCTTCCCTTCTTTCGTGAGCTACTTGTAAAGCCTCATCAGACAGCCACTTGGCTTTCTTGCATTTCTTTTTCTTTGGGACGGATTTTGTTGCTGCCTCCTGAACAATGTTACGGACCTCCGTCCATAGTTCCTCAGGCACTCTGTCTGTCAGGTCTAATCCCTGAAATCTATTCCTCACCTCCACTGTATATTCAGAAGGGATATGACTGAGGTCATACCTGAACGGTTTAGTGGTTTTCCCGACGTTCTTCAATTTAAGCCGAAATTTTGCAAGAAGCAGCTCATGATCTGAGCCACAGTCAGCTCCAGGTCTTGTTTTTACTGACTGTATGGAGCTTCTCCATCTTTGGCTGCAAAGGACATAATCAATCTGATTTCGATATTGACCATCTGGTGACGTCCATGTGTAGAGTCGCCTCTTGTGCTGTTGGAAAAGAGTGTTTGCTATGATCAGCATGTTCTCTTGGCAAAACTCTATTAGCTTTTGTCCTGCTTCATTTTGTACACCAAGGCCATGCCTGCCTGTTATCCCGGTGATTTCTTGACTTCCTACTTTAGCATTCCAATCCCCTATGATGAAGAGGACATCTTTTTTTGGTGTTAGTTCTAGAAGGTGTTGTAGGTCTTCATAGAACCGATCAACCTCAGCTTCTTCGGCCTCAGTGGTTGGGGCATAGACTTGAATTACTGTGATGTTGAATGGTTTGCCTTGGATTCGTACTGAGATCATTCTATCATTTTTAAGATTGTACCCCAGTACTGCTTTTCCCACCCTTTTGTTGACTATGAGTGCTACTCCATTTCTTCTAAGGGATTCTTGCCCACAATAGTAGATATGATGATCACCTGAATTAAATTCGCCCATGCCTGTCCATTTTAGTTCGCTGATTCCCAAGATGTCGATGTTCAATCTTGCCATCTCATGTTTGACCACCTCCAGCTTACCTTGATTCATTGATCTGACATTCCAGGTTCCTAAACAATATTGTTCTTTACAGCATCGGATTTTCTTTTCACCGCCAGACACATCCACAGCTGAGTGTCCTTTTGGCTTTGGCCCAGCCGCTTCACTCTTTCTGGCGCTACTTGGAAATACCCTCTGCTCTTCCCCAGTAGCATATTGGACACCTTCCGACCTGAGGGGCTCATCTTCCGGCGTCATATCTTTTAGCCTTGTGATACGTTCCATGGGGTTTTCTTGGCAAGAATACTGGAGTGGGTTGCCATTTCCTTCTCCAGTGGACCACATTTTGTCAGAACCCTCTGCCATGACCTGTCCGTCTTGGGTGGCCCTGCACGGCATAGCTTATGGCTTCACTGAGTTACGCAAGCCCCTTCGCCACAACAAGGCAGTGATCCATGAAGGGGGCTGAAACGTTACATGTGTGCTTAACTTTCGTAATCATTGGGATTAAAAGTGCTTAGCTTTGGCTGGATCTTGCCCATTGAAATTAACATGCAGTAGGATGTGTGTGTGTTTTGCCAAAAGCAATATAGATCCATGTGCAGCCGATGTGTGGAATCTACTGTACCAGAACTTGCAATGGCTAACGATATGAATGAGTTCCATACTGGACTAGTACTTTATGGAATTGCTGGAGGCTGGTTTAGATAGGTAATGTAATCACCTTACAAACCTATGAGGGTTGCCAGAATGCTCACAGCCTCATTGTGAAAATACCGTTTGTATGAACTGGTTGCTAAACATAAATACTGTATCTGCAGCTGTAGTGTTTCCCAAGATGGTACCAGCACTTTTTCAAGCACAGGAACATAGGAAGCTGCCTTATACTGAGTCAGACCATTAGTGGATCTAGCTCAGTACTGTCAATGCTGACTGGCAGGGGTTCTCCAGGGTTTCAGGCAGGATTCCTTCCAACCCTACCTGGAGACTTATTTATTTACCTGGAGATGCTGGGAATTGAACCTGGGACCTTCTACATGCAAAGCGTGTGCTCTGCCACTGAGCTACAGCGCTTCCCGCAGAGTCCCTCAGTGTATGAGCAGAGCTATCCTGCTCAAATCACAACACGAAGAGCCTTAGGTGTTCCCAGAGGCGATAATGTGGGGGCGTAGGTGCTGTAGGTTGTCATATGCTGATAAAGTGGCCACCTAGATTTGGCACTGTTGATGGCAGGGTTCTGGATAAATCATGGGTCTCACTAGATCTGCTGCTGCTATGGTTTCCTTATAACATTCTCAAATTGTGCTGCGTGAAGTTAATTGACATGAATTTTGAATGAGGTTCCTAAAATGATTCAGTCTTTTACTTCTTTGTCTATTTCATTAGCTGGAATCTATACACTGTGTTCATGTTTAAGGGCTTAGTAATTCAGTGGCAAAAGTTATAGCACTTGGCGGGGGGGGGAGCGGGGGGGAGAATATATGTACTGCACTCAGCCATCTCCAGGTGGTGAGTGATTTATGGACTGTCAATTTTTACAACCATTTTTTGAGCCTGGTGTCATAACAGTGGAAAAGGGGAAACAGGAAAAGTCAAGAACAACAAAGTGAAAGAAAAACTCTTGCTGCAGCCTGCAGATTCATCTCTCTGCATATTTTTCTAGTTTGTATTGGTGACCAACGCTTAGGATACTCCCCTGATGGCAATATCAATAAAGAAGCTGGGGGAGAGGTAGGAATCTGATAATCACAGGGCTCCCTGGGGCTCCTTTAATATGGTAATATTTATTTATAGTAAAATGATCAGCTTGCTTTTCCCCTCCAGTGGAGACACTCTGAATGGCTAACAAAACATTAAAAAAAACAGAATAGTGATAATCCAATCATTAAAAATAAATGGATACATAACAATGATGCACCAAAAGTAGCATTAAAAACACAGACAAGAGCCCCATCTACATGAGCCATTTACTCTGGGGCTGCTATGATTTGAGGACCTTGCTGCGGGTTTACCACAGTTGCTGAGCTGTCTGTCCCTTCCTCGAACTGACTTCGCAGTTTGCGGTGGGCGTGGCGTAGGCGTGCTTAGTGATTGCGTCACCCTGTGATTCCTTTTCACTCCTCCCTGTTCCTTCCTGTTCCTTTGCAGCTGCTCAGTAACAGGGAGGTATCCATTTTGGAGTGAAGGGTAGGCACATACTTCTCACGTGGGCACACCCCTTCGCATGTGTGAACCATCATGAGAGTTACCATGCCAAACAGTTGGCATGGTAACAAAGGAGCAGACTACCCACATCTGACCAAAGAGGAACGGACAGACACAAAAGAACCCCTAAAATGCAAAACAGCCACTAAAACCTCGCACCCCTACCCTCACGTGGCTGCACAGCTGCACATTTAAATATAATGGTAAAAAAGAGAACAGCGCGACTGCCAGAGTTTACTTTGCTTTAACGGCCATGTGACAGGGCACAGTGGATTTCTC
The DNA here is from genome assembly GCF_057233095.1 of Heloderma suspectum. Taxonomy (NCBI): domain Eukaryota; kingdom Metazoa; phylum Chordata; class Lepidosauria; order Squamata; family Helodermatidae; genus Heloderma; species Heloderma suspectum. Next base: position 65,707,028 of record NC_139458.1, on the reverse strand, counting down.
CACTGGAGATGTCCACAGTATATCACACGTTTACTGCAGCAGAAGCGAATTCGCGGCTGCAATTCTGTGCAGTTACAACAGAGTGAATGTTGACAGCAGTGCTGTGTAGATGGCCCCCAAGAGAGACAGAATGAACACATACAGTGATGGCTGGTGGCTCCGATTTCAGAGGGGGTGTGAATCTGCACTGGGTTTCATTCAGAACTCTAAAGGAGCTCTCCAAGGTGCTAAACCAATTTGGGGGATTGGGTTCACCATATTGGATAGCTCATTTAGAGGTCTGACTGAAACCCAGAGTGGATTCACAGTCCTACTGAAATTGGAGCTATCAGCCTCCACGGAACACAAAACAACTTAAACGACAGTAAAGTCAAAGGTTTGTTGAAGAACACAGGTCTTCAAATGCCAGTGAAGTTATACAAAGAGTGAGATGGTCTAACCTAGCCTCCCCCAGTTGTGGTGCCCTCCAGATGTTCTGGACTTCAAATCCCATCAGCCCCAGCCAGCATGGCCAATGGTCAGGAATGTTGGGAATTGAAGTCCAAAGCAGCTGGTGGACACCAGGTTGGGGAAAGGCTGATCTAACATCTTTAGGCAAAGAAGCTTCATATACATATTCAGGCAAAGAAGCTTCATATACATATTCAGGCAAAGAAGCTTCATATACATATTCAGGCAAAGAAGCTTCATATACATAGTCATAAGTACATGTCAGAAGGCAATGGCAGGAGCAAGAGGGGTGCATCAGCTGATCTTAAAAGAATGGGCAGATTCACATGGGAGGGGACAGTCCTTCAAGCAGCTTGGACCCAAGCTGTTTAGAGTTTTTCAAAAGTCATTACCGGCACCTTGAACTGCACTTAGAAATGGGCTGGCATCTAGTGCAGCTGATACAATTAAGGGGTCACATGATCCCAGCACTTGGCACAGGTCAAGCTCTTAATGGCAGCGTTCTGCAGCAACGGAAGTTTCCGAATGGTTTTCAAGAGCATTCTCAAATAGAGTGCATTACAATAGTCCATATATAATCCTAATTGTATTGTTCTAATATATGTACAATCCTGGCCAGGCCATTAAAGAAACTTAGGTGTTTCTGAAGTTTGTGTTGGATCAAGACATGTAGTTTCCACCATATTCTAACAATGTGTACTAGTTCAATATTCCAGTTGGACAAGATTTGGCTTCCCAGTGCCAGGGTTGGGCAGAAAATTGACTCTTTATTTCATTTCATTTATTATATTTCTATGCCTCCCCATAGCTGAAGCTTTCTGGGCAGTTCACAAAAATTAAAAACCATTAAAATACATTATATAAAATATAAAAACCATTCACATAATGACACAAAGCAAATAACACACACAACAACATATACCTAAAACTATTTATCTATTTATTAAATGTATATCCCACCTTTCTGCAAAAAATGGGGCTCAAGACGGCTTTACTTTGCTCCGTCAGTGAACCATTGGCCAATTTCCAGTTAGCTAGTCCTGCTTTGTACATTTAAAAAGCATGAGTAGACCATCACTAGGGCGTTCTTACTTCAAGGCCAGATTTCAATCTGTGCATGTTGTGCTACCACTTGCACAATATTTCTTTGGAACTGTGCTGCACCTACAACTCTTCAGCGAGCACGTTTTTGGATCCAACCCATAACATATAAGCCATAAGTTTCTTGAACTTCTTTGTGGACTCCAACCATGGTTCCTCTCTTTGGGTATAGGCAATGCCATGTCTTCCAGGGATGAAATTCATCGAAACATTTTAAAAATTAAAAAATGTGCTAAAATGAAAAGCGATTCTTGATTAGTTGTATAACATAACGTGCAGATTTTGAGCTGCTACTAAGTATGAAGACACAAATCTGACTAACATTAGTCCCATACAACAGAGATTTAATCACTGAATGCTTAATTAGTGGTAGTGTATTTCTATATCTCTTATCACTTCTTACTTAAGTGATTCTTACTTACTTCCATACTTAACACTTCTTAAGTATGGGTTGAAATAAGAGCTCTAGAAAGTAATATGACTCTTAAGCAAAAATAATGAAGTTACGGACACTAAACAGCTGTTCAAGAGCAGCAGCTCAGATACACCATTTGAACAAGCAATTAATGGCACAATCCTATGCATGTTTAGACAGAAAAAACATCCTACAATTCCCAGCATTCCCCAGTCTGCCGTGCTGGGAGTTGTTGGACTTTTTTCCCATCTAAACAGGCATAGGATTGCACTCTAAATTTCTTTTAACATCTTTAAACATAGATGTCCAATCTGTTCATTACTGGGAGGCTTAAAATATTTCTAATAAAAAATAAATAAATACAATTATCTTATTAAACCATTAAAATAGCAGGAATGTGGGCTGCTGTTAAAGGAATAAACTGATAGAATTCAGAAGGTGGTGTGGGGAACAAGTCATCTTCTGCTTGGCCAGATACCTATGGGGTTCCATAGGGTTCCATCTCTACACACACACACACACACACTGTCAACTTCTACATGAAACCTCTGGGTGAGGTTATCATAGCTGCAATTTGGGCTGCGAAGTCATCAGTAAACAGATGAGACCACAAAAGAGACTCCAAGATGGGTCTATGGAAATAGTACTGGGCATGCTTCTCAATTGGTTGATTCTCAATAGTTTTAACACCCAGTTCAGTGATGTCCCTGACAGCATCCCTTCACCCTCTCTCTTATAAGTGTATAGTTGCCATTCACTGCTATGGGAAAAGCAAAGCTCCTAATCAGGAGCCACCACTGAGAAGGTCCCCTCCCTTCTTGTCATCCTCTGAACCTCCCTTGGAGGACGGCTTCAGATAATTATTGTAGTGTATGGGTAGATTTATACTGGGAGAGGTGTTCTGTCGGATATTGCAGTCCTCAGCTGTGTAAGGCTTTATAGCTCAAAACCACACCTTGAATTGCACCCGGAAATGTACAGTCAGCCCATGCAAACAGGTCACAATCAGTGTTATATGTTCAGACCTTCTGGTCCCAGTATCAATCTGGCCACCGCATTTTGCACAAGCTGCAGCTTCTGAACCATCCCATGTAGAGTGTATTGCGACACCCTAACTTGGAGATTACCAGAGCATAGACTACTGAAGCCAGCTTATCCGATCTAGATAGGCGGGTAGCCCCAGGGGATCACCAGCCAAAGATGGTAGAAGACACTTCATGCCAATGAGACCACCTGAGCCTCAAGTGATGGCTCTAGGATAACCTCCAAGCTTTGAACCATCTCCTTCAGGGGGAGTCCATCCAGAACAAGTTGAGCACCTTCCATCCATTTAGAAGAAGTACCCACTAACAGCATCTCAGTTTTGTGTGGTTTTGAGCTTCAGTTTATTAGCCCGCATTGTCACAGACAAGCACCAGTCTGTCATATCTGCAGCCTCACCTGATGGCGATGAAAAGGAGAGAGAGAGCTAATATTAATTTCTAATATCATTTCCAGCTTTGTTAGAGAAGAGCATCATTAATGCTCCTTTTCTACCTTTCAGAGTTGGTACAGATTTTTGTTTGCTTATTTGCTTGCTTGCTTTGTAATTTATACATGTTCACAAAAACTAAGTGCTCCGGAAAGCAGCTTTCATATGCAAAACATATACCATTTCTTTGGCTCTAATAAGAACTGTTGTGTGCATTTTGTTTCAGACTCAAAGTGGCTCAAGAATCAGTGAGCAAATTAACTTCAGAAAAGAAAGTGGAAACCAAGAAAATCAATCCTACTGCCAGTCTGGTATGATGTACTCTCGGAGTAACGTTGATTTTTAGTTCTCTTCTAAATATAGCTAGTAGTAGCGTACATGTTTAGTTCATTCAAATGCAATTCAAACTATTATATCCTTTCCAACTCCAGAACACATACCTTGAAATCTTTTTTTTCAGCAGAGTAGTGACTGGAGGCTAATTCACAAAAACTTTGTGGTGCTGAGTTCACTGTGTCCCTGCAAAGACCTGCACCAGAAAAAACTGGCTGCATGAAAATGAATCCTCAAAAGCTGTCTCAGTTTTGTCACTTCTCGCTGACTCACTGGTGTCCTTCTTTCCTGTTGCATTCTGTACACCAAAGAATCCAAGGTGCTTTTTTTTATTGTGTTGTGCTCCTAAAGATTCCCTCACATTTGTGAAACGTGAAGGAGCAGTGTGGAAAGGCAGCTAATAGAACATTATTGTCAGCGTTTCCCTACCCATGTTTATTTACAATCCTGGCTTGCTGGATTTCATCCCTCATGGCTGCTATCTTTTTTGTGCATAGACAAATGGAAAACTCTCTTGCCGTGTTTGGATGCAGCCAACACTGGCTAGCCTAATTAAGGTGGATCCGATTTAGCAGCAATAAATGTAAAAGCTGTGCTTAAATCATGCTTAGAGATACTGCCGCTTCTTATTGGTGCAATCCGGTCTAAAGGGTCAAGCATACAGGTGAAACTGGAGGAGAGCTTCACATTTATCAGTTTGGTTTAAATATGTGAAAGAAAAGCATAGAGCAATTGAGGTATAGATATCTGGACTATATTGACTTCAGCCCACAATTCCAGTGTACATGCAGTTCTCTGCACACACATGGGTTTTTCCATTCTCTTCTGTTATCAAGGGAGCTCTTGGCATGGACAACAAGAAATAGCCATTGTACTGTCCCACTTTGTTTGAAGGGGTATGGGAAGTCCCTGCTCATAGTCAGCTTCAAATCATGCCTCTCTTTTTTCTCCTTCTGCAACTACATACATTTCTCCCTCACCATACATTTTTCTTTGCATTTACAGGGAAATAAAATATGTATTAATCTTAATGTGAAAGTGTTTCCTGAACCCAGTAGACGTATCTAAATATGTCTGTATTAAAACTTACTACTCCTGTCTTGGTACGGCATTTCAGGAATTAATTTTCTGAAAAGAAAAAAAAAGCGTATGTTTACACTGGTTTCGGACTGCTCCATTCTTCAAGTCTACTAGACCACATGCTCTCTGCAATTTGCGAACAGATGGAAAATTAAAGAAAAGAATGATAATAAAGTTCCTTTTTTCTTAAACAACAGAAAGAAAGACTGCGTCAGAAAGAAGCCAGTGTGACCACCAACTGAAAGAAGACACATGAAAATAATGACAGCGTGACTTAATATCTTGCATGATGCCTCATTCTGCCCATTCCCTCGGGAGCACCTTATTTTAGATGTTACGAAGTTCTGCTTTGCTCTTCTCTTCCTCAGACAATCCACAAAAGACTTCTCAATCCCTTGGCTTGTACAGAAGAGGGAACACTAAGAAGTTTGTTTACATGGGAATTATGAAGGGTTTTATAATAACTCTTCCTTATGTGGCTTTAATGTAGTTCTTCTGTTAAAAGTTATTTGAAATACTCTATGCAATATGCACTAACTTAGAGAAGCGCAAAATCGGGATTGTAGACAGTGAATTATGTAGCTTTATGTCAGTTGCCTGCAACAGAAGTGGAATGGCTCATATAAACCTAATGCACTCTATGTTGGTAGACGACAAGATTTACTGAGTCAATGCCTGTTGAAAATTATTTTGATGGTATCCAAAGGATTAACTACCTTCTCAAAAATGGTAGAAGTTAAGTGTATCAGATGTATTCTGTATTTTATTACAATTATTTTTATAGGAACTCAGTTGATGCCATAGAAGTAGAAATACCGTTTTTGCACATGTAGAGAAAGAAATAATATCAAAATAATTTATCCTGCCTGACTAAGTTATAGATAAGCTATAGATAATGTAACTGGTACATTCATTAAAGTTTTGGGTTTTGTTCCAACTATACTCTTCATTTTGTCTAATGGCAAAATGAAGACTTTCCAAATCAACATGAGATAAAGTTAGCAATGTTCAAGAATGCTTTATTTATAGTTGATCATCTAGCTGCAAAACATGTATCTCCATTATTTACCATTAATCTATGCCAATGCCTATATTCTTTCATAGTCAGCACTTCCATATAACTGGTTTTTAGAACATGTTTACATTTGTGTGTGTGTGTGTGTGTGTGTGTGTGTGTGTGAGATAGAGAGAGAGGAAATGGAAACACACACACACGTACATATGTTATTCATATACACACTAGTACATAGACTTGAATAGAAAGACATGATTGATCTCCCACTGTAGTACTGTAGCAACTCATATGAAGTGCCATTTAGGATCTCTATCCAGTGTGTCAAAGTGTCTCCTCTCAAAGTTGTGTAGTTGAGAGAACGTAAGGGATCACAGAATCAGGCCCTTAAAATTAAAGCGCAATCCTTGCAGTGGAAAAATGATAAGGTAAAATAAAAAGCTGAATGCCCAAACAACAAATGGTTGACTCAACAACTAGAGAAGGTGTGTACCAAGAAGGAGATGACCTGGGTTTAGTGTCCTAGAGGAGGTACCAGAATTATTTTCCCCTGCTTCCCTGAAAAATAAGCAGCCTCTAATCCCACATTGCTAGCCAGCACTCACCCATGCACAAAATGTTCCCTTCCTGACTTTTCTCGCCAATCATCAACTAGTACCTCTGCCATAGGATCTTTTCTATGTGTCTATAGGCATGAAGTCTTCATGGCAGGTGCCTGTATTTCTTATTCAGATTTACTGTGCATGATCAGAAGCACAAGCAAGTGTTCCTAGAGAAGTCAGGGACCTGTTCCTCAGAATGCCCCCACCCTTGAGAGATAATAGAGAGAAATACACAGCCTCCATTGGTCCTGAATTAGAGTTTATAGCACCAAGTTCTGATGAAGTTAACAAAACCACTGGGAGTATTGGTGGATTAAATTGAGAAAAGAAATATAAAAGAAAAGGAAAATATGTCACCTACAGGATAAAAACAGTCAGATTTAGCAAGCAAACTAGGCTAGGTTGATACATGTGGTTATTAAATATAACTTCTATTTTCTTGTTAGAAGAAATTAATGTAGTAAGAACAACCTGTTTGAAAGATTTAACATGATATTTCCTATTTATCTTTTCCCAACACAATTAAAGGGAAAGATTCTAGGATAACACACTTTATACCAGCTATTGATATATGAAAGAACTTCAGTTCAACTGTCCTGAATATAGAACAATTGTAGACATTACAAGTGTAGTCAATGAAATTCTAATTATTTCGCTTTTTGTATAGAAACTTGAGATATCCAGTCACATAGCCTTACAATTTTCTGTGTTAAAGGAAAGCAAATTCTAAAAATTGAAACTGTTTGCATGAAGCACAAGAACAGGAGAAGTACTGCATCATCAGACATGCCGAATCGAGTAGCAATAAGGCCAAGAAATGCCAAAGTGTAGTCAAACCAATGGTGATGATACTCTGACAAAGTCCAGCAGAAGTTTAGTAACATGCATTTGATTAAGAGAAAACAGGAAAAAATACTAATGGAATTGTGGAGTAGAAATGTATATATCCTAGACCCATGTGACATTACCCTCAATTTACATTTTTTATTAGCAGTCACACTGACTGACTACTGTTAGATCAACTGAAAAGAATCTGGGCCAATTGACCTCATCCAGCTTTCCCCAACAGAGTGCCCTCCAGAAGTTTTGGACTACAGCTCCCATCATCCTTAACCATTGGCCATGCTAGCTTGGGCTAATGAGAACTGTAATCCATAACATCTGGAGGGCAGCAGGTTGGGGAAAGCTGCTGTGTTATTTCACAAGGGATGTAATGCCAATACCCACAGGAGACCTGACTTGAGACCATAAATGCTAGCGCAATTGGCTGATCTTAAAGTTACATGCTAAGAGTAAGAAGACAATTATTAACATTTGCTAGTACTGTTTTATATTATGGGTTACATGGGAACTGAACTGGTGAAATTTAGTGACTGAACCATACTGTGGATCAGTATGCAGTAGTTTACCATAGGATGTTGAAAGAGCTTTAGAAAGCAAACTCTGAACTCAGAGGTGACAGCCTATCCAAAGCAAGGCAGGAGAAGCATGGAGGGGATCGTTCCCTCTGCACTTCTACTGCCCTGCATTTTCAGCTAGACAGCCAATTGCGGCTGTGTAGCTGCCGGAGGGCTGAGCAGGGGAGGAGGCTGCTGTACGACACATTGGATGTGTCGTACTGGCATTTCCGCCCTCCCCACCCCGGAACGCCCCCAGACATGCCCCTTTTCAGCTGCTCCGCGCTTCTCTTGTGAGTGCAGAGGATGGGGCTGTTCTGCACTGCCTCCGAGGCAGTGCAGAATTGGGGAGAGGTCAGTTCTCCAGGAACCGACCTTGGAGCACGGGCTCCAAGGTCGGTTCCCGGAAAACAGGATATCCTATGGCCGTCTAGCCGCTGTCTAGCGGCCATAGGATTGCTTCCTCCATTATATAAAGATTACATAGGAATAAAAGAAGCAAAAAAGAGGCTTTAGCACTTGTTTCACAATCCAGATCCTGGAGATCTGTGTACTATGGGGGCAAAAAGGCCAGTATTAAGCACTTCTAAATCTCACCTATTTCAGCTGGAGATTTAAGACATGCTTAATTCATGCACTTAAAACTGAACGTGTCCTCTGAGATTTCTTTTATTTACTCACATCTTTAAGATATGTTTAGGGAAGCACAGAGAAAATGGCTGTGCTTTCAGGAGACTATGAGTGAATAACCATGACTATTTACCAAGTACATAAACCACTTGGGAAGTTGGTCTGTAGTGTCCTGCCAAATGGTGAGGAGAACCTTATTACAGTTCTACACCTCATCCAAAGCCCAAAGAAGCGGGGGAGCGGAATATTTCTCCTCAACACTAGGTAGGACCATATAAATGGACAGCTATCGAGTAATTCCACTGTGATAAGTTTACCATGTGGTAAATTGTTGTCTGTATTCACCTGTGTAATCTCAAATCAGTTGGTTGTGACTTTAAAATACAAACGTAGCAGAACTCCTTGAAGCTGATCTGCCAGCTGGAAGTTTTAGCTTTACTATCCTGAAATTACAAAGCAGGAGAGGGGGCAGGGAGGCTATGTTTTTCTGCCTCCTTACAGTGTCTTAAACGACATGCATTGGGAAAGTAATACAGTTGTAATTTATGCTAAGAAAAGACTGGTATCCAGTGGTAAAACTGTACCACTGCGATTTCTTTCTACGTGTGTGTGTGTGTGTGTCTGCGCGCGTATGACGACAGCTAGCCATGTTTACTCCAACATTTTAATTAAAAAAGGTACCACCAGAGAAATACAAGTACCAAAGTACATGTGATTATATTTTGGAACAGAAAGGGGAAACCCTATATTGTTACTTTGTAATGCTTTCAGAATGGAACAGTTTATTTTGCATATCTTAGGAGATATTTTAATAATCTAAATTATATGGGCTTGACTCCAAAGAACCCACTGCACAAGAGAAAGGCACTTGATTATGCAGGGGGAATGAATAATAATTTACACGCACGCGTGAACAGTCTCCCATACTTCCTGAGAATTGACCTTAGAGGATCGGGGGATCCACCAGAGCAGTATTTGGGATGCACAGAGGCTTCAGCCAGTGGAGGCTGGTGTGTGTGATGTAAGTGGGCAGTGAATCCGCTCCAGGTTTCAGTCAGAACCAGTCAGAACTCTAAAGTGTCCTTGGAAAGTGCCTTTAGAGGTCTGACTGGTCCTAACTGAAACCTGGAGTGGACAACATCAGAGCAACTGACATCAGAGCGACCAGCCTCCACTGCCTTCAGTAGTCAGGAATCAATGACACATAAACCACCCTCCCCTATGGGAATAGATGTCTTCTACTTAGGCAGCAGGATCTTTGTATCCCAGCGATTGTATTTTATTATTCTACTAATGAATTTCTGAAATATTGCTTTGCCATGATAAACCTGTCATTTTATACTGTACTTCAGTGAGGCTGAATTTATAGTCTTAATGATATTAGAGTATATTTATAAAATTTGGAGATGGTATGTCTGAAGCAATATGACAGAGGCATAAACCTATGAATCAGTGAATGTAGAAATTTAAATATATTTGAAATGTTGGGGTATCAAAAGTAGCAAAAACAACAATAAAAATGTACCTTTGATTCATCTCTTGTAAACACTGCTGAGTAAAATATGTATGAAATATTTTTTAAATTAGCCATCACTTATATTTGAAATACTCACCATGAAGGGAATTGTGGAAATAATGGGATTCTTCAGTTCATTCATTCATTCATTCTTGTACGAGGGCTTGGACCCAAAGTTGGATCCTCCTTCTGTTCATGGAAGAAATGCCACTCATGGAAAGGAGGTGATTTTTGCCTCCCCTACTATTCCCAAAGGTCTTCAAACTCTCAGGAGCAAATTTGCTAGAGGCTGCAGAGGAAAGGGAGAATTGGCGAAAATCACTTCTCTTCACCCTTCTGCTCACAGGACTTCTAGAGCCAACATCTTCAGCATTTTTATTGCAAAGGCAATCAATGAGCAATAGAGTAGAAATTTCCGATAGAAACACCCATGTCCAAAAAGCCATGAGTGCTCTCTTGCACATTCATTTCAGTAGAGAGATCCAAACGGCACACACTCACACAAAACTGCAAGTGTGGATTCTTAGAGCATTTCTACACCGGCTTTTATTGCATGCTCGTGATTGGTCACTCACAAAGGTTTGTGGGTCCTTTACATGACGTTGTCAACCTCCAGGGAGTCTTCTGCAGTTTCTGACCTTTACTCCACTTTTTAAAAGATTGGAGATAACCCAATAAGGAAAGTTAATGTCGGCAGTGTGTAATTGCACAGTGTGTAATAGCACCATCTAGTGGCTGTAAAATGAAACATATCGAACTTGACGAGAGAGGAATTCTCTGATTCAAAGCTCATGTCTGCCCATGTAAAGGAGCCGATCTTAATCTCACAAAGAATCCGGAAGCGGAAGCTCCGGTAGGAATGCAGGATTGTAGCTTCGTGTGGTAAAGCTCTTACTCTCCATTTAGATGAATAAGAAAGCCATTCTAAGTGGAGGTGCTCCATGTTTGCTTTGAAGCTGCTACATTTGGTGCAGCTTGAGGTGTTGGAAGTGATTTTGAAGATCATCTAATGGAATCATCTCCCATTGCCGGAAACCCCTTGAACTTAAACTGTTTAGACCTTAAATATCTCTGGATGTCAGGAGTGCCCTAGCTGCCTCTTAAAGTCCCCTCCATTAGCCAAAACACGACTCAGACAAAAGGGATTCTTTCCAAGGCTTTATTCCTTTAAAACTTAATGACTCTTTCAGAGGCTAATTGCCATCCACTAAGCAAGGAATTGCAACGGGTATCTTAACAGAGTAACTTAAGCTCCATGTACACAGTTGGTCCCCATTTGAAGGAGAAGGGTGGGAAAGCCCTGAAACGTATGGGCTAGGAGGGGAGGCTCCCCCCCTTACCCGTGGGGCATCAGCGTGCAGCCGTTGCCATAGCGCCAAGCGGGCTGAGCGCCTCCTCTCAGTGCCCTCCACCTCGCACCTCTCTCTGCACTGGCGCCTTGCATCTAGCAACAACCGATCTCCCGCTCTTTCATTGCCAGGGTCACTCTCTCAGGAATGTGAGCAGAGGGGGCCTCTCCCTGCAGCTGTGCCTCTGAGAGACGAGCGGGCTCCTCTCCCACGGGTTGTAGCTCTTCCTCAGAATCAGAGCTGCTCTGGGGCTCTATGGGCTCAGTTCCAACTCTGACACTGGGCAACTTGTTAGGAATCAGTTTCTCTCACCTGCCCTGCTACAACAGGAATTCATTGCTTCTTCCCTGGTACTGATTAACATTTTCCCCTGTCTTCTTTATAGCAGCCTTTTAGATATTTGAAACATGCTCTGGCTTAAATCACTATTTGTCCTTACCAGCCTGATCCTATAGGTCAGCTAAAGGTGAATAGCAGTGACACAAGCAGTCAAGTGCAGGCCTGCTCTGATCAACTGAGAGGCAACTTGCTGCCGTGCCCTCTTGTAAAGCTAACTCCATTCTGCCTTTGCTATAAACTATGGATGGTACAGAGGCAGGTAGAGACTCTGCCCCTGTGCACCAACAAGGCTATGCAAGCCCATTTGCATGGCGCAGCTGTGTTGCATAAAGGCTAGGAAAGCATCTGTGCCATACTGTTAAAGGCAGCTGTTGGGCTGGAGTAATCTTCTTGTGAAATGGAAGCAGTGACAGATTTTATTTTCTTGGGCTCCAAGATCACCGCAGATGGTGACTGTAGCCAACTAGCCATGAAATTAAAAGACGCTTGCTCCTTGGGAGGAAAGCTATGGCAAACCTAGACAGCATAGTCAGAAGCAGAGACATCACTTTGCCGACAAAGGTCCGCATAATCAAAGCTATGGTTTTCCCAGTAGCAATGTATGGCTGTGAGAGCTGGACTCTAAGGAAGGCTGAGCGCCGAAGAATTGATGCTTTCGAACTGTGGTGCTGGAGAAGACTCTTACGAGTCCCCTGGACTGCAAGGAGGTCAGATCAGTCAATCCTAAAGGAAATCAACCCTGAGTGCTCATTGGAAGGACAGATACTGAAGCTGAAGCTCAAATATTGTGGCCACCTAATGCGAAGAGAAAACTCCCTGGAAAAGACCCTGATGCTGGGAAAGATTGAAGGCAAAAGGAGAAGGGGACGGCAGGGGATGAGATGGCTAAATAGCATCACTGATGCAATGAATATGGACTTGAGCACGCTCCGGGAGAGAGCGCAGGACAGGAAGGCCTGGCGTGCTGTGGTCCATGGGGTCACGAAGAGTCAGACATGGCTGAACGACTGAGCAACAACAACAACAACCTTCTTGCGTTGGCACTAGGAGCATCATATTTCCTTCCAAATCTTTAATCAGCACTGTTCCTGTCATGTGTATCTGAATCTTTTCTAGTTTTTAAACCATCTAAATATAGGTTGATCAAAACGGGATGCAGCTAAAGCCCAAACAACACTTCAGTGCAATGACCACTGCCAATTGTGTTTAACTTTGGGAGGGCCTTAGCTTTGATTGTTTTTTAGTTTAATACCAATACTTCATGCACAGTTATGACTTCCTGCCGTGTAATCCCACTCAAATTTCTTTCCATTTTGAGACACACTGTCACTGGGGTAGGATGGAGAGACTCCTAGCTTCATTGGACGTAGTCAGTCTAACAGCGCAATCCTATATGTATCTACTCAAAAGTGAGTTCGGTGGGTCTTACTCTGAGGAAAATATGTATAAGATTGCAGCCTAAGATAGTCTTGTTGGGTTGCCGAGTTTTAGAGTGAATAATATGTGAGCCATCAATGGAAAATTGCACAACTCTGGGCCAAAATTGTATGGAATGTACATTAATGGGTTTCCATTGTATTACCCCTAACAGAGATCCTTTTACAGTATTGTTATAACAGTCAATCCCTTTGTTTGGCTAGTTCTGATCATTCTGTTTAGTCTGAAAAGAATCTTTCGTCCCAAGCCCACTAACATTTCACAGTAATTCAGAGTCCATTTCTGGATGTTTTGTTTATTAAAGTTTACTGACAGTAGCACTGGAAATGGATCTGAATGGAGCATAAACAACTGGTAGCTTCTTCTCTTGGCCTGCATTTTTGTATCCCAATACTTAAGTACTCTACTAAGGACAGGAAAAAATCCTTATATTCTCCTTTCTGATATAAAATTGACAAGAAGGAAGATTAAAAGTGGTATAGAACTTTGGAAGGAGGGTCATTCGCACAGCAAACTAATGTGTTAAAAATGTGGGTTAAATGGATCAATGCACAGTGTGCCATATGGTGAAAGCAGTTATTTGATGCCTTCACCACACAGCCACATAATAGCTTCACCCACAGTTACCCCACCACTGTTCAACCCGCTTTTGGTCGTGCTGTGGTAAATGTGGGTTGAATTGCAAGCTGGGTGTGTGGAGAGGTAATCATACAGCCATGTTAACATGAGCCAAACTCTATATGGATATACTCAACCAAACCAATGCATCCTCAGCATACCAATTTAGTGATGTGCATTTTATAGCTAGTTTATTATTTCATCAAGTGCCTGCCAGAGTTGTCCTTCTCCTTCTTCCTAACACAGATTGATATGGCTACTCTTTTGGAAAACAGGCAGGTTTACATCAGTTACTACTGATTACATCAGTTACTATTGGTAAAAATGTATGCAAGCTTTCAAGATAACACAGAACCCAGACAGAACAGAAAGGCAAAGTGTAAGATCATATGCAGACAGCTTGACTAGATATGTTGGTTGCTTTGGCTATTGCAACAGTATAGTCTCTGTTGTGCCTCTGAATGCGACTGTGTTAATACTTGTTGTTCAGTCGTTAAGTCGTGTCCGAATCTTCGTGACCACATGGACCATAGCACGCCAGGCCTTCCTGTCCTCCACTCTCTCCCGGAGTGTGCTCAAGTTCATATTCATTGCATCGGTGATGCTATCTAGCCATCTCATCCTCTGCCGTCCCCTTCTCCTTTTGCCCTCAGTCTTTCCCAGCATCAGGGTCTTTTCCAGAGAGTTTTCTCTTCGCATTAGGTGGCCAAAATATTTGAGCTTCAGCTTCAGTATCTGTCCTTCCAAGGAGCACTCAGGGTTGATTTCCTTTAGGATTGACCGATTTTGACCTCCTTGCAGTCCAGGGGACTCGTAAGAGTCTTCTCCAGCACCACAGTTCGAAAGCATCAATTCTTCGGCGCTCAGCCTTCCTTATAGTCCAGCTCTCACAGCCATACATACGTTGCTACTGGGAAAACCATAGCTTTGATTATACAAATCTTTGTCGGCAAGGTGATGTCTCATCTTCTTACTATGCTGTCTAGGTTTACCATAGCTTTCTTCCCAAGGAGCAAGCATCTTCTAATTTCATGGCTACAGTCACAGTCTGCGGTGATCTTGGAGCCCAAGAAAGTAAAATCTGTCACTGCTTCCATTTCTTCCCCTTCTATATGCCAGGATGTGATGGGGCCACATGCCATGATCTTAGTTTTTTTTAGGGATGGCGGAGAATTTCTCCCCGAATCTTCGGGGGGCCGAGTGCCAACACATTCGGCCCCCTGAAATCGGTGAAATTCTCCGCCACCCCCCCGCCACCCCCCGGGATGGGACTTACCTTTGGCGAATGTCCCTCCCGGCGGTGGGTCTGGCGGCGGGTCCGGCGGCGGTTCGGCGGCGGTTCGATGCGGGCGGGGGCGGCGGCCGGTCTCCCGACCGGCTGCCGCCGCCGCCATTGCAAAAAAAAAAAACTAAAGTAAAAAAAAACACAACCACCCGTGCACAGGCTACGTAACGATTTACGTAGCCTATCACAGCTAGATTTCCAAAGTCAGCCGTGATAGGCTACGTAAATCGTCACGTAGCCTATCACGGGTGACTTTGAAAAAAAAAAAGCGCGTACGCAAATGGCGGTTCCCATGGGGACCGCCATTTGCATTCCTTATTTTGGCACGTCTAGTCTACGTAAAGGTTTACGTAGACTACGGCGAAAATAAGGGCAACGCAAATAGCGTGCCCTTATTTTTGCCGTAGTCCACGTAAATCTTTATGTAGACTAGACGTGCCAAAATAAGGAACGCAAATGGTGGCGCCCATAGGCCGCCGCCATTTGCGTACGCACTTTTTTTTTCCCCCCAAAGTCACCCGTAATAGGCTACGTGACGATTTACGTAGCCTATCATGGCTGACTTTGGAAATCTAGCCGTGATAGGCTACGTAAATCGTCACGTAGCCTATCACGGGGTCTTTTTTTTTTTTTTTTACTTTTTGTTTCGCAGCCGGGGAGATGGGGCGCTTCTCCTCGGCCTGAATTTCGGCCGGGCGAGGTGGGAAGCCTCCCCCCCGGCCTGAATTTCGGCCGGGTGAGGCGGGAAGCCTCCCCCCCCTCGCCTGAACTTCGGGGGGAGAAGCGAAGCGCCTCCCCCCCACTGCAAAGCCAAGCTGCGAAAAGGTAAGTGACTTTCGTACATCCCTAGTTTTTTTAATGTTGAGTTTCAAACCAGCTTTTGCACTCTCCACTTTCACCCTCAACAAGAAGCTCTTTAGATCCTCTTCGCTTTCTGCCATTAGGATGGTATCATCTGCATATCTGAGGTTGTTGATAATTCTCCCGGCAATCTTAATTCCGACCTGTGATTCATCCAACCCGGCATTTCTCATGATGTACTCTGCATATAAATTAAATAAGCAGGGCGACAATATACAGCCTTGTCGTACTCCTTGCCCAATTTTGAACCAATAGGTTGTTCCATGTCCAGTTCTTACTGTTGCTTCTTGACCCTCGTACAGGTTTCTCAGGAGACAGGTAAGGTGGTCTGGTACTCCCATCTCTTTAAGAATTTGCCAGAATTTGTTGTGATCCACACAATCAAAGGCTTTAGCGGAGTCAGTGAAGCAGAAATAGATGTTTTTCTGGAATTCTCTTGCTTTCTCCATGATGCAGCGAATGTTGGCGATTTGATCTCTAGTTCCTCTGCCTCTTCGAAACCCAGCTTGTACTTCCAGTAATTCTCGGTTCACAGACTGCTGAAGCCTAGCTTGTAGGGTTTTGAGTATAACCTTGCTGGCATGTGAAATGAGCACAATTGTATGGTAGTTTGAACACTCTTTGGCATTGCCCTTCTTTGGAATTGGAATGTAAACTGACCTTTTCCAGTCTTGTGGCCACTGTTGAGTGTTCCAAATTTGTTGGCATATTAAATGCAGCACTTCAACAGCATCATCTTTTAGGATTTTAAATAGCTTAGCTGGAAGACCGTTACCTCCACTAGCTTTATTGTTAGTAATGCTTCCTAAGGCCCACTTGAGTTCACTCTCTAGGATGTCCGGCTCCAGTTCAGTGACCGCACTATCATGGCTATCAGGGACATTCAGATCTTTCCTGTATAGTTCTTCTGTATTCTTTCCAGCTCTTCTTAATCTCATCTGCTTCTGTTAGGTCCCTGCCTTCTTTGTCCTTTATCATGCCCATCTTTGCATAAAACGTTCCCTTGATATCTACAATTTTCTTGAAAAGATCTCTAGTCTTTCCCATTCTGTTGTTTTCCTCGATTTCTTTGCATTGTTCATTTAAGAAGGCCTTCTTGTCTCTCCTTGCTATTCTCTGGAACTCAGCATTCAGTTGGATATATCTTCCCCTTTCTCCCTTGCTTTTCGCTTCCCTTCTTTCCTCAGCTACTTGTAAAGCCTCATCAGACAGCCACTTGGCTTTCTTGCATTTCTTTTTCTTTGGGACGGATTTCGTTGCTGCCTCCTGAACAATGTTACGGACCTCCATCCATAGTTCCTCAGGCACTCTATCAGGTCTAATCTCTTAAATCTATTTGCCACCTCCACTGTATATTCATCAGGGATATGATTGAGGTCATACCTGAACGGTTTAGTGGTTTTCCCTACGTTCTTCAATTTAAGCCAAAATTTTGCAAGAAGCAGCTCATGATCTGAGCCACAGTCAGCTCCAGGTCTTGTTTTTACTGACTGTATGAAGCTTCTCCATCTTTGGCTGCAAAGGACATAATCAATCTGATTTCGATATTGACCATCTGATGATGTCCATGTGTAGAGTCGCCTTTTGTGCTGTTGGAAAAGAGTGTTTGCTACAATCAGCGTGTTCTCTTGGCAAAACTCGATTAGCCTTTGTCCTGCTTCATTTTGTACACCAAGGCCATGCTTGCCTGTTATCCCGGTGATTTCTTGACTTCCTACTTTAGCATTCCAATCCCCTATGATGAAGAGGACATCTTTTTTTGGTGTTAGTTCTAGAAGGTGTTGTAGGTCTTCATAGAACCGATCAACCTCAGCTTCTTCGGCCTCAGTGGTTGGGGCATAGACTTGCATTACTGTGATGTTGAATGGTTTGCCTTGGATTCGTACTGAGATCATTCTATTGTTTTTGAGATTGTACCTCAGTACTGCTTTTCCCACCCTTTTGTTGACTATGAGTGCTACTCCATTTCTTCTAAGGGATTCTTGCTCACAGTAGTAGATATGATGGTCACCTGAATTAAATTCTCCCATGCTTGTCCATTTGAGTTTGCTGATTCCCAAGATGTCGATGTTCAATCTTGCCATCTCATGTTTGACCACCTCCAGCTTACCTTGATTCATTGATCTTACATTCCAGGTTCTTAAACAATATTGTTCTTTACAGCATCGGATTTTCTTTTCACCACCAGACACATCCACAGCTGAGTGTCCTTTTGGCTTTGGCCCAGCCGCTTCACTCTTTCTGGCGCTACTTGGAAATACCCTCTGCTCTTCCCCAGTAGTATATTGGACACCTTCCGACCTGGAGGGCTCATCTTCCGGCGTCATCTCTTTTAGCCTTGTGATACGTTCCATGGGGTTTTCTTGGCAAGAATACTGGAGTGGGTTGCCATTTCCTTCTCCAGTGGTCCACATTTTGTCAGAACTCTCCGCCATGACCTGTCCGTCTTGGGTGGCCCTGCATGGCATAGCTTATGGCTTCACTGAGTTACGCAAGCCCCTTCGCCACAACAAGGCAGTGATCCATGAAGGGGGTGTTAATACTTATTTTTTTATTATTAGGCCACTAGACCTTACCATTCTTACAGCTCTGTATGGCTGCTAAATAGAAGTAGTAGAATATTCTAAATGTTTGTGCATCTGTGTAACTGAAAAAAAAGCTGCTTTTTATGCAGGTAGACTTAAATAATATGTATTACTTCTGTTAGGCTAAACTAAGAAGTAAGTACTGCATACTTAGCTTGAAAGCTTGCATTTTCTTCACAAGCAGGTTTAATAAGTGGTGTGTGTTTTTTAATTTCATCTTTTTCATACCACCATTCTATAAGACCAAAACAATTCACCAGATCAGAAGAATCTAAACTTCATTGCTTTTGCAATAACTAGTGCATCTCTGTCCTGTTTCCATGCTACAGTTCATTGTAGCAGTTGTTTTTTATGGTCTTATCTGGTTTCTCTCTCTTGCTACATTTGGAAGAAAATCTCAACTCATCGTTGTGGCTTGCTTTCTTATGAAAGCTCTGACCATTTCCTTTGTTCTAAAAAAATCAGTAGACGCAGCCAGGTTACACTTGGTTTTTACTCTGAATATCAAAGCCTGCTGAAGAACATGAGTATAACATTTTCTTCCAAAAATTTCCCCATTCTGTGGGACAAACTTACAGTTCCATGAAAAAATAGTTACTCTAGTGATCAGTGACCCAGTTCACACATAACGATAAGTCAGGGTTCCAGGCAACCCTGGCTTACCGTTTACGAGCAGCATGGTCATGCGTACTGCCCCATCAACAGAACCAGCTAAACAAATCACAGACCTTCTGCCATAGTTTGTTAAGTTTAGTGTTATGTACAAACCAGGAACTCTCCCCTGACAAGCCAGAGTCATAAGCCATGGTTCGTTGTTGTCTTATGACTAGCTTTTTGGAAGAGAGACAAACCAGAGTTCCCAGTTCTCACATTATGATAAACAAACCATGGCTAGATAGTCTGTGGTTTGTTTAGCCACTTCCACTTGCAGAAACAGCAGCGATCAGGGAGCATGCAGGAGCAACACTGCTTATAAATAAGCCAGAGTTCCCCCAGAACCCTGGGTTATTATTATGTGTGAACCAGGCCAACTTCTTCGTAGGCAAGGAAGAAGAAAGACTAATTTGTTTCTGTGGACCTAAGTGCTCTGAGTTTCATGATCAGAAGTCTTCAGGTGGACCTATATATCGTGTGGAATATTTAGCATAAGGTGGATGAACTGGCAGCATTCATTTTGAGTAAGATAAATTTGAACTCTCCAGGATGGCATTCTTCTCCCATGCTGAACACAGAATTAAAATCAGAGAAATATGAATTCGTTCTCTGTTTTCAAAGGGCTTTGCAATGCTGCATTAAATGGCTCTTTAGGTTTCCGTTTTGTACTTTGCCACTTTTCATTTGAAGCAAATCAAAATGAATTTTCACATGAATTGTATTTTTAATTCAACAGCTATTTCAGTTTTGTTTCAGAGGGTGGGGGGGGGGGATAGCAAATAAGTCCAAACCACAATGCTAAACCATCCAAAGGAGAGAGTAAAGTATGCAACCGTCTTTCACAATGCAGAACAACATTAACTTTTACCTCTTTTATTACTACCACATATGAGATCATAAGTAAATAATGCCATTTTGTCCAGAGAGATTTCTGATTAAATTCCTTTCATACCTCTGTCATCTTAGACACTTCATTGGAGACATAGAATGTGGTAGCTGAAGCCTGATGTTAGGCGATCCAATTGTGCAAAATGTGTGCACAGTTTACTTATATAAACAGCCTTGTTGGCTCAGAACCCTTAAAAGAAGTTTTGCCAGGAGCCAGGGCACTGGAGACATTGTTGCAACTACAGCTATCGGGACAACCTTATGCATGTTTACTCAAATTAAGTCCCACTATGTTCAATGGGGCTTATTCCCTAGTAAGTGTTTTTAGGATTGCAGCTTCAATAATCTTCCCATACAGAAGAAAATGCCAGTGTTTCTTGGGCAAGCAGGCTGGCTATATCTGTTTTTAAAGATATAGTCTAGAGTCTAAACTATAGTCTAGAGTCTAGACTAGTGATAGTCTAGAGTCTAAACTATAAAGCTAATTGGTCTGATAGCTATAAACATCTGTAGTTCATGATTGTTAGTTGCCCTAACTGACAGGAAAGGTGGGTTATAATTTTTTTAAATAAGGCAAGTTCCTAATAAACTTTGTATTCCCATTTATCTGATGGGAATGTGCTGAAAAAGCACATGTTTAAATCTCCCACATTTTAATCAGTGGGACTTGAATCACTTGATTTTTATTTTTTGCTAGATCATGCAAAAAATAAAGCGTCATGTAGGGCACAAAAGCATCTTTTTGCATAATGCTGGTATACAAACAAGACAAAGCTCAACATCTGAGAAGCTTGGTTCATATGAACTATGTGTACTTTCAACATTAATTTTAAGCAAATTGCCATTTATTTTGTCCCAAAATTGTGTCCCTGATCTGGGGAAACTGTGAGCATAATACAAGACTGTCCAACTTATGCTGCACTTCCAGCTTCTTCAAACTTGCTTCTGAATAGGAGTCTGAAGAAGCCCACACTTGAGATACTGCAGGTGTTTTCCTCCAGTGTTGGATGTGGACATCTGTGCCAGCGTTTTGCTCTAGCTGGTCTGTGTACAGATTGCTGTTGCTGGATCACGGTGATCCACGCCCTCACCTCCATCTCTGCACTCTTATACCTCAATGCATCCTTGCCTGTGATCTTTGCTGTCCAAAGGGCTCCTGCTCCTTCAAATGCCTTTGGCTTTTATCCTGTGCTTCTCCTTAGGCTTGGAACAGCCTCCTAGAATGTCTCTGCGATGTGACTTATTTCTTCTTCAGATCCATTCTCAAAATCCACCTTTTCCATGAAGCCTTTGGCACAACCCCATATTCCTACTGTCAAGACCATGTAACTTGAATATTCTTCCCATTTATTGCTGCACTCATTTCTTTCCTTTTCCTCTGTTGTCTCCCTTGTGATGACTTTTAGAGTGTAAGCTCTTCAGGGCAGGGATCTGTTCTCTCATAATTTGAAATGTACCATGTACATGAATGGCACTGTTAAATAAATAAATAAATAAATAAATAAATAATATTTTGAACTTTCATAAATTCTTCTCCCATTTCTAACCATTCTGACAAGAATTTCAATGTGTGCCTTTCAGGAACATAGATGAGTAAAGAAGTAAACTTTCTCATGCTGTCCCTTGAGATATGAAAGTGATCTTACGTTCAAGATCCTGAACTAAGATTTTTCTCATGAGATCTGTAGCCCTTTCTGTTTTTAGTCCCATCAAGGAGGCTTTTGAAACAGGTTCCAAAATAATGTAAACTCCGTGTTACAAAATCACAAATACTGGTGATCTTTAAACCCTTCATAGCACAGAGTCCTGCTAAATGCATGTGCATGAACTCAAAAGTCTTCATTCTACTGGACTCTAACAGGAAATCCACAAGTATTAACAGTGACCCAGTTTACTTTAATGACGCAACTCAGCTAGGTTTAGTGTCAATCATTTGAACAATGTTATGGATATGGATAAACTATTTTAAGAATGTGTCATAGAAGGACTTTAGTCAAGTCTTTTTGCAATTTGATAGTAATTCATTAGTGAATGCAAATGGATTTCTTCCTCACCGGCATCTGCAAATTAGATCAAAATATTCAGCTGTATTAAATCATCCTCTGCTTTGGCATGCAATAAACACATTCCTCTGTGCTTGAATAAATACACTTCATAAGCAACTCTTCCCAATTTGCATGTTATAGAAACCACAGAAACTGTAAGAAGGTCAAGAAAATATTGATATTTCCCCTTGTGGGGATCATCAGCAACCAACAAACAACTGTCATTTAACACACAGCATATATCTCTTAGGACATGAGTGGACAGCATGGGTTGGAACGGAAATGCATCATGAGGTTGAAGGTGACAGCGAAGTGGCCTGGCTTATGACCCAATTCTATGACTCACTATGCTGACCAAGTTGTTCATTGGATTGGGTATGGGAGTCTCAGCACTGGTGCAACAGCATAACTTGCAAACCTCATGCCAAAGTCAAAACGCTAGGCCCACTGCCAATACGAAAAACAGCCCTTGGTGCTACTAGAACAGAGGCAGAGCAGAGCAGAGCAGAGGAAGCTGGTCCAGGGACTACAGAAGCAAGCAAGCTCCCAGAGAGCAAGCGATCAGAGTGAACGAACAGGGAGAGCAAACAGGAGTTCGGCAGGGGATTTGCAGTGGCAGAAGAGACAAAGGAGACAAAGGCAAAGAGGTAAGTGGGCTGGAGGAAGCCCAGAGGGCTGTCCTTGGTCCTCCTGAGTGGCTGTGAGCTCACCAGGTGCCCTTGAGAGCTCCAACTGCATTGGATGTGTGTGGCTTGAGTATTCCCAGCAGCTGTGTGGGCAGGAAGCTTCAGTCTGTTTCCCACCTCCCAGCTGAGCAGAGCAGAGTAGAGCAGAGGAAGCTGCTCCAGCTGGTCCAGGGACTACAGAAGCAAACAAGCTCCCAGAGAGCGAGTGATCAGAGCGAGCAAACAGGGAGCAAACAGGAGTTCGGCAGGGGATTTGCAGTGGCAGAAGAGACAAAGGAGACAAAGACAAAGAGGTAAGTGGGCTGGAGGAAGCCCAAAGGGCTGTCCTTTGTCCTTCTGAGTGGCTGTGAGCTCACCAGGTGCTCCTGAAAGTTCCAACTGAATTGGGGAGGGGGCTGAGTACTCCCAGCAGCTGTGTGGGCAGGAAGTTTCAGTCTATTTCCTGCCTCCCAGCTGAGGAGAGCAGAGCAGAGGAAGCTGCTCCAGCTGATCCAGGGACTACAGAAGCAAGCAAGCTCCCAGAGAGCGAGCAATCAGAGCGAGCGCACAGGGGGAGCAAACAGGAGTTGGCCAGGGGAGTTTGGCAGGGGAGGTCAAGGGGGAGGCCCCAAACATTTTTTCTTTTTTAAAAACATTTTTTTTTCAATTATTTGGCTTGTAACACACACTTCCATACCAGCAGAACTCTGTTTTTAACCTCCAGTGAGTAAAGGCCAGGCACAGGCTACTCTAGAACAATCAGAAAGCTAGACACAAAAAGGAAAACATACTATGGAAGGACAAGACTCTCCAGTGGTGGTGACCTCCAAGGTGCGTGCAATGTTTGTTTTCTTGCCTGAGATCAACATGGCCTACACTTGCAACAAGTGAAAGTTGATCACAGTGCTGGAAGAAAAAGTAAGATGACTGGAGCGGCAACTGTTGACCCTCCAGGGAATAAGAGAACACAAAGAGTTCTTGGACAGAATGGTGGAACTACAGCAGCAAAGCGAAGTACAGGAGCTAGAAGAGCAACAGCAAGCTGAGGTAGAAGAGGGAAATGCTGAGGTGAGGAAGTAGAGGATACTATTTGGAAAAGGATGACAGGAGCAGAAGAACTAGAAGCCACTCTGCACTAGTGGAGGCAGTGGAACTAAGGACCTGTTTCCAGGTACTTAAGCATGAGACTGGAGGACAGCCTGCAGAGGAAGAGTTACAGGGGAACGTACATGAGAGCGAACAAGAGGCTGAAGGTCAGTCAAGCAGAAGCGATGAAATGAAGGCCTACAACAACAAGAAGAGTAGTAATAGTGGGCGACTCCTTGCTGTGTGGGATTGAAACCCAAGTATGTTGCGAAGACCCATGGACTTGCCAGGTATGCTGTCTCCCAGGAGGATGGATTAGAGACATGACTGAAGGGTTGCCTGCACTCATAAAGCCCACTGACAGGTATCCCTTTCTTCTCATCCATGTGGGAACAAATGATACCGCCAAGCAAAGCTCCAAGAAATCACATCAGACTTTGAAGCTTTGGGAAGGAAACTCAAGAACTTTGGAACCCAGATAGTTTTCTCATCCATCCTTCCAGTAGTCGGAAGAGGGATAGAAAGGGAAAGAAAAATACTCCGGGTGAATGACTGGCTATGAAGGTGGTGCTGATAAGAGAGATTTGGATTCTGGGACCATGGGCTATACTTCCTGGAAGATGGACTGTTGGCAAGGGACAGGTTGCACCTCACAAAGGTTGGGAAGAATGTGTTTGGCCACAGCATGAAGAACTTTATCAGGAGGGCTTTAAATTGAATGCTATAGGGAAGGGAGATATAAAGTTGGGGGTAACAATGGATGCTCATGCACCACAATGGAGAGAACAGCTCTAATAGTGACCAATAATAGTCTTCTCAAACATGTAGGAAGAAAGCCAGACCATGAAGCACATGGTCTTCAGTGTCTATATACTAATGCCCAGAGTATGGGAAACAAACAGAACGAACTTGAACTCTTAATACAAGAGGGAAATTATGGCTTGATAGGTGTAACTGAGACTTGGTGGGATGACTCTCATGACTGGAATACAGCAATTGAAGGATATAACTTGTTCAAAAAGAACAGAAGGAACAGAAAGGGAGGTGGGGTTGCACTATATGTGAAAAATACATATCTGTGCACAGAAATACAGGAGGATGAGTTTGGTAGCCCCATTGAGAACACTTGGGTTAAAATAAATGGAGCAAAGAATAAAAAGAACCTGGTGGTCAGAGTCAACTACCGGCCACCCAATCAAGGAGAAGACAAGGATGAAACTTTTGAAAAAGTAATAGCCAATGTTTCAAGGAAGCATGATGTAGTAATGGGGGACTTCAATTTCCCCGATATTTGTTGGGAGACAAATTCTGCAAAACATGGCCCCTCCAGGAAATTCCTGACTTGTATGGTGGATAACTTCCTCCTACAAAAAGTAGAGGAAGGAACTAGAGGATCAGCTATCCTTGACCTGATCCTAACCAACAGGGATGACTTAGTGGATAAAGTAGCAGTTACAGGAACTCTGGGGGAAAGTGACCATGTTATACTTGAGTTCTTGGTTCTAAAGGAAGCAAAAGCCAAGTGTAGCCAAAAGCATACCCTGGATTTTAGGAAAGCTGATTTTAATAAACTCAGAACGATGATAAGTAAGGTCCCATGGCAAGCGACTCTAACGAGAAAAGGAATCCAAGATGGGTGGGAGCTTTTAAAAAGGGAAATTCTATAGGCACAATTGCAAACAATTCCAACAAGAAAAAAAGGTGGAAGACAACAGAAGAAGCCAGTGTGTCTTCACAAAAAGCTTAGAGATGACCTGAAAACAAAAAAGGACACATATAGAAAGTGGAAGGAAGGCCAAGCTACAAAGGAAGAGTACAGGCAGGTAGCACAGAATTGCAGGGATAGCATCAGGAAGGCTAAAGCTGAGAACAAGCTGAGGTTAGCGAGGGATGCTAAAAGCAACAAAAAGGCTTTCTTCAGCTATGTGCATAGTAAAAGGCAGAAGAAAGAAATGGTGGTTCAGCTATTAAATAAGGATGGCAAAATGATAACAGATGACAAGAAAAAGGCAGAAGTGCTCAATTCTTACTTTGGCTCAGTCTTCTCCCAAAAGAGGGTCTATGACCCTCCGCCCCCCGGCAAAGGCGAAGTACAGGATGAAGGGGCAGGATAGCAGCTTGAGATCAATAGGCATATGGTCAAGGAACACCTAGTTACTTTGAATGAGTTCAGATCTCCAGGGCCAGATGAACTGCACTCTAGAGTAATAAAGGACCTGGCAGAAGAACTCTCAGAGCCACTGTCTATTATCTTTGAGCAATCATGGAGGATGGGTGAAGTGCCAGATGACTGGAGGAGGGCTAATGTTGTCCCTATCTTCCAAAAGGGTAAAAAGGAGGAACCTGGGAACTACTGACCAGTCAGGCTGACATCAATCCCTGGGAAAATTCTGGAGGAGATGATAAAGAAATCAGTCTGTAAGCACCTTGAAAACAATGCAGTGATTACTTGAAGCCAACATGGATTTGTCAAGAACAAATCCTGCCAGACAAATCTGATCTCAGTTTTTGATCAGGTAACCTCCCTTGTGGACTGTGAGAATGCTGTGGACATATTTATTTATTTATTTATTTCTATACCGCCCAATAGCCGAAGCTCTCTGGGTGGTTCACAAAAATTAAAACCAAACAACACACAATAAAACAATTTAAAATATATAGAACATTAAAACCACAATACAACCACAATAAAAACCTAGCAGCAGTACAGGAGTTTAAAAAATACAGATCTAAAACAGCAAAGATAAAAATTTAGAAAGCTAAAATGCCTGGGAAAACAAAAAGGTCTTCACCTGGCGCCGAAAGGAATACAATGTAGGCGCCAGGCGAACCTCACTAGGGAGCTCATTCCAGAGCCGGGATGCCACAACAGAAAAAGCCCTCCTCCTAGTAGCCACCCGCCTCACTTCCTTTGGCAGGGGCTCACGGAGAAGGGCCTCTGATGATGATCTTAAGGTCCGGGCAGGCACATATGGGAGGAGGCGATCCTTCAGGTAACCTGGCCCCAAGCCGTTAAGGGCTTTGAATGTGAACACTAGCACTTTGAATCGGGCCTGGAAATGGACTGGCAGCCAGTGCAGCTGGAAAAGTACTGGCGTAATATGAGCTCGCAGGCCAGTCCCTGTTAACAATCTTGCTGCCCTATTTTGGACCAGCTGAAGTTTCCGGACCGTTTTCAAAGGCAGCTCCACGTATAACGCATTGCAGTAATCCAGACGAGAAGTTATCAGAGCATGGATAACTGTAGCTAGGCTATCTCTGTCCAGATAAGGGCGTAGTTGGTATACCAGCCTAAGCTGATAAAAAGTGCTCCATGCCACTGAGTTCACCTGTGCCTCAAGTGACAGTTCTGGATCCAAGAGCACCCCCAAACTACGAACCTGATCCTTTAGGGGGAGTGCAACCCCCTCCAGAACAGGTTGAATATCACCTAGCCGAGCAGACGAACCACCCACTAACAGTACCTCCGTCTTGTCTGGATTGAGTTTCGTTTATTAGCCCTCATCCAGTCCATTACCGTGCCCAGGCACTGATTCAGAACAGCCATTACCTCACCTGGTTTTGATGAGAAAGAGAGGTAGAGCTGGGTGTCATCTGCATATTGATGGCACCTCAGCCCACACCTCCGGATAATCTCCCCCAGCGGTTTCATGTAGATGTTAAACAGCATGGGGGATAGAATAGAGCCCTGTGGAACCCCATGGCACAATTGCCATGGCACAGAGCAATAATCCCCCAGCACCCCAGCTTCTGGAATCGGCCATCCAAGTAGGAGAAGAACCACTGTAGTGCAGTGCCTCCAACTCCTAACCCAGACAACCTATCCAGAAGGATACCATGGTCGATGGTATCGAAAGCCGCTGAGAGGTCCAGGAGAATCAACAGGGTCGCACTCCCCCTGTCCCTCTCCCGGCAGAGGTCATCCCACAGGGCGACCAAGGCAGTTTCCGTTCCAAAACCAGGCCTGAAGCCCAATTGAAATGGATCTAGATAATCCGTTTCATTCAAGAGTGCCTGGAGCTGTCCTACAACCACCCGCTCAAGCACCTTGCCCAGGAAGGGGATGTTGGCCACTGGCCTATAATTGTTAACATCCTCTGGGTCCAGGTTAGGCTTTTTCAGGAGTGGTCTAATTACCGCCTCTTTTAAAGCGGCAGGCACCATTCCCTCTCTCAAGGAGGAATTTACAACCTCCTGGACCCAGCCGGACAACCCCTCCTTGTTTGATTTAATAAGCCATGAAGGGCAAGGGTCAAGCACACAAGTGGTCGATCGGACTTGGCCAAGCACCTTGTCCGCATCCTCAGGCCTCAGTAACTGAAACTCATCCAATAAAACTGGACCAGACGGTGCTCTGAACGCCTCTACCAATGGAACTGCATTAATGGTGGTGTCCAATTCATGACGAATCTGAGCGGCTTTATCCTCAAAGTGCCGTGCAAACTTGTCACAGCGTGCTACCGAGGGTTCCACCATCTCTCTCCCTGGCCCAGAATGTAACAGGCCACGAACCACTTGGAAAAGCTCCGCTGGACAACACTGAGAAGATGCAATGCTGGTGGAAAAGAACTGTCTCTTTGCCACCCTCACCGCCACAGAGTAGGCTCGATAGTGGGCTCTTACCTGTGTTTGGTCAGACTCAGCACGAGTTTTCCTCCACCTGCGTTCTAGCCGTCTCCCCTCTTGCTTCATTGCCCTCAGATCAGGTGTATACCAAGGAGCTGGCTGGGCTCTGCTCAGAGGGAGAGGGCGCTTGGGCGCGGTTGTGTCAACCGCCCGAGTCATCTCTGTATTCCACAGAGCGACCTGGGCTTCGACAGGAGCACCAGCCATACCAGCAGGAAAAACCCCCAGAGCCCTCTGGAATCCATCGGAATCCATTAATCTCCGGAGGCGGACCATTTTAATAGGTCCCCCACCCTTGCAGAGGGGAAAGGCCGCCAGGAAGTGATCTGGCCATGACAAAGGGACAGATGTTAATTCCTCCACTTTCAGATCACCATCCTCCTGCCCAGTTGAGAAAACCAGATCAAGCGTGTGTCCTTTTATATGCGTTGGGCCAATGACATGTTGGGACAGCCCCATGGTTGTCATGGCGGCCATGAAGTCCTGAGCCGCCCCGGATACAGCGGCCTCGGCATGGAAGTTGAGATCCCCCAGGACCATCATCCTAGGGGTCCTCAACACCAAGTCCGAGACCACCTCCGTCAGCTCAGGCAGGGAGTCTGATGGGCAGCAGGGTGGGCGGTACACCAACAGAATCCCTAATCTGTCCCGGGTACCCAACACAAGGTACAAACACTCAAGATCTGCACTCGAATGAGCAGGAAGCCTGGAGAGGGAGATTGAATTCCTATAGACCACGGCAACCCCCCCTCCCCGACCCTCAAGTCGGTGTTGGTGCTGCACCGAGTACCCAGGAGGGCACAGCTGGGAGAGAGTGACCCCTCCCAGTTCCCCCACCCAGGTCTCAGTAATGCATGCCAGGTCAGCCCCCTCATCCACAATCAAATCATGGATGAGGGAGGTCTTATTTGGGGCCGACCTGGCATTCAGCAGCAGCACCAACAGGCCCGAGGGCAGACTGGTAAGGCTGCCAGGAATCATCAGGTTGGGGGAAGAACCAGAAGAGGGGACAGCTGTAAGGTGTCTAGCCCCTCTTCTCCTCAGCTGGCCTGTTAATCCCCCAACGCCATACCTCCCCCTGCCCGTGACCACAGTTATGGTGGCACCTCCCCGACCCCCTAAGTTGCTCAGTAGTCCTCCCAGGCACATATTAAAATGTTAGGATATAAAATGCACAACAGATTAAAAGAATATAAAAGATAAAAGAGATAAAAGAGAACAGCAGCTAAGAAGGAGCAGATAAAGTCCACGTTTGCCCCTTTCCCCTTGTCTTTAAAGCTGCTGCCCTTTGCTGCTGCTATTTGCTGCTGGTATTTTGGCTGCTGGTGTCTCTGGAGAGGCAGGTGGGTAGATCTTGCGACTCCAAGTGCGACGCCGAGGTGCATGCCGAGGCGCTGCCTCTGGCAGCCCCGCCTTAAGTACCTGTGGGCGGGGGCAGAAGCAGGCTCAGGATCCACCTGCTGCAGCTGCTGGCTGGTCCTCCTTCCCCAGGCTCCTTCCCATAATATACTTCGACTTCAGCAAAGCTTTCGACAAAGTGCCCCATGATATCCTGATGAGCAAACTAGCTCAAAGTGGGCTAGATGAAACAACTCTCAGGTGGATCCACAGTTGGCTACAGAATCGGACTCAAAGAGTGCTTATTAATGGGACCTTCTCAAGCTGGGGAGAGGTAACGAGTGGGGTACCGCAGGGCTCAGTCCTGTGCCCAGTGCTCTTCAACATTTTGATTAATGACTTGGAGGAGGAGGTGCAGGGAATGCTGATCCAATTTGCAGATAACACAAAACTGGGCGGGATAGCTAATACTGTGGAAGACAGAAACAAAATTCAAAGTGATCTGGATAGACTGGAGCGCTGGGCAGAAAACAACAGAATGACATTTAATCGGGATAAATGCCAAGTTCTGCACCTAGGAAAAAGAAACCAAATGCACAGTTAAAAGATGGGGGATATGTGGCTGAACAACACTACAAGCGAGAAGATTCTTGGAATTGTTGTCGATCACAAGCTGAATATGAGCCAACAATGTGATGTGGCTGCAAAAAAGACCAATGCTCTTTTGGGCTGCATTAATAGAAGCATACCTTCCAAATCCCGGGAAGTACCAGTTCCCCTCTACTGAGCACTGGTTAGGCATCATCAGGAGTACTGTGTCCGGTTCTGGGCACCACACTTTAAGAAGGATGCAGACAAGTTGGAGAGGGTTCAGAGGAGGGCAACAAAGATGATCAGGGGACTGGAAACAAAGCCCTATGAAGAGAGACTGAAAGAACTGGGCATGTTTAGCCTTGAGAAGAGAAGACTGAGGGGAGATATGATAGCGCTCTTCAAGGACTTGAAAGGTTGTCACAGAGAGGAAGGCCAGAATCTCTTCTCGATCATCTCAGAGTACAGGACACAGAATAACGGGCTCAAGTTGCAGGAAGCCAGATTCCAGCTGAACGTCAGGAAAAACTTCCTGACTGTTCAGGCAATACAACAATGGAACCAATGACCTAGGGAGGTAGTGGGTTCTCCCACACTGGAGGCGTTCAAGACGAGGCTGGACAGCCATCTATCAGGGATGCTCTGACTTGGATTCCTGCATTGAGCAGGGGGTTGGACTCGATGGTCTTGTAGGCCCCTTCCCACTCTACTATTCTATGATTCTATAGACCAGCAGCAAAACTGGCCCTTGCCTCAGCATAACTGTGCCAGTAAAGGGTTATGCAGCTTCAAAAAGGTTTCTCCAGTCCTCTTCTGCATTACCCTATAGGCCAGGGATGGGCAACTCCCATCAGCCCTCACCATTGGTTTACTGGCTAAGGCTGATGGGAGTTGTGGGCCAAAACATCTGGAGAGTTGCAAATTGCCCAGCCCTGCTGTAGGCTGATCAGGAGGCAAAGGCTGATCAACATTGTTGATCAGAAACAAAAATTCAGGTGCTATATTGCTTATAACAAGAGCAGAGCACAGCCAAGTGCTGAGTTTCACATTAGCCATGGTGGGACAGTAAAACAGATGAATAGGTGACATGCTTTTAAAGCTGGTTTGCACACATGCATGTTCATTATCTGATGAGCAAATAATAATGATGACTTGTATGTATGTATGTATGATCAGTCGTTAAAAACCACAGATAGATTTTGAGCGGGGCAAACTTTCCAAACAGGAATGTTTTAAGCAGCTTCTTCCTTGCCATTCCTCTTCTCATCCTCCTGGGACTGCCTTTCTGAGGAGGAGAGGAGGAAAAAGATGCATGCAACAGTGTCACAGTATAGTTCAGACCTGAGCTGGTTAATCAAAGGCAGATTTTAGGTTCAATACAGTGTCATTCCATAGACCTTGGTTTCATGAGAACTGGTCTCTTGAGACCTATTCTTGAGGTTTCAGAGGCAGGTTGGCAATGCTTGTCTGATGAGGTAATCTAGACTGTTGTGCTGAGAACAGACATATCTGTGATATTAAAATATCTGAGCTTATAGCAATATATGAAGCTTGACAGTGCTCTATATATAAATACTTCCAGTACATACAAAAAGTTTAGACAGGGAGAGACTAATATGCCTGACTATCTGGGCCTCTAAATATAGCAGGATTTGCATATTAGTTAAGAGCTCGGCATATGAGCCAGGAATGCACTAGCGCAAATCTCATCTCACCATAAACTTACTGCGAGGCCTTAGGTAAGGTAGTATCTCATGGTATTAGCCTTTCCCCACCCGATTGCCTACTCTGTTATCTATGATGTTAACAATTCTGACCCAACCTGACAGGGCTGTGGTAATGATTAGTGAGGTAAAATTTATGAGGTGCTTTGGCCACTTAGAAAAAGCACCATAAGGATATTAAGAATTATTATTGGTAAAGAAAACAAAAGGGCGTACAAATGTTTTGCTAAAACAACAGTTAAGTGTGCAATCCCATGCATGTTTAGACAGAAATAAGTTCTACAACTCCCAGCATCCTCTAACCAGCTAATCCAATGCATGTTTATTTCTGTCTACATGTACATAGGATTTTGCCCTAACTGTAACCGAGGAGGAGAATACAAAGTCATTGGGGTGTTTCCACACTAGATATGTTTTCCCCATTTGTGATTCAAAGCTTTGGCCCCAATGTGAATGTACAAGAACACATTATGCGGCTTGGCGAAAAATGCATGATATACCGCAGGGGGTTATGTGCCAACATCGCTCTTCTCCCTGTGTGCTATGAACTGTTCGTGCCCAGACCACAAGAAACAATATCTGTTGCACTGCTGAGTAGGTCAGCACTGAGTGGTCACACAGATGTTGTATGACTTCTAGACATCAGGTGCAGCCCATAAGTACATATACAATCTTAGGGAAGGGGAGAAATCTGCGTGTAGCAATTTGAAATCTCCTAAGAAGTGACCGTAATGAGATGTGCTGCCCCCCTCAATAAGTATCTAGGATGTACTGCAATTTTCATAGCTGTACAATATTGCAGGTTGTAATGCTACGGTGAGGTAGTAAGTGATTGATGCCTGGATACAAATGCAGAGGATTGGCATGTTAAAACTCCTTAGAAATTCAGATTTCTCCTCTCCCTCTACAGGAAAATATTTCTTCAGGGAAAAATCCTCCCCAACATTAAGAAGCTAATTGGCTTGTTCTAAGTTTTTCTTTTCGATGATGTACCATATGTTCCTTTTAAGGATTCAAAAATCTAATTTTACTGGAAATTTCAAGATGAGATAAATTTTAAAAGAATGTTTTCATTTTTCAAAGAAAGATCTATGGAACCATTGCTTGTAAATAATAGAATATATTTTCCATAATATTATTGCTATGAATTTTTGTACGCTAAATAAGTAGCTTCAAGCATGTATATTTCTGTTCTGTATTCAAAGAACTGTATCTAGAGACTATGTTTTACTAAACCTGATGCAGTGAAACCTTTATTTATTTAAAACAATGAAATATGTATTTTGATCCTGCGGAGAAACTAAATATATAGCTTAAAATATATATGTTTCCAGATATTTTAATAACTTCTGGTCTCATTAATGGCCTATCTACTTTTCCTTTTCATAAGCCACAATCCTATCCATTGGTACACACACTTTGACCAAGTTGATTATAGCATTTTAACTTTAGCTCTCCTAATCAACACAATACTTTTCAAAACATATAATTTAAATTCCTCTTTTATAAAATGTTCATACATTAAAAATTAATTAGAAATTTGTAAAAGTTGGTGTGTTTCTTGTCTTGCAACATTATTTTATCTGTTTGCAGTGGTCTCCTGTGTGCTAGCATGCATATTACAGTATATGCAAGTTGTCTTTGAGGTGCGCATGCACTTCAAGTGAACTTAACGTAAGTTAAAATTATTAATAATTTTCTTGAGTGCTTATGACAGTTAGGTATCTACAGTGACCAAAGAAAAACAAGGCCCCAGGTGCTCTCTTACATTCTAAGTAACACCATTTAAAATGAAATCACATCATCTACTTTGCAAAGTAGCTTGAGTTGTGAGGACATAAAAGAAGTGACACATGGACGAATGTAAGTTATGATTCGTTTTTCTGAAAACAAACTTCAAAAGTTACCAACCCAGTCCATTTACTTTCCATATAATAATTGTTTCCCTGAAGGCTTTCACTTCTAATTTCTTACTCCAAATGTAATAGTTTTGTTCAGACCTGTTGGTGAGTAAGCTGTGGCCAAAATGTACTTTATTACAGAAACAACTATGGTTAATTCCAAGGATTGTTTGATCTTGTTGCTCTTTGTTTTAAGTTCTGCATTATATTTTGAAAAGCCAGTTTGGCTGCCATCCTATACCCACTTACCTGTAAGTAAGAGCCATTAAACTGAATAGAACTTAAGTAGACATGGATATGATTTGAGTAGACATGTATATGATTGCAGTGTTAAAAGTCTTAGGAACCATTCCACTGTCTAACATTAGATCATTGCAAGGGTGTACGCTTTCTGAAGCGTACTTTGTCTCTAGTGCGACCTAATCCTTTGCTGATGTACTTTGAAGCTCCTACTGAGTTTACTCCCAAGTAAGTGTGCATAGTGTTGCAGCCTTGGTCCTGGAGCCAAACACTAGAACATTATAGACCACCCCTTGACAAGCTGAATACAATTTCAAGCTTCTCGACAACAAGTTATCAAACCTTTTTTGAGCTGTAACCAAAACACATTTGGGTGTTTGGTTACAGCTATAATTGTGGTTAATAAGAACCCATTTAGAAGAAAATAGATCTGCTTTGTTAAAAAAAAGAAAGACTCCTGGATTCTGTTCCAG
Source organism: Heloderma suspectum (assembly GCF_057233095.1). NCBI lineage: Eukaryota > Metazoa > Chordata > Lepidosauria > Squamata > Helodermatidae > Heloderma > Heloderma suspectum. Next base: position 65,672,316 of record NC_139458.1, on the reverse strand, counting down.
TTTCTTCGGTGTATAGGTCTTATGGTATGAGTTAAGAATGTGTTCCCCAGTTCCCATGTGCATTGTTTTTCTAGTGTTTGTTTGGGGAGGAAAAGCAAATGTATGGTTCACGCCATAACCTTGTCAAGTTCTGACCCTCACCAGCTCAGGTTGACACCATACAAATGCTGAAAGGAAAGGCCACAGCCAAAATTAATCATAAACATTAAGCATAAAATATTACTGTTGACCTCGCCAAGTGGCAGACCTCTAGGAATAACATCCTGCTTCTTAAGAAAATAACATCCCTCTCCAACTGAGAAGAGCAGACGGTCTCGCCTATGCGTGACGGACATGCTGACCTTTTGCCTCAGGGAGCAACATCCAAATCTAACTGAAAGGGTAAGAGGCACTCTGGGTTTCAGGTGACTGATGTTCTCCCCCCGAAACATGTCCTTGTTTAATCTTCAGTTGCACTTCCTTCCAGGGTCAGCCCTGCCCTTGGATACGGTGGACCACAGTTTGATGGGAGCCCCAGGTAACCAGGTACTCAGCAGGGATCTTGGCAGAAGCCATTCAGATCAAACACACATATTTCATATTCTAACTCCAGCTTCAGGGAACTTCATGCATATAGACCTTAAAACATTAGGTCTGCCTACCTTCCTACTCTTGCGCACTATTCGGAGTGTGAACACGTTGCCATCTTTCTTCTAAGAGTATAGCATGACTTATTTTCGGCCTTTCTCTCATGTCTGTATTTATGCATTTATTTATTTCAATAGTTTGTACCCCCTGTCCAACCAAAGTGCAAGTCCAAACAAAAGGACTTCCAGAGTGGCTTACATCACTGAAAAATACTAGATTACGAGTAAAGTCCATACAAAATCATTAAAACCAACAGCACAGAAACAAACTCAGCCTCCCCAGGGAAGACATTCTCTAACAGGACACCACCACAGAGAAAGTCCTCCTCATTTCAGGAAGGCTGGCCCAAGACATCTGTGTGGCTTGAGGCAGAATGCCAAATAGCGACCCCTCCCCAAAATCAAGGTGTGTGGGACCCAAGACAGGTTACCTGAGGCAGAAAATCCCACAAGCGCCTCTCCCTGAGAGTAAAAATACAACAAAAATAAATAACCAATTATTTGCTGCCCCCTCATGACTTCCAGCACCAGCTGCTTGAGGTGGCCACCACACTCTGCCTAATGGTATAAGGTCAGCTTGTGTCATCTCCACAGATGGGAGACTCTGAGAAGGTTCCCAAAAGTGATCTTAAATAATACATGGTACATTCATGTGGGAGAAGACAGGCGTTCATGTACCCAAGCCGTTTAGAACTTTAAAGTTAAACAACTCTTTGAATCATTCATTCATTTCATTCACTTATTACATTTCTATATCACCCAATAGCCAAAGCTCTCTGGGTGGTTTACAAATTATAAAAACCATTCAAATCTAAACAATACACAGAGACACACACACATATAACTAAACCATGCCTGGAAATGGACGAGTGCACTTGTTCAAAACTGGTACAATGAGTTCCCTTTGACCATTCCCAATAAGTAAACTTGCCCCTGTATGTTGTACCACCTGAGGTTTCTGAGTAGTCTTCAAGGGCAGCCCTACATATAGTCTAAATGAGACGTTGCCGAATTATGGATAACTGTGGCCAGGCTCTATCTAGGAGGGGTCACAGCTGGTGCAGCAGCTGTAACTAGTGAAAGGTTTTTCATGCCACAGAAACCACTTGGGCCTCCAAAGATAATGCCAGATCTATATGCACCCCTAAGCTGCAAAGCCCTAAGCTGCAAACCTAATACTTCAAGGAGAGTGAAACCATTTCTTAGGTCAGACAAATTGCATACCAAGAGGACCTCCATCTTGTCTAGATTGAGCCTCAGTATATCTATACTTACACAGTTCATCAATAGTAGAGCACATGCTTTGCATACAAAAGGTTCAATCCCTGGAATTTCCAGGTAGTGCTGGGAAAGACACCTGTCTGAAACCTTGGAGAGCTGCTGCAATATTTAGACAATATTGAGCTAGGTGGATGCAATGGTCTGACTCAGTGTAAGGCAACTTATTCATTCATTCATTCATTCATTCATTCATTTCATTTCTATACTGCCCAATAGCCAAAGCTCTCTGGGAGGTTCACAAAAATTAAAACCAAAGAGCACACAATAAAACAATATAAAATATATAAAACATTAAAACCACAGTATAACAATACAACCAGAATAAAACCAGAATAAAACCTAGCAGCAATGCAGAGATTTAAAATACAGATTTAAAACAGCAAAGCTAAAAGTCTAGACAACTAAAATGCTAAAATGCCTGGGAAAATAAAAAGGTCTTCACCTGGCGCCGGAAGGAATACAATGTAGGTGCCAGGCGAACCTCACTAAGGAGCTCATTCCACAGGCAGGGTGCCACAGCAGAAAAGGCCCTTCTCCTAGTAGCTATCCGCCTCACTTCCTTTGGCAGGGGGTCACGGAGAAGGGCTGCTGCTGATGATCTTAAGGTCCAGGCAGGCACATATGGGAGGAGGAGATCCATCAGATAACCTGGCCCCAAGCTGTTAAGGGCTTTGAATGTTAATACCAGAACTTTGAATCGAGCCCAGAAATGGACTGGTAGCCAGTGCAGCTGGAAAAGTACTGGCATAATATGAGCTCGCTGGCCAGTCCCTGTTAACAGTCTTGCTGCCCTATTTTGGACCAGCTGAGGTTTCCGGATCATTTTCAAAGGCAGCCCCAAGGGCAGCATTGCAGTAAATTTCCTATGCTCCTTACTCCAGACATCAGTTCAAGAACAGCTCCAGTCTTCTCTTGTTGTTGTTGTTGTTGTTGTTCAGTCGTTCAGTCGTGTCCGACTCTTCGTGACCCCATGGACCATAGCACGCCAGGCCTTCCTGTCCTGCGCTCTCTCCCGGAGTGTGCTCAAGTTCATATTCATTGCATCCGTGATGCTATCTAGCCATCTCATCCTCTGCCGTCCCCTTCTCCTTTTGCCTTCAGTCTTTCCCAGCATCAGGGTCTTTTCCAGGGAGTTTTCTCTTCGCATTAGGTGGCCAAAATATTGGAGCTTCAGCTTCATTATCTGTCCTTCCAATGAGCAGTCAGGGTTGATTTCCTTTAGGATGGACTGATTTGACCTCCTTGCAGTCCAGGGGACTCGTAAGAGTCTTCTCCAGCACCACAGTTCGAAAGCATCAATTCTTCGGCGCTCAGCCTTCCTTATAGTCCAGCTCTCACAGCCATACATTACTACTGGGAAAACCATAGCTTTGATTAGACGGACCTTTGTCGGCAAGGTGATGTCTCTGCTTCTTACTATGCTGTCTAGGTTGGCCATAGCTTTCCTCCCAAGGAGCAAGCGTCTTTTAATTTCATGGCTACAGTCACCGTCTGCGGTGATCTTGGAGCCCAAGAAAGTAAAATCTGTCACTGCTTCCATTTCTTCCCCTTCTATATGCCAGGAAGTGATAGGGCCAGATGCCATGATCTTAGTTTTTTTAATGTTGAGTTTCAAACCAGCTTTTGCACTCTCCTCTTTCACCCTCAACAAGAGGCTCTTGAGATCCTCTTCGCTTTCTGCCATTAGGGTGGTATCGTCTGCATATCGGAGGTTGTTGATAATTCTCCCGGAAATCTTAATTCCGACCTCTGATTCATCCAACCCGGCATTTCTCATGATGTACTCTGCATATAAGTTAAATAAGCAGGGTGACAATATGCAGCCTTGTCGTACTCCTTTCCCAATTTTGAACCAATCGGTTGTTCCATGTCTGGTTCTTACTGTTGCTTCTTGACCCTCGTACAGGTTTCTCAGGAGACAGGTGAGGTGGTCTGGTACTCCCATCACTTTAAGAATTTGCCACAGTTTGTTGTGATCCACACAATCAAAGGCTTTAGCGTAGTCAATGAAGCAGAAATAGACGTTTTTCTGGAATTCTCTTGCTTTCTCCATGATGCAGCGAATGTTGGCGATTTGATCTCTAGTTCCTCTGCCTCTTCGAAATCCAGCTTGTACTTCCGGTAGTTCTCGGTTCGCATACTGCTGAAGCCTAGCTTGTAGGATTTTGAGCATCACCTTGCTGGCATGTGAAATGAGCGCAATGGTGCGGTAGTTTGAACACTCTTTGGCGTTGCCCTTCTTTGGAATTGGAATGTAAACTGACCTTTTCCAGTCTTGTGGCCACTGTTGAGTGTTCCAGATTTGTTGGCATATTGAATGCAGCACTTTAACAGCATCATCTTTTAGGATTTTAAATAGCTCGGCTGGAATACTGTCATCTCCGCTAGCTTTGTTGTTACTAATGCTTCCTAAGGCCCACTTGACTTCACTCTCGAGGATGTCCGGCTCAAGTTCAGTGACCGCACTATCATGGCTATCAGGGACATTCAAATCTTTCCTGTATAGTTCTTCTGTGTATTCTTGCCACCTCTTCTTAATCTCATCTGCTTCTGTTAGGTCCCTGCCTTCTTTGTCCTTTATCATGCCCGTCTTTGCACAAAAAGTTCCCTTGAGATCTCCAATTTTCTTGAAGAGATCTCTAGTCTTTCCCATTCTGTTGTTTTCCTCGATTTCTTTGCATTGTTCATTTAAGAAGGCCTTCTTGTCTCTCCTTGCTATTCTCTGGAACTCTGCATTCAGTTGGATATATCTTCCCCTTTCTCCCTTGCTTTTCGCTTCCCTTCTTTCGTGAGCTACTTGTAAAGCCTCATCAGACAGCCACTTGGCTTTCTTGCATTTCTTTTTCTTTGGGACGGATTTCGTTGCTGCCTCCTGAACAATGTTACGGACCTCCATCCATAGTTCCTCAGGCACTCTGTCTATCAGGTCTAATCCCTGAAATCTATTCCTCACCTCCACTGTATATTCATCAGGGATATGATTTAGGTCATACCTGAACGGTTTAGTGGTTTTCCCGATGTTCTTCAATTTAAGCCGAAATTTTGCAAGAAGCAGCTCATGATCTGAGCCACCGTCAGCTCCAGGTCTTGTTTTTACTGACTGTATGGAGCTTCTCCATCTTTGGCTGCAAAGGACATAATCAATCTGATTTCTCTACATCCAATCAAAAAGAGAAGTAGAGTTGGGTATCATCATCATTTTGATGACACCTTACCCCAAGCATCAGCATCTCCTCAGTCAGTAGTTTCATGTAGGTGTTGAGCTGCATGGGGGCACGCCATAGCATCACTGCCATGGGGTGGAGCAACAGTCCGCCAGCATCACGTTCTGGAAATGTCTATTGCGATAGGAATGATCCCACTGGAGTCAGTCCAGAAGGATACCATGGTCAGTTGTATCAAAAGTAACTGAGTGTTTCATGAGAAATTGCAGGATCACACTCCCCAGTCCTTCCCCTGGTATAGGTCAGGGAGACCAAGGCTGTTTCAGTGCCAAACCTGGGCCTGAAACCAGGTTGAAATGGATCCAGATAATCAATGTCACCCAAGAATGTCTGCAGTTCCTTGACAATCACCTGCTCAACACCTTATCCCAAAATATATTTACGACTGGCCAATAGTCTGCACAGTCCTCAGGGTTGAGAGAGATTTTGTTTCAGAGTGGAAAGAAGGCATTGATCCTGGACCTAGCTGGACAACCTTCTCCTGCTATATATTATAAGCCAGGATGGGCAAAGTTTGAGCAGACAGGTGTTAGGCTGCACTCCTCGAACACCTTGTCCATGTCCTCAACCTCAAAAATTGAAATTAATCCAATACAATCTGATTAGATGATTGTCTGGACACAACCACTAACTGTACTGTAGACACATCCCGGTCACCATGGATACCAGTGGTTTTATCCTCAGAGTGCTTAGCAATTTCACAGAAGTCACAATAGGCTTTTGAATTATCTTACATCCTGTTTTCAACCAAGTTGGAGAAGGCCCCAAACAATATGGAAAAGCTCCGCCAGACAGAACTGAGAGGATGCAATAATGCAAGAGAAGTATTGGTGTTTTAGCCACCATCACTGCTAGAGAGTAGCAGGGCTGGCCCAAGACATCTTGCTGCCTGAGGCAAAGGACAAGATGCCCCCACCCCACAATTACTCTGGCCAAATCTTCCTTCAGCACTGAAAACAGAACATCTTTCACCACACCTGAACACAGCAGGCTTACGTAAGAACACAAGTAGAACCATGCTGGATCAGACCAAGGGTCCATCTAGTCCAGCATTCTGGTCACACAGTGCCAACCAGCTGCCCACAGGAAACCCACAAGTAGGGCATGAGACTGGCTTAGAGGGCACAGGGTAAGCCATGTAGTATATACAGTTCTGTCCTCCAACAGAAGGAACAGCTGGGAGGCTGCAGCAACTGCTCCCTCACCACTACCACCTCCCAGCATCCTTGGCCTGAGGGAGCTGCCTCACTCTACTTAATGGCAGGGCTGGCCTTGCAAAATAGTGTCCAAGGCAGGGATGGGCAACTTGTGGCCCTCCAGATGTTTTGGCCTGCAACTCCCATCACCCCTCATCATTGGCTATGCTGGCAGGGGCTGATGGGAGCCAAAACATCTGGAAGGCCATAAGTTCCTAACCTCTGCTCTAAGGTAAACTCTTACCTATCTTTGGTCAGACTCATTCTGAGTTTTTCACCATCTGCATTCCAGCTGTCACCCCAGCTCCTTCATTACCCCCATTTCCTGGTTAAGCCAAGGAGCTAAATGAGGTCTTGTCTGTTTCATCCATGGTGGCTCATTCAGTAGCGTGTTCTACCATTGCTAATGTAACATCTGGATCCTGACAAGCAAGACAAAGCAGGGTCTAGTCTACCATCTGTGCAACTTTTACAGCTATTCTCTTTCTTCCAGTCACGGGAAGTGTAATGCTGACCAGATCCCAAGTGCGAAGGCCATCCTTGGATGCACCAATGTCACATGACTATTCTTTATTTTTTAATTATTTTTTAATTAAATTTCTTAATCGTCCATCTGGCCGGTCACCCAGCCACTCTGGCCGATGTACAATGGTACAATTTAAACAGTAAAATTATACATTAAAACATTATTTAAAACTACCCTAACCCACCCCAAATACCTGCCTGAATAACCAAGTTTTCAGTGCGTGGCAGAAGCTCATTAAAAAGGGGGCATGGTGGAGTTCCCTAGGGAAGGAGTTCCACAGAGCGGGGACCACCACAGAGAAGGCCCTCTCCCTCATCCTCATCAGCCTAGCTGTCCTGGCTGATGGGACAGAGAGAAGGCCATCCGAGGCCACCTAATGCGAAGAGAAAACTCTCTGGAAAAGACCCTGATGCTGGGAAAGATTGAAGGCAAAAGGAGAAGGGGACAGCAGAGGATGAGATGGCTAGATAGCATCACCAATGCAATGAATATGAACTTGAGCACACTCTGGGAGAGAGCGGAGGACAGGAAGGCCTGGCGTGCTATGGTCCATGGGGTCACGAAGAGTCGGACACGACTTAATGACTGAACAACAACAACACACAGCTCTACTTACATTTTTTTTTTAAGATAACTAACAGTGCAATCCTATACATATCTACTCAGGAATGAGTCCCATTGAATCAATGGGGCTTACTTCCAGGTAAGAAGGTATAGGATTACAGCCTAAACCTCTGTTTGGGAATGAACTGATTTTGAAGGACCCTTGAAAAAGAGAGATGAAAGGTGAAATCTTTGTCTCTTGATTTTGTTTTATTTGTTTTCATTCTAGATCTATAAAGAAGTTAGACTTTGCAAAATTAAAGCTGTCAAAGAAAAAGTAAAGATCAAGCTGCGCCTATGCTGGAGAGAACTTGGTGACTGGATCACAAGATGGCAATGGTAGATGATTGGGTCTAATTTTTTGCAGTGGAGCAAATGCCAGATGTTTTCCCCACTTTGATCTTAATAACACTTTAGGCTGGAGACAATAAGATTGGTTTAAAATTTATTGTCTCTTTGATTTCTACATTCTAATGCTTTTAACAGTCTTTACAAAAGACAGATTTCTAAATATTGGCAACTGAGGTGGCATCAAAAGTGTCAAATCATTAAGCCCCCTTCCGAAAAGGTCCTGATTAGAACCCCATTCATGTTTCCTTGCATTATAAGTAAATGAGTTCTTGTGCAGGCAATCATTAATTTTCTTCACATAATAAAAAGGCCTATTGTGGTCCACATGAAGATTTTTGTAGCATCTCTAGCACAGCTAGACCGTTCATCTTGCATTAACATTATTGGAAGCTATAACAATATATTAAAATAATGCTAAGGGACAGGAATTGAAAGATGCATTCATTGATTCCCTTCATTTGGAAGTATCAGCTGTCATAGAATTTTTATCTTCATGGTAGCACATGGTTTAAAATATTTCTGTGGCGTTACCATTGTTACAGCCAACTCATGCCCAATTTGCTCTGTCCCACAGTGAACGAATGCCAAGATGAGAAATACGTAGAAAATTATTGTGGGTGCTGCAAGTATTTCGTTAACAGGAATGCTCTGGAAACATAGTTGCAATACACAGCGGAGTCAGGTTGGACTGCAAATCACATATATGTGAGAGTTCCCTGCAAAAATATTTACACCTGAAATATTTACAACTGGAAACACTTGTGAGAGTCGTCCCATGCTTGGAAACTATATTTCACTATTTGCCCCTTATTTGCAAAACATATAAGTTATCAAATAGGTCCCATAGAAGACTACTTTGGTCTGGATAGTAGATGGTTTCCTATTCTAATGAACATACTGGTTTGCAGAGATCAGGCCAGTCTAAGAGATTTTGCTGCCTGGAGTGAAGGACATGATTCGCCCAGCTCCATTCTACGTCCAGAAGCCAAACAGACCGGCAGTTGAATCTTCAGCGCAGACAACGGGACATAGTCATTAATACACCCCAGAGCAGCAGGCTAGCTTAGGGGGTGCAGGATTGGCCATGTGGCACAGATAACTCTCTCCTCCAAAACCTTGCCACTGCTTCCTGCCCTCCAAGCCTGAAGTGGCTGCCTCACTCTGCTTAATTGTAGGGCCAGCCTTGAGCATGAGTCAGGAAAAGCAAAGCACTTTTAAATCCAACGAATTCAGTAGAAGTTAAGCCCATTGAAATCAATGGGATGTAAAAGTGCGGAATTTTGGCTGAATTGCACACGCGACTGGAAGAATGCAAGTACAGAAGACCCCTTTGGTTTTATCTGAGCACATAGTAAAGCTCAGGAAAGCCCACCATCGGTAGAAGTACTAATTAACTCAAGGAGGCAATATCTGATTACCTCTTGAAAATGCAAAGTATGCTAACATGTAACCCTTTTCTTTTGGTGTTTTGCAATTGCCATCACAACCCTCTCTGGCGGAATCCACAGCAATCCCTCCCTTTCACACATACGCACAATTCTTTTGCTCACTAGAGCAAAACAAACCATTTGCTCAGCTTGCTGATGCAGAAGAAAGTTTCATAGTCTGAGGTCTTGACATTCTGTGGCAGGCGCGCACGGGCTCTGGCATTGGGGCGACTGGGTCCAGTGACTGGTACTCGAGCTGCTGTCCATGCTAGCGCAGCTGCTGCCATCAGCCCAGCCATACCAGTGCTTCCCCCTACCTTGCTCTGATGTGCTTGCGAGTAGAAGAAGAGGGAGAATGCTCCTTCCTTGTTCTCCTCGACCTCTCAGCAGCTTTTGATACCGTTGACCACGGTATCCTCCTGGACCGCCTGGAGAGGATGGGCACTGGCAGGTACCAGAGGGTGGCACTGGGAGAGGAGGTGTCGGACCTGTGGCCGCTCACATGTGGGGTTTCACAGGGTTCCATCCTCTCCCCGATGCTACTTAACATCTATGTGAAGCCGCTGGGGGCCATCATCAAGAGGTCTGGGGTGTGGTGTCATCCATATGCGGATGATACGCAGCTCTGCCTCTCATTCAAATCTTCACCAGGGTTGACCATGGAATCCCTGTCCAAATGTCTGGAGACGGTGAGTGGCTGGATGGGGAGGAATAAGCTGAAGCTGACCCCTGACAAGACTGAGGTACTTTTGGTGGGAGACAAGAGGAGGTTGGGGGATGTCGACCTGGTGTTGAATGGGGTATGGCTACCCTTGAAAGACCAGGTCCACAGCCTGGGGGTCATTTTAGACTCCCAGCTGTCCACAGAGGCTCAGGTGTCAGCCGTGAGCCAGACAGCGCTGTACCAACACCATCTGATACGGCGGCTGTGCCCCTACCTTCCCAACCATCTGCTCCCATCGGTAGTACATGCCCTGGTCTCCTCTTGGTAGTACATGCCCTGGTCTCATCTAGACCACTGTAATGCGCTCTGCATGGGGTTCCCCTTGAAGATGGTTCGGAAGCTGAAGCTGGTGCAGAACGCGGCGGCTCTCCTGATTAAAGGCGGCTCGCCTGATTAAAGGCAGCTGCTAGCGTAATCACATCACTCCGGTGCTGAAGGAGTTGCACTGGTTACCAGTTGTTTTCTGGGCCAAATTCAAGGTGTTGGTTTTGACCTTTAAAACCCTATGCCCAGCCTATCTCAAGGAGCACCTCCAGCAACACCAGACAGGCCGCTTAACAAGATCAGCCTCGGATGGCCATCTTAATTCCGACCTGTGATTCATCCAATCCGGCATTTCTCATGATGTACTCTGCATATAAATTAAATAAGCAGGGCGACAATATACAGCCTTGTCATATTCCTTTCCCAATTTCGAACCAATCGGTTGTTCCATGTCTGGTTCTTACTGTTGCTTCTTGGCCCTCGTACAGGTTTCTCAGGAGACAGATAAGGTGGTCTGGTACTCCCATCTCTTTCAGAATTTGCCAGAGTTTGTTGTGATCCACACAATCAAAGGCTTTAGCATAGTCAATGAAGCAGAAAGAGCTGTGTAACCTGTACCAAAAGTACATAGGGCTAAGGATGCAATCAGTAAGCCTGTGGGACTTACTTCCCCAAAAATATGCATAGCACTGCACTGTAAATATCAATAGCCAGAATCTGAGCAAGAGAATATTAATTTATTACATCAAAATATTGGACCCCTTTAATCATTCTTGAATGTATATGACTCAAATCCTGTGTGTCTGGTTGTACATGGTAGCCCTCTGCCAGAGTTACATGGTAGAAAGAAGCATGAGAAACATACTTATTGCTATTCCTACAGATGTTAAATGTGTGTGTATTTAAGGGAAAGAAATAAGTTAGTTCAGCATGTGAATACACTGCAGTAACTCCCTCTGTCCATCAGCCCCCTAAGTGCCAAACCACCCATGAGGCTCCTCTTAAAGCATCCATAGAAATGGCCACCAGAATCCTGGGCAAGACTTCACGTGGACTACATTGGCTCATGGTAGAGAAAAGCAATCTTAATTCTATCATGCACATTTCAAGTAAACTGAAGCTCACATAATGTCCTCCTCTACAGATGAAACTACCATTAATCTTTTCTTCCTTTTAGCCAGATGGTGGCAAATGGTAATGGTGGGCCATCTGTCAGGGATGCCGTAGCTATATCCTTCATTGCAGATTATGCATTTAGCAGGGAGTTGGACTAGATGGCCTCCAAGGCACCTTCCAACTCTGTGTCAAGCAAGCAAGTGGTGGCAAAAATGAGAAAGAATATGCGGAGCAATAACAGCTGGTGACAATGGTGGTGAGAAGGTAGATTCATTGAAGGAGGGGGCCCCTCGCATGTGCCTTGCCCAAGGGCCCTCAACGTTGTTGTTGTTGTTGTTTGTAAAATGTATAAACCTCTCCATCCACAGGATCCTGAGATGGTGTACCTAACATGAAAAACCAGGAGCCAGTCCTGTTAATTATACATGGGTGACACATGCCCTTTAGACTTCCTTCCTTGTCCCTGGGATCTAGCGCACTCTGATTCTATGCACTCTGAAGATCAGAGGCCTATCTCATTTATTTACATATGCTCTGGGGTGTGTAAATCCTATCAGCAGCTCCTACTGTCTCTGAGATAGTGTCCCTGAATATTATGAAACATTCCAAAATCCACTGTCAAGCAGTACTTTTATTAGTACCAACCAAAATGTAACAAAATAGTGAGCCAGCTTTGGACTTTGCCAGAATTCTTCATCAAGCTGGATGTTAAGCAAAAGAAGAGATAGGGGTTGTAGCCATAAAGTCTATACTGGCCACGGCCTTAAAATGGGGTGAAGGAAGAGGTGGCAAACTTAATTTGATTAGACTCTCTTAGGTGCTATGCAGGTTTCAGATTAGATCTAGGTATGCTGGGACAAAGAAACACACAATGGCTGATTTCTGCTTCTGGAAAATATAAAATTCCACAGTTACCCAGATCAGTCTCCAGCCTTAAGCAAAACACTTTATTAGATAGATAACAGAAGTAAACAGAAACATGGCAGTCACTATATTAGCAAATCTGGATACTAATTTTAGGTGGTACCCCAGATAAACAAGCCAATCAATGCCAAATTGGGCAGCATTTCATAGAGGTTGGAGTGAGTGTACCTTCAAAGAGTAAATTACCATCTTCACATGGTAGAAAATCCTCTTCCTTCAGTTTTAGGATCCCACCGGTATTTTTCAAGATACACAAAAGAAACAAAAGAAAATGTTGGTCCATAAGAAAAATTCTAAAGTCCATAGTTTGGTGATACCTTTATTAGGACCAAACAAAATGCCTCCTGATTATTATGGTGCATCGTCCACCTTCCTTCTGCCAGTCAGTTGTCATGCCCCGTTGGCTTCTCCTGTCTGTTTACAGGGAAAGACCAGTGGGCCCTGTAATATATGTGATTATAGTTTAAGAAGCCCACTTCCTGTCTCTCCTGAATCTTTCCCTCTCTCTCTCTCTCTCTCTCTGTGTGTGTGTGTGTGTGTGTCTGTCTGACAACTTCATCTCCACACAATTCTGTGCTTTTGTGTGATGCTGAAAAACTCCATGGATCCGTTGGATCAACTGCGCTGACAGAAGTGGGCTACCCTGCCCTCTCCTTCCCACAGCAGTCCCGCCAGCCCCTTGAAAATGCTACACAGAAAACCAGGAGGCCCTGCTGAATGGGGTGAGCTGTGGGGGGGGGGAGTGGCAGAGGGACCTTAGGCAGAGGGACCTTAGGCAAGCGGAAACCTTCCTCTTGCGGAAGGTTCCTTCTTCTGTGGAAGGCAGCTCCTGGAACCAACCCCATCTGTATCAACACATATGTTACAAAAGAAGCATGCATGACAGCGGGGGAGGGGGGCTTCATAACCCCTCCCCCACACACACACACATGGATTGAAAGAACATGTGAGAGACTCACAAAGGTGTACAGGCTATCCCTGCCTCCCTAAATTGATACTTGTAGTAGCCACACACACGATATTGGCATGTTTAGCCAGCATGTGAAGGGCCTCTACGTATGTATGTATGTACGTATATGTATTACCTACATGTTATGCTGACATTTATATGTCAGTGGTGAGGGGCAGGGCTAGATCATGCACCCTCTTGACCCACCATCACACTTCCTTTCAAGGGGGTAATCTGAACCACCACCACCCCTAAGTTATTTCTGTCCTGCACAAAAGGCTTGCACCAGGCACTCATTGCAAAACTGATCAGCCCTACTTTGCCTCAGCTATACCTACCCACGGCATCAGGCTGCCTCTTTGTATCTTGGCATGACATTGTCAGCATATATCTGCTTTTGAATGTATAATTTAAGAAATAGAAGAGTGCTTGTTAGGCACCACTGCAAATGTTCTGTTCGATCTGATTCATCCCCAAATTATGCGACTTACATCTGTATCGCACCAAAGATGAAAGAGACATGCCTTATTGCTTCTTAGAAATGTCTCTGTTTTACTCCTTAATCAAACCATTCTCCTTTTATGTCAGTATATTTGTCTTTCACATCTTACAATTACTTAAAAGGGACATGGTATAAATATCGTTTCCAATTAGATGGGAAAATAATGAAAGCACAATCAAGCAGCAATTAAAAAGGCCTTGCTTCCCCCCTCTCCCGTTCCCAACACTGTCAAAGCTGAGTGAAGAATTCAGCCATAAGTCACATGTGGTATTATGTGGAGCCTTAACAAAGTCACCAGATTTCTTAGTCAGCAAACCCAGCTAAATGGACTATTGTGAATATTCATGACGAATCCTCGCTTTTCTAGATGGATTAGCACAGATGAGGGCAATACAGATTACTATTTTCCAAGCTGAAAATTAACACAGTACGTGTGTGTGTGTGCGTGCGCACATGCGCGTGTGCATATGCATGTTAACCTGGCAGGCTAACTGAGCCCACACTGATGACTGAATGACCTAAGGACGAGCGACAAGCTTTCTAGCCTGAGGGTAGCTTAGTCATCTGTAGTCCTATTTGGTACCTGTGGTTGCCAAACACACGAAAGGGCTCTCTAGAACATACAGGCTAACCCTACCTCTTTAACGCTGATGCATACACCTGTCAGGCCCCCTTGACAAGCATCAGTCTGCGGGGGCCAATGCATGTACAGATTTTGAGCCCACTGTCTAGTCTGGCCTGTATCCTTCCATAGGGCTGGCCCAAGACAATTTGCTGCCTGAAGCAGAGCAGCAAATGGCATCCCTGTAGGCAAGGCTGGACTGGTTATTTTGGCATCGGAGGCATGTTTCAAGTGGTGATTACAACCACTAAAGAATCAGGCAGGAATTATGTAAAATAAAGTTCTTGATTTAACTAGTCATGCCTCCAGCTCCTCAGACTCTGTGTCCCTCATGCGCTGTCTCTGTATTGCTATGGTGAGTCACTTCCTGGTAGCTGTGCCCCCTATCAATGCCTTCCCTCTGTGTCACTGAATTATTCTTCCTATCTGCTACCACAGCTCTCCTACCTAGTTCTACATATATTGATACAAGACAGAACATCTCAGAAGTGCCTCTTCCCCTCCCCGGCAGTAAAGCCACCACAATAATGAATTAAATAACTAATAAGGTGCTGCTCTTTCATGACACCCCAAAACAGCTGCCTGAGGCGGCCATCTTACTCTGCCTAACGGTAGGGCCAGCCCTGTCAGCTACCCAGGCACCCAGTAACCATTCCTTCCTGGGCAGCACTCCAAGGGACTTCCTGAAAACAATAAACAGATTTTGTGCCTCCTTCACAAGTGCAGCCTGCTTGTTCACCTGCCTTTCACTCTGGCCCGGACAACAGTGGTGGTGAGAAGGTGAGCAGCAGATGCCACTGCCTACTTGTTCACTGGCTCTCTATCTGTCAAGCAAGCAAGTGGTAGCAATGATGAGAAAGAGGATGAGTAACTATAGCAGCTGGTGACACTGGTGGTCAGAAGGTAGATTCAGTGTGGCAGGGGGCCTGCTGAAGATGCCTTACCCAAACGCCCTCAAAAACCTAGAGTTGACACTCATGAGTTGACACTCATTTCTAGTGGAAGTTGGATTAGGGATGTAAGAACTCACCCTAGCTTGGTTTCTCCGGGTACTCGCCGAAGCGGCGCCCCTGCTCACACCCCCCCGGACCCATGCTCAGGCCGCCCACGAACTTGGCGAGTTCCCTGGGCTCATGGCAATCCCATTCAGTGAGCACCCGCCATTTTTGCACCTTTGATTTCTACGTAAAACAGGAAGTTTTTAAAAATGCGCATATTTAAATATGCGCAGTTTGGAGCTGGGCAAGCTAAATAAGCGTAATATTAGAGGTATAATCCCTCTACTATTGCACTTATTTAGCTTTCCCAGCTGCAAACTGCGCATATTTAAATATGCGCATTTTTTAACTTCCTGTTTTACATAGAACTCAAAGGCGCAAAAATGGCAGGCGCTCACCGAATGGGATTGCCATGAGTCCTGGAGAGCGCAAGTGGGCACGAGCAGGGGGCGAACAAGGAGTGTCTCGGTGAGCGCAGTCCGGGGGTCGCGAGCGGGGGGAGCCCAACGAATTCCCGGACCCAGTCAGGCACCTGCGACATCCCTAAGTTGGATCAATGGCAAGCAGTTATAGGCTGAACCCATGCTCATGTTGGCTGGTGAAAGGTGTATGAGATGTTCTAATCTTTGAAGCTAGTACCATCAGTACTACCTTTTGGGCTGGCAAGGACCTGGACACCATTAAGTCCACAGTGGTCAGACTGCTACTTGAGAAATCAAGTACTTCCACTGATTTGCCGGCCACCTTGCCTTCCCTTCTACCTACAACTTTGTAGAGTAAGTATATTGAATTGGTAGCTGCCAGCATCTGCAGTATTCCTGGGGCCCTGCCAAATCATCTTTTAACTTCAGACTCATACTGACACAGCAGTTGTAACTTTTGGTCAGTGAACAGTGCCTGGAGATCGATAGGTAAAATTGTATCCTATTGATCCTGTTAATATCATTAAACATGAAATAAATGGCAGACTCAGAATGGCTGGAAGACATGGCAGAACCCTCTGGAAGTGCAAACTGAGTAACGTAATACAATGTGTAAGAGTATTACCCCCAACGCTATTCAGCTGACATCTAAAAAGAGGGCTGATAAAACGTGTCTCAATTAGGCAAAAGTCTCTGTTCAGCAGCTGAGCAGCTGTCAAGACAACAGAAATAGAATGAGCC
This sequence comes from Heloderma suspectum, assembly GCF_057233095.1. Lineage (NCBI taxonomy): Eukaryota > Metazoa > Chordata > Lepidosauria > Squamata > Helodermatidae > Heloderma > Heloderma suspectum. The sequence continues at coordinate 65,655,820 of NC_139458.1, read as the reverse complement.
TTAGTCAAAACTACTAACTTACGTCCCATTGATGAACTCATGACTCTAGCCCCTTTCACGTTATGTGCTCCAAGCTAGTCCACACACTGAAATGGCTGCAAGACTGTGATGCCATGCCAGCCCCAGCCCGATCACGCAGCTGCCCTGACCCCAGCCCCGACATCCACACATAACATGTGAACATCTGATCTGGGGAAGCCAGCAGGCACAGACTTCGATGGGAGCTGGAACCCTACACAGCTGGAGTCTTGATTCCTGTGGAAGGCCACACACATAGAAGCCCATGCATGTAGGCTTCCTTGGATCGGGTGCCCGCACTCAATATGTGAACACTGGGGACAGGGTCCGGAAAGTCGCATGATGTCAGGGTGGGCACAGCAGCATGGTCCCTCTGCCCCTTAGCACATCTGGACCCCATCACACATATAAGGCATGTAGGACCTTCACTTTTGTTGGATTGTGCCCATTGTTTAATGCCTTCTATGACTTGAACTGTCTATTAATGCAACTGTTGGAAGTCACTTTACACTTAAGCAATCATTTAAAAGCATAGTGCTGCAAGACACATGGAACGTAGGCTTTGCAAGTTCCTACTAAAGAATAAAGGGAGAAGACCTGGGCGCCAATATCTATTTTTGCTATCTGCCAGGCCACACCAGCAACAAGTGATAAGGGAGCCTCTGGAGTACTTGCTGATGGGGAGAGCTTTCTGAGCTACCAGTAGCTGAACAGGTGGCACGTCACTCCCAAATGCACCTTCTTGCAAACTAACTGATATCAATAGCACTTGAGTGCTGTCATGTGATCTGCAGGTTTGCCTTTGATGACAACAACCCATGTCTTCACAAGAGCTAAGCAACTGCACTGGCTTCCTATTATTCCCAAGCCATAACGGAAGGTGCGATTTTGACCTGTAAACCCTTAAAGCAGGGGTGCACAACCTGCAGCCAGGGAGGCACAAGCTATGACCTCCCAAGGCCTTAATTGCAGCCCCCACCCCACCCAGTCACCAAATTCCCATCCCCAGTGATCTGTATTTACCTATTTTAAATCAGATGCTAACATCATTGCAATTCCTTTTAATCCTGTAGCTGCCATTTGAGGCACAAGGATGAGAGAAACACAGGTAGGCTGAAAGATTTTTTTACTTATTTGTTATAAGTACATGGACATACAAACTGTTGAGAACTAACACAATTTAATTTTTCTTTTTAAGCCAATTTTTGCATTGTGACATTCTACATAACGTCACATAATATCATAGAAAAACATAACCACTTTGGTTCTTTTTTTTAAAAAAGGTCAAATTTAAATACATATGGTTTGATTTGAAATTCTCTGAATGACAGATGGGTTGTTGTTTTACTTTCAAGAAACCCAGTCATAAAAGGCCTTTATATACAATCTACATTTGTTTGTTTGTTTGAAGGTTCTATGATTTTTGCATCGATAACCACTTTCCCCTTATTATGTACCTTAAATACTTTACAAGTCTTGCTCCAAAAATGACCTGTATGGAAAGTTAAATTGTTTTGTATGCTTTGTATCAAATATAGGAAGAGAAGCAAGAACCAGCATAAAGTTCCCAACAGTTAAAAAAGAAAAGGAATTTTTTTCCCTAAATACCTGTCAGAAATAGAGGAAACCATTCCAATCCTATGAAAATGACAATACCATTAAATATCTTTCTGCTTAACTATTCACATTCCACACAGTGGAAATTATCTCCTGCAACTTAGAAATCAGGCTTTTAAAAACAACCTACAAAAAAATGAAGTCTGAGAACACCTAGATAAAATGCAGTGAGTGAGCTTGTTAATATGAATGGACACATTTGCAATCTGTTACTGGTACAGATGAAGTCAGGATGTGAGCAGAAAATACATTCACCCCAATGCAGCAAGGGAGACTCGTACACAAAAGGGTGCCGTAGGACCCACAGGTGATGCTGACAAGTCCATGCATATGCATCATGATGCTTGTCCTGGCTCCAATTAACTGGTTGGATGGGGCTTTTTATGAAAAGGAAAGATATATCCCCTTGTTGTTGTGTCCACTGAATAGGAAGTAACAGCAGGGTACTCCTGTTTGACAGCTGTTGCCTCTAAACAAGAGTGGTTGCCATATATATGCGTGTGTTTATTAAACCAACATGTTATGTGATAGTCTCCTTATTGTAATGGAGTAGGTTACCATAATACAGATAAATAAGTGTTTTTACTACATTGGGAGCATCTCTGTATTCTCCTTGAAGGATGATCCAGAAACGGTCAACAGTATACAGAAAAATAATCTCTTGAAAATATCACACCTGAATGCACAAACAGGCAGTTGGTCATGGGCTTCGACAATGGAATATGGGCTTCGACAATGGAATAAAGCAGAATGTCGCCAGATGGCCTCCACACAAGTTGTGCAGTTAGAGATTTGCCATAGGCTGGCCACCTGTGTTGGGCCAGTGTTTACAGCCAAGAATGGGGTAAGTAGTTGCCCGCTCAAAAGCCCCTCCCCAGCAAGCATGGGAAAAAAAGAGGGAGATGGCTACCTTAGTATGTATAAAACATAAGGGAGTCATGAGCAGCAGCTCGGGTTAATCACCCAGAGTGAATCCTACATGTAAAATAAATCAAGCTAATCTTGCTCCTACTAAAACAAGATGCATTCTTAATGTGAGTCGACAGTACTCATCCTCTCCGCCAGAGGAGGAGAGCCTGTGGCCCTCCAGATATTGCTGGCTTTCAACTCCCATCATCCCTGGCATTGGTCATGCTGGCTGCGAATGATGGGAGTTGCAGTCCAACAACTTCTGGAGGTTTGCAGGCTCCCCACTCCTGCTCTATATCATGCTCCTTTTCAAACCATGACTGAAATTTGCATGCTAGTTGGAGCATATTTTTCCACCACAGATGTCATGCTCTTTACACTGTACAAAAGAGAAGACTAAGGAAGCAGTAATGCACAGGATGGATGCTATAACATTGCTTCTAGAAGCCACTTGGCTCTCCTAGGAACTTCCAGGTGGTTCATTCCAATGAAAGACAAAATTCACAATGTGCTGTTCTTACATGGCTTGTACTTGGATAGACTATATAAAGGGGTGTTCAAGCAACCCCCCTCACATGTTTAAGGGATGTGTGCTGGGGCAGCGGATATGTGCTCACATCTTTCGCATGCTGTCCACGCACCCTAGCAACCATGGGCAATGTGTCAGCAATTATCCCAAGTGTGTGTGAATAGGGTCCCATGTCTTGTTAATGTGGATGTGTGAGCACCAGGGAGCGAGTGGGTTTGTCTTAACACCCCTTTTGCCGTATGCTCCCTCAGAAATATCCATCATCTCAATTTACTGCAGATCTCTAATAACGAAAGAGTTGGGGAAATGGATGAGTACTGACAAGGCTGTATATCTTCCCCCTGCCCCTCAAGAGAGATTACATGCCTGTTGCATTTGGAATCACAAATGCATGCTTAAACTTTTCACTTTGGACAGTTTGTACAGAGATACAAAGGGTGTATATATACATTCACAGATATATGGGTTGTTTACAAGTATTACAGATGTACGACATAAGCCACCCTAAAAAGCATAATGGTATAATTAAGAACTATAGTTAGTTCAAAGAACATACCATCCTAAGATAGATGCTGTTTCTTCAGAAATGCCTCCCCTATATCCTATTAGTTCTCTTCCTTTCTTTGAGCTCATGTTCTCTCCTCTTGCCTGTTACCTTTTTGACTCCCTCTCCCTTTTAACTCTAGGCTATGGCTGTGTTTTCCACCCAAATAAAGTTCATCTTGTTCAAGCTTCCTTCCACTCATTATTACCCCATTTACAAAGTACTACCTGCAACAGGCGTTTCTGCAACAGTGTACAATCGCATCCCTTTTAAACATTTCCTTTAGAACAGCCTTCCTCAACCTGTCACCCTCCAGATGTGTTAGGACTACAACTTCCATCCTCCCTAGCCATCCAACACCTCTGGAGGGCACCAGGTTGGGGAAGGCTGCTTCAGAAAGTAACTCTAAATCTAGAACACCTTAACGCCCCCAGTTACAACAGTTATTGAAAAACATGTGAGTCAACAGTATAGATTCTGGCGAACAATGGAAGTCACAAGTGCAGGAACCCCAGCACACAGGTGAATTAGTGAGATACTGAACCTAGGAATAGGACTACAGGTATAAGTGACAGCTTGCATTCCAAGTGATAGTGTGCCCCATATGCATGCTTTCATAGGTGAAGTTCACCCTTTCACACAGGTAACATACATTGTTTGCTGTGATTGTTTGGTTTGTGTCCCACACAGACATATATAAACAGGTTTAGGCACCTGTACTCAAGGTGGCAATGACAGCAGATGGCTGTTTATCCTACGCGGCGCCTTCTAGTCCAAGTCTATGGATATACAGCGGCATTCTTTAACTCTCGTGATCCGCTTTTTCTTCCTCGGGGGCTGAAGCTCTGGGCAGTTTAGTGTAACTGACATGGTGGTGAATTTCTTAGGTTTGCAGAAGGAGCAAGACTGGAAGGAGCCTTCCTCTCTGCGGACATGCCTCGGGATGTAGAAGGAATTGCACTGGCCATAACAGAATCTGTTGATAATGGTTTGGCTGTTGCAGCCTTCCTCATGGATGGTTTGCTTGAGCGGCTGCGTTTTACACCAGTCCCGTTTCAGGTACTTTCGCTCCGTGACGTGCAGGGCCTCTTGGCTTGACTCCAGCACTTCTTCAGCAGATGGAGTCTTGGCTTTCTGCTTGCCACGGGCTCTGGAGCCTGGCTGGGGTGGCGGCAGCGGTGGCTGCTGCGTCTGTTCTGAATCATTGGGCTGATCTTTGTCCGGAGGTGGGATGGCTCCTTGTGATCCACGGTTCCTCTTACTCCCCTCTGCTGTGGGTAGCAGAAGTCCAAACAGAAGAAGAACACCAACTGCAGAAACTGCGTGAGCCATCCTAGGAAGCATAGAAAGGAATATTGTCAATTCTACATGCTATCAGCCAAACATTAAACCCAAAAGATGCATAGTGTTTTTCCTGCTATGCTTTACACAATCCTCTGTTCAGAAGCTACACCAAGACCCAGTCTACACATGCTGTAGAATGAGGTGGTAGAATGCTAAGAGTGGTAGGGAAGCCTGTACCATTTGAGGCAACTGGGGGATGCTCATTTTGAATGCTCCCCATGAATAAAACTCTGCCAAAAATAAATAGTACATCAGATATACTAGCCAAGGCTGCTCCTTGCCATGCTAGTTTTCTGTTTTCAAAGTCTGTTGTTTTTTTTAAAGTTGAGGAGCATTCAAAAAACGGCATTCCCAGCCTGAAGTGGTACAGCCCACTCTACTGTATCATCCCACTGTATCATCCCAGGCCTCAATTACCTGGATGCAAGCAAGATTAGGGTAGCACAATGGCCCACCTCTTAATGTATCCAACTGGCCCAATTCCCTACTTTCATGACAGGTTTACAATACCGCTCCACCTCCAATGAAAACTGCAGGTGCAGAGGGTCCTGATCTGGAAACTCTGAGCAGAAACTCTGGAAGGAGGCAGGTCAGCAAAGCTGGCATAAGGGAGCTCCACTGACCTGCATCCTTTCCAGCAATGAGTGCTTCCACACATTTTGGGGCTTCCTCTAGGACACGCCGACTCTCCCTTGCATAAGCGCTGGGTCCCAGTTGCACAACGGAATTGGCGGGACCCACCACTTGCAGAAAGGAATTCTGCAGGGCAGAAAGGAATTGGCGGGGGATAAGTGCCCCGTTGGATTCTGCCCATATCTCGACTTTACACTTGAGGAAAGATGCAGACAGAAAATAAAGTCTCTTGCCAAGTTTGTTGGTTTGAGCAGATGGGCTACCTGACAACACACTCATTCTGAACAACTGTAAACACCAAGCAATTCTTAAAGGTGACAGGCATGCCATAGTAATGGGGTTGGATCCAGATTTGCACAGGATCAACTGTGCTGATGGAAGCGGACTTCTTCATACCCTCCTTCCCACAGCAGCCCCTTGAACCCCTGAAAATGCTACACAGAGTTGGGAGGCCCTGCTGAATGGGGTTGCCTATGATGTGGGATAGAGGTCCCTTTCTCTCATGGAAGGCAGATCCTGGATACAGCCCATGATATCTCCAAAACACAATTTTGATGTCATACCTAAATTTCAATTCAAGCCAAAAATACAACATCGTTGAGAAATTCAGATGAAAGAACAACACTAAAACTAATGTTACTGTTTTTGCATTTCTTGGCTTTTGGCAGTTCATGCTACCACCTTCATATTGGTTAAACATGTTTCTTTTTTAATATAATTGTTTCTTTTAGTCCTATTTCAAAGCAGGGGTTATTTTCTCAGATCAGCATGGATCAAAGTTGCATAAAGATGACCTCTGGGGTGGACAGACACACGGTGTAGTTGGGAAACAATATTTGAAGCAATGTTGGTTTACATCAGTATTGGAGTTTCTAAAAAAAGGAAGTCACCAAATAGATAAAGAACAAAGTGAATGTGAAGAGGCACCAGCAGAGATGGTTTGAGTAGTCCTTATCTAATGTATTCCCAGAATGACAAATCAAACGTGATCTAGTTTGATGGTTACCGCATCATTATCCAATTCCAAAACCTACTCCTACAGAGAGTCACTATTAATTCTGGCTCCATTTATTTCAGTGGAACATGACTGAGACCTCCTTAGTGAAAGTTGAATGGAATGTAAAAACTTAAAAGATTAATCTCAAGGAAACTTAATTCTAGTTCTTAAAAGCCAATTTTGATGTATTATTTGACCCATGCTCATAGACATTTGCAGGTACATTATCTAGCCCTCCTGGGCTATGGAGAACATAAAGCTTAGATGGACGGATTCACGTCAGTCTGCGCCGCCAGGCACTCGCCAAGCCTCCACTGCCCATCTGCCCCTGTTCAGCTCCCTGGATGAGCTGCTGCACAGTCCACAAGCACCTGGAGGCTGCCTGATCCCATCGCGAGCCGCCATTTTACAAAAAAATGGTGGCTCGGGTTTTTCCGTAAATATAATGTTGCGTAAAATTACAAGCGTAAATGGACCATTTACTCATCTTGGTGAGCAGGGTCCAGTAAGCGTGGCAGCTTGGCGAACGGGGTCCAGGAGGCTGAGCAGGGCGGAGACTGTTGGACTCCATCCCCCTCTTGGACTCCTGCAACGTCCCTACCTTAGACTACTGCAATGCATTTTACATGGGTCTACTCTTGAAGAGCATCCTAACTGCTGCGTTTTGCTGGTACAAAATGCAGCAGTTAGGTTGTTAACCAGTACATGTTTTCAGGATCCTACTACCCGATCTTGAAAGATCTGCTGTGGTTGCCAGTTGTTTTCCAGGCTCAATTCAGTTCAAACAATTAACACCTTAATAGGCTTAGGGCCTTGCTATCCAAGGGACCATCTATCTTCTTATGAACCTGTCCGGTTATTAAGATCTGCAGAGAAGCCCTTCTGAGGATACCACCACTTGCAGAGGCCTGCTTGATGGACACACTTGAGTGTGCTTTCTCCTGTGTTGCTCCCAAATTGTGGCATGCACTCCCCCTAGAGTTATGGTTGGTTCCTAATCACTCTGCTTTTAGACAAGACATATTTTTAACTTGGCCTTTTAAATTGTTTTCAGTAGTTTTGTTTTTAAGTAATTGTTCATCGTTGGTTTTTGTTTTATCATGTTGTTGCTTTCGTTGTCTAATCTGCTTACAGTGCCTCAGAGGGTTTTAAAAATAAAGTAGTAAGGCAGCCAAAATAAAATAAAATAAAATAAAATGAAGCACAGCTGTGGTAGGGAGACTGTTTGGATGAGGGATGATGCTTGTACACAACCTAGGCCCTCAGCTTAGCAGCCACAGGCCTAATATGAAGGACGATAAAGTGCATTTCACCCCATAGGTAGGGGTGGGGGGGGCAGCTCAAATCTAACTTTTTTGTTTGTTTTCTGTCTATGCTCTGGAACTAGCTTACACCAGGTCAGGTGGCCTTACCTCAGCCAGAAGCTGACATATATGTAAGTATCTAAGCAATGACACTACCAAGGGCTACCTGAGTAAAGAAATGTAGACTATAGCCAATTCCAGCCAGAGGATTCCAGAAGGAATATTTCTAGTGAGAAACAGATGAAACAGAAGAGATATAGCAAGGGTAGATCCTTGGATGGAACACACTGTCCAGAAAATGGACTCTGGAACACATATATTCCTAAAATGCTGCTTTGGGCCAAGTCACAGACCATTTTTCACGTTAAACCTTCACAGTCAAACTTTGATATGAGAAAGCAAATTGCACAATCTTTTTAGTTGCATTAATGATATTCATGAGTAAGGGCGCAATCCTAACTAGATAGGCAGCCTCCTCCGACCTCGGAGGCGACCTCCTGTCCAAAGCAAGGCAGGAGAGGCACGGGGTATCGTTCCCTCCACGCCTCTCCTGCCTTGCTCTTTTTCGCTAGACAGCTGTTTTTAGGGGTCTAGCGGCAGGGGGCCCGACCAGGAGAGGAAGCTGCTATATGACACATAGGATGAGTCGTATGCACAGCTCCTCTCCCCCCGCCCTGGAATGCCCTCCAGCCCTGCCCCTTTTCAGTTGCTCTGCGCTCCTCTTCCAAGCGCAGAGGACAGGGCTTCTCCGCGCTGCCTTGGAGGCAGCGCAGACAAGGGGGAAGGTCATATTTCTGGGAACCAACCTCAGAACATGGGCTTCAAAGTCAGTTCCTGGAATACAGCATATCCTATGACCTGCTAGACAGTGTCTAGCGGCCATAGGATTGCTCTCTAGGCAAATAAAGCTTGTTTTTTTTAGTTCATCAATTTTTCTCTATGCAATTAGAACTTCATTCTAACACTTCATTGACACACATGTATGGTCACGGTGATATTTCTTCTCATAAGAGATTTGGATTTTCATTTTTTAAATATGGATAGTTCTGAAGATTTTAATTGAAATTGATCTTTGCTAGCTATCCAAATAATTATATCTATCACGTGAATGTAAAATGATCCTCACAGTACAAATGTGTACATTCATAATTAGAGTGTGTGTGTGTGTGTGTGTGTGTGTGTGAGAGAGAGAGAGAGAGAGAGAGAGAGAGAGACTATTTGATTTGTTTATGCCTTACCGCATGTGACATCAATTTGCACCAACCGATGTGGTAGTATGCAACGATGTCATTCAGCAAACTCAAATAGCATTAACAGAGCTCTGCCATGTTTCTGTTGTGCAAGTCGTTAAACATTATGCTTCCACAAGTGGTTGTGCATGATGTGCAACCATGGTTGTGCAAATGTAACTTCAGTTGGATTCTCCTCTTGCACATAGTTCGGAACCTAGTTTCCGCTAGTGCAATGTCATTTCAAGTTACAGGAAGCCAGATTCCGGCTGAACATCAGGAAAAACATCCTGGCTGTTAGAGCAATATGACAATGGAACCAATTCCCTATGGAGGTAGTGGGCTCTCCCACACTGGAGGCATTCAAGATGAGGCTGGACAGCCATCTGTCGGGGATGCTCTGACTTGGATTTCTGCATTGAGCAGGGGGTTGGACTCGATGGCCTTGTAGGCTCCTTCCAACCCTACTATTCTATGAGTCTATGATTTGTGCTAACAGAATTACAGCATTGGATACTGCTCTAGGGATATGTGCTATTAATTTGCCATTTGTGTATTATTTGTGAGCCTTTTCAATTCTACTTTCTGCATTTGTAATAGGCCTTTTTGCTTTCTTTTCTGCTTGGCTATAGGAGGCCCGTTTTTTTCTTTTTTGTTGAGAGAAGAAACTTCCTGATCAGCTGCAGATAGAAAAAAGCAGCAGCTCTGATCTGCTTCTCCAGAAGCAAGGCCTAGTCCAAGAGTAGACCTCAAGCTCTAGGGATGGAAGGGCAGGATAAATACTTAAAAAAAGAACGGCACAATCCTATGCATGTTTTCTTTCTAAGCATGCATAGGATTGCCCCCTAAGATGCATTTTAGTTTGCTGTTATCTCGCAGCAATACTCAGTTCTTTGGGTGAAATGGTACCTCCTATATAGATTCTAGAGTCTGAGCTGACGTGCTTGTTGTTAGGAGTTGTTACAGTATAATTAAGAGTTGTTACAGCATAAGAGATGTGCTGAATGTTCTGATTTAGTGTCAGAAAGGGTTTTTTAACACACGAGTGATGACTAATGATTCCATTATGCATGCAGATGAGGCCCATATTCTCAGGAAAAAGCACACTGCACCAGAGCAGGACATAGCCCCATTTTTGTCTGAACATTCAGTAATGCATTGGCTTGCAAGGCCAGAGTAGTAAACATAACAGGAAACCAACAATAAGAATACCCCCACTTCAGGATCAATAGAAATGCAACGCACACATTTTTACGTCAAAACCTCCATACTATGATTCCATTCCAGCAAGAAAGTATTTTTGGTGTAGTTCTCACTACTGACCTAAACCACTCTCTCTTCTGTTAGACAACACTCAAATAACCCTAAAACAAACCATAGGTTATCTGAAAGTTGTCTGGGTTCGCATGACACAACAAGCCATGGCAAGCTGGGCAAAAATGATATGACAGCCTCCACAGGTCATTTAACCCACCATGGGCTGCCATATCGTGCAAATCAGGTCACTGTGTTCACTAGGACTTACTCTCTCTCATAAGTATGTACAGGATTGCAACCCAAGAATACCAATGACGTTGCTATTATAACCGCAATGTACCCAAAGACCTAAAGAACAAGCTTGGGTTGGTGAAGCAGAGCATAGCTAGTTTGAGAGAAGTCTAGTACTTAATTCCTGTTAAAAATAAAGACTGGGTATGGGGTGGTGAGAATTTCTATACTCTATTGTCTGCATTTAAATTACTCTGGAGTGCTCAACAGAAGAGATTAAAGGCGAAAGACTGATCACTTACTGCATTATCAAACAAATCATCTAACTGCAACGTAAAACTCTGAGGGTATTAGAAGGACTTTTGAAGGAACAGATTTAAAGGATGGAAAAAGTCTTCTATTTCCAAATAGGGTCAAGCTGCACACCTATAGCTATGCACAGTTAGGTGTACTTAAGCTCATTGAAATTGAATGGTTTAAGTATACCCAACTCTGCAGATGTTTGGGCTGATAGTGATCTTGTAACTGAACTGCACAAATGATCTAAAATATACAGTCACCAGCTTTGATCTGGCCGTTATTGTCAGAAAGAGTTACACACTTCTAGCCTGTTTTTTACATGTTTTTTGCCAATTCTAAAAGGTTGAGATGCTTCTCCTATGGCTTTAAGCTAAAATATGCTGGGATTTTTGGCTCCACTCCTTTTGGTCTGGGCTCCCTGCTTTTGCCTTTGGCCCTGTTCCCCACTGGAATGTAGCCTCCAAAGCCTTATCTGAAATGGAGTTCACCCTTCAGGCTGAAAAAAGGTTCTGCATCCCTGCTGTAGATCATAAACATTGAGTTGTATCCAGAATTATGATGCATCAAACGCACTGATGAAATTGTATTTCCCTGCTTCCCACGGCAACCCTGCAGGCCCTTGAAAATGCTACACATTGGGCTTGTTTGTGTGACATGACAGCTCACCGTGGGTTAAATAAAACAGATGGCGAGTTATGTGAGGGTTGTTTAACCCCCAAATAATCCAGATTTGGATGACACAGCTGGGGGTTGCACATTCACAATGACGGCCAGCACATGCCACAGCTCCTTGCAGGTAACTTTACCCGTGATGGGCCGCTGTGTCGGGTGAACCAGGTCAGAGAATCCGGAGGCCCTGTTGAATGGGGGGAGATCCCCCAAAATTAGGCAGAGGGACCTTCCATAAGCAGAGCCATTTCTCTTGCAGAAAGCAGATCCTGGAGGCAGCCCTGTATCTGAATACTATTTGAAAAGGTTGTAAATGGGTTCCACAAGAGAAATGGTCGTATGTACATTGAAACTGGCATGGATTCAAGTACATCATCTTAAGCGTTTTACACAGTACAACCATGCATTTCCCACTGTACCCTTACCTTCATTTGGGGCCTTCATCATATCTAGCAGACCACCTTCCCTTATATATACCCAGCCAACCTTTAAGATAGTCAGAGGAGGCCTTGCTCATCATTCCGAAAGTAACAGAATGTCACCATGTGACAGCTTGACAGTGGGCCTACTTGGCATCGTCGCCCACCCTCTGGGAAAACCTCCCCGGGCAGTTCAGGAGGCAGAAAATGGTATGTTTCAGACGCCTCCTGAAAATGCGCTTACTCACCCAGGCTTTCCTTGGCTTGTAATTAATTGCATCACGCTGCTCCATCTTACTGTTTTTAATACAGTATTTTACATGTGATTTTAATATTTATATGTGAACTGCTTAGGGATATTACATTACTTTATGAATAAATAAAACAAAAAGAGCAGCAGTTGTCTTCTCCGTCATTTGTTTTGTGGAACTCATGTCCCGCTTGTCAGGAACCTAGCCTTCGCGTGCTTCCAGAGGAGGCCTTTTACTGGGCAACCACCCTGCCCCATTCATGGAATTTCACTGGGGAAGTGGTGGGGCCGTTCCAGAACGCTGCCTTCCACTTATAACCTTCCCATGCTTTCCCGCCACTTGTTCCATCTTTTTCCTTTTCACAAAAAGATCTGTTAGGGAGGAAAGACGCAATAAAGAGGCAGGCACTGATCCAAACTTCTCCTGCTCCTTCAAACGGGAGTCCTTTCTCTCTTGCTGTCTGTCCTTTATGCCTGGATCTGCCTCCCAGAACAGCGGGGTCAACGCAGTCTTGGAAAGATACAGACAGAGCCACAGAGGGGTAGGGTGTCCTGTGGAAAGTGACACAACAAGCCCAATTCTCTCAAGGGCGTCCTGGGGGCTTGCAACGTCCTCCCTCCTCCGCCCGGCCCGGCCCCCCGCAAGCCTCTCTCTCTGAAGCTACAGATCCAGGCCTAGGCCCAGTCCGTCTCCTTGGAGATGCCTGTCTGTGTCGGCTTGGCTGCTTGGGATTTTGCTCCGACCGGCCGGGTCCTGGAAAGCTCCCGATCAAGGAGGCCCTGCCGGTCCGGGAAGCGCTCCGTGGTGGCTCGGCGACTCCAGGGCCCTCCGCCCCGCGTGAGAGGAAAGCGCCCTGAAGTCCAACCTTGCCGAAAGAAATGGCCTTTTCCTGGGCTGCCCGCGGCGGCGGCCAATTCTGGCCTACCACTCCCACCGTCTCTCACCACCGGCTTTGGTGGCTACAGCTGATGGGCGATGTAGGCCCCAAGATCGGGCGGGCCAAGAATTGCCCGCCGCCGCGAAAGGGGTGGGAGCCGGGGCCCGGGCGCGCGAAAGCCCCGCGGCTGACCGCTGGCGCCGCTCCCGCCCCGCCCCGCCCTTCCCGGGGAAGAGCCGCCCGGGGCGGCCGCGGACCTGCCGGATGCCCAGCGCGACTGCGGCCGGCCGGGCGCTCCAGCGAAAGCTGCTGGTCCGCGCCCAGGTTCGCCGCGCCTTGCGGGACTCGCGTTCAGCGCGGAGCGAGCCAACTACAGATTCCGGCTGGGGCCGGCTCTCGGGCGGGAAGGACGTGGCCGGCTGTAGTTCTACAGTCTGCTCCGGATTTACTCCGAAGTAAATCTAGCCACTCTTTTCTTCTGGCTTGCACCAGGCATAAATCTGCGGATCGCAATGGCCCCATTATTCCAGAGCAAGTCTCTCTCTCCCCCCCCCCACCGCCCCCGGAACGACACCCGGAGTAGTCCCTTGGACCCGAACGATTTACACTATACCGGAGTAAAAGTGTGAACCTCCGTACAGGGCCCATTTTAGGTGCTGGCCTCAAACGTCTCCTTCTGAAGCGGCTACCCGCGCCGCTTGGAGCAATACTTTTAAAAGAGTTTTGCCGCACCAGTCACACACTGCCTACCGCCTGCATCTGCCCCCCGCCTTCAAGGTGCTGCTGCCTGAAGCTCCCCCCTGCCGTAAACAATCTTGCCCGCTCTGCATAAGACATTCATTGATTGACTGGTTGATTGATTAGCCGGCCGGATCGCGGCGCACTAAAAACAAAAACAAACCCCCGCATTAGGGCCGCACGGGACGCAGAAGAAAGGCCGTTTTAAACCGACGTAAGGTTGGATTGTCGTATTAAGGGGCACAGGAAAGCAGAGCGCAAAGGTGCATCCTTACTCGGAAACAATGTGGCCTTGTACAGAGGTTAAAAGCCAGCAAGTTTTACTTAGAGTAGACCAATTGAAATGAATGGGACTTCAGACTTGCGTTGGATTTTACCCTGAGTTTGGAGCAAGCCCAAACGGAATTCTGTGGAATTTGCTTCCGAACAAACACGCGTAGGATCAGACGGTTAATGTCGCGTTCACGCAGGACGTACTTTTAAGACGTTTTCTTAAGCATATATAGTTTGGAACATCCAGCAGGAACATTAAAGCAGAAAAGAACAGAATTGGGACCCATTCTTAGTGTATGTTCTAAATAAGGGAGGTCTTACATTACAGTGTCAGATGCAGGGAATACAAAAATCTAGGCAAAGTGTTCCATGCACTCTTACTAAGGAGTAAGTCCCAGGGAAATTAGTACTTTCTTCCAAGTAACTATGCCTAGAACTGCGCTGCAAAGCATCACTTTTGAAACCCGTTTTAGGTTCCCCTCGGAGTAACAGCAATATCCTCCTCCGCAGAACAAAATCCACTTACACGAGCCTCGGTAAGTATACTCCACACTATATAGGTTTCAATCATGATTTGCTATTTCGTAGAGTAGTTTTACAGGCTTCCCCGGAATTACTCCGAAGTAAATCATGGAATAGTCATAGAACAGTAGGGTTGGAAGGGGTCTACAAGGCCATCCAAACCACTCTTCTTTTTTGTGGCTTGCACCAGGCATAAATCTACTGATCTCAATGGCCCCATTACTCCGGAGCAAATATGCGCCCCCCCCCCACGAAATAGCGATCATCAATAGTCTTCACGACTCGCAAGAATTTACGTCGCAAAAAAGTCGCCAAACGGAACGGAAAAATCAGGCGTACGCCACGAGTAACCCCATTGACCTCAATGACTCTACTCCAGAGTAAAGCCAAGCGGCTCGCTCCCGAAGCAGAGCGCCAGCCGCATCCTTCACGCTTGGGTGCGAAGCCCGGATCCTGCCCGCTGACACCTCACCTGCTGGGCTGGGCGCGGCTCCGCAGCTTCTCTTCCCGTCCGGGGCGCTTCACTGAGCGGAGCGGCTGGGCCGAGAGCCCATTGGGAGGAAGGGGGACCGGCTCGGCTCCCGCTGCCTCCGAATTGCGAGCGCGCCGCGCTGGCTCCCATTTAAATGCCTGCCATCGGAGAGCGGCGCTCCCGATCATTGGCCAGCGGCGGCCTCCCAATCCCGCCCGCCCCGCGCTTCCAGCGGCCGCCGCCAGGGAGAACTCGCAGGCCCCCGCAATCGGCGCCCGGAGCTTCTCGGGCAGCCCCCCACCCAGGGCTAGAGCTGGGCAAACGGCGCCGCGCCCGCCCCGCCCGCGCGCGCGCACGTCGGAGCGGGGAAGGCGCAGGAAACCCCCGTCTGTCTGCGCAGGAGACCCTCAAAGCGAGCCGATGATGCAAGCCCCCCGCCCGCCGCCGCCGCCGCCGCTCCCGTTACCCCGCCTGCTCCTCGCTGTGGTGCTGCTAGGGCTGGACCTCGGGGCTGGACCCCGGGCCCTTACAGCCTACGGGGGCCGCAGATGGGCCCCGCTGGGGCTCCTCACCGCAGCACCCATTCTTCTTAAAAAAAAAATGTTTTTATAGTCAGACGGCATATACAGACGTTCATGTTTGCTTTTAAAATGTATTATCCTTTACTGCAATAAGGCGAAGTGGATTCCCCGAGCAAACGCAGTTTTATTCCGGCAGTCATGATGATGCTTTGGCTGTCTGGCGAATGCTGGGAGTTGTAGGGCTTTTTCCTGGCTAACTTTCCTGGCATAGCACTGCACCCTTAGTCCAGGGTCTAAAATTACCTAGTTGCACTCCTGGGCTTATGGTCCAGAAGTGGATGGATTGTTGTTGTTCAGTCGTTCAGTCGTGTCCGACTCTTCGTGACCCCATGGACCATAGCACGCCAGGCCTTCCTGTCCTGCGCTCTCTCCTGGAGCGTGCTCAAGTTCATATTCATTGCATCAGTGATGCTATCTAGCCATCTCATTCTCTGCCGTCCCCTGCTCCTTTTGCTTTCAATCTTTCCCAGCATCAGGGTCTTTTCCAGAGAGTTTTCTCTTCGCATTAGGTGGCCAAAATATTTCAGCTTCAGCTTCAGTATCTGTCCTCCCAATGAGCACTCAGGGTTGATTTCCTTTAGGATGGACTGATTTGACCTCCTTGCAGTCCAGGGGACTCGTAAGAGTCTTCTCCAGGCTCCAGAGTCCAGCACCACAGTTCGAAAGCATCAATTCTAGGGATGGCAGAGAATTCTGCCACGGATCTCGGTGAGGCCGAATGCCAGTGCATTCAGCCCTCCGAACTCCGTGGCAGAACAGCCTGCCCCCCTGCCCCCCCGTGGATCCCCCCCAGGACGAGACTTACCTGGGGCGGATCTTCCGGACGGCGGTGGCTCCGGCGGCGGCGGCGGCGGTCGGTCTTCTGACCGGCTGCCACTGCCGCCATTTCCAGTGTTGAAAAAAAAAAAAAGACGTGATAGGCTACATAAAGATTTACATAGCCTATCATGGCTAGGTTAAAAAAAACCAAAAAATGACGTGATAGGCTATGTAAATCTTTACGTAGCCTATCACGTCTGACTTTTTAAAAAAACCGCACGTATGCAAATGGCAGCGGCTACGGCCACTGCCATTTGCGTTCCTTATTTTGGGCCGTCTTAGTCTACGTAAATATTTACATAGGCTAAGACGGCGAAAATAAGGGGGAACGCAAATAGCGTCCGCTACACTATTTGCGTTCCCCTTATTTTCACCGTCTTAGTCTACGTAAATATTTATGTAGACTAAGACGGCCCAAAATAAGGAACACAAATGGCGGCGGCCGCAGCTGCCGCCATTTGCGTACGCGCATTTGTTTGTTTTTTAAAAGTCAGACGTGATAGGCTACGTAAAGATTTACGTAGCCTATCACGGCTGACTACAGGGACGCAAACAGCGGCGGCTACGGCCGCTGCCATTTGCGGCCCTGCTAGCCAGCGGCCGGATGTCCGGCTGCTGGCGGAGCCGGCTGCTGGCTCTGCGGAATCCCCGCAGACCGGAGCCGGCTGGCCAGGATTCTGGGGGGGAGGCATGGAGCACCTCCCCCCCGGGCGAGGATTCCAGTGGGAGGGACGGAGCGCCTCCCCCCCCCCCAGCGGAACCCGGCGGAGCCAGGTAAGGCCAATTTCGTACATCCCTAACTTGGGCGCTCAGCCTTCCTTATAGTCCAGCTCTCACAGCCGTACATTACTACTGGGAAAACCATAGCTTTGATTATACGGACCTTTGTCGGATGCTGGATAGCTATTAACTGGCTCTATATACTAAGCAGGGCTTAAAGCTGGATCTCTTACAAACTCATATATAAGCTGGTGGGTAGGGTCTTGCTTACTTTTTAACTCCTCTGTACTAATTTTGTTTTCGAGGCTTAATAAATAATATTCTTATATATTACCAAAAGGGCAATTAGAGATGGTCGCCACACAGTGGTGCAAAGCAGGACCATCAGTTTACGAAATATCTAGATCACCATGTGCCAGAGAGGATAGGGTAGTATCTAGGCTAGATCTGTTGGACTTCAACTCCCATCATCTCCAGCCAGTCTAACACATCTGAAGGGCAAGGCTTGGCTCGGCTCAAGTCTCTGTGAGGCTGCAGTTTCTATTAGGGATGTACGAAAGTCACTTACCTTTTCTCAGGGGTGATTCGTGGGGCGGGGAGGTGCTCCTCACCTCCCCTCAAAATCCTAACCCGGCCAGCTCCACTCCGTGGCAGCTCCGCAGAGCTGCTGGCTGGGTGCATTCGCAGGCATCTGGAGCCTGCGGATGCAAATGGCAGTGGTTACGGCGGCCACCATTTGCGTTCATGTTTTTGGCCATGATAGGCTACATAAATATTCACGTAGCCTATCATGGTGAAAGACAGGGGCGCAAATGGCACAAATGGCATCCCTGCGTTAGCCGTGATAGGCTATGTAAGCAATTACATAGCCTATCTCAGCCTAAATGGGGAAGCGAATGGCGGCTGCAGATGCAGCCGCCATTCATAAAGCAGCGCGAACGGCACCATGTAAGTGCTCCATTTCGCACGCCTTTTGTGGGGTGGTGGGTCGGGGAGCTTCGTTCCGCCATGGATTTCGGCGCATTTGGCTTCACTGAGATCCATGGCGGAATTCTCTGACATTCCTAGTTTCTATATACACTTCTTTTAGAGTAAGTTCCAACCAACTCAGTGGAACTGACTTCCGAGGGTCAGAGGATCTCATGCCTTCAGACCTGGAAGTTCCCTCTCCCTGTAAGCCTAGGTTAAACCACAAATCGCATGATCCACAATTGATTTCAAGGGTGGGTCACTGATGTATGTCTACTGTTAGACTATTGTAGTAAGTGAGCTTCAGGCTATGCACTGTTACCAACAAGGAGCCAACTTGGTTTTGGGATAGATAGAGTCAAAGCTTTACACTCCTGCCTTAATTGGTGTTTCTCTTGAGTCGATACTCTCTTGCTGGAATTGTTCACATCCACAAAAATAGACACGAACATGACTTTTGAAGTCTCCACAAGTTTTGCTACTGCTTACGGACAACCAGGATTTGGGATTATCCTGGTGTAGTCATAAGATTACATGATTTTTCTCTCTTCCTGATCTACAGCCTGCCAGCACAGGTGCTTTGGTGAGCTCATTCAGATATATACCTGAACCCTAAAGCAAAAAGGTGTATGGCTTACTATTGTGCAAAAGATGCAGTAATTTTAGGGGCTTGTGGGTTTTTTTGTTTTTGCTGTTTCAGTGACAGGCTTCATCCCTCTCCCATTTAGAATAGTATTGTAAAGTATTCCGAGTAAGTGTGAGAATTGTGAGCCATCACAACTGAATTCTAAATACTGAATAAACTTGTTCCTTCAGTATCATTCCTTTCTAGAGCAGGGGTGAGCAAAAGGTACTGGTAGATTTCCTGGTGATTTGCAGTAGATCTACAAGGATTTCTAACTCAGTTTAACAATATCAACAGCAAAATGCCCCCCCAGTTCCAAAATATATACTGCTGAAATGAAGTAAGTTTGTGGAGGGTGGGGGAGAGACAGGAATTGGGTTTTTGTTTGGGAGGAGCATAAAAAGAGACCTGCTGGATCAGACCAAGGGTCCCTCTAGGCCAGCATTCTGTCCACACAGTGGCCAGCCAGCTGCCCACAGGAAACCCACAACCAGGGCATGAGTGCAACAGCACCCTCCCGCCCATGTTCCCCAGCCATTGGTGCACATAGTGCCCCTGATACTGAGACTGTGAGCTGTGTTCAGTTCTGGTACTCAAAACAAATTTCTGGGGTCAGACTTCTTTAATTCTAAGCGCGTGTGTTTTGTACTGGGCACTGGTTGGTGCATCTTGGGATTCTAGTTAAAAACAAAGTAGATCTCACATGCTTGAAATCTGCCCACTGCCAACGAAGTGCTCTATACCCTTGTGGCACAGTGTCTCTGCTGGACAGCGTACAGTTTCAGACCATAATAGTTAAGTAGTGACAGATTTTGCGTTCATGTCAGATTTTGCTACCTCCCACTCTGGATTTCTGTGCACGCTTAGCGGTGTGTGACCTTCATATACACTCCCAGCCATTGTTTCCTTCAGGCATTAGGCCCACCTTCCTCAATCTAGTGCCCTCCAGATGTGTTGGACTGCAGTTCCCATCATTCCCAGCCATGCAGTCCAACATATCTTGAGGGTACCAAGTTGAGGGCAGCTGCATTTAGCCGTGTTTTCTGCTAGTCTAGACACCTATATATGCCAACAAATTAGCCAGTCCTATTTCTATATGAGCATCTTTACATTTTGCTCTTCTCCTTTATATATAGCAATTTCTGTCATAATCCTGTTTCCACATGGCCAATCTTCCCCAACCTGGTGTCCTCTGGACATTTTGGACTACAACTCCCACCCTCCCTGACCATCAGCCATGCTTTCTGGGGCTGATGGGAGTTGAAGTCCAAATCACCTGGAGGGCACCAGGTTGGGGACGGCTGGTTTAGCCCATACAAAACATTTCCTGACATGCCGTGAGCCAACAATACAGTGTTCTACTGCCAGCTGGCCCTTATCATAATATCTTCTACTCATTGTCATTCAGTACTAGCAAACACACTGCTGATGCTAAATAAATGCCTGGTGGCAATAGAGGTTAACATAATTGTGGCAGCAGGTGTAGCAAAATTGTGTAGGGTGAGGAAACATCTGCCAGTAATACTATCATGACTTATTTATGTGTTTGTTGTTGATATCCAGGGCCGGCCCTACCATTAGACAAAGTGAGGAGGTTATTTCAGGTGGCAGATGCTGGGGGGCAGCAGAAAGGTGTTGAAGGAGAGAGCTGTGTGTGCCTCGTGATCTGATCTGTGCCCTCTAAGCTAGCCTGCTGCTTTCAGATGCAGTGAAAGATGATGTCCCATCACCAGCTTTGTAGAAAGATTCAACTGCCAGACTAGTCAGCTTATGTACATGGAATGGGAGAGAGCGCCATCTTGTCCTTCGCTTCAAGCAGCAAAATGTACTGGACTAACCCTGTTGTAGGAAAGTGACATATTCCATATCCCACTTTCCTACAATAGTTGCACTCAAAGTGGCATACATCAGAGCAAACCATCTCATATAGAAATAAACAAGACAAAAATATTACAAAATATACCAAACCATCATACCACAAGACAATTACAGATTCAATAATTCCATGATCGACAGTAAAATCTGAGAGAGTTACAAGCATCCACTAGAAATTACTGTGTGTCCCTAATCTACGCATAGGGCAGGTTGACCTAGAGCAGCCTTCCCCAACCCGCTGCCCTCTTCCAAATGTTTGGGGCTTCAATCCCCATCAGCTCCAGCCAGCATTGTCAATAGTCAGAAATGCTGGGAGTTGTAGTCTGACACATTTGGAGGACACCAGGTTGGGGAAGGCTGGCGTAGAATTTTAGACTTGGAAGGGACCTTGCAGGTCATCTAGTCCAACACCCTGCTCTATATTGGAATCTTTTTTAAATTATTTTTTATCGTGAAATTTCAACAAAACAAAACAAAAAAAGAGGAAAAGAAAAAAATGTAGCTAGATAAATTTAAATATGTCAATTTCAATGCATGCCTATGAAGTGTGTGTGTATCTGAAAATATAACTTTCTAAGAATTATACATAAACAAAACCAGAGAAAATATCCAAATAAGTATCCATTGGCAGGTGGCGTCTGTACATGACCCGTTCAAGTGCTGAAAGCATTGTAAGGTCTTCAATCCATTGCAGTATAGGAGGTGAACATTTATCCTTACAATGCTGTAATATTGGGCTTTTAGCTGTCCAAAGGGCACAGAGAATCCATTTGAATTGACTATGAGTTGACTTCCAAGAAGCAGGTAGATAATTAAAAGAGTATGTACGTCAGTAAATATTAAAGGGTGTTCCAATACAAAGTTTATCCGTATAATCTCCTTCCCAAAAGAGGCAACTATTGGACATTGCCAAAACCCATGGTTAAAAGAAGCATTAGCTGTATTCCACCTCCAACAACTAGCTGACTTAGACAAACCATTGTTAAAGAGACATTGTGGCATCCAATAGACACAGAACAAGAGTTTTTGCTGAATGTAACCTGAGACCCATAGTCACTTCAGATACAGACGCTAAAGTAGCAAACCATTGATTAGGCAAAATGGAACAATCCAATTGCATATTCCATTCCTGCTTAAGACCTCATGTATCATATTTATTCACCAATCATAAGTATTTATTAACATGGATCGCGGGTTGATATAACTGATTGGCCTCAATAAGTCCTTCCAACAGTGAAAGAGACTCTGAAGCAGGACCAAAAAGTAAAAGTGGCAGGACCAAACATAGATTCTAACAAATGTTGCAGTTCCAAGATTCAGCCATAGCAGGCAAGTCATATTTGGCATGCAAAGCCGACAATGACAAAAACTCATCATCACCACCCTCTAGTTGATCTTGCAACTACAACATCCCTGACAAATAGCCATCCAGACTCTGCTTAGATATCTCTAGTGCATCTGTTCCACTATCAATCAGTCCTTATTCTCAGGAAGTTTCTCTTAATGTCTGTAGCTGAAATGTGCTTCCCTGCAATTTCCACCCATTGGTTCTTATCCTGCCCCCTGGAGCGACAAAAAAAACAAGTCTGCTCCATCTTCAGATCACTATTGTATGACACCATTTCTTTGGTGCTCAGGATATTTGGAGTGAGTAACAATTTGGGAGTTCTTTATCTCAACACAGCAACTAAGCACTTGATTTATACTGAAATACTTCATGAGCATGTGAGGGTGGAATATTAAAATGGGGTGTAATTCAGGCGTGGGGAACCTCCATCCCATGAGGGTTCCCCATCAAGCAGGGGAAAGCTCTTATCGCTGATTAGAAGCTGACTGGAGATAAGAGCTTTTACAGTGCTCTAGAGGGATTTTCATCCCTATTATGGCACACTGGGCAGGGAAGTTTTTACTAAGGCCATGCACTGCTTCAGTCCAAATCCCAAATTCTGAAGTGAATTGTGATGATTAGGACTGGTTCGGTCCGAATCTGAAGTGGGTCTGCAGTGGTCCAAAGCAGGTCGGAGAGATCTGTCTGAGCAAATGTAACAACTTGCTAGAGAAGGGAGGGGGAGAGAAGGAGTTGGGAGGTGGGAACTGAGTCTTGGAAAGTGACATCTCTAGGTGCTAATAGGGCTGAACCTTTAACCAAGTAGTTTGTTTCCTTGTTTTGTACTGTTTGTTCTTTGACTCCTCACCCTTCTCAATTACTATTTCTTTCCCATTTTTCAACTCTCTCTATTCTTACAAGAAACAGAAGAATAAAAAAAAACCAACAACCCCTTTTCTCTTCTGTTAGGCTTTAGTATTATTACTCTTCCCCTCACTTCTTAGCTTGTAGGTAGTTTTTTCTTTCTGTATGTGCTTTTCTTTTGATTTTGTGAGGGTGTGTGTGTGCTGTGTGAGTGCACATTATTGTGCACAAGCAAACTGTGTGTGGCCAAAGCAGTACACTAATACACAGCCCAATATATACTGTGGAGCAAAGCAGTACACAATACACATAATATGAAGCATCATCACTTTTGCTGATTTTCCAAGACACTTTGCTTGTCACTTGTTTTCCTTTGTTGCATATAATGACCATAAGAAGAATATGATCAGGCTAGGCTATATGTATTGTGAAAAAATGTTTGCTTCACCTTACCCTTCCTGAGGAAAAGTGCTGCCAAAGTGATCAGGGAAATAGAACAACTCCTCTATAAAAGGTTTCAGTGTTTGGGCTATTTAATTTAGAAGAAAGGCAAATAAAGGGGGGTATAAAATTATATGGAGTAGAGAAAGTTGTTGTTGTTCAGTCGTTCAGTCGTGTCCGACTCTTCGTGACCCCATGGACCATAGCACACCAGGCCTTCCTGTCTCCGCTCTCTCCCGGAGTGTGCTCAAGGTCATATTCATTGCATCGGTGATGCTATCTAGCCATCTCATCCTCTGCCGTCCCCTTCTCCGTTTGCCTTCAATCTTTCCCAGCATCAGGGTCTTTTCCAGTGACTTTTCTCTTCGCATTAGGTGGCCACAATATTTGAGCTTCAGCTTCAGTATCTGTCCTTCCAATGAGCACTCAGGGTTGATTTCCTTTAGGATGGACTGATTTGACCTCCTTGCAGTCCAGGGGACTCATAAGAGTCTTCTCCAGGCTCCAGCACCACAGTTTGAAAGCATCAATTCTTGGGCGCTCAGCCTTCCTTATAGTCCAGCTCTCACAGCCATACGTTACTACTGGGAAAACCATAGCTTTGATTATACAAACCTTTGTCAGCAAGGTGATGTCTCTGCTTCTTACTATGCTGTCTAGGTTTGCCATAGCTTTCCTCCCAAGGAACAAGCATCTTTTAATTTCATGGCTACAGTCACCATCTACCGTGATCTTGGAGGCCAAGAAAGTAAAATCTGTCACTGCTTCCATTTTTTCCCCTTCTATATGCCAGGAAGTGATGGGGCCAGCTGCCATGATCTTAGTTTTTTTAATGTTGAGTTTCAAACCAGCTTTTGTCCCACTGAGTTTAGTCAGTGTGACTTTTCCAGGTAATGTGTATTGCAATTTGCAGCCAAAGAGATGTTTAACTTTTCTTTCTTCGCTTAAGGAGAGCCTCAGGTCAGTGGCAGATGCAAGGCAGACAAAAGGAAAGTACTTTTGCACTTCAAAAAAAACCCTACACCAGAGATTAGGGATAGTGACCTCCTAACTGTCACCTTAAATACTTTCTGATTAAGATATCCAATTGCCTGTGTGGCTGACAGTTTTTTTTACCTTTTGTTTTAGTTTCTGAGAAAAGGAAATTTAATGCCTGGCTAGCACAAAACTAAGAGATGGGAGTACCAGACCACCTTACCTGTCTCCTGAGAAACCTGTACGAGGGTCAAGAAGCAACAGTAAGAAATGGACATGGAACAACCGATTGGTTCAAAATTGGGAAAGGAGTACAACAAGGCTGTACGTTGTTGCCCTGCTTATTTAATTTATATGCAGAGTATATTATGAGAAACGCTGGGTTGGATGAATCACAGGTCGGAATTAAGATTGCCGGGAGAATTATCAACAACCTCAGATATGCAGATGATACCACCCTAATGGCAGAAAGCGAAGAGGATCTAAAGAGCCTCTTGTTGAGGGTGAAAGTGGAGAGTGCAAAAGCTGGTTTGAAACTCAATATTAACAAAACTAAGATCACAGCATGTGGCCCCATCACTTCCTGGCATATAGAAGGGGAAGAAATGGAAGCAGTGACAGATTTTATTTTCTTGGCCTCCAAGATCACGGTAGGTGGTGACTGTAGCCATGAAATTAAAAGATACTTGCTCCTTGGGAGGAAAGCTATGGCAAACCTAGACAGCATAGTCAGAAGCAGAAACATCACCTTGCCGACAAAGGTCTGTATAATCAAAGCTATGGTTTTCCCAGTAGCAATGTATGGCTGTGAGAGTGGGACTATAAGGAAGGCTGAGCGCCGAAGAATCGATGCTTTCAAACTGTGGTGCTGGAGAAGACTCTTACGGGTCCCCTGGACCACAAGGAGGTCAAATCAGTCCATCCTAAAGGAAATCAACCCTGAGTGCTCATTGGAAGGATAGATACTGAAGCTGAAGCTCAAATATTGTGGCCACCTAATGCGAAGAGAAAACTCCCTGGAAAAGACCCTGATGCTGGGAAAGATTGAAGGCAAAAGGAGAAGGGGACGGCAGAGGATGAGATGGCTAGATAGCATCACCGATGCAATGAATATGACCTTGAGCACACTCCGGGAGAGAGTGGCGTACAGGAAGACCTGGAGTGCTATGATCCATGGGGTCATGAAGAGTCGGACACGACTTAAAACGACTGAACAACAACAGCAGGCACAAAACTACTGAACCAAACTGTCTGAAATTTGGCATGTTTAGTCATCTCAACTGGGGCAGCCAGGTCCCCAAATTTCAGGTTTTTATCATAAAAGCCAAAAAGGTTATAGTCATTTCTGTTTTCCAATGCAGTGCAGTGGGAAAATGTAAAATCTGAATAATTTGAATATCTGAATCTCGATTCGGATCTGAATCTGAATTGGATCAGATCAGGTCCAAATCAGCCTGAAGTGAATCAGGGCTGATTCAGAAGTTCCAAATTGGCCTCTGAAGTGAATTGGGGGGTCCATGCACAGCCCTAGTTTATATCTTGCCATCCAACATGCCAGGATAGGAATTTAAAATGCTCATTCTCAGCTGAATATGGGTTCAGGAAGGGTATGTTTGTATGTATGTGTATGAATGGGGTTTGTGTATGAATTAATGGTGTGTGGATGTCCATGAGACAGTGGGGTGGCCTTGCTCATGCTGTTTTGCTACTTTTGGCTGTTGCCATGCTCACCCTTGCACATATCCCCCCCCCCCCCGGAGGCTTCCTGGGTGGCAATCTGACTCTTGGGCCAAAAATGTTCCACACCCCTGGCATAGTCACTAATTACTTTAGAATTGCATTGGCAATGTTTTCCCAATACCCCAAGATTCCACATTAACATCTCTCTTTCTGACGACTTCATATTTTATTTATTCTAGCTAGTTTTGATCTTTTCTTTATATGCATGAGGACTGCCCTTTATTGAAATGTAATATCTATTCCTTGCCCTGCCTTGTAGGAGCCTGTCAGCTGGTGTGTGTGTATGTGTGTGTGTGTATGTATGTATGTGTGTGTGTGTATATATATATATATATATATATATATATATATATATATAATCAAAATGTAACCTTGAGAAAGCAGGCAGCACAACTATAGGAAATTTCATTCCAGTTCGAAGTAGAAGACAGAGCCCATATCTGTTGTTCCTTTTCTGGAATGAAAAATCAACAGTGTGCAGATTCTGTCTAAACAGCATCTCCAGGAATAAGAGGCAGGAGCAGACAGTGAGCACACTAGCTGAAATGAAATCAGCCTCACACAAGTGTTGGTAGGCTCAGGATTCAGCAACAACAAATCATCCATCCTGGAGAGAGGAACGGCTGCAATAGAAAGGTGGACACCGATATAGGACTGATCTGAAGTTTTCCTGCTGCTTCAAACAGGAGTCCTTTCTCCCTGCCTGTCCCTTGTGCCTGGAACTGCCTTGCAGAACACTTGGATGATGCAACCTCTCTCCCTTCAAATCCTTATGCAAAATCTACCTTTTCTGTGAAGCCTTCAGAAAAACTCCTAGCCCCAATACCGTACTGCAGGGATGTTGAACCACTTTCAGCCCGAGGTCTAAATTTATTTTCAGAGAAGCTCTCAGGGGCTGCATTCTGGTAGTGGCTGGGCCAAAGGCAAAAACAGTGGGGCCAAGATACTAAAAAAAAAAAAAAACCAAAATAGCAGCATAGTTTAGCTTAAAGCTCTTACTGCTAGGAACCAAGCCTTAGGGAAGGCATTTCAGTCCTTTACAATGGAAACCCAGAGGGCCAGATTTGGCCTGGAGCCTGAGGTTCAACACCCCTGCCCTACTGTAATGAAGCCTGAGTAAGTGCAACAGCAACAATTCTTTCCCTGTTTACCTCTGCTTCCCTCCCTCCCCTTTCTTTGTTGCTTTCCTCATATCTATGTTTAGATTGTAAGCCCTTGGGATAAGGACCTGTCCTCTCATTCTTTGTAAAGCACCATAAACATAGACCGTGCTATATAAATAAATCATCATCATCTGAGGATGTAACCATTTCTTTTCAAGTAAACATGCGGAGGATTGAGTTGTAAGCCTTTTGTGGGCCACATGTGCATGATGTTTTATTTATATTATTTATTTGTACATAGTAATAGAGAACTAGGTTCTGAATTATGATGGCTACGTAGCCAAAACAGAGCTACTGAGAAACACGAAGGAGGTTTTCAAAAGTAGAAACAATATCTGGGAGGGGGAACCCTAAGAGGGCACCCCCTCAAAAAAAAAACCCAGCCCAGCAAGGACTCGGCATGCTCAGTCACCACAGAATGCGAAGAGTCTGCTGGGGCAGGAATGGCAAACAAAGGGAGAGGGGGGATGTAATGGAGTTTCCTTAAAGAAGGTATGTCTGGTTGGCTGGAACACTGATCCACTCCACTGTGCAACATTTTGTTGCAGATCCCACTTGATACATATTATTGTAATTCAAGGCAACATTTAAAAAAATTGTTGCAGTGATTCCTTATTCATACATTGGGATGTCTTGGAAATCACATTTCCTCATTTTTGTTTTGTTTGTACTCCTTCAAAAGGGCATACCTGGCCAATGAAGACCTAATTCTACAGAAATTATTTCTAATTACTCAGTGAGGGATTCTGTGTGCTTAATCAGAGGTTACTACCTCACGTTTCCAAGGCATTGAAAATAGATTTCAGTGCTAAGCCCTGTCGATGTGGCTGAAATAATTCATACTTTCCATTTTAGGGAGACAAGTGGTTTGGATTTTGAAAGATTGAATGGTGGGTGGGTGGGGGGTTTTTTGCGGGGGGGGAGAATCTATGTGCAACCACATAGGAAGGGTTCTCTGCCATTTTAAAAGTGTTGATGTATTTGGTGGTTTGGTTTTGGCAATAGATGTGTATGCATTCCCTTACAAATGCATACACTGAAAAGTTGTGCTGCAGATTAATTGTTAAATGAACAGTACTAGGGCTCAACTGTGTCTTGAAATCATGACTATATCCTCCTACATGGAAGCCATTCTCTGTGTTGTTGATGTTTTTGGGTGGTCATGGCATTCTGCACATGTTCAGAAGCTTTATGTCCCTTTATAAGCATTATGCAAAGCCCAGAATGGAGGTAGGAGTGAAGTTTAAAAATTGCAGGTCCACCAAATTAAAAGGTTATTAGCCACCACAGCCTTTACCACTAGCCTTGGCCAGTTATACTGGATCCTTTTGGTAGTGCCATATTCAAGTATGTGATTTATATTGTGCACACCTGGCACACTGACCATATAGATACACATGACTGTGATGCCACACAGAGGGGCTTGTGCTGGTATGACATTTTCTGCTATTTTATTTGTCCAGTTTTTAAAATAGCTTTTTACAGTGTATCTCATGCACAGGTTTGTGATGCTGTAAGTAGCATCATGTTCACTGCAGTGCCCCAAGGCACATGGTGTGTGTGTGTGTGTGTGTGATCCCTAATTCTGTATATTTAAATACTGTTCTGCCCTGTCAGAAATAAGCAACTCCAGATCAGAGTCCAGGATTTTGGTTTGGGATCAGCTTGGCCCAGGATCTCTTCCTAGATCTCATTTCATGATGTACGTATGCTGTAAAGCTGAAGCAAGATAGTGGTTGTATCATGTATGCTGTTCAATTCAGCATAGAAATGTGAGGGGCAAGGCAGAAGACAGCTAGGATGTGGGAAGTCTAAGTATGAATTATCTCAAAATATTGGTTTGAATGTGTAAACCAGTCTTAACATGTGGAACTCTTTAAGAAGGCCGGATGAGAAGAAGGCTGCGCATAGTTTTCACATTGTCTTTGGTCCTGCTGAGCAGCAAAATATTATGGGATCCCAATTCAAAGATCATTATTAACTTCACTGAGGCTTGTGCATGTGGTTTGGCACCTTTCTGAAGAAGACCATAAATATACATGATTTGCTGAACTGCAGTATATGAATCAATGTCCTTTGAAACATTACAAATGGAACAACTCTGAGCCTTGCAGGACTAGCTGAAGATACAAGGAATGAAAAGCATCACACATCTTATGTGCCATGTTCTGCAGAAGAGCACTTTAACTTAGGTGCCATTACTACCCTTCTGCAGAAGGCCATGATAACTTTGCAGATGCTCAGCTGGTGATGTATGACAAGGGTTTGAACTGCAAGTAAGAGTGTGCATATAGCATTAATATGGACATCCAAATTACAAGAATAAACAGAATAGCTACCTTTCAGTAGTATTTATTACCAAACATCTCTCTCATCTTTAAGGATCTGCCAAGAGCTTTTCCATTTCTGGGAAATGGTACCACAAGCCTGTGGCCAAATCTTTTGTCTTTCTCTCTCCAAATGTTCTGTTTTCCTTCATGTGTTTTTCTATTTTTAAAAACCCTCCTGCTCTGCCCTACTTTAGCTAAGGGCAATTGCAAGTTTACTTCTTGATCTCTGCCACTACTATAATATCATGAAATGCGATTATCATTCCCCACGTCTTGTATTTTATTCCCCAACCACATCCACATCAAGGATGGTTCTTCCCTTTTTGCAAAATTGAGCTGCTTAAAGCCAAGAAGAAAAAAGATATTATATTCTCCACAAACAGTGGAGTTGCCCTGCCTGTTCGCTTTTTTGTTGTTCTTGTTTTAATCAGTTGATATAATTGACTGAAACATCATCAGGATTACGTGAACCACATTTTTAAAAGAAATTATATGTCTGAATGTAGAAATTCAAAGCATGGTAAGTGGGCTTTTGTGAACATTTAGTAACCCAAATGTAGGAATATGTAATGAATCATGCTTCAGATCTGTTCCATTTTTAGATAAATATTTGACAAATAATGAAGTGTTAACCAAATATTGCCAAAGTGTTAAAACTTCTAATGTTTAAGAACCACTTCCACTCTTCAGAAGAGGTTTGTTTATTTATTTATTGCATTTATATCCCGCCTCTTTTCTTCCATAAGGTGTTGTGTCTGGCGTGGGCAAGAAGAGAGGAGAGCCAGAAAGACTAGGGCAATACTGCTAGCATAGACATCTGCTCGAGTGCCCCACTCCCAGGCATGCGCCAAAATTCCTCTGAGTTGTCTGTGGAAGTGGAGCAAAGTCAGAACTGGCCTGAGAACCACATACCTGCAGTTTGCTCTTAGGGCATAGCAGGGAAGAGAGGGCCAAGTTGCCTAAAGGACCCTCAATAATTGCAGCTGGCCTTCATTGGAGTTGGCTCCATTGTTCACTTTCTGCCTTTAGTCAGTCAGCCATATGGATATTGAATAAGAATTATATCCAATTTCCATCATGGCTATTTATATCATGGAACAGTTTTGGCTTTCTTCTTCCCCACCCCCACAGTGGCCACAAGTGAAAAACAGCACATGACAGCAAATGAGCAGATCACTCACATTTCAGCGTGGAGCATTTTGGGGTCAAAAAATTGTTTCCAAATAAGCAATTGTTTCAGACACAAACCTGTCTCATTATAAATAATGTGGCCAGGCATACTCTTGATTTGGTATTCTGTTTTGGACAGCTCACGCTTGCTGGAGATGATGGTAGTTTTAATCTAACACATCTGGAGAGTGCCGGGTTGAGGAGTCTGGATTAGACTCACAGAGACCTTGAAACTCTGTAGGGGCAAGGATCTGATTAGGATGCTCCACCTCCAGAGACAATACTGATGATTTCCTGATGGCTCTGGGGGACTGTCCTGTTGTTGCCATAGCTGGTGGTCCTGTTGAAGCCCCAGTGAACCTCTAGAAGGAGAAATAATCCAGGTCATTGAAATTATTGCTTCTTGACACCCTTTGGTTGGCCCCTGATCATCTCTTTGGCTTTCCAACAAGCTGGAGCTGATGTAACAGTATGGACCATGTTTAGAGAGGGTCAGTAGCAAGAGTGATTTAGAGCAAGACAAAGCAATATCATTTAATTTTTGTATTTATTTAAAACATTTCTATCCCACCCTATATCATTAAGATCTCATGTGTATATATCACTCACACACACACACACAGAGAGAGAGAGAGAGAGAGAGAGAAGATAGATATAATTTCTCCCACTCTCGAGCCTATCTAAGTGAACAGAGCCTTTAGACGCTGCTGCATCGTTTATATTCTTACATATTTTGTACAGCAGCAAATAAACAGTTAACTTATCGACAATTTTGCGGGGAAAGGACACTATGGGTTACAATGACATTTTGCTGGACTCACAAGTAGATACACTAGCACAAATGTTTAGGATCGGACAGCCAGTCTTATAGGATATTTAATAGTACAGCAAATGTATATATATTAAAAAAAAAAGCAGAAGGAAAATATGGAGAGTGGGAGGAGGACTAGTTTGTAAAAAGTAAGTATAATCAATCAACTTTCCCTGAATACTATAAACATTGCCTTTGCTGGATTGGGACTTTGAGTTTAATCTCAAAGGGATATTTCTGAATAGAGCAAATAAAATAACATGCACACATGCAATATTGGATACAGATGTTCTATTTGTAGATTTCGCAAAGTGTGTTATAAATAAAAATCAAATAAAAATAATATCTGTACTACTATTAAAAACCATACGAATTCCAAATACATTCAACTTTGGCCATACTTTATCACCTGCTGCAGAGCTCCACGTTTCACGGGACACACAGAGTTCTTTCATGAGTAACCTACCCATTCATTTCAATAGAGGAAGCAAGAGATCAGAGCCCATAGAGCCACAAGAAAACACTGTACCTGACCTCACTGTATCTGAGGTCTGTTTCTGCCTCCTGCTCCTTAGCTGGGGAGAATGCTGGCCCATGATAAAGTGGTTGCTTCTTACACAAGTATTTCCATGCTTGACACAAAACTAGCCAAATACACATTTTGGGCATCCAGAATAATGTGTGGGGAAGGGCCCAGGGCTGGCTTTGGGGGTCAGCAGCATTAGACAGCTGCCTAGGCTCATTCTCCAGTAAGGGGCCGGCTGACTACCTGGAGCTTCATGGTCCTGCACCTTCTCGCTGTCACTTGTTTAGCTGCCTTCCTGTTTGTCTGCGTTCTCCTACTGAGTGAGTAGTGAGAAGAGCCAGTAAAGGAGCCACCAGGAAACCATCAGCATAAATCAATTTCTAGAGGTGGATCATCTTAATCAGACCCTCACCTTTACAGAATGTCAAGGTCTCTGTGAGTCTAAGTACTCTTCACAGGTCTTATCCTCTCTTCCTGAGATGTGATGCAGATTGGGCCCAGAGGGAGGGAAAAGCAAATGATGTTGACCCCCAAAGCCAGCCCTGTGCCCTTCCCCACACATGCGAGGATGAAATGCTGGGACCCTTCAGGAAGTGAGGCCAACTGAGAACATCTTGCCCAAGCCCCACCCACCAAAATTAGAACCAGCACTGGAGGGGTAGGAGAGGGGCGGGTAACAAGAGAGAAGGGAGAAATGGGAGAGGCAAGAGTAACTAAGCCTGGATATCCTCTTAACCGCCCCATGCCGATTGACTGACTTATGACAGTGGCATGGGGAAGGGGCTATTCCCTCTCCCTGCTGCAGCCATGTCTTGGCCCCAGGAGCATAACCAAGCCACCTGTAATGTTAGAGGGGCCTAGAGATCCACAATGCCTTGCTTAAGTTCATTACGGGTACAATTTCCTCGCTAGTATAGAGAGCCAGTGTAGTGTAGTGGTGAGAGTGACGGACTGGGAGCCGGGAGATCCGGGTTCTAGTCCTCACTTGGCCATGGAAGCTCACTGGGTGACTTTGGGCCAGTCACAGACTCTCAGCCCAACCTACCTCACAGGGTTGTTGTTGTGAGGATACAACGGTGAGGAGGAGGATTATGTAAGCCGCCTTGAGTTCCTTGCGAGAGGGAGAAAGGCGGGGTATAAATGCAATAAATAAATAAATAAATAGTAAGCCTCTGAGCATGTGAAGATGAGTCAAAGGGCTGATAGTACAGCCTAGCACATTCCATACTAATGAGTGAATCAAGATGTGCCTGGGAAGCGAAGTTTGTTTGTCTTAAAGCTGAGGTGGTTGTGCTGAGAACTAAGCCCTGCTAGTCTATGGTGGGAATGAACGCTAGGGGGTGCTTGCTGCTGTCATGCTGCCTCATTGCTAACATGTATGGTATAAAACCCATTGTACCCCATGGCTCTGGGTTCAGAGAAGCTGTCTGATCCAACCATTGGGTATGCCTGTGTGCTGTAAGTTACTCAATAAAGTATACAATAAAGTATTTATTTGTAAGTAAACCTGGATCTGATTTATCACTATCTTGGCACCTCTAACCTAAGAGTTCTAAGCCCACAGCTGGGGCAGTACAAGCCCCCTGCACACCCTCAAAGTCTGAGGGTGGGGAGGTGAGGAAAGTCCTGTTAGATGAGTGGAAGCCCACTCACATGGTTGGATTTTGCCCATGGATGGATTTTGCCCAATGAATGTGAGCACATGCAATTATGCATACTTGAGCTATTTTGATAGGGCTTGGAGGGGTCATGCAAAAGCCTTCAGTTTTTGAGGAGAGATGTGAAGGAAGTGGCAGAGGTGGCACTATGAAGGTGCTGAGAAGGAGTTTCTTAGGAGAGTGGGTGGAATAATTTAAGACAGTAAGGGACCAATCCTACGACTGTTGGAGGGGCCATAGGATATTTTGGATTCCCAACTCCAAGGCTGGAGGCAGCACTCCGACCTTGGAGTTGGGAATCAGAGCTCTGCACCCCCACCCCCTCCCGCTCGCAGCTGGCATGGAAAGAACCGGCTGCCCCTCTGAGGTCAGGAACACAACCTTGGAGAGGGCTAAAAGGGGTCATTTTGGTGGGTGGGGAGGGGAGAAGACTGATGGGATCTGAGCTAGCAGTGACCAGCCAAGAAAGAGATCTTGGGGTTGTGCTGGACAGCTCGATAAAAATTTCAACCCAGTGTGCAGCTGCTGTAAAAAAGGCAAATTCCATGTTAGGCATAATTAGAAAAGCAACTGAGAATAAAACTGCCAATATAAGTCTACATAGTCTTTATACAAGTCTATGTTGCGACCACACTTAGAATATTGTGTGCAGTTCTGGTCACCACACCTAAAAAAAGATATTGTAAAGCTGGAAAAAGTGCAGAAAAGGGCAAGTAAGGTTGCAATCCTATGCATGTTTAGACAGAAAAAAGTCCTACAACTCCCAGCATTCCCCAGCCAGCCATACTGACTGGGGCATGCTGGGAGTTGTAGGACTTTTTTTCTGTCTAAACATGCATAGGATTGTGCCCTAAAATTATCAAGGGGCTAGAGCATCTCCCCTATGAGGGAAGCTGGATTTTTTTAGCTTGGAAAAAAGGAGGGGATGGGGAGACATGACAAAGGTCTACAAAATTATGCACGGTGTAGAGAATGTGGATAGGGAGATGTTTTTCTCCCTCTCTCAAAATACTAGAATCCGGGGCCATCCTATGAAGCTGATTGGTGGGAGATTCAGGACAAATAAAAGGAAGGACTTCTTCACATAGCGCATAGTTAAACTATGGAATTTGCTACCCCAGGAAGTTGTGATGGCCACCAGTTTGGATGGCTTTAAAAGGGGGTTGGACAGATTCCTGGAGAAGGCTATCAATGGCTACTAGTCCTGATGGCTACATGTTACCTCCAGTACCAGAGACAGTGAGCTTATGTACACCAGTTGCTGGGGAACATGGGCTGGAGCATGCTGTTGCACTCATGTCCTGCTTGTGGGTCCTGGTCAACAGCTGGTTGGCCACTGTGTGAACAGAACGCTGGACTAGATGGACCTTTGGTCTGCTCCAGCATGGCTGTTTTTATGTTCTTCAGACTGGAGAGGCCAGGACATGAGCTATTCTGAGGCTTCTCCAGCCTCCTTCCCTCCCCCTCCGAGACACTTTTGCTAGATAATCAAAAAAGCCCATCTAGCAAAAATGCAGGGCGGGAAGACAGGGAGGCAAAGATCACCTCTGCCACTCCTCCTGCTCTGCATAGGATGCTTGTAAGCCTCTGAGTATGGGGGCTTACAAGCATCGAGAGTGCAAGCCATAGGACTGCCCCCTAAGGGGGCAATGCTTTGCATGTTTAGACAGAGAAAAGTCCTAAACTCCCAGCACTCCCCAGCCAGCTATGCCAGGATGTTTGTTGGACATTTGAAACTCTGTTTTATACAGTGATCGTAATTAGAGGTGGGACTGTGGATACCCAACTGTGACAGTTGTTTTATCCATAATGGGGAAAAGGCTGTGGGTTGATGTTGACTTGCCATATAGCCTCAGTCAAATCCCCTAAGGTCAGCTTTAAAGCAGCCAAGTTAATTGTTCTTTCCCTCTTTACTGTGTCACTGGAAGTGCAGTAGATTTAACAGAGGGACAAGACAATCTCCGAAGCAGCATCTGCTTACAATTTATTAAACCTTTTGAACCAGGGCAGGGGGGGCATGAAGACAGAGGGATAGGATAACAAGAGCAGTATTGCAACTTTGAGGTAAGAATCAGAATGACAAGTTACTATCCTTCTTTGTGCTTCCAGCTTTACCCAATAAATCCTCATTTCATTGTAAAGGAAAAGCTGTGTCACTGCTTCCAACCCTTATTTTTTCTTGGAAGTAGAAGTAGATGAGGAAATAACACTGCAGTAAAATATCCATGTTTTTGTAGAAAGCAATTATTCTCTTTGTAGTGGAAAAATGATTTTAGTGACCCCAATCTTTCAAGATTGGAACCATCTTTCACCATCCTATTTTCCCTTGTGTCCGAAAGCGAAAAAAAACCTAGGTATCGCTAGCTGTGCAAGATCTTCAAAGTTCTGTCAGCTGTAATTGCTAATGTTTCTGCCATGGCATTTACTATCATTTAAGATTTGTAATGCTCCCATGTGTTCAACATATGGCTACCAGATAGTTCCAAAGTGAGGATCAACAGAGTCACTAGAAAACAGTTGCCATCATAAATAAAACAAGCATGAGCAGTTACTACAGACTTCCTTCTCATGGTGAATTAGGAAAAGGCACAGGAATTTAAGCCGATCCTTCAACTTATGTCAGAGAGCTCCAGAATGGAAGAGCAAATACTGAATATATGTCACAGGAGAATGATGTGCTTAACACTTTCACTGTCTCTCAGAGAAACAAATTTCTCTGCCTTTATTCCAAGGTGCTTATGAAGTGGAGAAATGGCTACCCAGTAGGCATGTGCATCTGCTTTGGACAAAGCCTGGAGCCCAAGCTGAAACAGGCTGTTTTGGAGAGATCTGGGCCATATCTGAAGCAAAGTGGGTCTTCTCCAAGTTGGTCCAGAGCAAATTGGGCTGCTCCTGATGCTTTGTACCTGCAAGGGCACAATGATATTGCATTTATGTAGAAATGGATATACCTCCAAGCTCTCCATAAAAGGAAAATATCAGGCAAGGGGAGAGGGGGAGGGAGAGGAGGGTGTGTGTAGTTCTGTGACTCACACAGCTTAAGCTTCCAAGCAGGGAATGGCTTTACCAGGGCTCCCCTTTATACTTCCCAGTGCTTTGGGCTGGAGTTTAGAAGGAACTTACACATACTGACTGAAAGAGTAGATGGGCAGTGCTCTAAGGGCTCTGACTGCTCATTGGAAGGACAGATACTGAAGCTGAAGCTCAAATATTTTGGCCACCTAATGTGAAGAGAAAACTCCCTGGAAAAGACCCTGATGCTGGGAAAGATAGATGGCAAACGGAGAAGGGGACGGCAGAGGATGAGAAGGCTAGATAGCATCACCGATGCAATGAATATGGACTTGAGCACACTCCAGGAGAGAGCGCAGGACAGGAAGGCCTGGCGTGCTATGGTCCATGGGGTCATGACGAGTCAGACATGACTGAACAACAACATGGTTTTAGAGTTGCACCAAGCACACTGTGTGCGTGTGCGTGCGTGCATGTGTGCATATTACAGTCACACCACACACACTGCAAATAATGACTATGTATGTTTCTGTCTGTCTGTCCCTCCATCTATATAGCACAGTCACACCACACCCACTACAAAGAACATGGCAAATTGCTACAAAAGGGTGGGGGGAGGGAATCCCTTTTGAAAACATTCCCAACATTAAAGGTTCCTTGACCCCTTGTGCATGCAGACTACAGTGTACACTTTACCATCTTTTCTCAATGAGTGTGATCCACTTGGAACAGAAAACAAACAACCTCCCAGAACTATTTTTCATTCATCATAACTTGCTACCCCCTGCACGTATGCTTCTGTTGGAGGTTCCTTGCCTAGGGGCACCTCTGCAGTGTATGCCATTTTCAAACAAATAATAGCCCACAAAAAAACGGGTGTGTGAGAGAGGGGCGAGAGGGAGCGAATCTCTTTTAACTCTCCAAATTTTACAGATTTTACACATACCCCTGTACCTATCTATAGGAAATTTGGCAAGCCTCATCTCCTCAGAAGGGGCAACTCGGTTTGCAAATTTCCTCCAGTAAAGCCATAAAAAATAAAAAGTTCTACACACACACAATGTAAAAGCACCTAGTACAATACCCTGAGTTGATTTATCTGAAATTTGGAAGGCTTCTTCCCTGCAGAAAGAGCTACTATTCCTACATATTTCATCCAATTCAGTCAAAAAGTTTTAAGAAGAGATTTGTGCATTTCTCAGTGTAGTCAGTGGGAACACATGACACTTTGGTTTTTCTGAAATGAGGCTCTTCAGTGGGTCATGCCAGAAGCAGTATAAGATGAAGCTGTCCACTATCCAAAGCAATTTTCATATCAAATATTTTTTTCTGTGTGCACCTCTACTGCCTAGCATATGAGCTCCATGTTCCATCTTTATTTCCATTATTCCAAATCTGCTTACTATGCACAGCTGCTTGGGGTGCAAAGGGGAAATGGTAATCATTTGTAATAAGCAATGCATGACATGTGCATGTGTCTGAGTGTAAAGACTCCCATCACTGGTGGGGTTCAAACTGTCTCAGTCAAGCCCCGTCATGAGTTGAGTTGAGCTTCTTGGCCCAGGTGGCAGATTCAAAGAATCACAGAATTCAGAAGCAGTCAGCGTGCACCTGAACATAAGAACATATTCAATTAATGGGGGGGAAATGTGTAACATGTTTTCCACATTCACTCAGGCTCCAAGAATGCTGGGAAATTACATCTAACTAATGCATCTGTTAAGGCCATGCCCTTAACAGATGCATTATTTAGGCAATATACATATGGTATGGTATCCTATGTGGCTAGGTTCAGCTTCACCTCCACCTTGGAGCTGGACAGCTGTCCATGGCAGAATGGTGGTCCCAGATCCGTCTCTCCACTAGAACAGACACATGGATCTATGCAACTGAAGCTATCATGCAACTTTGCAAATACCCAACTGGCAACCATCCACATAGGATGAGAGAGGTGGAATTATCCTCAAGATTATTTAAATTGGTATCTAATCACTCTTTGGAAACTCTTTGCCACAGTGATTTCCTTGTAGCAGGGAGTTCCACACAATTCAGCTTTCTCCAAGTACAGACATTGACTCTGGAGGCGTCATGACAATATTTCCTGGGTGGGTGGGTTTGAACTCTATACTAACGTGGGTTGTCTGAAAAACAGTGCACTTCTGGACTTTTCTCAAGAACAGGAATAGAATTTATTTTATATTTGGCCTTGGTTTTCACATTTCCTCTTTCCTGGAGGATGGGGGCAGTTTCAGATTTCTTCTGAAATCTTTTCTCTGAGAGATCGACTGGGCCTACCTACTCTACACAACATTCTCTCCCATCTTCCTGGTAACCAGCCACACTAACTCCCATTCTATACCCCTCCCTCCTGGCCAACATGAACTGGGCATGTGTGGAATGGACCTTATGAGCTCCAATAGGATAAAATGGGCCGGGGGGGGGCGGATTTTTAATAAAAACTAAAAATACCATCTACTACTACTAGGGCAAAACACATACTAGATCTTCCCTCTTACAGTTTTTCCAAAGATGCAATACAAACAGAGTTAAGATAAAGTTTTAGTTTTGAAAAAAGATTACCGAGGGGAAACATTTATAAGGAAAAGGAAAGTTTATAAATTTTAAAAGGAAAGTTTATAAATTTATGTGTGGTGTAGACAAAAATATTTTATCCATTTCCGTAATGTTATAACCTGGGATCATCCAATGAAATGGATGGACAGACTATCTGGGACAGACAGAAAGTACTTTATGGAATTTACTGCTGCAAGAGGTGGTGATGGCCACTGGCTTAGATGGCTTTAAATGGGAAATAGACCTATTCTCCATGACGTTGTTTATCAAATATGCTATTAGGTGTGATGGCTAAATGCAACTTCCATGATCAGAGGTCCTGCTTTCAGGTTCCTGGAGGCATCTGCTTGGCCTGGGAAACAGGTTGTTAGACTACATGGGCCTTGAGTGTGATCCATCAGTGATTTTCTTATGTTCTTAGGCTGCAATCCTCTACGTACTTACCTAAGAGTAAGTTTCATTGAACTCAGTAGGACTCTGTCTGTCTGTCTGTCTATCTATCATTGGTGACTGTGCTCTTAGTCTGCATAATTTTCAGAACCAGAGCATGTATTTCATTCCAACTAAAACCTGGGTTTCACTTGAATCTATCATATGAACAAGTTTTCCCTTCTCTCCTTCTGCCTGTTTTTATCTGTCCACCCTTCCCTTAAAAAAATCCTTTCCCGAACAACAACAAAAGGGGGTTGATAATGCCACCAGCATGACCCACATTCGGTTGGAGTTTGACACAGTTGCAGTTAAACTCAGCAGCTGGAAATCAGTGACTTAAGTAGTAAGCATAAATGAAAAAAATGAGTGAGTTTATCTCATCCATAATTAGGCTAAGTTCATTGGGGCCTGAACCAACTAGGGTCCTTGCTATATTGGCCGGCACTTTGTGAGTGAGTGTGTGACTGTTTTCCTGTGTCAGAGAGTTTAACCAGGAAGTAAGTCAAGTATAATTTCTCAAGAACTAAAAAGCAGTAAGCAAAATGCTACACTGTCTAGACCCCATTCAAAGCAAAGTTTATAATTTGACTAGAGTAAATAAGACGAGCCATTTTCTCAAAAATTGTCTGAAACACGTTTATATCTCCATGCAGATACCAAAGAATGCTTTCAGTGTTTATTAAAACAAACAGTGAGTATTGGGACATTTATTGTAAATTAGGCTCTTATTTACAAACAGAATGATAAAATAATTGTTCCCAAAGGGCAAACATCACATCATGTGAGAAAGTACAAGAAGTGGAACATGCTTAAAATCCTCCTCTTCTTTAAAAGCTTGCTTCTTAAAGTCATTTAAGTCAGACGGATGATTAAAATTATTAATTTTCAAAGCTTGTTCCAGGTCCAAAGCAAAGCAAAAGGATCCTATTGCCAGAACTTAACAAAAAGCAGAACTGGGTTTTCATGTATCTAGAAGAACAAATATTATAAATCAGCCATAATTACATAAATAATAAACATGCAACCACTATAAAGACTTGATCTACTAATTATATGTAAGCAGTATTGGGGTTTCCGTGAAACTTCATTCAGTTTCTGCAATCTCTTTCTCTTCATCTGAAAAATGTGGAACAGACTTCTTTGCCACAACGTTGTCCAGTCTTTGTCCCTGAAGATATGGATTTACGCTCTGAAAATACATTTTTAAAGTGATTAGGAATTGGAAAGAATCCAGGGAAATATCCTAGTGTTCTGTGGGCCTTACTCTTGAGTAAGACCGAGTAATTAACATTGCAGTCTAAAGTGTTCTCCCTCAACCCTAATTCTGAAAAATGGAGATTGACATCTGTTGAGTGTGTCAGCTGGTCTCAATTTGCTCACTTTTCTGAGACAGAGGAAGTGAGAGAAGGAAAGAGTTAGCACTAGATACAAAAGACAGCACTTGACTGACAGACAGCTCTTTCTTAGGTCACTGAGAAGACTGGGGGTGCTTCCAGATGGAGAGCTTCTAATATTACCAGTCGGAAGGCACTGTGCAGCAATTCCATAATTTTTCCTTAATGAATTTTCTACTGTAAGTAAAAAGATGGAAGTAGGGGGAAAACATGGGAGGGCTACAACTGGAAGACGATGAACTTTGAGGTTGTTAATCTGCTATATCTACTTTCAGTTTTGCTGCAGAATTGAGATGCAAGCACTACATGAAGAGCATTTCCTTTTCTGCTTTTCTGCTACATAACCTCTAGGGGGCACTGTGGTATGGCAAAATAGTGCAACTACACAAGTGGAAATAACATTTTCTTTCACTTTTACAATTACACAGTGCATTTTCCCTGCTCTAAAAAAACTCGCTGAAAGTGCTCTTAGATACAGAAGCTTAACTGGATGGTTACGATCTAGTCTAAAGAACCCATAAACAACCGTGAGTAGGGAATGATAAGTGCACGATAAATGCCTCATGTAGAGAAACCTGATGTCATCTGAACCCATGTAAAGTTCCATGAATGAGGCAGGGCTATA
This sequence comes from Heloderma suspectum, assembly GCF_057233095.1. NCBI lineage: Eukaryota > Metazoa > Chordata > Lepidosauria > Squamata > Helodermatidae > Heloderma > Heloderma suspectum. The sequence goes on along the minus strand of NC_139458.1, from coordinate 65,614,056 downwards.
GTGCTATAAAAGCCTCATCTGGAAGCACCCAATGTCTGTGTAAACGGATACATGTAAGCAGCAAAAAAAAAAAAAAAAGGGTTTGATTCTCCATTTGCTAATATGCTGCTAACTGAGAAGTAATGTCTTTAATATCTGCATAATTACACTGCCAGTACAGATGACACATGAGGTTAGTGCGTTTTATGAGTGTGGCTGAATCCCTGGGGATCTAGCAGAATGCTGATATGGAACAGTCTGATCTATATGTATATCTATCTGTTACTTGAAACAAAATACTACAGCACTCCAATCAGATGTCTTTGTAAACAAATATACAGTAAATGGTGTTTACAGTGCTTATTAATATAGTCTTCAGATGGTATTATACATTACATTTTTGAATATTGTTAGCTGTCTCCTAACAGACTAAAGTTTAGATCAGTAATTCCCAAACAAGCATAGGAAATGCTATCAAAGAATTGCTAGTGTGAAGTGATCAATTAAATTAAAGTTTCCTGTCAGCCCCGAACAGCCACAGACAAAGCAGGCTTCAAACCACATCTCCACACAGTCTACTGCTCTGCCTTCACCTCACCTCCTTCCAGTCAGCCTCTGCTGGGACAAGTGATTCTGCCACATCCTGCATTGGTTGTATCTCGAATCATGCCTGATGCAGAGAAGCAGCAAAATTACATGCCCTCTAACTGAGCTCAACAGTGAAACATATGCAAATACTTTTGGTTCCTTTTAGAGTAGCTAGTTCTTACATCTCTACATTGTAAAAGTAAGCTGGGGGTGGGGGGAGGGGGGTTGGAAGGGTGAAGTGTACTTTCAGTTTTAATGCAAAAACCATGTGCTTTGGCTTGGCTAACAGAATATTGAGAAATACTGGCTTAGACAAGAAATTTCTGCAAAAGCTGTGTTGCTTATCACAGATATTTTCTAGAAGCAAGGACTAAGTCCAAATTTTTAATACAGATGTACTAGTCATAGCTATTTCAACAATCTGATTTTACTTTGCATTCTTGCCTGATCCTACACTAAGGCACTAAAATGAAAACAAGTTGTGTTCTGAAAATTACCCGTTTCTTTCTTTTTGGTCCACCCTTCATTTTCTCAAAGAGTAAATTCTTATTCTGAAAGGGGGAAAAATACAAAGTATGGATCAAATTTTGTAACTCTACTTTTCAAGCAAGACTTTGTGCCATCTAAATATTAGCATATGAATATTTTGGAAAGCAGTTTGGGAGAGAATGCTATGTTGTTGGAAAGATAAACCACAAGAAAACATTTGAATTACTGCATCTATTAATAAAATATTTCTCTATTCTTCTGGGATACTCAGTGTCATCAACTATTATAAGGATAGGAATATATGATGATTTTAAGTTGCATGATGGTTTTAATCTTAACTGTCTTAGTGAGGGAAGAGTCAGAATGGAAAAATAGCAGAGTGGCAGAGAACATGTTTTATGTGCATAAGGTCCCAGGTTCTGTCTCTGGCTGAACAGATTTCAGGTCCCAAGAGTAGGAAAGACCTCTGCCTGTGACTCTGGAGACCTGCTTTACTGTAGAGTAGACAACACTGGACTAGACAGACCAATAATCTTGACTTAGCAAGGGAACGCCATTAACATTTCAAGGAAGACCAGAGATTCCATTCGGAGGCAAAACTGTCTTTATTTCTATGAAGCAGTTATTCCTGAATGCTTTTGACTCTGGGTTGCATCTGACTGTATCTCTTTGCCTGCTGAACAGCCATCCCCTCTCCCTGCATCCCTCCTCCAAACTGCTCTGGACAACTGTGTACCTTCAGGATAAGATTTAGGGGTGTGTGAGAAGCTGCAAGGAGAAGGAGAAGAAGGGGGAGTCCTGCTACAAGAGCAGAAATCTGCTTGTGTGATCCTGGATGTCGCCCATAATTTGTGCATATATTTTTTTTAAATGCTGTTTAACAATTCTTCTCATCTCAACTGCTTTTCTTGCTGCTTTCTATATTTTAATCAAATTGTTAAACATTCTCTGGGTAAAGAAATCCTGGTCACAATCCCGTCCTTCCTTTAAGAAGCACCCTAATAAACTTCCTTTGAAAAGAAAAAAGAAAAGCCTGCTTGGCTAGGTTTTAATAGATTGAACCTTTTGAAAATTGCCAATGTTGTCTTGGCAGACAGAAGGTTTCTACAAAAAGAGAAAAGGAAAGCGATGGCTATGACCACCGCTTGTACAAGTGTTTCCACATACTGCTATATTTCATAGATGCAGTGAGCTCAAATAAGGACTGGAATGTCAGACACATGCTCAACAGATTTTGTTTAATTTGGGGTTATACTAAAAAAAAAAGTTAAGAAAAAGAGATTAGGCTAAAAGCTATATTTCAAAAAGCAGAATGCTATGTAATTGTTATATAAACAATTAATTCAACAGTCACAGTATCAACAGTAGTGAGACACAAAACAATCACTTCTGAATGAAACCTTGATTTGTGAGAAACAAACAGTTTAGAGAGCTAACGTGATTTGTGCTAGACATTATCTGTTTGGTACTTCTCATGTTAATTTAAACCCCAAGTTCACAAGACATAGTTTTTGCCTGACCTCAACTATTTCATCTGAGCTGTGCCAGAGACAAGGAAACGGAGATGAAGTTGGCCAAGAAGAGACATTCTTGGCTATAGTAATTTGTGCAAACTCACTTGGGGAAAAATTCAATTCAACATGCAAAAAGACAAGAGAAGTATATGTTATTTCCTCTAGGAAGCAATGCATCATTTGCAGTTTCTCTTAACATATTGCTTTACCTAAATCTTCTTTATGAGCAAGTTTTTTCTACATTAAAAAAAAATAATAAGATGCATTGAAATTAAAGTTAGAAGCTGCATCTTGGAAAGAAAGAAAAACTCAGCTCAACCACTTTGGCTCCACAAGGATCATATTTTGTTTTGTCTGTCTTTGAATATTTTAAGACCATAACTAATGTTTAAATATAATAGGCAGCAGAGTGCAGATAAGGTAATGAAATCTGATATAAGATATTTCCCCTGAAATACGGGTAAATCTGAAAATGCAGCATGCCCCTTAAGTTCCCCCAAGTGGAGAACTTGGGCTTCTGATGCAGAGTATCTTTTGCTCCCATCTGTACTGAACAAGAATTAAGAGCATTTTATACATCACAGGACTGGATTTTATAGAGAATCGTATTTCTTGAACTTCAAGCTGGAAATGGAAGGCAAGGTTTGAAAGAGCCGCACAGGTATGTAAATTTCCAAGTATAGGGATAAGAGCAGGGCAGGGGTGGGTACAAGGTACATCAGGATTCACAGGTAGATCTCTGGGTGATTTCTTACTCCCAGTTGTTTAACAATAGCAACAACAAATGACTTCCCGCTGCCCTAAATAGTACTGCTGAAATGAAGAAAGACTGGGTGATTTTGTGCAAAAGGACTGTGAGCTCCATTCAGTTCTGGTACTCAAAAGAAATTCCTGGGCATACAATTTTGATTGTGATATTTTACAATTTTTTTTTTACTCCAATCCACTTGCTTCTTGCATAACTTTTAAAAGTATCAGCTTCCATTTGTGATTCTAATGTAACTATTTTTTTCAGTTTACGAACAACAGATGTTGTATTAACAGAAGTTAATTAACAGTAGACATTGTTTACTTGAACTTTCACAAGGCATTTGACAAAGTCCCAAACCAAAGATTCCTAAGCAAACTTAGCAGTCATGGGATAAGCGGAGAGATCTTCTTATGGATCAGTAACTGGTTAAAGAAAACTGAGAATAGGAATAAATGGATAGTTCTCACAGTGAAGGGATGTAAACAATACTGACCCCCAAATAATTTGTAGTGAGACCAGTGCTTTTTAACTTCTTCATAAATGAACTGGAGTAAAGGGGTGAGCAGTGACATAACCAAGTTTGCTGACAACACCAAATTATTTAGGGTGGTTAGAATAAAAAGGGACAGTGAAGAGGCATTAAGATGGCAAATGCAGTTCAATGTAAGCAAGTGTAAAGTGATGCACTTTGGTGCAAAAATCCCAACTTCATGTATACGCTGATGAGGGCAGAGCTGGCAGTGACTGAGCAGGAAAGGAATCTTGGGGTTATGATGGATGGCTTGATGAAATGTTGATCCAGTGTGTGACTGTTGTGAGAAAGGCAACTTCCATACTGAGGATCATTAGGAAATTAATTGAAAACAAAACGGCCAATATCATAATGCCCTTATATAAATCTGTATGTGTGTAGACCACATTTGGAATACTGTGTACAGTTCTGGTCACTGCAAAAAGGATACTGCAGAGCTAAAAAAAGGTGCAGAAGACAATGAAAATGATCAAGGGGCTGGAGCAACTCCCCAATGCGGAAAGGTTTATTTTTATGTATGTATCTATTTACAATATTTGTATACCACTCCATATCTTAAACAGATTTCAGAGGGGTGAACATAAAAGGTAAAATAGTAAAAGGATAAAAACATTAAAACATCACATTAAAATTAAGCTTTTTAAAAACAATACCAATGAAATCATGGCTGGTCAGTTAAAGTATGCCTCCTGGAACAGTGTCTTCAGGAGGTGCCGGAAACAACACAGTGTTGGTACCTGCCCGACTTCCAGGGGCAGGGAGTTCCAAAGAAAGGAGGACATAACACTGAAGGCTCTTCTCCTGGTGGACTCAAATCGGGCCATAGGTCCATGTGGAACCACCAGGGACATGCCTTCTGATGACCTCAGTGACTGGGCAAGTTGGTAACAGAGAAGGCACTCTCTCAGGTATCCTGGTCCCAAGTCTAGTACACTAGTACTAGAACTTTAAACCTGGCCTGGTAGCGAATAGGCAGAATAGGTTGCAGTGCTTGAGGCATTTTAACTTAGAAAAGAGGTGAGAGGGGACATGATAGAGGCATGTAAAATAATGCATGGTGTGGAGAAAATAGATGGGGAGAAGTTTTTCTCCCTCTGTCATAACAGTAGAGCCTGGGGTCATTCCATCAAGCTGAATGGTGGGAGATTCAGGACAGATAAAAGGACGTTCTTTTTCATGCAGTGTGGAATTCACAACCACAAGATGTAGGGAAGGCCAACAGCTTTAAAAGGGGATTAGACAAATTCATGGAGCTATTAATGGCTTCTAGTCATGATGGCTATATATTAACCTCAATATCACAGGCCACAGGCCCCTCAGTGCCAGCAGCTGGGGAAGTGAGTGTAAGGATCCTACTGTGCTCATGTCCTGTTCGTGGGTTCCCCATGGGCAACTGGTTGGCCTCTGTGAAAACAGAATGCTGGACTAAATAGGCCTTTGATTTATTTTATTTATTTGAAACATTTGTATCCCACCCTATATCATTAAGGTCTCAGGACGGCGTACAGATAACGTCAATTTCAACAGTATAAACAATAAATAATATAAACAGCTAAAAATATATTAAACTATTAAACAAGCTAAAACCAATTAAAATCTAAAACAATAAAACAGTTAAAATAGTGTGCAACTTAGGGAATGCATTTAGTCCTCAAAGGTTTTGGTAAAAAGCCATGTATTTACTTGGCGCCGAAATGAAACCAATGTAAACGCCAATTGGGCCTCCAAGGGGAGGGCATTCCACAACTGGGGTGCCACAGCAGAGAAGACCCTCTCCCACGTCCCACCACAGTGTATGTCTGGAGGGCCCCTCCAACAGATCTCAATCCTTGGGCCACTTAGGGCTTTAAATGTCATCACCAGAACCTTGAATTCTGACCGGAACCATATTGGCAGCCAGGGCAATTCCTTTAAAACTAGTGTTATATGATCTTTATGAGCTGTTCCAGTCAGCAGTCTAACTGCTGCATTTTGCACTAGCTGCAACTTCTGAGTCATCTTCAAGAACAGCCCCACGTAAAGTGCATTGCAGTAGTCTAATCGGGAAGTTACCAACACATGTACCACTGTGGCTAGATTATCCCTGTCCAGGAAAGGCCGCAGCTGGCGGATCAGCCGAAGCTGGCCCCGAGTACTCCGAGCCACGGAGTCCACCTGGGGCTCCAGTGACAGGAATGGATCTAGGAGTACTCCCAAGCTACGTGCCTGCTCCTTCAGGGGGAGTGCAGCCCCATCCAGGACAGGTGGCTTACCCAATTCCTGGTCTCAGGAACCTTAGCTTCAGTTTACTGGCACTCATCCAGACCATTATAGCCTCCAGGAACTGGTCCAGCACCTTTACTGCCTCAGCCAAGGACAAGAAGAAATACAGCTGAGTATCATCAGTGTACTGGTGACACCCCATCCGAAAACTCCTAATGACCTCACCCAATGACTTCATACAGATATTGAAAAGCATGGGGGATAGAATAGAACCCTGTGGCACCCCACAGTTTAATCATATAGAATCATAGAATTGTAGGGTTGGAAGGGGCCTACAAGACCATTGAGTCCAACCCCCTGCTATATGCAGGAATCCAAGTCAGAGCATCCCTGACAAATGGCTGTCCAGACTCATCTTGAATGCCTCCAGTGTGGGGGAGCCCACCACCTCCCTAGGGAATTGGTTCCATTGTTGTATTGCTCTAACTGTCACGAAGTTTGCCTGATGTTCAGCCAGAACCTGGCTTCCTGTAACTTGAGCCCATTATTCTGTGTCCTGCATTCTGGGATAATTGAGAAGAGATCCTGGCCTTCCTCTCTGTGATGACATTTCAAGAACTTGAAGAGCGCTATCATATCTCCCCTCAGTCTTCTCTTCTCAAGGCTAAACATGCTCAGTTCATTCAGTCTCTCTTCATAGGACTTTGTTTCCAATCCCCTGATAATCTTTGTTGCCCTCCTCTGAACCCTCTCTAGTTTGTCTGCATCCTTCTTAAAGTGTGGTGCCCAGAACCGCACACAGTACTCCAGATGAGGCTTAACCAGTGCTGAGTAGAGGGGAATTAGTACTTCCCAGGATTTGGAAGCTATGCTTCTATTAATGCAGCCCAAAAGAGCATTGGCCTTTTTTGCAGCCATATCACATTGTTGGCTCCTATTCAGCTTGTGATCGACAACAATTCCAAGATCCTTCTCGCTTGTAGTGTTGTTGAGCCACATATCCCCCACCCTATAACTGTGCATTTGGTTTCTTTTCCCTAGGTGCTGAACTCGGCATTTATCCCTATTAAATTTGATGCTGTTATTTTCTGCCCAGCGCTCCAGTCTATCAAGATCACTTTGAATTTTGTTTCTGTCTTCCAAAGTATTAGCGATCCCACCCAATTTTGTGTCATCTGCAAATTTGATCAGCATTCCCTGCACCTCCTCCTCCAAGTCATTAAGAAAATTGTTGTACAGCTCTGGGCCCAGAACTGAGCCCTGCGGTACCCCACTCATTACCTCTCCTCAGTTTGAGAATATCCCATTGATAAGCACTCGTTGAGTCCAATTCTGTAGCCAACTGTGGATCCACCTGATCGTTGTTTCTTCTAGCCCACTTTGAGCTAGTTGCTCGTCAGGATATCATGGGGCACTTTGTCGAAAGCTTTGCTGTAGTCGAGGCATATTATGTTTATGTCCACAGCATTCCCATAGTCCACAAGGGAGGTTACTTGATCAAAAACTGAGATCAGATTCGTCTGGCAGGATTTGTTCTTGACAAATCCATGTTGGCTTCGAGTCATCACTGCATTGTTTTCAAGGTGCTTACAGATGAATTGCTTTATCATCTGCTCCAGAATTTTCCCCGGGATTGATGTCAGCCTGACTGGTCTGTAGTTCCCAGGTTCCTCCTTTTTACCCTTTTGGAAGATAGGGACAACATTAGCCCTCCTCCAGTCATCTGGCACTTCCCTCATCCTCCATGATTTCTCAAAAAGAATAGACAGCGGTTCTGAGAGTTCTTCTGCCAGTTGCTTTATTACTGTAGAGTGCAGTTCATCCAGCCCTGAAGATCTGAACTCATTCAGAGTAATTAGGTGTTCCTTGACCATATGCCTATCGATCTCAAGCTGCAATCCTGCCCCTTCAGCCTGCACTTCGCCTTTGCCAGGAGGGTCATAGACCCTCTTTTGGGAGAAGACTGAGCCAAAGTAGGAATTGAGCACCTCTGCCTTTTCTTTATCATCTGTTATCATTTTGCCATCCTTATTTAATAGCTGAACCACCTGCAGGTAGGAGCGGAACCACTGTAATAAAATGCCCCCAACTCCCAACCTGCAGAGACAATCCAGTAAGATACCATGATCAGTGGTATCAAAAGCCACTGAGAGATCCAGGAAGATCAATAGGGTAGCACCCCCTCCTGTCTTTCACCTGGAGTAGGTCATCAGTCAGAGCAACCAAGGCTATTTCAGTGCCGTACCCAGCCTGAAGCAGGTCTGATCCTGCACAGCTCTTGTGTTTGTAACTGTATTTGTAATGTTCGTATGCTGCAATCATGAAGCAATGCTTGTGGGGCTTTGTCTGGAATTTGACTGAGGGGGTGTCTCCGTCACCGATTTACTCTGAGCTGGCTATGTGTTGAGGTCATTAGGGATACATGACATCGTGGCCATCCAGCAGCCACCTCAGAACTTACTAGGGAAAAAACAGATTTCCTGAGACTGCTTGAAGTCCGATTCTTTTCCTTAAGTTTGGTTCTCCGTGGTATAGCTGTTGTGTGACCCAACCCCCGTATTTACCTTGGGTATGCTGGCCCTGCCCAGGGGTGTGCCTTTCACTGTGACCCCGGTCAAGGAGTGCTTCCTGTCTCTCACCCCTGTGTTTCTGTTTCCCAGCACAAACCAAATAGTGTCTACTCAGAGGTAACTCCCATTGTGGTCAATGAGGCTTGCACACCTCAGAATTTAAAGAGATCCCTGTGAATTAAATACAGAGTTTAAAGCCTGTAAAGTGCTTCACTGAACCTGTGGTACTTGATGGCTTGGGTTATTGCTTTAGTAAGTAACTACTTCACACCTCCCTTATAGAGAAACTGCAGTTAGAGAAGGGGTTGGTTTCCCATTCCTGTGTCCCCGTCCCTTTCCCAGCACGAGCTTATATGTATCTACTCAGAAGTAACACCCATTGTGCTGAATGAGGCTTGCCCTCTGAATGCCCACATCAGAATTTTCAGAGATCTCCCTGAATTGAATACAGAGTTTAAAGCCTGTAAAGTGCTTCACTGAACCAGGACACACGTGTGTGTGTCTACCCGGAATTAACTCCCATTGCACTCAGTGAGGCTTGGTCCCGAAGGTAGGTGCATCTGGAGTTTCAGGGAAAAGGAGAAAGGAGGGGAAGCGTCTTATTGGTTGAGCAGCCCCTGCCAGTCAGATGATGTTCACTCCAACCCCCACCCCTACCCCCACCAAGAAGTATGTTCTGTGATGCGATTTTTACTGGTGCGGAGCACTTGCCTGTGGAGCCCTGCATGGACCAAAGCGCAGCAAGGCTGATTCCTTTTAAAAAATCCGGTACGCCTCCATTTGCTTCTCCTTCTGTTGTCCTGGAGACACTGTCCAGGAAACTTCAGAAGTTTTACTTCTGTAATGGTTTCCCAAAAGGTAATGCTTTCCCAAAAGGTAGGATGCCTAACTCCATAAGGAAGCCAGGCTGTGGAAGGAATTGTATGACCCTCCTACAGCACAGAAAAACAGACTTGAAAATCTTACATATGGAATAGGCAGTGACAAATTAGTGCCGGCTAGCAACACTTGGAAAGTTGGCAGGGAACGATAGAATTCCATCAGGCAGGAGTATTAATTCCAGTGGACCTTGATTCCAGCTGCATATGCCAAAAGGTGGTAGAAAGATGAAATGGTCAAATGTGGTCTGGCCCTGAGGTGAAGTTGTCAAAAGACACCTTTACCACAAGCAAACAGCAATCCAGGTTTTAAAAAAGAAGAACAAAAAGCAGGCAGCTATATGTTCGGTGGTCACGTGGATAGGCCCAAAGACTACATAGACCCATGTTCAAAGATTGCTGGCTTTAGTATGAACCCTGCCCATTCTCTAGTCATCTGGGCAGGCCCTATTTTGGGGACCCAGGCTTAATAAGGTTAGGTGCCTGTTGATCAAGGATGGTCCTTCTCTGCTGTGGCATGGCCTCCCAGTTCTAGAATGTCCTCTCCAAGCCAGACAGCCTGGCACCTACCCTCTTGAGTTTTAGGCAGTAGGAGAAACTCATTTAATTCACCTTTTAATTCAGAACGAGATTGTTTTAAAATTCTGCCATGGTGTTTAGTGCTGTTTTAATCTTGTTCAGGTTGTTGTTCAGTCGTTCAGTCGTGTCCGACTCTTCGTGACCCCATGGACCATAGCACGCCAGGCCTTCCTGTCCTGCGCTCTCTCCCGGAGTGTGCTCAAGTCCATATTCATTGCATCGGTGATACTATCTAGCCATCTTATCCTCTGCCGTCCCCTTCTCTTTTTGCCTTCAGTCTTTCCCAGCATCAGGGTCTTTTCCAGAGAGTTTTCTCTTCGCAGCTGTTTTAATCTACAGTCAGCCAAAAGTCTGGCTTTTTGAACTGTTGTCTGGATTTTAAAATGGTACTGAGGGGAAAGAGTAGACAAAATTGGCCTACGTCTCCTGCTGCCACTTCTCTCTTTTGCCAACTGTTTTGTGGCAATAGTGGCAAGTGCTACTGCCAGCAGCAACCATTTTATTTTTCCCATAATGGCCTTCTGAGTAATGCAACATCATCACATAGTATCACTCTGAGAAGCATTAAGAGCTGGGTTTGTTTTTTTTTAAAGGCCCTCAGTTTCTCAGGATGAAGCCAGTGTTTAGAGTGTTGGACTAGACTCAGGAGACCTGGGTTTAAGTAGTCCCCACTTGGCCGTGAAGCTCACTAAGTAACTTTGGGTCAGTCACCGACTCTCAGCCTAACCTACCTCACAGGATCATTGTGAGGATAAAATGGAGAGGAGGAGGATCATGTGCCTTGGGCTCACTGGAGGAAAAGGCGGGATATAAATGTAACAAATAAATAGCAACATGCTTGCATACGATCACTCAGTAGGGATTTAAGAGCAAATAAAATGGCAGTTGCCAGGTGGAGTTCACTTGGAGAATCATAATGTGGTTGGAGGTAAGTTTGCCCTCCACCCTGGAAGATTCGCTCCATCACTTCCCCCAATAATCACTGAAATCACTGAATCCGACCCTCGCCCATTTGTGTTTCCCATTTTGACTCAGTCCTAATCCTATTTTATTATTAATGTTTCAATGTTGGATGTTTTCTTGGTAAAATTATGTTAGCTACTTTAATTAGCTTTATTCATAAAGAGGTTACAAATTAAAAAAAAATGTTAGAGCACAATCCTATGGGGATAGTCGGCCACCTCTGAACTTGGAGGTGACCAACTATGCAATGCAGAGTGGGTAGAGCACGGAGGGGATCTTCTCCTCTGCACTCTAGCCACCCTGCATGTACGGCTAGATGACCAATTTTGGCTGTCTAGCTGGGTCGCCTAGGAGTCGGGGAGGGGGGAGGCCGGATGGTGAATAGGAAGTGTCATAATGGCACTTCTGCTCTCCCCTCCCCACCCTCAGGATCGCCCCCTTTTGCCCCACTCTGCACTGCTCTTCCGAGTGCGGAGCCGGGGATGAACTGCACTGCCTATGAGGCAGCAGGGAAGGGGGCTGGGAGGTGGTTTTCTGGGAACCAACCTTGGAGCGCTGACTCTGAGTTTGGTTCCCAGGAAATGAAAAATTCTATGACTGTCTAGCCACTATCTATTGACCACAGGATTGCACCCTTACCTTCTTGAAATAACTGTATACGTATGGCAAGGTGTAACTCAATAAATAAACAAGCAAGCTTTGGGCTTTGCCTTCTGGAGCTGGACCCTTGCAACACTGTCACTAAAAGATCTGATTTTTTTTTACTTTGTGTTGTCAGAAGAACAAAATCATTTGTTTTCACAAGAACTTAGCTAATGCTATCTAGAATTAATATCAGTATAAGAGAGACTGCTCTATAAGAAACAAAGTAATGTATTTTATGATGTATATTAAGTGTGCACTTGACTGACAACTTATTACAGGTCCTTAATACAGGATGAGTGGCAACGTGAGTGCCAAGGCAAGTGTTGGGCACTCAGGACAGTTGGGGATGCTGCTGGTATACCACCCACCCTGGTGCCCAGCAGCTTCCCTGCGGCTGCCAGAACTGACTGAATGGCCTTGGCCTTGAAGCCTTAATATCCATGCCAGGACTGTTGTGTGGGATGGCTCAGGACTTCATGACTGCCACAACAACCATGGGGCTAACCCAATATGTCTTTGGTCCAATTTATTGATCAGGACACCCTGTGGTATTGGTTTGCTCAGCTGGACAGGAGGATAGAGATCCGAAAGCGTGGAATTTCACATCACCTGTTGAAGTGAAGGCTGTCAGTGGCATTACCTTTCCACAAGAATGGGGGTCCTATTGAAATCGTCTGTCCCAGATTGTGATGGATTCCTGAGGCTCTGGAGAATATTCTGGCTGGTTTGGTTGGCATTCCTATCGAAGCCCTAGCTGCCCTCTGCAATGGAGAGATAACTTGCACAGTTGACACAGTTGCTTCCAAGCACCTTCTTCCATTGAGCAGGGCCCACGCAACTCCTTGATATGCATCTAAGCAATGAAGCAAGCAAGAAGACAGCTGGGATGCAGGTGGAGGGAAAAATCACATTGACTGAACAGGAGAGCCCTCCATTATTGGGCCTATTCTGTGGCAGTAATGAAGGTGAAGAAACAGTTCTTCTCCTCCACCATGGCATCCCCTCAGTGTCATCCAGTGGAGCTTTTCTGGGTGGTGTGGGGCTTTTCCCCTTGGAAGCATGCCATAACACTATTGCAAGATACTTTGAGAACATAAGAGCCATGCTGGATCAGACCAAGGGTCCATCTAGTCCAGCTTTCTGTTCACATGGTGGACAACCAGCTGTTGACAGGAAACCCACAAGCAGGAGATAAGTGCAACAGCACCCTCCTGCCCATGTCCCCCAGCAACTGGTGTACTGCCTCTGATACTGGAGGTTGCATAGAGCCATCAGGACTAGTAGCCATTGATAGCCTTCTCTTCCAGAAATTTGTCTAACCCCCTTTTAAAGCCATCCAAATTGGTGGCCATCACTATGTCTTGTGGTAGCGAATTCCATAGTTTGACTATGTGCTGTGTGAAGAAGTACGTCCTTTTCTCTGTCCTGAATGTCTCACCAATCAGCTTCATGGGATGACCCCAGGTTCTAATATTATGAGAGAGGGAGGAAAATGTCTCCCTATTCACATTCTCCAAACCATGCACAGTTTTGTACACCTCTATCATGTCTCCCCTTATTTGCCTTTTTTCCAAGATAAACAATCCCAGCTTTCGTAACCTTTTCTCATAGGGGAGATGCTCCAGCCCCTTGATCATTTTAGTTGCCCTTTTCTGCACTGTTTCCAGCTCTACAGTATCTTCTTGAGGTGGGGTGACCAGAACTGCACATAGTGTTCTAAATGTGTTTGCACATAGGCTTGTATAAGGCAGTATGATCTTTGCAGTTTTATTTTCAGTTCCTTTCTTAATTATGCCTAACATGGAGTTTGCCTTTTTTACAGCAGCCGCACGCTGGGTTGACATTTTCATCGAGCTGTCCAGCTCAACCCCAAGATCTCTTTCTTGGTTGGTCACTGCTAGCTCAGATCCCATCAGGTCATACTTGAAGTTGGGATTTTTTACCTCAATGTGCATCACTTTACACTTGCCTTCACTGAACCACATTTGCCATTTAGATGCCCATTCTCCCAGTCTAGAGAGATCCTTTGATATCTGAGGGGATGCCTCCTGTCATATAGACCTGCCCGGCTGCTGTGATCATCATCACAGGCCCTCCTGGTTCTGCCACATCCTGCAGATGTCCATTTGGTGACAACCAGGAAAACGGTACTTTCTGTGGTGGTACCCACTCTCTGGAAGACCCTCCCCCAGAGACAAAATATGTGCCAATTCAGGTGCAAGTTGAAGACTGTTTTATTTGCCTCTGCATTTGATGATTTGTGATGCCTGTCATCCTAATTTCTAGTTGATGGCCATTGGTTCCATTTTAGTTATTTTTGTATATTTATATTGTATATGTGTATATTTATGTTATGTTTTTTATTGTTGTACGCCATCTGGATATATTTTTATATGACAGGCGGTATAAAATATTTTATATAAATAAAACAAATACATTTCCAGGGCCAATTTAAAATCCTAAAGTGCTGGAGATCAGGTTACCTGAATATCTGCCTTCCTCCGTATGTACCTACCAAAACTTAAAGATCTTCAGAAGTCCTGCTCCGAGTGGCCCCACCAAATAAGGTTGGTGGCCACCAAAGAACAGGTCTTTCGATAGTGGCACCTCGGTTATGGAACAGCGTTTCTAGAGAGGTTCGCCTGGTGCCATCCTGGTGGTTTTTAGGCACTATGTGAAAACATTTCTGTTCACCCAGGACTTTAAAATAATTCATGTAGTCTCTCAGTTTTAAATCTGTATACAAATTCTGGGGCTGCTTATGTTATTTTGTCTTATATTTGTAGAATCATAGAATAGTAGGGTTGGAAGGGGCCTACAAGGCCATCGAGTCCAACCCCCTGCTCAGTGCAGGAATCCAAGTCAGAGCATCCCTTGTGCTGCTTTTATTTATGGTCTTGTGTTTTATTTTGTATTTAATTTGCTTTTATGTTTGTTAATTTGTTTATTGTAAGCCACCCATAGACCTATATGTTATGGGTTGGCATACAATTGCTGTAAAGTAAATAAATATATTATTTATTACTCAAATTTATATACCACTTTCCACAGAGGTATCAAACTGGTGAGCATAAAATACAATGGCATCAACCCCCCCCAATAAACATAACTATGAAACAACACAATACAAAATTAATCTGCAGTAATAATAATGATCCAATCAAGGTTAAGCATGTTTTACCAACTGATTTCAGTGAGAGAATAAAGCAAGCACCTAGATCTGTCCCACTGAAACCAACAGGACCAACTCTCACTGGATCATGCCTTATATTCGCAGGAATACATCTGGGAATGTATAGACACAGCTACTTGATCGTTCCCAAAATAGTATTTCAAAAACAAATTACTTAAGCCGGCATAAACATCTGAGTGCAATATCTGGTTTGTTTAGTGTTACAACCTTTCGTAATCAAACACAATTCAATAAGAATTTCTCAAGATGTTTGTCTTGACTGACTAAAAGTTTAGGAATCATGTAAGTAATTAAGGGTTCAATCCTATGCATGTTTAGACAGAAAAGGTCTTACAGTTTCTAGCATGCCCCAGTCACCATGGCTGGCTGGGGCATGCTGGGAATTGTAGGATTTTTTTCTGTCTAAACGTGCATAGGATCACACCATTAGTGATTACTTGGAGATTTAGAAAATAAACAAGATTTACGCACCCATTTGCCCATACTGGGGTAGTCATGTTCTGGATCAAAAAGATGCTGGTGAAGTTGGTATTCTTTGCTGAACTGTGCTGTATCTGGTGTGTTTTCAAGGCATCCATCATCAACTGCAAAGACATTTTGGGAAACCTGAGCTGCTTGACAGCATGTAAAATACATATATCAAGAAAACTAATCAAGAACATGTGCAATGAATTTTATTATAAAGGGATGGCAAATTACAAAATAGAACATTTTTTCTTGGAAACATCACTCTTGGGGTTGTTTAAAAACAATTTCCACAATCCCTTGGAATACATGCAATGTATTACTAATTTCTTTACCAATTTCTTCCTGCAGAGTCATAGGTTAATGTGTATGTACTAGTGCCGTGCCAAATCCTGCCCCCTATTTTCAGGAACTTTTTCTCTCCCTGCAAAAGAGGCATTGTTTTTTCTGCCTCTTTTGCAGGGAGGGGGAGAATTTTGGAGAATTTTCTCCTTGGGGAGGGGACAGGGTTTCTTCTCCATCTGGGAGTTATTCCTGAATGGGAGAGGGAGAGGTCACATGGTCTCCTGGAGTTCATAAAGAACTGCTGGGCTGAGAAGAGTCCTTTATTTTTATAAAATAAAAAACAGAAAGAAGACCCCTCAAGAATTGCCTACACTTAAAAAGGTATGTGGAAACCCTGTCCCTCTCCCTAGGGAGAAAATTCTCTGAAATTCTCACCTCTCCCAGCCTCTTTTGCCAGAGTTTTCTTTTTGCCCCCACAAAATGCTGAAAATGGAAGAATCGAAATTTTCAGCACAGCACTAGTGTGTACAACAAACTGCAGTTGATTTATTAATCTATAATTGTATATTTGTATTTGTGCAGATACTCAAACACACTTGGTTATGTAGTATCTTTAACTTTTTGTTTTGTAGTTGCTTGACGTCTAAACTATGGATTCATAATGCTTTTTCCAGAGGAAATTTTTCCAGATTACTACTTGACTTTTCCGTGCACGTGGATATAAGAATTCATATACATGTCTGGAAATGCAATTATCCAAGTCTTGTGGAATAGTTCAGCAGGTTTGTATCAGATCACTGGTATCAGATCCATTCAGAAAATCAGAGCTTGCCCATTAGCTGAACATGTGTCCAAGACTGGAAGGTTTGTGTGTTGACAACTCATGAGAGGCTTTATGAGAGACGTCTCATATTTGGTTAGCCAAAGCATAACTACTAAATGCCCTTGCGGAGAACATAAATTATTTATTTATTTATTAGATTTATTACCGCCCATCTGGCCGGCTACCTAGCTACTCTAGGCGGCGTACAATACTAATAACACGAAATACAACGAATTTACATAAATTGGGAATTGTTTTATTTGTTTGTTTGTTTGTTGGATTTGCATATCATCCAACTGCCAAATGCCCTCAAGGCAGTTTACAATCATAAAACCAAACAACAACAACAACAACAAAATAATCAAACAAAAGATACAATAATAGAAGTATCAAAATAATACAGTGTGAAACATTAAAAAATATTTAGCTAGAACAAAGTAACAGAATTAAAGATTAAATGCTTGCGTAAAGAGAAAGTTCAATCTTTATGGTAATCGAAATAAATTATTTTGATACTTTTACATTGAGTCTGTACTTAAGTCCTCATCACACTATTTATACTTAACCTAGGTAGAAGTTAAAAAAGGGCACAACTCTCACACACAATTATACTCTAGGAAAAAAGGAGTATAATAAAGGTGGTAAAAGGTGGAATACTGAGGTGGGCAGGAACAACCTGCCTAGGCTGAAGCAAAGGCAAACCCCTCCCATCTTGAGGGACCATAGGCTGGGTGAAAGGGGGGGGGGGGTTCGTCACAGGTGAATGTACACAAAGAAGATGCCAGGTGGATCTCCCCAGGGAGGTCATTCCACAGATGGAGGGACACTTTCCCTCACAGCCAAGAGAAACAGCAGAAGAAAAGAAAGAAAAGAGGAACAGATCAGTGAGAAACAGGCCAACCCAGAAGGGGAATAGATGAGGTGCAGACCTGAATACAATTGGATCTGGAAATAATAGATATATTCTCATCCATTTGGGCAACTGAATCAATCACAATCATCATTCTTTTTGCCTCCTCCTTCCCAATTTATTTCCTTGTGTCTTTTAGATCATAAACTGAGGGCAAGGACTGTCTGATTACTGATTTTTGTAAGCTGCTGTGGGAGCCTTTTTTTTTTTTTAAATGAAGAGCAGGGTAAAAGTGCTTTAAATAAATTAATAAATAAGTGGCTTACAACTGACCTCGGTCTTCCCCTTTTCTCTGACTGCCAGGACAGTCCCAGCTTCTCTGTACAGACATAAGTAATTTGTTCAGCACAAGTATCACTTTATTCATCCTTCACCCCAGTACCACTACCTTTTTAATAAATTAATTGTAATTAATTATTTGTTTGATTAACTGTACCAGCATTATTTCTAAGCCAATTCCATGTTTTGGGGACCTGCTGGCTCATAATTTTTAAATTTGGCAACCTTACAAGTGTTAGAGAACAGATTTACCAGCCTTTACAATTATTACTTCAGGAAAGGAGTAAGGCAGCTACAGCCAAGCAGCAAGGGCTTCATTGGTAGATGGCTTAGGTGCCAAAATGCCTGAATCTAGCCAGTACATCCTGCTGCAGAAACAACTCAAGTAGGCTTGTCTTTCAATAAGCTAGTCCCACAAACCTCAATGAGGAAATTCTCTAATAAGTTTAGTATGTTTTTACAGTCTCTACTTGGGCAGAGAATGAAGTTTATATTTAAATTGCTGAAAACCACTTTGCTTAGATCCTAGTAAGCTACGATTCTTCACTCAGAATGTATCCATGAAAAAGGGCAGCTTTACTTAGACAGCAGCAGTTTCCAAGGAATACCATCAGTTTTCATATCAGGATGCATCATCTTAGTTGAACAACCATCATTTTGGGGGCTGTAATTTTAAACCAATGCTTTGAGGGGGAAAGGCCAGAAATCTCCTTCTTTATACACAATAATTCTACTGGAGATATGATTTCAGTCTTGATATTTTAAGCACTAACAGAGTATAGGGGTAAACAGGAGAAACAGTACATCTGAAGAAAAAAAGAAATCCAAATCTATATTAGGAATGATAAGAGTTGTGGAACAAAGTGAGAATTTAGATGCTATTTCTAGGGAAAGAAGTTACACAATAGTTGTTTATTGTCAGGCACACCACGAGGGGCTTCTGCATGTTTTTCATACCATATGAGTATGCAAGTCATTTGGAAATTTTCACTGAAAATGCCAATAGTGAAGTTTCTTCAGTCCCATAGCCAGGACATCTGCAAGACTGAAGTGAAAGGGGAATGAAACTAAATCTGCAATCCTATGCACACTTACCTCTGAGTAAAAATACATAAACTCAGACCGTATAATCCACAATTTATCATACTTGGTTTGAAGGGTTGCTGTCCTGATCTTGGGCATTTAAGCAGTGGAGGCTGGTGGCTCTGATGTCAATGAGGCAGCGAATCCTTTCGGGGTTTCAGTCAGAACCAGTCAGAAGTTTAAAGGAGTACCTTGGACAGCTTCTTTAGAGTTCTGACTGGTTCTGACTGAAACCCGAAGCGGGTTAAAAGAACTTTCTTTTTAACTACACTTTTTGCTGGGGGTAGCGCAGGAGGGGCCCTGTATGATGACGGCGTCATGTAATGGACCCGCAAACATCTGTGGGTGGCCAGTCACGAGTGCACTATAAATGCCTTGTATAAAGAGAGCCAGCTTCTGGTAAGTGTGCTTAGGGTTATAAAAAGTAGGAGTTTGAACTTTTCAAAATTGACTTATACTACACTTCTGTCCAAGAAGAAATCTAATTAAGCAGCTCTTCCATACCTCTGTTTAAATCAAATAGGGTACCACAACCTCATGGCACCTTTTTGTGCTAGGGACAGCCATTTCGTATGAAGAAGAAATCTTGCGTAACATAGTTAAATTGTGAGATGGACCAATGAAATATATGATCTCAGATTCTACACCTACATTTCTGAGTAGCCAACATGGCCTACATTTCAACAGAGCATTGGCCGGGTACGTAAATGAAGACGGTGCTCTGGGTTACGGTCCCTTCCACGATTCCTTATTACTCCCTGGTCCCTGCTACTCATTAGTACCCAATTTCTATACCTTTCCCACCTTCTATCTCCCCTCTGCCAAAAATGGCCACTACTTTAAGGGCACAATCCTATGCATGTTGAGACAGAAAAAAGTCCTACAACTCCCAGCATTCCCGGCCAACCATACTGGCTGGGGAATGCTGGGAGTTGTGGGACTTTTTTCAATCTAAACATGCATAGGATCATGCCTTTAAAAACCTTGCATCTTGGAAGCAGAATAAACTTTGCAAATGAAGCATACTTTAATGTTGTATAATTGTGTGAATAATTTACTCTGATCAGGAAATCTGGATTATTTAGTGCATAATTTAGATTTTTAAAAACTATAATTGTTAATGCAAATTTACACCAAAACCATTCTAACTGTTGTACAACATTATTCAGAAACTACCCAATACAAATATTTTCAGAATTCAGCACCAAATCCTGTAGTGAGCCCCTGCAGCTTACCTGTTTTTCCAATTGGGCAAGGATTTGGAGGATCTGGGTATCCCTGATCTTCACTGAAATCTTTAGGTATATTGTCACCTGTCAACTCAGCTACAATATTCGGGATATTTCCATAAGGCCCCAAATGCTGCAGACCTTCATGTGCACCACCTAATGAAGACAGAATCATACACACAATCTTTTCAATAACATGATAAAATTTTGCATTAGATTTGCTAAGACATCTAAGCCAAGGGCCCTGTTTATTTCCCTAATATCAAGAGAACCAAATTAATGGAGTCTACGACAGGACACAAAACCTCCCTTTATCTCACTATCTCACTATTATTAGATATCTCACTATCATTTCACATTCACTTCTTCTAAGACAACGACCCAGTTCACCTGTCATAAACAACTCATGGCTTGTTAACTGTGGGTTGTTCATAATGATGTGTAAACTGAGCCAACATGTCATTATATTTCACACAGTTTACTGTTATGCTTGAAATCATACATTTGAAGGTGTACATTAAACCTGGCCACAAATATCTCATGATCAGCGAAGTCTGAACAGCAGTAATAGAACTCTTAAAATGTGGGCATCTAAAGTCAGCACCACTGTTCTAAAGAGGCTTCCTGTGGCTGGAATAAATTATCCATCCATCCTGGTCAGGATCCGCGCTGAGTATTTTTCAACCTATCTTAGGACCATAACCTAATGGCCAATCCTATCACATGAGGAACCAGAGAACAGGGGGTTGTTCTCCCGGATGAACTGCTGCTAATTGGGAGCATCTGGAGGTCATTGGCAGCAGATGACGTCGTGGCAAAACCGAAGCCATCCCAGGCTTTGCGGTGGAAAATCCTTATTTTCTGAGATTACTTGTACTCTAGGTTTTTCCCCCTTTAATTCAGGCTCTCCACGCTTGTGCTGTGTGCTTCTATCCTCTGCACCTACTTCAGATGTGTCAAGGGGTATCTATTTCCCCAAGGTTTCCGCCATTTCGCAGCCAGGCACTTCAGAGTTCCAGTATTTTATTTCTCCTCGCTTCACTTTGCCAGTCACTGCAGTTGCTTTTTATCTTCTTCACTACATCAGCCACCCTGCATACCTAGGTGCCCCCAGTTTAGGACACCCACCCACTTTATTTATTTTTTTATAAACTGATCGTGCATTTGACCGGGCTCAGCCAGCATGAAGTGCTAACTAGTGCTGCTTATAGCAGTGGGAACCCATGATTGGCTGAGTCTGGCTACAGAGAAAGCAAACCAGAACACCCACCTTCTGTGCATGTTTACTCAGAAGTAGGAAATAAATTTAGTCCCCTACAGTGAGTCTTTAACAGATACCAATGCATACAGAGCCATGGTAAATCATTAAACCATTTAAAGGGTTAAAGGCTGACTTTAATAACTCGCCCTAAAGTGCTCTTTCGCTTCTCTGTGAAATCGCTATCTTGATGCTGTGTTATTTAAAGTTGCAGTAGTGATAATAATAGTGATAAAGGACAAAGAAGGCAGGGACCTCACAGAAGCAGATGAGATTACGAACAGGTGGAAAGAATACACAGAAGAACTATACAGGAAAGATCTTAATGTCCTTGATAGCCATGATAGTAATGTCCTTGATAGCCATGATAGTGCAGTCACTGAACTTGAGCCGGACATCCTCGAGAGTGAAGTCAAGTGGGCCTTAGGAAGCATTAGTAACAACAAAGCTAGCGGAGATGACAGTATTCCAGCTGAGCTATTTAAAATGCTAAAAGATGATGCTGTTAAAGTGCTGCATTCAA
Organism: Heloderma suspectum; assembly: GCF_057233095.1. Taxonomy (NCBI): domain Eukaryota; kingdom Metazoa; phylum Chordata; class Lepidosauria; order Squamata; family Helodermatidae; genus Heloderma; species Heloderma suspectum. The sequence continues at coordinate 65,592,318 of NC_139458.1, read as the reverse complement.
TATGCCAACAAATTTGGAACACTCAGCAATGGCCGCAAGACTGGAAAAGGTCAGTTTACATTCCAATTCCAAAGAAGGGCAACGCCAAAGAGTGTTCAAACTACCGCACAATTGCGCTCATTTCACATGCCAGCAAGATGATGCTCAAAATCCTACAAGCTAGGCTTCAGCAGTATGTGAACCAAGAACTACCGGAAGTACAAGCTGGGTTTCGAAGACGCAGAGGAACTAGAGATCAAATCGCCAACATTCGCTGCATCATGGAGAAAGCAAGAGAATTCCAGAAAAGCAACTATTTCTGCTTCATTGACTATGCTAAAGCCTTTGATTGTGTGGATCACAACAAACTGTGGCAAATTCTTAAAGTGATGGGAGTACCAGACCACCTTACCTGTCTCCTGAGAAACCTGTACGAGGGTCAAGAAGCAACAGTAAGAACCGGACATGGAACAACCGAGTGGTTCAAAATTGGGAAAGGAGTACGACAAGGCTGCATATTGTCACCCTGCTTATTTAACTTATATGCAGAGTACATCATGAGAAATGCCGGGTTGGATGAATCACAGGTCGGAATTAAGATTGCTGGGAGAATTATCAACAACCTCCGATATGCAGACGATACCACCCTAATGGCAGAAAGTGAAGAGGATCTCAAGAGCCTCTTGTTGAGGGTGAAAGAGGAGAGTGCAAAAGCTGGTTTGAAACGCAACATTAAAAAAACGAAGATCATGGCATCTGGCCCCATCACTTCCTGGCATATAGAAGGGGAAGAAATGGAAGCAGTGACAGATTTTACTTTCTTGGGCTCCAAGATCACCGCAGACGGTGACTGTAGCCATGAAATTAAAAGACGCTTGCTCCTTGGGAGGAAAGCTATGGCAAACCTAGACAGCATAGTAAGAAGCAGAGACATCACCTTGCCGACAAAGGTCCGTCTAATCAAAGCTATGGTTTTCCCAGTAGTAATGTATGGCTGTGAGAGCTGGACTATAAGGAAGGCTGAGCGCCGAAGAATTGATGCTTTCAAACTGTGGTGCTGGAGAAGACTCTTACAAGTCCCCTGGACTGCAAGGAGGTCAAATCAGTCCATCCTAAAGGAAATCAACCCTGAGTGCTCATTGGAAGGACAGATACTGAAGCTGAAGCTCAAATATTTTGGCCACCTAATGCGAAGAGAAAACTCTCTGGAAAAGACCCTGATGCTGGGAAAGACTGAAGGCAAAAGGAGAAGGGGATGGCAGAGGATGAGATGGCTAGATAGCATCACCGATGAAATGAATATGAACCTGAGCACACTCCGGGAGAGTGCGCAGGACAGGAAGGCCTGGCGTGCTATGGTCCATGGGGTCACGAAGAGTCGGACACGACTGAACAACTAAACAACAACAGTGATAATTCAAGATCATGGATGCTTCTCAGCTCATTGTGAGCAGGGAGGAGGAGGAAGGGGGGTAGAAAGGTTGATTGGAAGCAATAATTCCCTGGCAGAGTGCTGGAATGGGGTGAAATTGAGGGGCTGGGCTGCTTTCATGGGAAGCCTTTAGATGGGAAGCTATTTGTCTTCTCAAGGCAAAAGTGCGCACATTGGGGCGGAGATAATATAGTAGCAAAAGGGAGCTTTTTGTGAATTAGTTGCTCTCCATTTATAATAATGTAGCAGGGGGGAGCCTGGACCGGGGAGGGGGGACAAGTCTTTCTCATTGGTTGAGCATCCCCTGCCAGTCTGATGACAATCAGTTTTACTCCCCCCACCCTACTCAGAAGTATGTTCCTTTCAAGTGCTGTGTGACCCCTGAAAACCGGATTTTAACAGTGCTGTACACTCGGCTTTTCTTGCTTTGTGGGTCCCTGACGGACCAAAGCCGATCTCATGAAAATCCAGGCAATACTCCAACACGCTTCTCATTCCGTTCTCGTGAAGATCCCCCCAGGTGTTTACTTTAGGCTTAGTGAGTCACAAATGTTTCACTGTCAGAATGGAGCATTTTTCTTTTGTCAGCCCAGAATATTGGGATGGAAGCATAGGTCAAGCCTGGTATGCCAGGAACAAATACCATGTGAGATCTGCCACACAGCTGTATTAGCTGTACATTAAGTTATTGCACCACAATAAGCAGGATGGAAACAGCTTTCCTATGAAGCATCATAAATGCACATTGGCCATTGTGAAGCCAGTCCCACACACTTAAGATCTGAGAGAAATTGGGACTAAGTGTGGCAGAACAGATTTGTTCCTACTCCCCCCTGGTGCTCCATTACAACAGCTACCACACACAATTAGTTTCAGGCTGTCAGTGACCCAGCAAGAATATCTGGCCACTTATGTATTAATTATTTCACAAAGAGGATCATAAATATGAATTCATGCCCCAGATTTAAAGATTGCTTTTCTAATTACATAGATTATTCTTTTTTAAATGTAAGAATGAACATTTTGCATTGGAACATAGACAACACATTTTACTGTAGTATAAATTTTCTTCCAAGTGACATTTTTCACTCTGCAAAATTGTAATGGTGCATTGTGGGACAATAGCATAATGCAAGGAGACAAAGTCAAGCATATCATTTAAAAATACTATTCAGTGTGCAACTTTGCAGAAATTATGTATTTGCTTTAGAAATTCCATAAATCCAACCATAGGAAAGAGTCCAGATGTTTTAAGACCAATGCTAATTGTGTGTAAAACATCTTGTTCGTGTGTATCTTTATGTCTTTCACATGCAAACTTAATTAAATGAAGGGTGTGCATAAGTACAGGCATATGGCTAAAAAGGCCATATGAAAAAAAGCATAAAGCAGATGTTAACCTCTTTAAAATCATAAATTTGGAATTCAGGATTCTGCATTCCCCTCTAGCACCGCCACCCTAATCACAATTGGAGGATAGTGCCCACAACTACTGTTAGCCATGACAGTTATATGGAACTTCTATGCTTCATGCCAAATAAATAACTTCATGCCATGCCTTGCTTATATCACCAATGTATCTGACTGGTTGGTCACTGTAATACTAGACTACATGGACCTCAATTTGACCCAGCATGGCAGTCTTTCTGTTATGTTCAGATACACTCCTAATTATTTAAATTCACAGGGTACCAACATAAGTCCTATTTAGAGTTAATCCCATTCATTTGAATGGGTGTACTCTAAGTAGGACTTGCATTGGATTTTACCCACAGCGTGTCTTTTTTATGTATTTCCCCTGTCAATGTGGATTCCATGTAAACAGCATTTCTATTTATCTAAAAATAGTGGATGTGGGCAGATTGAAGTAATTCACTTCTTTCTATCTTTGATGGGATGATGAGAAGCAGCCAGTAGTGGCATACCAGTAGTTTAATGGATCAGACAGCAACAAGAAGTTCTTTATGCTGGAATGGACAACCCGGCATTAATCACCAAAATCTATATACTAGGGCACACAAACACTCAGAATTCTCCATGGACTGTATCCATTCTGCATTGCATCACTCACCATCCTGGAAATCCTGAATTTCGAGGGAATGAATTTTCCAACAGGCATAGGAACAAGTTAAAACAGTCTCCAGAGATAAAACCAAATTCCTAATTTCCAGTGAGTTGGAATAGTTCCCTCCAGTCAGCCTCCTTTTCGCTGCACCACTGGGAGTGGGGAGAGGAAACCTTGGATTCCTCATTTATATAACTGTTTCCTATTAAAAAGACTCAATCTCTGTAATGTGTCTTACCTTGTATTTTGAACCAAGAGCTATGTAACTACAGACCTAATGTTATAAGTCAATGGTTATGACTTTGTGTTTGCTTTGTTGGTTGAATAATTTTTTTTTAACCTGTTTCCTAATGTTCTCTGTCAAAATGACCAGAGCTCCATTTCCAACTAAAAAGAAAAACTTCCTATTCTGTAACTCAAACTTGTAAAATAATAATTTATACCACAAACTTAAAAGGGGTTAATAGTCATTCCCTCTGCCAGGAAACTCGGCTAACAGAAAAGTCTTGGCACTTTCCCTCATACTACAGTCCCAAGATTCTTTGGGGGAAGCCATAACAGTTAAACTAGTATAATACACCCAATACAAGTTTGTAGTGCAGATATGTCTATTTTGCAAAATGGAAGAAGAGGTCTATAGAAAATGCTTTCCAGTGTTATATACTTTTGCTCAGGGTGCTGACAAACAAGTGTTTTCGGCACCTACAACATCTCTTTAACAAACATAAACACAGGCCTTTCAATTGAGTGTTTGCTGCTTTGAAATCCCAAAGACCAAAATTTTATTGTTCTGTATTACATTCCCCAAAGTGTTTGGATATCCATGTTTACCACTTAGTTGTATAGAAAAAGTCCTTCAGAAACCATCAAGTCAACACTTGTACACTGTACAGACTCCTTTACACCACAGCTCTGCCCACTATGCAAAAAGTAATCTCACAGTCTCCATATATAGTCTATTATTTATTGTGTGTATATAGTTACAGTTTCCAGTGCTTGCCAAAATTTCTCTGGACTACATACAAAGCAAATTTTTTATACCAATACACATTATTGTTTCCTTCAGTTCAAGATTCTTCCACCCATCCCAACTCTTTTTTTCTCCCAAAAGACAGGGCCAATAACCCCCTGATTTTAATGCCTTATTTTTTGCACTTTTGAGTGATTTTATAGTGTTTGCAAATCATATTCCTTATAAACCTTCATGAACTGTTTACCTAGTAAAGGGCCAGAGTGGCAGAAACAAAGTGCTGACTGCTTTATTGCAGACAGTAATTCAAACACACCATTAATTCTGGCATTGTACTTTCAATGTTAGGCTTACTAGGCAATGCAGCTCCAGAATCAAAATAATGCAGTATAAATATGCTACACTGTCAACCACAAAAGTCAACAGAAGACTGCCCTCTTGATATATTGAACACAGTGGCTGGGAAAGAGTACAAAGGAAGGAGTTGTGCAAGGAAGTAATGAATAGAATGCAGAATAGTCACCTGTTCAGGGAACCCTTGTGCTGACCTCAGTTCACCCATAGGTTTTCAAGCCATGTTGAATCTATGCATGCTAGATGTGCAGAAGCTGTTGCTAAAGTCCCCAGATTTAGTAATACCTGAGATACGTTCTGCAGCCTCTCCAGGACTTATGTGGACTTGGGGCTTCTTCACATGGAGCTTTTATCCTGCTATCAAGATTGGTTATTCATGGAAGTTTGCAGGTCCTTTAGATGATGTTGTGAACCTCCATGACATCTCTCTCACCAAATGACCTTTATTACATTTTTTTAAAGATAGGAGATAATGAGCTCTTAAATTACAGCGCTTGAGTTCCTTCCGTGAAAAGAGGAAAAGCCGCAATAAGAGGAGTTAGACCATAGCACCATCTAGTGGGTGTGTAATGAAATATATGGAAGACTCAGATAAGGGGGGAAAGGGGGAGGAAACACGTATAAAGGGAGTCCGTCGTGATCCTGCATTTAAAACGAAAGCAGAAAGCCCCATTTTAAATGCAGAATTTTAGGCTGTTGTAGAGATGCTCTTGGTCACTGGAATCAGAGTGCATTTTCACAGAGTGTATTTTCATCCCCCTATCTGGGTAGCTTTGTGTTCTCTCTTTCACATACACACACAATGCCCCCCACCAAACAAACACAGCTGATGGGAATGCCTCTCCAAAGATGTGTGGTATGTAACATATGCACTGATGTCCGTGATAATGATAATCATGACATACCTAATGTGGTGACACAGAAACTCAGAAGGTGTATATCAGGATGGCTGGTGACATTCCTCAGGCAAATTATTTTAGAGCCAATTTGGTAGTTGCACTATTCTCTCCAAAGTATACCAGCAAAGTATTCTTTCCAGCAAGCTTTTTAGACTACTGAACTCACTCAAAGAAAGGAGCTTAAGAACTATCAATTGCAGTTTTGATGGACAAAACAATGAAAAACAATAACACAGGCAATGGAGAATAAATCCACAGGAGGACTGGAGGTGGGGACTGGGATTAGCTGTTTGGTGTTCTCAATGTCTAATTGTTAAGGGACTGTAAGACAGAATGCATCAGCTCTTAACTTATTTTATTTTCCTTTGAAGACTGGGCAACATAGTGGAACTGTAAGCTCTCCTATATAGAAGGCTATATACAGGAAACATTTAATTTTGATTTCAAATGAACTTTATAAGTAATTAGCCACTGAATTTATCTCTGTATTAATTTAAATTCCTGAAACAGAAAAAAAAAGTCAGCCATACCTTTCAGGGTATATGTTTAAATCATTCACTGCATAATAGCCCGTTTGCCCCAATGTGCTACTTGAAGGCTAAAGCAGTACAGCCAACAGGATTGATACATATAAACAGCAGGTCTCACTTGTCCTTTTCTCAGGAAAGGCTACCCAGCTGTTCATCTGATCAACACCAACAAGGTGTTTTTTGAAACCCTTTGGTACATTGCATAATAAGACAGTTAAATTTAATATAATTTGCTCATGTTCCTTGGAATTCAGATTATAAGGTATCTCTAAATCTCTTTTCTGGTTCCTGGTTGGCATCTGCACTCTGAGATTAGAGCAGATGGGATTGGGCTTTTAGGTGAATGAGGGTTTTGCAATCAAAGTGAATGAGGGTTTTGCAAGAGAAATGCTTGATGCAGATGGAACTTTGACAGACTACATCTTTTGAATCCAAATTCCAGTTTAGATTAGTCTATTAAGAATACAGGCTTCGACACATTTACCTAGGAGTAAGTCTCATTTAACTCAATGGGGCTTATTTTGAGTAGACATGCACAGAATTGTGCTGTAAAAATAAGTTAGTTTTTTAAAAATATACTTACTTTCAAGCTGCCTCTTCGTTCATACTGCCCTGCTATAGATTTGTTAAATGACAGCAACACAGCAATATGAATGTAAGATATAGGAAGGTGGTAGTAGTTACTGGTATACTTAATTATTTTGTTCTTTTAAGGAATTATAGGAAATCTTCAAAGAAAACCCAGGCAGCAGCAAATAAATTGTTGTTAACATCAAGCTTTGATTTGTATCCCTAACATCTTGGACATTATTCCATTACACTCTTACAAAATGCATTTGGCTTCTGCTTAGCTGTTAACATACAGTGCACCATCTGCTGACTAAAATGTATAAATACGGTCTTAAGTGGATTCCTAGAACTTACATCCAGCACTCAACAGCCACCTAATGTCTATGCAAGGAACAGCAAAGCGTTTATCAAGGAAGCTTTTGAAAGTTATTTTAATAACAAAGTTCCTGCCCGTATCATCAACAACGCCTGAGTCTCATGAACATGTTTAGGCACTTTTCAGAGTCTCGGGGTTAACTCTAGAGCCAGTGTGGTGCAGTAATTAGCCCTTTAGAGTGTTTAACATTGGCCAGGCACAGGGGCATTGCTAGGGTCTTAAAAGATCCAGAGCACAGGCCCATAACACAAATTTGCATATACACACACACACACACACACAAGTCTAAGCGCACGTCTAATATGTGTGTGTGTGCGTGCGTGTGTGTGGTGCATGCATACAGTGTGCTTGCGTGTGTGTACAGATTACATATATACATACATCAGAAGTGTGCACTGACCCCCCACCCCACTTCAACTCAGAGCCCAATTCAGCATTTTGGAAAACATCCCACTTCTGCTCGGGCCAATTTGTAGTCGGACCACTTCAGCTCAGCACCAAACCTGAGTCAATGTTTGGAAAAATGAATCTTTATGCTTCCTGTTGACTTGTTGTTGTTTAGTCGTTAAGTCGTGTCCGACTCTTCGTGACCCCATGGACCATAGCACGCCAGGCCTTCCTGTCCTCCACTCTCTCCCGGAGTGTGCTCAAGGTCATATTCATTGCATCGGTGATGCTATCTAGCCATCTCATCCTCTGCCGTCCCCTTCTCCTTTTGCCTTCAGTCTTTCCCAGCATCAGGGTCTTTTCCAGAGAGTTTTCTCTTCGCATTAGGTGGCCAAAATATTGGAGCTTCAGCTTCAGTATCTGTCCTTCCAATGAGCAGTCAGGGTTGATTTCCTTTAGGATGGACTGACTGGACCTCCTTGCAGTCCAGGGGACTCGTAAGAGTCTTCTCCAGCACCACAGTTCGAAAGCATCAATTCTTCGGCGCTCAGCCTTCCTTATAGTCCAGCTCTCACAGCCATACATTACTACTGGGAAAACCATAGCTTTGATTATGCGGACCTTTGTCGGCAAGGTGATGTCTCTGCTTCTCGCTATGCTGTCTAGGTTTGCCATAGCTTTCCTCCCAAGGAGCAAGCGTCTTTTAATTTCATGGCTGCGGTCACCGTCTGCGGTGATCTTGGAGCCCAAGAAAGTAAAATCTGTCACTGCTTCCATTTCTTCCCCTTCTATATGCCAGGAAGTGATGGGGCCAGATGCCATGATCTTCGTTTTTTTAATGTTGAGTTTCAAACCAGCTTTTGCACTTTCCTCTTTCACCCTCATTGAGAGGCTCTTTAGATCCTCTTCGCTTTCTGCCATTAGGGTGGTATCGTCTGCGTATCTGAGGTTGTTGATGATTCTCCTGGCAATCTTAATTCCGACCTGTGATTCATCCAATCCGGCGTTTCTCATGATGTACTCTGCATATAAGTTAAATAAGCAGGGTGACAATATGCAGCCTTGTCATACGCCTTTCCCAATTTTGAACCAATCGGTTGTTCCATGTCCGATTCTTAGTGTTGCTTCTTGACCCTCGTACAGATTTCTCAGGAGACAGGTAAGGTGGTCTGGTACTCCCATCACTTTAAGAATTTGCCACAGTTTGTTGTGATCCACACAATCAAAGGCTTTAGCGTAGTCAATGAAGCAGAAATAGACGTTTTTCTGGAATTCTCTTGCTTTCTCCATGATCCAGCGAAAGTTGGTGATGTGATCTCTAGTTCCTCTGCCTCTTCGGAACCCAGCTTGTACTTCCGGTAGTTCTCGGTTCACATACTACTGAAGCCTAGCTTGTAGGATTTTGAGTATAACCTTGCTGGCTTGTGAAATGAGCACAATTGTATGGTAGTTTGAACACTCTTTGGCATTGCCCTTGTTTGGAATTGGAATGTAAACTGACCTTTTCCAGTCTTGTAGCCATTGTTGAGTGTTCCAAATTTGTTGGCATATTGAGTGCAGCACTTTAACAGCATCATCTTTTAGGATTTTAAACAGCTCAGCTGGAATACTGTCATCTCTGCTAGCTTTGTTGTTACTAATGCTTCCTAAGGTCCACTTGACTTCACTCTCTAGGATGTCTGGCTCAAGTTCAGTAACCGCACTATCACGGCTATCAGGGACATTCAGATCTTTCCTGCGTAGTTCTGCTGTGTATTCTTTCCACCTCTTCTTAAGCTCATCTGCTTCTGTTAGGTCCCTGCCTTCTTTGTCCTTTATCATGCCCATCTTTGCACAAAACGTTCCCTTGAGATCTCCAATTTTCTTGAAGAGATCTCTAGTCTTTCCCATTCTGTTGTTTTCCTCGATTTCTTTGCATTGTTCATTTAAGAAGGCCTTCTTGTCTCTCCTTGCTATTCTCTGGAACTCTGCATTCAGTTGGATATATCTTCCCCCTTCTCCCTTGCTTTTTGCTTCCCTTCTTTCCTCAGCTACTTGTAAAGCCTCATCAGGCTTTGATCATACAAGACAGCCACTTTGCTTTCTTGCATTTCTTTTTCTTTGGGATGGATTGAGTTGCTGCCTCCTGAACAATGTTACGGACCTCCGTCCATAGTTCCTCAGGCACTCTATCAGGTCTAATCCCTGAAATCTATTCCTCACCTCCACTGTATATCCATAAGGGATATGATTGAGGTCATACCTGACTGATTTAGTGGTTTTCCCTACGTTCTTCAATTTAAGCCAAAATTTTGCAATAAGAAGCTCATGATCTGAGCCACAGTCAGCTCCAGGTCTTGTTTTGACTGACTGTATAGAGCTTCTCCATCTTTGGCTGCAAAGGACATAATCAATCTGATTTCGATATTGACCATCTGGTGATGTCCATGTGTAGAGTTGCCTCTTGTGATGTTGGAAAAAAGTGTTTGCTATGATCAGTGTGTTCTCTTGGCAAAACTCTATTAGCCTTTGTCCTGATTCATTTTGTACACCAAGGACATGCCTGCCTGTTATCCCGGTGATTTCTTGACTTCCTACTTTAGCATTCCAATTCCCTATGATGAAGAGGACATCTTTTTTTGGTGTTAGTTCTAGAAGGTGTTGTAGGTCTTCATAGAACCGATCAACCTCAGCTTCTTCGGCTTCAGTGGTTGGGGCATAGACTTGCATTACTGTGATGTTGACTGGTTTGCCTTGGATTCGTACTGAGATCATTCTATCGTTTTTGAGATTGTACCCCAGTACTGCTTTTCCCACCCTTTTGTTGACTATGAGTGCTACTCCATTTCTTCTAAGGGATTCTTGCCCACAATAGTAGATATGATGGTCACCTGAATTAAATTTGCCCATGCTTGTCCATTTTAGTTCGCTGGTTCCCAAGATGTTGATGTTCAATCTTGCCATCTCATGTTTGACCACCTCCAGCTTACCTTGATTCATTGATCTGACATTCCAGGTTCCTAAACAATATTGTTCTTTACAGCATCGGATTTTCTTTTCACCACCAGACACATCCACAGCTGAGTGTCCTTTTAGCTTTGGCCCAGCCGCTTCACTCTTTCTGGCGCTACTTGGAAATACTCTCTGCCCTTCCCCAGTAATTAGGAAAAAAAACTAACTTTTTTCTCTTCATCAGAACTGGATAATTTCAGGCATAGTAGCCCCGAGAAGGGGATTACACCTGCCCAATGTCAGAAAAATAGGTGCAGGGTTTATATTTTGATTTTCTTTTAAAGGGAACTGCCAATAACGTTTTAACTCCTTGGAAGAATTGGATAAAAATTTCAGGATTCATTGCCCCATCAGAGGAGATGTTTACCAGCAGGGGAACATGGGAACATGGGTGGGAAGGTGCTATTGCACTCATGTCCTGCTTGTGGGTTTCCAGTGGGCATCTGGTTGGCCACTGTGTGAACAGAATGCTGGCCTAGAAGCACCTTGGTGTGATGCAGAACTGCTGTTCTTATGTTCTTAAGTAGAGATTGCATCTGAGCATGTGCAGAATGTTCTTCTTTCACCACTGTGCACTTGCATTCTCCCCCTACCAATTCTATCCCCCTCCATGCAACCATCCTTCCTCATCCTACCATCCTCCAGCAACTTTTCATAAAAACAGATGTCTTGTTTCATGCAACTCCTCTCTATGCACAAGCTTTCATTGTATCATCCTCCCCATAACTTCATTTGTGCCAAGACTTCACCAGGATTTAGCCAATGAGTCTGTTTTCAAAACTAGGGCTCAGTTATGGAGAAACTCTGAGCATACACTAAGTGCCTTTCCCTCACCACTGAAGCTAGAGTTAATGCAACCCCCCCCCCCCAAACGACAAAACATGCATAGGACTGAGCTGAAAGGGTAGTCAATTCATTAGAAAGAATTGGGTAGGCACTGTATTAAGCCTGCAGTACCATGCTCACAACTCAGGACTTATTTCTGAGTAAACATGCAGAACATCAAGGTGCAAACCTCCCTGCAAAAGTAACTTGTGCTGGAATCCTATGCACACTTTCCTGAGGGTAAGCCTCATTAAACATAATGGGGCTTCGCAGTAGGCATACATAGGATTGCATAAATTAGCAATATTTATCTACCCTCCACTTAAAAAACAAACCCAAAACTCCTATTTTTATTAAAGCTTTCTGTTCAGAGGAACACAGGAAGCTGCCTTGTACTGAGTCAGACCCTGGGACCATCTAGCACAGTATTGTTGACACTGACTGGCAGCAGCGGCTCTCCAGGGTTTCAGGCAGGATTCTTTCCTAGTCCTACCTGGAGATGCTGGGGATTGAACCTGGGACCTCTGCATGCCAAGCATGTGCTCCACCACTGAGCTACAGCCCTTCCTATTGCTGGATAATGGCAACTGACAAACAAAACAGCCCCAGTTTTGTTTCTCTGCAACCATGTGAACCCACTTTTCTCAAAGGCTTGAGTGAGGAGAAGGAGAAAAACCAACCCTCTTGTCTGTTTGTATAAAGTCAAATACAGTTCAGAACTTCTCTTGCCCACTGAAGAGAATTCTCTTTAAGAATTCCCCAAGATATGCTCTGGGTAGAATAAAGAAGAGAAAGAAAGAACAGGATAGGGGAGGGAAGAAGAAAAGACGAATGGTGACTGGAAATGTGTGCGGGGGTAGGGGGTAGAGAGAATTTCCTAAGCCAAGTGGCTCCTTTCAGAGAGGTAGTACTTCAGAGGAATTTAGGAGGCTGTGGAGGGTTTGTAAGGATTGCACATACTTAAATGAACTTTATGAAGTGAGGTGGCTGAGGGCTTTTTCTAGCTTTTTTAAAACTGTAGACCCTATTTAAAAGCCCCAGCAGTTTCTTGATCATGATGCCACATAGTCCTAACCCTTCCTTTGGGATAATTTGAGTCCTACAGCTATTTAGGAGAAATTAAAGTGGAGGGGGGGAAAGAAGTTTGTGGAGGCTGATTGGATCCTTTTCTGTACTGAAGCTACTAAACTTCTGCAGAAGCCAAAGTTCGAGGCAGTAAAATCTGATGCTGTATGTAATACCAGTATTTCACATGGAGCTCTTTCTTCCCTTCTTTCTCTCTCTTCAAAATTTCATTGTAGGCAAGCTCACAACAGCAGACATGTAAGAGCAGAAAAGAAAAGCAGGGGGAGAGAAGTTTTTTGCACCTCAGAAAAACCCTACACCAGAGATTAGGGATAGTGACCTCCTAACCGTCACCTTAAACACCTTCTGATTAGGATCTCTAATCCCCTGGGTGACTTGACAGTTTTTACTTTTTGTTTTAGACTTTGAGAAAAGGAAACTTTACGCATGGCTAGCGCAAAAGCCGCTGGACCTAACTGTCTGAAATTTGGCAGGCTCAGTCATCTCTGTAGGGGCTTCCAGGTCCCCAAATTCCATGCACATATGTGGAAGCACACAAAAAAATATAGCTCTTTGCTTTGACACATTTTCTTGAAAATAGCGAACTTTACCTGTGACTAGCACAAAAGTCACTGAACATAAGCGCCTGAAATTTGGCAGGTTCCATCAGCTCCATAGGGGCTGCCAGATTTACAAATTCCATACACTTATGTAGGGATGTCAGAGAATTCTGCCATGGACTCCAGTAAGTCCCCTGGAATCTGTGGCAGAATGGCCTCCCCCCCCCCCCGCCACCCCGTGGAATTCTCCCAGGACGGAGTGTACCTGGCGGCGGCTCCGGCAGCGGCGGATTCGGTGAGTCCGGCTGGTCTCTCGGCCACTGCAAGGCTGCTGCAGCTGCAAATGGCGGCCGTCATAGCGGCCGCCATTTACGTGGCTGCCTTTCTTCATGATAGGCTACATAAATACTTACGTAGCCTATCACGACAAAGAGCAGGGGGGCAAATGGTGGCCGCTACGCCATTTGCGCCCCTGCTTTTTGCGTGGCTGCCTTTTGTTGTGATAGGCTACGTAAATACTTACGTAGCCTATGACGGCTTGGCAGCCATGCAAATGGTGGCCGGCATAGTGGCCGCCATATGTGGCCACAGCAGCCCGGCAGCGGCTGGAATTCCAGCAGCAGCTGGCCCCGGCTGGCAGCTCTGCGGAGTTGCCGCGGAGTGGAGCCGGCCATGGAGGATTCCAGGGGGAGGGACAGAGTGCCTCCCCCCCACTGCGGATGCTCCGGAACGGAGCCAGGCAAGTGTTTCATACATCCCTACACTTTTGTGAAAGAACAAAGAAATTATAGCTCTTTGCTTTGACACATTTTCTTGGAAAAAGCAAATTTTACCTGTGGCTAGCACAAAAGCCACTATGCCTAACTGTCTGAAATTTGGCAGGCTCAGTCATCTCTATGGGGGCTGGCAGGTCCCCAAATTCCATGCATGTAGGTGGAAGCACAAAAAAAATATAGCCCTTTGCTTTGACAGATTTTCTTGAAAATAGCAAATTTTACCTGTGACTAGCACAAAACCACTGGGCCTAACTGCCTGAAATTTGGCAGATTGAATCAGTTCCATGGGGGCTACCAAGCCTCCAAAATCCATGTATTTATCATACAAACTAAAAAAGATATGGCCGTTTTTGTTTTCCAATGAAAGTCAATGGGAAAATGTAAAAAAAAAAGGGCAATTAGGACAGCTCAAAAGATCCAGGGCACAGCTCAAAAAAAGATCCGGGGCCCATACCCACGTGGGCCCTTCTCTAACAACACCCCTGGCCAGGCAAATCAGAATTCAAGCCCTCACTCAGCCATGATGTTCATTGGGTAACTGAGGACAGTCACTCTCTCACTCTCTTACTCTAACCTATACCATAGTTTTGTTGTGCAGATAAAAATTGGGTAATCCAAGGGAAGCCCCTTAACTTCCTCATTAAAAGAATGGTGATTAACAAAATGAAATCAACAACAACTATACATTCAGCTATACAAAGACTCAGTACTATGAGGAGGCTTTTCATAATTCTGTCAAAGAAGCCTTCCTTTATTTGAATGTTCAGCTGTTCAGTTTCAAAGTACACAGATCGAGATATTTATTCTGTAACACTCTGCATCACAAATGATTTTTGCTAATTTGTCCTTCCCCCTGCAGCCTGTGAAAGCTGCTCTGGAGGGTATGGGGACCCTCCCGAACAGTGGAATTGCCTCCCTCACCCCTCACCCTGCATCTTGGTTCTTCTGTTCACAGAAGAGCAAGGTTGGATCCAACCCCATTGTTCTACATTACGTTTTGGTTGGTGGGGATAGATATTTGTTATATTTGCATAGTGTGGAGAAAATAGAGAGAGAGGAACCCTTTCTCCCTTTTCCATAATACTAAAATTGATGGTCACCCAATGAAACTGATTCAACACAGGAGAAAATATTATTTTTCCACACAACACATAATCTATGGAATTCTCTGTCACAAGATGGGATCGGGCAAATTCACGAAGGACAGATGTATCAAAAACTATTAGCCATGATAGCTACCTCCAGCTGGGGATGACGTAGGGTGGAAACAGGGAAGGGCTATTCTTATCACGCCCTGCTTGTGAACTTCCTGATTGGCTACTGTATGAAACAGGGTGCTGGTCTAGAGACCTTTGGTCTTCTCCTGTAGGGCTCTTTTTACCCTGCCCTTTCTCCCAAAAGTTCATGGCAGAATATGTAAAACTCTCTGGTGTCAGCTCAAAGCCCCCCACCTGCTCAGCTTTAGAGCTGGTGATGAAACCTTCAGATCACCCTCTTGCTCCCCATACCCAAATAAACGAACACAAAAATGCAGATTAAATGGGATGTACAGTAAGGGCCAGAAATATTGGAACTAGGATAACTGTTTTGGCAGTTGGCCTCTGTACACCACCACAGTGAAGTTGAAAGGAAACACACCCAGATGGGAGCCAAGTCAGGACTTTCAGCTGTAATTCAAGGGGTTTGACAAAAGTGGGGCACTAACCATTCAGGAAGTACAGCCAGTGGCATACACACACACCCATCGTTGGTGGCTCATAAGTAATGGAACAAACCAACATCATTTCAAACTTAAGGATCGCCTTTAATACCTGGATGAAAGTCCTTTGCAGTCAAGGACTGCCTGAAGTCTGGAACCCATGGACATGACCGAATGCTGAGTTTCCTCCCTCAAGATGCTTTGCCAGGCCTTTACTGCAGCTGCTTTCAGCTGCTGCTTGTTTGTGGGTCTTTCTGCCTTCAGTCTTGTCTTCAGTAAGTGAAAAGCATGCTCTATTGCGCTGAGATCAGGTGACTGACTTGGCCATTGAGGAACATCCCACTGCTTTGCCTTGAGAAGCTCTTGGGTAGCTTTTGCTGTATGTTTTGGGTCATTATCCATCTGCAGTATGAAGCGGCATCCTATCAGTTTGGCAGCATTCGGCTGAATCTGAGTAGAAAGTATAGCCCTATACACTTCAGAACTCATCCTGCTGCTTTGATCAGCAGTCAGGTCATCAATAAACACCAGTGACCTGGTTCCATTGGCAGCCATACATGCCCATGCCATAACCCTGCCTCCACCATGTTTGACAGATGATGTGGTAAGCGTTGGATCATGAGCTGTTCCTTTCCTTCTCCATACTTTCCTCTTCCCATCTGGTTTCATCAGTCCAAAGAATCCTATTCCAGAACTGGGCAGGCTTTTTTAGGTGTTTGCTGGCAAAGGCCTTTCGGTTCTTGAGTGTTACCAGTGGTTTGCACCTTGTTGTGAAGCCTCTGTATTTACATTCATAAAGCCATCTCTTGACTGTAGATGTTGACAATGACATGCCTACCTCCTCAATAGTGTTCTTGACCTGGCTAGATGTTGTGAAAGGGTTCCTCTTCACCATGAGCAGAATTCTGCGGTCATCCCCTTTAGTTGTCTTCCGTGGTCTTCCAGGCCTTTTGCTGTTGCTGAGCTTGCCATTAATTCCTTCTTTTTCAGGATGTTCCAAACTGCTGTATTGGCTACTCCCAATGTTTTTGCTATCTCTCTGATGGGTTTATTTTGTTTCCTCAGCCTAATGATGGCCTCCTTCGCTCGCATGGACACCTCTTTGGACCTCATGTTGGGAGTTCCAGTGAACAGCTACCAAATGCAAATGTACCACTCAGAACCACCTCCAGGCCTTTCATCTGCTTGATTGGTCATGGGGTACCCAGGAAACAGGACACACCTGGCCATGCAGCTGCTTGTCAGCCATTCGTTCCATTACTTATGAGCCCCTAACGATGGGTGTGTGTGCATGTCACTGGCTGTACTTCCTGAATGGTTAGTGCTCCACTTTTGTCACACCCCTTGCATTACAGCTGAAAGTCCTGACTTGGCTCCCATCTGGGTGTGTTTCCTTTCAACTGCAATGCGGTGGTGTACAGAGGCCAACTGCCAAAACAGTTATCCTTGTTCCAATATTTCTGGCCCTGACTGTATTTGAGAAATTATCCCCTCAATCCATACACTCACATTTTCAGCCATAAACATGCATTTCTACTCCCTTTCCAACACACACACCTAAACATACATACTTGGAAGGATATCCTATTGATTTAATGGAATTACATAATACACTGAGGAGAACATAAGGCTGCAATCCTAACAACACATACTTGAAAGTTATGTCATTGAAATCAGTGGCACCTACTGCCAAGTAAATCCTGATAGGATGGAGGCATTGTGGGTTCCCAGGTCCAGGAAACTGGACTCATTGGAAGGTGGTCCAGGGGGTTGGACTTGATGGTCTTATACACTCCTTCCAACCCTACTATTCTATGATTCTCTGAAGTTGGGGTACCATCTGTTCTGAAGCAGGTATGCAGCTTGGGGGTGCTCCTGGATCCAACAGAGTCACTTGAGGCCTGTGGGGTCTTGGGGGCTCAGAGCACCTTTTGCGAGATTCAGCTGGCTCATCAGCTGCAGCGTTCCTGGACAGGGATAGCCTGGCTACAGTGATGCTGGCGCTATCCAGTTCCCTTCTGCAACTTCGACTCCCTCCTGCCATTCAACTTCTAACATATTATCCCTCCGACCTATCATTCCCCTTCCCACATAACTAAAATGATAATCACTGCCATTTTACCCACTACACAAACTTTGTAGTTTTACCCATCACTATTATGTCCAGAACAATCTGACAACATCAAATATTTTGTTCATGTGTACCATACCAGGTAGTAGATCAGATTATGCAGCATAGACTAGAAAATAATATCGGCACTCTCTCCCCTGACCCATTTGAAAAAAAAGAAAGAAACGTAGATATTAAAATATTATATAATGGATTTATATAATATTGCGATGCAATCAATTGTTGGCATATTATGTGTTAATAAACATCTCAACAGAAAGAACTGCACAGCCAGGGAAGCTCTGAGCTTTCCCCTTCTCTGCCAGGGGGAGGGCCACAGATCAGTAGCAGAGCACATGTGTGTAGATCAGAGCTGGGCAACTTGTGGCTCTCCAGATATTTTGGCCTACAACTCCCATTGGCCCTAGGCAGCATGGCCAAAGGTTGGGGATGATGGGAGTTGTAGGCCAAAATATCTGGAGGGGCCCAAGTTGCCCACCCCTAGTGTAGATGAATGTATAGTTGTTATTATGCTTCCTTCCCAGCTTGGTACTCTGGATCGCTGCTGCAAAATAGATAACACTGTGATAAGTGGACCATACAGCTGATATGCAGATAAGCGCACCCACAAATGTGCATTATCATAGTGGGTTTAAAAAAAAAAAAAGTATGCTGTTAAATAACATGCTATCAAATAGCCAAGGTTACTGAGATACATCTCAATGCATGCTGGAAACAATTTCCATGCAGAGAGGGAAAGACCAAAACTGCCCTTCAAAGCAAACTTGCCATGAAACCTACAGCACAATTCTATGCATGTCTACTCAGAAATAAGCCTCACTGAGTTTAATGGGAATTACTCCCAGGTTAGTGTGTATAGGACTGCAACCTTAATCTCTGAAAAATGTACTTAGGGCTCAGCATTAACCACATCTGCATAACAGATTACACAAACTTTATAAGAGAAACCATCTAAAATCTTATTTTCTGTTACTGGTTTGTCATTTGATTTGAATCCACAGCCAAGGAATAGCATAGGACAAGGACAGCCACAGGATATGTTGTTTTTTGGGAACCGACCTCCCCCCACTTCCATGCCGCAGAACAGCCCCGTCCTCTGCGCTTGCAAGAGGAGCATGGAGTGGTGAAAAAGGGGTGTGGCTGGGGATGTTCCAGGATGGGAAGAGCGTAACTGCCTGAATGACACATCTTATGTGTCGTACAGCAGCCTCCTTCCCTGCCCTGTGCTCCTGCAGCTAGACAGCCGCAATCAGTTGTCTAGCTGAAAAAGCAGGGCAGGAGAAGCGCGGAGGGAACGATCCCCTCCATGCTTCTCTTGCCCTGCTTTGGATAGGCAGTCACCTCTGAGTTTGGAGGCGGCCACCTATCTAGATAGGATTGCTCCCTAAATTACTGTTTAAAAATCTTAAAATAATAACAGTGATAATAATTCAAAGTAATAAATACTCACCTTCAATGTTCTGTGGGCCTACTAGATTCATCGCTTGGTGTGCTGGATATTCAACTCTGGGTCTAGCAATGCCCAGTTGCTCCATTACCCCATGTAGAAGTCTCTGGATATCAGCTTCAGAAACTCTATCTGGGCTCCTAGGACTGTGACTAAATGCCAGCGCTAATCTAAAGGCCAGCAGAAGTAACACGCTGCTGCAAAGCAAGGCTGAAGTCATGGTGTCGTCAGTCTGTATTCTGCAACCTGTGCCAATATAATAAAGAAATAAAGTAATGAGGTATGAAATACCACATGCTCCACCCACCCTTTTTTTTCAAGGGAACTGGTCAGCTTCTATGGGCAAATTAATAAACTAATTTCTCAAAGGCAAGGCTGGGATTGTGAGAGAAAATGTGTGGCTTATGCATATGGCGTTCAATGGGTCTTAGTCCCAGATAAATGGGTGGAGGATTAGGGTACTACGACTTCCATGTAGGAGATTCCATGTAGGAAAAATAATGAATTTCCATGTAGGAAATTCATTATTTTTGAGAAAAAGAACAAACAGTCAAGTTGTTCCATTAGGATTCCATATTGGTATGCTCAAATAAAGCCTTTATTAGGACTAATGAAAAATCATAAAGTAGCGTGCAAGCTTTTGAGTTTACCTAATCTCTTCTTTAATCTTTATGTTAAGCAAAAGAGAAAAAGAAAAAAAAAGTGTGGAGCTGAATAACAACACAATGCATATTTACTCAGAAGTAAGCCCAACTGCATTCAATGGGGCTTACTCTCAGGTAAGTGTGCATAAGATTGCAGCCTTAAAAAAAAGTTCCTGGCCATGAAGCAGCCTTTAAATTAATTATTCTCCATAATGTTGATTAACTATGATTTTTAGATAGAATTTTAAGTGTGGCAATAGCCTCACAAATTCTTCATAACCTTCAAGACAACCATTTGAACGAAAGATGATAGATCCCTTTGAGAACAGTGGCTGACAGATGAAGGCCCAGCTCCAGATTTCAGGGGGTCCTCCTAGGCATGCAGCCCTTGGTGGGTCCCCCAGCACCTGCTGCCACATGACCCTCCCACCATCCATGTTACTGCTAGAGCAGCCAGCCTCCTCCTCATGCTTGGGAGCAAGTGGGCTTCCCTCATGGTGGCACTAATGGGCTGGGAGCCAACCAGCCATTGGGCTCTCAACCCATCAGAGTGCTGCCGCTGCTGCCAGTAAGCCCGATCAAGGGCGAGTGTGAGGGAGAGGGACAGCTGCCTGCCTCCCCCTTGTGTGCTTGCAGATGCATGAGGGTGAGACTGGAGGCTGCAACACTGCCAGTATCCAAGAGGTGGTGGGCACTGGGGGGCAAATAAGGCATTAGCTCCAGTGGGCCCTAACAGGGTGTGGGGCCCTGGCAAATGCCCCAGTATGCCAAGGCAGATTCATCCAAAATGCATTTTGGATAAACAAAAATATATGAGATTTGTTGGGAAAGTCCAGGCCTAAGAGACCTCAAAAGGAGCAGGATATGTGCCAAATGCACTTTCCTTCATACTTAAAAAAAAAATTATTACAATTGTAGAACACATTTTTAAAGAATATTCTGCTTCTTGTTTCATTATTTGATATAACATATATATACAGAAATTCAAAAATTCAGATTCCCAATAATATAGAAAAGCATCCACAGACATCTGGAGAGCCAAAAGTTGCCCACCCCCACCATAGGAGGATCCAATCTGCACAGTGGGATTGCAAGGCAAACAATCCTGCAAGCCTCAAAAGTCAGGTTCAACCATGGGCTTACATGAATCACAAGACAAGGGGATACTAGTGATAATAATCTTGTGGGAAAGAAATAGCCAAATAAAAAAGGTTGACTTAGGGCACAATCCCATGCAGGTTTAGACAGAGAAAATGCCTACAATTACCAGCATTCCCCAGCCAGCTATGCTGGCTGGGGGCATGCCGGGAATTGTAGGCCTTTTTTTCTGTCTAAACCTGCATAGGATCGTCTAAACTCCTTAGAAATTTAAATTTAGCTCCGAACACTTTATGATGAACTCTGCACTCTAGCTGTTGCATTGCACCGGTTCTCTCTTTCCATCTACCAGGATTTCAAATTGGGTCCCTAATCCACTTTAAGGAGGTTTAAATCCAACTTCAGTGCCTTTTCAATCATACGACGACATTCTGCAATGCTGTGGATTTGATTTGGAAGGCCTTGAAAAGAGAACGTTTGCAATATAACTGCATGTGTTGTTTATTTCATTCAAGAGAATGGACCCTGTCATGTCTAACATATATAACAAATATTCACATCACTCCTCCCCTCTCTCTCATTACTCTGGAGCACAAAATCTCTGTTTATTCCCATCAGAGAGGATTCTCCAAATGGTTGAAGAGATTAAGCAAACAATCCAACAAATCACCAGTTCCCATTACTCCTAATATTAACAGAATGTGAACATCCCATTTCCCTTTCATATTTCCCCAGCAAATCCTATAGATGTTTGTTTATTCGGTTCAATTAGTCTTCCAGCACACTCCTATACATGTCTACTCACAAATAAGTACCACTGAGTTCAATGCAGTTTATCCCACGTAAGGGAGCCTTATACTCCCAAGTAAGTGTGCTCAAAATCCAAGCCGAAATTTAATTTTCTCCCAGTGCATACTGGGAAGATCCGCCATACTAAACACAGCATATGCAGCATTATGATTATTCCAAAGCAAAATGAGGGCAACACGTTAAAACGAATGGCAGAGAATGGCCAACTAAAGTATTCTCCGACATTCGTTTTAGTATGTCCCCAAAACGGGTTTGTAGGCGTCAAAAATTAAAATATAATCTTATTCCCTCCCAGTTAAGGGGTTTCAGTACGAGCTTCTTCTCTTCCCATTTCCCCTCAAGATAGCAAAAATAATACACGAACAGCAACAACCCCAGCACAAAAGCGGTAGGAGATAGCCAAAAAGAAAGGCGGTCGTGGGGGTGGTCCTTGCCCCTGTATCCGGCTCCTCCCTGCTTTAGAGATGGGGCTCGACGAGAAAGCCCCACAGAACTCCCCTGTGCCGTCTCTACGCCTGCAACCGGCTCTATCCTCTCTCTCTCTCTCTATATATATATATATAACCGAGGTATTTGCAATTATAGCGAAAACAAAGAATAGAAGGGGAAAAGCAACCGTCCATATTCTATTAAATATGTCGGCCTTTTATCGTAAAAAAAAAGAAAAGAAAAAAGCCGAGGCACATGATTATTATTAATAATGATAACAACGAGGATGATTTGTATTAGGTCTGCTCGTGCCAGCCCTGGAGCCCTCTCCATCGTCACAGCGCTACTGCTGTTCCGTCTTGGCTTCCCACCCTGTGGCCTCCGCTGCACTCCACCGCCCGCCCGGTGCCCCGACGCAGGTCTCCCCAGGAAGAACCGTCCCCGCTCTCCAGAGCACCCCCTCGCCCCGCCCCGGCGCCTCGCTTTCTTGGCTTTCGGTCCCCGCTCAGCCTTGCCGGCGGGTCTGAGTCGGATTCCCCTTCTCCGAGCCGCCGCACTCACCGCCGAGAGCGAAGCCGACGGCCGCGCGCTCTCCTCCGTGTGGCGCAGGGCAGCGCCGCGGCTCCGAGCGTCGCTTGCTTGGCGGGGCTGGCGGAGGCTGCCCGTGTGCACAGTCAGCGCGATGAGTCGATCACGCGCTGGGGGAGCAGCTCCTCAGCCGCCTCCCTCCTCTTCCCGTGGCAGGTGCGTGGACGGACGCCAGGCGTCCCGGAGGCAGACGCGAGCCCCGGCAGATGGGCTTTTCGCTCCCATTGCGCACGCTGGGCCGGAGATAAGAGAAGAACCCGAGGCGCTGGGCCCCGAGTCGGGGCGCGTCGCTAGTGTGTGCGTGTGCTAATCTTCCTTCAGCGGATTCCCGACTGATCGTTTGAACAGAGATGCATTCCAATTTCTGGAGGGCCTCAGGTTTAGAGGAAGAGCAGGAAACAGTGTGAGAGAACTGATTTACACGTGTATGGAGAGTGGGCCACGGTGTGTGTATGTGGTCTACTGAGACCCCCCCCTCCTTTCCAGTCACGTATAAATCAGTTCTCTCACATTGTCGTCTTGCTGTTCCTCTAAAGCAGGGGTGGGGTGGGGTGGAAACGGTCCTCTAGATGTTGGAGCCTTATCTCCCATCAACCCCAACCAATATGCCCAGTGATGAGTTGTTGTCCAGCAACCTCTGAAGGGCCACAGGTGCCTCATCCCTGCAATACAGGAGCTCAGGACTCCCCCCCCCCCCAATCCATTTTATCCTCGGAGGTAGGTTAAGCCACCTGGGAGATGGTGACTGGTCCAAGCTACTCAATAAGCATCAGAGCTGAGTGTGGATTTGAACCTTGAACAAGTCCTACTCTGATGTTCTGATCCAGGGGTGTCAAACCTCTTTCTGCCTGAGGGCTGAATTAAATTTCAGAGAAGCTTTGGGAGCTGCCACCAGGAAGTGGTGGGCAGGACCAAGCAAATGCTGAGAAATCACCAAATGACTAACAGTGGGGGAACCCCAAGGGTCAGTTCGGGACCCCAGGTTGACCAGATTTGGTTCATGGGCCTGAAGTTCAACACCCCTGCTCTAATCACTATTGTGGCTGCAATCTTATGCACTGGAAGTAAGCCAAATTGAAATCAATGGGTATTACTTCTGAGTAGACACATAGAGGATTGCACTGTATATCTGGAAATCTGTGACCCCATTGAAGCACAAGAGTATCAAGGTAAAACACATACAGTTAAGAAAGAATTGTGTCATACTGAGGTATGTTGCATTAGTGATAGGGAAAGAATCATGTTTTTCCTTTTGTGGGACTATGGAGAAAACAACCACTATTTGCAAACCTGGGACAAGTGAACACTTGGAGTCCATTCCAGTGACAGTCTAAGGGCAAACTGATGGTTCAAAACCCCATTTTGGCTCCAAGGATGATCTCACGGGGAGTCCATTTACATAGCCCTTCCTTGTGTTCCCTCCAAGTTAATGAATGTACTGTAGCGAAGCAGACTGTTGATCCAAAGGGAACTGTATATTTATTCTCAGGGTGGAAATGTGTGAAAATAAATCTCATTGCCCTGAGGGGGAAACCTGTAACTTTTTATGAGGCAGTGGTGGTAGCTCAACGTGGGTGCAAAGCTACCTGCCTGTTCCCAGCAAGATCTGTCATCCTTGCTTGATCTAGAGCTGGAAGGGCTGAGAGAAGAAACAGAGATGAGAAAGAAAGTTTCCACAGCGCGCTGGATTGATTTAAATCAGAAAATTGCCAATTTAATTTACAGGTAAACAGTATTCTAAAAACAGACTATTGACACTGTTTTATTCTTAGAGCTGCGTCTTGCATCTCTTGCACACTGCATACATTTTCCACGCTTTACCTATACAGCAAATTTCTTTAAAATATAGGGCTGTTTTTATGGCCAGCAGCCATGTCAGTTTGGAGGTTAAGGCTGCAATCCTGTACAAATGTATATGGGAGCAAATACCATTTATCTCATTGGGATGTACTTCTGAGTAGACATGTATGGGATTGCACTGTTAAGTATGGGAACATACATTACAATATATTACACACTGGACTATTTTGTCATCTTTCCAATGTTGCTCTTTTGTTTCACTCTGCCTTGGTCCAAACCCATCCTCAAAGAAACTGACACAAACAAAATACTTATAACGGATTGGTAGAAGTAAGGTCTGATAGTTACAGGGCAGACTAGCAGTTTATTTTCATGAGATGAAAATAGAATGCTTATATTTGGTAGGTTGTGTATAAATATTGACATTTGAAAAATGTTCAAATTGGTTGTTCATTTACATAGAAATGCTCCTTTAACTCATATCAGACAGAGGCATCCATTCAGTCTACAGATTAACTTTAGGGCAAACGGGTTTATATCTGGATATCTTAGGGTGCAATCCTATTGAGCTAGTCTGCAGCCTCCTAAGTCAGAGGCTACCGAGTACCCAGTGCAGGACAGCTGGGGCATGGAGGCAATCCCTGCCTCCATGCTCCAGCTTATCTCCTTTCAGGATGTCCATAGCTTATTAATTTGTTCTGGCTCATCAGCAGTAGCTTATCTGCATTTGGGCTCAATTCCAGGTGTTAGTTACTACCTTTAAAGCAATAAAAAGTTTAGCCCTGTATAACGTAGCAATCCCATCATGCCATGTGTCCCTCACTATTTGCTGCTGTCACCTGATGCTTTTCTTGCTCTGTGACTTTCTCAATGTACAGACAAGGGTTTGCAGAAATGTTGGTACCCACTTTGTAGTCCTAAACAGGTTCATTAAGCTCCTTGAAAGCAAATGTATCTTTGAGGAAGGTTATAGAAGTGTGATTAATAAAATAATAACAGTACTTTTATAAAGCCAGGCCTTTTCAGCATTAACTGGATGTGCTAATATCCTTTTTTAAGGAGGCATCAGATGTACAAGCCTAATAAAATTTAGAATGGGTCACTAGCAAGAACCATGCACAATATAGAAAAAATAAGCTTTATTGTTTTGGAAATAAGAGTTTTTAGCACTCCTATCACATATCAAGGTACACAGAAGCTAAAAAAAATCAGTTTCAAGTGTAAATAATTTAGACACTGAAAAACAAATATGAACAGTTTCAATATTACAGCAGAGTGATCTAAATACCTGTGCAAATGAACAGTATGGCTTTATACAGTTTGCTTGATTTCAGTGACACAATCAACACACTTTTGTTTTGAATCATTCAATTTGCTGTATCACATTACTCTAAAAAAAATTAAAGACTTGCAAGTTCTTTTGTGTCACCCACCCTCGCTCCTCCCCAAGTATGCAACATATAAAATAAGACACATCCAGCAACCTTGGAATATTCTACCATATATTGTGCGAGGAGCTTCAGTGTGCATTCACCTATAATTATATAGTTGCTTACTTAGAAAAATGGTTAAATGTGCCTACGATTTTATTTGATGGCCATTTGTTTGAATCAACAAAAAATGCACATCCTATCTCAGAAGTACAGATGCTGCTAGTTTTTAAAATAGTTGCTGTTGCCTTACAGGAAGTTGTGCACCAATGCCAAACACAAATCCTATGATCACTTGAATGTTGCAAGAAAAGTGGCTATTTTGCCAAATTCAAGGTTTGCAAGTACTAGTATTATACCTTGCAAATGAGGACTGCACTTCCTTACAAATGCAAATTTTAAAACTTTCCGTTCTCTAGAAGATCAGCTAGAAATCGATTTCTTGTAATTTTTTAAATCTGAGTTAACAGTAGCTACCAGCACTTGCAAGTCCCACACCCCTAAAATCCAGTCAAAACATAAAAACAAATATGACTGAACCACAAGATAAACACTACCCAACAGAATTTACTTATTCAAGTTTCAGTCACAATCAACATTTCCACCAAATTGAAGACAGACCCATTTTTAAAAAGAACTAAAAAATTCTTAATTTTTTTCTAAAGAATAAACTGAATAGTTTAAGACAAACTACTAACAGACTTTGGGTGCAAACTAAATAAGCAAACCTAGATGCAAGAACACTGAAACATGGCTAGGATTGGACTTCTGAAACCTATAAATCAAGAGGTTTAACAGTTGGCAGAAGTTTCACTGTGGCTATTGGGTTTTTTGGAGACCCTCTATAGCGAGTCTTTTTTTCTGTTGTTTTCCTGAGAACACATTTATCAGGTGTACCAACTGAAACATTTCCACTTGTGTTAATTTTTACAACAGTTTTTGGTGCTTCATGATTAGTTAGGTCCTCAAGGACAGACTTGGAATGACAATTAGTAGTCACTGTCCCTTTGCAGGTTGTACCAGGTCTGATGGCTTGCTCTAATGGATATATAAATTGTGGATAGGATCTGGAAGATATAGCAAACTGATCAGAAGAAGACATTGGCTTGCATGTTGGTTCAGAAGAAGGCAGTGAAGATATAGATGTATTGGATGTAGTTTCTGCCCAAGAGGACAGTGCAGTCTCATAGCTCACTGATTTAGGAAGAGAAGGGCAGCTTTCACCAGCTTTCATTAGTTTACAAGCAGCTGACTGCTTATTAGCTTCCAAGAGGGAGTTCATCCTCCTTATAGACTGTCGGACAGGGGTACGTTGGAACTTAAGCAGTGGTTTGGTTTTGGTTGCGGAACATGGTTCATTTAATGACAGTTTGTTGAACCAATGTATATGGTCAGCAACCTTTCCTGAAGGTGAAATTTTAGATTTCTCATGAGTTTCCATGTGTAGGTACTGTTTGTCATTTCTGTCTCCATCTTCTGGCAACTGAGGGAGACATTCCCCTGTTTCAAGGCATTCATTAATCTCTTGCTCTGCATTACACTTTTTAAGTTCTTTATCTTCAGTAATTCTTTCTGCAGTGAATTGCTCATTTGATTCCAATATCTCCTTTTGCATATTAACTGTGCTGTTTAACTGGATACCTGGAGATGTCACTGCAGTCAGTTGGTCCTCTTGCACGGATCCATCACTTTTGCTTAGATCATGGATTGGATTATCAGTCTCAGCAGTATTATGGAAGAGGGATCCATCAACAGCATTGCTTTGATCTGTACTGGACAGATGTTTGTTAATGGCACTTGATTTATTAGTAGAGCTTGTGAACAGAGTCCCCAGCTCTAAATTTGTCACTTTCTGAGCTTTAGCTTTCAAGAGCGCTCTTTTTAGATTGACTTCTGAAGAACATGTTGTTCCTTGTGTTAAATTTGATTTTGAAGGTTCCGTTTCAAATAAGTTATGAAGATTGCTCCCAGATTCAGAAAATGCTTTCTTAATTTTCAGTAAAGTATCTACAGTCAAGTTATTTTCATCCTCACAAAAGGAGGTTTGTAGTTTATTATTATCCTGTTCAGTCCGTCCATCTGTGGGCTTAATTACTGGTAGTTCTCTAGCTTTAAGAGCAGGTTCTGAAGAAGACGTCTCTGCTACAAGATCTGCCATTAATGTTGTACTAATGCTACTAGTCTCCTGAAATTCTGCGGTACTGGGGCCAGTCCAGGACATTCGGTAGCTTGTTTCCTGGTTTGGAATTTGCAAGTTTTCCTCTGACTTGCTCATGTCTTTGGAACCTTGAAAAAAGGATTATTTTTGATCTCTGTAAATTATAATGTTGCACACTGAATGAACATTAATATCATAGTACCTTATAATATCATTGCAATTAGGCACTCTCCTGGTTGCCTGCAGCGAATAACAACTAGCCACCAGGAGACCAAGGGTGGTCCCACATCCAAGAGAAGATAGATGTAGCAGTCACACCACTCTACATTTTCACTGACAATGGAGACACAACAGTGCCTGTTACATTGGTGCTCTCTGGCTCCATTTCAGGTTTCTGTAAGGAAGGGCAAAGAGATCTCAGTTTTTGGGGAGAGAGCAAGGGTTACAGGAAGGTTCTTGGAGATATTCAAAATTAAAGTGCCAAAAGGGTCCTAATTAAGAGAATTTGTTGTAGTTACTTTTTTATACCATATAAGAGATAGAGGGTCCCAAGAAATAATCACTTATGATCTGAAATACATATGTGTGCATGCCTTTGCAGACTGCCCCACCCTGACCCCTAAATGACTGTTTCACCTGGAAAAGAGAAAGTACACCTATAACAGGCTATAACTGTTGGCTCACAGGTAAGCACATCAGCACACTGTGGCTGCTCACTCTGCACTTCTTGCGAACACATGCAGTTAGCCTGAGATCAGCTCAGACCATCTCAGCATCTTCTCTGTGCTAAGGACAGACAGCTGAGAAAAATGTCAGCCTTAATGGTGACTACCTGTCTTAAAACCAGAAGAAAAAGAGTCCCATGAGAACAGCCAAACACTGCAAAGATCGCAAATCATTGGGAGTAGGGAGTGGAGAAACTTATCCAAGTAGAACAGACATGAGACACCTCCTGAATAATGATTAGCAAGGCTGTCATGCAGCAGGCACAATGGTTTGCCTCCAAAGACTACATGGTAATTCTTTTCCTCTTTATTTGTTATAGAGATTTTTATCCCATCCTTCACCATATTCTAAGGATGGGTCACAGAGCAAAAATACCATTTAGATAGTAAGAATATGGAAATGGTTAAAATAAGAGAGCAGCCCAGAACAGCCTGAAAGGAAGATATGACAGATTTTAAAAGGTATAACTTCCTTTCCATTGGTGAACCAGATAGAGAAAACAACCTTTGATATTCAGCAGTGATCCACATTTACCTTTCTTTGTTCTAGACTCACCAACACATGGGCTTAATAATTCAATTGTCTTTATAGAATCCACACCACTATCCATGTCCTGTTGACTTGCAAGTCGACGACCAATGTTTTCAGATCTGTTGCTAGCTTGATTCTCCACTGCAGTATTCTTTTTAGTTAAAAATGAACAGTTAATAGTTTGTTGACCCCATGTTTTAATGCTTTGCAATTTAAGGGAGACATATTTGTGCTTGGAAAGCTTGCCTTTCCCCATTGCCATGGTCTTACATAGAGACCTTGGGAGTTCACGCGAGTGATAGTAGCAACAGCCCAATCCACAAGCCCTTGAGAAACATGATCTATGGGGAAAATGGTTGTGAAAGAACAGCAGTTGACAAGAGGCCAGTGGCAAGGGACAGAAGCCAACTATGGGAAGGGAAGAAGACTGCAGGCAGGAGTCAACTATTGGGAACTGAGAAGCAGTAGGACTTGACTGGGTGAGCTTGGGACAGAGAAATGACTGTACAAAGATCTTCATGGGGGTTAATGAACCATTTCACCAATGTTTGCCACACATCCCCTCTCATACATAGACTACTATAGGTTAACTTTTTAACCCCCTGTCAAAAATAATAAACCCACAAGAATAGCCTGTAAAAGACTTTTGCAATTAAGGGGTTACAAATGAAACAGGATTGCTAGAAAGCAAGAAAGCCAAGAAATCCGCATCCTAAACCCGATCCAGCTATATCAGGTATTTTCTGCATGGATTTTTCAGAATTGCTGCAACAGACTATTAAAATCAACAAACTGCAAACTCCAGAACAGCTTCCATTATGAAGCGAAGGAAGAGATATACACAGTACCTCTTTGCTGCTCCTTCCCAGAATGAACTTCAATCGCAGTGACCTGCGTACCATCTCTTTCCGACTAATTTTAGGAGAAAAGCAACCCATTTTTCCAGACTCAACCCTGAAAGGAAGCAGATATAAGCTAACTGTACATTGTTCTGAACCTTTGATTTGTTGTTGTTGTTCAGTCATAAGTCGTGTCCGACTCTTCGTGACCCCATGGACCACAGCACGCCAGGCCTTCCTGTCCTCCGCTCTTTCCCGGAGTGTGCTCAAGTTCATATTCATTGCATCGGTGATGCCATCTAGCCATCTCAGCTAATTTATACACAGTGAGTCAGCCCCTTAAGGACAAACGGGAGATTATATCTAAATTGCGGTAAAATAAAAGACTGTATAAAGTTCTACCCTATTAAAGAATTAAAAAAATAAATCTAACAATGAACAGAAAGAGCAGTAACATGGGAAGCAAGAAATCAACTCTGGCTTTCAAATAACCAAGGAAACAGAACTGTTCACTCATATTTCATCTAGAAATTTTAGAGATTAAGTTCTATTCAGACTACTTTATATATCACAAAACAGAGATGGCATTTCTTCTGTCCCAGGAGTGCCGATGTTTCAGCAAGCTTACCTTTGTACTTTTTTGCTGGCAAGCCTTTTGCTTCTTCGGCTTCCTATACTAGGCAGGTGTTTTTCACTAGTGACAGAGGAAGATAGTGAACTCTGAGATGCCTCAAGCGACATAGAGGGGCTCATTTCAAACTGAGCTGTAAAACAAAGGGTTAAACAGGTGTTTAGTTTAAAATTATCTATAGTTAAATTGCAACTTTACAAATATTATGAAGAGACAGAAATCTGAACTGATGAAACTGGAGACATTAAGTAATTGTCACTCTACCTGATCCAGGTGTTGAGTTAATGCTAAAAATGCTACTTGGTAGCAGTTCAAGACCCATATTATGCCTGATAGAGCGTCTTTTCTTGCTAGACAAGCCTTGACAGGAATCAGCGGGATATTTACGCTTAAAACTTGGTGTAACAATCACTGGAGTCACCGACGGAAAGACTGTAAAAAAAAGTGACAGCTACAATAAAAGCCTTCAAATGGTAAAGAAAGTCACAAGATACAGTGTTGTATAGCTGAAACAATGTCGCTTTATATTTGCAGAAGCAGTCAAAGCAGGTCTGGCACTCAAATATTTTAATGAAAGCATCAGAGGTAGAGTATAAGTAGTAAAGTTTTTAAAATTGCAGATGCCTGCTTCCTCCTGCAGTTATGATGTGAACATCCAGAAAAAAGTCCCAGAAATCTTTGGGAGGAAAAATTCTTTCCATGGCTAGAAATAACAAAATTGGAAGTTTTGGATAAACTGAAAGTCCCATGAAATCCATTGTCTCATAATGAATGGTTCAGTAAGTGGATGTCACAGTTAAACCATTGTTTTAGCTGCCCTTCCGTATTAGCTAAGTACAGATCAATTTGATAGGCTGAATGTCATTGACCTGTTTTGCACATAATGACAACCCAGAGTATGGGTTGAGTATGAGCTGTCATTGAATTGTGGGTTGTTATGTGTGAACTCTGCACTGTTGTCTTAACTGCGGGTTGTTAAAAATGAACAACCCAGAGTTCACAACCCAGCAACAAACCATGGGCCAGATTGCATAACACAGCAGCCTATTTTGGGTTAGCCCACAATTAGCCAGGGTGTGCACATCCTGTATTTTGAATATGCAACCTCGGATCAGCGCAATTGGCAGCTGCAGTGTGTTGTGTGAACCCAGGCATCGTGGGTTAATTGAGGGTTAAAAAACTGACACTTAACCCTTAATTAGCAGTTGTGTTAAGCATGGGTTAACGCTCCAGTTAAGCCACGATGGTCAGGTTCACACAGCACGTTGCAACCCCCACTGAATTGGAGGTTGCATATTAAAAATGGCAGCCCCACACACCATGGGTAATTGTGGGTTAATTAACCCAAGATAACTCACCGCATTGTGTGAACCTAGTCCATGGGTTCTTCTTGGGTTGTTTGTGGTTAACAACCTAGTTAAACCATTGTGTATGATGTTACATCTAACAACCCATGAGTCAAAAACAACCCATGACTGAACACATACTCTGGGTTATGTGCAAACCAGGTCACTGTGGGCCTACCTGTATTACTCTTACAATGGAGTCACCTACCTCCTAGGCTTGCAAGCTCCTCTGTAACATCAGAAGGCTGCTGCAGACCTGAGGTATCAAGGCTCCTCTGTCGTACGAACTTGAGAAGATGGGAATAGGGATGCCTTAGAATCTAAATTCCATCGTTCACAGCCAACTTCGAAAAAACTCCGTAATTTCAAGTATTGGAATTACGCCTTGTTCAGGCAAATTGTTTAGGTGCTTTTAAAGCCTTTCATTTGAAACAATTCTTTTCTATAGGTCGACAAGTCTTTAAAGTCTTGAGTTCACAGTGCCTTTCTCCAAGGATTGTATCTGATATTTTGAGTTATATGTTGTAACTGTGCAACCACTGGGCAGTATCCAACACTGCCCACATGCTAGGGGATCCTGTGGCAATTGGAAATGAGCTGAAACACTCATTTCTGGAACAGTGCAGGTCAGCTGAGCTTGCAGAAGGAAGCTCCACTCACTTGTGTCGATCTGGAAATGAACGTTGTCACTCATTTTTGAGATTTCTGGTGGAAGTGCTTGTTCCTGTTGTGCTGGCAGTGGGTCCTGCTAGTGCAACAGAAACAGTGGGAGTGCAGCAGTGGTACTGAATGCTGCCTACTATTTTTGTATACTTAACTCTTTGACCGTACACATGAACACATGTTGGTTTTCCTGGTGGTTTACTATGAACATGGTTTTCTTCTACAGCTACATAGAAAGTTTGTTTTATACACTGTTGAACCTCAATGATACTACTAAATTAAGGCTGCAATCCTATACACGCTTATTTGGGAGTGAGCTTCATTGAACTCAGTGGGATTTATTTCTGATTGCATGTTTAGGATTGCATCGTTAGGCTGTGGTCCTAAACACACTTATGAGTGAGTAAGCACAGACTTATTGATACTTCCTTCTGAGGAAACAAACACAGAAATGTGCAGTGTATGAGTAGTGAAGCAAATACCAAAAACGTTTCTATTTTCCTATTTCCTCCCCTACTGCTTGTCCTTATAAAAAAAACATTTCCATAATTTCCAGAAATGTCTGATCTCTCCTTAAAAACATTAAAAGCCATGCACTATTTGCAATAAAAGAAGGATCTCTCATTTATTTATTTTATTTATTTCATTTCTATATCGCCCAATAGCCGAAGCTCTTGGGAATTTAGGGAAAGAGTAATGTTTCTGAAGCAGCATTTATCCAAGCTGAGATAGCTTCTTTAGTAGTTAATATGGCGGAATACTACACTAATGGCACCCAAGCTTTAGTATGCAGCAACAAAAAGCAGCCCAGTTTCTAACTTTTAGAATTCAGTCCTTTAGTAACAATGCAACAGCAAGTCTGCAGAAGAATGCAAGCAAGTCAGTATTACAGACTTGCTTGTATATCTCCCACATAGTACAAGGTAGTCTGTTATAATGCACACGTCTTGAGCACATGGTCTGAAGTGCTTCATGCAAATGCATTATACCTACCACGTCTGTCTCTCTGAGGTGTAGTGGAGGGTGTTCTGTTAGATTTAAGTTTATTCAGAGCTCCACTAACCATATCTGAAATTGAAGACACATCAAGCAATAAAGCTTAATAAGAACCTTAACTTGTTCCATTTCTAAATATGGAAACTGATTTTTATTATATAAAGGATAAGTGATAGATTCTTAGTAGTACATCAATTTTTAGCTCTGAGATGATAGTCAGTTTGGCAAAACACTGCTGTTATTTATGTGAACAGATGTGATCCTTAGGAAATTACCATTTCAGTATGATTAACTCCCAGTTGTGCTGATGGAACTGTGGTGATTTGCATAAGATGTCTGCAAGTGTTGAATTGACAACAGATGTTATTTATGCAAGGTCCTCCCTCCCTGTTTAGCACATTTATGCCATTCCATAAGTTAGAAAATGGCACTAGGAAGAAACGCTTCACTAAAACCTCTAACCATTTGGTTTTTAAAAAATATTCCATCAAGAGATGCACAGTACCATTGTTAAGCCCCTGACACCCTTCAACAAGCCCCTTTTGCTTATTTTTATGAATGCAGCTGGAAGATCCAATCTATGTTTCTTCTTCTTAATCCCCCTCCCTTCACTTTAACCACCAAGGCAAAAAAAATTAAATTTTAATTTTAAAATTAAAATTTTAAGCAATTTTTCCATTTCTTGTTACAGCAGTTTGAGATCCCAGCAAAAGTAGGCACGAAATTTTCACACAGTTCAATACTATTAAAAAAGGAATGAATAAAACATGACTTCAGGGAAAAGCAAAACACACAATAAGCAAGCTGGACATATCAGCTTGTATACAAAACTCAGATATAGAAATATAGACATAGAACCATTTCTGGTACAATAGCTTACTATCCCCAAGATTTAAAAACGAAGTCGAGACAGCTACCCACTCTTAAAAGAAATTGTGAAGAACAATCATACATACTTACCATTCTTACTGATATCTTATAACTGTACACTGCAAAATGCACATTGTACATCTAATTGCAGTAGCAAAATCTTAAATAAATTACTCTTACATACGCAGATTGCAGTGTACATTAGAACGTCATGTCAGTAGAAGTGACATAGTTTAGGTTCAAAGGCAACTAGCTCTCTTATGACTTATAGCCAAATAATCAAATTGCATTAGTTACCCAAGGGAGGATACAGAAATCTGAATATATCAACTGCTAGCATTAATTAGATTACTGAACTGAGAATTGACATTATGATATTTTCTAAGAGGTATGCATCCACCAGTCAAAGACAGAAATATTTAGAATTAGTTAGATGCTCTGGTCCAATAAAATAGACCAAACAGCACTTTGGAAGAGAGAGTCCAAGCTGCAGTACACATTAATTTAAGTAAATGAATTTTATTTTAAATATACATCTATAAATCAAGAATTAAGTAACCTGTCTCCCAGAGTCAAATACACACAGTACAGTTATTAAAATCAAGCATTTGTATTACCAATGTTTAACATAAGCACAATTAATTTTGTTTAGTCATTTGAAAAGCTATTGTACAGTTATTTTTCCCTTGACATATCTAGCAGACCGACTTCCCTTATATATACCCAGCCAACCTTTAAGGTTGGCAGAGGAGGCATTGCTGGTCATTTCAAAATGAACAGAATGTCACCATGTAATACCTCAACAATGCGTCTTCTTGGTAGTGGTGCCCACCCTACGGAAAACCATCCCCCATGCAGTTCAGGAGGCAGAAAATGTGGTATGTTTCAAATGCCTCCTGAAAATGCACTTGTTCACCTGGGCTTTCCTTGGCTTGTAATTAATTGAATCATGCTGCTCCATCTTACTGGTCCTTGTATTGTCAGGACTATTATTGTAACTGGAATTGTTTTTAATATTGTATTTTAAAAGTGATTTTAATATGTAGATGTGAACTGCTTGGGGATTTTATTATATTGAACAGAAGTATCACCCATAAATAAATAATAAATATGAGCCAGGTTCTTTAAAAAAAACACAAGCATTTACAGGGGGAATTGTACTCACCTCCTATGCTCCGTCTTCGATTCCTTGTGTGTTCACCAGGAGTTGCAACTTCACTTTCCTCATAGTCTTGCAGTTTAGGAGTAGCAACAGAATCATCAATACCAAGCATAGCAGGTATCTTCTCCAGGATGAACTTTGGTACATGCCCTGAATTAGAGGACAATTATTATGTGTGCTATTCAAATAGTATAACTACAGAAATACCCCAGGTCATGTCTTTGAACGTCAGCTTACCGATATCTTCTGCATGATCAATAAGTGTCTGCAGAACTGCAGCCTGTAAACGAAGTTTCCTCTCTGTATGAGCTGACATTTTATCAGTTTCACTTGATTGCAAGAGATTTGGAGCAAAAATTACTGCCAAGTTACTACTGTCCATTTTGTTCTCTGCAGAACTGGGGGGGGGGGGAATCCAAAAATCCAGTGTTAGAAATTTCATACTTAGTGTCTAGTCTTAACTAATAGTTTTAGATGAATGCAGTTATTATTTCAGTTGGTCAAACTTCCAATCAGCATTACACTTAAAGAGCTCTTCTTCACAGGCTAGCTAATATAGCTGTTCTGCTTAGGTGATTGCAAAAGGACTAAACAAGATTCTATTTTCTCAAGCTTGCTGCCATTTTGGACAAGGAGGAAAACAGTTTCAAAAGTAGATGCACTCCTGAAAAGACCAACAAGGTGCAGCTAGAGGAGCTCCTTCTTCATCTTCCTGTCAGCTACATGAAGATCAGCAAGTCATGCAGGAGCCAGTTAGGAAGAACTAACTATTTAACTATCGCTCTTTTTATTAGCATGGGACTGGGAGGGGTGATGTGTTAACATTCCACTTTGGTTAGTGGGGTTCAGGAAAGTATTGGGGTAGGTAGGATGAGAATGATATAGGGAAAAAATTCTGAGTGAGGGGCATGACAAGAGGACAGAACCTGGTGGGGAGAATATTTATACTGACATGACATTATATATGTCAGGGACTGGTGGAATGATATGCCCCTTTAAGCAATGTTGTTATTTAAAAGTTAATCCAAGGGTAGGTTTCTGCATTGGTCAGGAGGGCAAACAGGGCCTTTTACTTAAGATAATCTTTGAACTTTGGGGCATGGCCCTACAAGTAAGACCCAGCAGTTCCTCCCTTTTGTGAGCACTCTGAATGAGAAAAATTCTCATGCAAGAAACTTAACGTATTTTAAGTATTTAAGAAAAGAGATAACATACAGGTTTTTAAATAAAGATCTTTTATAAGATGAGTATTTGGGAGAAACATTCCTGCTTCCTTATAGCCTTTCAGATTTTTGCAGTATAGTTAATTCTCACTTGTAGGAATGTGTAGCAGCAAGTGACTGTGTGTGTTGGGGGGAGAGTTTAAGTTAATACAATTATAATTTGCCTTCCCTCTGACTACAGCAAAATATCTTGGATTAATGAATACTTGAGCCTTTAAACTAGTGAGGTTGTTAAAGAATTATTTTCAACTGTATGTCTACAGTAGTTAAGCTTTGTGTATTTTAACTTAAGCCTTAAAATACATTCTTTGTATACATTTTTAGGATTTTAAATACAGGGATATATTCTCCAATTTAGTCTTTAAATATATTACAGCTTTCTTTGATGAATACCAGAATTATATACAGTTTCTGGGGTACTTTAATAAACAGGGTTTTTAAGGGAGCAATCCTACGGCCCCTGCACAGGGTCTGCGGAGCCATAGGATAGTTTGGATGCCTAGATTCAAGGCTGGAGACAACACTCCAACCTTGAGGCCAAGAATCTGAGCTCCCCTCCCCTTCCCAAAAGCAACCTCTAGGGGGACGGAAATGGAGCGTGCCAGTAGGCAGGAAGGGGAGGCTGGCTTACACCGTTTCCCCAAGCCTCTGCAGCTTCTTTCTCTCCCACTACACAGAGCCCCATCTAGACAGGCAAATAAGCCCATCTAGCCAAAATGCAGAGTGGGAGTGCTGAGGTGAAGACTGCCTCCACTGCTCTTCCCACTCTGCACTGGACAACTGTAAGCCTCTGGGTTTCAAGGCTTATGACCACCCCAATAGGATTGTGCCTTAAAGCACTAGCTGAGGCATTCCTCACTTCTGTTATAAATGCAATGCAGTCTATGTGAGGCTGGAGACACCATCTTCATAGAAGGCCTGGGTTGGGATCAAAGACGGACTCCCCTGCATGAGACACATTCACGCAGGAACAGATGGAAAAAAGGATGGGGTGTAGACTGTCTATTTTGAATTTTTTTTTAATTGTTGGTGTATTTAAATTTATGGTAACCTGCTCTGATCTTCTTGGACAAAATAAAAATCCTAGTATGAAATAAAAGGCAAGAAGCCAAAACATAGCATGTTGTACAAGAAAATGTTTGCAGTTGTAGCTCAATGGCAGTGAGGAGAAATGGAACATTTTCTGTTGCTGTTTTCCAACAGAACATTTCCCATTGCTTAAAGTGCATTGGTACATGTTGATTGGTTAGTAATATAATGCATATATATATCGCAATACACTGTCAAATTGGGAACTTCAGAGTTGTAATTAGTACAGTAATTGCAACTGTAATTACAGTACAGCTGCAATTAACTTTTTCAGTTGACTACCCTAGAAAGTATGATATACAATGCCACAGATCTTTAAGAGTGCTAAAATTAGTATGTCAATAGCTGTTCTGTGCCTTCATTTTTCTTTTAAGTGTAAAGAATGTAAGGAACTGTATACTATTGACTTGTCATGTCTTTATATATTTACAAGTATTCTAATAAAATTTCCAAGCGTTGAACATAACATAGTATAAACCATATTAAGCATGCTTCATTGTGTTTTTTTTTCCTAGTCAAATATTTCAGTTCAGTTATTTGGGGATTATTTGGGGAAAACATTTATACAACATGTACTTTACGTCATGTTAATTTTACAAGTACAAAAATGCTAAATTAGATCCCAATTGATTCAAGGCATCAGAAATTTTTGTAATTCAGTTTTTTCCAGAAGTTCAGCCACCACATGATTCTCACAACCATGGTAGTTCTCTTCCAGCAACATTACAGAAGGCTGATCATAAGCACAATATTCATGATATCCTAAGCTTACCTTAGGGACACTTTCTTGAGAAACTTGAAAAAATATCTGAGTGTATCAATTGTCCTGTCATTCATAAGACATGAGAGCAGCTGTGTAGCAGAATTCTTCTCCTCACTACCTAGCAGTTGGGCCTTGATGAGAGCTTCTTGTAGGTCACTTGGGAGGATGGGCTCTGGCAATTCTCTGAAGAACTGCTTCAGAAGTCCTGCAACATCACATGGCTGTGCAGTAGACAGGCAGTTTTCACCTTGGTCCAGTTTACTCTAGCAGAGAAGAAAAAATAGACATTGCCACTGTAAGCCAAAGCCACACTGAAAGAAACAGCTAGAGAAAACAACATGCTTTGAAGGAAGGCCCTACAGAACCTCAATTTTTTTTTAGATATTTAAAGACATATTTGCATACACCATGATAACAATTTAATTTGCTTTATTACAGATTTGTGGGCAGAGTAAACCTGTATCTTTGTTTTTTGTACAAAATGCCTAGCAATATCAGGCATTTTTGTACTTATAAAGGTATGTTGATAGCATCACAACAAAGACACAGGGAAGACGGCAGTACTTTACCTTTAATGTTTTTAAGCGAACAAATGATCCAGACTTTCTGAAGAGCCCTTCAGTATGAATGTGTTCTTCTAAGTATTTGCAAGCCTCAACTAAAAAGCTGAATGTAAAAAGAAAAAGAACCAGAGAGTCTTGCATTAAGAAGTCAATCTTTGAAAACTGAAATATCACAAAGTGACACATTTAATGAGCCATCATGATCTTCATATTGCGAATGGTAAGGATATTTAAATGCAAGACTTGAATAATCTACCCTCAACTTCTGGGCAACAAAGTGGGTTTTGATCAGCCCAAAGGACCTGACCTACAGGTTCCCCGCTTCTCATCGATAGCTTGGAAAAAACAAAAAAGCTACACAGTTTTTTGCAAGGCATCTGCTGCCCTTTCTCCTCATCATCTCCACTGTTACATAATTTCAACACTCAACTACTAGGAAGGCTCAAGTTCTCCCCAGTATCAAGATGTCATTGTAGCCCCATGCTTGGACCAGTAGGCAGTGTTGCAATTACCTTCTTCCTAGTCAAGATGAACAAGAACCACCCTTCCCCCACCCCAACCTTGGGGAAGGGTTGTTTGAGGGGGTTCAGGAGTTGACTGAGGATGTTACGCTCTCCCAGGTTTACTGCACAGTCTTACCAAATAAAATATGTGATCGAAAGTTAAAATTGGCATATTTGTGAAGAGAAGACCTCAGTTAGGTAAAGCATGTAGTATAGTAAACCTACCAAGATATATTTCCAGATTCAGGCACAACCTGATGAGGTAATTCATGAAGAGGTATTCCAAATATTTTGCCCTATG
Organism: Heloderma suspectum; assembly: GCF_057233095.1. Classification (NCBI taxonomy): domain Eukaryota; kingdom Metazoa; phylum Chordata; class Lepidosauria; order Squamata; family Helodermatidae; genus Heloderma; species Heloderma suspectum. Next base: position 65,552,099 of record NC_139458.1, on the reverse strand, counting down.
AAAAAAACACAACATTTAAACATGACACCTCATAAAAATACGTTATTGATAAGCAGTATAAAAAGGAAATTGAATCCAAGGGAAACAACATCTACTAATTCTTATGAACTATAACACTTTAATTCTAATATTTTTTAAAATGCACATACACCACTATTAACCACTAGCAAAATTAAACTCTGGTTTGCAAGTTGCTTAATCTGAACTGGACACAAAGTTGCTTAAGGCCTCCAGAACAACCTCAAAGCTAGCAGTTTGTGGAATGTAATCAAAGTCTAATAACAATTTCAGAAAGGCTTACACATGTAATCAAACATCCTAAACCACTACATTCATATATGCCTATTAGATTACTATTCTACCCTATACCTAAGAATCCCCATATTGGGGTAAGACAACATGATATACATAACATTTTACAGTTTTATGTACTAAAAACTGAAAGAAATGGACTTGTCCATAAATATTCAGTGCAGGCCTGCTGAACAGCTTGCATCCTATAGCCATAGCCCTTTGAATACTAAGGGTGCAATCCTGTTGTGATGATCATAAGCCTCCTAATTCATTCTCCTACCGTGCATGTTTGCTAGATGGGCTTTTTTCCCAGTCTAGCTGAAGCATTTCAAAGGGAGAGGGAAGAAAGCTGGGGAGGCTCCAGAATAGCTTCCCCACCCACTCTCCAAGGTTGTCTTCCCAACCTGAGAGAAGCAGCTGGCGTGGTTCTTTCCGTGCCAGCTGTGAGCGGGGGAAAGGAGGGGTCGGAGCTCTGATTCCTCCCTCTGAGGTCAGAGCGCTGTCTCCGACCTCTGAGGTGGGAATCCGAACTATCCTATGGCCCCTCAGACACTTGTTTCTTTAGATAAAAAATTACTTTTGTGATTGTTGCGCTCAAGAAAAAACTACAGATAGCATTATCTAATCACTCTAATCTAATCACAATTTCTTATCCTTAGACACACAAATCCTTGCTTGTGTAAAAATAACTGCCTGTTAATTTATCTTTGCCCCCAGAAGTTGTGCAACAGTGCCTCTATTCTGCCTCAATTTTGTCACTAAATTTGCAGAAGTTCTTGTAATTTTATAACATGCACCATCTAGAAGGGCTTCAGCCTTTCTGAGTTTCCCTCACTTTAGCAACCCACAAGAATCTTCAATTTGCTCTTTAAAGTTGAGCTTAAAAAAACATAGTTGGGAGAGGTTAGGACACTTACTTAAGGCACAATCCTACGCATCCTAAAGAAAGAAGTCCAACAACTTTCATGCTGGCTGGGGAATGCTGGGAGTTGTAGGACTTCTTTCTGTCTAAACACACATAGCATTGTGCCTTTAAAGATAAACTGGCATTGATGAACTATTTTTCTCTTGAGTTTGCCTTCAAGTAGTTCTTAACGCAGACCTCAGTTTTTTAAAGTATGAAACCCAATGTCACATGAGCAGAAGGCTGCTCATGCAAAAGGCCTCTTTCATCCCCACTGCAGCCCCCTACCCACAAAATTTGCTCTGGAAGGATCCCCCAACAAAGGTGGATCTCAGTTAACAAAAAAGCGAAGACTACTGATGTAGGGAACATTGAGCTAGACCAATGGCTAGACTCAGGACAAAGCAGCTTCCTATGTTCCCAAGAAGAGGAGGCTGAAGTTGCTCGCTGGTTTCCAGTTCCCTGTTCCCCACAGCTACATGAGCAACATAAACAAGGACCTGAAGTTTGCACCTCAGGACACTCCCGCTCCTCCAACCCCAGACTCCTGTCATCAGGCGACTGAAGGCGTAATCCTACGCACGTTTAGACTTCAGAAAAGTCCTACAACTCCCAGCAAGGCTGGCTGGGGCACGCTGGGAGTTGCAGGACTTAGGGTCGCACCTTAAGAGAGTCTTTTGAGGGCAAAACTTTGTTTTGGCTCTTCAGTCTCCTCACAAAGGGGGCCCGGGGGGGCATACATAGGGGCGCCGCTTGCAGGACAGCCGTTTGCCTCCTAGCAGGCGGCGAAGGGAAAAGCTGAGAAGGGTCCCTAGGCGGGCGCGTTTAACTGGGCCACCTCGGAACCGGAGGGCGCCTCTGGCCTACCCGCCCGCAAATATTCGCGTGAACCCGATCGTGGAACTTTTCATGCACTGACCACTCCTCCCCGCCCAGCCGCGCCGCCTCACCCCTCCATTCCCAGCGGGTGCCGATCGCGGCGGCTTCCCTTTCGCCGCCCGCGTCTTTATCTTGATCCCGTAGGCGGCTCGGAGCTGCTGCTGCACCGCCAGCTGCGCCAGCCTTCTCCCGCGGCTCTCCACGGCCTCCATCCCGCCCGCCGGCCGCGCCTTTCACCGCTCGGCCGTCATCTCCGCAGCTCGCTCGCCGTCTGCCGCCCCGCATCAACTCAAACTGAGCGCCTCCCCCTTCCTCCTCTCTGATTGGCTCGCTTCCCGTTCGAAATCTCAGGGCCCCTTACGCCCACCAACGGCTGACGTGCAGGACGTGTCTCCAAGACCGCCTGAAATTTAATTAGATGACCTTTGCCCGCGATCGCGACTGCTGGAACAATGAAAACGGGGGAAGCGGCGTCACCGTCTAAAGTAGATCGCGCAGGATAGGTGTTAATTAAATCAGGCGACTGCTGTGGACACCTAAGGCGCCCTCGCGCTTAAAAACAAAACAAAACATAGATACAATAAAGTTGAAGACGAACTAAACTTTGGCTTGGATGCCGCTTACTGTTGATAGCGTGTGTTTTTCCGCCCCGGTTAGCGGGATAAAAATGGGGGCTGAGAAATCTAGGCAGCAGAGTAGCTCTGTCGCTTGGAAACCGTCTTCCTCCCTGCCCCTTCGCAAAAAGGAATTCAAAATAGAAGCGCTTTTCGCGGTTTCCTTACGTGGGGGGAAATGATATTGGGAAGTGTTGGTTGTTGTTTTTAATGCCTCCTGCTTCAGGGACGGGGCTGAGAGATTTTGCGGGATGGGCGTAATTCAGAATTATCCGCATATTGCTCAGCGGGATATCAGGGTTGGCTGGGAGCATTTCTACACCAGCCTAAAACCCTGCATTTAAAACGGGGATTTCTGCTTCCATGGTAAATGCAGGGTCACAACTGACTCCCTTTACACGCGCTCCCTCCCCCCGCCCCTTTATTGATCCCCCGGCTCTTCTTGTCGCTTTACGGCTTTTCACGGAGGAAACTGAAGCGGAACACAAGGGGGTAACTCGATAGCTCATCTGCGATTTATTTAAAAACGGAACAAAGGGGGTTTAGTGCGGGAGGGTCACGGCAGGGTCACGGCGTCATGTAGAGAGCCTGCAAGCCTCTGTGAAGGAGCAATCTCAATCGCAGGATAAAAGCCCGGTGTGAAGGAGCGGGGGTGGGGAACTCTGGAGTATCCCCGTATTGCGGGTGGAGGGGTTGGTAGATCTCTGAATGATTTGCAGCAAGGATTTCTGACTCCCAGTTATTTAACTATAGCAGCAACAAAATTGTGCCACTTCCTCTAAATTACACCGCTGAAGTGCGGCGGACGGGACGGGACGGGGGACGGGAACCAGGAGTGGCTTTTTGTATGTTAGGACCATGAGTGCCATTAAGTTCTGATACTCAAAATCCTGGGCCCAGCATTCTTAAATTCTAAGTGTGTGTCTCTTGCACTAGGCTCCAGTTGATGGAACTTGGAGTTCTAGAAAAAAACTCAAAGTAGATCCCAGGATCCTGTCCGTCCCTGGACTAGATAGGCCTCTCGTGTGATCCAGCAAGGCTTTCTTATGTTAAGGGTGCTATAGGTAGTATGCAGTACATACATGTTATCAAGAAGCAGATATTTATACTGGAAATTCAACGTGAATTTATTTCTCTGTCTCTGGGTCTGACAGTGCAATCCTACACATGTCTACTCAGAAGTAAACCCCATTGAATGTAGTAGCACTTCCAGGTTAGTGTGTAAAGGGTTGCAGCCTAAATCATCTGAAATCACTATATAGTGTTCAAAACAAATGATGTGACAACACAAATCCCCCCATGTAAAAAACATCAGCTTGCGGCAAAGATAAATCTAGTTAAATTGCAGTATCAGTAGAATGAAAATGTGGTTGTGCTCCATCCACTTGCATGCAGACATCTTTAGCTTTTACCCCTGCAAAATGAGAGATAGCAACGTAAAATAGGCAACTTGGGGGCCTGTATTAGTCCAGTGTTTCATACAGGGGGTGGGGGTAACGTACACTGTCTGACATGATACAGAAAGGCTGGCTTGGCTTTTATTGAGCCATCTCCCTGTCTCATTCATGGAATTTTACAGGCAGCCCATCATCTTCCATTCATAACCTTCCCATGTTTTCCCACCACTTCTTCCATCTTTTTTCTTACTGCGGCAAATCTGTTTAGAAGGAAAAGCAGAAGAGCTGTGTAATGCCTTCTAACTGGTAGTGCTAAGAGCCCTCTGTTTGGAAGCAACCATATGGGATGGAATTTATTTATGTATTAATATTACTTGTGTGCTGCTTGATATAACAAAATCTCTAAGCAGTTCACATCCCAGGGTAAAAATCATTATAGCCATACTCCGTTAATAAACCATTACAGGTACAAGAAAAAATAACAAACAAATATAAACAATAATTTTAAAAAATCAAATGGAGCAGCATCATGATATTAATTATAAGCCAGGGAAAGGTTGCGTAAACAGGTATGTTTTCAGAAGGCATTTAAGCTCACCACATTTTCTGCCACCCGAATCACATAGGGGAGGGAGTTCCAGAGGGTGGATACCACTACTGAGAAGGCCACTTTCTAGATGTGACATGGTGACATATCCTTGCCTTGTGCAGCGCAATCCTAACCATGTTTACTTCGTAGCTTCTCTGAGTTCAATGGGATTTACTTCCAAGGGCCACTTTATCTCTTCACCTCCTCAGTAATGAGGTTTAACTTGCAGATTTTGTTTAATAAGTATGGCCATAATGATAAATAATGTGATTCTTAAATAAGGCTTGTTACAATAATGAAGATTTCCAATCTGTTGAAGTGCCTTTCTGAACCAGAGTCTTGGGGGTGCTTCCAGATGGAAGAGTCCTAGTGCTAATCATCAGAAGGTATTGTGCAGCTATTCCAGTTTTTCTTCCTTAATGGATTTTCCACAGTAATAAAAAAGATGGAAGGAGAGGTGGCAAAATATGGGAGAGTTGAAAGTGGAAGACAATGTTCATCTGGAACCCCTGATAAAACTCCATGAATGAGGCAGGGCCATGATGCAATAAATGTCTTGAGCTGAAGCACCTTTAGTTGTCCTGTAAGGAACAAAACAAAACTGTGTATGTGTGTGAACATAAAAAGCAGAAGGAAAACCAAGCTGATTTAAGATGCAATCCTATACATGTTTAGATGGAAAAAGAAAATTGTACAACTCCCAGCATGCCCCAGCCAGCTATGCTGGCAGGGGAATGCTGGGAGTTGTGTAAATTCTTTCTATTTAAACATGCTCATGATCACACCCTTAATTTGATTTGAGGCTGCAATCCCAAACACATTCAATTGGGAGGAAGCCTCATTGAACACAGTGGGAATGATTTCTGAGTAAACATATAGAGAATTGGACATTTAAGTGGGATCGTGCCAGTGTAAGTTGCTATATAACAGTCATGCATAACACCTTTGTGCAGCAAAATATGGAAATACAGCAAAAAAAAAATGGTTTTCAGAACTCCGTTGGTGATTTTAAAAGAGCTAGAGCAAAAGACATATAATTTACTTGTTACACTGCCAGTATAGCCTAGCGTTCTATCGATACCATCATTACTTCTGTTTATTGCAAAATGGGCTATATAACACAAGGGGGAGCCATCGTCTGAGATACTGAAATGCTCTTCCTGCTCTGCTAATGTTGGCAACATTTTGTTGCTTGTTATTCTATATCATATTTTATATGATAAATTGCAGTTTCCTGCTTTTTATTTACTTTTAACACTTAGTCACTGCAACTTCAGTTTCAAAGAGCTCACATAAGAGGCATAGTTCAAACATTTTACATGCTACTTCTTATCAGGTAAAAAAAAACATGCAGGGTTTAGTTTCTGTCCTCCGTTGATAGAATAAAGATGAAAGGATACAGTAAAATCATTGAAGGGGATGAGGCTATTTCAGAGTTAATAACTGTTTCCATGCTTCTGGTTTGTTGTTAGAGCAGTTAGCTTTACTTTGGTTGACATGTTTTTTACTAAATAGATTTTTTTTTAAATTAAGGGCGCAATCCTATAGGGATAAGTGGCCGCAGGGCAGGAGAAGCACGGAGGGGATCATCCCCTCCCCGCTTCAGCCGCCTTGCGTTTGCAGCTAGACAGCTGATTTCGGTTATTTGACCCTCAGTGACGCCGCGGTGCACATGCGGCCACCATTTTGCATATCCAACCCCCACTCGGAGCTTGTGTTGTGTGACCCCAGTGACCATGGGTTATGTGAGGGGTAAACAACCCTCACATAATCCTAGAACAGACCATGTTTAACCCTTGTATAACCCATGCTTGCCAGGTCTGCATGACACAAACCCTGAGTGAGGGTTGGATATGCAAAGTGGCGCCCATGGGCTCCATGACTCATTGTGGGTTAGCCCATGACAGGCCGTGCCATGTCATGAGAACCAGGTCATTGTGCAGCTATTCTGCGTTTCCTTCCTTAATTGATTTTTTATGGAAAGAAAAAAGATGGAAGAAGAGATGAGGAAAAAATAGGAAGGTCACAAATGGAAGATGATGATGTCTGGACGCCATTTTCAATATGCAACCCCAATTGGCGTGATCAGGTATTGCTCCATGTTGTGGGAAACCAGCCATTGTGGGGTATTCAAAGGTTAAACAACTCTCGATTAGTAGCAGGGTTACATGAGGGTTGTTTAACCCTGGAATAACCCATGATGTCTGGGTTCACACAACATCACGCAACCCCCAATCAACCTGATCAAGGGTTGCGTATTCAAAATGGCAGCCACGTGCACCCAAAATGCACCACAGCTTATTGTGGGTTAAATAACCCATGATGAGCGGGCCGTGTCATGTGAACTGGCCAAGTTGGTGATCTTCTCTATGGGTGGCTAATTCTGCCATAGCTCAGATTGGGCTGTGTGATGGCTCAACAGGGAAAGTCACATCATAGTGGAAGTTAACTATTCAGAGCACAAGACTTTACATGATTTGCTTTACAGTGTAATCCTAGACATGTCTACTCAGAAGTAAGCCTCACTGAATATAATGGTAATTACCCCTAGGACAGTGTGTATCCAACCTTAGGCTGCAATCCTTAACACATGTACCATAGAGAAAGACCTATGGATCACAGTAGGACTTATTTCTGAGTAAATATGTATAGGATTGTGCTGTTAGGCTTCCATCCTAAACACTCTTACTAGGTAGTAAGCCCCACATAATGCAGTGAGACTTAATTCTGAGTAAATGTGCCTAGGATCACATTTTTAAAAGAAAAAAACATTTATAAAAGCATACTGTAGTCCCTTTCTTAATGTTTGACATTCTAGTTAAAGTAAATATAATTATTAATCTCTCACAAGGCCACTTTGGGTGTTTCCAGATTATGCTTTTATTGTGCAATCGTATTGCTTCATTCACGGAATTTTATGGCAAGTCCAGATGACAAAGTCTTCTATTTGTAACCGTTGTGTGTTTTCCTACTGCTTCTTCCTGTCTTTATTCATAGGGGGGATAGGCAGGGAGGAGGTGGAGGAGGCCCATTAGGGCTGAAGCCCAACTATATCTTCCCTAATCCCCCCTCCCCCTTGCCCCCCCTTGAGGAGCGGGGAAAGGGAGGGAGGGGGAAGGAGTTGTCTTTTGCACTTTGACATTGTCATGACAACAAGGACTAAGTCATGTGCTATTTGCATTTTGTCTTTTTAACCACAAAAAGGGGGATGAGCCTGGCGGTCATTTGTATAAAGTGGGATGTGTCTGGGGCAGTGGAATTCAAAGTGATGATTGTGTGGACTGAGCACTTCTTTCCTGTTGAAAAAGAATGACTCATCATAAGAGTGCAATAGCAATTCTGACCAGTAGAGGGTGCTGTGGTGTTAGGGGTTGCACAAGATGGCAGATGTCACAAAATGGCTGCCATGTTTCAGGAATCCGAATCTGAAGCTTGCACACCGCTAATTTAAATCAACAGCCCTTGCTTCCAAGCAACTATAGTGAGGATTGGGCTGTAAGTTACACAGTGTTTCCAGATCAGGCCTGGGATGTGTGGAAATGGTAAATGTTGTATATTGATATGTTTTTTAAAATCAATTTTTAATTGTGAGTTTCAACAAAACAAACAAAAACAACAAAACCAAAAAATAGAAAATATAACAACATAACCCTAAAGTCCCCAGTTTCAAATATTACAACATTGGGGCAGGGGAGAAAAAAAGAATAGGTGACACATAAACTTCAGTAAAAGTTTACCAGCTTCAGGTGGTTAGCCAACTACAGCCTCTCCTGGACAGGAATAGCTTGGCCACAATGGTACAGGCACTAATAACCTCAAGACTAGATTACTGCAATGTGCTCTATGTGGGGCTGCCCTTAAGACTGCTCCAGAAGCTGGAGCTAGTACAAAACGCAGCAGGTCAGCTCTTGTCGGGAACTGCCCCTTTTCAGTATGTAACTCCTTTGCAGAGGGAACCGCACTGGCTGCCCATTCACTACCAGGCCAGGTTTAAGATTTTAGTACTAGTGTACAAAGCCCTAAACAACTTGGGTCCAGGATACCTGAGAGAGCGCCTTCTCCCTTACCAGCCTGCCCGGTCACTGAGGTCATAGGAGGGCTTGCTCTTGGTGGTTCCACATGGACCTATGACCCAAATGGAGTCCACCAGGAGAAGAGCCTTCAGTGTGGTGGCCCCCTTTCTTTGGAATTCCCTGCCCCTGGAAGTCAGGCAGGCACCAACACTGCACTGTTTCTGGCACCCCTGGAAGACAGCACTGTTCCAGGAGGCATTCCTTAATTGACAAGTTATGGTTTCTATTGGTATTCTGTTTTTAAAATATCATAATTTGAATCTGGTATTTTAATCTCTTTATCCTTTTACTGTTTTATCTCTTGTGTTCACCGCTCCGAAATTTGTTGTAGATATGGAGCGGTATACAAATATTGTAAATAAATAAATAAAAGCAGGATTTATCCAAATAAAAGTCCATTTGCAAGTGATGCCTACATACCACTCTTTCGAATGTTGCTAGTGTTGTTAAGTCTTCAATCCATTTCATTATAGGCAGTGAGCTTTTATCCCTCCAGTATTGTAGTATCAGTCTTAGCAGCCATGAGGGTGCGAAAGATCCATTTATGCTGACCGTGTGTTACATTCAAAAAGCAGGTAAATATTTTAAGAGAACATATACATCAGTAAATATTAAAGAGCTTTCCAATACAATGTTTATCTATATGATAACTTCCTCCCCAAAGGAGGCAACTATTGGGCATTTCCGAAACATATGAGTAAAAGGACCATTTTACAATTACAAGGTGTAATTGGAGCATTACACCTCCAATAATTAGCCGAGTCTGACAAACCTTTGTTAAGAGACGTGGTGTCCAATGGACCCAAAACAAAAGTTTTTGCTGAATAAGATATCTCTATTTACCTCTGGTTATATCAGATACCAGCTTTTGCACTCTCCTCTTTCACCCTCAACAAGAGGCTCTTTAGATCCTCTTTGCTTTCTGCCATTAGGGTGGTATCGTCTGCATATCGGAGGTTGTTGATAATTCTCCCAGCAATCTTAATTCCGACCTCTGATTCATCCAACCCAGAATTTCTCATGATGTACTCTGCATATAAGTTAAATAAGCAGGGTGACAATATGCAGCCTTGTCGTACTCCTTTCCCAATTTTGAACCAATCGGTTGTTCCATGTCTGGTTCTTACTGTTGCTTCTTGACCCTCGTACAGGTTTCTCAGGAGACAGGTAAGGTGGTCTGGTACTCCCATCACTTTAAGAATTTGCCACAGTTTGTTGTGATCCACACAATCAAAGGCTTTAGCGTAGTCAATGAAGCAGAAATAGACGTTTTTCTGGAATTCTCTTGCTTTCTCCATGGCATATAGAAGGGGAAGAAATGGAAGCAGTGACGGATTTTACTTTCTTGGGCTCCAAGATCACCGCAGACGGTGACTGTAGCCATGAAATTAAAAGACGCTTGCTCCTTGGGAGGAAAGCTATGGCCAACCTAGACAGCATAGTAAGAAGCAGAGACATCACCTTGCCGACAAAGGTCCGTCTAATCAAAGCTATGGTTTTCCCAGTAGTAATGTATGGCTGTGAGAGCTGGACGATAAGGAAGGCTGAGTGCCGAAGAATCGATGCTTTCGAACTGTGGTGCTGGAGAAGACTCTTACGAGTCCCCTGGACTGCAAGGAGGTCAAATCAGTCCATCCTAAAGGAAATCAACCCTGAGTGCTCATTGGAAGGACAGATAATGAAGCTGAAGCTCCAATATTTTGGCCACCTAATGCGAAGAGAAAACTCCCTGGAAAAGACCCTGATGCTGGGAAAGACTGAAGGCAAAAGGAGAAGGGGACGGCAGAGGATGAGATGGCTAGATAGCATCACGGATGCAATGAATATGAACTTGAGCACGCTCCGGGAGAGAGCGCAGGACAGGAAGGCCTGGCGTGCTATGGTCCATGGGGTCACGAAGAGTCGGACATGACTGAACGACTGAACAACAACAACATTACTCTTGCTCTTGGTAAAATTTTATAAAATTATTGGTTATTTTATAAATATAGGTTATTCAATAATTTTACTTAATTATACATTAAAACTGACAGCATGCTTTACTCTTAGGCCTGAAAGATCCATCTTTTTGGAAGTAAGAGTGAAATTTGCCTCCAGTTTTAATTCAGAAAAATAGTGTGTTTCAGCTAACAAGAATTGGAAAGCACTGACTTGGCAGGTGGAGCAAAAATGTCAATAACAGAAAACTTTTTATGCTCAAACCAAAGCAAGTAATAGGATTTTACAGGGCAAAACCCCTATGTATGTCTTGTTGTTGTCTTGTTGTCGTCTGCGGTGATCTTGGAGCCCAAGAAAGTAAAATCTGTCACTGCTTCCATTTCTTCCCCTTCTATATGCCAGGAAGTGATGGGGCCAGATGCCATGATCTTAGTTTTTTTAATGTTGAGTTTCAAACCAGTGTGCATATAGGAATGCAGCCTTATGTCTATTTCCCAGTAGTGGGTTTAACCACACAGCTCGTTTTCCTTTCCGTGGTTGCATGTGTGTGTAAGAAGATCACTAAGCTACCGTTTCTAAGCAGGTACAATGATTGTTATCATGATTTTTGCAAAGGAGTGAAAGACTGGTCATACGGATAGCTCATCAAAACCAGTCCATCATTTTGGTACATATTTTAAAAAATTAAACAACCAGGCCATGTGGCACATTAAGCCCAATGCAGAAAAACATGCTTTTTTGCAGGACACTGTTTTAATTGAACTGCCATCACAGTATCTTTTCATGTCTCTATCCATCATGGCTAGCAGGCTGGTGAGAGCTCAGCTGAACTGGCCTTTGAAGGTGCACGAAGAACCGTTCCGCATTTGCAGAAGCCCAGCCTCTTCAGGGATGGTGGTTTTGTGTTGTTCAGCACAGTGAATATAGGCCTAGATATTAGCTCTGTCAAGCTGAGGAAACCACCACACCTAAAGTTTACTTCCTGTTTAAAAACCATGAACTAAATGAAGTTTTGAAGAGGTTGTGCTGGTGCAGCAGCTCTGTTGAAAACTCATTTCAGGTAGACAGGGTAGAAATACTTTTGCCCGTTGGCTGAAGGGTCTCTTTCCTGCTGGGGACAATGCTGCTTGCTGTTTGCACTTCATCAGGAAAGTCTGTTTGGCCAGAGATGATAGTGGGTCAAAAGAAAAAGAATGATAGTTCTGTCCACTCTGTGAACAAGCCACATCTCCAAGCTCAGGGTGCTTCCGACATGGCTTTTATTCTGCAGTCGCCGTACCTCATTCACAGAATTTTATTGGTGGGGATTCCAAACAACAACGTCTTCCATTTGTAATTCTCTCATGTTTTTCCACTGCTGTTTCTGTCTTTTTACTTTCCACAAAAAATCTGTTCAGGAGGTCAAAACAGAATAGCTGCACAATGTCTTTTGATTGGTAGTGCTAGGAGCCATCCATTTGGAGCATGCTCAGTTTCTCCTAGAATTGAATTTCCTTTTTTAAATGTACATGTTATGGTTTAGAACATTGCCAGAAGGAATGAAAGACTCGAACATAGGAGATTAGTGACAACATGATCCCAGTGTGCAACCACCCCCACCCCCACTCTAACCAACCATTATCCATTATAGGGAAAAGAGAAAGAGATAGAATGGAGTAGGGGAGGAGACCAATCAGTGAAAGCCAGTGTCGTGTAGTCATTACAGTGTTAGACTGGGACTTGGGGGACCCTGGTTCTAGTCTCCACTCAGGCCATGAAGCACACTGGGTGATTTTGGGCCAGTCACTGACTGGGTGCAGATGACATGCACATTGCCTGCCAGGTTGAATATGCAACCCCTGCTTGCAGGTTATCATGTTGCGCAAACCCAGTGGGCATAGGTTATGTAAGCGTTAACTGACCCCAATATAACCCTAAAACAGACCTTGGGTTATGCGAGGGTTGTTTAAGTCTCATATAACCCACTCTCGCTGGGTTTGCACAACATGCCAACCCCCGAGCGCTGGTTGCATATTCAAGATGGCAGCTACATGCACCCCACATGGGCTGCAGCCTCACCATGGGTTAAATAACCCACGGTGGGCTGTTGTGTCATGCAAACAGCCCCACTGACTCTCAGCCTAACCTACCTCACAGGGTTGTTGTGAGGATAAAATGGAGAGGAGGAGGACCATGTAAGCCACCTTGGATTCCTTGCAAGAGGAAAAAAAGGCAGTATATAAATATAATAATGATAATGATGCTGAAATTTGAAAAAGAGTAAATGAAAATGGAGATGCTAATGGTCCAGCCAAGCTTTACAGTTCACTATGTAGAGAATTATTGCTGAAACAAATTGAGAAATGGGTTCTAGATAAAATTCAGTAAACGTGGAATATTCTTTGTTTCTGTCATGTAACAATGAGGAAGTGTACTTGTGCCTGGAATATTATCTACATAGTTTTGTTCGCTTCCCTTTCTCTCTACCCCACCTTCTCTGTTATGTATCCCTTTTCTTTTAGACTTTGAGCACAGCCAGGGAAATGTTTTATGTTAAACCTTTTGTACAGCACAAGAGACGCTCAATGAATGAATAAATAATAGCCTACCTGAAAAACACAACAGCAAAGACTTTGTACAGTTTTGTGAAAACACAACAGCAAAGACTTTGTACAGAGGATTATTTATCTGGAGTAATGGGAGTGACATCCTCTTTTCAGCTTTTGTGGCAATGGCCCTCGTCTAGCATTTTGGTAGCTTGATAACTATTCCAGTAGTTGGGGGAGACCATCGAAATTTACTCTGAGTGTGTGCAACTCAACTTTAAGAAACGCCTGCTGTCAGGGAAGCCCATCTCCTCTGTTTCTACTTTAGTCACTGCTCAGGGCATTTCCTCTGAGGGTGGGAACTTCTACATCTCTGCATCAGCAGTGACTGAATTATCTAGTTATACCTGATGTAGACATATGGCAGAATTATCTGCTTCCATACGGAGGTAGGTTGGAAGAAGGCAAGAACAGTGAAATCATGCAGAGATGCAGTAGGCAGTCTCCTTTATGTGGGTACTTTAAACCCATAGGAAATTTTAATTTAAAAAATTAATGTATGTCTCACAGCACAACACACTAGTGTGCCCAGACACACAGTTTACCATCCTAATCCCATGCATCTAAGTAAAGTGGTGGAATTGACTGGATCAGACTGCAAGCAGCTTCTGGTCAAGTCCATTCACTCCTAAGGGAAATTTTTTTTTAACGGGCTACATTAGCACATATTTTATTTATTTATTAACTAAATTTCTTAATCACCCATCTGGCCGGTCACCTGGCCACTCTGGGCGATGTACAACGGTACAATTTAAAACAGTAAAATTATACATTAAAACATTATTTAAAAATACCCCAACCCACCCCAAATGCTTGCCTGAATAACTAAGTTTTCAGTGCGTGGCAGAAGCTCATGAAAGAAGGTGCATGGTAGAGTTCCCTAGGGAGGGAGTTCCACAGAGTGGGGACCACCACAGAGAAGGCCCTCTCCCTCGTCCTCATCAGCCTAGCTGTCCTGGCTGATGGGACAGAGAGAAGGCCATCCAAGGCTGATCTTGTTAAGCGGCCTGTCTGGTGTTGCTGGAGGCATTCCTTGAGATGGGATGGGCTGGAACCGCATAGGGTTTTAAAGGTCAAAACCAACACCTTGAATTTGGCCCGGAAAACGACTGGTAACCAGTGTAACTCCTTCAGCACCAGAGTGATGTGATCACGCCGGCGGCTGCCTTTAATCAGGCGAGCCACCGTGTTCTGTACCAGCTGTAGCTTCTGAAATGTCTTCAAGGGTAACTCCACGTAGAGTGCATTATAGTGGTCTAGACGAGAGGAGACCAGGGCATGAACTACTGATGGGAGCAGATGGTCGGGAAGGTAGGGGCGCAGCTGCTGTATCAGATGGAGTTGGTACAACGCTGTCCGGCTCACGGCTGACACCTGAGCCTCCATGGACAGCTGGGAGTCTAAAATGACCTGGTCTTTCAAGGGTAGCCGTACCCCATTCAACACCAGGTCAACATCCTTCAACCTCCTCTTGTCTCCCACCAGAAGCACCTTGGTCTTGTCAGGGTTCAGCTTCAGCTTATTCCTCCCCATCCAGCCACTCACCGTCTCCAGACATTTGGACAGGGATTCTACGGCCAACCTTGGTGAAGATTTGAACGAGAGGTAGAGCTGCGTGTCATCCGCATATTGATGACACCGCACACCAAGCCTCCTGATGATAGCCCCCAGTGGCTTCACTTCGATGTTAAGTAGCATCGGGGAGAGGATGGAACCCTGTGGCATCCCACATGTGAGCGGTCCGACACCTCCTCTCCCAGTGCTACCCTCTGGTACCTGCCGGAGAGGAAGGACCGGAACCACCGTAATATGATGTCTCCAGTGCCCATCCTCTCGAGGCGGTCCAAGAGGATACTGTGGTCAACGGTATCAGAAGCCACTGAGAGGTTGAGGAGAACAAGGAAGGAGCATTCGCCCCTATCCAGAGCCCTCCTCATATCATCCACCAAGGCGACCAAGGCTGTTTCTGTCCCATGCCCAGGCCTGAAGCTCGACTGAAATGGATCTAGATAATCAGCTTCTTCCAAGTGTGCCTTCAACTGCATCGCCACCACCCTCTCAATCACCTTGCCCCAAAATGGCAGATTCTAGACTGGGCAAAAGTTGTTCAGAACTTGGGGATCCAAGGAGGGCTTTTTAAAGAGCAGTCTTATCACTGCCTCCTTGAGAGCGGATGGTGTCACTCCCTCCTCAAGGGAGGCATTTACCACCACCCTGATCCCCTCACCCAGCCTCTCTCTGCAGCTCATAATGAGCCAAGATGGGCAAGGATCAAGTAAGCAGGTGGTCGGCCTTACAGATGAAAGCACCTTGTCCACTTCATCAGAAGGAAGAAGCTGGAACCGATCCCACAAAACCGGTTTGCCACAGGCCGCCTCTTGCTCACTAACTGTATCCACAGCGCACGGAGTAACACTCCTAATAATAATATGGAAATATAAGCATCTGTTCACATCTTTTTCTTTTTCTTTTTTAATGGAAAGCTGATTGTCTAAGCAAAATCAGTCACCTGCAACAGTCACCCAAATGTGGGCCCTAAGAACTTATTTATATCATTGCACTTGTATTTGTTCTTAGTGGCCCTGTTTTACATCTTGGCTAGCTGAAATATAATTAAATTGAATGACATGGCCTGATTTTATTGCGGTTTTTGCTCATTCTGATTGTGTTATTATTTTTAACATTGTTATTTGTTTTATGTTTATTGGACTATATATTGTATGCTGCCTTGGGAAAATAGGGCATTTTGAAAGGCGTCTAATGAATGTTGTAAATGAATTAATAAATAAATTGAGAGACGCTGCTTGCAGCAGTGCTGATCACACTCCTGGGTATTTGTTTCAGCTTTCAGGGGCACAGTCTGAAGTACTATGAAAACCTGAAATACTGAGACGCCTGGGTATCATGGTGGGTCAGCTTACTGCAAAGTAAACATGCATAGGATTGCACAGCATAACATATAACATACAGATCAAAGTGGAATAATGAGCTCAAGCTTTGTCAGGGGGAGCTATAAATGTAATCACATGGTCCAGGCATCTAACATCTGAATGGTAGACATTTCCTCTACAGGGCCTTTTCTTTATGCATTTGTGCTTCCTTTGTTCTCCAGCTGGCAAAGAATCTCAGGTCAGAATACATATTAAAGAACAAGATGTTCCCACCGCAGCAAGATTATCTTCAGAACATTACTGGAGTTCTTTCTAGCTCAATGGGTGAAAAAAGTAAATCCCTTATACAGACAATATTAGAAATCTAATATTAGATTCAATGAATTCTATCCAGAGCATCCCACCCATTAATGGAAGGGACTGAGATCCAGCGGAGTCGTCCGCTGAAGAAGGGAGGAGGGTAATTTTTTCTGTTTCCTTTTCCCTCAAGGCACACTGTTCCAGAGCATCCTGTAACCTTCTGGAGCAGCTTTAACAGGACACTAGGGCTGCAGGGGGAAGGAGGAATCGGTGAAAACCATCTCCCCCTCCTTCCATTTGGAGTGTTCTGTGAGTGGAGTTCCACTCATGGAAACTCTGGACTCGCCCTTTGTGTGTCTCAAGTAATCATATGGGAAAGGATGGGTATGTTGGATGATGGATATGGGAGTGACTCAGCACACTTGTGTCTCTCTTGAGAGCAGAGATATGAGAAACTGATCACATTAGGAGCACCATTTTAAACATGTTTACTCAATATTAAGTCCTGCTGAATCCAATGAGACTTACTCCCAAGGACTTGTGCATAGGATTGCAGCCTGTGGGCCAAACTATACATGATGGTAATGGAATTAATGTGCAGCTTTTAATATAGATAATAGCAGCTGCAGGCCACCCCCCACTCCCTCTCCCAGTAGCTGCAGGACTGCAGGGGGTGGAGAAGGAGAGCTTAACCCTTCCCCTTCAACCATGATCCCAACAACAATTGCCTCCCTAAAGCTACTATTTGTATAGGGAAGGAAGTCTTCACTGGCACTAAGAGAAAGTGAATCATTTCTTCAGATCAGGCAGCTGCTATTTGTAGTATATATGATTTGTGGCAAAATAATTATGCCTAACTTCATATGTGATTGGTGTACATGCTGTGATGTTCTCTGTAGAAAAACAGATGTTTTTCTGTTTGGTGGACCTAACATTTTTAGGCATGGAAGTGAGAGGTAGGAGCATGGTACCTTACAGTAGTTTGCAGGTCATCACAAGAAGACAAAGGACGTGCGACACAATCCTATGCATGTTTATTCCGATTTTAATGGGACTTATTCCCTAGTACGATTTCAGCTAATTTTTTGAGCAGTTCTCAAAACCTGCTTCAAGTCCACACTCTCCAACTTGGAAGCCCTGTGTTTAGTATTGCGGGAACTTCACACATGCTCAGAAACTCTGGAAACAACTTCTGATGCCCAGCTCTGGTGATCCCTGACTCAGTGATGCCTTTGATGGGAAGTAGCACCAAGAAACCTTGCTGCAAAGGTGTAGCATTCTCCATACACAGAATATGTAACTGTTTCATCACAGTGGACCAAATGCATATTTTAATCCATACAGGTTCCCGCTCTCCCCCTGTTGCACTATCATCAAATGCAGAAGAATTTTATCTTAAAAAAAAAAAAATCCAATATACAAAGAGCTAACTCATTCTCTGAGTTCCTTTCTACATGAGCCATTTATTGTGCCCTCATGATTCCTCACTTATGGTGGTTTGCAGGTCCTTTATATGACATTGTCATTCTCCAGGCTCTCTCTCATGCTTTGCAATCATTTTAGCAGGGGGTATGTGTGTGTTTCTAATGAGGAAAATCTGGTATTATTTGTGAATGGCAGGATAAAGCCTGGTGTAATTGCGCAATTCTGCTATACCAAGTGCCACCTAGTGCTGGTGTAATGGAACATACGGAAAGGAAGAGAAAGAAAACCCCCTGGGGAAAAACATGTGTAAAGGAGCTAATCTTAATCCTGCAATTAATTTGGAAACAGAAGGCTTAGTAAAGTGGCAGGTTAAAAGCCTCATGTAGAAAATCCTTGAGTGTGGATCCTTATGTAACCAAAATGACACCATCAACATACTAGAGATTTAGGGGAGCCCCAGCAGGCTTAGGGGAACCTCGAAGTTTGCAGAACTACAAAAAAGGTTTAGAAAGATGCCCCAAGGGATGGGCGGGGGGACCAAAAACAGCCTAATGTGGACTGAACATGCTCAGTGGTCATGGGATGCTCTCTGAGTGTTGGAGGGGGAGGGAATGGAAAACTGTGGGGGAAGGGAAGTGCAATGGAGTATCCTGAAAGAAGGCACAGCAAGCTGACTGGAACTCTGAAAGGAGCATACCACACTGCAATATTTTGCATATTCTACATATTTTGTATACAACACTTGTATATTCTAACAGTCAATGTTATGAAGAGACTATCATTTGTTAAAAAGTAGTAATGGGAGTAAATAAGTTTGGAATTGTAATATTAAGCACACCTATTTTATTCTACTTTCAACTAGTATCAGAGAAGAGATATGGCACATGAGTTATGAGCCAAAATATACAGTGATTGAAATATATGGCACACGTCCTTCTACTGAAAAGATAAGTTTTGTATAGGCCGATGTCAATACATCTTCAGATGCAGCTTTATAATACCCTTCACAAGCTTCTGTAATTTATAAAGCAGGCCATGCAAGCAACTGCCTTGCACTGTTGTTTGTCCCATCCTCTGATATTCAGAGGTACCCTGGAGGGTCCACTATCACAGCTAAAATGACATGACTTTAGCTACCTTTTAGATCTGATTTTGAGGATCATTCACAACGACTGTCCAACAAGGCCCAGTATTTGTGAGCAAAATCTGGCACCGGTGAACTCATTCAAGTTTTTGTCAGTGATCTCTGTTAGGTCAGGAAGTCATAGATTCATAGAATACTAGGGTTGGAAGGGGCCTACAAGGCCATCGAGTCCGCCCCCCTGTTCAATGCAGGAATCCAAGTCAGAGCATCCCTGACAGATGGCTGTCCAGCCTCGTCTTGAATGCCTCCAGTGTGGGAGAGCCCACCACCACCCTAGGGAATTGGTTCCATTGTCATATTGCTCTAACAGTCAGGACGTTTTTCCTGATGTTCAGCTGGAATCTGGCTTCCTGTAACTTGAGGCCATTATTCCGTGTCCTGCACTCTGGGAAGATCGAGAAGAGATCCTGGCCTTCCACTCTGTGACAACCTTTCCAGTACTTGAAGAGCGCTATCATATCTCCCCTCAGTCTTCTCTTCTCAAGGCTAAAGTCCATTTAGATGAAAACATTCTTAGATATTTCATCAGACTTAGATGTCCTGGGTAAAAATATAAATAGATGTTGCGTGAAAAGGCAGAAAATTGCCTAGTTGACATGCCTCTGAGTCTGCAGTTTTTAAAAACAACAACCCCAAAGCATAAAATAGATACTGCAATACATAAATAATTCAAGGCAAGTAAGAAAGCTTGTTTCTTCCTTCTTTTAATGTTTTATATTTGATATTAACTTTTTCTAATGACAATGATTTAGAAAGATGTTCAGATGAATTGATCTAGGCAGTCCCATGGGGATATGAGACTGCTGCTGGTGGGCAACAGGGTGGGTGGAGGAAAAATTTGCACCTATAGTAATCACTGACATATTGTCGTTAACTGTTGTCCTGATATATTGTTGTCCTGTCTCACTATCCATTTAAGGGCTCAATCCTATGCATATATAGATAGGGGGGAAAAAACTCCTAGCATGCCCCAGCGAGGTTCTTTAAATGTGCCAACAAGCATGCAGATAAGGGTGATCTGATAGACATTGTGTACTTGGACTTTCAAAAAGCTTTTGACAAAGTCCCTCAACAAAAGCTCCTGAGTAAACTTAGCAGTCATGGGAGAAGAGGAAGTGTCCTCTTTTGGATCATTAATTGGTTAAAGAACAGGAAGCAGACAGATGGAATCAGTGGACAGTTCTCACAATGGAGGGATGTAAGAAGTGGGTTCCCCCACGGATCTGGGACCTGTGCTTTTCAACTTGATCATTAATGATCTGGAGTTTGGGGTGAGCAGTGAAGTGGCTAAGTTTGCAGATGACACCAAACTATTCAGGGTGGTTAAAACAAAATGGGACTATGAACAGTTTCAAATGGATCTCTGCAAACTGAGAGAATGGGCATCAAAATGGCAAATTTAGTTCAATGTAAGCAAGTGTGAAGGCATGCATGTCGGGACAAAAAAATCCCAAAGGAATTGAGGCGGGGGGCTACTAGGAGGAGGGCCTTTTCTGTTGTGGCCCCCTGGCTGTGGAATGAGCTCCTTAGAGAAATTTGCCTGGTGCCCACATTGCTCTCCTTCTGGCACCAGGTGAAGACCATTTTATTCTTTCAGTATTTTAGCATGTTAGCTTCTTAATCTTTTAGCTCTGGTGTTTTAAATCTGTATTTTAATTTAAATCTCTGCATTGAGGCTAGGTTTTATTCTGGTTGTTATATTGTGGTTTTAAGATTTTATATTTTGTATTGTTTTATGTTGTGCTCTGTGGTTTTAATTTTTGTGAACCACCCAGACAGCTTCGGCTATTGGGTGGTATAGAAATGAAAAAAATAATTTTTAAAAACTTCACGTATCCACTGATAGGATCTAGCTGGTGGTCACTAACCAGGAAAGGGATCTTGGGGTTGCTATGGGTAGCTCAATTAAATGTCAATCCGGTGGGCGGCAGTTGTGATCAAGGCAAATCCTATGTTAGGGAACATTAGAAAGGCATCAGAAATGAAACTTCCAGTATAGTAATGCCTCTGTACAAAGTTCTTAAGTACAGCAACATCCACCCTCTCATCACACTGATCTCTAGGACCAAGTTCCCCATCCACTGGGATAACTGTCGAGGAGGAAGTGAGGACAGGCAGTGGGCCATTAACTGCTAGAACTCTTACGAGTTCCATAGCCTTGCTTGGCAGGGTATAACAGTTGTTGACTAGCCTGGAGATGGGTTTGTCTTGGATGGATTGGCTCATTCTGATTTCCAGACTTTACAGAAAAGGTCTGTAGTGAGCAACCCCCCCTACAGTCCCTGCTAGGACATGTTGGGGCGGGAGAGAGAAAGAGAGAGAAAAAGAAACAAACAAATGAGAAAGGACAAAACTCTAAGGGAGCAATTCTATGGCCACTAGACAGCAGCTAGACAGCCATAGGATATCTTGTTTTCGGGGAACTGACCTCGGAGCCTGCGCTCCAAGCTTGGTTCCCGGAGAACTGACCTCCCACCACTTCCATGCTGCTTCAGAGGCAGTGCGGAACAGCCCCATCCTCTGCGCTCACAAGAGGAGTGCGGAATGGCCGAAAAGAGGCGTTCTGGGGTGGGGAGGACAGAAATGCCTGTACGACACATCCAATGCGTCGTACAGCAGCCTCCTCCCCCACTCAGCCCTCCCACGGCTAGACAGCCGCAATTGGCTGTCTAGCTGAAATGCAGGGCAGGAGGAGCACGGAAGGAATGATCCCCTCTTTTAAGAACTCCAGCTCGGCTTGACCATTTAGCTCAGCAAGCAGAGCCAGTCTGGGAGGCTAGGACACCTCCTCCCCCTGAAGAAGCAACTTTTGTCCCTGCCTACAAGCTCCAGATGGAGGCAGCATCCTGAGGTTAAGGAATGCCCTCCATGAGGCTCTGAGAACAGAAATCCACAGAAAGAAACAAATGTCTGTGTAGCAGCACAATTCTATGCATGTTTCTTTGGCATAGTCCCAAATCAGTGTGCTTAAACTGGCAACCAATTGTGGTTTAGCTATATGGAAAGAGAGAAACTTTCAGATTTGGAGCTTTTCTACATGAGGCATTATTGTGTGTTTGTGATTCCTTACTCATGGTTGTTTACGGGTTCTTTAGATGAAGTAATTATCCTCCAGTTTCACTTCTGTTTCTTAAGAGCGCTTTCCCATATTTTTTTAGGGAGAGATGGGAAAATGGGGTATTATTTCTGAAAGTGAAAGAACTACTCCCGTATTTGTGCTATTCCACTATAGCACACTGCCACCTACAGGTTATGTAGCAGTAAAGCAGGAAAGGGAAAGCTCTTTGTGTAGAGCTTGGATCTCAACTTTGTGACAAAACTGAACGTAGATACAGCAATTAACAGCCTCGTGTAGAAAAGCTCTTGGATATAATTTATATTTATCATCTGAAATAGATTCTACAAAAGGGCTATGGAAGGTTACTGTCCTTAGAAAAAGACACTGTACATAATGACATGCTATTCTAGTAGAAAATTACAAGTTTCCAGTTTTTTTTAAAAAAGTTCTGATATGACTCATTATGGCTGACTGAACGATCTTTTGTTTCCTGTGTGAGATCATTGTTTGCTATTGGGTAAAATAGTCTCTAGTAAAGAATGATTTCAAAAGCACAATTAGGAGGTTACTGTGTTCCAGCTCAAATTGTGTTAAACTAATAGACCTGAAAGGCACCTACTACTGAGACACATTCTTTGTCTGCCCAGGACAATATGTCACTACTCATGTATTCTGTGCATGACTAGTTACTTTTTCAGGCAGGATTAATTTTTATTGTTTTAAAATTAATATTTCAATACTGATTACAACTGATAATATAATATTGTGAGAGGAGGAGCCAATAGCCACTGTAAAAATGGTACAAACATACATAGCTAGGACTAACCATGGAATAAAGAGATTTTTTGTACTCAGTCACCTGCCATTTAACAAATTAATTAATTAAAGTTAAATACTTTGCATATTCATAACATTAGTATAGGTGGTGCCTCTTTGAGGACATTGAAGAAACTATGAGACCAGTTACATTTTAATAAACAAACAGCCCTTTTATTCTTACAAGTTTTAAAGCCTTGTTTGGCCTGGGATCTGATGAAGCAGGCTTGCGCATATAGATGTTCACAGTGCAATAGATTAATAGAATCATGGAGTTGGAAGGGACCTTGCAGGTCATCTAGTCCACCTGCCTGCCCAGTGCAGGATCTGCAGTGCATGATGCAACTACAGCATCAGTGGCCGATAGCCATCCAGCCTCTACTTAAAGCCATTAGCCATGCTGGCTGAGGATGATGGGAATTATAGTCCAACACAGCTGGCAGACACCAGGTTGGGCAAGGCTGCTTCTCATAACCTCATGATCTTATTCACCTTTTCTTTGCCTGCTCGTTGATGGAGTTTTGTCTTTAGCATTCCAAGCGCCCATGTTCTTCATATTTTTGAAATTCATTGAACTGAAAGGGATTATTATACCTTTCTAGTGATTAAATCAGCTCTGACTTTATTGCTGGTCTTACATGAGACCTGAGAAGTGCCCTGTAATTTCTCAGAACTGCTCCCTCAAGCTGCCCATTCTTTTCAGGTCTGTGTCAAAAATCAAAGCTGACCAGTCAATGACAGACCAATAAAATAGAATACTTTAGATATGGACAACTTAAAAATATACTGATAAAGGACAGACATCATAATGCAGCTCCTTTTAATTAAGGGGTGCAATTTCCCAAAGCACATTTAATAGCATGCAACTTTGCATGTATTTAGATAATATTATTTATTTATTATGCATTTATTAAAACATTTGTATCACACCTTTCTATTGCATAGCAATGCCCAAGGTGGCTTGCAACCAACAACATAATTTATAAATTCAATAAACTATGACAGCAGCAGACACACAGTTTGGGGGCTCATACTATCATCATCATCATCATCATCATTTACATACCACCTTATCTGCTAAAAAGACATCAAGGCTGTGTACAACAATTTAAAATAATAAAACCCTGCAACACCCCCCCCCCCAGCAAAAACATTAAAAACTACACATTTGAAAAGGCTAAATTGAAAAGATGTATCTTCATGCTATTTCTAAAGGTGAAGACAATGGGGGCCAGTCATGGTTCTTGAGGGAGCGTATTCCATAGTTCTGGGGCAACACAGGAGAAAGCCTTTCACATGTGCCTGACAAACGGGCCTCTGTGGATAATGGTGCCCTCAAAAGGGCCTCTTCTGCAGATCTGAATGCTCATGCAGGTGCATAGTGACAGAGGCGGTCTCTTAGATAGCCAGGTCCTAAGCCATTTAGGGTTTTAAAGGTTAAGACCAACACCTTGAATTGAGCCCAGAAAGCAATTGGCAACCAGTGCAGCTTTTTCAGGATGGGTGTAATATGCTCCTGGTACTGTGCTCTGGTTTGCAGCCTACCTGCCATATTTTGCACCAGTTGAAGCTTCCAGAAACTCTTCAGAGATAGCCCCACATAGAGTGCATTGCAATAGTTTAAACATGATGTAGTAGAGCCATGGATAACTGTTGCCAACCAAGTCAGACTGATTCAGGAACGGTCACAGCTGGCACACCAAGCACAATTGTGCAAATGTACTCCTTGCCACTGCTGCCACCTGAAGATCCTGGGACAGCATAGGATCTAGGAGCACTCCCAAGCTAAGGACCTGGTCCTTCAGGGGGAGTGTAACCCCTTCCAGAACAGTTGAATTCTAGTCCCCAAGTAGGGCTTTCTACTGACCAACAACACATCCATCTTATCTGCATTTAACTTCTGCTTATTCACTCTCATCCAGCCCATTATCAAACCCAGGCAACGTTCAAGGGTTTTCAGCTGCTTCCTTGGTGTTACCTAAGAACAATAGAGTTGGATGTCATCAGCATATTGCTGGCACCTTACTCCAGAGCTCTGAATGATCATTCCCAGTGGTTTCATGTAGATATTAAACAATGTGGGGGAGAAGACAGAACTCTGTGGGACACCACAGGCCAATAGTTAGTCATGGAGTTGAACAGTAATCCCCCAGCACCACCTTCTGGACACGGTCTGACAAAAAAGACTGGAACCACTGCAGAACAGCACCCCAAGGCCCTCTGGGCAGCCTGGCCTCCTGAAGCAGGTCTACCTGAAAGATAGGATCCCCAGGCAAGTAAGCAAGCAAGATGGTAAAGGATTACTGTCAAACCCAGAGCAGTTGCTCTTTCTTCTTCCCCCTATAGCTACTGGAGTGGCTGCTGCTGTTATCCAAAACTAAGCTTATTCTCCTTGAAAAAGATGGTAACAAAGTACCATCAAGGAGCGGGCAAAGCAAATGTCCCAGGATAAGTTATTTCAAAATTTGAGCACCACAATACAGAAGACCCTCTCCTACATATCTTCCAGCAAAGCTTCTTCTGATGGTGGTGGGATTTGGAGAAGACCATACTTTGATGACCTGCAAAAGCAGGAAGCCTTATGAGGAAGGAAGCAATCCTGTAGGCAATTCCAACTATTTTAAGACCTTGAAAGTGATCAGAAATTTGAACTGGTTTCAGAAACAATGCTGTGTCAAAAACACAGTCCAGCCAATGTTAAGCACTTCAAGTTCTTCATTGATTCTGATGGCAAACTTAAAACATGTGCTTAGCTCTTTCATATTGAAATCAGTGGAACTTAGAAGTGCTTCACATGGGCTGGATTTTGCCCCAACCATCTATGATGCTAGAAAACCTTTTTGTATGCAAGAAACATGTTTGTTGGAGGGGATGCCTTGTAGTGATTTTTTGTTTTGTTTTTACCCAAGTCTAGGAAAATTGACAAGGAAACTTTCATATTGCAAAAAGGAAGAGCTGGAGGATCGTTCACAAAATGGAAAGTTTGTATCATATAAGTTATCAGATGGTGAACTCTAAAGATCCATTTTTCTCAAAAACTTTTAAAATGTCAAACTGCTTTGCATAATTAAATACTAAGAGGGAGTATTTATGAAGGTAATAAACGTGAAGCTTTGTTCCTTACATTCCAAAACCTAAAATTCTTTTTAACAGGAACTTTAGATGTCACACTGATTACATGTCCCCTAGCAACCAGAATGTTGTTGAAACGTTAAGTGCGTGAGTCATTCCAAAAAAAAAAAATTACAGTGGGACGTTGTGAATTTTAATGCATGGCACTTTGATCATACAAGAGTCTCTCTTTTTTTAGTTAATTATTGAGTTAGGGTGCAGTCCTATCTGGATAGTTGGCAGCCTCCGAAATCGGAGGCTGTGAGGTATCCAATGCAGGGCGGGCTGGAGCATGGAGTCGATCTTCGCATCTGTGCTACGGCTGCCCTGCATTTTTGGCTAGACGGCTGATTTCAGCCGTCTAGCTGTGGCTTCGGGGAAAGGGAGGGAAGGAGGCTGCATGGCACATGGGAAGCTGCATAAAGCGGCTTCCGTGGTCTGCTCACCACCTCGCCCCTGGGACCACCCCTTTTCACCATCTCCACACTTGGTTTCTGAGCATGGAGACATAGCTGGTGTGGAGAGAACTGTGCAAGCGACAAGGGGACAGGGGAGGGGCGGGAAGCATGGTTTCTGGGACTTTGGTGAATGTGGGACAGCTGAGAGCCTTAAGTTCAAACCCAGACTACGTTTCTGACAAAGCACAACAAAACAGAAGTACTTTGGGAATAAACCTTGCCATCAGCCACAACAGGCAGTGATATGGAACCTGACGAAGAAATGATGCTTCACTCATTTACACTGTAATTTATTTGTACAAAATATAAATTATCACTACCAGTCATTGCACTAAAAAGGGGAAGAAAGAGTAGCTGGTACTACGTTCATGAATTCTGCCTTTTCACACCACATTGCACCAAAAAATCTCTGAGAGATGCAATATGCTTGCAAATTAATGTGGACGTATATATGCATGCATATCTACAATCTTAGTAAGAGATTAACTCTTTACGCATACACAGTCCTTTTGGAGGTCCTGGAGGAATTCATATTCATGGACACACAATTCCTAAGCAGGTCATATTCAGCATTTCATATTGGCAACAACTCTTCCAGTACTTGAATGGTTGGAGCAAAAGTAGAGTGAGCCCTAAAATCCATAAGCCCCACCTCTTCATCGCTTCCAGTTTCTCTAACTGGAAATAAGAACAGCTTCTCTGCTACCCCACTGCATTAAGACTTTTTAAAAGCCTCTATTGGTGCCAGGCTTTAAAAAGCCTGATTGCAGTGGGGGAGGGGCAATGTGTGTGTGTGTGTGTGTGTGTGTGTGTATGTGAGAGAGAGAGAGAGAGAGAGAGAGAGAAAGAGAAAGAGAGAATGAATGGCTGTTCTCACAGCATGACAACCCACTGTGCGCTGTGGTGCATGTGGTTGCCATTTTGAATATGCACCTCCCACTCAGGGGTTGTCATGTCATGCAAACCCGAGCATGGCTTATGGGAGGGTTAAGTAATGGTCCATTTTGGGGTTATGTGGGGGTTGTTTAACTCTTGCATAACCCACGCTTGCCAGGTTCGCACAACACAACAACCTCCAAGCGGGGGTTCCATATGCAATAACCCATGATGAACCCACACATGTCATCTGAACCTGGTCAATATGTACGAGCATCCTATGGCCTTACCCCCTTCTCCAGCTGCTTTTTTGTATTTATTTATTCTGTAGCCAGCCTGTATCTTGCACTGGCTTCAAAGGAGGTGTGTCATCAAACTGACCCTTAACAGTTTATTTTCTTCAAAAACTGTAAGAATGTTTAACAGGGGCTTTTAGATTTCAATCCTAAACACAACAGGGAGTAAGTTCCACTGAACCCACTCAGTAAATATGTATAGGATTGCATTGTCAATCTCCAACTTGATCCAATTTTACTTATTCTAGGATAGATGCAACTCAAATGTATTCATCTATGTTTACTGTCTGGATGAGTGGTTATGGTGGTGGGGGGTGGGGGGTGGGGTTAGAAGGGTCCACTGGCATTTGTGTCTGTGTGTGCATTTATAAGCATGTGCATAGAGTCCAGATGCATCCACTACCCACCCCACTCAGATATTTAACATCTAGAAACCCAGAAGATGAGACTAAAGTATGTGTGGACGCTAACGAAGTTTTAAAAAGGTATCCCAGTATTTCCCCAAATGGCATATTATGGACAAAATTTAGACCTAGCATGATTCCATATGAGGCTTTTATCACATAGTTGCCCTGTCTCATTCATAAAACTTTACAGAAGGCCCAGACCATGTCTTCCAGTTGCAACCCTCCCATGTTGTCCCACCACTTATTCCATTCTCCCCCCGCCACACACACACACACACAAAATCTATTAAGCAACAGAATAGCTGAACAATGTATTTTGATTAGTAGCACTAAGTAGTATCCTATCCATCTAGAAGTACCCTGAATTATACTACGGATAGGTACGGATAGGTAAACAGGGATTATCCTTTGTAAATAGGAACAGTTGGACTGTTTAGTCCATCATAGCAAAAGCAATTTACAGTATTCAAGTCAGGTAAAATTACCATTGTAAACTTGTTTACTGGTGGTCCTTTGCTACCACTGCTGCTTTCTACAACAATAGCCAAACCGCCTTCCCTACCTAAATCCTGAACCACATACTCCTAATTCCATTACCTTTAATTTGTTTTGTTCAGCAAGGAAACAAGAGAGGACTTTGTAACCTATTAGTCACTCCACAGAAGTAGGCAGACACCTACTTACTTGAAGTTTTTGAAGAGACTGAAAAAAACAGGAGTTTCTGAAAAAGAAAAATCACATATGCAAACCCACTGGGACCGAACGCCTGGATATTTTTGTTCAGACTTCTGCATTCATCACATTTTGACCCAAAGATTTCAACGTTTTGTATAAACCTCCTTTGAAAGAAAAAGCAACATTCCTAAGTTCAACTAAGGGGTTCATCACACGGGAGCAGAAATCGGCATCAATACTCCATCTGGTTTCATCACGGGATTAGATCGGGCTCCTTTACACAGTTGTTTCTATCTTGTTATATTCCATTCCCTACCTTTTCACAGGGTGGCTACTTTTCTGCAAAAAGCCATTACATGCACTGGGGGCATCGCAAAATTTCCTCCCTCGTTCCTGCCCCTTTCCCTCCCCTTGCAGATTACTGGTGGTTTGGTTGCAATTGACACACGGTGCAGGTGGACAGCAACCCTACCGAACTGCCCGAACCCTGCCCCTGCAGGCACTGGTTTCCCGGTGAACTGCTGGAATGCCGGCAATGCTGTGCTGTGGAGTAAACAACAAAATTCGGGAGCAAAAGTCAGGGCATTGCATTTAGTCATGGCATGGTGTCAAGCTGGCAGGTCAGTGTACTGACACACCCACCACCCTGACATCACTGCCATCGTCATCATGACCACACCCCAAACAAACCAAAACAACCGCCCACAGCCACACAGCCACAGCAGTTTCTTCACGCTATGGGACAAATACACAGGGAGGTCATGGTGCTTCTGTTGGGCAGGCTGAAAAAAATCCCATTTTTTTTTCTGTTTGGGGATAACACAGGATAGGCAGGGGTAGATGGCAGGAAAATCACTGGAGGATTATGATGTCATATAATGGACCTGCAAACTTCTGTGAGTGGCCAGTCATGAACGTGTGATAGATTGCAGGTGTAGAGATGCCCTAATCCTTTCTTAAGGAGAGAAAGGAGACATAGGATGCCTCCAGACAAGGCTTTTATTGTGCAATAGCCCTGCCTCATTCATGGAATTTTATGTGTGTGTGTATTCCAGATGACCTTGTCTTCCATTTGTAACCCTCCACTGTTTTACCACAACCTTTTCAATCTTTTCACTTTCTGTGAAACATCGGTTAAGGAGGAAAAGATGGAATAGCTGCACACTGTCTTTGGAGCGATAGTGTTAGTTGCTGTCTGTCTGAAAGCACCCATAAACTGGGATAATAGGCCAATATTTTTAAAAAATGTTATTCAGTGCCATGAAATGCACATCTAACAGTGCTTAATGACAATTAGCTAGCTCATCACACAATCAGGGATGTTAAAGCAGCTTTGGACTGTTTTTCATATCCTGGCAGAGGTGGTGTGAAGGCAACACTTTGGGTGTTAGCTTGAAGAGAACAGGAAATGCAGAGGACTGGGGCATCCTCTTCCTGTCCATCAAAATAATATCTGAATCTGTATCAGGAAAATGAGATCAATTTTTCTTTTTTAAAGCCTGATGGTCACACTTTCCTTTTTAGTCTTTGATGCCTCTCATGGCTTAGGCTATTCTGCCAGAAATACTGGAAAGGTTTATGTCATAAACCTTATGGCTACGATGGAATAACTTATGCAAGCATTCAGAAAAGCCTTTGAACAACTGGATCTGAGCAGGCCCAGACATTCAGTGAGATGTCTGATAAAACAGAAGGACAGAGCAATCCTGTCTACATACCAATTATGTTGGGGGGTGGGGGTGGGGAGGAGAGAGACACCACTATGCTGGTGGAACAGCCACTGTATCTTATATCCACTGTATCTTGCATCAATTCGAGGGGGAAATACATCACTAAGAAATTCCCCAAATTGAGGAAAAATGGCAGACATACCCCCAATACCCTTGGAAACACTTATGGATCTCCCGCCCCAATTAGGGACTGTGCCTGTGCGGACTGCTACATGCTACACAGACACTGTGGGAGCCCAGCTGTGCAAGCTGGCATAATCTGAGAACAGGATTGCTTTGTTAAAGGCCTGAAAACATAAGGTCAGAAAAAGAGGTCTCTGTTGCCTTTTGGTGCACAAGTGCCTCAACAAAAACAATTTTTTGGAATAAAAGTTCCAAAACAATTGATCAACTGGGTAGCAACACTTTTCTTGTTGATTTTTCAAGGTTTCTTCTGGTATTTTCAATCTTGCGAGATCAATTTGATCTGCTGGCTTCAGTGGAATGGCAGTATTTGCAATTGAAACATTTGTTGGTATCTAGATTTGGTCCTGCTGCTTTTACTGCCTTGGAGTCTCGTTCGCTATTGGAAATACTTATTGAAGCTGATCAGCTGTATTGATCTACGATTCATGTTATAAATATTTATTATCAATGAATAAATATGGCACAAGTGGTTTACAGCAGGAATGGAACAGGGAATTGGAACGTCTTATTTTGCTTAATCAACGGACTGCCATTTTGGCGTCAGTATCAGACATCTCAGCGGATCTTCAGTTACGCCTTATTCAGCAAAAGCTCTTCTTTCGGGTCTATTGGACGCTACAACATCTTTTTAGTAAAGGCTTGTCAAATTTGGCTAATTGTTGGAGGTGTAATGCAGTCAATGCTTCTTTTATTCATATGTTTTGGAAATGCCCAATGGCCGCCTCCTATTGGGAGGAAGTTATTGTACGGATAAATTAGAAAGCTCTTTAATATTTACTGATGTAAATGTTCTTTTAAATTACTTACCTGCTTCTTGGAATGTAACACATGGTCAGCATAAATGGATTTTCTGTGCCCTTTTGGTTGCTAAAAGACTGATACTACGATACTGGAAGGATAAAAGCTCACCACTTATAACGCAGTGGACTGAAGACTTAGCAACACTAGCAATGTTTGAAAGAGTGGTATATAGGCATCAATTGCAAATGTACTTATATGCGGATATTTAGTCTGCTTTTACTGAGGTTTATGTGTAACCTTCCCCCCTGCTTTTTTTCTTGAATATTGTAATGTTAGAAACTGAGGATTTTGAACATGTTGTATTTTTATTTCATTCTTTTTTTTTTTTAGGTTTTGTAATGTTTTCAGTTTGGTTTGTTTTGTAAAAATTCACAATAAAAGTTTTTTTTTAAGGTTTCTTTTGCTGGGCCAATTAGACTAGGAAAAAGCATGGATGCAGGAATTGAGTTCGCTGAATACCAAGGCAAGGTTTAAGGAATGAATCCTGAAAACTGGAAACAAGCAGCATATTTGTCACAACAGAAAGCAAGCATTTCTTTCCCCCCACAATGTTGTAATTAACGGGGGTGGGGAGAGACCCCAGGATAGAGATATAAAAGCACAAGCATCCATGTTTGCTTAGATGATAGGAATTGTATGTTTTTGAATGTGTGATGTAGTGGAGAAAGTGCTGCACATGAACCAGGAAGACCTGAGTTTTAATTCCCACTCATCCATAAAGCTCACTGGGTGACCTTTGTTTATTTGTTTGTTATTTATAATTAACATTTATATAGATTCCAGAGCAGTTTACATAATTAAGGGCACAATCCTATGCGAACTTGGAGGCGACTGCCTATCCAATGCCGGGCAGGAGAAGCACGGATCGTTCCCTCTGTGCTTTTCCTACCCTGCATTTGTGGCTAGATAGCCGATTTCAGCTGTCTAGCCATGGGAAGGAGGAGCGGGGAAGGCGGCTGCCTGACGACACATAGGATGTGTTGTACTGGCATGTCTGTCTTCCCCACCCTGGGACGCCCCCCGGAATACCCTGTTTTGGCCGCTCCACCCTCCTCTTCCAAGCACGGAGCGTAGAGCTGTTCTGTGCCATCTGCGAGGCAGCACGGAACAGGGGGAAGGTTGGTTCCCGGAAAACCACATATCCTATGGTCATCTAGCTGCTGCCTAGTGTCCATAGGATTGCTCCCTAAAATATAAAAACAAAGGGCTTTAGGCCAGTAACTCTCTCGGGGCATAATTTATCTCACAGAAGTCAAAATGGGATAACTCTATTTACGCTGCCTAGAGATGACCTGGATTATCGATATGATTGCTCCTGAATGTCCTTGACCCAACCACAGAGCCAGGTCTGCTCCGCAGTTTTCTGGAGAGCTGCAGGCAATGAAATGGTTGGGTTGACGACTAGAACATACATGGCAGAAAACACATAACAAGCACAATTGAACACAGGTGAGAAACCATGACTGGGCTTACTCTGTGGAGATGATGGCAGTGACAAAATCTCATTTCTCCACCACCACTGCATCTGCATAGGTTCAGGCAGCAGAGCTAGGGATGTAAGAAAGTCATTTACCTTCTCGACAGAGTGATTCGCGGTGGGGGGGAGGTGCTCCGTGCCTCCCCCCGAAATCCTAACCCCGCCGGCTCCACTCCACGGCAGCTCCATGGAGCCGCCAGCCGGGTGCATTCGCAGGCGCTGTGTGGAGTCTGCGGACACAAATGGCAGCGGCTACCGCAGCTGCCATTTGTGTTCCTGTTTTTTGGCCGTGATAGGCTACGTAAATATTTACGTAGCCTATCACAGAAAAACAAAACAAAACCAAGGGCGCAAATGGTGGCCGCTACGCCATTTGCGTTCCTGTTTTTTTGCCGTGATAGGCTACGTAAATATTTACGTAGCCTATCACGGCCTCCGCAGGGATGCAAATGGCGTCCCTGCGTTAGCCGTGATAGGCTATGTAAGTATTTACGTAGCCTATCACGGCAAAAATAGGGAAGCGAATGGCGGCCGCAGATGTGGCCGCCATTCGCAAAGCAGCACAAATGGCACCAGTTAAGTGTCCCATTTCGCGTGCCTTTCGTGGGGTGGTGGGGCGGGGGCCTTCGAATGCAGTGGCATTCGACTTCACCAAGATCCGTGGTGGAATTCTCTGACATCCCTAAGCAGAGCTCTTCAAAGCTTCGAAGATCATGCCTCAATTAGAAAAAAAAATCGCAGAGAAGCCCTGATTCTCCAAGGATAACGCCTTAATTAAAAAACAACAACATCCAGAGCAGGGGATAGGAGGGGGTAAAACTTAGTCTCATTTGAAGGGATAGAACAACCCCCTGCTCAATGCAGGAAGCCTGATTCCCAGGCAGTCTCCCATCCAAACACTGAAAAGGACCGATCCCACTTAGCTTCCAAGATCAGAAAAACACGAGAACATCCAACCCTTTGCTTGTTGCTGAGGAGATGGGGGCTGCTGAGGAAGCTATGCAATTGGTAGCTGGAAGAAGACGTGGGGCCATTGAGAGCTGTGATTGGACAGGAGGGAAATACAAACACCGCTGCATATGGACAGGCGGGGGAGGGGACTACGACCGGATATGGTAGTGAAGGCGGAAAATCAGAGCACGTTAAGGGGAAATACTGGGATATTAGGGTATTGAAAGCAGGAGCACGGAAGTGGGAAATTCTGGTTCCAATTCGAGGTGGCTACTGCGTAGTGTGAAAGGTGGGCGGTGAAACCTCATTGGAAGTGAAAAAAGACGGTTAAGTGTAGATCCAGCCAAAGAAAAAGGGGGGGTGATGCCAGGGGGTGGGATCACCACTTGCCTAAAGGGTCATCAATATGCAGATCTTTCTCAACTCTTTTGTTTCCATCTACTAATTCCAAGGAATCTGTGAAACTTCTGAACATGTGTCTGGAGGCTGTTTTGGAATAGATGAGGGTGAACAAGCTGAAACTTAATTCTGACAAGACAGAGAAACTGTGGGTAAGGAGGCTGAGTAACCTGGAGTCTGACCAGTTCTGAATGGGGTTGCATTCCCGCTGAAGGACCAGGTTTGCAGCTTGGGGGTTCTGCTGGACTCAACTTACTGCTTCCACTACCACAGGCAGTAAGCTTATGCATACCAGTTGCTGGGGAACACAGGCAGGAGAGTGGTGTTGCACTCATGTCCTGCTTGTGGGTTCCTGGTGGAAGCTGGTTGGCCACTGTGTGAACAGAATGCTGGACTTGATGGACCTCTTGGTCTGATGCAGCATGGCTCTTCTTAACTTTATCTGTGGAAGCACAGACAGGTAGCAGAAGTGGTTAGAAGTGACTTACTCATAGAATCATAGAATAGTAGGGTTGGAAGGGGCCTACAAGGCCATCGAGTCCAACCCCCTGCTCAATGCAGGAATCCAAGTCAGAGCATGCCTGACAGATGGCTGTCCACCTGTTGTGACTGGGAATGGTGGACCTTGCCTCAGTTACTCATGCACTGGTTACATCCAGACAAGACTACTGTAATGTGCTATACATGTGGCTGCCTTTGAAGATGGTTCGGAAGCTTCAGCAGGTGCTAAATGCAGCAGCCTGGATGCTTGTGGGAGCCAAGCATTTGGAGCACGTTACCCCAATATTATCAGCACTGGCTACCTATTTGCTTCTGAGCTCTATTCAAAGTGCTGGTTTTGATCTTTAAAGCCCTAAATAGTTTGGGACCAGGTTACTACATGGACCACTTGCACCAATATGAGCTTCTTCAGGCTTTGAGATTGGCCACAGAGGCCCTGCCCACAGATCCACCAGTAGGCACTATCAAACTGGCAGCAACACAAACCTGGGCCTTTTTGGTGGTGGCCTCCATCTATGGAACCTCCTCGCCCAAAATATATGTTTGGCTCCCTCAATTTCTTTTTGAAGGGCTCTGAAGGGGGTGTCACCTCTTGGAGTTTAAAATTATTTTAGGGTGCAGTCCTATGGGGATAGTTGGCCACCTCCGAACTCAGAGGCGGCTGACTATCCAATGCAGGTTGGGCGGAGCATGGAGGGGATCTTCTCTGTGCTCTGGCCACCCTGCATTTGTGGCTAGTTGGCTGATTTCAGCTGTCTAACCGGGGCAGCTCAGAGCAGGGGTGAGGAGGCCAGACGGCACATAGGAAGTGTCATACTGGCACTTCCACAGTTCCCTCCCCACCCCTAGGAATCCCCCCTTCTCGGCTCCTCTGTGCTGCTCTTCTGAGCATGGAGTCAGGGACGAACTGCGCCTCCTACGAGGCAGCAGGGGAGGGGGCGGGAGTCGGATTTCTGGGAACCAAACTCAGAGCGCCAGCTCCAAGCTCAGTTCCCATAAACTGAAAAATCCTATGGCTGTCTAAATGCTGTCTAGCAACCATAGGATTGCGCCCTTAGAGTATTTTATGACTGTGTGATGTTATGTTGATTGTTATGATGTGTTCTATGCTTCCGTTGAAATCTTTAGGTTTTAGAACATTTTAAAAATATATTGTGGTTTTAGTGATTGAATATTATTGTTGTTTTTCAGTCGTTAAGTCGTGTCCGACTCTTCGTGACCCCATGGACCATAGCACGCCAGGCCTTCCTGTCCTCCGCTCTCTCCCGGAGTGTGCTCAAGTTCATATTCATTGCATCGGTGATGCTATCTAGCCATCTCATCCTCTGCCGTCCCCTTCTCCTTTTGCCTTCAGTCTTTCCCAGCATCAGGGTCTTTTCCAGGAAGTTTTCTCTTCGCATTAGGTGGCCAAAATATTTGAACTTCAGCTTCAATATCTGTCCTTGCAATGAGCAGTCAGGGCTGATTTCCTTTAGGATTGACTGATTTGACCTCCTTGCAATCCAGGGGACTCGTAACAGTCTTCTCCAGCACCACAGTTTGAAAGCATCAATTCTTCGGCACTCAGCCTTCCTTATAGTTGAGGGCAATGAAGCAAGAGGGGAGATGGCTAGAACGCAGGTGGAGGAAAACTCGTGCTGAGTCTGACCGAACACAGGTAAGAGCCCACTATCGAGCCTACTCTGTGGCGGTGAGGGTGGCAAAGAGACAGTTCTTTTCCACCAGCATTGCATCTTCTCAGTGTCGTCCAGCGGAGCTTTTCTGAGTGGTTCGCGGCCTGTTACATTCTGGGCCAGGGAGAGAGACGGTGGAACCCTCGGTAGCACACTGTGACAATTTTGCACGGCACTTTGAGGATAAAGTCGCTCAGATTCGTCATGAATTGGACACCACCATTAATGCAGTTCCATTGGTAGAGGCGTTCAGAGCACCGTCTGGTCCAGTTTTATTGGATGAGTTTCAGTTACTGAGGCCTGAGGATGTGGACAAGGTGCTTGGCCAAGTCCGATCGACCACTTGTGTGCTTGACCCTTGCCCTTCATGGCTTATTAAATCAAACAAGGAGGGGTTGTCCGGCTGGGTCCAGGAGGTTGTAAATTCCTCCTTGAGAGAGGGAGTGGTGCCTGCCGCTTTAAAAGAGGCGGTAATTAGACCACTCCTGAAAAAGCCTAACCTGGACCCAGAGGATGTTAACAATTATAGGCCAGTGGCCAACATCCCCTTCCTGGGCAAGGTGCTTGAGCGGGTGGTTGTAGGACAGCTCCAGGCACTGTTGAATGAAACGGATTATCTAGATCCATTTCAATCGGGCTTCAGGCCTGGTTTTGGAACGGAAACTGCCTTGGTCGCCCTGTGGGATGACCTCTGCCGGAAGAGGGACAGGGGGAGTGCGACCCTGTTGATTCTCCTGGACCTCTCAGCGGCTTTCAATACCATCGACCATGGTATCCTTCTAGATAGGTTGTCTGGGTTAGGAGTTGGAGGCACTGCACTACAGTGGTTCCGCTCCTACTTGGATGACCGATTCCAGAAGGTGGTGCTGGGGGATTATGCCATGGTAATTGTGCCATGGGGTTCCACAGGGCTCTATTTTATCCCTCATGCTGTTTAACATCTACATGAAACCGCTGAGGGAGGTTATCCGGAGGTGTGGGCTGAGGTGCCATCAATATGCAGATGACACCCAGCTCTACCTCTCTTTCTCATCAAAACCAGGTGAGGCAGTGGCTGTTCTGAATCAGTGCCTGGGCACGGTAATGGACTGGATGAGGGCCAATAAACTGAAACTCAATCCAGACAAGACGGAGGTACTGTTAGTGGGTGGTTCGTCTGCCCGGCTAGGTGATATTCAACCTGTTCTGGAGGGGGTTGCACTCCCCCTAAAGGATCAGGTTCGTAGTTTGGGGGTGCTCTTGGATCCAGAACTGTCACTTGAGGCACAGGTGAACTCAGTGGCACGGAGCACTTTTTATCAGCTTAGGCTGGTATACCAACTACGCCCTTATCTGGACAGAGATAGCCTAGCTACAGTGATCCATGCTCTGATAACTTCTCGTCTGGATTACTGCAATGCGTTATACGTGGGGCTGCCTTTGAAAACGGTCCGGAAACTTCAGCTGGTCCAAAATAGGGCAGCAAGATTGTTAACAGGGACTGGCCTGCGAGCTTATATTACGCCAGTACTTTTCCAGCTGCACTGGCTGCCAGTCCATTTCCGGGCCCGATTCAAAGTGCTAGTGTTAACATTCAAAGCCCTTAACGGCTTGGGGCCAGGTTACCTGAAGGATCGCCTCCTCCCATATGTGCCTGCCCGGACCTTAAGATCATCAGCAGCGGCCCTTCTCCGTGAGCCCCTGCCAAAGGAAGTGAGGCGGGTGGCTACTAGGAGGAGGGCTTTTTCTGCTGTGGCACCCCGGCTCTGGAATGAGCTCCCTAGTGAGGTTCGCCTGGCGCCTACATTGTATTCCTTTCGGTGCCAGGTGAAGACCTTTTTATTTTCCCAGGCATTTTAGCTTTCTAAATTTTTATCTTTGCTGTTTTAAATCTGTATTTTAAACTCCTGCACTGCTGCTAGATTTTATTGTGGTTGTATTGTTATATTGTGGTTTTAATATTCTATATATTTTAAATTGTTTTATTGTGTGTTTGGTTTTAATTTTTGTGAACCGCCCAGAGAGCTTCGGCTATTGGGCGGTATAGAAATGAAATAAATAAATAAATAAATAAATAAATAGTCCAGCTCTCACAGCCATACGTTACTACTGGGAAAACCATAGCTTTGATTATACGGACCTTTGTCGGCAAGGTGATGTCTCTGCTTCTTACTATGCTGTCTAGGTTTGCCATAGCTTTCCTCCCAAGGAGCAAGCGTCTTTTAATTTCATGGCTGCAGTCACCATCTGTGGTGATCTTGGAGCCCAAGAAAATAAAATCTGTCACTGCTTCCATTTCTTCCCCTTCTATATGCCAGGAAGTGATGGGGCCAGATGCCATGATCTTAGTTTTTTTAATGTTGAGTTTCAAACCAGCTTTTACACTCTCCACTTTCACCCTTGTATTATTTGGGTCTAAATTTCATGTGAGCCACTTTGGGAAGACTTTTAGCCTTGAAAAGCAGCATCTTCTAAGTAAATAAAATAAAAAGTTTAAGAAACATCAAGCTCATTAGAAAGATCTTACCAGTTGGAAATGCATATGGGAGAACGTTCCCTCAGAAACTCTGTTTAAATCTAAAGAAGAGTTTCTATAAACTCCTCTTTAGATGGTACCTAACCCCTAAAAGACTGAGTCATATATATCCAGGTACAGATGATACATGCCAAAGGTATGGATGTGTGAGAGCAGATATATCACACACATCTTTCAGTATTGTTCAAATATCAAGATCTCTTGGGAAAGGATATTGAGAAACATCAATAAAATGACTGAATATAATCTGATTTATGACCTGCATATCATTTGATTATGTGAAGAATTAGGTACCTCAAGAAGATCTGGAAATGATCATTACTTTGCTAACGGCTGCTAGTACTGCATATAAATGGCAGAAAGCAGATATCCTATTGATAAGAGAATGTACAATGAGGGATATGGAGCTGGTATTTATGGTGAAACTCACAAACATTATTAGAATGAGAAAGGGTAGATATGGAAACAAAAGTTTTATTGGAAAGTGAATAATAAAAGCATAGAGTAAGGTGCAACCCTATGATCTGCTAGGAACATTGTAAAGGTGAAGAGGCTATGTAAACTTATAAGGCAATATAAATAATTATTATCAATTGACTGGAATAATATTATGAATGGCTGAACATTGGAAGCATGCATAAAACCTGACATTTTATTATTTATTTTTTAAAAGCCAAAAGAAGAACATCTTATCATTTAAAACAAAGTATGTACATTTCTGAGTCCAAGTGCAATTGCCCCCACTTCCTACCTGCTGGTTTCCTAGGGGCTTGTTCCCAGCACGCTTCTTTTCCAGTTTGCTTGCCAGATGGCTGGATAACTCTGTGCTGCATGCAGTGGGCAATCGGCTGTAACTTCTCCGTTAGACCACCTGGGGCAACATGAGCTGTTAAAAGTGAGCTGCTGGTTTTGCTCTCCATCTTTCTTAATTTTTAATGGGGTAGAGAAAATCATATGGCCCATGAACATTAGGCCATTTCAACAATCTTTTAAAAAGGTTTATTTGTTGCAGGACTCCAGGTGTCTTCCATAAAGGTAGCAGTTCTGTTGCAAAGCTATCGTCGCGTATTCAAGTTACAATACATGTATCATGAAGAATCTCTCACACAATAATCACTTTTGGACTGCACAACATAAAGGGAAGGAAGGACAGGAAGTATAGGAGAACACAGTGTGATAGAGCACCCGCTTTGCATGCAGAAGGTCCCAGGTTCAATCCCTGGTTTCTCCAGGTAGGGCTAGAAAGGAATCCTGCCTGAAACCCTCGAGAGCTGCTCCCACTTAGTGCCGAAAGTACTGGGCTAGATGGACTCAGTATAAGGTAGCTTCCTGTGATACCCATAGCTCCCTTGGGAGGAGGTCTGACTAAAAAGCACACAGATCTTTATGGAACAAGGGTTCAAGATCTGTCTGAGGAGGAGCAGAAAGAGCTCCAAGTGGGAAAAGGAAGAAACAAGGACAAGCAACAAGGGAAGTCACCGCCATTAGCTTACATAGGATACCATACCATATTTCCTAAACAATACAGCTGTTAAGGGTGTGGCTCTTAACAGCTGTAACTTCCCAGCATTTTGGAGCATGACTGGACATGAAAACCCTTAACACAACATATCAAACTAAAAGGGGTTTTGTTAACTGAATAGTGGAATTAAGGCTAAACTTAGCCCCTCCGTGCCTGTCTAACAACAATCATGCCAGAGGCAAAAGAAGAGCAGGTAGAATTAGAATCCTGATTTCATGGAGTGGGTCACTAACCACCCCACCACAGCAGCGGACATAAGGACATATCAACCTGGTTTGCATTACATGGTAAGCCACTGTGGGTTTATTCATCCATGGGAGCTCTGTGCTGGCAGCCATTTTGCATATGCAAGCTGCGGCGGGGGGGTGCTGTGGCTTGTCGAACTGTGCAAACCCAGTGTGGGTGAGTTGTTGGTGTGATTAACAAACTACCCACAACCCATGGCCTGTTTTAGGGTTGTGAGTGGTTTGTTAGCTATGGAAACAACCCACTCACACCAGGTTCACACTACATGACAAGCTGTGGCAGCCCCTCCCCCCCGCCCGAGCAGCTTGCATATACAAAATGATGGCTGGTGCCTGTCACAGACCCCTGTAGGTAAATTAAGCCACAGTGGCTTGTTGTGACGTGCAAACAGGCCCAGTATGAAGTGTTTGTCTGCCACTAGTCTACAAGCCAATGGAAGATCATAGCTCCATGGCAAAGCACATAGTTTGCATGCAGAAGGTCCCAGGTTCAATTCCTGGCATCTTGCTAAAAGTAGCAGGTGATGGGGAAAAACCCTCTTATATACCATTAAGATGTGTATTACGATTCTCTCTTGCACTAAATGTAACATTGGCGAAATTTGTGAATGTGAGATAAGTCAGTGTAGGAGAAACTAAATCCACATTCTGGTAATTTAGATGTTATATCCAAATCACCTTAAGCAAAATCCAATGTAAGTCTCATACTTGTGAAAATTCCTTGGAGTAATTATAATTTTTTCCCTTTATATTGCAATTATGGCAAAAAAGAAATCATTTTCATACCGAAGACAGTTGGGTATTTACATAGTGGTATATAGTTTGATTTGAAACAGTTATTGTGTTCTGTTCAGTGTGAGTGAATTCTAAGAAAGGTTTTTAAACTCTCAACTCAAAAGGATGCCGGCTTCTGAAGTTTACAGTGTCATCACGTTAGTGATGTTTCTACGTACCCACAAGAAATTAGTTGTCTCGTAAAGACTGAATAAAACTAAATATAGTCAGGAGGGGGGAAAAAAGCTGTTAAGGGCTTGTCTTTCATCCAGCTATTTTTATCCTCAAAGACTTCCTAATCGACATCTCACAACAGCTGGCTTTGAAAGCCGTTTGAAAAGGTTAAAACAATACATTGTTTATCTTCCTTGTGAGCAGTGCCAAAAGATATCCAGATAATTTCTGTTTCCTGCATTTAAAAATTGTTTAGGTAAAGGGAGCATCTGGGATGGTGATATCTACTTCCACTCTCATCAATTGTTTTTGTTGTATTAAAACAAATGGACATTCATATAGGCAATGTGGCGCAACAAAATCAAAGTGATTTTATGACAGCCTTCTAATAAAACAACAGCACAACCTTGTTAACTGTAGCCAATAATATGTCATATTACGTCTGGATTTCCAACTCCCTCTCTCCGCCCTTATAATTTTTGGACAATACCGTCATAAATAAATAAACTCCACATTTTAACATTTCCAACACGTTCAGTTTGGTTCTACAAGTTTTTTCAACCATGAGACATCAGATGCTATTAGTAAATTATATACAATCATATTTAAGATACAAAGATGTGGGTCAAATCCAACTTACGTCCTACTTAGAGCACACCCAATGAAATGAATGGGACGTAAGTTAATCATAAGTCTCATTTATTTCAATAGGTGTGCTTTAAATAGGATGTATCTTGGATTTTACCTGGTTTATATGTATAGTGTGTGTGTTCTGGCATGAAAGTTCTCCCTTAAAACCTGATCTCTGTTTTTTAAAGTAGAGGAAAATGTCAGATAGTAGCAGAAGTGGTGCAGAGAGGGAAACAGGATGAGCCACAAAGCCTGACACACAACAATGCTTAACAAGCTGAGCATGACAAAACATCAACAGATAAAAACTTATGTGTACTGTTCAGGATTAAAATATGGCCATAGGAAGTATCCTAATATTTTTTATTTCATGGAAAATTGGACATGTGGTCAAAGTTAAAACATTTGGTATAGATGTTTCAGCATGAGTCAAAATGGGGACTTTCAACATGGTCACTAGGGGTGCTGAGTAAGACAGGGAGTGGGGAATTTTAGTTTGCTGGGACTAAATATACCTCTGTGGTTTTAAAATGTTGACAGGTAAACAAGCTTTGCAGTTTCACTTCAACATTCTGCATGTTTCTCTCTTTAGTAAATCAAAATGCTGCTGGTGAGACAGACCTCAGTGATGAACATAACACAACATCATGTAAGAATAAATTTTGTGACCTCCTTTAGGAACGTCTGATCTGAGAGGACAACAAAACACTCAACCCCATTTATTGTTCACCCTATTGAACGAGCCACATTAAACTTTTGCTGTGAAAGCTTGATGAATGGCCATGACTCAGCTCCCAGTATTTCAGCTAAGGGGGGGGGGCTCTCCCTCCCACAACTGCTTCTACAGGACCACAGCGAAGGCAGAACCTAATTTAAGAAGGCAGTATGAAAAAGCTGGTTTGAAACTCAACATTAGCCATGAAATTAAAAGACGCTTGCTCCTTGGGAGGAAAGCTATGGCCAACCTAGACAGCATAGTCAGAAGCAGAGACATCACCTTGCCGACAAAGGTCCGTCTAATCAAAGCTATGGTTTTCCCAGTAGTAACATATGGCTGTGAGAGCTGGACTATAAGGAAGGCTGAGCGCCAAAGAATTGATGCTTTCGAACTGTGGTGCTAGAGAAGACTTTTACGAGTCCCCTGGATTGCAAGGAGGTCAAAACAGTCCATCCTAAAGGAAATCAACCCTGACTGCTCACTGGAAGGACAGATACTGAAGCTGAAGCTCAAATATTTTGGCCACCTAATGCGAAGAGAAAATTCCCTGGAAAAGACCCTGATGCTGGGAAAGACTGAAGGCAAAAGAAGGGGACGGCAGAGGATGAGATGGCTAGATAGCATCACCGATGCAATGAATATGGACTTGAGCACACTCCGGGAGAGTGCGCAGGACAGGAAGGCCTGGCGTGCTATGGTCCATGGGGTCACAAAGAGTCGGACATGACTTAACGACTGAACAACAACAATGAACAAGCAGGCTTTCAAAAAGGAGTCCCCCCACCCTCTCTTGCTTGTCTTTTCTGTTTAATTGTATATTTTTTAAAGTTGATGCTTATTGTGTGAATAATTTTATGTAAGCTGCTTTGTGAGGTCAGCTTGAAAAGAGGTATATAAATGCCTTAAATAAATGCATGAATAATACCACCACACTCTCATCTCCACTTCTGTGTTATGGGCTCTTAACGAAAAATCTACGAATTTTTTTTATGTCTCAGCTTCCAGCGACAGCATGCTTTTTACAACAGATCTGATGTATGGCATATGGCAGCAATTTTACTTTGGTTGTAAAAGCGATGGCATTGGTTCTCTCACTGCCTGCCATGAATGCTGTTGAAAGATAAAGCATGTCCCAGGAGATTGTATCATTGTGTTATCTCAAAGGACAATTTGAGTTGCTCTTTTTCTCTCTCTAAAATCATAGAATCATAGAATAGTAGGGTTGGAAGGGGCCTACAAGACCATCAAGTCCAACCCCCGTGTGTAACCCCCAC
This sequence comes from Heloderma suspectum, assembly GCF_057233095.1. Lineage (NCBI taxonomy): Eukaryota > Metazoa > Chordata > Lepidosauria > Squamata > Helodermatidae > Heloderma > Heloderma suspectum. The sequence continues at coordinate 65,507,799 of NC_139458.1, read as the reverse complement.
AAATAACCTGTGTCATGCAAGATTTTCTTTACAAATATCTAATGAATTATAGATTTTTAAAAAACAGACACAACAAAACTGACCCTTAACACAATACTGCAAGAAGCAGCACCTAGTATATTTAAGTCTACCATGACAAGAGTTATACAAATTTCTGTGTTAAATTCCAATTTAATTAATGTATTCACATACCATAATCATTTGTAATAGCAATACCATTTTTAAAAATGTCACAAAGGGTTCCGTCACCTCCATGACAACAGTTGGCTAGAGCAGCATTTGTGCTTTTCTTCCTGTGACAAATATCTTTGTAATTATTTGGAGGAGAAGGTTCTTAGCTCAGTACACTGATTGACAGCCACTCTCCAGGGTTTCGGGCAAGTCTTTCCCAGCCCTACTTGGGATCTTCTGCATTGAAGCATATGCTGTACCACTGACCCACAGCCTTTTCTCCAGTTCCTGGCATACATGGGTATAGAGAGGGCAGGAAAAACATGGGAGCAAATGGCAATAAAAACAAAAAATGCAGTTTGTACCTTTTTGGATGATCATTTCTGACAGCAGTGATGGCATTCCAGTTTTGCTAGTAACTAAGATTATCCTGTTATCACCGATCACTGCTGTTGTGAATGACCACTTTGCTTCTCTTAGGCTTTAGAGAGAATGGTCAAGACTGTACTTTTTGCTTTTCATTGCCCTTTGCTCTCCGCCCTCCCTTCTATTCCCTCGGGCTTAGTATATATGCACACCTGCGAACTGAGGATACCACTTCACGCATAGGACGAAGCGGATTCTAGTCCAGCAAAGCTTAAATCGTATTTATAATAAATCGGTCAGTCTCGCGACGCAGCTTTCTGAAGGCAGAGAGTCTGGGGGTGGGGTGGGGGCGGAAGAGAAGTGGCAACGGCAGCCCCCTAGAATCCCAAGCCTGCCACAAGCGAGGGCACACAGAGGGCTGTATCCAATGTTAGCCTAACTTCAGCCCCATTCATTTCAGAGGGTCTACTCTGAGTAGGAATATACAACGCCCGGAGACACGCGGCCGCCCCTGCAGCCCTGAGAGTTTCTGGCAAAACAAAAAGCGCGCGCCCTTGGCGAAGTTGGAAGACGCCCCCCGAGCTGAGGAGCCGCCGCCGCCGCGCCACCATTTCCTCCCGCCGAGAAAAGTTGTCCTTAGCTCCGCCCCCGCCGCTCCGGGCAAAGGCGTTTTCGGCGGCGCTTCGGGGAGCGCGAGCCGAGTTCGGTCGTCCGCGCGAGGCGGTGGCGCGAGCTCCGCTGGAGGGCGCCGCCGGGGACAGGCAGAAATGCGCCGGCGAGCCCGCGCTGGGCTTTCCGCGCGCGGCACTCTGCGGGGCCCCAAAGTCGACCCGGCGGGGCTGAGGTGGGCGCCGACATGGAAGCCTTAGCGAGCAGGAGCCCGACCCAGTAAGTCTGCGTAGAGCCGTCCCCCTCCCCACCTGTTCCTTCATGCAGCTCCCCGTCCCTTCCGCGGTTCCTTTCCCCCTTCGCCGGTCAGCGCGCGGCTCTCGCCTCCTTCCCAGGTTTGCTTTCCGAACAGGCATCTTCCATACCGAGGAGGAGATTGAGCTTTACGTGGTGCGAGAAAACTTTGGATTTTCTTCTGCAGGGAAAAGGGGCCGGCAAAAGTGGTAAAAGATAAGAATATCTGCCCCCTCCTTTTCCATTGCATCTGAACGTGCTGATTCTAAATCGGTAGCAGTAAGCGGGGCTGGTGGTAGCATTTAAAAAAAATAAAATGAAAAGGAGGAGTAACTTACTCTGTTTACCTTTGAATCTGGCAGATTATGCTCCACCACTTCTGTGGGCCAAAATGAACAGGGTACCAATGGCTTAAATCATAGACATCTAAGCAGCATTGTTTTCAATACTAAATACAGAGTTAGCAAGTAGGGAACTGTTGTCTAATAAAAATATATCCCACTCATTATTGTATATAGCAAGGTAATTATGCTTTTGGGAATGGATCTTCAGTGCAGACTACTGGGAGGCTGAATTAAAAAAAAATGTGGCCCTTGTGGGAAAATATGGGGTGCAGGAGAGTCAAAAATGCTTCCCTCCCAAAACAGACATTGGCCGTGGATAGTGCATGAGCACCACCCTTTGCTGCCATAAAGGTAAAGGTAAAGGTGTCCCCAACCAGTCGTGTCCAACTCTAGGGGGTGGCGCTCATCTCCATTTCTAAGCCAAAGAGCCAGCGCTGTCCGAAGATGCTTCCGTGGTTATGTGGCCGGCATGACTGAACACCGAGGTGCACGGAACGCTGTTACCTTTCCTGCCAAAGTGGCACCTATTTATCTCCTTGCAATTTCTTGCTTTCGAACTGCTAGGTTGGCAGGAGCTGGGACTGAAGACGGGAGCTCACTCTGTCACTCAGCACTTGGGTCTCGAACTTCCAGTCTGCAATTCAGCGTCTTAACCACTAAGCCACCACGGCCCCCATTGCTGCCATAGTCAAGGGTTAATTATGTTGGCTGAACTTACAGAAGGAGCCACAGATCCTCCATCCGCCCCCCAGTGATTGCTTTGGGGGAAAAGAAGGTTGAGTCTTCCCTTGCCCTCCAGTGCAGTTGCAGGGTATGTGTGTGAAAGAGAAATTGTGCTTGAGAAAATACACCGTTTGGCATACTGTATCTGACATCAAATCCTTCCCAAATTATCACCTAGGGGCAACCATTTTGGGGACAAATTTCTACACAGATCAGAAACACAAATTGCATGGGGTCCCCACCACTTGATACAAATAGTTCTGTGAATTACTTTTTCACCACTCTTTTAATTTTTTAAAAAACTTCCCGCTGTTCTTTGCTGTATCCAAAAAGCATTTGTTGTTGTTGGACCACATACTTTTTGAAACTTGAATGCACAGCTGAATGAACTATTCAGATTACATCCTGACATTTACTCAGAAGTAAATCCCTTCAAGTTAAATAAGACCTGGTTTGCATATAACAACAACCCAGAGTATGGGTTGAGTATGGGTTGAGAATGGGCTGATGTCATTGAACTGTGGGTTGTCGTTGAATCATGGGTTGTCATTATGTGCGGACCCTGCACTATGGTTTCACTATGGATTGTTAACCACAAACATCCCAGCATTCATAACCTAACAACAAACCATAGGTTCTCTTCCTGGGTTGTTCATGGTTCACAACTCATAGTTAAAACATAGTGTACGGTTCACATGGAATGACAACCCATGATTCAACAACAACCCATCCCCAACCTGTATTCTGGGTTGTCATTACCCGCGAATTGCATCTTACTGAACTTGATGGGATTTAACAACCCATGATTCAACAACAACCCACAATTCAATGACAACCCATACTCAACCGCTATGCTGGGTTCTCATTCTAACCAGGTGAATCTCTTGCTCTATATTCCGATCAATGGAGTATACTCCATTGCTCCAATCCATGTTTCAGATTGTAGCCTTTGTACTCATTGATAGAATGCTTTAAAAATATTATGGGTGGGTACCTTAATCCCTTTAATGTTTTTTTCACGTTTATCTCTTAAGGGTGACTTACACACAGTGGTGGCACTCAGATGAAATCCTAAACAATGTTTTACATTATGAGAACAACATGCCCCCTCTTCCTCTCCAGCATGGCTGCAAGGAGAATATTGGAAGCTTCTGCTTTAAATTAAGTCTGGTTGTGTGTTATCTGGTCCCTTAAACCACAATTAATTAACCCCAGTTAATTAACCACTATGGTAGTGGAAACAAGCCAGCCTCATAAACTATGGATTGAAGCTGGCTTGTTTCAACTAATCATAGTTAAGATTAAGCACAGTTTGTCTGGGCTTGGACAACAAAGCAAGCTGTGGTTAATTTAAAATGTAAAGTGAAACTTCTGTACTCCTTGTAGGTGTGTCTGAGGAGGAGTGGGGAGGGGAAATAGGGCAAGTCCAAGGCTCACTGTGGCTCGTTTTTGTTATACTATGGTTTTGCATTATGTGTGAACCAGCCTAGTGCTTTTTTCTTACCTTGATATGTAATATGAATATCAAACCTGCCCTGCTGAGAATGTACGTTTGATTTCTTTTCTATGTTCTGTTTCATTAACAATCGTCACATATGACTCACGTAGCATCAGAAGCAGGCTTCCCAACCTGGTGGTCGCCAGTTGTTTTGGACTACAATTCTTACCAGCCCTAGCCAGTTTAATCAGTGGTTTGGAGTTGTAGTTGAAAACATTTGGAGGGCACCGTGTTGGAGAGGGCTGCTCTTTGTGATATTCCAAATGGAGCTAAGTTTTTAGAAAGACCTTCTTTGTCTTGTCCCCAAATGGTCATGCTTGTCAGGAGTCAGTCTTTGTATTTGGGGACACCTATAAGCAACATAGAAAGTCTGACTATCAACTAATTATAAAGGACAGATTGAACATTAACAACTTTTCACAAAACATTTTTTTTCTTGAATATGTTGTTTCTTGGGCTGACAATATATGTGCAGAATGCTGCTGCTGAACAAGGACAGCAGAAACTCACCTTGATAGATGGACCATCATATTCTTCACCAACAAGAGTCTTACAGAATGATAATGAAATGTTCTGGGGTTTGGATGTAGAGCATCCAGTGCAAATTTTTGTAGAGAACTGCAACATCGTTTCTTGTCCCCTCCAAACCTAATTCATGTCCGTTAATGTGAACCAGAGGCCTCAGTAAGACTTTGGGATGTAATTTCTTTCTGCCTTTTCTCTCAATTGTACAAAAACTTGTGGATTTTTATGCTAGAGGAAGTTTGTGCTTACCTTGGTCCCTGTACTGTGTGAATAAGGGCTGGCTTATAGGTTATGTTTTAGTTCATGGTTAAATACCACTTGGGGTTGGATCCAATGTGAGCAGATGTCCGCTGGTGCAATGGGATTTCCCCATCCTCTCCTCCCTCCATGCACATCGCAAATCTGCTTCAGAAGGTTCCCTAACCCTCCGAAGCAGATTTAGTGGGATGTGGAAGAGGAAACCTGTTTGACTAGCAGTTTCCGTTCGGCTAGCAGATGACCAGCATTGGATCCAACCATGGGTGCATATTCTGCAGTGTGCTAATGAACTGCAACTGATGTTGCAATCCACTTGCAACAGGGCCTTTAGTGTATTGGCGCCCTCTGTGTGGAATTCCCTGCTGGCTGATGTCAGGTAGGCAGCACCATTGCGTTGTTTTCCGCATCTGCTACAGACATTTTTATTTAAACAAAGCTTTCCTGAGTAAAATACCAGCTATGGTTTTATTGGTATAATCTAATTTGTTTTTATTTGCTTATATTTTGACATATCTATTTTTTCCCACTGTTCACTGCTTGGAAATTTTTAAGATGTAGAGCAGTTTATAAACGTTGTGAATGAATGAATGTTGCATTGCTGTAAGAAATTTGAAATTTGGAACATAAACTATCATGTATGTATTTTGTAAACTCTATAGAGAAATATCACAGAGTTTCCTTGAAGGTAATAAAATATGTAGATTTCCTACTTGTTCTATTTCCAAAATATGTGAGAACAGAAACACAGTGACTGGGTTTGTATGACATGCCATGGCTTGTCTTGGGTTATTCAATCTGATAGGGCCTAATTTGAATGTCTTTATCCTCCTCCTACGTTCCATCTTAAGACTGTAACTACTAAATGCAGACTTCCAGGCTTGAACATTGGCCATTTTTTTCCCTTTTTGCTTTGTTTGCCATCTTGCCTGATGAAGATTTCTGGAGAACTGAAAATCTTGTGACCTTTAGTTGGCCTAATAAAGGTATTGTCAAAATATGAATTTTGGAGTTTTTCTTATTGTTACTATGGCTATCTTTGCTTTTCACAATATGAGATAGAACTTGGAGGTCAGTAACATATTCATTCAATTTATACCCTACCTTTCTTTCCCAATGTAAACTCACATGGCTGGGTTCAGACAGCACAATAACCCACACTCAAGGGGTTACTTCAGCCCAGCCACACTAACAAACCATGGTTTATTAACTACAAACAACCCACAGTTCACAACCCAACAACAAACCATGGGTTCTGTTCATAGGTTGTTTGTGGTTAACAAACCATGGTTTGTTAATGTGGCTGGGTTCAGACAACATGGTAACCCATATTTCAACAACAACCCACAGTTCAGTGAGAACCCACACTCAACCCATACTCAACCCTTGCATCAAAGGAAAAATGCAAGAATGAATTAGTGTACAATGCATAAATAATTGGCTCGATCCTTTTGGCTTAGCTCTTTTGAATTAATACTTGCTGTAACTCTTAGGTATAATATACTATCAGAAATAGGTTATTGAGGGGAACTTGTTCCCCCTGCCCCATGAGCTGACTAAAGTTTCAGTAGCTGAGGTGGCTTTGAGTTGTATAGCTCCACCTTGATTCTCTGGCTATTTTAGAGTATGAGAAAGAGAAGGAACCCAGAAATTGGCTCTTGTATATATAATTATTTTTTAAAAATTAAAAAACACCCATGGAAGAAAGTATATTTTAGGGCCTCTACCAGATACAGAAATTGGCTTAATAGAATTATTTTCCTAGCTCTAAATTTTTGCATTGCTTTGCTAGGATATTTAAAGGGTGTTTTGTTGAGAAGCGGGAGAGTGAATTCATTTTTTGTAAACTACCTTAAGAATATAATTGAAGGGCAGTTAAATAATTACAATAAATAAATCAATTTGGTTAATTTCTTAGCTGTTGTGAAATTACCAGTAGCTAAAGCTTTGAAACAGAAATTGGTATTAGTTGTTGAGTCTTAGTTAGTGAAGGTATGGGATATAATCAATTTAACAGATCTTCCTAAATGTTAAGTGAAGTTGAATTGGAGCAATAGAGGAGACATGTCAGATCTTTGAAATGTATCATTGTAGTTTTATAACTATAGGAGATGGATTCCTTAAAGTCCATTAGGCTTATGTAAAGGCTTGAACTCTCATTTTGACCTCATGTGGTGGTGGTGGGTAAGTGGCTTCGGGATAAGGGGTTTGGAGTGGAGAAACTGATAGCAGGGGAAGATTTTAAGTATCCTGCTCTGTCTCTGTTCCAAATTCCCACCTCCCAAAATGTCCTAACGCCCCAATCAAGCCTCTGAACGGTGAGAGGATGAGGGGCCGCAGCTCAGAGGGAGAGCACATGCTTTGCATGCAAAAAGTCCAAGTTCAATCCCCAGCATCTCCAAGTAGGGCTAGGAAAGGATCCTCCCTTAAACCCTGCAGACCTGGCAGTCGGTGTTGACAATACTGAGCTAGATAGACCAACAGACTCAGTAGAAGGCAGCTTCCTATGTTCCTAACTCTACCAGTGTGAGCACTGGGTTTTGGTTTCCTTTGAATAAAGTCACTAGAGACATAAGGCATTTTGTAATATTTGTATTTATTTACAAAGATACAGTACATGTTGAGGTTCACAATATTAATACCCCAGCAGATACTAACGCCCCATCAGGTTTCCAGGTGAATTGCCAACAGAGCATTCTTGCAGAGAGCAACTCAGCTCTCTGTCTCTTTCAGTCCTGCCTATGGCTTTCTTACACCATCTTAACTTTTATTGAGACATATAATTGTATATTACTGGCTATCAACAGTCCTTGATCAGGTCTTAAGAGGCATTGCCTCAAGGCAAACTACAGCAGTAGCTCTACTCACAGAAATCTTATTAGAGACAAGAATTGCAGAATTGGAAGGGATCTCAAGAGATGGTTGAGACCAATCAACAATTTATAACACAATTGTTTTATTTGGATGAACTGAGCTAATTCCCCTGTCTTGTAATTTGAACCTGTAGGACCTGAGCTAATGGGTTCAAATTACAAGAAAGGGGATTTTAACCAAATATTACAAAGCATGACTGTACGAATTGTTCAACTGTGGAACAGACTGCCTTGGAAGGTGATGGGACTCTCATTTGTTAGAGCTTTTTAAGCAGAAGCACCAGTTCTCAGGGATGCTGTAGCACCGGGGTTGCAGTAGATGACATTTGAGGCCCCTTGTATGAGTCTCTGACTATGTGAGGTGTGATTGTTGGCTTTTGTGGATGCTTAAAGAGTTAAACAAAAATTGTTGAGAATTCTTAATGAAGAGTTCTGTATGCTCTAAGAACCACTTGTGGCTCAGAACAGATGGAGCAACTATATTTGTGGAAGGGAATGTCTTCTACAAAAGGGGGAACCTTTGATACATTTTCTCAGTAGGAAGGAAATGCCTGAATAGTCCAATTCCTGTGAGCCTAATAGTAAAGTGTTGTCTTTTCCAACCTGCTGCAGAGGCTCTTGTGAAATGGTGTTCTCACATGTGACTGTTGCTTTTTTTTTCCTTTAGGAAAGCTTCACAAGGATGCAGCATTGATCCAAAGGCAGCTGTTGAGCTGGAGCAGATCTGTTGCCCCCATTCAGATCTTGCCAAAACTGCTGAGTTCAGTGTAACAATGTCTTTGGGGCACTTAGCCAAGGGAGCCAGCCTAGATGACCTTATTGATACTTGTATTCATTCTTTTGGTGAGTTGGGTTATCTGCCTTTAACTATTTTCAGTCTGTTTTGCTGTAGCATTTTGGGCACTTTATTTTGCACTGTTTTAGATATAATCAAGTGTGACTGACATTATTACTCTTATGCTTTGCATACATTGTTATGTGAGTTTGTGTGTTTGTGTGTGTGTCTAGAATGTTTAACAGTATAAGTGGTGTCCTTGCAGAAACTGACAAATGCACCAGAGTTATCATCTTGATGGAATTATTTCATCCCCCCTCCCCGTTTCCAGATCTGAATAAATATTAGGCACATAGATAATTTTTAAGAAATGCATATGGACTGTTGCAGAACTGAATTGAAATGATCAAATCTGGGTATTCTTTTATACTGTCTTTTTGTAAAACTTGCATCTTAGCACAGCTAAATGAATGGTTGCAGTGAAGGGGGAATACTTGTTATTTCAGCACCGAGGGAATTGTTTAGCCTTCTTGTAAAAGGGAAAGAAATGAAGTAAAAAAGCTCAGTGGTATAGCTTTTAGCTAGCATTTGAATTATTCATGCTTTTTACTTCTTTGCCTTACAGAATGCCTTTGAACAGATTTAGCATCATGCAACCTAATCCTATGCATGTTTACTCATGAGTAAGTCCTACTGAGTTCAAATGGGACTTACTCCCAAGTAAGTGTACATAAGATTGCAGCCTTAGATGTTTACAAATTAGTATTCTCATTCGCTATTTTCATCAGTATCTCTATTAGCTATGTTGTAATTGTATTATATCATATTGATAAAATAGACAAGTGCATTAAAACCATTAAATTATAAATGCTGGAAGTCTGATAAGGATTTTTGTGTGTGTGGGTATTCCACACTACTGTCTACATTTTCACTTGTAATATTTTTTATTTGTGGTGGGATGAATCTATTGGAACAGTTTGTTTCATGCCCCATTTATTTTTACAGTTTTAATTTTTTATCGTTTCTGTTTAATAACTATAAAAATACAGTTGGGAGTGTATATTATTCCAGTGGCAAGTAAGTGAATAGCATGTTGTCTTTGTTTGTAGGAGGGAGAAATAAAGGATGTACTGTTTATCAAGTGCAGATGATTGACCAACCCATTTGAATTATTGTTCATATGCATGTGGCATAATGCAGTTTGATAGCTTTCTTTCCAGTGAACAATTTAGGGGAACTGAATAGGCTCAGTACTCTACCTTCCTGAATCATGCTCCAAACGATGACTAATCCTCCCAGCACTTTCAGAGGAAAGGCATGCACCTTATTTACTTATGGCAAAGCATTTACAAAGCAAAATGCATACTAGTTGAAGAATTTGACGGTATCAAATTTCCAGTAATCATTTTTGTTCCCTGCTTTGTGTTTCTATGCTATATGTAAGGCACATAATGCATATGCTTTATCCACGATGGCAGTGAAACTAAGATCTCATACTTCTGCAGTCACCTAAGCAATGTATATTATTTCTATTTTTGTTCAAAATGAATTGAATTAAATAAACTGTTGATACCACAGAACTTATTCTGTTAGCAGCCCTCTTGCCAGTGTCTTAAAACAAATGTATCAAGGGCAAACTCTCATTTTTTGCCTTAACATTATTTATGACACAATCCTATTCAGATAGGCGGCCGCCTCCGAACTTGGAGGTGGCCACCTATCCAATGGAGGGCAGGAGAAGCACGGAGGGGATTGTTCCCTCCACGCTCCTCCTGCCCTGCATTTTCGGCTAGACAGCCGATTGCGGCTAACTAGCCACAGAAGGGCTGAGTGGGGAAGGAGGCTGCTGTATGACACATTGGATGTGTCATACAGGCATTTCCGCCCGCCCTGCCCTGGAATGCCTCCCGGAATGACCCTTTTTGGCCACTCCGTGCTCCTCTTGTGAGCGCGGAGGACGGGGCTGTTCCGCTCTGCCTCCAAGGCAGCACGGAAGTGGGGGGGAGGCCAGTTCTCCGGGAACCAACCTCGAAGCGCAGACTCCGAGGTTGGTTCCCGGAAAAGCAGATATCCTATGGCTGTCCAGCTGCTGTCTAGTGCCCATAGGATTGCTCCCTTTCTGATTTCATTGCAGCTTTCCTCCAAGTAAGAATTAGGATTGCATCCTAAGGTTGTATTTCTATGCTCACTTACTTAGGAGTAAGTCTTATTTGGGACTTACTTCTGTGTAATCATGCATAGAATTGGGCTGTAGGCCATAGCAACTGATTTATCTATGTTGTTCTAATACAACAACAAGCAAGGATTACAAATTACATATACTAATGCTATTAAAACATTGACACATTATGTTCAAAGGTTATATTTTCATTTATTTTTGGAGTCAGGTATTATTACTATCTTCCATAATTTTTTTTCATATGTTCATATGCAGTCATTGCAGTTGAACTTTACAAGGTTCACGCTTAGTTTAAAATCTGGGGGCTACCACAGAAAAATTATGAACATTGCTTTTCCATTGATAGACAAGATACAAATATAGTTCTCCAGACCAGTTTGATGCTATTTTAAGAATGTGCATTGTACTGAGTATCTTGGGACTTCCCAGTAGTTTTAAAACAGTCATGAATTGCAGGTGGTACAACCGGATAAGGAGCTTTAAGGAAGTTTTTCAGTTATTTTTGGAAGCCATAAACATTGCAATGGAGGTCACTAGAAAAGGAGGGAATTGCCAGAATTCTGCTCTACTACTTCAAATGCAAGAAGTTTATTTGTTGAGTTAATAAAAGCAACAGACTGTACAGTTGATCCATTGGTACTGGTGTCTGTAAGCTATTTGTAATTCTGATTCTTAACTCTGAAGTTTACAAAGGTCTTGATTTCAGCGTTACCTGAGCAGAATATTTCATTTTGTTTGTTTTAGTATGGTTAAAATGTTTGAACTGTTGTGGGATGAACGCTTAAAATTTTTGTTTAAATAAAACTCACTGTTATTTGGACCAAAACTTGGCCATCAGAAGGTTCTGACCATGTGCAGCGGAATTTATTCATGGAAACTTCATCTGTGCTTTAAATGAGTCCCATGTCTAATATGTATATGGTTCCATGCCTCTCAGTAACTTGTAATTCTGTTGTTGGAGGGGGTTTTTTTGTGGCAAGGGTAGAACTCATGGAACTGTCTCCAAAATTGCATTTGCTTTGGAAATATGAAAATGGTACTGAAATATATGTTGTCCATGACTCAGAATTGTCAATTGCATGAAGTCCTAACAAAGGACTGAACTTGACAACTACCATTGTGTGACATATGAATCTCAGTTTTCATTACAAATTGAGAAAATGCCTGTCCCTTACAGCAGCACATAAAAAGCTAAATCAAAATTATATTCTATAGATTAGTTTATATTATTTAAATTGCTTAGAAATTAGTTTTACTTCCATCAGCCATGCTTATTTGGCATTGCTCCTCTGGAATTTTCTTCGGTTGGGAAAGGTTGGTAGGTGTTTCAGCATTAACCATATCATTAAGGTAAGAACAAGGACTTGGCAGAAACCAGCTATTTAAGCAAACACTGCTGCTTCCAAGGTTAAATTTGTCTTCCTGTTCCAGGAGGAGGAAGGGATTGTCTGTGTTTTGTGTGAGGTGGGTCCTGACAGGTAGAATTACAGCCATCTCATAACCCATCATCTAACTATTCTGTCTTTCTGTCATCATGTTGAGAGGTCCTTAGCTTCTGAATCTTTGTTTAATTATGCATTTGGATTTTCAAGCTATACTCCTTAGTTAGCAGAACCTTTTAAAGACAGTACTACATGTTTTATCCTTGCCTTATATTTAACAACTCTCCTGGTAGCCATAAGCAAAGAGGAATTCTATCCCGTGAGTGAACTGGTAGAGGAAGGAAGGATTTCTCCATCCCTCCTCCACCAGTCTGCTTGGTTTCTGTGCTGGCTGAGGAAGAAGGGAAGCTAGTCAGTCCCTCAGCTCCATTCCGTCTCTGCCAGCACACTTGGTAGACTGCAGTTTGTTTTACTAGCTGGTTTCCTGGCTTTCTATATTGGACATGGAAGAGGTGGCTTCCTATTCTCTATGGACAGCATGGAAACATAGGATAGTATCCTTTTAACAGGCTAGTCAAACTTTTGCAGGGTTATTTACAGGGATGTTTTATCTAGAGTGCCCCTGCCAAAAAGAGCAATTCTGAATTCATGTCATAGTCCCTTATTCTGCAGATAGAACTGCATGGGAACTAGGCAGACTGGTTCCGTACTTGATTCCTGCTATTTTAGAGACTTGGGATGTAGTATCTATATGTTTGTTTTTGCAGGATTTTGATTACATAATGTATCTTAAGGCATTTAATACATAGGTTTTTTAAAAAGTTTTCTCTTGGTGTGTTCTCTTTAAGTATAAATAACACCATGATGCCATTAGGGATGTCAGAGAGATCCGCAACGGAACCAAATGAGTATTTTTATGAATCCAGACTGCAGCAGACTGGCTTTTCCCCTGTCAGGTGGATTCTGCAGACTTGTGGACTGTTTTTCTAACCTTTGGGAATTTTGCTCAAATTTTATCATAGAAAAATAAGCAAAAATTTAAAAAACTGGCCAAAATGTGCATTTCCCCCATAGGCTAAAGTGTGAAAATGCCCAGTTGGGGAGGATTTGTGCATTTTGTGGGGAATTTACACATTTTTGGACATGTGAATTTGCGCAAAATTTGCAATTTCACAAATTTGGAAACTAGAAAAAGATCAGTTCCATCAATGGGCAGACAATGGAATGAAAGGCGCCTGACAACCCACGAAATTTTACACAGTCCATACATTCCTAGATGCCCTTTTTCAAAATACATCATGCCCTTCTAATCTGGTATAGATTGAACTTCGACTTGAACATTCAGAAACATAACTAATTAAATGTATTTGCAAGAGTGAAGGCTTATCAGTTTCACAATAAATTATTGGAAGTAATTTCATTCATGAAGATCTTTAGGAAATTGTAACAGTAAGTTATACAGCAGGACTTAATATATTATAATGTATAAATGTGTATTAAATATATGAAAAATACCTTTTTCTTTTTTTCTTTTAACCAGTACATGTCTGCCCTTTTATATCTTCAAAATATCAATATATATTAAACTGTTAGTGACCTGAGCTGTACACTTAGGATTCTAAAATGTTCAGGTGTTAAGATTTATTGTTTTGTATTAAAATGAGATTAATCTTTGTGCTTTTAACTCATCCTAGTGTAATTCTGTCAAAAATGGCATAAAAGCTTTAATGTTGCTTGGCAACTGAAATGAAGTTAATGGGGAAGTAATCATATTACAGGAACAGAAGACTTCTTTAGAGCCCTTTAGAATGCTAATTTAGTTAACCAGAACTGATTGTGTTTAACTAATGTAAAACAGCTATCGATACATTAACATTTTCCATAGAAGCATCTCTTTAAAAATTCAGACTTAATTGTTTTAAAAACAATTTAAAATTGCAAATCACTGACTTTTAATGAGCTACAACTGCTTACATTTCCTGAAGAATTAATATCATATAGCTTGATGGAAGTTGTTAGAATGAAAGTAGTAATTTCCAGTGTTTGAAATCATACGGATGGAAAATATTTTCTTTCATAAAAAGCATAATCTAGTGACTTCTAGTTTATTGTCCAGAGAAAGATAGCTCAACTGTCCCCCTGTACTCTTATTCACAATGTGATGCACTGAGCCATATACCCTTGCCATTCTAACTATATTTCTCATTACACATTCCTCATCATGCATAGCCCATGATGCCGTAATACCGTTGTGTGTCATAGCATGGGTGGAGACTGTGTATCTGTTTATTTAAATTCTATCCTGTACTATCAAAACTGAGAGCCATATAATCTTTAAAAAGAATTACTTGAAAGGTAACATCAAAAGAGGTGGGTTAAGAACCTATTAAAAAAACATTAAAAGCTTGGTGGGACCAGTAAAACATATCTCTGGAGAGAGTTCTACAACAAGGGTGCAGCCACTGAAAAAGCCCTGTCTCATGTCATGACCAAGCAAGGTGATGGAACACAGAGCTGGGCATTTGATTTTGACTGTAACTTACAGGCAGGTTCAAGTGGGAGGAGGCAGTCCCTCAGATATTCTAGCCCCAAATTGTTTAAGACCTTATAGGTAATAACCAGCCTTGAAACAAACAGGAAGCCCGTGAAGATGGAACAGGCTTGGTGTAATATGTGAGTGCCAGAAAACCTTCTGGCTGCACTTAGCACTAATTGCAGCTTCCAGACACTCTTCAAGTGCAGCCCCATAGTGAACGCGTTACAGTAATCTACTCTGGGTGTGACTAAGGCATGCATTACTGAGGCCAGAGCTTCCTTCTCCAGGAAGGGATGCAGCTGGTGCACCAGTTGAAGCTGGGTTATGGCATTCCTAGTCATAGCAGCACCTGGATGATATCCAGGCATAATGCCAGGTTTAGGAGCACGCCAAGTTCCAAACCTGCTCCTTAGAGTACAACCCATCCATAGCAGGTCATATTGTTTTCATTCCCAATTCAGCTTGTGTACTGACCATAAGTACTTCTGTCTTGTCTGGATTAAGTGATGCAGTAAAACAGCATCCAATTCATCACTGCACCCAGACACTGATTCAGGGTTTCCCAACCTCCTTGGCATTAGTTGGGTGGGATATCATCAGCAGATGGTTGACGCCCAACCCCAAAACTCTGGATTACCTCTCCCAGAGGTTTCGTGTAGATATTGAATAGCATTGGGGAAAAGAATGGAACCCTGTGGGACTCCAGAGGCCATTGGCCAAGGAGCTGAGCCATAATCCCCCAGCAGCACCTTCTGTGAAAGCCCAACCATATGGGACTTAAGCCACTACAATGTTACCTCCTAGCCCTGTACCATCCAGAAGTCCCATGATTGATGGAATTCAAACTTGCTGAAAGGTCCAGGAGAACCAACAGGGATGCACTTCTCCTGTCTAGCTCCTGGCAAAGGTCAACCACCACAGCAGCCAAGGCCATTTCAGTCCCCAAATGAGGTCTGAGTCCAGATTGGAAAGGATCTAAATTAGGCCCCAAACAGGAAGGTCTTTGCTTGCCAGCAGAAGACAATCAGAGAGGCAGGTAAATGGGTGTCCTTAGGAAGGGAGTTGCAGAGCCACTAAAAAGCTGTCTCCTGTGTTCCCACCCAGGCACACCTCAGATATTGGCAAGACATGGAGAAGGGCCTTGCTCAAGGATCGTAATATACAAGCAGGTTCAGACTGGAGAAGATAATCTTTTAGGTAACTTCAAGGAGATCCCAAGCTATTTAGGGATTTATAGGTCTTACCCAGCACTTTGATTTGGGCTAAGAAATGAACTAACAGGTGAAGCCAATAAAAAACATTTTGCAGAGCTAGCTCCAGGTTTGAGAGTGTCCTGGGCAAAGTGTACTCTGCTTGGCCTCCTCCTCTGTTGGTGGGCTCTACTGGGCTTACCTGGTAGCAGCAGTGCTCTGAGTAGCATTAGGTGGCTGATGCCATTTTAATTTTCCACAGTGTCCTAGAGTGATGCTACATCAGTGGTATTGTGAGAAATTAAAATGGCAGCTAGACTCAGTTGCCTGGTGCTGCTAAAAGCAGTGGGCTGGGAAAAAGTTAACTTGGGGTTCCAGGCAGGTGTTACCGGTGGGCCCTAGTAGTTGTCCAAGGATGTCAAGTTCTGATGCTGGTCCTGACTGTTCGGAGTAGCTCAGTAGACCAACAGTCATCAGCAGCCCTCCATTTTCCATCACTGCTATTGCACTGAAAGATCTCTAGCAGAAGATAGATCTCCAGATATTTGGGACTTTAACTCCCAAAAGCCCCTGCCAGGATGGCCAGTGGTCAGGAATCCTGGGAATTGTAGTCCAAAAACATTTAGAGATCTACTTTCTGCCCTGCTCCGCGAGCTAATAGTTGCTAAAGGAGTGGCTCCTAGGGAAGGGGCCATAGTTCAGTGGTACATATGTTGCATGCACCAGGCTCCAAGCTCGATCTTCAGCAACTCTGGGAAGCGCAGGGAAAACTCCTGCCTGTGACTCTGGCGAGCGGCTGCCAGTCACTGTCGACAATACTGGGCTAGATGGACCCATGATCTGACTCAGTATAAGGCAACTTCCTTACGAGTGGCAAAATCCAGTTCTTCAAAGTTCTATCAAGGATCATCTGCCATATGATGGTTCCTGTGTTTGTTATGATTTTGTACAGAATTCTTGTAACTGTTTTGCACAGTGGAAATTTTGTTAGCCACTTTGTGCCAATGAATCTAATGAATACTGATAATGCATCTGGAGTGTTTTGAATGTGCTAAGGAGCTTATTATTTTGCAGGCCAACATGATACTTTATTCACTCAGTAGCTCTTCACCCTATCAATTGCAGTGCTAAAAATGTTATTCTTTTGATTTAAAAGGAGGCATTTTAATGTAAAGTGCTTCTTCGTATATTTTTGCTATGCTTGTTGTCATTATGGAACAGTGGGTTAAAATGTAAAGTAATCAGGAATAAAGCTGTAGTCAAATAGCAAGGCAAAAGACACTGTGCAACACCGGGCCTGTCTGCACGATCAAGCAGCCCACCATGGCTTACTGAAGCCACAGTGAGCTGTGGCACCTGCCGGCAGCCATTTAGAATATTCAAGCCATGACTGTGGCTTCTTGTGTCGTCTGAACGTGGCAGGAATGGGTTGTGTGTGGGTTAAACAACCCTTGCAGAACCTGTGGCTTGTTTTAGGGTCATGCAAAGGTTTTTAACCCTTGCAGAACCCATCCCCACCAGGTTTGGATGACACAACAAGCTGCAGTTGCAGCTTGAATTTTCAGGGTGGCGCCTGTGGGTGCCACAGCTTGTCATGGCTTAAATAAGCCATGATGAGCTGCAGTGATCATGTGAACCCGGTCATTGATTTCTGCTATTTGTGTGATTGTGTGGATGAATTAATAATCAGTATATTGCGTGATGGAAAATATAATCTTTATTAGCAAAATGCCTCGAGAGTTGTGTAGCAGAAATGTGAGAACATTCTCTATGTTTTTAGGAAGTTTGAGTGCCGCTGTTTTTAAGTGCAAATTGCGTAGAGGCCGACCATCTTCTGGATTTCTGTGGAGTTGGGCTTGTTGAAACATGCTAGGTAACAACTAGAACTCAAATAGCAGAAGGCCAGGTCAAATCCAACTAAACACAAGTACAAGTTGAATTTAGGGCCTATTTTGTGGTAGTGATGGTGGCAAAGAAAGTTGCTTTTTGGCTATTATTATATCTCCCCAGTGTCATCCATCAGAAATTTACTAGGTAGTTAAGGCCTCTTGCAATCTAGCCAGGATGAAGACAGAATGGAACCCTCAGACGCCCATTTTGGCAAATTTGCAAGCACTTTACAGATGAAATGTCTTGCATCTGCTCTGACTACAGTACCCCAGTGACAGAATCTGTTTTGGTAGTCACTCAGGTTCAGTGTAATGATTTTGTGATGCATACTTCTCAGTTTCTACAACCTGAGGATATGTGCAAGGTTGTTGGAGGCATGAGATCAACAACATCTGTCTTAGAACCATTTTACATGTGCCTTAATCTACCAGGATTAAGGTACTGGGTTAAGGAGTTATTTAGTGGGTAAATGACTCACGGAGGGCCCAAACCCGGATACTTTAAATCCATATCTAGCAGCTATGGCTTTCTTTCATCTTTACACTAGCATAGGCACAGGGCCCCTGATCTAGAGTGGGGACCCTAGCATGAGGGGTAGGACGGCCTTTAAGATCTAGATTGAGGTCCTGTGCCTACTCTAGAGTAAAAATGAAAAAGATATAGCTACTAGATCTGAATTTAAACTAATGTCTGTTTTGGCCCTGAAAAAAAAGCTTGTGTCCTGCTTCCTTTTAAGGAGGTGGTAGTGAGATTCCTTATAAGGAAACCATAACTTAGTCCATGTGATTTGAACAATGGAAACTGTCTCTAATTTGGGCAAGGCCTTTGAATGTGGTAGCTAGTCAGCTCTAGCTTTTCTTGGATGAAACTGATTTCCTACCTGGCTATGGGGCTGCCTGTGTTGTCATGGTGATGACTTTTGCTGGGAGATAGACAGTGGGAGTGTGATTTTATTAAATGTCCTCTCAATAGCTTTTAATACTATCTATCATGGTATCCTTCTGGACCTCCTTGTGGGGATGGACTTAGGGAATTATGTTCTGCAATGGCCCCAACCCTTCCTGAAGGGTCGGTCCCAGAATTTGGGGCTGGGGGACTGATGCTGTGTCCTATGGCAAGGATTGTAGGGTTCTACCTTATACTCATGAACTTATACATCTCTCACTCCGGGAGTGAGCGGAGGACAGGAAGGCCTGGCATGCTATGGTCCATGGGGTCACGAAGAGTCAGACATGACTTAACGACTGAACAACAACAACAACAACCTTATACTCTGTGATTTTTAATATGTGCATGAAACTGCTGGAAGGTCATCCAGAAACTTGTTGCCATCCATCTCTTGTCTCTATCATCTGATTCTGGAGATGCATTGGAAATGTGAAACTGTTGTCCTGGGGAGAGTTTGGAATGGATAGGGTGAACAAACTGAAGCTTAATCCGACAAGGTGTGGTACTGCTAGTTGATAGTGCTAACAATCTTGGAAGAAATATTCAGCTTGTGTTAGATGGAACTGCACACCCCCTGAAGAAGCAGATTTGCAGTGTGGGAGTGCTCCTGGATCCATCCTTACAGGCAGATGTGCAGGTGACAGTGGTGGCCAGGAGTTCCTTTTACCAGCTTCATCTGGCTCGCTAGCTGTGCCCTTTCCTTGGGGAGAAATCAGATGTAACCACAGTCATTCATGGCCTAGTAACTTTCAGGTTGGATTACTATAATGCACTCTATGTGGGGATGCCTTCTGTACCTAATGCAGGTAGGCATTATTTTTTACTTTGTGTTTGTGATGATTTCTCTGTGTGATGACATGTTTTATGGTATTACATGTTTTTATGGTTATGATTTATATTTGTGATTTGTAAGAGCAATCCTATTGCCCATAGACAGTGTGTGGGGGATGCAGGATGCAGCAGATCTCCCACTCCACCCCCCCGTGGCAGAAAACTCCATGGCAGCTCCTGATCTGGGGAAGGGAGGAAATGAGTGTGCTGAGAGAGGGGAGAGGCTATGGATCCACTGGATCCAACAGCCTCTCAGCTCCTGTCCCTTCCCCAGAGATTGCAAAGGTGGGCAGGGAGGCAAAAATAGCCACTGTTGCTCCTTCTGCCCAGCTGGCAACAGCTGGCTGGGTTTAGGATGGACAGAAAGCATCAGAGCCCTCCATCATTTGTGCATCTAGCCCATTGCTCTCTAAGTCTCCTTGAGTGTGCTTGTCACAGAAAGGAGGAGTAAAAATGCAAATATAAACAGACCTATCATTGTAATTGCAATGCTCTTTAAACAACTGCCAGTGTTAACACATTATTTCCAGAGAATAATCTGAGGGTGCACAATGCTGTTAATTGTTAAAAGTAAGCAGGTCTTGGCCAGGTCAGTGGCTGGATGGGAGACTTCCTGGGAGCTTTTAAATAGAGCAGACTATAAGTGTAATAAATGCCATTTAAAATTTATGACTTGTGCTGTTTCAGAAATGTCTGGGGGAGTACAAAGGCTAATCAAAGAGGACCTCTGACATAGCAGATTATGGATCCTGCCACAGGAGAACTGCATTTCAAAGGAAAGAAATCTGCTGTGAAGCATTATTTGGAGACATGCCATTTCACTACCTTTTAATGCTTTTGCATTAAAGTAGTGTGGTTTTTGTGTTGGATAGCAAGGTATTTGTTACTAAAGCTGCAGTTCCTAAGCATGCTTGGAATTATGTTCCACTGAAACCAACAGGACATCTAAGTAAACAAAGATCTGGTTCACACATAACAACAAACCATAGTTGTTGTTATGTGCGAACCCAGAACTATGACTTAACTATGGGTTGTTAATCATGAACAACCTATGAAGAGAATCCATGGTTTGTTGTTGGGTTGTAAACTGTGTGTTTTTTGAACTATGGGTTGTCATTATGTGTGAACCCAGAACCGTGGCTTGTTCATGGGTTGTTTCACCAGACTACAGAGGCAATGGGCAAGACTGGTAAAAAATAAATAAATCAGCTGCTCTACATGCCACTACTGCAGTGCTGCAAAGGTGTGCGAGATAAAGGAAGGGAGTGGGTGAAAAGTGCAGGAACCAAACAACCCAGGAATGGAAAAAAAAATAACTTGCCATTTGCTTGATTGTCTGGCAGCCAAATCATTGGTTAACTCTGGTTCAGTAACAACCCATGGGTTAATTACACCATGGCTTTTCAGTACGTGTGAACCAGGTCATTGTTAGGAAGGGTAGGGGGTGTCTCTTGATTTATCCTCTCCCTGAAATGCATAAGGTGTCTATGTGCTGTTTGTTCTAATACTAGGTACAAGGATGAGCATGAGAAATAGGGCTTGAGAAAGTAAAAAAGAGTAAAATTATGCAGTATAAGGGTCAGTCTAAGCTCATCTACTGAAAACATTTGAAGTTAGTATAGAACATTAGAATACAGAGTGAACTGATTCAGCATTCATTGTAAAGATGAAAGAGGAATTTCCAGGTTGCAAGCTGGCAGCCCTATAATGAACTGGATGATTATATAATGAATTTATTTAAAACATCCTATTTAGAATTTTATGGTGGTGTACAATCAATTATCACAGCATAAATAATGAAACAGTAATGAAACCGATGAAGATGCGCCTGATCTCGTCTGATCTCGGAAGCTAAGCAGGGTCAGCTCTGGTTAGTACTTGGATGGGAGACCGCCTGGGAATCAGACTTCCTGCATTGAGCAGGGGGTTGGACTCAATGGTCTTGTAGGCCCCTTCCAGCCCTATGGTTCTGTGATTCTAAACCCGTTAATTAAAACATACACAAGTTAAAATAGTGTTGAAAAGACTGGAAAATGGATGCCAGGCAAGCCTCTGTATGGGGGACATTCTATAATTGGGATGCCACTGCCAAAAAAAGCCCTGTCCTTTGTTGTTATATATCATGCCTCTGTAAGGTGCCTGAAAAAGGGCCTTGGCAGAAGATCTTAATGCATGGGTAGAGTTACCTCATAGCTTTGCTTTAAGGACGTAATGGTGATGGTGGTGGTAGGAGAACCATGTACCAAGTACTAGAATCTGGGGTCATCCCATGAAGCTGATTGGTGGGAGATTCAGTACATATAAAAGGAAGTACTTCTTCACACAGTGTATAGTTAAACTATGGAATTCACTACCACTGGATGTAGTAATGGCCACCAATTTGGACGGCTTTAAAAGGGGGCTAGACAAATTCCTGGAGGAAAAGGCTATCATTGACTACTAGTCTTGATGGCTGTGTGCTACCTCCAGTACCAAAGGCAGTGAACCTGTGTATACCAGTTGCTGGGGAACATGGATGGGAGGGTGCTGTTGCACTCATATCCTGCTTGTGGCTTCCTGGTCGACAGCTGGTTGGCCACTGTGTGAACAGGATGCTGGGCTAGATGGACTCTTGGTCTGATCCAGCATGGCTCTTATGTTCTTATGTTAATGCGCGTTGCCTTGAGCTCGTTGGAGGAAAGGTGGGATACAAATGAAAATGAAACCAATAGTGTATATCACGTGGACAAAAGTTTTCTGGAGCTGACAAACCACTGAATATTGATAACAAGAGGAAGGCTGTGTTTTCAAGAGAACTTTCCTTTTACAATGTATGGTTTTATTTTTAAAGTAGAGTAGCTACACCACATTTAAAAGCAGGTTCTTAATGCAAACTGTGGCAATTTACTCCCCCCCCCATTTTAACATTCACTCAGTAGGTTGCTGCTCAGCAGGCTGTGTGGTTTCACTGACAGGTATGCCAACGGAAATGAGAGTGAGTCTTGGAAAGCTTTCAGCTTTTTAAGGCTAAGATAAAATGAACAAGCATAAAGTGCATATTGAAATACACTACCATGTGGAGATTGACACACACACACACACATATAATGTGCTAGTTATGTTCTGATGTTTGCATGCATACAACATACATGCTGAGGCCACTGACTCTGGGAGATTTACTTGGCATGCATACAACATATGTGCTGAGGCTGAACACATGTGGCACACGCTCAGTGTGGTTTTCTCAGTCAACAGGATGGTGGTGATCTGAAGGTGGGAGATTTAACGTCTGTTCCCTTGTCATGGTCAAGTCATTTCCTGTTGAGGTTTAGACTTTCCATGGCTTTTCCCCTCTGCAGTGATGGGGGGGTCTGCTAAAATGGTCTGCCCCTGGAGGCTAATGGATTGTAATGGATTCCAGAAGGCTCTTGGGGATTTTCTTGCTGGTGTGGCTGGCACTGGTCACTTTCTGAAACATGGTGGTGTCCTGGGCAGTTGACATGGTCACACCTAAGCACCCTCTCTCTCTTTGCAGAGCCCAGGCAGTGCCTTTGTATACGTCTGTGCTGAGGGCAATAAAGCAAGTGGGATGACAGCTAGAATGCAGGTGTCAGGATTCCCTTAGCCCCCACTTCACTTCACGCCCAAACATACACAGACGAGAGGCTTCAGTCTACAGCTTTTAATCCATTACTTCACAGGTTCGTACAGATGCAAATTCTCAGAGACTCTCCGTCTACAAGGAATACCTTCAGGGGATTCAAATGGAATTTACGAGAGTTGCCCGTCATTTGAAGAAGGAGGCGGTCTTGCTAGCCTAACTTAAGGGGGGGAGGTCTCTCTTTTGTTGTGAGGCCTCTAAGCACAGCTTTTCATGCAAAGCCAATTGGGTAGACCGTCTGTGTTCCACCCCTGCCTTCTCTCTCTTTGCTCTGTGCCTGGCATCTATTAGGTCCTCCTCCTGTTCGCTGTCTCTCATGGGGGTGAGGGGTGAGGAGGGACCCTCAGGCTCAGCCATCTGGACGTTTGTAACCTGAGAAGCAGGCCTATTCATATCTGGACTAGCCTGGGAAAACACCTCCCCCATGTCTGATGGTTCTCCTTTAGAATCTGAACTGCTATCTCACTCCCTGCACTCAGAAACACCCCTGACAGCAGGTGGAGGAAAACCAGTGCTGAATTTGATCAAACATGGCTTAGAGACCATCATTGAGCCTATTCTGTGGTAGTGGGACTGGCAAAGAAACATTTCCCCCCCTCCATTGCATCTTCAGAGTGTCACCCAGCAAAGGTTTTCAGGGTGGTTAGGGGCCTATTGTAATCTGGCTTAGAGAGAGAGTTGGTTGTATTCTTGGTAGCACGCTGTGACAAGTTTGTGCAACTCTTTGAAGATAAAGTCATTCACATCTGTCATGACCTAGATTCCACAGTTAGTGCAATCCCAGTAGTAGAGATGCCCAGAACACCATTTAGTCCAGTTGTATTGGGTGAATTTCAGTAGTTGAGGCCTGAGGATGTGGACAAGGTACTTGGTGATGTTTGGCCAACCACTTGTATGCTTGCCCCTTGCCTCTTTTGGCTTATTATACCCAGTAGAAATGGGTTGTCCATCTGGGTCCAGGAGGTTGTAAATTCCTCTTTCAGTGTTGGAGTGGTAGCAGCCTCTTTAAAAGAGGCAGTAATCAGCCCACTCTTAAAGAAACCTAACCTAACCTGGATGCAGAGAATCTGAACAACTATAGGCTGGTCGCTAACACCCCTTCCTAGACAAGGAGTTTAAGCAAGTTGATGAACTATGGCTGAATGGATGGATTTCTAAATCCATTTCAATGTGGTTTCAGGGCTGGATTTGGAACAGAAACTGCCCTGGTTGCCTGTGGGATGACCTGTGCCCAGAGAGGGAATAGGGTGAATACAACCCTATTGATTCTGCTGGACTTCTCAGCAGCTTACACAACCATTGACCATAGTGTCCTTCTGGATAGGCTGTATGAATGGGGATGTGGGGTTACTGTATTGTAGTGGCTATGCTCGTACTTGGATGATTGATTTAAGAAGGTGCTGCTAAGGGATTATTTCCCTGCTCCATGGCAATTGTGCTATGAAGTTTCACAGGGCTTCGGAGAATGATCTTTGCACCCCAGAAGACAGTGTGGCCACTGCATTTTGAACCAGCTCAGGTTTCTGGATTGTCTTTAGAGGCAGCTTTTCAACATCTACATGAAACCACTGGGAGAGGTTATCTAGGGATGTGGGCTGAGGTGTCAGCAATATGTGGCTGATACCCAGCTCTACCTCTTATTTTCATACAGGTGCTTCTGTACAGTGTTTATAATTATTTACATCTAGAAAAATAAGAAGTCTTTAACAGATGTCTAAAAACAAGGAGAGAAGGGGCCCAGTGGATTTCCACGGGAAGGATATTCTATAGTCTCAGCACCAAAACCAAAAAGACGCTGTTCCATATATCCTGCCATCTGATCTCACTCAAAGGGCTAGATGCGCCTGATCTCAACGAATCTCAGAAGCTAAGCAGGGTTAGTCCTGGTTAGTACTTGGATGGGAGACTGCCTAGGACTCAGGCTTCCTGCACTGAGCAGGGTGTTGGACTCAATGGTCTTGTAAGCCCCTTCCAACCCTATGATTCTATGAGTCTAAGGGCAGGACAGAGAGCAGACTTTCTGAGGTCAATCTGAAATGGTGGGCAGGCTCTTGTGAGAGAAGACAGTTCCTGAGGTAACCTGGCAAGCTCTTTAGGGCTTTAAAAGCTAAAACCAGAACTCTAATAAGTAACCATTGGAGATGGCATAAGGTTGGAAAATAATCTTTGCACCCCAGAAGACAGTTTGGCCACCAGATTTTGAAACAGGTCCAAGTTTGATTGTCTTTAAAGGCAGACACACAGAGATCATTGTAGCATTCTGGCACAGAAATAACTAGGGTGTAGGATAATTGAGGCCAGGTCTCAACTGATCCTTTAATTGAAGCAAGTCACTGGTTTGTCACCTCTACTACCTCTCCAGGAGCAGATGTCGGAAAAGAATGGTAGTTTCATCAGCATACTTACAACACTTTAGCCAAAATGTCTGGATGACCTCATCCAGTAGTTTCATGTAGATATTTAAAGGTATGAAGACAAGATGGAATACTGTAGTACTCTGCTGTGGGGTATAACAGTAGATTCCCAGCACCATCTTGTGTGACAGACCCTCTAGGAAAGATCAGAACCATTAGACTTGGTTCCATATCCCCATCAGCATAGAAGGCTCAGGAGTATACGATGGCCAATTATATCAAAAGTTGTTGAGAGATCAAAGAGGATTAATAGGATCACACTCCCCCATTCATCTCCTGGCTCACGTCATCCACCAGGGCATCCAAGGCCATATGACAATGTCTTATACATGGTGCTCTAGCCAAATGTCACCAGCTACCACTGGTCTGAAATGTATATCTTGCAGGGAAGGTGTAGGTTGAGAGGGTCACCTCTGTGCTCTAGCTATGCATTAGCGATACTGGGGCTTCTGTTGGTTGAAAGACTTTTTGTACATGCTTTGCTAAGTATTGCACACACACACATATACACACCATATTTATATTCTGTCCTTCATTCCAAGGAACTCAGGGTAGTGTACATGGTGTTGTTCTATTTTTTCCTCACAGTAGTCCTGTGAGATAGCTTAGACTGAGGGAAGGTGACTGTCCCAATGCAATTAATGGCTGAATGGCTCTGTCAAACAAGCACAAGTCCAAGGCACACTCTCTAGCTCAGAGGTTGGCAACTTGTGGGTCTCCAACTGTTTTGGGCTACAACCTACAACCCCTATCATTCCTAGCCAGCATAGCCAATGGCGAGGGATGATGGGAGTTGTAGGCCAAAACATCTGGAGGGGTGGAAGATACCCACCCTTGCTCTAGCCTCTGTACAAAAATGTGTTGGATTGTACCAACGATGTAGATGTCTGGTCTACACATTAGCTTCTCCACATGGAGGCCACTTTTGCATTACAACATCTGCTTTTAATTTAATGGTGAGCTTTCACACTAGCACTGGCAGCAGCTGTTGGCATAGTAACCTAGCCATGCTGATCATAACTACTTTAAACTCTTGTATCCTACGATATGTAATGGTCTACTGCTCCTTGGTTTCTGGCCTGTTGCTGAGAAAAATGGCAATACTCACAATATTACTAAAATCGGTTGTTTTTTTTACAATATAACTTTGAATATAAGCAAAAGTTGGATCTCAGATCTTGCTGAATACTTCTTCTGTCCCATCTGAACAGGTCCAGAAATTCCCTTAAACCAAGTGAAATTATTAGGAATACTTTAATGAAAATTGGTTGTCCATTGCATAGGGCCTGAAAATAATAAACTAATGAAAGTAGGAAATATGAACATCAGGAAAAACTTCCTAATGGTCAGACCAGTCAGACAGTGGGCGGGTTTGCACATCACACTAAGCCACCTTGAGAATAAGCCAGTGTGGGTTGGTTGCTCGCTAATCTGACAGATGATAGGGTGTCTTGTGGCTTGCTGTGGCCTGTTTCCCCCCTTGGCTCCCAGCATGTATCCCAGGTGGCAGAACTTCTTGTTTCCTTGTTCCCTACGTCAGCACCCTTTCTGCAGTTGGTCAACTGGTGTTTCCAGCTCTTGAGGGACCCCCCCCTCACACACACATCAGATTGCCGAACGGAATTAGTTTTCTGAGCCATTATAAACACGTCAGCACGTTTGTAACTCTTGTCCTCAAGAGCGCAAGACCACCTGCCTGCTATTTAGCCAAGCATATCAATGTCCCCCTCTTGATAATGTCCTAGTCAATATCATCACTTCCATGCTTCCCTTGCTAGTGAACCCCTTTTTTAAAAACGCTGCTTCATGTTCTTCTGAAGTAAGAACACCTATCCCTAAATCTCATTTTTTTCCTGCAGCTTCCAGCTGCTTTCAACTTTCCCACCACCCCCACCTTTTCGTACTTGTTGCTTCTCTTCATTGGTCTCTGTTGCTAGCTGTCATATATACATGTGGGTTTCAGAGCAGTGAGCAATATCGTTAAACATACACAAATGTCATGGCAAAGCAGTAAAATGGAGGGGGAAATTGTGCAAATTTCAAGACAGAGCAGTAAAACAAAGGGGAAAATTGTGCAGATCTCATACCAGAACAGTAAAGTGGAGGGGGAAATTGTGCAAATTTCCTAGTAGCAGATATTCACTCCTGCACACTTGCACAGGACTGAAAATAATAATTTTAAAATTGTGAATGCGTCTGGGAATTTCTCTGGTCTTTGTTCTCGATTTTTAGGAGCATGGTGCAGAGGGCACTGCGAAGGGATAAGGGAAGATGGCGACAGCACTAGTGAGATTGCGAGGAGTGGCAAGAGTTGTGAAAGGAAACCTTGATGACTTATTCCAGAAGATATTTGTCATATGTTGAAGGAGGGCCTAAACCTGATTCAACTTCTGCTGCATATTTAATTAATGGAGAGCAGATGGCATAGAAGTTTTCTGGTTGTAGGGTATGTTCACCAAGTTGCTTTGAAAGCTTTTCCATTAAAGCAATGTCCCAAAGTTTTGCCATCCAGCAGGGATAGTTCCTTTTCCAAGTTCCATTTCACTGCTATTTCTATTCACACAGCTACCCAAAGGAAAGCTTGCAGTTCTCTGTGCTTAAGAACTGAATTTCATGGATTGAACCCTCATGGATTGTCAAGCACAGGGAAAGCTCTATTTTTTGCTTTGTAATATCCCCTGCCTTAATAAAGATTTGATCCCAAAGTGTTTGTGAAGGTTTACAGCCCCGCTACAGCTCTGCGTTGCCTTCAACATAATGGGCTAGTGATTTTGTAAATGGAGCTGACCTTTTGAGGCTGGGGGCTCTAATTTTGATCAGAGCAGTGGTGCGGAGGGAGGAGGTGTTTCATCTTCCTATTTTCCTATGCCACCCCCCTTCCAACTGGGGACAAATGGTGTGGTGGGAGGGTTTGTTTGTTATATTTCTATCCTGCCTTTCCTCCAAGGAGTTTGTTGTACATGTTTCTCCCCCAATTTTATTATCACAACCACACTGTGAGGTAGGTTACGCTGAGAGTTGGTGACTGGCCAAAGTCACGTGGTGAACTGAATAGCTGAATGAGGATTTGAACCTGGGGAGGATAAGGCTATCAGTGGCTCCTAGTCCTGATGGCTATAGGCAACCTCCAGTATCAGAGGCAGAATGCCTCTCTGTATATCAGGGAAACATGTTTGGGATAGTGCTGTTGCAC
The DNA here is from genome assembly GCF_057233095.1 of Heloderma suspectum. Lineage (NCBI taxonomy): Eukaryota > Metazoa > Chordata > Lepidosauria > Squamata > Helodermatidae > Heloderma > Heloderma suspectum. Next base: position 65,479,163 of record NC_139458.1, on the reverse strand, counting down.
ACATGTCCTACTTGTGGGTTTCCCACAAGCAGCTGGTTGGTCACAGTGTAAACAGAATGCTGCACTAGATGGACACAGAGACTGCTTTACAGTATTAAAAAATTGGGAGATCAGGACACAGACTTCCTACTTTATGGGTGCTTCCAGAAGCAGGGCTCCTAGAACGTCCAGTTGAAAGACATAGTAGCTATTCCATCATTCTCTCCTTAATGGATTTTCTGTAGTAAGGAAAAAGACTGAAAAATTGGTGGGGAAGCACAGGAGGGTCACAAATGAAGGCAATGTCATCTGGACCTCCTGTAAAATTCCGTGAATGAGGCAGGGCAATTGCACGATAAAAGCCTCAACTAGATGCACCCTGTGTCTGTTCTGGCCCTAAGTATTGCTTCTAGAGTATATAATTCTGTTTTGGTTATTTTACCTTTATCCATATCTAGCAACATTTTAAAAACCACCTGTTAGAGAATGTGTTTTACTTGTTTCATTGCAGTTTATATTCTATGCTAAACTAGCAAGGAATTTTCATTTTTATTCCTGACCATCACTCTATCTTAAATTTTGTATGAAACTGTAATCTTTGGCCACAAGCCACAAAGCTGTAGGTGGTTATCAACACTTGCAATGTAAGTTTTGGTTTCAGTGTAAGTACTAGGGCATTGTTCAAACCAATGCACCCTGCAGCAAACTGAGTGCTAGGTTTTTACAAGTGCTTTTCCTGGTGCAAAAAAAGTTAAAAGGTGCCATTTGGCATTTTTGGTTTAATTATTAATTCAGTCCTACTCTTGGATTTACTTCCATCTAAGAATTGATCCTTTAATGATCAATGTAAGTCCAAGGAACTCGTTATGGAAACAGGTTCAACTCGGCTATTGAATAACAGCTGTGTGGTTGTCAAGTTAACTGGTTTCAGCTTACTGTTGCCTTGTATCAGTATCTATATCTTATGTTTGATGTAAGAATCTGATTGTGTGATTTGTGGGAGAGTGCTATAATTGTGCTCGTGTCCTGCTTTTGGGCTTCCCATAGACATTTGGTTGGCCGCTGTACAAACAGAATTCTGGAGTAGATGGGCCTTTGGTCTGATCTTACATTGTCATGTGCATGTGCTTCCATCCCATTCTTGTTTCCAGTGTTGATACATTTTGTTGCTCAGTAAGTCATCCTGTCTCCAGAAGGTCTGTGAGCAGGCTAAACCAGGAGCTGGGACATCTAGCACAAAGTGTGTCAAGAGATTTTTGTAATGTTCCTAATGACACTGAGTTGCTTAATATTTTCAGATTCGGAAGGAAACCTCTGTAAAAACTACCAGCTGCTGAAGGTAACATTGACCATGCACCGACTTATCATCTCCTCCACTGAGATGCTGCGAAAACTAATAGATTTATATCCTTTTAAACATGAAGGCCTGGCATGCTATGGTCCATGGGGTCACAAAGAGTCGGACACGACTTAACGACTGAACAAAAAAAAACATTGGCAAGAAATGTATTAATTACTAATTCAGAAGCTATGATAACCAAAGGATTTGTGCCAAGTTGGCCAAATCTTTTTCAGAATGGGTACTAGCCATCAGCAATTGCTTTAACTACTTCTGAAGAAAGAAATTGGTCCTTAGAATTACCATTGATTTTAATTCTAATACATGATTTTGATCTCAGATTCAGTGGGTGAATTTGCATGTTATGCTAAATCACCCTGAGAATAAGACATGGTGCGCAGATGGCTAACAGACGATTGCCTGCTTGGTGGCTTGTTTCTCCCTCAGTCCGTCTCAGTTCTCCTGGCTGCTGCCAGCATGTATTCCAAGGGCCTTTATGGCAGAAATAATAATTTCCTCGTTCCCTATGTCAGCACCCTTTCTCCAACTGGTCCGCTGGGGTTGTTGGCTCATGAGGAAAACTTCCCTCCCCCCTCTCTTGCATCAAATCGCCAAAGGGATGTAGGTTTCTGAGCCTGTATGAATGTGGGTACATGTTCACAAACTAAAAAAAAAATATTTTAGGGGTCTTGTGCAAGTGCACAGGACTGCAAGACTGCCTCTCCGCTCTTGAGCCCAGAATAACTGTATCCTCCTCTTGTCAATGTCCTTGTCAAGTTTCATCCTCCACTTGGGGCTTCCTGAGCGAAACTTCCCCTGCATCAAATCACAAAAAGGAAATAATTTTTGAACCCTTATAAACATGGAAACTTCTTCGCAATTTAAAAAAAAAATGGGGGGGGGGCTTGCACAACTCCACAAGACAGTAAAACTGCAAGACTGCAAGGCTGTCTGTCCAGTATTTAGCCAAGCATACTAATATCCTCCTTTTGTCCTTGTCACTTTCATCCTCTGCTTCTGGGCTTCCCTTGCTAGCAAACATCTTTTGTTTTTAAAGGGTGCTTCACATTCTACTGAAGTAATAACACCCACCCCTAAAGTGCCTTCTTTCCTGCAGCTGCCAGCCACTTTTGGTTCCCTCCACTATGCCTGTCGTTTTCCTGTACTGGTACCATTGCTAGCTATTAGATGTACATGAGGGTTACAGATCAGTAAGCAGGATTGCTAAACATACACAAATTTCAAAGCAGAGCAGGGACAGGGTGGGTAAACATAAGCAAATTTCAAGGCAGACAAGTGAGGTGGATTGCTAAAGAGAGGCAAATTTCAAGGCAGTGCAGTAAAATGGAGGGGAAATTATGCAAAATTCATAGCTGCAGACATTTGCTCTTGCGCACTTGCCAAGGACCGAAATTTTAAAAAAGAATTGTGAAAATGTTCACGACACTATTGGATGTTCTTTGTTCAAAATTTCTGTGAAAAAAGAAATTAAAAATCCATCCTGAGGCAGAGGGCACTGAGAAGGGATGAGGGAGAATAGTGATAACACTAGCAAGATCGCGAAGAGCAGCAGGGGTTTTCGCACCTCTTGCTGGGTGGCTCTCTAGCTGTTTCCAACAACCCATGATAAAATCACCCTGCTGGGTTCGGATGTCACAACAAGCCACCCTGAGAACAAGCTACTCTAAACAGCCCTACTAGTACTGGGTTCACATGAACATGGAGAGAAAATAAGTCATGGTGGCTTATTTTCCCTCCCTGCGTGTGCCGGTTGTGAGCCGCCTAATTAGTATAGCTACCCTTGCTGGGTTTGGGTTGTTGTGCCATCCAAATCTGGCAAGGGTGCGTGGCTGGAGTGGTTTACAAACCACCCTGAAACCCATGGCTTATTTTCCTTCCATTATCATACAAACCTTCTGTACAAGCCATGGCTTCTCAGGGTGATTTGTTAGTGGAAAAAAACCTGTGATGGAAGAACTGCTGCAGGTTCAGACATCACGCTAAGCCACCCCGCAACCACCCACAATAACAACTCACCATGGCTTAGTGTGACATGTGAACCAGGTCAACAAGTAAAGTAAGAACGCAGTTGAAATCAATTAGCTTGATATGACACCATTGTAGTACTTTCTACTTTATTTACAAATATATCCTTAAATAACTTCACTAAGTGGGCTTTTTCTGCTTCAGAATGAAAGGTTCCTGTTCCCTTTGCAGAGTTTGCCAAAACCACTTTCAATTCCTTTTTGAATTAAATTGTTCCACAAAGTTTGCTGATAATCTTTGTTACTTTTTCTCCAGAAGCTTTATTTAATTTTAACTTTCTTATTCATTTGATGGTTTTTCTTTTTGTACTGTCTCAACCTGACAACCTATTTGTCTTTTGCTGTTCTGCTTTCGAGATCAAACCAATCCTTATAACTTAATTTATTTTATAATGAAGTATGGACCTTTTCAGATGTTACCCCCTTTCCTTTATGTGCAGTTAGATGGTGGGTGGTCCTCTGGCTAGCATGCTTCTTCCGCTGTCCCCCTGTCGGAAAAATCCTATTTTTCAGATAGGATTTAATGAGCTTATTTTCTCTTGCCTTTTGACAAACTTTCCTTATCAGCTGTCTACATATCTGGATGCTTTGGGAAATAATTCTTCTTTGCTTTGCCATAAGATATGTTACCTTGTAAGGTAAGAACACTTTCCCTTTTTTAACAGGTGGCTTCTTAAATAAAGTACATGACAAAAATTGTTTGTTTCTATCTATCAAACGTTATGAAATGAAGAAGAATGATAATGTTTGGGTTTCTTCAAAGTGATGGCTATAGGACAGTAAATAGAGCCTGTAAAGCCTCTATTGCAGGAAAACTATGTTTTAACTATGTATTACCTGGGGAGGTGGTGGGCTCTCCCACACTGGAGTCCTTCAAGACGAGGCTGGACAGCCATTTGTCGGGGATGCTCTGACTTGGATTCCTGCATTGAGCAGGGGGTTGGACTCGATGGCCTTGTAGGCCCCTTCCAACCCTACTATTCTATGATTCCCCAGGCTCAAAAAGCTGTAGCTGATAAATGCAGCTCTTTACCCACAATTGTGATTATGACTGGTGTGTAAGTTGTGGTTATATGAAAAAGACAGCACCTAAATGGGCTGGGACAAAGAAGGGCTATCTAGTCTCAAATGAACCTACCTCAAATAGGCATTTGAGGTCTTGCTTTGGGTAGCTCCACCTTTTGAAGTTGGATGAATGGTTACCAGAAATTGCCTTCTTTGTAGTGATCCTTCAGCCATGGAACTCCCTCCTCAGGTACACTTGGTATGCTTGTCTGGCACATACATTCTTATCTTTTCAGCAACCGTCCCTGGTTTTTTTATTTCAGGCTGTAGTGTTTTAACCTTGGTGCAATGTGTATTTTTATATTATTTAGCATCAGTGGTAAGCTGCCTTCAAAGTGGAGAGGTGGGGTGGGGATAGACCTTTTAAAATAAATAAGGTATAGTCCCAGTGAAACTTTGTTCACATATGATATATTTCTAAATCTGCATGTCTGCACCATTTATGAATTTTTTTAAAAAAGTTTAAATTTTATTGACCTGGATTCTAACATTGGTGGGCAGAAGTCCACTCACACAATGGCATTTTACGCCTCCTCCTACTTGCTGTAGCCCCCTGCACCACATACAAATCAACTCTTGAAGGTTGGGAAACCCTCAGGAGGAGCATTGGATGTAGTATTTGGGGACTACAACTGGAAGAGGCAACTGGAGAATATCAAGAACCCCCCTCCCCTTGAAGGAATGTCTTTCTGTCATTCATATAGGGCATCTTTGGATCCAAACCACTGAGCTGGGTGTTACCACTTTAGAAGCTGAGTGGTTCACAGCTGTACTATTCATTAGCTCTTACTAAATTATAGAACGGTATTCTACAGGCCAAACCATACATGACATTATTGATGCAATAGCACAGGCAATTGTGTGAATACAGCCATGAGGACTCTGTTCGAGTTCAGGACTGCAGTGAGGACAAAGGGTTAAATCCCACACCTATCCTGCCATGGTTGTGATCAGGAACTCCCTGCCACCTCAAATGCTACTTACTTAAAAAATATTCACACTATTGCAAATTGTGTCTATAGAGTTGCATCTGGTTTGCTCCTGCATTTAGAAATTAGACAAATTGTGAAGGAAAAAACAACCAGTTCACTGCCAGTTAGGAATTTTTTTTCCTATTTCCCCACTCTTTGAAGTTCTATGAAGACTGCACTCCCCTCTCCAGCACTGATCCAAAAATCCTGCAATACAAAAATAAATGGAAAAAGCAGCAAAAATATAAAATAGTAGTGGGAGACTTCAACCCTCAGATTGATTGGTATTGTATGGGTCATTACACTTGAAACTAAGTATAGGTACAGGAAATCAGTTATGTCTCCCATTGATTTCAGTGGGACAAAAGTGTCACTAAAGGTGCAATCCTATGTATGTTTAGACAGAAAGAAGTCCTGCAACTCACAGCATGCCCCAGTGAACAAGGCTGGCTGGGGAATGCTGGGAGTTGTAGGACTTTTTTCTGTATAAACATGCATAGGATTGCACCCTAAATTAGTCTGGATCCAACCCATTATGTCTTAGAACAGTGGTGGGCAGAAAGTAGATCTCCAGATGTTTTGGACTTCAACTCACAGTATTCCTGCCCATTAGTCATGCTGGCAAGGGCTTCTGGGATTTGAAGTCCAAAATATCTGGAGATCTAGTTCTGCCCACCCCTGTCTCAGAATACTAAGGCTGCAATTTCTGCATACTTACCTTGGAATCAGCTGCACTGAACTCAATGGCTCTTAACTTATAAGTAGACATGCATAGGATTGTGTTGTAAGTCATGGAACCAACATAAGGAGAGGTGACTCATGATTTAATCTTAAGTAGTCCCCAGAGTTTGGTGTATGATGCAAGTGTAGTCAAAAAACAGTGACTGCAACTCTTTCAAATTAAACATGTGTTGGTGGAAAATTGCCCAGAAAATCCAGTACAGTCATATATTTAATTTCAAAAAGGGAAATTTCCCCCAAATGAGAGGCTTACTTAAAATGAAGTAGAAATTTTAGGGCTGGGGGTGGGGAACACAGCTTCTAGCAAACTGTAATGAAGTAATGAAGATATTGAAAAGCAAATTGCTAAAGGTATGAAATATACTTTAAAAATTATTTAAATATAACAGGAGCAGGAAGCCAGCTAGTGAAGCAGTCAGGTAACAAATGAATACAAACACACACAGAACTGAAGAGAAGTTGCATAAATACTCTGCTTCAGTCTTCAGTGAAAACTGGAGCCACATTGTAGCCATTTTTCACCCCAGAGTATGTGAAAAATTAAGCTACATGGAGATGACAAATGATGGCCCAGTTTGCACGATCACCACAGCTTAAGCAAGCCACTGTGGCTTGTTTAAGCCATGGTGATTGTGCAAATCAGTTAAATGTCACACTCAGCTGAGAGGTCTTAGCAAACATGAAATATGTAACTTGGAAGATAGCCACTGTAACACCATTTTTACTCACTATTTTTCATTTTGCAAGTACGTAATAGATACTACTTTAAAAGGGATGCTAAAATTGTGAGGAAAATCTGGAAGATGTGTTTCTAGAGAAGGATTAAGAACTACAGTTTATAACTACTTATAATGTACAGTTATAAACAGAACCAAAAATGCTTTCTTTTGTTGCCAACAGGTATTGGGTAAGAGAATTCTGGGTCATGTTCAAAACAGATACCAGTCTTACAAACACAATGGAGGAATTTCAGGAATTGGTGAGAGCTAATGGTGAGGAGTTACACTGTCGCCTAATTGACACATCTCAAATGTGAGTGTCAAGGTCTTAATATATTGGGAGAAACGCACACACATTGCTGTTAATCTTCCTGAAGAATAAAGTGTAATAAATAATCCATAGTTTTGAATATTTCCTTCTCTCATACAAGAGGGACAATGAAAGACTTCTGTTCAAGTTCTTAGGAATAATTCTCTGAGCAATCTGTGACATGATGGCTACTTGGACCCCAAATACATGGGCAGAGCTCCATGTGGCCAGTGGGTTGCTTGGATTGGCTTCTTTTTGTGTGAAATTGCTTCTCCCTAAGGTAGTGTGGCAGTGTTTATGGCCATGCCATCTCTTTTGTGTGTGGGGAATCTATAATTGGACAGCAGAACTTGCCAGGGACATAGAAGTGTCACACAAATGGCTTACCACATGAAGCTGTGTCCATGTGTGATTAAAAATGAAGCCACACTGCAATCTCAAATTCAGCCTTCGAAAAATGCTTAACATAAAGACTTCCACCACTCATACGAGAAACCTAGATATGTGTGTGTGTGTGTGTGTGTGTGTGTATCTATATCTGTATATCTATATCTATATTGCAATCGGCTTTGGTAAAGCCAGTACCCAGTGATTGGTTTGGGAACAATTGCTGCTGCAGTATTGCTGAAGCTAAGCAGCTGTGGACCTCATCAATCCCTTGGATGGGAGGCTATTGTGGGAAATCTATGTAAAAACAGAACATACTACCAATATAATACAAACAGCTAAAGTCAAGATTTTACTACCTGATTTTACTGAAAACAAAACCAGATTTTTAGCTTGGAAAATTTAAACACAACAAGACAACCCCCACCCCCCAACCTCCACCCCAAAATACAAAACTCATAGACTAAATGTTTGTTTAATACTATTTGAAAGTTTCTCTGTTAAACCTGATGTTTTAAACAAATTATTTATAAACTTGTTATCACAGCAGTTCTTTTTAAAGTGGTGCAATCACACCATCTTCTGTTTGTGAACATACAAGAATTACAGATTCAGAAACAGATTGCGGAATAGATTCTTTCTATTCCTGTGACAACAGGAATAGAAAAGATAAGTGGGCTTTTGCAACAAAATATTATAGTATGGACTGCTTCTGTTCAGGTTTCTAGGCTCTCCAGATTTTCCCCCTCCATTTTGTTTTTTTTCTGGGAGGAGGGATGGACACATTTATGCCCAGTCCCAGCTACATGAAAGTTTTGATTTCTCTGTTGAGCAACTCTCATTTCCATCCCTGGAGACATTTTACAATGACCCAGTTTGCACATAACAGCGACAAATCAAAATGGATGCAGTGTGTGCCCAGCACACATCACGGCAAATTATTAATTGTTAAATTAATTAATTAACCCCCGATTTGCCATGCCGGGGACACGCCGTGTCCATTTTGAACATTCAACCTCCGATTGGGTCGATTGGGGGTTGCTACATGATATCTGAACCAGGACACTGTAGGTTAATCATGGGTTAAACAACCCACAGTTAATCTACATTGGGGGTTTTCACACAACACGCTAACCCACACTCACTGGTTAAGTGTAGGTTGTTGCTGAACCATGGGTTGTTTGTTGAACCGTCGGTTAGTGTGTTTCTGAACCTAGGACATTTTCCACAGGGTGGTATGTTAACCATGCAGTGTGGCTTGTTAACCACCTTGAACAACCCAGCAACAAACCATGGCTTCTCAAAGTGGCTTGCTCTAGAAAAGTAAGTCCCATTGCATGGTTAACAAGCCACTCTGCGGAAAATGTCCTGGGTTCAGACAACTTGCTAACCCATGATTCAACAACAACCCACACTCAGCCACTGAATGTGGGTTAGTATGTTGTGCAAACCCAGTCAGTTAGTAGTTCAGTTAACTGTGGGTTGTTTAACCCATGATTAGCCTATAGACTGGGTTCACAGAACACAATAACCCACATCCAGGGGTTGAGTGTGGGTTGTCATTGAACCATGGGTTGTTGTTGAAACGTGAGTTATAATTTTGTCTGAACCTAGCCATGCTAACAAACCATGGTTTGTTAACCATGAACAACCCAGAGTTCACAACCCAGCAACAAACGATGGTTTCTCTTCATGGTTTGCTGGTGGTTAACAAGCCATGGTTTGTTAGCACAGCTGGGTTCAGACAACATGACAACCCACATTTCAACAACCACCCATGGTTCAACGACCATTCACACTCAACCCATACTCAGCCTTTGAGTGTGGGTTATCATGTTGTGCGAACACAGCATACTGTCTGGGTTCAGACATCATGTAACAACCCCCAGTCGGAGGTTGAGTATTCAAAAAGGGCTGTGGAACACACCCGGCACTTGTTTCAGCAAATTGTGGGATAATTAAGAACATAAGAATTGCCATACTGGATCAGACCAAGGGTCCATCTAGTCCAGCATTCTTTTCACACAGTGACCAATGAGCTGCCCATGGGAAACCTACAAGTAGGACATGAGAGCAGCAGTACCCTCCTGGCCATGTTCCCCAGCAGCTGATCCACATAGGCATACTGCCTCTGATACTGGAGGTTGCATAGAGCCATCAGGACTAGGAGCCACTGACAGCTTTCTCCTCCAGGAATTTGTCTAAACCCCTTTTAAAGCCATACAAATTGGTGGCCATCACTACATCGTGTAGTAGTGCATTCCATAGTTAATTAACCCACGGTTTGCTGCTGTTATGTGTGAACAGGCCCATTTGCTTCTCAGTGGGAATAAGGAAATGACCTATCCAGACAGTAAGATGGTTCTGTCTCCTCTTTTGATCTCTCTTCCTGACTTCTCCTTGTCCAGACACTCCATTCCATTATCCCTCCCACATAGTTGTCAGGGCTGTTTCTCTCCATCAGTCAGCATTCTGTGTCACTGAATTATCATCAGGCTGTTTGTGGGTGTTCCGTCCTCCAGGGTGCAATCCTATGGCCATCTAGACAGTGTCTAGATGGCCATAGGAGTTTTTGTTTTCTGGGAACTGAGCTTGGAGCCAGGGCTCAGAGCTCAGTTCCCAGAAACCTGACTCCTCACCCCCTCCCTTGCTGCCTTGTAGGCAGCGTGGTTTGTCCCCAGCTCTGCACTCGTAAGAGCAGTGCGGAGCAGACGAAAAGGAGGCATTCCTGGGGGAGGGGAGGGGAGGGGAGGAGACTGCGGAAGCGCTGTTACAATGCTCCCTATGTGCTGTCCGGCCTCTCCACCACACTTCGATGCACCCTGGCTAGACAGCCAAAATTGGCCGTCTAGCTGCAAATGCAGGACAGCTGGAGCGCGGAGGAGAGGATCCCGTCCGTGCTCCACCCGTCCTGAATCTGATAGTCAGCCACCTCCAAGTTCTGACTATCCCCATAGGATTGCGCCCTTAGGCTTTTTTTCGTAAAATTTTTTATACCCCTTCAAACTTGAGCGTGCTATACTTTCCTCTTTTGGGTGCATGAAGCAGTTTTGTCTACGTTTGCACAAACATGGGAAAACTTGTATTAGAAGAAACAAGTTGGGCCCCTGCAAGAAAATGTTGCAGTGTGAATTGCTTCTGTTTAGTGTTCCAGCCACTCCATTCTACTGCCCAACATTCAGTCAGCAGTCTGAGCCCAGTCTGCCCGCCCCCATTTGGTTCCCCCTCTTCTATTCTGGGCTTTGAGGGATGGGGTGGGCACACTTGTTCCCAATCCCAGCTACATTACATTCTTTCATTTCTCCACTTATGTCTGTTGGCAGCTCTCTCTTCCATTCCTGGGGACATTTAAAAATAGCTTCTCAGTATGAACCGGGAAAAATATAGATCATACGTCTTTCCTGCCACTCCATTCTATTCCCCTGCTCCCAATTCTATCCATTTTTTCCCCTTTTGCTCACGCAGCATTCCATGCCATTGAATTGTTATGGGTCTGTTTTGGATATTTGTTTGATTGTGCCCCCTTAGGGTTTTTATTCTTCTAAAAAATGTTTTAGCTTCTGCAAATCTTGGAGTTACCGTGAATGTGCCAGAGCTTCCCGCTTGTGCATGGGTGGTGCAGTTTTGGCTACATAAATGTGAACATGGGAAAACTTGAATCAATATTAATATATATGACCATCGTATGATGATATACATCAGCAATGGGCAGAAAGTAGGTCTGGATCTACTGGTGGACCTCTGGGTGATTTGCAGTAGAACTGCAAGTATTTCTGATACCCAGTTGTTTAACAATAGGAGCAACAAATGATTCCCAGCCCTGATATTACGCTGCTAAAATGAAGAAAGCTTGGGGTAACTGAGAGTGGATTCTTTGTGGAAGTACTATGAGCTCCATTCAGTTCTGGTACTCAGAACAAATTGCTGGGCTCAGAGTTCTTGAATTCTAAGCCTGTGTCTTTTGGACTAGGCTCCATTTGGTGTATCTCGGGGTTCTAATAAAAAACCAAAGTAGATCCAACAAGCCCGAAGTCTGTCTACCCCTGGTATACATCAATTGAGGGACAAATGACATGTGATCCTGAGGCTTCAATCCTGTACCCAGTTATCTGTGAGTAAGCCCCATTGAACTCAGTGGGACTTACCTCTGAGTAGACCTGTGTAGGACTGGACTGTCAAGCCGTGTGTAATTTCTCTCATTTTTTTTTCTTTCTTTTATAAAATACAGCTGTGAAGGCTGCAATCTACAGTGGAAGACTAGGGTATGCCTGTGAAGGGGCTTGTCAAGTCTTTCCCTTCTGGAGGTTTTCTGTTAAAACTGCCCACCCCCACCCCCAGTATGTTTTCACTGCAGGAGAAGTTAACATAAAGATAGCATCTCCTCCTTCTCCCATATTTATAAATCAACCCTCAGTAACTACTAAAACAGTAATAAAAAAACAGGGTAAACCTAATAACATCAGTCAGTCACCTAAGCACAGGAGTAAGCAAATCTCCATTGAAATAAAACCAGAAACAGTAGTATGCTATAGTAGTAATATATCTCATTATTCCAACTCATCTTGTATTTTTATTTATTTACTGCTTGTTTTAACTGGTTAAGTATAGATCTGAGGGAGGATTGCTCTTAACTGAGGTTCACTTCTAGCAGTTCTCTCCTTCAAAGAAAAAAAAATAGGTTATGCAGTGATACCTTATTAGACAGAAGGATAGTTACTAGTCTCTTCAGTAGTCCAATATATGTAAAATGAGCATGAGATTATTCTTTGCTGCAGATAAAAGGTAATTATGACAGAATCATTTCATACTACTGTCCACAAGGATTTGTAACACAAATTAGCCTGCTTCATTAGTCTGCTTCAGGCATTACAAAATTCTAAACATGGAGGGCAGACAGGTTCCTGATTGTGTGGAGCTCTGTAACTGCATTCAGCCAAATATGGTTACATTTTCACTTCAGATCTTCCTCATCAACTTGGGGTGGTCAGGGGTGGAGTGAGCAGTGTTGAAGTGGCCATCCCAATTTGCCCTCCATACTTGGGACGTTTGTACCACCAAAAGAGGGCTATACAGACCACAAATACTACTTTCTTCCTTTAGTTATTACCAGCTGCGTGATTTCTGTCAGAAGAATATGTAAGTAAATTCTGCTGTATGAGATAAAATATCACATCTCTCTCTCTCTCTCTCTCTCCCAAGAAATGCTCGAGATTGGTCCAGAAAGATCACACAGCGGATAAAATCCAACAGCAGTAAGAAACGAAAAGTCTCACTGCTCTTCGATCATTTGGAACCAGAAGAATTGTCAGATCACCTTACCTACCTTGAATTCAAGTCCTTCCGACGAATATCAGTGAGCTGATGGCTTTTTATAAGTTAACTACCCAAATGGTTTCTTTGAATAGGGTGTGTATATAGATGGTTCAGTTTTAAAATAGTTTGATGGCAGTTGTGTGCTGCAGTGAGAAACTTCTTGGAGCTTCCTTGTGATCTTGATGAGTTGGTGCAGAAAGAAGAAAGGAGCGTTAATGAGATGGTGGTCTTGTAGTTGCACAAAGTTTTCCACCTAATTCCTATATTTCTGGGAGCAAGGAAAGAGATTACGATGAATGCAAGTTGGTAAGCACTAATAGTGCCTAATATATCACTAATATATGTGATTACATATTGCTTTTTATTTCCTGTATTTTTGAGATTTGTGCTCCATTCGAGATGTGTCATATTTTGACGCACCTCAAATGGAGCATAAACATATAAAACACTGAAATAAAAAAAATGGGAATATAGAACAATCCTGTGACCCCAAGACAGTGGCTGGAGCACCATAGGATGCTGTGAATCCACTCCTCAAAGGCCGAAGATGGAGCTCTAGACCCGAGATGAGGGGGCCTGATCATAGATTTCCCACCCTTTTCTTCCTCAGTCCTCCCAGCTACCATGGAAAGCTCCACAGAGGTTCCTCTATAGAGGTCAGGAGGGTGGAAGGCAGGGGTGTGTGCCGGTAGGTGGGACAGGGAAAGGAGAGGAGTGGCTCTCAGGCCCTGGCTTCTGCCCTGGCAGTGTGCAGCAGCTAGATGGGGTCAGAGGCCCATCTAGCAAAAATTACGGCAAAGGAGGAGGCTGTAAAAGCTTCTGTTATCCCTCCCACCCTGCAAAGCTCTGGCCAGCAGGGCTTTGGATTGACAGGGCTCCAACATTGGAGTCCTCCATCCATCAGCCATCAGTCTCGTAGGATTGCACCCCTAAGCACGTTTCATTAGAAAGTGTCAGGATTCCCCTGTTGCCTACTGAATCCTCCAATAGCCAGAATCAAGACAAAAGGGCTGCTTTCCAAGGCTTTAATTCCATTCATCCTAATGAAGCATACAGATGCTAATTTCCTGAGATTCAGAGGAACTACAAAGGAACAGCCATATAGGGGTTTCTAAGGGTTAGGACGTCAGTTGATCTCCGTTTGGGAAAAACACGGCAACTCTCTTAACTTAAGGGGTGGGAGGGGAAGATCTCCCCCTCTCCCGTGATGCTTCTGGGCGCAGCTGTTGACGACGAGCCAGTCGGGCTGAGCGCCTAAGCTTGGCTCCTGCAATCTCTCGCTTGTGCCTGTGCCTCACGTCTAAAAGCTGAAGTTGTCCCGCCCTTTCCATGCCTGGGTCAGTGTTGCTCCCAGAGATGTGAGCAGGGGGGGGGCTCCCCCTCCAGCTGCGCCTCTAAAGTCTGAGAGAGCTCCTCCCCCATGAATTGTATCTGCTTCTCAGAATCAGAGCTGCCTTGGGACTCTGTGGGCTCTGATACAACCCTGACAGAAAGGCAAGTTGTACCTAAACCCTCACCTTGCAAGGAATGTGTTATGAAAAGAAAAGGCTTCCTTTTAACTAGCAGGTTTTCAAATGTTAAATATTTTTTTTGGAACAGGGTGGCAAGCGTCACTTGCTGTTAAATGAAGTATAACCTCGGAAGCTTTAGACAAGTTGCGCTCCCACTAGATAGAAAGGCACTAAAGGAATTATATTGTTAATGGGTTGTATCCAGTGGTGGCTTTGTGCTAATGTAAAGTGCTTCTGCTTGCACAAGATGGTGTACCCAATTACTGCCAATCCCCATGCCTGTTGCAAGCCTGTGCTCCATATTCCATACTCTTCCAAAGGGTCCCCCAAACCTCAAGATCAGCTTTTCAGGAGCTGCAGGGGGGAGAGGCAGTTGGTAGGAGGAATCAGGCCTCCATCTTGCATGAGTGGAAGTGCTTGCCCTTAGTTCAGGTGTGGGTGGGAAATGTTTGGCCTGCAAAGCTTCCCCTCCTTGCCCTGATCCCATTGGCAAGAATGGGATGCTTTTTTCAAGCCTATTTGCCACACGGGAGGCTCTTTATTTTCTTCACTCTTTTGCTTGAAAATGCCTAACCATAGTACTTTAAAGCTGTGGAATGAATCCCTGGGCAAAAAGAACCAACAGCCTCTTCAATAATTGTTGTGGATACTCAAATGTAAGTTATAGCAGTTCAAGGAACAAACTGTAAAAATTCTCACTTAGTCATGCATCAGTACTCTTTATTTCAAGCTGTAGGTCATGACTTTTCTCATGTGCTAAGTTAAAATCTAACAGCTTTGGAATCTGTCGTCACATCTTTGTGCTCAGACTGCTACCTGTAAGCAGAAAACTTATTCATCCTACACACATACACTTATATAATGCTTCACATTTTGACATTAATAATTTTTGGTCCAAGAAGGATAATGCCTTATAAAAATCTCAGCTCCTGATAGCACTAACAGTCTATCAACTTTTTGTAGATGTTGATAAAATAATACAGAAATCATTTAATTTGATCTCATTTATGCATGGAATAAAGCATTCCATTTTATGAGTTATGTATATCAGCACAGTTTGAGCTACTAAAAATTATTTTCCTGCACTAGAGCACATTGCTAACAGTACCCTACAGATTGCCCATGTTCTCTACCTTGTCTTTTTGCAAAGGTTCCCCTTGCATAAGATAAATTTCAAATGGCATAAAAGCCAGTGCATGGATTACTTTTAAATTAGGCAAGGCATCTTACAGCTGATCTGACAAGCTGAAATAGAGGCTTGAAACAGCCACTTTATAGGTATTGATCCATGTCCTGCTTGTACATAATGCATAGAGCCGCCTGGCATGTGGGTTGTTCTTATGGAGGGTTTCCACAACATTACCAAGATCTGGCAGAGAGATTCTCAAAGTGATGCAGGACAACTGCATGTTACAGCACTGTACATGTTATATGGAACTGTTTTATGGAGCCATCATGTGGCCTTCAAAGACTTCATGTCACTGATACAGGTCAGAAGAGATTCTCTGATTTATTTTCCAGGCTACTTCTAGTCAAAAATTGGCTTGCTTCAGATTATATTTTGATTGCTCTGTTTGCATTTCCATCAGCAAAGATGAGCTCGTATAGACTATTTCAAGTTATAGAAAAATATATTTGTCTTATGGCAAAACCATGGGGTATGAGGAGTATACCACTAAAAGGAGAATTAATGTTAATTTTCCTCTGTCCCCTTCCCTCTTTCTTTGTTGGAAGTTTTCAGATTACCAGAACTACATCATGAATGGCTGTGTGAAGGACAATCCAACGATGGAACGCTCGATTGCTCTTTGTAATGGTATTTCTCAGTGGGTACAACTAATGGTACTCAATAGACCAACACCACAGCTTCGAGCTGAAGTATTCATCAAATTCATTCATGTGGCCCAGGTCAGTTCAGTTATAAATTGTTTGGAGTTTGGTTTATTCTTCCTTGATTCACTTAATAACAGGCGTTCCATTCAGTCCCTCCCTCCCCCATCACTGAAAAAGCCTCCCCAGCATTGCTGCCAGCACCCACCACCATTTGGTCCCCCTGGCAGTGCTGCAGCCACCAGTCACACCCTTCCCCTGGACAGGCTTACCTGGTGGTGTTGGGATGAGAGCTGACAATAGATAACTACGGGTACTGACATTGAATAAAATTGTTTATTTCATTCAGTGCATTTTAGCCATCTTTCAAGACTGTATTATCATCCACTTGTTTCATTGAAATATACTAGAGCAGGAATCCTCAACCTTTTTTGGTCAGTGGGCACATAGAGAATGTTGTGAGAATGTTGTGGCCATTCTCACAAAGTGACTGCCATAGGGGGTGCCCATTCAGAAAATGGCTACCATGGTGGGTGTAGTTGGTCACAGAACACCCATTTGCCAGAAGGCAAACAGGTGAGAATAAAAGAAAAGTAACTTGCCCAAAAAACAAATGAACAAGGCAGAGGTGGGGACTGAGCTACAAAACACAAACCCATTATTTCAAATCCATGTTTTTCTGCTCCAACAGTCATTTCACAGAAAGAGTTGTGTTAAATAGAAAATTTGAAATTTCATTGAGGCAATGTCCCTGTCCAGTGATATCAGTCAACAGCGTACATTTGACATAATAAAAATACTGAATAATGGTTGCTATTTGTTTTTTTTAATACAGAAACTTCACCAGTTGCAGAATTTCAACACATTAATGGCTGTGATAGGTGGTCTTTGTCACAGTTCAATTTCTAGACTTAAAGAAACAAGTTCTCATGTTCCTCATGACATTCATAAGGTTAGTTGTACTCTTCACTGTATTCTGTTTATTTTACAATATTTATACACTGTTTTTCAACCATAAGAATTTTTAAAGCGATTCACAGTAATAAGATCAGATTGATTAGCAGATGATATTGCCCTCAGAATGATGGATCCCAAAAGTATACCCAGTTATTTATTATTTGTGTTACAAATTGGAAATAATGCTTGAATTATTCATTTCAAAGAGTTTTGCTGTTGTGACTAAAGCTTATTTTTTTAAAAAGAGAGGTTGTCTATAGGATTGTGATGAAAGGCTGTATAACAGTCAGGTTAGTGGCCTCATTTTGGAGAAGACAGAAATAGAGAAAGACAGCCTTCTCTGTTGTGGCCCCCACATCTGTGGAATGCCCTTCCCAGGGAAGATCTGGCTGGCATCTTCATTGCATACATTTATGGCATACTCCTATGCATGTTTAGACAGAAAAAGTCATACAACTCCCAGCATTGGCTGGGCAATGCTGTGGCTGGGATTTTTTTTCTGTCTAAACATTTAGAGGATTGTGCCCTTAGAGGTCAGGTTAAGACTATTCTTTTCCAGGAGGCATTTAATCTTTAATCTGTTGCTCTGATTATTAATTTTACTGCTGTCTCCTTAAGGTTTTAATATTGTTTTAATGTTTAATATTGTATTATTTTGATACTTTTATTGTTGTATTTTTGTTTTGTTTTATGTGTGTAAACTGCCCCGAGGGCATTTGCCAGTTGGGCGGTACACAAATAAAATAAAAAACAAACATTTGGATGTAACACTAAATGATAATTTAGCACAGCCTTCCCTACTCTGGTGCCCTCCAGATGTGTTGGAGTACAACCCCCATCATTCCCACCCAGCATGGCTAAGCTGGCTGGGAATGATGTCAGTTGTAGTCCAACAAATCTGGAGGGCACCAGGTTCGGGAAGGCTAATTTAGCATTACAAGAACATGCTGCAGTGAACCTTGGGTTCATGCACTCGTCCTTTTCCTACAGCTCCTCCTCTGATAACTGATGCGTTTGGAAGTATTGATTTTTAGGTTAACCACAGTTTAGCATGTTGTCTGAACCTGGACAAACTCTGGTTAATCTTTACTATGCTTAGTTGAAACAAGGCAACTTAAAACCATACTTTAGGAAGTTTGTTTCAAGTAACCATATTTTGGATGATACACTAAACTGCAGTTAATCTAAAGGAAGTGGAGGCTTCCAATCTCCTCCTTGTGGTTGTGCCAGAGAGTGGAGCTGAAAGCATTTGAGCTCAAGAGTCACACAGGCTCATTCTTATAATGCTGAGCCATGGTTTAGTGTTATGACCAAATGGAGCCAGTATATTTGCTTTTAATGTAAATACAAATGTGCTGGATTAATTGGTTTGTTATATGTTTCTAAAGTAGCCCTAATGATGAGTGTAGCGAATTAACTAATTTTGCTTCCATTTATTTCCCTTTAAGGAGTTCAGTGAAATGACAGAACTTCTGTCGTCCTGCAGGAACTATGATAATTATCGGCGTGCTTACAATGAGTGCAGTAACTTTAAGATCCCCATACTTGGAGTACATCTGAAAGACTTGATCTCCCTTTATGAGGCCATGCCAGATTACTTGGAAGAGAAAAAAGTTAATATACATAAATTGTATTCTTTGTACAATCATGTCAATGAACTGATACAGCTTCAGGAAATGGGTCCTCCCCTGGAGGCTAACAAGGATCTTGTTCATCTCCTCACAGTAGGTCTCTGTATTTATAGGTTGTATTTTACTTTAACTTGATTATTCTGTGGGATTACTTAAATGTCAGAAAGCTTTGACTGTTAAACCAGGCTGGGAAATTTAAGCCAGGCAGGGTATTGTTTCCTTTAGGCCTCTGTTCAATAGTGCAATGAAACATCAGTAGGCAGGTAAGCCTTTTGATTTCAGGAAAAACAGCATAAACAACTTTTCTGAATAGGGCCAGGGGCCAGTGGGTTCAAATTCCCTGAGGTTATGGGCCTAGTGTAGTTGCACTGAGCCCTAAACTTGTGGGAGCACTGCAGCAGTAAGATCTGAATTAACTGTAAGGGAGCAATCATATGCATGTTCAGACAGAAAAAGTCCTACAACTCCCAGCATTGCCCAGCCAGCACAGTTCTGGATATGCAAGCAACTGATGCAGAAATTTATCTCCAATATGGACAACTGTTGTGTTTCCAGTAAAGCAGAGCCACATCTATAAGCCTATTTTTACATGCAGATGATGCTCGTTGGATCAAAATGATTCTGTTGCACAACTATGATACATATTCCCTGCAAAGAGAATGTAACCTTTCCAAAATACAGCATCCATACTTTAGGCTTGTATCCCATCGAATTATTTTTAATGGGGTAATACTGAACTACCTTGCAACAACTACGTAAGGCCACTGAGATAGTGCCTATGAAACATTGGACACAGTTCTGGGGTTCTCCCCCAAACAAATTTGCACTGGGAGAGAATTTTGAGAGAAGTCTTTGCCTAACAACTGGTTGATACCACAACAGTGGATCCTAGGAAAAAGAGCAGCTGGTTTTAGCGTGGCCCCAGTCTCACCTTAACAAGTTTTCGGCCATTCCTTCAGCACTGGGATTTGTATGGACTAGTGCTGGAAAATGTGTTCATTTTGTGTTGCTTCTGCACCCAGACCTCAAATTGCTGCCATTATTTATACATTTTAAATGGTTCTGTGTGGTATATTGTAAACTATTTTTTTTTTTGCGAACAGGCAGGCTGCATATACACAAAAGACAAACTCACCAGAGATGCTGCAGCATCTTGGATAGTGAACTGTTCTTGTGTTTGTTTTCAGCTGTCACTTGATCTTTATTACACTGAAGATGAAATCTATGAACTTTCATATGCACGAGAGCCAAGAAATCATCGGGCTGCAGTAAGAATCCTAACGAATTATTCCAAAATAGTATAAGTTTCTTTCTTGTGTAGCTTCTGTGCAGTCAGCCTAGATGTTGATTCTTACTGTGCTATTTTTATTAGATTAATATAGGTTTGAGTTTAATTTATATGCTGCTTTTCTACAAGAATTGCGTTTTTATGTATTGTAAGCCACTTCAAGCACAACAATAATGTTTCAGAAAAAAACACCATAGCATCTAAACATTTCAATTTTGCATTAACAATATTTCAGTTAATATAATACCTTAACAATCCACTCAAAAACTAAAATTTAGCCTATTCCAATTATAAATATCAATAAGTACAAGTTCCTTAAGTCAAACAAACAAATAACACTAGCAATATTGATTACTACACCAGCTACGTCAAACTCAGTCTAGAGTAGATAAGAGTTTAACAGGCAACTTAAAACCAGTTCAGCACCTTCAAAGCAGTAGCAAAAAATAAAATAAAATGCCTATTGCCTTAATAATCTAACCTAGAAGCCAGTGTGCCAAAGCAATCAGAAAGAGCTACAGGAAACACCCAGAGCCACACATTAGCTGGATCTAGAACCCTCTGAACAAGGCTCCCCATCTCACCATGAGTGAGATAGGAGCTTGAAAAGGGGCCGAGCTGAGCCCTAGCACAAGAAGTGATAGCGACAAGGGTTTATCAGGTAGCTGTCATTCCCCAAGAGCCCTCAAGCCGAATCAGTCTTTTCACTACTGGCTTCACAAGAGGCTAGAAAGCGAGTAGGATAGCCCCTGGCTACTCCCCAAAGTGGTGATCCACTTTGGAGTCACCCTTTGTAGGCTATCTGCTGCCTGCTGTGGGCCTCAGAAGCAATGCTCTTGCCTGCAGAAGTGGCTGTTGAAGTTACCCAATGTCTCAGTCCTTCAGAGGTTGGACTTTGAAACTTAGAGCACTGATGGACCTATGGCTCCGTTACATGCTCGTCCTGTGGCAGATTAAGGGACTGTGAGGGGTTGGGGAGGACTCTAGATGACAGCCATCTTCCTTCAGACCTAACGGATGCAGGTGGCAACACTTCTGTACTGTAATATGCACCAGGGTAGGTAAGCGATAGAACTCTTAGATGTAACAATTTCTGAATGCAAATTGTTTATTTATTAATTATATTTCTATATTGCCCATTAGCTGAAGCTCTCTGGGTGGTTCACAAAACAAAAATTAAAACCATAAAAGACAATAACATACTAAAATATAAACACATTCAGTTTAAAGCAGAAGAAAACCAAAGTAGGGGCCAAGATAAAAACCAGCAACAAAGATCTAAAAATGCATTAGCACAGTTTTTAAAGGGTAAAAAGCCTGGGAAAATTAAAAGGTCATCACCTAGTGCCCCAAAGACCACAGTGTAGGCACCAGGCAAGCCTCTCTCTGGGAGGTCATTCTGCGGCTGGGGTGCCACAACTGAAAAGGCCCTGTCCTTAGTAGCCACCCATCTCACCTCATTTGGTGGGGGCACCTGGAGAAGGGCCTCTGAGGATGACCTTAGGGTTTGGGCAGGTATATATAGAAGGCGATGATCCTTCATGAGAATATTACAAATACAGAAAAAAATGTAACTCACCAGCTGTATTTTAGTATTTTCTGTCCTTATGGGAATAATATGCCAGTGATGTTAATAGCACATAGCTAAGATATACAAATCTGTTGTGGCTCCCTGGCTTGTTATATGCTTCTAATAAATGCCCAGTGCTGAAAAAATTGTAAGGATATTCTGAAACATGTAGTAATAAACTGCTCTTAGAGATGGAGTGTTGGGGCAGTATCTACCTGTGTCATTCCACTAGCGCAGATGATGTTGTGCTAGTGGAAACTAGATTCCAAACTATGTGCAAGAATAGAATCCAACTAAGGGTTCATTTGCACAATCATGGTTGCACAACTAAGTTGTGCAACTGAAAAGATTTGGTGGAGCTCCTCTAGTGCTATTTGAATTTGCGGAATGACACTGCCCTTGGTAACCAAGCATCACCATTCTGTTTCTTGCAATAACACAAAAAGGAAATTTTAAAGTATATATCTATAATTCTTATTTTAGCCTTTGACGCCTTGTAAACCACCAGTAGTAGCAGACTGGGCCTCTGGTGTAGCCCCCAAACCTGACCCAAAGATCATTAGCAAGCATGTTCAGAGAATGGTAGATGTAAGTATATCTTATTATTTTACCATACGTGTTTTATATCAGCCACTTGCATTCCTGTTTTGGCTCCAAGTTCATGATACATTCACCATGGGAATGACAGTCCCTGTTGCAAGATTCCTGTTCCTCTCAGGCCCATCACATGGTCTCACTTGCAGCATGAATTGGGACCATCATGCTGTGAGCTCCTGTGCTAGCAGCTGCCAGTGACCTGGGGCAAAACTAGGTAAATTTGTTGTGTGATAACCCAAATTCACATTGGTGAGTGCTACTGTTCTGAACAGCTGGAGATGAGAAACTCACCATGGGGCTGCTGATCTCATAGGTGACTATAACGTGTAACCCAGTGATAAGAAAATGCTATCCTAAAAATGACGCGCTTGTATGTTTTCCATATCTATATGTATATTGTCCTTAGGGCTATATATAACTTGAAATTCATGGTGAACAGGGAGGGTGACGGGTGTGGGAGCGGGAAGCTGGTAGGTTAGATGTAAGGGAATTTATGAGATATTAAGGGAGCGAAGGAGGAAGCATAGGGAAAAAAACAGGTAGCCTTGTAGCGTGGTGTTACAACTAAATTCTTTGCTAAGTTGTGTAAGTTACATGAAGTCTTTAAACCATGGATGGGCAAGTTATAGCTCTCCAGATGTTTTGGCCTAGAACTCTCATCAGCCCTAGCAAGCATACCTAATGGTGAAGGATAATGGGAGTTGTAGGCCAAAACATCTGGAGGGTCACATGGTGCTCACCCCTGCTTTAAATCTTAGAGTTAGATTTGCACTTGACAAATCTGCAGGATATAGTATATATGCTTATGCAGAGGGTAAGTGGAGAGACCATATAGTCAGTACAGCTTGCAGAGGTCATTTTACTCCATTGGCAGTAGTGAAGTGGCTATATGTCAGTCAAGAATCTTACTTGTAAAACACTGCATAATTTTTCCTTGCATACTGACAAGAGAAATAAAGACTGCATTATAAAGACACGCCCACAATTTATTTCCAGTATTTAACACCATACCAAAAATGTATTTATAATACTGAACCAAAAAAGTATTTAATTCTAAAGTTAAATCACTATAAAACATCACAGGATTTATTATTTTAATAAAAAGCAGGTACTTTTAAAAACCAAAAGTGATATTTAATTTTTTTACATTTAATTTTTTTCTGTCACTGTCCAGTCAGTTTTCAAAAATTATGACCATGATCAGGATGGATACATTTCTCAGGAAGAATTTGAGAAGATTGCCGCAAGCTTTCCTTTCTCATTTTGTATAATGGACAAGGACAGGTGCGTACATTCCGATATCATTTATGCATTTACTTTAGCCTTTACAAAATGTGAAGATGCTATGTCTCTCTCTTAATGAAAAGGGAATGGGCAATCAAAGTTACTTGAATTACTTGTAGTTAGGCAAGTCATCTTCAGTTTCATCTGTCAGCTATAATTTGTCTTACAGCACATATTGGGGTAACAGTTTCATGGTTTGGAGCTTATTTTGTACATTCCTAGAAGTAGTGAAGGAAGCAGTATGAATGAATGATCAACCTGACCATTAATCCAGATTGTTGAATTTGAACCTATGGGACATGAGGAAGTGTCTTGAATAAGCCATCTGGCGAATAGCCCTTTAACAGACGAAGAACAACAGTGCAGATGCCAAGCACAGCAGTTGTGTATGACCCACACTGCTTGCTTAAGTGGAGACATCCAAAGCAGTGTTGGAGCTATCCACTCTGCTTCCAGTTTCCCAAAGAGTTTGGTGACAGATCTCGTGTATAGCCTGTCATCAAGCCAGGCGTCATGCCCCCACTGAAGGAGTCCTCCTCAGAGGAAGAGCTAGAGGCCCCAGAAGCCCAGACCATGGACTGCCACCAGGCCCACAAGAACCTGAGCCCTCGGGGGAGGTGGTCGCAGGGCCATCTCTGTCAGGAGAAAGGAACTCTGCCTCAGAGGCTGAGCAACCCCCTCTTATGCCTTGATTTAGACCACACCTGTTGTAGCCTGACCACCATTGGGTAACCACTTGTAGGTTTGAAGGTTTGCTGACTTCATTGCAGTTAGAGTTTGCTACAGTCAAAGCAGGACACCATGCACTGTTTCTTACCAAATGCCTTCGGTTCTAGCCTCATTCTGCTCTCTTCAGGGCTCTAGTTGGAGTTGGTCCTCTTTCAAATGGAGGAAATCTAGTACCACACAGTTGTGGTGATTGATTCTGACTTTGGGACCAAGATGGTAGCATGCAGCTCTTTGACACTAACTAGGAGGTTAACAAGGATGCTGCTGTGTCTGAAGGAATATATTATCAGTGGTAGCTAGAAGCTGCTCCTGCAATTGACATTTTGTAATATCTGTGTTGTCTACACCACCTTTCTCTGAAGTGGAGAAACCATTGATGATTGATCCTGTTGAGGTGCTAGTCTCACTGTGGAATGGTGAGACACAATGGGCTGTCAACATGATCACTCCTGAGTGCTCTCTTCAGTGCTGTGGAGTCCGAGGTGTTCCCTGGTTCTCAGGTGAGCTCCAGGCAATGAAAGGGGTTGGGAGACAGCTAGAGCATAAGTGGTGTAAGACTTGTTGTGAAGCTGACTGGACATGCGTGAGAGTGCATAATCGTGCCTACTGCATGGCGGTAAAGGCAGCAAAGAAGGCCTACTTTGCTGCATCCATTGTGTCCTCAAGTAGCCATCCAGCAGAACTTTTCTGGGTGGTTCAGGGCCTATCATCGTCCCTACTGTATCCTATGTTGGAGCCTCGAAGGCCTACTGTGATAATTTTCCAAGTCACTTTGAGGATGAAATTGCTCAGCTTCGTGTTGACTTGAACATTGCTTGTAGTACTGGTTTGGTGTCCAGTGCACGGTGTGGTTCAGCTTTATGGGATCAGTTTCAGTTTTTGCAGCCTGAGGATGTAGTTGAGATGCTTGTAGCTCTCCAGCCTCCAGCCTATAACCTGCTCTCTCAACCTTTATCCCATCTGGGCTTATTTGAGCTAGCTGGGAGGGGTTGGCTTAGTGGATCCAGGGAGTGGTGAATGCATTTCTGAATGGAATGGTGTCCACTGCCTCTTTTAAGGCAGTGGTGAAAAAGCTCTCTCTGGATCTAGAAGTTTATACCAACTATCACCCAGTCACTAATACCTATTTTCTGGACAAGGTGCTTAAGAGGGTGGTGGCTGGGCAACTGAAGATGTTCTTGGAGGATACTGATTATCTTGACCCATTTTAAACTGGGTTCAAGCCTGGTTTTGAGACAGAATCGGCTTTGGTCTCCCTGATGGATGACTTCTTGTGGAAGAGACAGAGGGAGTGCAACTCTGTTGATCCTACTGGATCTTTCAGCGGCTGTTGATACTGTTGATCATAGTATTCTTTGGGATCATCTCTGTGAGTTGGGAATTGGAGACACTGTGCTACAGTGGTTCTGCTCCTACTTTCAGGGACAGTTCCAGAAAGTAGTATTGGGGGATTGTGCCTTGGGTCTCTGGCAGTTAAGCTGTGGGATGCCATAGGATCCCATCTTGACTCCTGTGCTATTTAACATCTATATAAAGCAGCTGGGCGTGGTCATTAGGAGATCTGGGGCAAGGTGTCATCAGTATGCTGATGATTCCCAGCTCTATTCTTGGTAACATTTGATTCATGAGAGGCTGTGCGTGTTCTGAACCAGTGCCTGAGTGCAGTGATGGGTTGGATGAGAGCCAACAAACTGAGACAAGACGGAGACTATGGATGAGTTGGTCTCAGGTATGGGAATTGGGGAGTTTGCCTCTTCTAGACGGGATTGCACTCCCTCAGAAAGAACAGGTATTCAGTTTGGGGGTGCTCCTGGATTCACCATTGTCATTAGAATCCCCAGTGGCTTTGGTGCGACAAGTGACTATTACCAGCTCCAGTTGGTATATCAGCTACGCCCTTTCCTGGACAGGGATAGCCTGGCCATAGTAGTCCATTCACTGGTAACCTCACATTTAGATTGTTGTAATGCGCTTCATGTGGGGCCTCCCTTGTGGTGATCTAGAAGCTGCAGCTGGTGCAGATGCAGTGGCCAGGATGCTGAGTGGGGTGCCTGGATGTTCATATACTTCACCAGTGTTGAAGCAACTGTGCTGGCTAGCCCTGTTCAGATGCGCATGGGTGTGTGTATTTAGGGTAACTACGGGGGAGGGGGGTTAGCAAAACCTCAGTGCATGCATCTGTCACACGAACCGGAACCATGCGGTGCCGCATGGTTCCTGTAACTACCCCCCTTCATAGTTACCTTAATCATTCCCCCACTGCCGGTGGCAGTGATCCCAGCAGCCCGCATGCTGCCAAAACGTGCATGCTGTCCGCTCTAGCTGTTTTGATGTGCTGGCGACTATAAAGTTCACACTGGCTAAAACATCACCAGCAGTAGCAGACACTCTAGGCTGCTGTCTCTATGGTCATGGCCTGTAAACTGCCCAGAGGCCATTTAACGACCGGGGAGCATGACAAATGTCATGGTAAGTCACCCTGGGGCTGTTAACTGTGTTGCAAGGGGGTGGTTAGCTGGAGTGGTTACAGAACTGCGGTTAGCGGGTTTTTCTCCCCCACATGACACGCAAAGCCACCGTGGTTAGTTCAGATTGCCTAACCATCATGGCTTCACATTACACATGAACAGGGCTGCTACCTATTAGCTACCGAACCAAGTACAAGGTCTTGCTGTTGGCACAGAAAGCCCTGAAAAGCTTGGGACCAGGTTACTTGGCAGATCGCCTTCCCCAATATGGACCTGTGTGATCATTAAGATGGAGGAGGGCTTGCTGGTTGTACCAAGACCTGCAGATTGCCATCTCGCAGCAACCAGGAAGCAGGCCTGCTCTGTGGTGGCACCCACCTTATGGAATGACCTCCCCACTGGTATTTGGGAGGCACCAACTGTAACATGCTTTAGGTCTCATTGAAAGACCCATCTCTTTAGCCAGGCCTTCCTTGAATGAGTGTGTTTCCCAGTTTCTTTGTTTATGGTCTTGTATTGGTTTTAATGTGTTATCAATGTTTTATATTAATGTTCTAGCAATTATTATGTATTTTAATGTATATCACAATGATTTTAACGTATGCAAATCTTGTAAACCATTTAGAGATATTTTTAATTTGGTAAGTGGTATATAAATCTATATCATCATTATTATCATCATCATCATCTGATTGAAAGATGATACATGAGCCTTCCTCCAAGAGTATTAAGATATCAAAGGAACCCATAAGGAGATTCTGTTGCTGAAAATTCTTGGGAGTGAAAATGCTGAATAATGCAAGGATGAACTCCGGGGTTGAAAACTCAGCTTTTTGTAATGGACTAGCTTACATTATCACTGATATGAAGCAGGTAGTGTTATGTGCTGTAGTGAGAACCATCCCATCAGACAGCTGGCTTAGGTGTCAATGTCTTACTGTGGTTTTAATGTTCTGTATATTTTAAATTGTTTTATTGTGTGTTGTTTGGATTTAATTTTTGTGAACTGCCCAGAGAGCTTCGGCTATTGGGCGGTATAGAAATGAAATAAATAAATAAATAAATAAATAAAGTAAGTAAGTCTTGGGTGATAATGCACTTAGTGTAGTCATAGTTTGGATCTCCATCTCCTGTTGCAGACCAAACAAGAGGCTGCTTTTGGCTGCTTCCCTCTTCCCTGCTCATGCTAGAGTTCTGGAACAGGGGAATCCTGGGTTGGCACAGAAGTTGCTCACCTTGAAAGAGGAAGCAGTGTGGGATGCTGTAGAGGTGAAAATGCCATCAGTGCACCAGTTAGTACTTGTTTTTGTTTTTCAGTCCAGACCATGCTATTCCAGTGCTGAATGGGCTTTATGTAACAGATCTGGAACTGCCGCTCAAACAGTGGACCTTTAGACTTGACTCTCACTCTGTTCTGGAAATTATAGTCGGCTTACACCCACATGCTTCCATATGGGCAGAAGAATTGTGGATAGTCACCTCTTCTTGAAAAGAGTGACAGTGTCTGCACCTTTTGTTTGTTTGTTCAGTCGTTCAGTCGTGTCCGACTCTTCATGACCCCATGGACCATAGCACGCCAGGCCTTCCTGTCCTGTGCTCTCTCCCGGAGTGTGCTCAAGTTCATATTCATTGCATCGGTGATGCTATCTAGCCATCTCATCCTCTGCCGTCCCCTTCTCCTTTTGCCTTCAGTCTTTCCCAGCATCAGGGTCTTTTCCAGAGAGTTTTTTCTTCGCATTAGGTGGCCAAAATATTTGAGCTTCAGCTTCAGTATCTGTCCTTGCAATGAGCACTCAGGGTTGATTTCCTTTAGGATTGACTGATTTGACCTCCTTGCAGTCCAGGGGACTCGTAAGAGTCTTCTCCAGCACCACAGTTCAAAAGCATCGATTCTTCGGCGCTCAGCCTTCCTTATAGTCCAGCTCTCACAGCCATACATTACTACTGGGAAAACCATAGCTTTGATTAGACGGACCTTTGTCGGCAAGGTGATGTCTCTGCTTCTTACTATCCTGTCTAGGTTTGCCATAGCTTTCCTCCCAAGGAGCAAGCGTCTTTTAATTTCATGGCTACAGTCACCGTCTGCGGTGATCTTGGAGCCCAAGAAAGTAAAATCTGTCACTGCTTCCATTTCTTCCCCTTCTATATGCCAGGAAGTGATGGGGCCAGATGCCATGATCTTCGTTTTTTTAATGTTGAGTTTCAAACCAGCTTTTGCACTCTCCTCTTTCACCCTCAACAAGAGGCTCTTGAGATCCTCTTCACTTTCTGCCATTAGGGTGGTATCGTCTGCATATCGGAGGTTGTTGATAATTCTCCCAGCAATCTTAATTCCGACCTCTGATTCATCCAACCTGGCATTTCTCATGATGTACTCTGCATATAAGTTAAATAAGCAGGGTGACAATATGCAGCCTTGTCGTACTCCTTTCCCAATTTTGAACCAGTCGGTTGTTCCATGTCTGGTTCTTACTGTTGCTTCTTGACCCTCGTACAGGTTTCTCAGGAGACAGGTAAGGTGGTCTGGTACTCCCATCACTTTAAGAATTTGCCACAGTTTGTTGTGATCCACACAATCAAAGGCTTTAGCGTAGTCAATGAAGCAGAAATAGACGTTTTTCTGGAATTCTCTTGCTTTCTCCATGATGCAGCGAATGTTGGCGATTTGATCTCTAGTTCCTCTGCCTCTTCGAAACCCAGCTTGTACTTCCGGTAGTTCTCGGTTCGCGTACTGCTGAAGCCTAGCTTGTAGGATTTTGAGCATCACCTTGCTGGCATGTGAAATGAGCGCAATGGTGAGGTAGTTTGAACACTCTTTGGCGTTGCCCTTCTTTGGAATTGGAATGTAAACTGACCTTTTCCAGTCTTGCGGCCATTGTTGAGTGTTCCAGATTTGTTGGCATATTGAATGCAGCACTTTAACAGCATCATCTTTTAGGATTTTAAATAGCTCAGCTGGAATACTGTCATCTCCACTAGCTTTGTTGTTACTAATGCTTCCTAAGGCCCACTTGACTTCAATTTCTAGGATGTCCGGCTCAAGTTCAGTGACCGCACTATCATGGCTATCAGGGACATTCAGATCTTTCCTGTATAGTTCTTCTGTGTATTCTTTCCATCTCTTCTTAATCTCATCTGCTTCTGTTAGGTCCCTGCCTTCTTTGTCCTTTATCATGCCCGTCTTTGCACAAAACGTTCCCTTGAGATCTCCGATTTTCTTGAAGAGATCTCTAGTCTTTCCCATTCTGTTGTTTTCCTCGATTTCTTTGCATTGTTCATTTAAGAGGGCCTTCTTGTCTCTCCTTGCTATTCTCTGGAACTCTGCATTCAGTTGGATATATCTTCCCCTTTCTCCCTTGCTTTTCGCTTCCCTTCTTTCCTCAGCTACTTGTAAAGCCTCATCAGACAGCCACTTGGCTTTCTTGCATTTCTTTTTCTTTGGGACGGATTTCGTTGCTGCCTCCTGAACAATGTTACGGACCTCCGTCCATAGTTCCTCAGGCACTCTGTCTATCAGGTCTAATCCCTGAAATCTATTCCTCACCTCCACTGTGTATTCATAAGGGATATGATTGAGGTCATACCTGAATGGTTTAGTGGTTTTCCCTATGTTCTTCAATTTAAGCCGAAATTTTGCAACAAGCAGCTCATGATCTGAGCCACAGTCAGCTCCAGGTCTTGTTTTGACTGACTGTATAGAGCTTTTCCATCTTTGGCTGCAAAGGACATAATCAATCTGATTTCGATATTGACCATCTGGTGATGTCCATGTGTAGAGTCGTCTCTTGTGCTGTTGGAAAAGAGTGTTTGCTATGATCAGCATGTTCTCTTGGCAAAACTCTATTAGCCTTTGTCCTGCTTCATTTTGTACACCAAGCAAGGCCATGCTTGCCTGTTATCCCGGTGATTTCTTGACTTCCTACTTTAGCATTCCAATCCCCTATGATGAAGAGGACATCTTTTTTTGGTGTTAGTTCTAGAAGGTGTTGTAGGTCTTCATAGAACCGATCAACCTCAGCTTCTTCGGCCTCAGTGGTTGGGGCATAGACTTGAATTACTGTGATGTTGAATGGTTTGCCTTGGATTCGTACTGAGATCATTCTATCGTTTTTAAGATTGTACCCCAGTACTGCTTTTCCCACCCTTTTGTTGACTATGAGTGATACTCCACTTCTTCTAAGGGATTCTTGCCCACAATAGTAGATATGATGGTCACCTGAATTAAATTCGCCCATGCCTGTCCATTTTAGTTCGCTGATTCCCAAGATGTCGATGTTCAATCTTGCCATCTCATGTTTGGCCACCTCCAACTTACCTTGATTCATTGATCTGACATTCCAGGTTCCTAAACAATATTGTTCTTTACACCATCGGATTTTCTTTTCACCACCAGACACATCCACAGCTGAGTGTCCTTTCGGCTTTGGCCCAGCCGCTTCACTCTTTCTGGCGCTACTTGGAAATACCCTCTGCTCTTCCCCAGTAGTATATTGGACACCTTCCGACCTGAGGGGCTCATCTTCCGGCGTCATATCTTTTAGCCTTGTGATACGTTCCATGGGGTTTTCTTGGCAAGAATACTGGAGTGGGTTGCCATTTCCTTCTCCAGTGGACCACATTTTGTCAGAACTCTCTGCCATGACCTGTCTGTCTTGGGTGGCCCTGCACGGCATAGCTTATGGCTTCACTGAGTTACGCAAGCCCCTTCGCCACAACAAGGCAGTGATCCATGAAGGGGGTCTGCACCTTACCTGGCTGCTTTCAACATACTTTGGACTTACCTACCTAAAATGGCATTAGTACTTGGGGGAGAGGAGTCCTAAAACTAGGTTCATAGTTGCCTGTTCTGGTTGAAAGATAGATCTGGATGCTTTCCCTTCTTAGTCCTAGATGTTTTGAAGTGATGTTTGTCTAATGGCTTCCACTGTTATGCAGATTACCCAGTTCTCCTTCAGTGCATGCCCTGTTTTCAGGGTCAGGATTAGATCAACCATTCTGTCACTAGTGTTTAGGGAGCTGGGCAGGGCACACAAATACACCCCAGCCAGATTTAGGGGAGGCAGAAGAGCCCAGCAGAGATGTGGGAGTTTATATATAGGCACATACAAGTGGGTTCTGCAACAAAAGGTTGTGGTGCTCTTATTCAGAATGCCTGCCTGCCTGCCTGCCACCCAGACATGTCCTTTCCCAAGATTCTTGTTTGCATTCCCCCTCTTCCCAACAATCAGTCAGCATTCCATACCCACTGAGCATGCTGAGTCGTGAGTGAGCAGTTATGTGTCTCCCCCCATTTAGGGTTTTCTTTTTCTAAAGATTTTGTGTACTTCTGCAAATCTTGGGGTTTCCTTCTAGCCTACTGATACCTCATTCTTATGTGTGGATGGTGCCATGTTGGCTACAAAAGAGTTCACGTTTGGAGAACTGAGTTCGCTATTAGTTTATAGGATGCTCCTTGCCAATCACCTACATGCATGTCACCACTCACACACACAAAAAACAAAGTTGTGTGCTTGTAAGCGTGTGTGATTTCAAGTTCTATACATAATCACACTTCCTCCCTCTTCTAAGCCCACACGCTATCAGCATCTTGGTGGCTTGGAAGCTGGGTTCTAACTCAGGGTGGAGAGGGCCCCTGTCTCAGGCTGCATTCCGGAATGGGGAGAGGCGTCTCTCAAGGCTACTAGTTGAATTTCTCACCAATTGGTCACCCTGGTTCACCGTCCTTTGTGTGACTATTTAAGAACAACAGTAAGGAACTCGATTATCTGGCTTGCCTTCAAAGGGTTTACTTTAGAACAAGAGAGCATGAATTCTTTCATGTTTAGGGGATCCCTGTTGTGCATTTTTCCTCCTCCTTCGAGCCTGTTCATTTGTCCAAAATGGCATTAGAAATTGTAAAGTGCAATTTGAAGATACGGTGTTAGGAATTATTCCCTGGGCTTTTCCTTTGTTTTGATAATTGTGCAGCATGTTCTGAATCTACTGAAAAGGCAGCTCCTTAAGCTGTTTTTGCTGAATTTTAAATGAGCTGCTGCAGAACTCGTGATCGGCTTGATGGGATCATGCGGGGTGTGTGTGTGTGTGCGTGTGTGTGTTGTGTGTGTGTATGTATAATGTATTTCTAGATATTCTTTGCTGTGAAAATTAATTAGTGCATTTACCTTAGTGGGTTGGCAGATGTGTGGGTGGAGAGAAATAGACGGGGAGAAACTCTGTTAACTCCTTATGCTCCTAGAACTATTAAGCCTCAATTGACCCTCTTCCTTGTTTATTTGCAGGGAAGGTCTGATTAGCAGGGATGAAATAACAGCCTACTTCATGAGGGCCAGCTCAATCTATTCTAAATTAGGCCTTGGCTTCGCCCACAACTTCCAGGAGACCACTTACCTAAAGCCTACATTCTGCGACAATTGTGCTGGATTTGTAAGCTTGGGTGTGGGGGGCGGGGGTGTTTTAAAAGTAAATTATACCACATGATGTGCATAACAAACTGTTATTAGTGCATGTTTTATTACAATATCAACTCTAGCTTGCTGCTAGTGTGGCTGAATTAACTCCACCTCTTGTGCCTCTAATCGTATAATTGCTGTTGGGTGCCTGAATAGGGAGGGCTTAGTTTGTGAATAAGGTTCCAGGTTCAATTCCAGGCATCTTCAGTTAAACTTGTAGAGCTTTGAAAGTCCTATGTGTGTTCCTGGAGTGCTGCTCCTGATCAGGGCTAGACCGGCCAATAGTCTGGCTTGGTACGAGGCAGCTTCATACACTGAAGGTGTTCAAATGCAGACGTGACAGGCTTTCTTGGCTAAGATACAGGTCTTCATAGAGACATATGCACAGGTACCAGGGGAGGTACAGGGTTTCCAATACCCCCCACCCATGTATGTTTTTATTATTTAGCCCAGGAGAATGCCTTAAACATAACCCTAGCCTTCCTTACTCACAGTGAGATGAAGCTGTGTTCATACTCCTTACACTGATTGCCTGCAAAAGGCTGCTCTGTGCATCCCCCTGGAAAGAAGGGTTTTTTTTTTACTCCTCTTTGAACCATTCCTGATGGTTATTCAAGTACACTGTGCATACTTGCCTCCATGTTGCTCTTTGAGTACACAACAGCATTAGTTGCACATAATTAATTTTAGTATATCTATATTCTGATTTTCCTCCACCATGTGGTTCCCAGGTGGTTTTCTATTGTGGCATTGACTGGGTGTCTTTGAATTGTAGATCGTTGTTGAAATGTGGGTTGCTGTGTTGTTTGAACCCAGCTGCACTAAACACCATGGCTTGTTAACCATGAACAACCCATGAAGAGAACCCATGGTTTGTTCTTGGGTTGTAAACTGTGGGTTCACAGTTTGTAGTTAACAAACCATGGTTTGTTAGTGCAGCTTGGTTCAGACAACACAACAACCCACGGTTCAACAACCCACATTCAGTCTTGAGTGTGGGTTATCGTGTTGTGTGAAACCAGTCATTAACTAGACTTGCTTAGCTTCCACAAGGTGGCTGCATCAACTGCCCTCAGAACATGCTCTTGGACCATATTTACATAGTGTTAACAGTTGTTTTCTTGTCTTTGGGAGGCTTAATATGACGTCTGAGAGATATTACCTTTGGCCCAGGGGTTGATACTGATCCCCTTGCACTTCTTGCACCATAGGCTCTAAGCTATACTCTGTGGCAGCAATGCCCAGTTCTTCAGCTTCGGGGTAGGCGGCAGACTTTCCCTGGACATGGTGCTTGGAGGAAGTAGGGATATACGAAAGTCACTTACCTTTTCGATGAGGCGATTTGCGGTGGGGGGGAGGTGCTCCGCACCTCCCCCCCAAATCCTTCTCCGGCCGGCTCTGCTCCGTGGAGATTCCGTGGAGCCTCTGGCCGGGGCCACCTGCAGCTGGAAATCCGGCTGCTGGGCAGCCTTCCTTCTGGAAGAAAAACAACAACAACTGCGTACGCAAATGGCGGCAGCTACGGCGGCCGCCATTTGTGTTCCCTTTTTTTCGCCGTTTTAGCCTACGTAAATATTTACGTAAGCTATTACGGCGGGGGAAAAAAGGAATGCAAATAGCGCCCACTACGCTATTTGCGTTGCCCTTTTTTTCACTGTAATAGCTTACGTAAATATTTACGTAGGCTAAAACTGCGAAAAGAACGGAACGCAAATGGCGGCCGCTGTAGCTGCCGCCATTTGCGTACGCAGGTTTTTTTGTTTTTGTTTTTCTTGGCTTGCCGTGATAGGCTATGTAAATACTTACGTAGCCTATCACGGCGAAGGGCAGATGGCAATGGTGGCCGTGGCAGCCGGTTGAAAGAGCAGCTGCCGCCACCAGAGCCGGAGCCGCCGCCGTCTGGAACATCAGCCCCAGGTAAGCCTCGTCCCAGGGGGAATCTGCGGGGGGCAGGCTGTTCTGCCATGGATTTCGGGGGGCCGAATGCCAGTGCATTCAGCCTCACTTAAATCCGTGGCGGAATTCTCCCCCATCCCTAGGAGGAAGGCAGGTGTTATATTTCACCTCTGTGATTCTATTATTTGATTTTTATTCCATCTTTTTACCAAGAAAAATGGCACTCAAGGTGGCTTACAGTAACAAATAAAACAATAATAAAAAATAAATACATCAAAACACAGTTAAAAACCCCACAGCAAAAGAATAAAAACTGCATCCAACCCAACGGGTCCGCTTGTCCACCAAATGCCTGCTCGAATAAAAAGGTCTTTGCCAGCAGAAGGACACCAGAGAGAGTGCAAACCTAGACCTGCTTGGCAGGGAGTTCCACAGCCAGGGAGCGGCCACTGAGAAGGCTCTCTCTCGCGTTGTCACCAAATATGCTTCTGAAGGTGTCAGTCTCGAAAGAACGGCCTCCCCAGAAGATCGTAAGACCTGGGCAGGCTTGTATGGGAGAAGGTGGTCTTCCAGGTAGCTTGGTCCCAAGCTGTATGGGGCTTTATAGGTCATAACTAGCACTTTGAATTCTGCCTGGAAACAGAGCAGTAGCCAGTGACGCTGTCATAACAAGGGAGTCACGTGCTCCCTGTAACCAGCCCCAGTCAACAGTCTGGCTGCAGCATTCTGGACTAGCTGAAGTTTCTGAACAGTTTTCTAAGGCATCCCCACATAGAGCACGTTGCAGTAGTTCCAATGGGATGTAGCAAAGGCATGTGTGACTGGCCAGTTCAGTCATATCTCCTCTCCCCCTCCCCTCTTAGTCTGGCACTCTAGCCTAAAGTACCCAGCCTCTGCAGTGATGCAAACATCTGGGGCCACCTATCAATTCCTGGTAGTTAAGATATTGGCTGATTAAGGAGCAGCACCTGATACTATCCATGTAGTGGAAACAGTAGAATGAGCTAGGAAAAGATCAGTATGGGGTTCGTAGGTGGACTAGAGCAACTAATTATTCTTCATCTATGGCAGAGATTAAAAGAACTTCTTACAAAGAAGAGATGATAAGCATTTCATGGTTGGGTTTTAGGAGGGTTTGTGGGAGATATTTTAATGCAGCTCACAGTTAAAAATACGGACCTTGCTTTTGGCGCTTGTGGATTGTTTTTTAATTCTCTCAATCCTCTGAAATAGGTAAAGACTGGGTGGTAATTCACTAAGGGTGCAATCCTGTGCATGATTAGACAGAAAAAAAGTCCAACAATTCCCAGACTGGGAGTTGTAGGACTTTTCTTTTGTCTAAACATGCATAGGATTGCGCCCAAAGACAAATAAGTATCAAGAGGAGACTGGACTGTAATCATGACAGATCTTGCTTGTTTTTGAGGCTTTTTTAAAATGTATTTTTATCAGGGGTAGTGGCAACTCTTATCTCCCTCACTGGCATTCCTGTTTGGAGATTTAGTCTGCTGCTAATGGGAAGCATTGTTTTTGACAAAGGAACAGCCACAGGCCTAAAAAACGGGCGGGTGGTCATTCTGTTTGGATGACTTCATGGAACTGGAGTAATGAACTGGGGTTAAAGAAAGGTATAAATCTACTGTCTTAAGTTCAGTGCAGTATTATAATACATCTTTTCTTACATTCTCAGCTTTGGGGAGTTATTAAACAAGGATATAGGTGCAAAGGTAACAAACATTCTGTTTTACTTGATAAATAAACTTTAAAAATGGCTTGTTAAGGGCAGCAGTAGTTCTACTTGGAGTGCCTTACCATATTTTTTCTTTTGAATAACCTAAAAATTGTCTTTTGATAGACAGCATCCACATTTGCAGGAAGTTTAAAGAGCCCAGCTTCTTCTTTCCCACTTCTCAAATTTACAACTACCTAGAAAAGAACAAGGAGAATCGATTCAGGGCAAGTTTTCTGGAGTGTCTCCCCTCTTACACGCACACATTTTTGGTTATTGCATGATAGATGATGTATCATTTGGCTATTAGGTAAATGTAAGTAGCATATAACACTGTCATGTGTTCTGAATGCGTTAAGTATTATATTAAAATATGAAAGTGGCACTACAAGTAATACATAGTAAAGAAAAGTAGTATGTGCTTATTACAATTTACACTGCAATCCTAAACACTTTTATTAGGGAGGAATGCTACAGTGGACTCAGATCAACTTGAGTAAACCATGCATTGGCTTGTGCTGTAAGTTTGTTTTGTAGCATATTATGGGGCTTTTGCAGAATGTATAGGGGAAAGATCTGACTTCAGGAAGTGGGAGAAAAGGTATTGGTGTGAGACTAGAGCTCTTCGTAGTTTTTACTTCTAAGCCAATGAACTGACCTTGTTTTAATTTGTTTGCAGATTGTGGATTGAACTGTCACAAGCAATGCAAAGATCTAGTTGTATTTGAATGCAAGAGAAGACCCAAATCAACAGCTGTGGATAACAGTCCTGCCTCAGCCCTGGCATCTAGCCTCTGTCCCATGGGACTCAAAGAGCACATGCATGGTAAGTAGATTTCAAGTTTAATGAAGAATTCTGGTATTATTTTATTGCTACGAAGGAGCCAGTTTCATCTCCAATTCCATACCACCAATTGCTGAATGATTAAATAGTTTTTACTGCTTATTTATTAGGGCATTTTTATGATGATAGCTGGAATCAGCTAGTGATGGTTTTGAAAGCTGGCCTTGCCACTGTCAACACATCTGCTCTTAATTAATGCTAAGTCCACTGGGTAGTGTCCTATATGCCACTGTGCCTCCACTAGTTCTGTTGTGCCAGTGGGACCCACTGCTAGTGCAGCACGAATTAGTGCTTCCGAAAGCAACCCCAGAAATTAGCGGAAACACTTGCTTCTGGAACGGGACAGGTCAACCCTATTCTGGAAATGAGTGTTTCCACTTGTTTCTGGTTGTTTCAGGAACCGCTGGCTTCCCATTGTGCTAGCAGTAGGCCTCACTAGCACAAGGGCAGAGTAGGATACTGCCCACTCAGTCCAAAACATTCCCCATGGTGAGGTGATGAGATGTGGGCAATTATCCAGAAGAACTGCACTTAAAGAACAAATGCACTTTGTAACTGTGAAAGGTGAGATCACCTGTCCTGACACTTGGTATCTCTCTTTCTGTCTGAAATGAGCACAAACTAAGGGTGCTTCCAGACAGAGAGTTCCTAGTGCTACCCATCAGAAAGCACCTATTCTGATTTTTTTCCCTTAATAGATTTTCTCTGGTAAGAAAAAACAGACAGAAGAAGTGGTGGGAAAACAGGGGAGGGAGTGGAAAACATTGTCTGGACCCCCAGTAAAATTCTATGAATGAGACAGGGCAACAGCACGATAAAAGCCTCACCTGGAAGCAACCTGGAAGATTAAGTAGGAAAGATTCTTTGCATAATCCTATCCTTGTCAGTATTTACCAAACCGTAATCTTGAATGAAGAAAGGAACATAAGAAGCTGCCTTATACCAAGTCAGGCCATTGGTCAATCTATCTCAGTATTGCCTACACTGACTGGCAGCAACTCTCCAGGGTGTCAGACAGGGGTCTTTCCCAAACCTAATGCCAGAGATTGAGCCTGGTACCTTCTACATACAAAGCATATTCTCTTATCACTGAGCTGTGGTCCTTTTAGTAACATTCCAATCATGTTGTTATATTCCGTCATGATTTTAGAGTTGTGAGTCATCTTGCGTACCTTTTTAAAAAGGTAGGATGGCAGGATATAAATGCTTTAAAGAAATTCTCAGTAACCTTTATAACTGGGCCGGTATTATTATTGGGGCTGTCTTCACAACACCCACGGTGAGGCTGTGGTATGTGCAGCTGCCATTTTGCATGCGCAGCCTCCACTTGGGGGTTGTTGGGTTGTGCAAACCTGGCGAGCATGGGTTATGCAAGGGTTCTTTAACCCTCACATAAGTCATGGTCAATGGTCATTGTGCACGACACAACAACCCCCGAGTGGCAGTTTCATATGCTATCTGGTGCTCACAAGTGCTGTGGCTCGTGCAAACCCGGTCGTGATCTCAATATAATAATCATGCCCTTGTTTCTTTTCTTTGCTTCACCATTTCACTTCAGAGAAATGGAGCGATGAAATGGACTGCTAAAAGTGGGCATCAATGGGTAGGAATAGAGAGCTGGGAAAGACATTTGCACTGTAAGCAAAACGTTTCACCCACTGTCTGCATTGGCAGTAGAGCTCCAAAAGAACAAGCAATTCACTTGAATGACTGAGCTGCTTTCCTCTCCCATGTCATATTAACTTTGTGTTCTGTGTCCCCCCCCCCCCTCCCCATAGGGCTGGAGGAAGGAGGATTTCCATTTCCTAACGGAGACGTGGTTGAACACAATGAAGGGAGCAAAGACAGAACTATTATGCTTATGGGGGTGTCTGCTCAAAAGATCTCAGTAAGGCTAAAGCCATCTGTGGTACACAAGAGCACGCAGACTGACCTAATGCTGGCACATGCCGAAGGGCTCTCTAGACAACAGAGCAAGCCAGAAACGCTTCCTGAAAACAGCCTACTCCAGCCGACTCCTTTTCCCCAGCTGACTCCTCTGTCTCCATGTCCAAGCCCAGTTCTTTGCCGTAAAAAGGCTTATGTGAAATGGGAAAACAAGGACTGCAGTCAAAAAGCAAAGGAAGAACCATATCCTCTAAAATCCTCATGCCAGAGACCATGTCCTCTAAAACCCACATACCAGGAACTAGAGCAGGTACTAAAGCAGTTGCTGAGAGTTGTGGATACTAACACAGCATAAAATGTTCCCTCTATAAAGGATGAGAGCCAGTGTGGTGGAGCGGTTAATGTGTTAGACTAGATGAGGGAGACCCAGGTTCAAAATCCACACTCAGCTATGAAGTTCACTGGGTGGACTTGGGACAATTGCTATCTCTCAGCCTAACCTACCTCACAGGATTGTTTGGGGGATAAAATTTGGGTTGGGGGACAGCAAAATGTATCACCTTAAACTACTTGGAAGAAAGACAGGCTATAAATCTAGTAATGAAATAAATGAAAGCTCCCAAACATCAATCCTACAAATTTAGAGTGGGAAAAATTTCAATAAAGTTCCTGAAATCTACCCAAAAGAAATTGCCAGGGTGCAGACAATTGAATTTTGGATATGCTTTTTAGAATCATAGAATAGTAGGGTTGGAAGGGGCCTACAAGACCATCGAGTCCAACCCCCAGCTCAATGCAGGAATCCAAGTCAGAGCATTCCTGACAGATGGCTGTCCAGCCTCGTCTTGAATGCCTCCAGTGTGGGAGAGCCCACCACCTCCGTAGGTAATTGGTTCCATTGTCGTATTGCTCTAACTGTCACAAAGTTTTTCCTCATGTTCACCCGGAAACTGGCTTCCTGTAACTTGAGCCCATTATTCCGTGTCCTGCATTCTGGGATGATCGAGAAGAGATCCTGGCCTTCCTCTCTGTGACAACCTTTCAAGTCCTTGAAGAGTGCTATCATATCTCCCCTCAGTCTTCTCTTCTCAAGGCTAAACATGCCCAGTTCTTTCAGTCTCTTTTCATAGGGCTTTGTTTCCAGTCCCCTGATCATCTTTGTTGCCCTCCTCTGAACCCTCTCCAGTTTGTCTGCATCCTTCTTAAAGTGTGGTGCCCAGAACCGGACACAGTACTCCAGATGAGGCCTAACCAGTGCTCAGTAGAGAGGAACTAGTACTTCCCAGGATTTGGAAGGTATGCTTCTATTAATGCAGCCCCAAAGAGCATTTGCCTTTTTTTCAGCCACATCACATTGTTGGCTCATATTCAGCTTGTGATCTACAATTCCAAGATCCTTCTCGCTTGTAGTGTTGAGCCATGTATCCCCCATCTTGTAACTATGCATTTGGTTTCTTTTTCCTAGATGCAGAACTTGGCATTTGTCCCTATTAAATGTCATTCTGTTGTTTTCTGCCCAGCACTCCAGTCTATCAAGATCACTTTGAATTTTGTTTCTGTCTTCCAGAGTATTAGCTATCCTGCCCAATTTTGTGTCATCTGCAGATTTGATCAGCATTCCCTGCACCTCCTCCTCCAAGTCATTAAAAAAAATGTTGAAGAGCACTGGGCCCAGGACTAAGCCCTGTGGTACCCCACTCGTTACCTCTCCCCAGTTTGAGAAGATCCCATTGATAGGCACTCTTTGAGTCCGATTTTGTAGCCAACTGTGGATCCACCTGATAGTTATTTCATCTAGCCTCCTTTGAGCTAGTTTGCTCATCAGGATATTATGGGGCACTTTGTTGAAAGCTTTGCTGAAGTCAAGGTATATTATGTCCACAGCATTCCCACAGTCCACAAGGGAGGTTACCTGATCAAAAAATGAGATCAGATTCATCTGACAGGATTTGTTCTTGACAAATCCATGTTGGCTTCGAGTCATCACTGCTTTATTTTCAATGTGTTTACAGATGGATTGCTTTATCATCTGCTCCAGAATTTTCCCAGGGATTGATGTCAGCCTGACTGGTCTGTAGTTCCCAGGTTCCTCCTTTTAACCCTTTTTGAAGATAGGGACATTATCCCTCCTCCAGTCATCTGGCACTTCCCCCGTCCTCCATGATTTCTCAAAGATAAAAGACAGTGGTTCTGAGAGTTCTTCTGCCAGTTCCTTTATTATTGCAATTCATCTGGTCCTGGAGATTTGAACTCATTCGAAGTCAGTAGGTGTTCCTTGACCATATGCCTATTGATCTCAAGCTGCAATCCTGCCCCTTCAGCCTGTACTTCATCTTTGCCAGAGGGGTCAGAGACCTCTTCTGAGAGAAGACTGAGCACCTCTGCCTTTTCTTTATCATCTGTTATCATTTTGCCATCCTTATTTAATAGCTGAACCACCATTTCTTTCCTCTGTTTTACTATGCACACAGCTGAAGAAAGCCTTTTTGTAAAAACTTGCATCAGCTGTTAATGGCTTAACTTGATCAAATGTAACTGAAGTCCATTTTTCCAAAACATCAATAGTCTTTTCAGATATTCAAAGGGAGTATTAGAATTTAATAAACAAAAGTTACTATTTATTGTTAGAAAAAAGGCTTATCTTTAATACTCTTACATTTTGTATTAGAGTAACACACTAGAATAACTACACAAAATAAATAACATGGAGCCTTAACAATTAAAATTAATCTTTACTGAATAATCACCTGAAGTTTTAGGTTGATTAAGGCTGCAGTCCTATACACATTTACTTGGGAGAAAATCCCATTGAATTTAGTGTTATTCATATATAAGTAGACATGCGTAGGATTGTGCTAACAGCACTAACTACTAACAACCCAATCTGTGCACATTTATTCAGAAGTAATTTCCACGGAGTAAAATGGGACTTGCTCCCAGGTAAGAGCGCGTAGGATTGCAGCCTAAACTGATTTAAACGTTGCAGCCCAGATCAAACGTTTTAAAAGACCAGGAACATTAGAATGGTCAAAAGTCTGAGCCTGAATTTGCTTGTGCCCAAAAAATCTATGTGGCGTTTAAATTCTGATATCATGTTTATCATGTGTATCATTCCACAAGAATCATCCCAAAATCCAGTACTAAAAAAATTCTTAAAATTCCTAGGCGCACACATTGGTGGGTTTAGGATCCTGGATGACTATATATGTATGCTATACTTTTTTGAGCCCTGTGAAAGGACACCTGTGAAGGAAAATGCAAGTTGGAACTGATCCTTGGGGGTGTGGGGTGTGTGAAATGAAACCAATATGCTACCTTTTGACTTTTTGCTTGCAAGTATTTTGTGAGCCGTAGCACAGCAGCAATTTATGTGAAAACGAAGTCTGGAAATACTGCTATCCTTATTGTACTTTTAAGGAATGCATTTTCCTCACATTTGGATTTATTCTTTGCAAATCATCCATAGTACACAGCAGGATACAAAATAGGGTGTAAAATGCCCAAGGGTAAAAAGCCCGTTTTTGTCCTTTCATGGAATTCGGGGCCTCTTAGTATATTAGCACTTCCCCAACAAAGCAGTGTTATCTATGAGTTACTTTCATGTTTAAAAATGCTACAGGGGAAAATCGAGTCCATTTACCTAGCTTGGAAGATAATGCTTGTTGCAAGGCTTTGGATGTGGCTTGGCGGACATGTACCTCTAGGCTGGATTGCATGTATTCATTACATCTTTGGGCATTTGAGTTACTTGGTGGAGCCATTAATCATCACTCTCTTCCTCCTTTCCTGCAGGATGGAGTGCACAGGGTGAGCCGAAGTTCCATCTAGCAGAACAGACATTTTAGAAAATGTCTTTTGCACATGAAAGTGTGTATTTACCAACCAGGCTTTCAGATGCATTCTTGAGAGATGCAATAGAAATAATGGCTCCTTTCCTATGCAGGCGGCTGTGTATCTTTCATTCCATTTACTGTTAAAGCTGTTATAATTTGAGCATAGCGAAGTACACAGACCTTGAGAATAAGATGCCAGCCAAGCAAGTGCTGCTAAATAGGACTGAAAATACCGAAACCGTTTTTCAAGCAGAATATTCTATTCTTATGGCACCAATTTGTATTTTTGTTTAGGAAAGAAATATTCTTACAACAGAGAATGAGGCTTTAAAACTGCGGCTTAAACAGGCACATAAGAAAATTGAATTCCTCAGCAGTCGAAGAAACCATATATTGGACAGCAAGGAACGTGGAGACTGCTTGTAGTGAAGAAGCCAGGACCTCTTCTGTAGAACATGGTAGGGGTGAATGGGGCTTTAATGTGTTTGAGTACATGTGGAGTTCAAACCACTGGATCTCCCTGTCCTTCCTGTTAATAATATGCCTGGACGCATGCATTCTCTGTTAACTGATTTAAAATAATTTGCCTCCTGTTTGGAAATTATGAAGTTTGGAATTCCTCTTAATTAGGGCAAGGCATACTCTTGCCGTCTTCATAACAAGGTAGCTAAATTCCATTGCTGGATAAGAATGCCTGAAGAGATATCTCAAGAGACCTCTCCATTTTTAGAACTGGACATTGTCAGCAAATTTGGCAGCATGGACTGGAAAATGAAGTTAACTTTGGGCAATGTGAGGGGACAAAAAAAACAGTGTTGAAAATAGCTAGGGAAAAGCTTGCCCTAGCAGACTGTGTTTCTAGCCACAGAAATATAGGACAAGATTCAGCCAAAGGTTAATGCCGATTGATTTCAATTGGATACTGTTATGCACGTGAGTCACTCTCTCCCTCCGAAATTAATGGATCTTAAAAGTGGCTGCTCTTATCCTCTGTTTCT
Organism: Heloderma suspectum; assembly: GCF_057233095.1. Lineage (NCBI taxonomy): Eukaryota > Metazoa > Chordata > Lepidosauria > Squamata > Helodermatidae > Heloderma > Heloderma suspectum. The sequence continues at coordinate 65,434,793 of NC_139458.1, read as the reverse complement.
CTTACAAGAAACATAGCTTAGAAGAAATCATGATGAAGACTTTACACCACACAGTCCCGTTGGTTTCACATGCATAAGCACTGACTTCACGCTCTCGCAGCAAAATAAATGGAACTTTTAAGTGCTTCACTTTTGGATGGATTGTGCCCTTAAATTTTAATTGGCAAGAAAACCCATTTCTTTATGGGCAATGATCTCCATGAGTTAGGTGGTTCCTAAATATCCTACCAATTTAGATTTGGAGCAAAATCTGTGAGAATACTTCTTGGGCAAGGAGTACTTTCATTCTACCCACATTCATCCAGATAGAGCTTGTGCAAGAGAGATTTCTGGTGGGTTCTGGCATAACTGATCCTTTGCTTTGTGAAGCTTAGTAATTGGCTTCATGCTTTTAAGTTACTAAGGCCAGATCTTTAAAAAGTGATCAGTCAGGAGTAATCTGTATAGAATTTTCAGTATTTCAGATCCTAATATATGAGAATACAGAGGCCATGATATTTTAGATAACTTTAATATATTATGGTAGACAAAGGGATTTGATTCTCAAGGCCTGTTTAGACAAGGACTCCCTTCTATGAATCTTCTCAGAGAGAGATCTGGAGTAGACCTTGGATCACATTCTCTCTGTCTCTGTTTTCCCCTCTCTCTGAGCATTTCTACACAAGATCCCCTCCTGTCTCTTCTGGCCACTATAGCAGCTTAATTCTCTTACAGAGAAAGTGCTGTAAGAGACTTCAAAGGGCAATAACTTTCTGGTGAAATTCTGGAGTTGTGCTATTTTGCATTGCTGTCTAGTGGCTGTATAATGAAACATATAGAACTTGTCCAGAAAGAAAAAAATAGATGGAATCACTTGAAAAGGAACCAACCAGATGTCCCTTCCCACCTTCCACCCCTGTCAGTGTGAGCCTGGCAGGGCATAGGAAAAGGTAGTTTCTGCACCTTGGATTGTTCTTCCCTCCACCCCATAGCTAGTGATAGCAGATCATGCAGGGGAGGCATCTTCGGACGGGAAGTCTTGATTTCCATAAGTAAATGGCTAGGTTTGCACAATCATGGAGGAGAAATAAGATACGGTGGCTTATTTCCCCTCCCTTTGTGTGCTGGTTGTGTGCAGGAGGTTAGCATAATGACCCCCAGCAGCGTGGCTTGCCTTGTTGAGCGAACCTGGGCAGGGTGGCTTGTTGCCATGGGAACAAGACACCCAGAAGGTTCTGGGTTTGTACAATCACAGAGGAAAAATAAGCCTCGGTGGCTTATTTCCCCTCTGTGATCATGCAAACCAGGTCATTCTGCTCTTTCATAGGCAGTTTCCCACTTATTTTCTCACTTTCTAAAGATATACTCACTTGAACCTTCTCCCACTATAAAAGTGGTTACACTCCTATTCCAGTTATTGTGAGAGAAGACATCCCCTCACTTGCAGAGTCCAGTATGTATACAGCTGTATGCTGGTAATAGGGTATAGAGGACCGACAGCATCCTTCAGGTAGAGCGTTTCTATTCACAAGTAATACAGAAAGAACATGAAGGTTGAAATGTAAATACATCTCCTTGCACAGCTCTCACATAAATGTGGCATAGTTGCTTGCGTGCCGAGTTCGGATCTAGAAACCCAGGTTCAAATTCTGGCATGGATACGAAGATGACTAGATGGCCTTGGAAGATAGATTACTCATCACTCAGACAAACCTTACTTCACAGGATGGCTGTGAGACTAAAATCCTGCTCTTGGAGAATGGATGGGTTCAAAATTAATACTTCAGAAACTGGGTTCCTGCACATTCAACTCCTGTGGACAAATAGCACAGCAGATGCTGAGAACCATTTTTCTGTTGTCTTGTGAAAATCACTTTAGATTCTCATTCGATAATTATTCTAGAACTGACAGTTAAATGATACACTATGAAATATGGTATCAGGCACTTGGGAACTTTATGTAGCTTCTATTTGTTTTCAACCTCTGTTTAAAAATCTGGTTCCAAACAAATCCCATAATTTATTTTTACAAGAATGGAGTATTATTTGCCCAGTTATGGTGGTATTTGTACTTTGTGTTCCAATATATATGTTTACTCCTTTTGGAGTAATTTCATTGTTAAATAACCTGTTTTGTACCTTAATTTGTAAGGCTCAGCATGATCTGCTTGTAAGATTCTTTATATAAGAAGCTTCTGTAATTTAAATTTGTGTGATTCAGAAAGTGGCTGCAGTTCTTAATGTTATGTAAATCTGATAAGGTAATGTAACTACATTTCACTGACTGTAAATACTTGTATATAATATTTAAAATTAATCACGTGATTTCCTAAAATTGAACTGAGTTGAAACGTAGGCATTATACACTAAACATGAAAATTTTAAGAACCATAGAAATGAAAACACAACTGACACTTCTAATTAATGGTTGTTTTCCCCTTTTCACACACTTGTCCTCCTTTGGTAATCTCCTCTTGTGTACAGGACAGCTTTCGTAACATGTAAACCCACATGGGATCGTATAGCATCCAGCCCAACTAGTATTAAGTCTGCATTAGAGGTAGGGAACCTTTTCCGCTGGAGGTCTGCATTCCTTCAGGGAAAAGTGGCCAGAGTCCCCATACTGGCAGTGGGTGGGGCCAAAGTATTCACACATACATACACACTCCATTTTCATTCACACAGACCTTGCTCCTTTTCTGTGCTGTGTGCTGAGAAATGGAGCCCCTTTTTGATGTGCAGCAGGGAAGCAAAGCTAGCTGCTTATGAAGGAAGGTATCACTCTTGTCCTCCATAGGCAGTATGCTTTGCTTTTCTGCTGCACACTGAAAAGTTGGCAGGGCATGGGGTGGTCCCTTTTTCAGCACACAGCAGAGAAAGCTTGCCTGCCTCCTGGTCACCAACTTTCTCTGTTCCCCCAACAGAAATGGGAGTTCTTGACTGGGTAGGCAGGCAGGAGCACGTGTGACAAAGGGGAGCGGTGGCTAAAGCATTTCTAGAGGCTCTAGGTACCAAATGTTATTATTGGTTTTCCCAGGTTTGCCTGCCTAGCTCTTAGGGAACAAGAGAGACAGAGGCTTTGACTAAGGGGCAAGCAGGCAAACACAGGAAAGTCAACCATGGAGCATCATCAGGTGCGGACAAGGCCTGGGAGACCTTTACAGTCCTGATTCTGAAGCCTTGAGTTCCGAAGTTTCCCACTCTGCTCTAAATATAGACTTGTGAGCAAATGTAATTAAACTCATATTAAAATCTTTGAGTGTTTTTAAAGTGATTGAACTAAAGGCATAGATCTGGATTCTGTCTTGTCTGGGAAAGGTGGTGTGAGGTTTTGTAGGACAGTGTCTTCAGCGTGCAAATGATACCCAGGTATAGCTTACCTTCTCAAATCCTAGTGAGGCAGTGGAATCTCTGAATGGGTGCTTGACAGTGAGTTCTGAAATGGAGGAAAGCTACTGTAAAACTCAATCTAGTTTAAGACAAGTATATTCATGGTTAGTAAATCTGGTAACAGGTAGACAGGCATGCCCTGGATACGATTCCTTTCCATGAAGGAGCAGCTGTGCATTTTGGGAGTGCTTCTGTGTCAAGATAGTCAGGTAGCCATCATGGGTAGGAGAGCATGTATCCAGCTATACCTGGTGCAGTAGTTGCACCATTTCCTAGAAGAAAATTGCTTCCTTCACACATGTTTTAGTACCCTAGCTTCGATTACTGTACTGCACAATAAGTGGGTCTGTCTTTGAAGACTGTGGAAACACAGAGAGCTTCGGCTATTGGGCGGTGTAGAAATGAATAGGAAAAAAAATGAAACCTCACTTGGTTCAGAGGGCAGTAGCCAGTCTTAACAGGGACTAGCCAGAAGGAGCAAATTAATACCAGCCCTAAAGGAGCTGCACTGGTTTGCCAATTAATTTCTGAGCATAATTCAGTGTAACCTTTAAAGGCCTGAATGACTTGGTTATTAGAAGGAACACCTTCACCAACTGTGAGCTGAGGAAGCTCTGCTATGAGTTCCACCACCATTTGAGTTATGACAGGTAGCAACCAGGACTACAGCCTTTTGACTTTGGCCCTTCCCTTGCTAGCACTTTCTTGCTCTTTTGAAGGATGGTGAACGGCATTCTGTATGGAAGCTTTTTGCCTCCCTAATCTGGGCTGCAATTTCACATCAGTGAACTATTAACTTTAACTTCTGTGTTGCTTTATTACTCAATGTTTTGGTATTGAGCCAAAATATTTTGTGCTGTCCTATCTAGTCCTGTGAAGGTCATAGTTCTGTGGATGGTTACACTGGCACCCATGAAACTCAGTGGGCTTTACTTCTGAGCAGACTCACATACACAAAGGTTGTTACCAAGTCTCTAATACGCTGCCCATCTGTGACATCTTCCTCCCAAGCTAAATCATGTGCAGTTTATGCAGAGGCTTCACTGCCACTCGCATGATACGGTAGAAGATTTTAATAAGTACTGTTCATATCAAGAAAATATATGTATCATCATTAGTGCCAGCAAATGTATTTGCTACTGTTCAAGCCAGCACATTATGCATATTTACAGCAACTGTTCAGAGCCATTGAAAAACAGTATTCAAGCATTCAACTGTTGGACAATCCATACATTCCTCTCAGCACTCCCATTGTGCCATATCCACAAACCAGACCATTACAAATCTGGGGAGTCTCTCAGGATGTGGTTATACACTGATATTAAGCCATTTTGTACCTAATATTGTTCAAAGATGACCTTTTAAAAAACAACCCAGAATGTGATGTTAGCAAGTGTTTGCATTTTTTCTTAAAATAATCTTTCACCTAATGGTATCTGTAGAATTATGACAAAGAAACAAGAGTTTTAAAATGTACAGGATGTAAAAACTGGCTAAGTGCAAGTTTTGTTTGATATTTATTAAAGTTAAGTTACACAATTCTTTTTTGTACTCTGTAGTGAGACTGTTTCTGGTTGATGTGGTCAGATAAAGAGTATCTACAGACTTTTTGTTGGTTGCTAGCTTGTAGGTAATTATTGGCCAGGTGCAAGCCCCTTATTTTTGACATGGTAATGTGTCAAGTTCCCCCCCCCATTGCATGCAGATATTTCTTAATGCAGGTACCCCCCCATGTGGTGACAACAGGTATTTAGGCATGTTAATACTTGAGAATTAAGCATATGAAGAATCTGCTAGTTGTCACATGTCTCAGAGTGAATACCAGCTATTGATATGTAGAGCACGGGTTTCAAGTGAATTGTGACAAAAAGGCAGCCTAAAAGTAGGGAACATTACTCTTCCTTCCGTGGAAGATTTAGGAGGTATCTCAGGGGCCAACGGATGCTGCAGACTTCCCCCTCCATGGGCAGAGAGGGAGGTCCACTGTAGCAGTCCTTTGACTGGCAACAGAAAGCTTCACCTCCATGTGCACCCCCTCAAGCGGTGCTTCTCTGGCACTAACAGCAAAAAGTGGGAGGCATGTCAGGGGCATATTGGGCAAGGCTTTGGATCCACTGGATTCAAAGTCCCCCCATTCCTCATGCATGGCCTAGGAATGTTGGGGGTGGGGGGGCGGAGAAGGGGAGGGGAAACTTTGCCAGTCCTTGAGTTGGCAAAGTTATTTAAAATAAAAGAAAAATCAGTGAGAAAAGGGATGGGGAAAAGGTTTAGTGCCCTCCCTCCACAGTTTCTGCTCTGGCAAGCATGAGCCCAGCAGCGCTAGGAAGTGATGGTTCTCCCCCCACTACACACACCCCCCCCAGCCCGACCTCCATAGGATAGCTGATGCCAAACATTGATTCTTTCTAGTAATCAAGCTCATCTTGTGCGCGCGTGTGCCTGTGTTGCCCTTGTGCAATGCTGTACAAGGATGGCTCATGCCTAAGTGCTGCTATGCTCGATTTTCTACAGGTATCCCGCACAGAATATTTTGGAAATTCATGAATGCTGTAGGGAGAACTTCCCGCTAGGAACATTAGATAGGAAGCACAAGTCACTCACATACTCTTGCTGTTTTTCTCCCCACCCTCAGCATTTTGTCATCTGATGCCATTTTAAGAGATACGCCCATATCATATGTACCACTGGTATCCAGTGTGCAAGAAGCTACAATGATGTTACCATACTTTATTTGTCAGTGCTCACAAATGTAAACAATCTACTTCTTAAACACAATATTCTCCAGCTGACCATCAAAAAGCAAGATTTTCAGTCGAGGCTCCATTAATGTGAACAAACATTCATAGGAAAAAATGAAAACATAAAATTGAGTTGTTCTTAACACAAACTATTTACATAAAACTTAAGTTTTACAAAATACACTATTCAGGTTTAAAACATACAAAAATTTATAGAAATGTTCAAAAAATAATTGAGATTAATTTATTGCATTTTTAAAAAGAGACTGACAAACACACCTACATAGGGATCAAAATTACCAATAATTGGCCATGTTTTACTTTTTCTCATACGTCTTCTGATTTGGGAAGGGTAGGATATGTTAAAAGAGTAATAAATAATTTTTAACAGTTTAAAAACCAACATGGCTCTCTTAACTTCCCCTTCTGGAAGAGCAGTGCTGTATGAGCTGCTTTCCACACATGACTAGTTAAGAATTCTAACTTAGGATGTATGTGTACATAAATCTGTATGCGAGACAGAAAGAAAAATAATTTTCTGAGGAAGGAGTGTAGGAGAGACAGGTAAGGAGCAACTGAGAGAAATCCTCCTTCCATTTATTCTATTAGCATTGTTTCCTGCCACTGCTTACATGTATACATCAAGCAGGAGTTTACAAATTTGGCTAGCCAAGCCAAAAACTGCAGTAGCCAGTCCCACCCCCACCCCCTTGGAAAACCCAGGAGGTGAAACCGTGCACCCCCATGGATTCTAATGCCTGAAGGCATTAGAGCACCTTTACGCATTGAAGTCCCTACATCTGCCTGGTCTTTCCCAACAGAAAGGCTCAGTGCCTGAGGAAGTGTGCCCCATTGGACTCTGCTGACTAACAGAGAGCCCAATGCTCCCTCCCCTTCTTACTCTGGAGCAGGACATGCGAATGGAAGGTAGGTGTGTGTGTGTGTGTGTGTGTGATGCGAGTTGCATGGCAAAAGCTCTTTGCCTTTGGCCACACATGTGCCAAATAATCCCGAGTCTTCTGCTCAACTGTCCAGACAATCCCCACTCATCTCTCCAGCTTCAAAATTGGAGGAAGGCTGGCCACTTGTCACACTCACCAGCACTCAGAGCTGTATTCACCATAGTGAGAGGAGTTATTGAAGCTTGACTTCAAGGAAGGAGCGCCATAGCGTTGCAAGTAAAGGACTGGGTTAAGAGGAAAGGGCATGGCGGGAAGGAAAGTAATTTGTGGTTTCCAGGCACATCTGTACACACATTAATCCTGCCATCCTGCTCAACAGCCAACTCTGTCTGGTAGAGTTAAGCACACAGAGGAACAGTTAGTTATACTGAAAGTTTCTAGCACAGGGTCCAAGAGTGATTTTTATGGAACGTCCGATGAACAGACATTTTTCTTATCAGGACTGATCATCACCAAGCATCAACAATTACACTCGCCATGGCGAGCAGGGCACTGCCCTCTGGAGAATGTAATGAGTGAAAAGCTTTCCTCCCAACTCGGAAGCTGCAGAGATGCGCAGGGAGGTCCCAGCAGCTTCACAGAAATCCAGAGCTCCCCCCGCCCCGGGAAGTTGGAGAGGAAAGCTGGGGTGGGGAGTTGGAAGAGTAACCCTTACCTCTTTTCCCCAAGAGGGGGGATGCTCCAACAGAGGGCCCAGAGCCCCACCACCAAGCAGTGGCTGAAGCAACACACTCCCTTTCTTGCATGCAGGGAAGAGAGCTGGGGTGGGGTAGGGGAAGATACTTTAATCATGAACTCTTCCTCAGCAAAGGGGCTCTGAGCCCCTTTGTCAAGCTGAAGCCGGAATACTCATCTCCTGCCTTCCTTGCAGGACCGGGCTGGGGTGGGAGGTTGGGTTCCTTTGCTGTTGGGCAGAGGCTCTTGCCTCCATCCCAATGGCAGGGGGAGGCACCTAACAACCACAATTTTTGGTTTATCACCACTGCAAAATGTGTAGACTGCCACCTCCTGCATTTTCAAGGAAACCTGGTGCAGCGGTTCAATTTTTAATTAAAAAACATACATTCCAGCTAGCAAAACTAGTCCTTTCTGCATAAACGTTTTAAGACCAGAGGACAATTTTAGCATATTATGCTTGTGTTCTTTGTAAGAGACAATCACTGAGGTCTGACCACTTAGAAAAAAATATTTTTAAGACCCATATTTCTGGTTTATTTCATTAAAAATCCAGAAGCTCCAGACAGTCTCAAAAATAGTGATTGCTTCTTTAACAGGTAACATTTTTCACTTAATCAAAACATTTAGGGTCACTTCACACATGACACATCTTCTAGATGGGTATCACCTGCATAGAACCCTGTACATAACCTATGGGCTCACTAACAAATGAGACAAGCTCAATACGTGTCTATTTTGTTGCATATTCACACCACAGGAACTCTCCACCTATCATGGCTTCCAATCTCATATAAATCAGATAGATGGAAGTCATACCTGTGCTGGAAATCCATCATGTGCAAAGTGGTTTATAGTGAACTGAATAATAGTAATTTATCAATAAGGAGGACCAACATAGTTTAGATGTCATGCTGCTAAGTCAACCATAGTTTATTCTGGGCCTCCTGCTCCCAGGAAACAGTATGTGTCAGGTATTAATATCTCCTATAGCCACCTCCCCGTCCACCATATGGCTCTCCATACCCACCTCGCCCACTGTAATCACCATGCCTTTGGAAACCCCCACCGCTCCTCCAACCACCACTGCCGCCACCTCTTCCACCCCCACCTCCCCCCCAGCCGCCCCCACCCCCACCTCCTCTACCTCCCCCCCTACCTCCTCCCCCTCCTCCCCAACCCCCTCTTCCTCCTCTACCACCACCATCCTGCCTCTTCTGCCATGGGGGCATTTCAGGAGGTGGCGGGTCAATTTCTGTTGGTCTGCCTCCACGGTCTGGTACTCTTCCCATCAAGACCTGCAAAGGAAACAAACGACCACTCGTAAGATTATACTTCCCTATGGACCCTAGGGCATTATTTTATTTATGTATTAATTAATTAATTACATTTCTGTACTGCCCAATAGCCAAAGCTCTCTGGGCAGTTTACAAAGATTAAAACACTTACAAATACAATATACAGATTTTAAAAGCCAATTCCATAAAACACACACAAACAGAATATACAAGAACATATGTAAAACAACTCAACAAGCAATCTCAAAGAAGACAACCATAACCACACACCATTCTAGGATCAATTAAAACGTATCATATGCTGCCAAATGCCTGAGAGAAGAGAAAGGTCTTAACCTGGCACCGAAAAGATAACAATGTTGGTGCCAGGAGGACCTCGTTGGGGAGATCACTCCAAAATTTGGGGGCCACCACCGAGAAGGTCCTATCCCTTGTCGCTGTCTTCCAAGCTTCCCTCGGAGTAGGCAGCCAAAGGAGGGCCTTAGATGTTGAGCATAGTGTATGGGTAGGTTTATGTCACTAGCACAGGGTCCATGAATCAAAATTACCATGCTCTCAGTCATCAATATGCTTCCCCAAAATAGTGTAAGTCATTGCCTATGACTTTTAAACACTCAATGGTAAATAATTATATAAAAGTAAATACTGTTACATAATTCTTTAACTGCAGGACCACATTAAGTACACAGTGAAAAGATCAATTTGTGCATGAAGAGAAAAAGCTAACAGCCCGTACAGTACTTTATGTAATGCAGCAATGCATGGCAGAAAGGGATGCCTTGATATTTCATAAAAAGGAATTGATGTACAAGACAGCATGGTTTATAATACATCTCTCTTGGACATGAAGAAGTCTTCTACCCTACTAAGCTTATGTCCAAAATAACTGTACAGAAAAATAGCACTTTTGTTTCTTTGAGTAGCTTATTATTTGTTGCTTAGGGCTAGGGCTTTCACCCACTCGTATCTCATCAAGGTATTCTATCCACTCATGGTACCCGTTTAACTACATACTGCACACACATCAGGGTATTTCTCATATTGCATGATGGTTCCCACAATAATTCCTGACTCCTTGATAAACCCACCTGTACAATGTACATTCAATGTACATCCAAGGCAACCCATTCAACATCACAGTAATTCAAGTCTATGCCCCAACCACTGAGGCCGAAGAAGCTGAGGTTGATCGGTTCTATGAAGACCTACAACACCTTCTAGAACTAACACCAAAAAAAGATGTCCTCTTCATCACAGGGGATTGGAATGCTAAAGTAGGAAGTCAAGAAATCACCGGGATAAAAGGCAAGCATGGCCTTGCTTGGTGTACAAAATGAAGCAGGACAAAAGCTAACAGAGTTTTGCCAAGAGAACACACTGATCATAGCAAACACTCTTTTCCAACATCACAAGAGACGACTCTACACATGGACATCACCAGATGGTCAATATCAAAATCAGATTATGTCCTTTGCAGCCAAAGATGGAGAAGCTCCATACAGTCAGTCAAAACAAGACCTGGAGCTGACTGTGGCTCAGATCATGAGCTGCTTCTTGCAAAATTTCGGCTTAAATTGAAGAACGTCGGGAAAACCACTAAACCATTCAGGTATGACCTCAATCATATCCCTGATGAATATACAGTGGAGGTGAGGAATAGATTTCAGGGATTAGACCTGATAGACAGAGTGCCTGAGGAACCATGGACGGAGGTCCGTAACACTGTTCAGGAGGCAGCAACGAAATCCATCCCAAAGAAAAAGAAATGCAAGAAAGCCAAGTGGCTGTCTGATGAGGCTTTACAAGTAGCTGAGGAAAGAAGGGAAGCGAAAAGCAAGGGAGAAAGGGGAAGATATATCCAACTGAATGCAGAGTTCCAGAGAATAGCAAGGAGAGACAAGAAGGCCCTCTTAAATGAACAATGCAAAGAAATCGAGGAAAACAACAGAATGGGAAAGACTAGAGATCTCTTCAAGAAAATTGGAGATCTCAAGGGAACGTTTTGTGCAAAGACGGGCATGATAAAGGACAAAGAAGGCAGGGACCTAACAGAAGCAGATGAGATTAAGAAGAGGTGGAAAGAATACACAGAAGAACTGTACAGGAAAGATCTGAATGTCCCTGATAGCCATGATAGTGCGGTCACTGAACTTGAGCCGGACATCCTCGAGAGTGAAGTCAAGTGGGCCTTAGGAAGCATTAGTAACAACAAAGCTAGCGGAGATGACAGTCTTCCAGCTGAGCTATTTAAAATCCTAAAAGATGATGCTGTTAAAGTGCTGCACTCACTATGCCAACAAATTTGGAACACTCAACAGTGGCCACAAGACTGGAAAAGGTCAGTTTGCATTCCAATTCCAAAGAAGGGCAACGCCAAAGAGTGTTCAAACTACCGCACAATTGCGCTCATTTCACATGCCAGCAAGGTGATGCTCAAAATCCTACAAGCTAGGCTTCAGCAGTATGTGAACCGAGAACTACCGGCAGTACAAGCTGGGTTTCGAAGAGGCAGAGGAACTAGAGATCAAATCGCCAACATTCGCTGGATCATGGAGAAAGCAAGAGAATTCCAGAAAAATGTCTATTTCTGCTTCATTGACTACACTAAAGCCTTTGTGTGGATCACAACAAACTGTGGCAAATTCTTAAAGTGATGGGAGTACCAGACCACCTTACCTGTCTCCTGAGAAACCTGTACGAGGGTCAAGAAGCAACAGTAAGAACCAGACATGGAACAACCGATTGGTTCAAAATTGGGAAAGGAGTATGACAAGGCTGCATATTGTCACCCTGCTTATTTAACTTATACGCAGAGTACATCATGAGAAACGCCGGGTTGGATGAATCGCAGGTCGGAATTAAGACTGCCGGGAGAATTATCAACAACCTCCGATATGCAGATGATACCACCCTAATGGCAGAAAGCAAAGAGGATCTAAAGAGCCTCTTGTTGAGGGTGAAAGAGGAGAGTGCAAAAGCTGGTTTGAAACTCAACATTAAAAAAACGAAGATCATGGCATCTGGCCCCATCACTTCCTGGCATATGGAAGGGGAAGAAATGGAAGCAGTGACAGATTTTATTTTCTTGGGCTCCAAGATCACCGCAGACGGTGACCGCAGCCATGAAATTAAAAGATGCTCCTTGGGAGGAAAGCTATGGCAAACCTAGACGGCATAGTAAGAAGCAGAGACATCACCTTGCCGACAAAGGTCCGCATAATCAAAGCTATGGTTTTCCCAGTAGCAACGTATGGCTGTGAGAGCTGGACTATAAGGAAGGCTGAGCGCCGAAGAATTGATGCTTTCGAACTGTGGTGCTGGAGAAGACTCTTACGAGTCCCCTGGACTGCAAGGAGGTCAAATCAGTCAATCCTAAAGGAAATCAACCCTGAGTGCTCATTGGAAGGACAGATACTGAAGCTGAAGCTCCAATATTTTGGCCACCTAATGCGAAGAGAAAACTCTCTGGAAAAGACCCTGATGCTGGGAAAGACTGAAGGCAAAAGGAGAAGGGGACGGCAGAGGATGAGATGGCTAGATAGCATCACCGATGCAATGAATATGAACTTGAGCACGCTCCGGGAGAGAGCGCAGGACAGGAAGGCCTGCCGTGCTATGGTCCATGGGGTCACGAAGAGTCGGACACGACTGAACGACTGAACAACAACAACAATGTACATGGCTAGTTACATGCATTTACCATATATACCTATTACATGTTTAAGGGATAAGAAGACATTTCATGTGTATAAAACCAGGGAGTATGGGAAGAGACCCCGTAGATACAGATGCAGCTATGACTATGCAAGTTGCACACTACCCTCTTACATAAATACTGCTTGCAGGATTCAACTTCCAGCACACTCCCTGTATTGGCTCTGAGCCCAGCTACAGTGGGCATTCCTTCGACTCTCATACTATCATACAAGGAGCATTGTGTGATATCATGTCCAGGCTGGAACAAAACCAATAGAATGATTAGAAAGCCTCTAGTTATGGGAAAACTATCTCCCCTTCACATACAAAGCTTAATGGTTAATGCCTGACTTTTGACTCCATGGCAACATGTTTCTCTGTACTATAGGGCCCCAATGTACAACAGTCCCATCCTTCCCCATGCAGACTTCATGACTTCAGTACCAAGTCTGGCTTCCCACCTTCCTATTCCCCCGTACAGACAGGCAGGCAGACAGACACACACACGCTGTTTGTAACATTTTGGCTGCAAAGAGATTTTGGAAGCTTGCACATTTGTGACCTTTCGGTTGGCCTAATAAACGTATTGCCTCAATTCAGATTTTGTACAAGAGGGTTTGTTTTCTTAAAGTTTGTCTCTCGCTTGCTTCTTATTACATTTTAAAATGTGTTGAGCACTTTTCTGCCAGCTTTATTTCCTTCACATTTGTGAGGCCAAAGACAAAACCTCTGTCAGTTATCGAACAGCCCTACAGGTGGCACACTCCCAATTCAGGCACTGTTAAAACTATGGAGATTTTATCTGACCTTGAACAAATCTCGCAAGAGAAGCGTCTTCTGACTGCAAGGGTATTTTACATTGAACACAGTAGTTTTGCACTTGAGCCCCAATCAGACAACCTCGAAGTAAGCATAACCCTCACTCGGCGCTTGAGGAGCCATGTTCAGCAAGAAGAGCTGGAGAAGGGAGGCTTCACAGATGATGCAGGCAATAATTGGCTACTAGTCCTGATGGCTATATATATCTCCAGTATCAGAGGCAGTATGGCTATGTACAGCAGTTGCTGGGGAACATGGGCAGAAGGGACTCATGTTCTGCTTGTGGGTTTCCCGTGGGCAGCTGTGAACAGAATGCTGGACTAGATGGACCCTTGGTCTGATTCACCATGGCTCTTCTTATGTTCTTATATTTCTTTGCAGGATTTTCATGTAGTTGCTACAGCAACAAAAGAGTTTTGTGCAGAAAATGCACAAAAACCAGAGTGACTCAAATCCCACACACACTCTCAGAATAACAGTAACCTATCTCATTGGATTGCCACAAAGACAAGTATGTATGTATGTATGTATGTACGTATTAAATTTATTAATCGCCCATCTGGCTGGTCACCCTGCCACTCTGGGCGATGTACAAAGCATATAATAAAACAGTTTAAAACAATAAAATTCTACAATAAAAACATTTTCTAAAATACCCACCCCAAATGCTTGCCTGAACAACCACATTTTTAATGCACGGCGGAAGCTCATTAAAGAGGGGGCATGGCAGAGTTCCCTAGGAGGGAGTTCCACAGAGTGGGGGCCACCACAGAAAAGACCCTCTCCCTCATCCCCACCAGTCTAGCTGTCCTGGCTGATGGGACAGAGAGAAGGCCATCAGAGGCTGATCTTGTTAAGTGGCTTGTCTGGTGTTGCTGGAGGTGCTCCTTAAGAAAGGCTTGGCCAGAACCATATACGGTTTTAAAGGTCAAAACCAAAACCTTGCATTTGGCCCAGAAAACAACAGGTAACCAGTGCAACTCCTTCAGCACTGGAGTGATGTGATCTTGCCGGCGGCTGCCTTTAATCAGGCGAGCCGCTGCGTTCTGTACCAGCTGCAGCTTCCGAACCATCTTCAAGGGTAACCCCACATACAGCGCGTAACAGCAGTCTAAACGAGAGGAGACCAGGGCACGAGAGGAGACTGATGGGAGCAGATGGTCAGGAAGGAAGGGGCGCAGCCGCCGTATCAGATGGAGTTGATACAGCGCTGTCTGGCTCACAGCTGACACCTGAGCCTCCATGGACAGCTGGGAGTCCAAAATGACCCCCAGGCTGCGGACCTGGTCTTTGAAGGGTAGCCGTACCCCATTCAACACCAGGTCAACATGCCCCAGTCTCCTCTTGTCTCCCACCAAAAGTACCTCAGTCTTGTCAGGGTTCATCTTCAGCTTATTCCTCCCCATCCAGCCACTCATCATCTCCGGACATTTGGACAGGGATTCTACGGCCAACCTTGGTGAAGATTTGAACGAGAGGTGGAGCTGCGTGTCATCCGCATATTGACGACACCACACCCCAAACCTCCTGATGATAGCCCCCAGCGGCTTCACTTCGATGTTAAATAGCATCGGGGAGAGGATGGAACCCTGTGGCACCCTACACGTGAGCGGCCACGGGTCCGAAACCTCCCCTCCCAGTGCTACCCGAAACCTCCCCTCCCAGTGCTACCCGAAACCTCCCCTCCCAGTGCTACCCCCTGGTACCTGCTGGAGAGGAAGGACCGGAACCACCGTAATACGGTGTCTCCAATGCCCAACCCCTCCAGGCAGTCCAGGAGGATACCGTGGTCAACGGTATCAAAAGCCGCTGAAAGGTTGAGGAGAACAAGGAAGGCGCATTCACCCCTATCTAGAGCCCTCCTCGTATCATCCACCAGGGCGACCAAGGCCATTTCTGTCCCATGCCCAAGCCCGACTGAAATGGGTCTAGATAATCATGGCCTTGTAGGCCCCTTCCAACCCTACTATTCTATAAATCTATGAATCAGTTTCTTCCAAGTGTGCCTTCAACTGCATCGCAACCACCTGCTCAATCACCTTGCCCCAAAATGGCAGATTCTAGACTGGGCAAAAGTTGTTCAGAACTTGGGATCCAAGGAGGGCTTCTTTAAGAGCGGTCTTATCACTGGCTCCTTGAGGGCTGATGGCATCACTCCCTCCCCAAGGGAGGTGTTCACCATCGCCCTGATCCCCTCACCCAGCCTCTCTCTGCAGCCCATAATGAGCCAAGATGGGCAAGGATCAAGTAAGCAGGTGGTCAGCCGTACCGATGAAAGCACCTTGTCCACTTCATCAGAAGGAAGAAGCTGGAACCGATCCCACAAAACCGGTTTGCCACAGGCTGCCTCTTGCTCACTAACTGTATCCACAGCGTGCGGAGTAACACTCCTAATCTGATCAATTTTATCTGCAAAGTGCCTTGCTAAGGCCTCACAGGAGGCCTTAGAATGCTCCAGTGGTTAAAATGCTCCAGTATGTTAAAAATTAAGCATTTCACACAGCAGAGGACTTACACAAACACTGGCATAAGTTGGTAATGGTTTGGCTAGCTCAAGAAAACCCCTGGAATTGCTGTTACGTTAAAGGAAAGTATACCTTATTGATTGCACAAGTTTCTCGTGTAGATCCACTGCTTGTCCTTACAATCTTTGATAAATCTTCGCGAGCAGCTAGGAGATGGGCTAATGAAACAGTTGATTTAGGAGAAAGACCGTAGCGTTTGGGTTGATAAATCCTTGCAATATCGTCTGTTTTCACCTAAAACAAAATTGTTAGACACACTTCATAGTTACAGAAATAGCAAACAAAATTGTGGTGGGGGGGGGGTGGAGCTTTACAGTTACTGTAAATAACGATGCCCTACATCGTTATTTATGTCCAACATGTTGCTAATTACTATGCTGCAGTCAACTATCACATGAGATCCCAGTGACAAAGGAACAGCTGGCAGAAGGCCTAAAGAATGACACTTTACCATTTGAATAATACTATAGAACAGGTAAGGAGGTAAAGTGAATCATACATGCAACTAGAGCTTTCTTTTAATTTTTTGCTGCCGAAAAAGCAAGCTAGTTTCCTGTTTATGCAGCAGCTGGCCTCTCCAGCTGCTCAACATCAAAGAAACCAGTTACATCCATAGTTCTTCAGTGCATGTGATCTTTAAAGCACTACCTATAATATCTAACACGATCCCTCAAAAGAAAAGAATGCTGAAGAATTATTTCAGTGCATAAGGTAGAGAGACTCAGTAAAAAACTACTTGCAATGAATGTAGGGGAGAAACCAGTAGCTGGGATTTTCTTTCTCTTGCACAATACAAAACTGCTATATTTACAGATTGCACATCAGAAATAAAATGTTTGGAAAACCACAGCAGACTCAACTACCAGGAAGTAAACAAAACATATTTACCTTTGCTCTGTCAGACCACCCAAAGGACTGTACAGTTACATCTAAGCGCTTCATTAACATACGACGGCGGCATTCATATTCACTGAGAAGAGCTTCATTGATTTTGTCCAGCCTTCTCTATAGCAATGGAGCACAAAACAGTTCAGCAGCAATATATAATACAGAAACCACTAAAAAATAGACAGAGTGCTTTTAACTGGCAAGTCTACAAAAATGTTATTTTAAGTAGGCAAAATCAAACCTGTACCAACTCATAGAAAAGTGCATTCCATATGAAGACACAAAAATGAAGAGTAACATTTAATTATAACAGAAGATATGTATGCCCATGTAAAGAACCAGAGACTCCATTTTCTATTAAGCATCCATTTCCTATAACAGCTCTTCTGAGCTGCTTAGCCTTGTGAGAGGCCTGGGGGAAGAACAGCAAGAAAGTATTTGGCTACCTGGAGGGAGGATGGGGTCTGGCCTATCTTTTGTGGCTCTGGCCATCTCTGGTCTCAAGGTCGTAAAATGCCCAGTTCCATGGGATGGAGAGAAATGGGCCTGTGTGAAAAGTGTCACCTCTCCTCTCCACTCTCCCATCAAGGAGGGAAGTGGGGGAGGAAGGTTGGAGAACCAGAGAGGGTATAAACTGGGGAGGGCCATAGTACTAGTCGCCTTTTGTTCCTGTTTGCCTCGGGGAAAGGAGGTGTTTATAATGTGGCTTATGAGAAAGCATGCATAAGTCAGCAGCATAAGCTTTGTTATTTTTTAGTTTGTATCAGCATTCCCTTCATGGATCACTGCCTTGTTGTGGTGAAGGGGCTTGCGTAACACAGTGAAGCCATAAGCTATGCTGTGCAGGGCCACCCGAGACGGACAGGCCATGGCAGAGAGTTCTGACAAAATGTGGTCCACTGGAGAAGGAAATGGCAACCCACTCCAGTATTCTTGCCAAGAAAACCCCATGGAACGTATCACAAGGCTAAAAGAGATGACGCCGGAAGATGAGCCCCTCAGGTCGGAAGGTGTCCAATATACTACTTGGGTATTTCCAAGTAGCGCCAGAAAGAGTGAAGCGGCTGGGCCAAAGCCGAAAGGACACTCAGCTGTGGATGTGTCTGGTGGTGAAAAGAAAATCTGATGCTGTAAAGAACAATATTGTTTGGGAACCTGGAATGTCAGATCAATGACTCAAGGTAAGCTGGAGGTGGTCAAACATGAGATGGCAAGATTGAACATCAACATCTTGGAATCAGCGAACTAAAATGGACAAGCATGGGCGAACTAGAGATCAAATCGCCAACATTCGCTTGATCATGGAGAAAGCAAGAGAATTCCAGAAAAATGTCTATTTCTGCTTCACTGACTAAGCTAAAGCCTTTGATTGTGTGGATCACAACAAACTGTGGCAAATACTTAAAGAGATGGGGGTACCAGACCACCTTACCTGTCTCCTGAGAAACCTGTACGAGGGTCAAGAAGCAACAGTAAGAACCAGACATGGAACAACCGATTGGTTCAAAATTGGGAAAGGAGTACGACAAGGCTGCATATTGTCGCCCTGCTTATTTAACTTATATGCAGAGTACATCTTGAGAAATGCCGGGTTGGATGAATCACAGGTCGGAATTAAGATTGCCGGGAGAATTATCAACAACCTCAGATATGCAGATGATACCACCCTAATGGCAGAAAGCGAAGAGGATCTAAAGAGCCTCTTGTTGAGGGTGAAAGAGGAGAGTGCAAAAGCTGGTTTGAAACTCAACATTAAAAAAACGAAGATCATGGCATGTGGCCCCATCACTTCCTGGCATATAGAAGGGGAAGAAATGGAAGCAGTGACAGATTTTACTTTCTTGGGCTCCAAGATCACCGCAGACGGTGACTGTAGCCATGAAATTAAAAGACACTTGCTCCTTGGGAGGAAAGCTATGGCAAACCTAGACAGCATAGTAAGAAGCAGAGACATCACCTTGCCGACAAAGGTCTGTATAATCAAAGCTATGGTTTTCCCAGTAGTAACGTATGGCTGTGAGAGCTGGATTATAAGGAAGGCTGAGCGCCGAAGAACTGATGCTTTCGAACTGTGGTGCTGGAGAAGACTCTTACGAGTCCCCTGGACTGCAAGGAGGTCCAATCAGTCCATCCTAAAGGAAATCAACCCTGAGTGCTCATTGGAAGAACAGATACTGAAGCTGAAGCTCCAATATTTTGGCCACCTAATGCGAAGAGAAAACTCTCTGGAAAAGACCCTGATGCTGGGAAAGACTGAAGGCAAAAGGAGAAGGGGATGGCAGAGGATGAGATGGCTCGATAGCATCACCGATGCAATGAATATGGACTTGAGCACGCTCCGGGAGAGAGTGCAGGACAGGAAGACCTGGCGTGCTATGGTCCATGGGGTCACGAAGAGTCGGACACGACTGAACGACTGAACAACAACAATCAGCATTCCAACTGTCTTGTACTTGTATTAATCTCTTTGTACCAATTCTGCTTTTAACTTCCAATCCTGTATCAATATGACTTTGTAACTTCCAGTCTTGTACCAATTTGCTTTTGTAACTTCCAATTCCCCTTTTCCTATCTTGAAAATAAACTACTTATCTATTCAAATGGTGTGCTTTTTCCAGTTTGGGTCAGTGCTAAATCCAGGGCTGTTCTGCAGTTGGTGCTACTAACTTTATGTTGTCCTTGGCTCTGAGACTCAAGAGAACCGGTTTGGTCTCTGATTCGGCAGAGCTAAGGAAGCTAAGCAAGCCTGGGAATTCCTCCATCCTAAGCTGGTGGCAGTGGGGTGGTGGAAGCTTTCCGATAGAAGTAGTTTGGCTTTGAATCATGATTTTTCATCTGCCTTCCTTACAGCCTACTAAATATACGTGTTAAAAAAAATAATTTTACCATTTGATCTGGATTCAAGGGCGTTTTCAGTAGAGGTTTACCCACATATGTATTTGGAATTTTTGATAAAACGTCCTTAAGCTGAAAAAAGAAACACAGACATACCTTAACATAAAACTGCTAATAGTGCAAACCTATATATATCTTTTCAAGACAGAAGTCCTATTGAATCGAATGGGGCTTACTCCCAGGTAAGTAGGTATAGGCTTCTCTGCATCCTGGAATGCTTCCCATTTTAACAAAAACACATGACATTCCACAGCAATTAAGCTTATAGTAAAGGAGGGGATTTTTGACTTGCAGATATACAGTGGACTATATTTACATATATGACGTTCAAATGCAGAAAATGCACTGTACCTTTGATTCTATATTACTTAAAAAGAGTGGAATGTCAGAAGATGACGATGACTTTGGTAGACCCAAGACATCACAGATCATCTGGATTTCCTGATGGATTTCATTATTCTTTGCCAAATGAGAACCTTTATGTTGTTTGAACTGTGATATCTGCAAAGCTTGAAGTTCTGTACTTAAAAATACTACAGTAGGAAGGAGAGAGAAGGGGAGGAGAGATAACATAAAAACTTGAGAAGGATTTATGTACATGTATGTTTCAGTACGTAAGATTAATTCTCTAGACAGATTGGCTGGGATATAAATGTGAAATAAATGAAATAAGACAGGAAGCAAATGGAGAAAGATTTAGAAGCAAGGTCGATGTTATAATTGTTACAGTTGTTTTAAGTAATAATGAATTATGAAAATGTGTTTGAACTATGTCTTGATAGAACTTCCTCTTAGATTAGATTGTCTATAACTTGTTAAGAAATCCACACCTAGAGTTATCCACCCTTTTTCCCTTAAGGGAAAAGTATGTTGGGTCATACTGATACACCGCTCCACAATCGCTTCAGAAAAGTTTAGAGATATTACATGAAGCGGTACATAAGTATTACTAATAGGTAAATAAGTAATAATAAATAAATAAAAATTTGCCATGACACAGGTCTGCATGTGGTGGCATTCTTGCCAGGCACAACAGTCATGGACATAACAGCCAGCTGATTCCAAACGCAGCTCAGGTCACACAAAGCTTTCTCTGCATACATATGAACATGACTGTGCAGAGCAGAGGTGGGCAACTTGTAGCCTCTAGATGTTGATGGACTGCAACTCCCATCTGTGCTAGCCAGCATAGCCAATGTTGAGGGATGGTGAGAGTTGCAGTCCAACATGATCTGGAAGGCCACAAGTTGACCACCCCTGATGTAGAGGAACTGAGCAGCAGGAACCAGCTCTGGGGCTTTCTGCCATGGTAGGCAGATATTTGGCACCATGCCTGGGCCTTTTTCATTCAACGGTTAGCTACTGTACTCTGGAATCAAATCGCCATGCAGTGGCTGCAACACCTGAGATTAGATGCAGGTCCCATACTGCCAGAAAAAGGGGACCTCTTCTCTCCCTGGAAAGCTGTGTGGTACAAAATAATCACATGCAATATCGCAAAAAGAAACACTCTAGTAACTTACATAAGACTTTAAGACAATCATCTTTCTTTTTTAATCGGTCTTTAATTTCTCCTGATACAAGCGCAGAAAATGGACAAGCCAGTTCTTTTAAAAAGCCACTCATCTCAAGTTGTAAACTTTCGATATCTTCACCACCTTTAAAAGAAAGGGGGTGGGGGAATACATATTTTTAAACCCTCCAATCTATTTCCAGTTCAAAAAATGGTTTGGCAACCAGTTTAGGACTTTGAAACCGTTCAGATAAATTTTACAGAGATTAACCTTAATCTTTTATGATAGTAATGTAATGCAATGCAATTTCTATTGAAAACAATAATATGTAATTTGAGAAAAAAATAACAGGCTATTTGAATGCACTAATACCATGTCCTCCAGAAAAGTCCATCTGCTAAAAGGGCAGAATGAATTTCAGTCCCTAAATATTATTTTTCAGAGACTTGAAGTGCAGGCATGGAGACACAGTTTGCACTTGTTTGAATAGGACTTTTCTCTCAGCAGAAAACAGCAACAAGTTCAATGCCAGCATATAAATCTGTAGTGGGGCCATATTTAGAATACTGCCAATAGTTCTGGCCGTGACACATCAAAAATGGTATCACAGAGCTGTAAAAGATACAGGAAGGCAAGCAAGTGTATTTCCAGATAACAACCAAATGCACACTGTATTACTTCTTTTTGCTTATCTAAACAGTAGCCAGATTCAGAGTCTTATTGCATAACATGTCTCTCCAACGGAATGCATTACCTTCTTCATAATGGATAACTATGCTGGGGAAACTAGCTTTAGTCACCACCTCTGTCCACTGACTAGGGGTCCCAACACAGCAGTGAGAACATCAACTGACTATCCCTTTCTTTGTGAGGTGTGAACGACCGACCGCCTCTTCCATCGTTACTACTTTGGCATAAGGAAGAGTCACTCCCCACTTAATTACAGTTTCTGACAGTCAGTGTTACTGCAGAAAACGTCTCCTGACCACCCCTTTCCAGCTAAGAACTACCACTTGTCGTGGCTGTGGAGGGAGAAGGCAAAATTGAGAAGATGGTAATTTCACCTCATTTTTACTTTGAAACTTCACCCGCCCCTCCCCCACATCAAAAGGAGCATGCAGGCACAACTGCTGGAGTGAAGCTGTGTGCAGGATTTTTTAATTTAAGAAAACAAAATTGACCTCATTTTTATCCTCACGCTTTCGCCTTTCCTATAGTTTCAAGGCAAAAATGAGGCAAAATTGATAACTCATCTCTATTAAAAAAACAACACCTTGAAAGGGTAGTAGTAGGACACAGCACCACTTCAGGAACGTCACAACAAAGAGACAGCATTGTAGATCACGTAATGGAGCAATGTAGGTAAGGAGGTCGCAAACTTACCTCCAACCCATACATGACAATAGCATTATCTGAATTCAGATCTTAGATGGTGCTACACTTGATATGAAAAATGCAGCAGTTTTAAAACTGGAATCAGGCATGCAAGAAAGTAGGATGTATCGACTGCAAATAGGGATGGCGGAGAATTTCTCCCCGAAACTTCGGGGGGCCGAGCGCCAACGTGTTCGGCCCCCCGAACAAGTTTCGGGGAGAAATTCTCCGCCCCCCCCGCCCCCTGCACCCCCCCCGGGACGGGACTTACCTTTGCCGAATGTCCCTCCCAGCAGCGGGTCCGGCCGGCGGTTCGTCGGGTCTTCGTCAGGGGTGGGGGCGGCAGCCGATCTTTCGACTGGCTGCCGCCGCCGCCATTGCAATAAAAGAAAAAAAAAAACGCCCCCGTGATAGGCTACGTGACGATTAACGTAGCCTATCACGGCTAGATTTGCAAAGTCAGCCATGATAGGCTACGTAAATCGTCACTTAGCCTATCACGGGTGACTTAAAAAAAAGCGCGTACGGATAATGGCGGCCCCCATAGGGAGCCGCCATTCCCGTTCCTTATTTGGTCGCTGTAGTCTACGTAAATGTTTACGTAGACTACGGCAAAAATAAGGGCAACGCTATTTGCGATTTACGTAGCCTATCATGGCTGACTTTGCAGATCTAGCCGTGATAGGCTACGTTAATTGTCACGTAGCCTATCACGGGGGCGGTTTTTTTTTTTGTTTTTTTAACTTTTTTATTTCGCGGCTGGGCGAGGCGCCTCCTCCCCGGCCTGAATTTCGGCAGGGCGAGGCGGGAAGCCTCCCCCCCGGCCTGAATTTTGGCCGGGCGAGGCGGGAAGCCTCCCCCCCCGACCTGAACTTCGCGGGGGGAGCAACGAAGCGCCTCCCCCCCACCGCGGGAAATCTTCGAGGACAGGTAAGTGACTTTCGTCCACCCCTAACTGCAAAGCTATGTGCTGGTTATGAAAGTCTGCCACCTAGTGACTGAGGAAGGTACTGTAGGCTTCAAACACAGCTACTTTTAAATTAATTAATGCTTTTCAACAAAGAACTCTGTTGTGCACACCCCTAGGGTCCCCTTGGCATGCATGCCAAGTTTCAGGTGTCTGGGTGTCACGGTCACTCACAGACACACAACCTGTCTTATTATTATAGACAGGTGTCATGTTAACATATATTTATTTATATTTATTATTAAATTTATTAATCGCCCATCTGGCTGGTCACCCAGCCACTCTGGGCGATGTAAAGTGTATAACGAAACAGTTTAAAACAATAAAATTCTACAATAAAAACATTTTCTAAAATACCCTAACCCACCCCAAATGCCTGCCTGAACAACCACGTTTTTAATGCACGGCGGAAGCTCATTAAACATCACAGCAATATGCCAAAAATTATTTCAAAAGACTTCCATTGTAATTCTCTTTCCAAACTAGAAACATAAGTTCACGAGATATTTTATAAATGAATTACAAATGATGAATTGGCTGTGACAAATACACACATTTCCAACAGATTAAAATCAAAATCGCGGAAATACCAGCTGTTGAGGAGATGCTTTCTTCCAGGTTACATAACGGCTGTATTTGGGAACTTAGCCAAACACACAGCTCACAGAAGTCTTGTGAAGCCAGACCAGTTTCTGCTGCTTTATTAAGGGCATCTTCATCCAGAAGAGGGCCTTTATACCTAGGGATTAAAACACAAAATGCAAACCATATAAACTAACAAGTACATAAATTAATTTGTAAAAATCAAAAGAAGTTTCACTGTGAAATAATTCTCATTGTTACTCATTTAAAAGATGTTTAATGTAAACAGCATGTTAATATGAATATGTTTCAGTGACAACAAATCTGTAAAGTATATAGGGAAGCAACATTTAATTTAAAATTCTGTGTCTCAACATTATTGTCTGTATTGACAATAGAGGCTTTCTGAAAAACCTTGACAATACCTTTCACTGTTATGCCATTTGTTCCCTCCATGACTTGATTTTTGCCACAGAAATAAACTAAATCAGTTTGAATAAATAAACGGAGGGGGCAATCCTATTGGGATAGGCAGCCGCCTCTGAACTCAGAGGCAACCACCTATCCAATGCAGGGCAGGAAAAGCATGGAGGGGATCGTCCCCTCTGCACTTCAGCCGCCCTGCATTTGCGGCTAGACAGCCAATTTCGGCTGTCTAGCTGTGGGACCTCGGAGCGGCAAAAAAGCGGCAGCTGGATGACACGGATGTGTTGTACCAACATTTCCGCCTTCCCTGCCCTGACACACCCCCAGGAATGCCCCATTTTTGCCGGTCCGCACTCCTCTTCTGAGCGCGGGGCCATTCCACGCTGCCTACGAGGCAGCGCAGGAGGTGGTGGAGGTCGGTTCTCAGGGAACCAACCTCGGAGTGCGGGCTCTGGGGTTGGTTCCTGGGAACCGACATATCCTATGGCCACCTTGCCACTGACTAGCAGCCATAGGATTGCGCCCTAAATAAACTAAAACTGTGTGACCCAGTTTTAATTGATCATCTGTGTTTCAGTCTCTCAAACACATTTGCATATGGAAAAACAATATTTCTGAAGCACAAAACTTGTTTTCGCTGTTTATTTGCTTATACTGGCTTTCTGTAAAAAAAACACCAAGGCAGTGAACAACAGATCAAAACAATAAGGACAACATTTTAAATGATGCACAGGTGTCATATTGGGCATCATCTTAGAAGAGGCTTTCCTTCTATGTGAAAGGAGAGAGAATGCCTCTTTCAAGATGGTGCTTGTCATCTGCAGTTTTTATAAGCATCTGTATTAAAAATATAATTTAAAAATAAGATTTTAAAGGTGCAATCCTATGGAGAGAGTCGGCAGCCTCTGAACTTGGAGGCTGCCAAGTATCCATTGCAGGGTGGCTGGAATGCGGAGGTGATCTTCACCTCCACTCTCCAGCCACCCTGCATTTCTGCAAGTCAGGCGATTTCGCCCATCTAGCAGTGGCGCTTTGGAGTGGGAGGGAAGGAGGCTGGGGCAGCCATAGGTAACGTCCTATGTCCACCATCAGAATCTCCTCCCTGCCCCTGGCAATGCCCCCTTTTCCCGTCTCTGCGCTCTGGTTCCAAGGATGGAGACACAGCCAGAGCTCCGCTGGCTCTGAGGGGGAGGGGAACATGGCTTCTGGGCTCCAAGGTCAGAGCCCAGAAACTGAACAATCCTATGTCCCCTAAGATGCTGTCTAGGGGCCACAAGTTCACTAAATGATTAAACGTTCCAGTCCAATTATTTATAATAATCATCTTTCAGTTTTTAACCCTTGCAAATGTATGGCTCCCCATGGCAATTTTTATTATAATTTTTGAAAAGCAAAGCACAGGAAATATTTTTAAATGTTGTCAAGGTGCACGTTGAATTCCAAGGGCAACATCATACCTTACATTGTAAGATGTACATGTAAGTTTTTTTTTAAGTATGCAACTAAAAATGTTAAGTTTAAATATGACAAAGATATGATTCCAAATATATGCATTATATAGGCACACTCACAAGAAAGCTATGACTGGTTACAGTTCCCTGTTTAATGTACACTCAATGACAAACTTGGGTTTGCATCTGTGCAATGTGTGAAGTGGCCATTTTGTGCATAGGCTTCCTGTTCATTTCAATGGAAGCAGACTCATAGGGTTGGAAGCAGCCTACAGGACCATCAAGTCCAACCCCCTGGTAGTGCTACCATGTGTGTGAACCAATAAAAAGAAAGCAACATTTCATCAAGTTAAGAATAAAATACAAAAAGTAATCTAAGACTCCCCTCCCAAACACTGTAAAACAGAAGTGCATGTTAAGCGTTTGCAGCTGCAACATTTGTCCTACACACACTACCAATAATTTAAGCCCCACTACCTCGCCCTTTTTCTTTACACACATACTCTTCCAATGTCTGATGGATGAACAGCAAGTCCAATTTTGCCATATGACAACTTCTCATGAAGTTGCCACCACCATGGAGTTTAACAGCACACATGAACCATAAAACTTTAAATTCTTTTATCTCAAAAGTGTCCATTTCTTTTCTCAGTGAGAAAGCCACAACCCAGTGCAATTAAGCATGTTTAAGGTTACAATGCTAAGCAACCTTACTTGGAATCTGTCCAGTACTGAAACCAGCAGGTTTTCTTCCAAGTAAACATAGTAGGATGGGCCTGCCAGTGGGACAGCCATTCATAAACACTTGCACCCACGTACGTTTTTAAACAAATCATTAACACAAAACTACATTAGTTTCCTACAAATCTAACTCCCAGGTTCTAGTCTTTTAAAAATTTCAATCCTCTACCTATATTAGCAAAGTTGTTAGGTCAAATACCAAAGTGGGAGAGCAAACCCATTTGACCGAACTGGCACACATTTGGAAACAACACTGCAAAAACAGCAACAAATCAGATGCACAGCAGCAATTGCTACTGGGTGAGAAATTAGATAGCTCTCTATTAAATGGATACATCAGGAAAATATAGGAACAAACGTCGAGCAACGAATATCATTCTCAAATTATTTGATATTGACTTACACACACACACACACACACTGAACAAAAAGCCTGGATTGGCTATAAACAGTGCGAGATCATTTTGTACCCAATGTTTGATTAGCAGAATTTGCGGGTTCTTCTCAGAAGAGATGCTGGACCTGGGAGTGTGTCATGCTCATAAGCGCCTCCTGCAAGGCTATATGAACAATTCTCCCACGCACCCATGGGGCAAAGGGAAGCCAAAGCCCCCCCAGATGTTACGAGGAAAGGTGAGGGCCGCTTGCTGAGCAAGGGGAGGGGTCGGGGAAGGCGCGCTGACTGGGACTACGCGATGGCGGGGATGGGGGCGCGCGATTATATCCGCCTTTCTGGATAGCTCGGGCGCCGCCTTTCTATGAACCGGATTGAATACGCATCGTAAGTATTTCTTCCTTCCAGTCGCCAGGCCCGCCACCCCCTGCCGCGTCTCACCCCAAAGCCTCGAGCGCGTCCAGAACGTCGCACTCCATTTTCAGATCCTGCGCCAGCTCCTTCATGGCTGGTTCTGCGGCGGCCTCAGTCCCGCCCCCTAGCGCGAACGGCCCAGCGTCCCAGTCAAACGAGCCCGTCTACCCCCGCAGCCCAGGCTTCCGGTTCCTGTGTCCTTACAGCCGTCCACCGCCCCACGCCGCCGTTGTCGCTTGTCCAGAATTACTAGCCGACCTCAGCCCCTTCACGGCACATTCTCCTGCTTCCTGTGGATCTGCGGAGACCCACTGCAAGGATCCACTGCTGGCCGCTGACATGCCTATCGATTCCCTCAAAATTAAGAGGCACTCGAGTGCAGGAGATCTTACATAATCCGCAGCAGCACGCAAACGGCGTAAAATCCAACCTAACTCCTACTTAAAGTAGACCCATAAATACCATTCACTTCAGTGGGTCTGCTCTAAGTAGGAGTTAGGTTGGATTTTACCCACTGTTAGAAAGTCGCTTTGGATCTGTAGGGAGTCACTTCTAGTTTCTCAGAATGAGCTGCCCTGCTGCAAGGGACAAATTTGTTCTCTCCACTCCATTTTTCTAATGCCTAAACCTTCCACTTCCCCAATCCAACAGAATTTAAAGGCCACGGGAATTTTTTAAAGCATGTATGTATTTACAGTATTGAAATTGACTAGACCAAACTGCAACCGGTATCTGGTCTCGTTTTTCTCTTAAGAGAAACGTTAAAAATGTTCTTGAATGATGGCTTTAAAGGCTGCATGAGCATTTGTGGTTATGCGAATAAGCATCTAAGCTCGCTCGCTCTCTCACACACACACACACACACACACACACACGTCTAGAACTTTTGGCTGGGCTTGCTAGCCAAGGCAAAAACGGGACGCCCAGTCGGAATGGAGCCAAGCGCCGCTGTCTACAGCAAAGGAACAAAGCCCTCCCGAGCACGGATCCTCTTTCTTCTCACTTCTCTTTCCAGCAGCAGGAATTTCCCCCTCCTCTCCTCCTGGAAAGAGAAGCAGGAGAGTGCTCCCCAAAATACTACACAAACTTGCAAAACTAACGTGACTGGAGACCATGGCAGGACACAAGATAGATGCATAATGGGGAACGAGGGATCTGTAATTCCGTTCATTCATTTATTCGATTTCTGCACCTCCCAACAGCTGAAGCTCTCTGGACAGTTCACGAAACAAAACTTAAAACCATAGTAAAATACAGTATAAAAACCTTAAACTTAAAGAAGAATAAAAACAGAGTAAAAACCAGGGTAACTGCCAGCAGCAGCTCAAAGATAAAAAAAATGCACTAACATGTTTTAAATGAAGCTTTTCCTTTCATGAAGGTGATTTATTACTGTGGAGCAAGACAAGTGATTTCTTCTTAACTACTGTGTAAGGCCAGCCCTCCCCTTCATGGATCACTGCCTTGTTGTGGCGAAGAGGCTTGCGTAACTCAGTGAAGCCATAAGCTATGCCGTGCAGGGCCACCCAAGACGGACAGGTCATGGCAGAGAGTTCTGACAAAATGTGGTCCACTGGAGAAGGAAATGGCAACCCACTCCAGTATTCTTGCCAAGAAAACCCCATGGAACGTATCACAAGGCTAAAAGAGATGACGCCGGAAGATGAGCCCCTCAGGTCGGAAGGTGTCCAATATGCTACTGGGGAAGAGCAGAGGGTATTTCCAAGTAGCGCCAGAAAGAGTGAAGCGGCTGGGCCAAAGCCAAAAGGACACTCAGCTGTGGATGTGTCTGGCGGTGAAAAGAAAATCCGATGCTGTAAAGAACAATATTGTTTAGGAACCTGGAATGTCAGATCAATGAATCAAGGTAAGCTGGAGGTGGTCAAACATGAGATGGCAAGATTGAACATTGACATCTTGGGAATCAGCGAACTAAAATGGACAGGCATGGGCGACTTTAATTCAGGTGACCATCATATCTACTATTGTGGGCAAGAATCCCTTAGAAAAAATGGAGTAGCACTCATAGTCAACAAAAGGGTGGGAAAAGCAGTACTGGGGTACAATCTTAAAAATGATAGAATGATCTCAGTACGAATCCAAGGCAAACCATTCAACATCACAGTAATTCAAGTCTATGCCCCAACCACTGAGGCCGAAGAAGCTGAGGTTGATCGGTTCTATGAAGACCTACAACACCTTCTAGAACTAACACCAAAAAAAGATGTCCTCTTCATCATAGGGGATTGGAATGCTAAAGTAGGAAGTCAAGAAATCACCGGGATAACAGGCAGGCATGGCCTTGGTGTACAAAATGAAGCAGGACAAAAGCTAATAGAGTTTTGCCAAGAGAACATGCTGATCATAGCAAACACTCTTTTCCAACAGCACAAGAGGCGACTCTACACATGGACGTCACCAGATGGTCAGTATCGAAATCAGATTGATTATGTCCTTTGCAGCCAAAGATGGAGAAGCTCCATACAGTCAGTCAAAACAAGACCTGGAGCTGACTGTGGCTCAGATCATGAGCTGCTTCTTGCAAAATTTCGGCTTAAATTGAAGAACGTCGGGAAAACCACTAAACCGTTCAGGTATGACCTAGATCATATCCCTGGTGAATATACAGTGGAGGTGAGGAATAGATTTCAGGGATTAGACCTGATAGACAGAGTGCCTGAGGAACTATGGACGGAGGTCCGTAACATTGTTCAGGAGGCAGCAACGAAATCCGTCCCAAAGAAAAAGAAATGCAAGAAAGCCAAGTGGCTGTCTGATGAGGCTTTACAAGTAGCTGAGGAAAGAAGGGAAGCGAAAAGCAAGGGAGAAAGGGGAAGATATACCCAACTGAATGCAGAGTTCCAGAGAATAGCAAGGAGAGACAAGAAGGCCTTCTTAAATGAACAATGCAAAGAAATCGAGGAAAACAACAGAATGGGAAAGACTAGAGATCTCTTCAAGAAAATTGGAGATCTCAAGGGAACGTTTTGTGCAAAGACGGGCATGATAAAGGACAAAGAAGGCAGGGACCTAACAGAAGCAGATGAGATTAAGAAGAGGTGGCAAGAATACACACAAGAACTATGCAGGAAAGATCTTAATGTCCCTGATAGCCATGATAGTGCGGTCACTGAACTTGAGCCGGACATCCTCGAGAGTGAAGTCAAGTGGGCCTTAGGAAGCATTAGTAACAACAAAGCTAGCGGAGATGACAGTATTCCAGCTGAGCTATTTAAAATCCTAAAAGATGATGCTGTTAAAGTGCTGCATTCAATATGCCAACAAATCTGGAACACTCAACAGTGGCCACAAGACTGGAAAAGGTCAGTTTACATTCCAATTCCAAAGAAGGGCAACGCCAAAGAGTGTTCAAACTACCGCACAATTGCGCTCATTTCACATGCCAGCAAGGTGATGCTCAAAATCCTACAAGCTAGGCTTCAGCAGTATGCGAACCGAGAACTACCGGAAGTACAAGCTGGGTTTCGAAGAGGCAGAGGAACTAGAGATCAAATCACCAACATTCGCTGGATCATGGAGAAAGCAAGAGAATTCCAGAAAAACGTCTATTTCTGCTTCATTGACTACGCTAAAGCCTTTGATTGTGTGGATCACAACAAACTGTGGCAAATTCTTAAAGTGATGGGAGTACCAGACCACCTTACCTGTCTCCTGAGAAACCTGTACGAGGGTCAAGAAGCAACAGTAAGAACCAGACATGGAACAACCGATTGGTTCAAAATTGGGAAAGGAGTACGACAAGGCTGCATATTGTCACCCTGCTTATTTAACTTATATGCAGAGTACATCATGAGAAATGCCGGGTTGGATGAATCACAGGTCGGAATTAAGATTGCCGGGAGAATTATCAACAACCTCCGATACGCAGACGATACCACCCTAATGGCAGAAAGCGAAGAGGATCTCAAGAGCCTCTTGTTGAGGGTGAAAGAGGAGAGTGCAAAAGCTGGTTTGAAACTCAACATTAAAAAAACGAAGATCATGGCATCTGGCCCTATCACTTCCTGGCATATAGAAGGGGAAGAAATGGAAGCAGTGACAGATTTTACTTTCTTGGGCTCCAAGATCACTGCAGACAGTGACTGTAGCCATGAAATTAAAAGACGCTTGCTCCTTGGGAGGAAAGCTATGGCAAACCTAGACAGCACAGTAAGAAGCAGAGACATCACCTTGCCGACAAAGGTCCGTCTAATCAAAGCTATGGTTTTCCCAGTAGTAATGTATGGCTGTGAGAGCTGGACTATAAGGAAGGCTGAGCACCGAAGAATTGATGCTTTCGAACTGTGGTGCTGGAGAAGACTCTTACGAGTCCCCTGGACTGCAAGGAGGTCCAATCAGTCCATCCTAAAGGAAATCAACCCTGAGTGCTCATTGGAAGGACAGATAATGAAGCTGAAGCTCCAATATTTTAGCCACCTAATGCGAAGAGAAAACTCTCTGGAAAAGACCCGGATGCTGGGAAAGACTGAAGGCAAAAGGAGAAGGGGACGGCAGAGGATGAGATGGCTAGATAGCATCACGGATGCAATGAATATGAACTTGAGCATGCTCCGGGAGAGAGCGCAGGACAGGAAGGCCTGGCGTGCTATGGTCCATGGGGTCACGAAGAGTCGGACACGACTGAACGACTGAACAACAACAACAACAACAAGGCCAGCCCTACCATTAGGCAAAGTGAGGCAACCACCTCAGGCAGCAGATGCTGTGAGACAACAGCAGCATCCTTCTCAACTGCTCCTCCTGAGCTCCTGACTCTTCCCCTCTTTTGAAGGATAGAGCTGTGTAGGCCACACAGCCTGTCCCAGGCCCCCTAAATGAGCCTGCTGTCCTCAGGTGGGATGAAGAACACTATCCCATCACCAGTGTTGAATAAAATTCTACTGCCATTCAGTTGGCTTCCATACATGGAATGGGGAGAGGGCTCCATCTTGTCCCTCACCTCAGACAGTGAAATGTCTTGGTCCAGCTCTGCTTCTGTGGTACTAGCCCTGATCAGCATTAGTAGTGTGATAAATGTACAACTACAATCAGGGCCAGAAATATTGGAACAAGGATAACTGTTTTGGCAGTTGGCCTCTGCACACCACCACATTGAAGTTGAAAGGAAACACACCCAGATGGGAGCGAAGTCAGGACTTTCAGCTGTAATTCAAGGGGTGTGACAGAAGTGGGGCACTAACCATTCAGGAAGTACAGCTAGTGGCATACCCCCCCCCATCGTTGGGGGTCATAAGTAATGGAACAAACCAACATCATTTCAAACTTAAGGATCGCCTTTAATATCTGGATGAAAATCCTTTGCAGTCAAGGACTGTCTGAAGTCTGGAACCCATGGACATGACCAAATGCTGAGTTTCCTCCCTCGAGATGCTTTGCCTTGGGTTGAGATCAGGTGACTGGGTTGAGATGAGGTGACTCACTTGGCCATTGAAGATCCCACTTCTTTGCCTTGAGAAACTCTTGGGTAGCTTTTGCTGTATGTTTGGGTCATTATCCATCTGCAATATGAAGCGGCATCCTATCAGTTTGGCAGCATTCGGCTGAATCTGAGCAGAACGTATAGCCCTATACACTTCAGAATTCATCCGGCTGCTTTGATCAGCAGTCAGGTCATCAATAAACACCAGTGACCCGGTTCCATTGGCAACCATACATGCCCATGCCATAACACTGCCTCCACGTTTGACAGATGATGTGGTATGCTTTGGATCATGAGCTGTTCGTTTCCTTCTCCATACTTTTCTCTTTCTATCATTCTGGTACAAGTTAATCTTGGTTTCATCAATCCAAAGAATCTTATTCCAGAACTGGGCAGGCTTTTTTAGGTGTTTGCTGGTAAAGTCTAATCTGGCCTTTCGGTTCTGGAGTGTTACCAGTGGTTTGCACCTTGTTGTGAAGCCTCTGTATTCATAAAGCTGTCTCTTGACTGTAGATGTTGACAATGACATGCCTACCTCCACAAGGGTGTTCTTGACCTGTCTAGATGTTGTGAAAGGGTTCCTCTTCACCCTGAGCAGAATTCTGCGGTCATCCACTTTAGTTGTCTTCCGTGGTCTTCCAGGCCTTTTGCTGTTGCTGAGCTTGCCAGTTAATTCCTTCTTTTTCAGAATGTTCCAAACTGTTGTGTTGGCCACTCCCAATGTTTTTGCTATCTCTCTGATAGGTTTATTTTGTTTCCTCAGCCTAATGATGGCCTCCTTCACTCGCATGGATGCCTCTTTGGACCTCATGTTGGGAGTTCCGGTGAACAGCTACCAAATGCAAATGTACCACTCAGAACCACCT
The DNA here is from genome assembly GCF_057233095.1 of Heloderma suspectum. NCBI lineage: Eukaryota > Metazoa > Chordata > Lepidosauria > Squamata > Helodermatidae > Heloderma > Heloderma suspectum. The sequence goes on along the minus strand of NC_139458.1, from coordinate 65,400,759 downwards.
CCAGGCCTTTTATCTGCTTGATTGGTCATGGGGTACCCAGGAAACAGGCCACACCTGGCCATGCAGCTGCTTGTCAGGCATTTGTTCCATTACTTATGAGCCACCAATGATGGGGGGGGGGTATATGCCACTGGCTGTACTTCCTGAATGGTTAGTGCCCCACTTTTGTCAAACCCCTTGAATTACAGCTGAAAGTCCTGAGTTTGCTCCCATCTGGGTGTGTTTCCTTTCAACTTCAATATGGTGGTGTACAGAGGCCAACTGCCAAGACTGTTATCCTTGTTCCAATATTTCTGGCCCTGACTGTATGAGGGAGAAAAAGGCTGGCTTGGAGAAACTGGGGAAATCGCTTATAATGCTCCATGTTCCTATTTTCTCATTCCTATCCTAATTGCACCAGCTTTCCCCATTCCCATACAAATAAATGATATTGGGAAATTGATTTGATCAGAGAGCAAGAAGGTCAGTTTCAGTCCTAAGAGAAACAAGACAAGAAAATAAAATAAAAATAAAATAAATTGCCCTCGGATGCAGTGGAGAATGGGAGTGCAATCTAAGGCTGTAATCCTTTACACAGTTGCCTCGGAATAAGTCAGTGATACTTACTTAGGGTGCAATCCTATGCATGTTTAGTCAGAAAAAATGTACTACAACTCCCAGCATTCCCCAGCCAACATAGCTGGGGTGGGGGATACGGGGAGTTGTAGGACGTTTCTTTCTGACTAAGGGCTCCTTCACACTGGGCTTTTATCCTGCGACTGAGGTTGCTGCTTCACGGAAGTTTGTGGGCTCTTTACATGATGCAGTAACCCTGCCGTGACCCTCTTGCACTGAACGGCCTTTGTTCCGTTTTTTAATAGATCGGAGATAATGAGCTATCAAATTACCCCGTTGTGTTCCACTTCAGCTTCCTCCATCAAAAGAGTTAAAGAGGCACGAAGAGGAGTGAGATCAATGAAAGATAATGGAAGGCTCAGCTACAGGGAGGAAGAGGGGGGAAGGGGAGGGGGAAAGGGAGGGTGTGTAAAGGGAGTCAGTTGTGATCCTGCATTTAAAACAGAAGCAGAAAGCCCCATTTTAAATGCAGGATTTTAGGCTGGTGTAGAAATATCCTAAATGTGCGTAGGATTGCTCCGTTGCTTATCTAAATGGCTACTCACCACCAACAATAGACCATGTAACACAGATACAGACACAGGAACCAGACCCTGTGGCAGACCCAGAGGGCCAGCTCTGTCCCCATGTCTAATCCACAACATTAGGGTTCATACACATGCTCCTCTGTGATGTCACAGTCATTAACTAATAGGTGTCTGTGGCAGCCATGGATGTATCTACTGCTTTTAGCTAGTTTGGACTTTTTATAGTTCAATGAGCTTTTTATAGGCCATGAACAGAGGGGTGCCTAAGTCTGCATAGGATTAAGCTGCTAGGGGCTACAAAAAATCCATAACTGGTTTGACCAGGAACCATGGCACAACAGGGGATAGAAAAACTGATAATGTGTACTGTAGGTAGTCACTGCACTATTTTATATTCCACCCACATCATCAGATTGCAAGGCAATTTATAAGCATAAAAACAATACAATATTGAAAGCGGCAAATAAAATTCTAACATCTAATAACTCCTAGAAACAATTAGCATCAGTTAAAATGCCTCAATAATTAAAGTAAAAGGAAGTACTTCTTCACACAGCACGTAGTTAAACTATGGGATTCGCTACCATGGGATGTAGTGATGGCCACCAATTTGGATGGCTTTAAAAGGGGGTTAGACAGATTCCTGGAGGAAAAGGCTATCAATTGCTACTAGTCTTGATGGCTATGTGCTACCTCCAGTATCAGAGGCAGTATGCCTATGTACATCAGTTGCTGGGGAACATGGGCAGGAGGGTGCTATTGTACTTGTGTCCTGCTTGTGGTTTCCTGGTCGACAGCTGGTTGGCCACTGTGTGAATAGAATCCTGGACAAGATGGACCCTTGGTCTGACCCAGTATGGCTCTTCTTATGTTCTTATGAATATTCAGAATGTCTGCCAACACGTGGCACAACCCACCATGGCTTAAATAAGCTACATTAGGCTGCAGTGATCATGCGAACCAGGTCATTGTATGTCTCTGAAAGCTATCTTCTTTTTTGCATTTTTGAATGGATGGAGCCTTTCAACTGCCCAGCTATGATTTAGGCACAAGGTATTGGAATTCCAAAGATCCCAACATTTTCTCTCTTTGAAGGTGATAAATCCTAGATTAAGTTTCCTGTAGGTAAGCGTCTTTTTAATTAGCATGAAAGGACATGCTCATTCCTTCCTATCCCTAAGACTAGGAAATATGAAAACTTTCAGGTTACAAAGGAAGTTTGAAATATATTAGTTCTTCCAGCAACATTTAGGGGTCAATCCTATGGCCGCTAGTCAGCGGCTAGATGGCCATAGGATAGGTTGGTTCCCAGAGAACCAACCCCCACCCCCTCTTGCGCCTGCTCGTAGGCAGTGCGGATCAACTCCACACTCCGCGCTCGTAACAGCAGTGTGGAGTGGCAAAAACGGGGTGATCCTGGAGGTGGGCGCGGAAGTTGGAAATGCTGGTACAAACATCCTATGTGTCATCCGGCCACTGCTTCCCGCGCCCTGAGGTCCTGCGGCTAGACAGCCAAATCAGCTGTCTAGCCGCAAAAGCCGGGCTGGGGGAGCAAGGAGGAGATCTGCTCCTCACCACTCCTCCCGCTCTGCACTGGATAGGAGGTCACTTCCAGAGTTGGAGGTGACCATTGATCTCAGCAGGATTGCTCTCTTAACTGGTTGTTAGATTGTGTTGAAGATTAAGCTGTCACTGCAAACTGTCTTGTCAAAAGGCTGATGAATAGATATCTCAGTGGCATAATTTATATTTGAGTTCTGATTAAGAGTTACACCTCTTAGAATGTAAGTCTGGACACAGGAGTAGAAAATAATTATTCCAGTGGTAGGAATGGGCGAACCCCCCGAAGTCCAGTCCGGGGGGGCGGGGGTCCGCTGCAGGGAAATCCAGGCCACCTGGGATCACTGGATTTCTTCAGAGCCTGTGTACACCTGCCAGATTTTGTGGGGAACCTCTCCCATTTTAAAAGGCAAGGTCAGTTGCCATTCATGGACCATGGGAAAATTATGGCATACATTGCATATTTTACACCATTTGCAGCAATAAGCACTTGTTGTTGTTGTTCAGTTGTTCAGTCGTGTCCGACTCTTCATGACCCCATGGACCATAACACGCCAGGCCTTCCTGTCTTGCGCTCTCTCCCGGAGCGTGCTCAAGTTCATATTCGTCGCATCGGTGATGCTATCTAGCCATCTCATCCTCTGCCGTCCCCTTCTCCTTTTGCCTTCAGTCTTTCCCAGCATCCGGGTCTTTTCCAGAGAGTTTTCTCTTCGCATTAGGTGGCCAAAATATTGGAGCTTCAGCTTCAGTATCTGTCCTTCCAATGAGCACTCAGGGTTGATTTCCTTTAGGATTGACTGGTTTGGCCTCCTTGCAGTCCAGGGGACTCGTAAGAGTCTTCTCCAGCACCACAGTTCAAAAGCATCAATTCTTCGGCGCTCAGCCTTCCTTATAGTCCAGCTCTCACAGCCATACATTACTACTGGGAAAACCATAGCTTTGATTAGATGGACCTTTGTCGGCAAGGTGATGTCTCTGCTTCTTACTATGCTGTCTAGGTTGGCCATAGCTTTCCTCCCAAGGAGCAAGCGTCTTTTAATTTCATGGCTACAGTCACCGTCTGCGGTGATCTTGGAGCCCAAGAAAGTAAAATCTGTCACAGCTTCCATTTCTTTCCCTTCCATATGCCAGGAAGTGATGGGGCCAGATGCCATGATCTTCGTTTTTTTAATGTTGAGTTTCAAACCAGCTTTTGCACTCTCCTCTTTCACCCTCAACAAGAGGCTCTCGAGATCCTCTTCGCTTTCTGCCATTAGGGTGGTATCGTCTGCATATCGGAGGTTGTTGATAATTCTCCCGGCAATCTTAATTCCAACCTGTGATTCATCCAACCCGGCATTTCTCATGATGTACTCTGCATATAAGTTAAATAACCAGGGTGACAATATGCAGCCTTGTCATACTCCTTTCCCAATTTTGAACCAATCGGTTGTTCCATGTCTGGTTCTTACTGTTGCTTCTTGACCCTCATACAGGTTTCTCAGGAGGCAGGTAAGGTGGTCTGGTACTCCCATCACTTTAAGAATTTGCCACAGTTTGTTGTGATCCACACAATCAAAGGCTTTAGCGTAGTCAATGAAGCAGAAATAGACGTTTTTCTGGAATTCTCTTGCTTTCTCCATAATCCAGCGAATGTTGGCAATTTGATCTCTAGTTCCTCTGCCTCTTCGAAACCCAGCTTGTACTTCTGGTAGTTCTTGGTTCGCATACTGCTGAAGCCTAGCTTGTAGGATTTTGAGCATCACCTTGCTGGCATGTGAAACGAGCACAATTGTGTGGTAGTTTGAACACTCTTTGGCGTTGCCCTTCTTTGGAATTGGAATGTAAACTGACCTTTTCCAGTCTTGCAGCCACTGTTGAGTGTTCCAAATTTGTTGGCATATCGAGTGCAGCACTTTAACAGCATCATCTTTTAGGATTTTAAATAGCTCAGGTGGAAGACTGTCATCTCCGCTAGCTTTGTTGTTCATTTAAGAAGGCCTTCTTGTCTCTCCTTGCTATTCTCTGGAACTCTGCATTCAGTTGGATATATCTTCCCCTTTCTCCCTTGCTTTTCGCTTCCCTTCTTTCCTCAGCTATTTGTAAAGCCTCATCAGACAGCCACTTGGCTTTCTTGCATTTCTTTTTCTTTGGGATGGATTGAGTTGCTGCCTCCTGAACAATGTTACGGACCTCCGTCCATAGTTCCTCAGGCACTCTGTCTATCAGGTCTAATCCCTGCAATCTATTCCTCACCTCCACTGTATATTCATCAGGGATATGATTGAGGTCATACCTGAATGGTTTAGTGGTTTTCCCTACGTTCTTCAATTTCAGCCGAAATTTTGCAACAAGCAGCTCATGATCTGAGCCACAGTCAGCTCCAGGTCTTGTTTTGACTGACTGTATAAAGCTTCTCCATCTTTGGCTGCAAAGGACATAATCAATCTGATTTTGATATTGACCATCTGGTGATGTCCATGTGTAGAGTCGCCTCTTGTGATGTTGGAAAAGAGTGTTTGCTATGATCAGCGTGTTCTCTTGGCAAAACTCTATTAGCCTTTGTCCTGCTTCATTTTGTATACCAAGGCCATGCTTGCCTGTTATCCCGGTGATTTCTTGACTTCCTACTTTAGCATTCCAATCCCCTATGATGAAGAGGACATCTTTTTTTGGTGTTAGTTCTAGAAGGTGTTGTAGGTCTTCATAGAACCGATCAACCTCAGCTTCTTCGGCCTCAGTGGTTGGGGCATAGACTTGAATTACTGTGATGTTGAATGGTTTGCCTTGGATTCGTACTGAGATCATTCTATCGTTTTTAAGATTGTACCCCAGTACTGCTTTTCCCACCCTTTTGTTGACTATGAGTGCTACTCCACTTCTTCTAAGGGATTCTTGCCCACAGTAGTAGATATGATGGTCACCTGAATTAAATTCACCCATGCCTGTCCATTTTAGTTCGCTGATTCCCAAGATGTCAATGTTCAATCTTGCCATCTCATGTTTGACCACCTCCAGCTTACCTTGATTCATTGATCTGACATTCCAGGTTCCTAGACAATATTGTTCTTTACAGCATCGGATTTTCTTTTCACCACCAGACACATCCACAGCTGAGTGTCCTTTTGGCTTTGGCCCAGCCGCTTCACTCTTTCTGGCGCTTCTTGGAAATACCCTCTGCTCTTCCTCAGTAGTATACTGGACACCTTCCGACCTGAAGGGCTCATCTTCCGGCGTCATCTCTTTTAGCTTTGTGATATGTTTCATGGGGTTTTCTTGGCAAGAATACTGGAGTGGGTTGCCATTTCCTTCTCCAGTGGACCATATTTTGTCAGAACTCTCGGCCATGACCTGTCCGTCTTGGGTGGCCCTGCACGGCATAGCTTATGGCTTCACTGAGTTACGCAAGCCCCTTCGCCACAACAAGGCAGTGATCCATGAAGGGGAAGATGTAATAAGCACTTACATCTACATAATGTACATCTCTACAGTATTCTACAAGTTAGTAATGAACCTGTGATGATTAATATCTTTATTATGTTTATTTTATTGGAAAACATGAAAAAATGACTGGTTGTGTAACCTGAACATCCATTCAGATCAAATATAGATTCAACTGAACACAGGGAAATCACTGAACTCTTTCCACGGCATGTTTCTGTTTAAGTAATTCTCTGCATTAAGATTAAGCAACATTTAGTAGAAAATTATCAGCCACTGGAGGGCATCAGAGCCTTAGCAGCTAAAGCAAAGAAAAAGAGCTTTTCAAACTATTTATTTAGTTATTTGATTTGTACCCCTTCTTTCTACCAGGAAAAATGGCACTCAAGGCAGCTTACCATCATAAATAAAAGCTGATTAAAAACAATAAAACAAATGCATGAAAACACAATTAAGAACGCAACAATAACTGAATAAAATTGCATCCAGCCCAATACACCTGCGTATACACCAAAGGCCTGCTTGAATAAAAAGGTCTTCGCCTGCTGGAGGAAGGGCAGCAGAGGGAGAAAGCCTAGCCTCTCTCAGCACGGAGTTCCATAGCCTGGGAGCGGCCACCAAAAAGCCCTCTCTCACATTGCCACCAAACATGCCTCTAAAGGCGGTGGTCTTGAAAGAAGGGCCTTAAGACCTGGGCAGGCTTTTCTGGGAGAAGGTGGTCTTTCAGGTAGCTTGGTCCCAAGATGTATAGGCTTTAAAGGTCATAACCAGCACTTTGAATTATGCCTCGAAATAGTCCACTTGCTAGTGAAGTTGTCATAACAAGGGAGTCACGTGCTCCTCGTAAGCATGCCCTGGTCAACAGTCTGGCTGTGGAATTCTGAACCGGCTGAAGTTTCTGAACAGTTTTTGAAGGCAGTTCCGCACAGAGTGCATTACAGTAACTAAGATATGTGAGACCTCTAGCAACGAGTGCAGTTGGCGCACTAACCTCAGCTGTGCAAATGCACTCAAGGCCACCACCAAACCCTGGGCAACCAGGTTCATGGTCGAGTCCAGAAGTACACCTGAACTGTGGGCCTGAGCCTTCAGAGGGATTGTAACCCCGTCCAGCAGGGCTGAATCCCTATTCCCCGATCTGCCTTTCAACTGGCCATAAGCACTTCTGTCTTGCCTGGATTAGGCTTCAGTTTGTTTGCTCTCATCCAGTCCATTACTGACATCAGGTACTGATTTAGAACCAAAAGAGTTTTCTTGGATTTAGATGGAAAGGAGAGATAGAGGATTTCTATACAAGGCTAAAATACCACACCCTTACTGGGGCTTCTGCTTCCGGATTCTTTGTGGGATAAAGATCGGCTCTATTACATGCAGTTCCTCTTTTGTTTTTCAGCGGTTTCCTTTGTCTGCAAGTTCCATATGTTTCATTAAACAGCTACTAGATGGTGCTGTGATATAGCGGGATTCCAGAAATACACCAGCCCTTGGATAGCGATTTAAATTTATTACCACATCTTTGTCAATCTTAAAAACCGGGAGAAAGGTTAACGAGGACAGGAGAGGCTCTGGAGGTTGAAGACAAAGTGTGAAGAACCTGCAGTCCTCCATGAGTGACAGACCACAAGCGCACCATAAAAGCCTCGTGTAAAAATCCCCACAGAATTGGGTGTCATCAGCATCATTGTGCCACTGGATCCCCAAACTCCAGACAATCTCTCTCAGCAGTTTCATGTATATGTGAAATAGCACAGGGTATAAGATGGAACCCTGAGGGACACCACAGGCCAGCAGCCACAGTGTTAAATCCATCAGCATCATCTTCTGAAATTGCCCCTCCAAGAAGGACCTGAGCCACCGTATAACAGTGCCTCCCAATCCCATCTATAGCATTCAAGTCAGCATGGATATGATCAATTTTATCTGCAAAGTATTGCACAAATTGGTCACAATGGGCTATTGAATGATCCACCTTTTCTTCTTTCAGGACAGAGTGTAATAGGTCTGTGACCACCTGAAAAAGCATTGCTGGCTAACTCTGTGCAGATGCTAGGGTGGTGGAGAAGTACAATTTATTTGCTACCCTCTCTGCCATAGAGCAGGCTTTAAAATGAGCTCTAGCCCATGTTCGATGGGATTCGTTCCACGTTTTCTGCTAATGTCACTCTAGTTGATGTCCCACTTGTTTCATCACCTGCAGTGCCCTGAAAAACTAATGGGCTTGTTTAGCTTCACTCTGTGGGAGAGGACACTTAGGAGCGGTTGTGTCAACTGCCCAGGCAATTTCTCCATTCCAGAGGTCAACCAGGGCTTCAACAGAATTGCCTGCTGAGGTGACAGGAAAATTCCCAAGAGCCATCAGAATCAACTGGATTCATCAGTCTCCTGGGGTGGGCCATCTTAATCAGCCCGCACATGCCTGCAGAGGCTCCGAGTCCCAGCAAGTCTAAACCTCACCAGGAAGTGACCTGTCTATGACAACAGAACTACAGAAAGTTCCTCCACCCCTAGATCACCATCATCCCACCCTACGTAGAAAAGCAGCTCCAAAGTGTGCCTTGCCGAATGAGTGGGGGCAGATACTAATTGGGACACATCCATGGTTGCCACGGAGGCCATGAAGTACTGAGCCACTCCTGACAAGATGGCCTCAGCGTGTATGTTGAAGGCCGTCAGCACAACAAGCCAAGGAGACTCCAACACCAACTTCAAGACCTGGGTAGCTCAGGAGGAGAGACTGTTGAGCACTATTCTGACCCAAACACTGACGTTCAGATAACAGACTTGAAACTGGAAGACTATAGGATGGGGCACCTGGACAGGGAGATAGGCCACTGTAACTCCGCCTCCCCCGCCCCCACCCAGGTCTTGGCTACTGCAACATCGAGAATCCAGGTGGACAAGGTTAGATTTACTTAGATGTTAGATGAGATAGATTTACTTCCCCAGTCTCATCCAACTAGGTCTCAGTGATACAGTCCAGGTTGGCTCACTCATCCAGGATTAAGTCCCTGATGGCATTTTTCTCCTCCTTCACTGACCTAGCATTTGGCAGCAGTACCTTCAATCCAGGTGGTTGAAATGCAGTCCTATGTATGTCTACTCAAAAGTAAGTCTTGTTGAGTTTGATGGGACTTGCTCCGAGGCAAGTGGGTATACAGTGGTGAGAAAAAGTTTGTGAACCCTAATGATAATTACAGAAATTCCATAGTTTTACCACGAGAGCGTGGTATCAAAACCAGTCCTTTTCTATATATTCAATAGGGTTTATATTAACCAATTCCGTGTATTGTGAAAAAAAAAGATGTATAAATTAGGCAAATAATGAGTACTTAAGAGTTAAGGTACATACAAAAGTAAGTGCACCCCTGGTTGCATCAGTTCAATTAAAGGGAATAATTAGGATCAGGTGTTTAAGTATTGAGGTAGATCTGCAGGGGTGAATTTGGGAGGCCCCACCCTATAAAAGGATCAGAAACTTTGTGAGTTTGGTCTTCACCATGATTGTGTGGAAACACATCATGCCATGATCAAAAGACATCTCTGAGGACCTCAGAAAAGCAGTTATTACTGCCCATCAGTCTAGAAAGGGTTACAAAACCATTTGTAAGGATCTGGGGCTCCACCAATCCACTGTCAGACAGACAATCCACAAATGGAGAAGGTTTAAGACCACAGCCACTCAACGCAGAAGCAGTTGTCCTACCAAAATTTCCCCAAGAACAAACCAGCGCATCATCCAGGAAGTCAAAAAGAACCCCAAAGTAACATCCAAGGATCTGCAAGCCACTCTTGCCTTGGCTAATGTCGATGTTCATGACTCAACGATCAGAAAAAGACTGAACAAGAATGGTGTTCATGGGAGGATAGCCAGGAGGAAACCGCTGCTTTCTAAAAATAACATTGCTGCCCATCTGAAGTTCACTAAGTTCACATAGATGATCCCCAGCACTTCTGGAACAATGTTCTCTGGACAGACGTGTCAAAGGTAGAACTTTTTGGCCTCAATGAGAAACGTTACGTTCGGTAAAAAACAAACATGGAGTTCAAACAGAAGAACGTCATCCCAACCGTCAAGCATGTTGGTGGGAATGCCATGGTTTGGGCCTGCTTTGCTGCCTCAGGACCTAGACGGCTTGCCACCATTGACACAAACATGAATTCTGCGGTGTATTGGAAGATTCTAGAGGAGAATGTCAGGCCATCCATCTGTGAGCTAAAGCTGAACCGAAAGTCAGTCATGCAACAGGACAATGACCCTAAACATACAAGTAGATCTACAAAAGAATGACTGTGGAAGAAGGAATCCCATGTTTTACAATGGCCCAGTCAAAGTCCAGACCTAAACCCCATCAAAATGTTGTGGCAGGACCTGAAGCAAGCTGTTCACAAAAGGAAGCCCTCAAATGTCACTGAGTTGAAACAGTTCTGTAAGGAGGAGTGGGCCAAAATTCCTCAAAACCAATGTAAGAGACTGACGAACAGTTACAGGAAACGCTTACTTGAAATCATTGCTGCTCAAAGTGGTGCCACCAGGTACTAAATCTAAAGATTCACAGACTTTTTCACACATGGATATTGAATGCAGGGGAACTCCTGAGGTTTCAGTGAGAGGAAGCCTTGAGAAAGGCTGCAGTCGGGTATTTAAAGTGAAAGTGAGAGGATTCTTTGTGGGATTAAGATGGGCTCCCTCACACACACTTTCTGGTGGATTTTTTTTTTTTTTTTGAGGATTGGCTTTATCTGCAAGTTCTATATGATTCATTATACAGCCACTAGATAGTGCTGTTGTTATAGCGCCACTTCCTCTTTACATGGACAAATTCAAACTGATTCAAGCCGCTTCTTTTTATTAGCTCATTACTTCCGGTTCAAATTAACCCACAGAAATGGTCAGACACCATGGGAGAGGTGCTGGAGGTTGACAACATCATGTAAAGGTCATGCAAACTTCTGTGAGTAACCAGTCTCAATCGCAGGATAAACGGCCCATGTGGAGAAGCCTGGAGAAGCCCTAAAAGTTCCTGATTGCTGTACCTGATCTAATCATGGGGAACTTAATCTTGCACTGCTTGATTAGGCGGTATTGCTAAATCTGGACCTGGGTACATGACCAAGTGTAGATGCCCTCCTGGCAAAAGTGCTTGCCATTCAGCTGATCCCGTAAGTTCTCCATGCCTTGACTTATTTATTTAAAATTATTTTTAGGCCACCTTTAAGGGGGGCCATGCTAGGCTGAATTTCTTAAAGTGACCACACCATATCTGCCAAATACTGGGGTGGGATGTCTGTACATGCTCTGTTCTAAGCAACTTGCCAGAAACAGGCATTTGGTGGCAGATGTGCAGGGGTTCCTTGGCAGATAAGTAGATGTAGAAAAGGTTCCCTGAAGGCAGGAAATCTGAAAACCACCGATATAAATTAAAGGGTATTTTGCTAGGAAAATACTTGTGTCTTGACAGCAAGGCAGTAATATGAGGTAGATGAGACATCCTTTCCAATGGTGCTTGACTCACAAGCCATGCTTCATAATTTGCTGCAAAGTATGTTCACAGCATATCGGAATATTTTTTTAAAAAGTTTCCATCTGTTATGCCAGCAAGTTGGCTCAGTATGATCAGATTTGCTGTTTTAATAAATTGCCAAGAACTTCCCAGGCCACAATTTGAAATCGCAACAGAGGATTTACACTCATTTTTGTGGCCAAACCTGATATGTTTATACCGATGTTCCTTAAGGATAAGCCCATAAAATTCAGCCTCATGTAAATCGCAGAATGTCGCAAGCGGAGAGATAAGGAAGAGGGACCTTTCCAGAGCTGCTTTGGGGACAGGGGGAAATATCAGTCTTAGCGTGCAATCCTATGCATGTTTAGACAGAAAAAGTCCTACAACTCCCAGCATGCCGCAGCCAGCCATGCTGGGAGTTGTAGGACTTCAGGGAGCAGAAAGCCCCAGTAAGGCAACAGGATTTTCCATTAATGTGAAGAAGTCCTTAACATTCTGTCGTTTGAATATCGTTACCCCAAGGCAGTGTTTTTTTTAAAATAATTAGAAATAGCATTATAGTGTTATGCTAATTTTTAAAAAAAAAAAGATTAAGGGCACAATCCTATGCATGTTAAGACAGAAAAAAGTCCTAACGCTCCCAGCATGCTTCAGCCAGCTGGCTGGGAATGCTGGGAGTTATAGGACTATTTTTGGTCTAATATGCATAGTATTGTGCCCTAAATTTTTTTCCCAGTATTACCACCACCTTGCCAAAATGGCAGTGACCAGAAAGGTTTTTGAAATCTCTCTTTAAATTAGCATTTTGGCATTATAGTGCTACAACACTCTTTCACTTAAGTGATATTTTACTAATATTTTATAGCAGGAAAAGCATTTTAGAACTAATTAAGAGATTGATTAAAATAAATGGCATGATAATGATTATAGTAAATATGTGGTGAGCTGTGATAGGTTCACTTTCCTGGTACATCACTGCCCACATCAAACCCCTGCTCTCCCTTCTCTCTCACTCTGGGCCAATCTACATTGTGTCTGCTAATGCATAGAATTCGGTAGACTGGCGAGGTAAATGCCATCGCATTAAAACGTGATTATCCACACTCACCCTGTTTCCCCGTTGCAGTACTTCATCGAATGCACAAGCGTGGTTCACACTTGAGCGCTGTACTGTTTTCCTGCTCTTATAGACAGTGGCTCTCATTGGAGGGCCTGTTTCTGCAGATTCCTGTTTCTGCAGATTCCCCGCCCACCGTCCCTCTCTTCCTCTATCGCTGTGTGTGTGTAGGGATGGCGTGAGCATCCTGTTGGGGCTCGAAGCCCTGCAAGAATTTACCACTCTGCACCCACCCTCGCACACCAGTTCCCTCAGCAAGAAGAGAGGAAGAAGGCAGCACCTCTCATCCTCCTCCCATCATTGCTACAGTGGCAGTGGCGTGGGAGAGGCTGGTCATTTTCCGCATGTTTTCCTGGCCTTAGGGAAAACGACCAGCTTGTCCCTTGCCGCTGTAGCAGGTGGGGGTGGAGGGAAGAAGGAGGCACCTATCCTCTTCTCCCCCCCACCTGCTGGAGGCCAGGGCAAGAGGCTGGGGGGTGCCTGCCAATGCTCTTTTCCCCACGCCAGCCCTTGACAGCCGGCACGAGGAAGAGGGGCAGGGGTGGCGGCACCCAGCGCTCGCGTTGGTGGGGGGCTGCTAGCATCTTTGAAGCTTCGCATCTTCGAAGACCGCCCTGTGTTTGTCCCCCACTCCTGAGATGATGTTAAAATTGTCCACGGACAGTTTTATCGATGTTAGTCCATGGACACTGAGGACTGTCTGCCTGGATATGTGTGTGTTTTTCTTTCCATGCAGCAAGCATGGATGGGACTGTGAAAACATTTACGCTTGCCTGGGCAAGTTTGCGGAGCAATCGGGCTGGAGAAGCTACGATCCTTCAAAGATTCGCTTCTTTGAAGATTTGAAGATAACGCCTTAATTTTTTTTTTAAAAGCCGAAGCGGGGGATAGAAGGGGGTAAAACTTAGTCTCATTTGAAGGGATAGAACCCCCTGCTTAATGCAGGAAGCCTGATGCCCAGGCAGTCTCCCATCCAAATACTGACTGGGGCTGACCCTGCTGAGCTTGAGATCAGACAAGCAAACGCACATCCAGCCCTTTGCTTGTTGCTGAGGAAACATTGAGTGCTGAGGAAGCTATGCAATCAGTAGCTGGAAGATGACATGGGGCTGTCGAGAGCTGTGACTGGGCAGGAGGGAAAAACAAACACCGCCGTATATGGACAGGCGTGGGAGGGGACTACAACCAGATACAGTAATGAACATGGAAAATCAGAGCACATTAAGGGGAAATACTGGGATATCAAAGTATTGAAAGTGGTAGCACGGAAGTGGGAAATTCCAGTTCCAATTCGAGGTGGGTACTGTGTAGTATGAAAGACAGGCAGTGAAACCTCATTGGAAGCGGAAAAAAAGTAAGTGTAGATCAGCCTTCTCTCTCTCTCTCTCTCTCTCTCTCTCTCTCTCTCTCTGAAGAATGAATAGTGCTAAGGGCATCTACACCTTACGGACTGCAGTACTCTTCCACTTTCCTAAAGAAAACAGGACTTCCTGCAGCTTGAGAAAAGATAGAAGAATCACAGAGAAAATGCAGGATGGCAATGATTGGATGATGGTGTCATATGTTTGCCCTGTTTACAAAAAACCCTGTGAACAAAGTATGGGAATTTCACACCTAGTATGGAAGCACCCCAAATTATATCAGCAAAATTTATCCCACAATAAGTAGCTTTTACACCCCTTCCAGAAGACACAAGGAGAAGAACAGTCCCAGATGTCCCTAGGCAGCTAATTCCATTGCCTTGGGATTATTACACTTAAAGGTAATTGTTGTGGCTAAAGTTCAGTCTAACTTTATGGAGTGGAGAAACTGAGAGCTTCTCCACATGGCGCTTTTATCCAATTTGATCCTGAAATTGGTTTCTCACAGAAATTTCTGGGTCCTTTAGATGACATTGTCACCCTCCACGGCCTCTCGTGGAGGGTACTTTCCACCCATTTCCGTGGCTTTCCAGCCATTTCTGTGGCTTTATTTGAAATGGAAATAATGAGCTAATTAAAAAACCACACAATTTGAATTTGTCTGTGTAAAGAGGGAGATGTGCTATAACAGCAATGCCACTAATGGCTATACAATGAAACATATAGAACTTGCAGATAAAGGCAATCCCTGGAAACAAAAAGAGGAAGTTTGTGTGAAAGAGCCGATCTTAATTCTGCAAAGAATCCAGAAGCAGAAGCCCCAGTAAAGTTGTGGGATAAAAATCCTGGTGTGGAGAAGTCCTTAGAGTAGGACCCAACCAGCAGAGAGCAGACAGCTTGGGGACTTATTTTGGTAGAGGCAATCTTTAATATATGTAGGTACCAAGCTGTGAAAGGCTTTTACGTTAAGCATCAGTATGCTGAATTGGACTGGGAAACTAACAGTTGGTGTTGCACCAGCTAATTACGATATCACCTCTCCATGTGTGTCAGGAGGAGATCCATGGCATTCTGTACCAGTTGCAGCTTCCAAATAATCTTCAAGGGCAGCCACATGTAAAGTGCATTGCAGTAATAAAGCCCACTGATTCAAAAAGCATTTCAGACAACAGACAAGCATTTCCAGATCTCTTTCTCCTTTCCTAACATGGAACAAAGCCTGTGCAACAGCTGTAGCTGTTGAGGGCATCCCTGGCCAGCATTGCTACTTGCTTGTCCAGGAGCAAAGTGGGGTTCCAGTGTACCACAAGGTACCAGACCTGCTCAGCTGTGCAAAACTGCTACTCCAACTATCACTGTTTCCAAAGGAGTCTTCAGAAGACTGGGATTTCTTACAGTATTATGTCCATCTTCAGCCTATTTAACCATGGCCTCAACATAGAATTCAGAAATGAGATGGCTACTCCAACACAGAGGTGGGTGTCATCAGTATATTGATGACATCCAAACCAAAAGTTCTATATGGTCTCTCCTAGCAACTTCATAGAGATGTTAAATAGCATTGCTAATAACAACAAACCCTGCAGCATGCCAGAAGACAGTTCCCAAGGTTCATGTCTTTAGCCTTGAGAAGAGAAGACTGAGGGGAGATATGATAGCACTCTTCAAGTACTTGAAAGGTTCTCACAGAGAGGAAGGCCAGGATCTCTTCTCGATCATCCCAGAGTGCAGGGGACAGAATAATGGGCTCAAGTTACAGGAAGCCAGATTCCGGCTGAACATCAGGAAAAACATCCTGACTGTTAGAGCAATACGACAATGGAACCAATTCCCTAGGGAGGTGGTGGGCTCTCTCACACTGGAGGCATTCAAGATGAGGCTGGACAGCCAGCTGTCAGGGATGCTCTGAGTTGGATTCCTGCATTGAGCAGGGGGTTGGACTCGATGGCCTTGTAGGCCCCTTCCAACCCTACTCTTCTATGATTCCATAATTATATGTCTGACCATGATCAGATAAAAAGAGTTAAACCTTTGGAGTTAAAGAGTTAAACCTTTGTCCAGACAGCCTGATCGGTTATTTCATAAGTTTTTAAGGGAATGGTATGATCCACAGTATCAAAAGCCTTTATGAGGCATGATAAGAGCATCAGGGAAGTGTTCCCCCTGATGACGATCATCCACCAAGGACTAGCAAGGCCATCTTAATCTGCAAACCAGGCTAGAATTCAGATTAAAAAGGATTGAGAAAGGATGTCTCATCAAGAAAATGCATCGAGAGTATGAAGTTATGGGCAACATGAACTGAACTCACCCTGCATTTATTTCACAGCATGCTGAGCCATCTGGTTTCACTTTTAACCACAAATTGCACATTTCTTAGCTTTTCTAATACAATTTTCATTATATGGTTCAGACACCACAAACACAAGATTCCCCCCTCCCTGCCCTTGGATTCCTGAGCTGGGCCGGCATAACTTGTGGCCCAGTTGAACGCAACCAACTGGTCATATATTGTGACCCGCTGCCTGGTTCTAGACAATCACCCCTGCCCTATTTTTGCAATTCCATCCAGGCACATGATGGAGGGTTGAGTGTGTCTCAAGCTGTACAAGAGCTACTTCTGAAGATTGACGATATCCATCCAAATAAGGAGCTCTAGAATGCCCACAAAGTGCCACCTACATATAGTAATTATAGGAGAAGGACCGCTGTTGATACCTTCTTAAAATCGAGAGGCAAATATGTGATAGTATTATCAGGCGCTCACAAATCCAGAAAAATGGCCTTTCATTACTGAAGCTAATTATATACAGCCTCTGCTTCGCAAGCAACACATCTCTTAACAGACATTTCTCTTCTGCTGTCACACGCAAACACTTTTACATGCACAAACTCACATGTACATAATAGAGGTGTGACTCACATATACATCATGAGGTGTGTGGGGGTGTGGAAGAGGGTTTAATTTTGAGGCTCTCTCTGCTGGATGATTAATTGACGTTAGTTCCTCAATAAGCTAGTCAACCATCCATAGCACAGGCTGCTCAAAAGAGGGAAGAATGAGGCTGGATGCAAAATGGTGCAGACTATTTTTAGGAATTGTATTTAGCTAAAATCAACTCCCCCATTCACCACCGCACCCCAGAAGAAGAAAACATTTTGTTTTTCCTCGCCCCCTCCCCTTTCTCCTTTCAGTTGTTGCTAAAATGTGGCCGGCTTTTTAAACAATGAAGTCACATGGCATCACCTAGCAACTTGAGCTTCATAAATAGCAACAGTTTCTCCTTTAGTGGTTCTTTCCCCCTTGCAGGATTACATAGGTGAACCTCTGTTGTGGACCTGGGAGGGGGAATAACTTTCCCTGTTGGTGAACCCCTTCTTAATAAGGTTTCCCCCGCCAAAGAATTACCGTTAGGCTGCCACCACAGGCAAATCCTCCCCTGAACACTGTAGGCCAGCCTTTCCCAATGTCGTGCCCTCCAGATGTTTTAGACTATAACTCCCATCATTGGGCTGCTGGCTGGGGATGATGGGAGTTGTAGTCCAAAATATCTGGAAGGCACCACATGGGAAAAGGCTGGCCTAGGCTTTCCAGCTGTATGAAGAGATCCTAATCCCTAATCCCAAAATCTCTCCCACCCAGCTCTAAATAAGCGGGGCTGAAAGAAATACATTAATAAAAAAGAAAAAGCAAGGCGTTTTGGTCTTTCTTGTCCAAAGCCCAGAAAACACAGAACTTAACAAAACCTTGTGAATATCCTAAGAACACAAGTGGTGGTTTAACAGCCATGTGATCCTGCATGTGGGGAAGGTTTTAGTGAGAAATTCTCTTAAAATAAAAGTCCAAATATAAAAAGGAAGTCTGGTGACGGAAGGGGAGAACAAGGAAAGGTAACAATCCCACACCGAAATCCAAAAAAGTTAACCAGTTAGTTACATATTATCTATTTGAGCAGAGTCCTAGGCTGTAGAATATATGCAGAGTAGAAAGTCTGAGAGAGAGCATATTTGGACTCTTGATGTAGGTGGCTCTAAGAGGCAAACTGAGAATGATGTCCCACATATTTATGGGAACCAAAGATCCATAAAAGTGGTCCCCTTAGCAGAGACAGCTGTTTTGTCCAACAGTACAGTAACCTCCATTTTTGATGTCAGTGATCTAGCCAGGAAATTAGGAAATTACTTAGTGGCTGGACCAACCTTCTTAACAACTCTAGAATCACATTTATTTATTTATTTTTTCATTTCATTTCATGTCATGTCATTTCATTTCTATACTACCCACTAGCCGAAGCTCTCTGGGAGGTTCACACACAAAAAAAATCTCAAAAGAGCTGGTGAGTTCTAGTCATATGGATTATTACAAAAGAGAGATTAATTTCTGGGTGTCTATTCCCAGACAAAGACCAGGATATATGCTTATACAGGCTTCCTGGCAGGGTGTTGAAACACAGATGCTGTAGGGGGCGCTGTTGAGCTACCTCAGAATATAGTGGGTTGGGCTGTGTTGTCTCAACCACATTCTGAGTAAAAGGGGAGGTGGGGAGATTGGGCTTGAGAAGGGAAGTTAAAGCTTGGTTTTCTGACCTGGAAAATTCATTCTATGACATCCTTAAAACCCCCCGGAAAAAACAAAACAGGGTTAGCTTTAGAATCTCACATACTGAC
Source organism: Heloderma suspectum (assembly GCF_057233095.1). Classification (NCBI taxonomy): domain Eukaryota; kingdom Metazoa; phylum Chordata; class Lepidosauria; order Squamata; family Helodermatidae; genus Heloderma; species Heloderma suspectum. The sequence goes on along the minus strand of NC_139458.1, from coordinate 65,381,987 downwards.
TATAGAAGGACACCAACAGAAATTTAAAAAACAAAAACAATTAGCAACCCATTAAAAATAACCTCTATAGATTACTACATTCATTACATTCCAAAGGTTTTCAACATCTGTCTAGTGAAACTTAAAACATGAAACAATGTGGAATTTTGAGTATCTATTTCCTTTTTCCTTTTTTATTCTACAGGGTATTCTGAGAAATTTCTCAACTATTTCTGAAAGTATTTGTCAGGATTCCATGTGCTTTGTTAACATTGGCTGCGAGCCCTAATCCATTTACCCAAGAGTGACCCCATTGAGGTCAAAAGGACAGCAATTCTGGATTGTGAAATGCAGCCTTCCTTTCAACGCCTTTAAAATGGTGTGCATGTGAATGAATGTATAAATTCTCAGACGCTTATTCAGCAAAGCAACTAAAATGACAACCAGGTATTTATATTAAACATTTATACCCAGACTTCCCATCTCTGATGCTCAAAGCAAAAATCATTAAAAATTAGTCTCATTCTCTCTTTCTCTTTCCTGTCTCTTTATACACATGCACACACAAACACCCTCCCTCTCCCACATGCACACACTACAGCCAACAGGGTAGGGACTAGAGCAAAGAAATCAATGCCAAATAATATAATCCACTAAAAAAACACTACCCAAGAGAACAGGGGAGTTTGTTGCTGCATAAAATACAGCAGTGAAAATGCCAGATGGATTTATCTGGGCAGGTGGAGTGCCAGCTGGCTGTGCCAAGAGAAACATGGGGGAAATGCAACCTTACTGATTCTCCTGGACCTCTCAACAGCTTTTGATACCATCAGCTATGTTATCTTCTGGATAGGCTCTTGGGATTGGGAGAGGGGCACTGTTTTGCAGTGGTTCTGTTCCTACCTGGATATTTGATTTCAGGAGGTTTTGAGATAACTCTGCTTAGTCCCATGGCAGTTATGACATGGGGTCTCAGAACACTCTAGCTTAGTGGCCAAGTTTGCCAATGACACCAAACTATTTAGGGTGGTTAAGACAAGGGGGGATTGTGAAGAGCTCCAAACGGATCTCTCCAAACTGGGAGAATGGGCATCTAAGTGGCAAACGTGGTTCAATGTAAGCAAGTGTAAAGTGATGCACGTTGGGGCAAAAAATCCCAACTTCAAGTATAGCCTGATGGGATCTGAGCCAGCAGTGACTGACCAGGAAAGAGATCTTGGGGTTGTGGTGGACAGCTCAATGAAGATGTCAACCCAGTGTGCGGCCGCTGTAAAGAAGGCAAGATCCATGTTAGGCATAATTAGAAAAGGGACTGAGAATAAAACTGCCAGCATCATTCTGCCCCTATACAAATCTATGGTGCAACCACACTTGGAATATTGTGTATAGTTCTGGTCACCACACCTAAAAAAAGATATGGTAGAGCTGGAAAAAGTGCAGAAAAGGGCAACGAAAATGATCACCTCTCCTATGAGAGAAGGTTACAACAGCTGGGATTGTATAGCTTGGAAAAAAGGAGGGTAAGGGGAGACAGGATAGAGGTCTACAAAATTATGCATGGTGTGGAGAATGTGGATAGGGAGACATTTTTCTCCCTCTCTCAAAATACTAGAACCCGGGATCATCCTATGTAGCTGATTGGTGGGTGATTCAGGGTAGATAAAAGGAAGTACTTCTTCACACAGCGCATAGTTAAACTATGAAATTCACTACCACAGGAAGTAGTGATGGCCACCAATTTAGATGGCTTTAAAAGGGGGTTGGACAAATTCCTGGAGGAAAAGGCTATCAGTGGCTACTAGTCTTGATGGCTATGTGCTACCTCCAGTACCAGAGGCAGTGAGCCTATATACACCAGTTGCTGGTGAACATGGGTGGGAGGGTGCTGCTGCACTCATGCCCTGCTTGTGGGTTCCTGGTGGACAGCTGGTTGGCCAGGGTGCGAACAGAATGCTGGACTAGATGGACCCTTGGTCTGATCCAGCAAGGCTCTTACATTCTTCTTGTCTCCCATGCTGTTTAACATGTCCCATGGAAAATTGCTGAGTAGAGCCATCTTGCAATTTGGAGTGAAGTGCCATTGGTATGCTGATAACATCTTACACATTTTAATCTTTAACACTTTTTTAAACACTTTTTTAATCAGGCGAGGCTTTGGAAGTGCAGAACCAGTGTTTGACTCACTAATGGAGCTGGATGGGGACCAATAAACTACAGCTCAGTCCTGACATGATGCCGGTGCTGTTGGTGGTTAGTTCACCTGACCAGGGAGGTGGTGTTTACTGTGTTTGGAATGGGGCCACACTCCCCCTTAAGGATTAGCTGTGCAATGTGGGGGTCTTGATAGATCCAGCATTATTGCTGGAAGACCAAGCTAAGGTTGATGTACAACTGTGACCCATCCTGGACAGGGATAGCCTAGCTGCAGTGATCTATGCTCTGGTTGGTAACTTCCAGTTTATACTACTGCACTATGTTGTATGTGGAGCTTCTTCCTTTGTTTGGAAACTTCAGCTGCTGAGACCAGCTATGGGAAACACAACGTGCTTGACCTTAAACAACTGCACTGGTTGCTGGTTCATCACCAGCCACAATTCAAAGTGCTGGTGCTTACCTTTAAAGCCCTAAATGGCTTGAAGCTCAGGTATCTGAAAGACCACCTTCGCCTGTCTGAATGTTGGGTTGTCATCAGAGGCCCTTCACAGAGTCCCCCACCCTCAGATGGCTAGTGACCAGAGAGAGAGCCTTCTCAGTTGTGGTGCACCATATCTGGAATACCCTTCCCAGGACAGGTGCCAAACTTGTAGCATTTTTGGTTCAAGGGGCTGGAGCAATTCCCCTATAGTTACAACGTTAAGGGCTCTTTTTAGCTTAGAAATATAAAGACAAGTAAAGGGTATACCATAGGATTTTATAAAAGTATGCATGGTATGGAGAAAGCAGTTAGGGAGGTTTTCTCCCTCTCTCATTGGATGACATGGGGTCATTCAATGAAGCTAAATGGTGGGAGATTCAGGACAGATAAAAGGAAGTATTTCTTCACACAGCACAACAGAATTTGCTTCGTAAAGATGTAATGATGGCTGCCAGCTTGGATGGCTTTAAAAGGGGATTGCGCAAATTCATGGAGGATAAGGCTATTCCTAGCTACTAGTCATGATGTCTGTATATAACCTCCAGTATCAGAGGCAGTACACCGCTCATGTTGCTAGTTGCTGGGGAACATGAGCAAGAGGTGTTGTTTTGCTTCTGTCCTGCTTATGGACTTCCCATAGACATCTTGTTGGCCACTGGGTGAACAGAATGCTGGACTAGGTAGATCCTAGTCCAGCATGGTCTGATCCAACAGGGGTCTTCTTGTGGAAGGGGTTGCACTCCCTCTAAAGGATAAAGTTCCTAGGTTAGGGCTGCTTATACATATTGTCATTAGAGGCACAACTCTCTTCTTTTACTAGCTTAGGCTGGTGCACCATCTGCAGCCACATCTGGATAGAGAAAGCCTGGCTTCAGTGACCCATGCCTTGGTAACCTCCCATTTAGATTATTGCAATGTGTTGTATGTGAGACTGCTCTTCAAGACAGTCTGGAAACATTAGTTAGTACGAAATATGGTGGCTATGGTATGGTATGGTATGGACTGGAACTGGGCATTATGATCACATTGCACCATTAGTATCTCCACTGCCCCAGTTTGTTTCTGGGACCAATTCAAAGTCCTGGTGTTAACCTACAAAGTCCTTCAGAGTTTGGGGTCACAATATCTGAAGCAGTGCCTCTTCCCATATATTCCTACCCAAGCTCTGAGATAATCATTGGATGCTATTCTTAGGTTTCACGTACTGAAGTACAGCAGGTGTCTACTTGGGAGTTGGCATTTTCAGTAGTAGCCCTACCCTCCAGTTGTGGAATACTTGCCCTGGAGAGGTCTGCCTGTTCCCCACTTTGTTATCTAATTGGAAGCAAGCAAAGATGTTTAATTCTCTCAGGCCCTTTAATCCTCTGTATTTCTGCATAGTTTCATCGTTTTAGTTCTTTCTTGGATGCCTGTCTTAGCCTCCGCTACTTTTAATTGATGGTTTTATTGTGCTGTTCTTACTGTGGAATTCGGATTTTATTTATGTTTATTGTACATCACCGTGACAGCTTTTAGCTATAGGTCCACAAATAAATCTTAGAAATAAATAAAACAAATAATGTTCTTACTAGCCAGAGGTTGCCTGGCATTTGAGCATTTCAGTTAGCATTATTGTGCTTGTAGCTTTTACTGCTGTTTTTATTGCTCTGCTTGATTTTAGACTGATTGAACTTATATTTTATTGTGTTTTTAATTTTATTCTATGGCTTTGTTTGCTACTCTGAAAGATTTTAGCCAAAGAGTGGCATATCACTTTCTTAATAAAGAAATATCGATGTAATGTGATCATTACAGAGGGTCCCTGTCAATAAGCTCACCATTGTATTTTGTATCAAGTGAACTTTCCAACACTTTTCATAGGAACATAGGAAGGTACATTATATCAGGTCAGACGATTTGTCAATCTAGCCTGGCAATGGCTCTCTGTGGTTTTAGGCATCACCTGCTACCTGACTCTTTTAACTGGAGATACCGAGCTACAGTTCTGTTGCCAAGAGTAGCCCCACACATAATACATTAAGGTAAAAGGTAAAGGTGTCCCCAACCAGTCGTATCCGACTCTAGGGTGTGGTGCTCATCTCCATTTCTAAGCCGAAGAGCCAGCGCTGTCCGAAGACGCTTCCATGGTCATGTGGCCGGCATGACTGAACACCGAGGTGCACGGATCGCTGTTACCTTTCCCGCCGAAGCAGTACCTATTTATCTACTTGCAATTTCTTGCTTTCGAACTGCTAGGTTGGCAGGAGCTGGGACTGAAGACGGGAGCTCACTCCATCACGCGGCACTCGGGTCTCGAACTGCTGTCCTGCTGACCTTCCGGTCTGCAGTTCAGCGTCTTAACCACTAAGCCACCACGGCCCAATCTATGATCAGTAGTAATGTGAAATGTCACAAATTGTGCTTGCGTACAAGCAACAAACAGGCCTGGTTCAACTCATAGGAGCTTTCCTTTAGTAATACAGTAAGTCTCAGATGCTTCATAAGGCAATAAAGGACCAGTGGGTCGTCTTCGCTGGTCCCAGGCACTCCATCCTTCCTATCTGCATTTAGGCATGAAACACCAAGGAAAAGTGTGGATGCATGGAGAGGAAGTTGTTAGCAATTACAATTTGTGACACTGCACAACATCATTACTGATCATGGGGCATGCCTCTTAAGGCATCGGCCTTTGCTTCCAATTTCCTTTGTGGATCTTGAGCCAACATGAGATACAGTCAGGGACAGAAATATTGGAACAAGGATAACTTGTTTTGGCAGTTGGCCTCTGCACACCACCACATTGAAGTTGAAAGGAAACATACCCAGATGGGAGCAAAGTCAGGACTTTCAGCTGTAATTCAAGGGGTTTGACAAAAGTGGGGCACTAACCATTCAGGAAGTACAGCCAGTGGCATACACCCCCCCCCCCATCATTGGTGGCTCATAAGTAATGGAACGACTGGCTGATAAGCAGCTGCATGGCTAGGTGTGGCCTGTTTCCTGGGTACCCCATGACCAATCAAGCAGATAAAAGGCCTGGAGGTGGTTCTGAGTGGTACATTTGCATTTGGTAGCTGTTCACTGGAACTCCCAACATGAGGTCCAAAGAGGCATCCATGCTAGTGAAGGAGGCCATCATTTGGCTGAGGAAACAACATAAACCCATCAGAGAGATAGCAAAAGCAGTGGGAGTGGCCAATACAACAGTTTGGAACATCCTGAAAAAGAAGGAATTAACTGGCAAGCTCAGCAACAGCAAAAGGCCTGGAAGACCACGGAAGACAACTAAAGTGGATGACCGCAGAATTCTGCTCAGGGTGAAGAGGAACCCTTTCACAACATCTAAACAGGTCAAGAATGCTCTTGCAGAGGTAGGCATGTCATTGTCAACATGTACAGTCAAGAGACGGCTTCATGAATGTAAATACAGAGGCTTCACAACAAGGTGCAAACCACTGGTAACACTCAAGAACCAAAAGGCCAGATTAGCCTTTGCCAGAAAACACCTAAAAAAGCCTGCCCAGTTCTGGAATAAGATTCTTTAGACTGATGAAACGAAGATTAACTTGTACCAGAATGATGGGAAGAGAAAAGTATGGAGAAGGAAAGGAACAGCTCATGATCCAAAGCATACCACATCATCTGTCAAACGTGGAGGCAGGGTTATGGCATGGGCATGTATGGCTGCCAATGGAACCGGGTCACTGGTGTTTATTGATGACCTGACTGCTGATCAAAGCAGCCGGATGAATTCTGAAGTGTATAGGGCTATACGTTCTGCTCAGATTCAGCCGAATGCTGTCAAACTGATAGGATGCCGCTTCATATTACAGATGGATAATGACTCAAAACATACAGCAAAAGCTACCCAAGAGTTTCTCAAGGCAAAGAAGTGGGATGTGACCGGGTGATCCTGAGCCTGCTTCTGCCCCCGCCACAGGTACTTAAGGCGGGGCTGCCGGAGGCAGCGCTTCGGCGTGCACCTCGGCGTCGCGCCACGTGCGACGCTAAGTGTGCACTTAGCGTCGCACTTGGAGTCGCAAGATCTACCCACCTGCTTCTCCAGAGACACCAGCAGCCACAACACCAGCAGCAAATAGCAGCAGCAGCAGAGGGCAGCAGCTTTAAAGACCAGGGGAAGGGGCAAACGTGGACTATCTGCTCCTTCTTAGCTGCTGTTCTCTTTTATCTCTTTTATATTCTTTTAAACTGTTGTATATTTTATATCTTAATATTTTAATATGTGCCTGGGAGGACTATTGGACAACTCAGGGGGTGGGGGAGGTGCCACCATAACTGTGGTCACGGGCAGGGGGAGGTATGGCGTTGGGGGATTAACAGGCCAGCTGAGGAGAAGAGGGGCTAGACACCTTACAGCTGTCCCCTCTTCTGGTTCTTCCCCCAACCTGATGGTTCCTGGCAGCCTTACCAGTCTGCCCTCGGGTCTGGTGGTGCTGCTGCTTAATGCCAGGTCGGCCCAAAATAAGACCTCCCTCATCCATGATTTGATTGTGGATGAGGGGGCTGACCTGGCATGTATTACTGAGACCTGGGTGGGGGAACTGGGAGGGGTCACTCTCTCCCAGCTGTGCCCTCCTGGGTACTCAGTGCAGCACCAACACCGACTTGAGGGTCGGGGAGGGGGGGTTGCCGTGGTCTATAGGAATTCAATCTCCCTCTCCAGGCTTCCTGCTCATTCGAGTGCAGATCTTGAGTGTCTGTACCTTGTGTTGGGTACCCGGGACAGATTAGGGATTCTGTTGGTGTACCGCCCACCCCGCTGCCCATCAGACTCCCTGCCTGAGCTGACGGAGGTGGTCTCGGACTTGGTGTTGAGGACCCCCAGGATGATGGTCCTGGGGGATCTCAACTTCCATGCCGAGGCTACTGTATCCGGGGCGGCTCAGGACTTCATGGCCGCCTTGACAACCATGGGGCTGTCCCAACATGTCATCGGCCCAACGCATATAAAAGGACACACGCTTGATCTGGTTTTCTCGACTGGGCAGGAGGATGGTGATCTGAAAGTAGAGGAATTAACATCTGTCCCTTTGTCATGGTCAGATCACTTCCTGCTGAGGTTTAGACTTCTGGCGGCCTTTCCCCTCTGCAAGGGTGGGGGACCTATTAAAATGGTCCGCCCCCGGAGATTAATGGATTCCGATGGATTCCAGAGGGCTCTGGGGGATTTTCCTGCTGGTATGGCTGGTGCTCCTGTCAAAGCCCAGGTCGCTCTGTGGAATGCAGAGATGACTCGGGCGGTTGACACGATCGCACCCAAGCGCCCTCTCCCTCTGAGCAGAGCCCGGCCAGCTCCTTGGTATACACCTGAGCTGAGGGCAATGAAGCAAGAGGGGAGATGGCTAGAACGCAGGTGGAGGAAAACTTGTGCTGAGTCTGACCGAACACAGGTAAGAGCCCACTATCGAGCCTACTCTGTGGCGGTGAGGGTGGCAAAGAGGCAGTTCTTTTCCACCAGCATTGCATCTTCTCAGTGTCATCCGGCGGAGCTTTTCCGAGTGGTTCGCGGCCTGTTACATTCTGGGCCAGGGAGAGAGACGGTGGAACCCTCGGTAGCACGCTGTGACGAGTTTGCGCGGCACTTTGAGGATAAAGTCGCTCAGATTCGTCATGAATTGGACACCACCATTAATGCAGTTCCATTGGTAGAGGCGTTCAGAGCACCGTTTGGTCCAGTTTTATTGGATGAGTTTCAGTTACTGAGGCCTGAGGATGCGGACAAGGTGCTTGGCCAAGTCCGATCGACCACTTGTGTGCTTGACCCTTGCCCTTCATGGCTTATTAAATCAAACAAGGAGGGGTTGTCCGGCTGGGTCCAGGAGGTTGTAAATTCCTCCTTGAGAGAGGGAATGGTGCCTGCTGCTTTAAAAGAGGCAGTAATTAGACCACTCCTGAAAAAGCCTAACCTGGACCCAGAGGATGTTAACAATTATAGGCCAGTGGCCAACATCCCCTTCCTGGGCAAGGTGCTTGAGCGGGTGGTTGTAGGACAGCTCCAGGCACTCTTGAATGAAACGGATTATCTAGATCCATTTCAATCAGGCTTCAGGCCTGGTTTTGGAATGGAAACTGCCTTGGTCGCCCTGTGGGATGACCTCTGCCGGGAGAGGGACAGGGGGAGTGCGACCCTGTTGATTCTCCTGGACCTCTCAGCGGCTTTTGATACCATCGACCATGGTATCCTTCTGGATAGGCTGTCTGGGTTGGGAGTTGGAGGCACTGCACTACAGTGGTTCCGCTCCTACTTGGATGGCCGATTCCAGAAGGTGGTGCTGGGGGATTATTGCTCTGTGCCATGGCAATTGTGCCATGGGGTTCCACAGGGCTCTATTCTATCCCCCATGCTGTTTAACATCTACATGAAACCGCTGGGGGAGGTTATCCGGAGGTGTGGGCTGAGGTGCCATCAATATGCGGATGACACGCAGCTCTACCTCTCTTTCTCATCAAAACCAAGTGAGGCAGTGGCTGTTCTGAACCAGTGCCTGGGCACGGTAATGGACTGGATGAGGGCTAATAAACTGAAACTCAATCCAGACAAGACGGAGGTACTGTTAGTGGGTGGTTCGTCTGCCCGGCTAGGTGATATTCAACCTGTTCTGGAGGGGGTTGCACTTCCCCTAAAGGATCAGGTTCGTAGTTTGGGGGTGCTCTTGGATCCAGAACTGTCACTTGAGGCACAGGTGAACTCAGTGGCACGGAGCACTTTTTATCAGCTTAGGCTGGTATACCAACTACGCCCTTATCTGGACAGAGATAGCCTAGCTACAGTGATCCATGCTCTGATAACTTCTCGTCTGGATTACTGCAATGCGTTATACGTGGGGCTGCCTTTGAAAACGGTCCGGAAACTTCAGCTGGTCCAAAATAGGGCAGCAAGATTGTTAACAGGGACTGGCCTGCGAGCTCATATTACGCCAGTACTTTTCCAGCTGCACTGGCTGCCAGTCCGTTTCTGGGCCCGATTCAAAGTGCTGGTGTTAACATTCAAAGCCCTTAACGGCTTGGGGCCAGGTTACCTGAAGGATCGCCTCCTCCCATATGTGCCTGCCCGGACCTTAAGATCATCATCAGCGGCCCTTCTCTGTGAGCCCCTGCCAAAGGAAGTGAGGCGGGTGGCTACTAGGAGGAGGGCTTTTTCTGTTGTGGCACCCCGCCTCTGGAATGAGCTCCCTAGTGAGGTTCGCCTGGCACCTACATTGTACTCCTTTCGGTGCCAGGTGAAGACCTTTTTATTTTCCCAGGCATTTTAGCTTTCTAAATTTTTATCTTTGCTGTTTTAAATCTGTATTTTAAACTCCTGTACTGCTGCTATGTTTTATTGTGGTTGTATTGTTATATTGTGGTTTTAATGTTCTATATATTTTAAATTGTTTTATTGTGTGTTGTTTGGTTTTAGTTTTTGTGAACCGCCCAGAGAGCTTCGGCTATTGGGCGGTATAGAAATGAAATGAAATAAATAAATAAATAAATAAATAAACAAACAAACTGGGTTATAGGGTAGCCATGATAAGGAGAGAACAGAAGAGAACAGCAGAGAACAAGATATACAATTGTATGACCTTTGACAAGATAAGGAATTTCTGTGTCTCGTCAGCTTACAACAATATATTCAAGGGAGAAAGAGCTCAGCAAGAACATGAAGCATGAGACTGCATGAGGCTACTTAGTCTGACCCCCGATATGGCTGCTACAAACTCATTTAAATTTAACTTAATCGTTGAAGATATATCTCTAGGTATATTTATTCCGAAATAAGTAATAAACTCTGGGCACTGTCAAAATTGTCCATTGGCTAATATACTAGAGTATACCCTATCTGCAGTCGTCATTATTACCGACTTTGACATTATTACCGAATTGAATAGCCAGACAAATCACCAAAAGTATTAATCAGTTTCATCAAAGCTGGAACCGATTACCAGAGTTTCAAAATAAATAGAAAAAGATCATCCGCATAAAGACTAATTTTAAATTCTAAGCCAGAATGCACAAATCCATGAATATTACTACTTTGTCTAATAGCACACGCCAGGGGTTCTGAGCATATGTTGAATATCAATGGGGAAAGCAGACAACCTTGTCTGGTGCCCCACCCAAGTAAAAAAAAAATCTGAAAATAAACTGTTAGTCATTACTCTTGCTCTTGGTAAAATTTTATAAAATTATTGGTTATTTTATAAATATAGGTTATTCAATAATTTTACTTAATTATACATTAAAACTGACAGCATGCTTTACTCTTAGGCCTGAAAGATCCATCTTTTTGGAAGTAAGAGTGAAGTTTGCCTCCAGTTTTAATTCAGAAAAATAGTGTGTTTCAGCTAACAAGAATTGGAAAGCACTGACTTGGCAGGTGGAGCAAAAATGTCGATAACAGAAAACTTTTTATGCTCAAACCAAAGCAAGTAATAGGATTTTACAGGGCAAAACCCCTATGTATGTCTTGTTGTTGTTCAGTCGTTCAGTCGTGTCCGACTCTTCGTGACCCCATGGACCATAGCACGCCAGGCCTTCCTGTCCTCCACTCTCTCCCGGAGTGTGCTCAAGTTCATATTCATTGCATCGGTGATGCTATCTAGCCATCTCATCCTCTGTCGTCCCCTTCAACTTTTGTCTTCAGTCTTTCCCAGCATCAGGGTCTTTTCCAGAGGGGCCAGGTTACCTGAAGGATCGCCTCCTCCCATATGTGCCTGCCCGGACCTTAAGATTATCATCAGCGGCCCTTCTCCGTGAGCCCCTGCCGAAGGAAGTAAGGCGGGTGGCTACTAGGAGGAGGGTTTTTTCTGTTGTGGCACCCCGGCTCTGGAATGAGCTCCCTAGTGAGGTTCGCCTGGCGCCTACATTGTACTCCTTTCGGCGCCAGGTGAAGACCTTTTTATTTTCCCAGGCATTTTAGCTTTCTAAATTTTTATCTTTGCTGTTTTAAATCTGTATTTTAAACTCCTGTACTGCTGCTAGGTTTTATTGTGGTTGTATTGTTATATTGTGGTTTTAATGTTCTATATATTTTAAATTGTTTTATTGTGTGTTGTTTGGTTTTAGTTTTTGTGAACCATCCAGAGAGCTTCGGCTATTGGGCGGTATAGAAATGAAATAAAAAAAAAAAAAATGTTCTTCAATGGCCAAGTCAGTCACCTGATCTCAACGCAATAGAGCATGCTTTTCACTTACTGAAGACAAGACTGAAGGCAGAAAGACCCACAAACAAGCAGCAGCTGAAGGCAGCTGCAGTAAAAGCCTGGCAAAGCATCTTGAGGGAGGAAACTCAGCATTTGGTCATGTCTATGGGTTCCAGACTTCAGGCAGTCCTTGACTGCAAAGGATTTTCATCCAGGTATTTCAGGTATTAAAGGCGATCCTTAAGTTTGAAATGGTGTTGCTTTGTTCCATTACTTATGAGCCACCAAGGATGGGTGTGTGCGTATGCCACTGGCTGTATTTCTTGAATGGTTAGTGCCCCACTTTTGTCAAACCCCTTGAATTACAGCTGAAAGTCCTGACTTCGCTCCCATCTGGGTGTGTTTCCTTTCAACTTCAATGTGGTGGTGTACAGAGGCCAACTGCCAAAACAGTTATCCTTGTTCCGATATTTCTGGCCCTGACTGTAGCCTTAACATGAGATAGTCTTAAACTGGTGGGGGTTTTGATAACTGAATAATGATATGGAGCTCAGTTGTTTCCACATTAAAATCCTTTCGCCCTGCTGAGTCATAACATTCCTGCAGTTCACTGGGAGCTGGGTTTAAATGGAGGTGCCAGACAAGCACTTAATATAGCACAATATTATCCAGCAATACCCTTCCCTATGACCAAAATCCTCCCATAATGTTTAGTGTCATTTAGTAATGGTTCATTAATTAAAAGTTTCCTCTTTGTAGGTTCAGCCAGTTTTATTGCCTCTTGATGAATGCAGGTGTGGTATTAGTTGATGAGCAGTCTATACATTCTCCCTTGAATAAACTCTCTTAATTATCTCAATGCCAGTTTCTATTTCAGCAGGTGGGGGCCTTTCATTTTTCTCATTTATCCATAGTGAAATGATGCTATCTCACTATAAAAATGAAAGAAAAAGATGAGAGGAAATCAGTTGTGAAACATGAGTAGAGCAAAAGTGGGGAAACTGGGGCCCTCCAAATGTTGTTGGACACCAACTTCCATTAGCCCTAGCCAGCATGGCCAATGGTCAGGGGTAATGTGAGTTATAGTCCAACAATACCTCAAGGGTCCCCGGTTCCCCACCCCTGGAGTAGAGTCAAGCATTTCTATGTACTTATTTGGTGTGTTTCAAAAGAATCACAAGGGTTAGGAAAACAGGATGTGATTTCCTGCAGTGTGGTAGGCCTGGGTTCCTATACCTGCTTAACCTTTTTATTGAGCCAATTGTACTTATGCATTACGTTTTTTGTGTAGGGTTGCCACCACTTTTCTGGCAGGAATCCTTTAACTTTACCAGATTCCTGGCAGGCTGAAGTTCCACTGTTTCTGTTTATCCTGGCAAGAAAATCTGAAGACACAGTTAAGCTGTGGTGCACACCTTAAGCACCTGATGGTCTTGACATTATATTTGCCATGGAGATCAGCATCCCTACGACAACCTGCACCCCTGTTATTGTTTACTATGTCACAATAGCCACTGTGTAATAAGTTTCTGTGCTACTGAGAGAAGGTGGATTGCAGATGACATTCATTTTATGGTGGCCCTGATTTACATGGTGTGTTGAACTGTACTGTATAGTACAGCTTTATGTGTATGTGTAGGGGGAAATCACTACAGGGTGCTGATTCCCATGGTGAATATAATGTCTAGAGAAGCTCCTTAATTTTTAACCCCCAGAAAGACTGAACGTTATCCTTATTTCACAAGAAAAAAAAATAGGGGTACGAAGGGCTCTCTTACTTAGTATTAAAATAATTTAAGTTTAAAAAAATCCGTTTTAGGTTTAATGAAGCATTAACAGTCTGGTCACTTTCCTCTGACAGAGCCCTCTGCTCTTGCCAATGTATGTAAAATGTGTTAGGAATCTAGGGGAATGGAAAGCATAAACTGTACAGTATGTTGTCTTCATTAGCTGTCACTAAAATTACTCATCAAAACAACCCTCTCAAAAAGAACAGAAGAATGTCTTCACACATTTATGTTTGAAAGCCAGGAAGTCTGCAAAAAAAGAAAGGCAAAAGTCTGACAATATTGTGCAATTTCAGAATTTTCTTTGCTGCCAAACTAAGTGAAATTACAAGGACTGGATTCTTGGTGGATGTGGAAAGGCTTTTTGATCATAGGGGCTGACATTTCCTTTTGGAACATTAAGAATGAGCTAAATTCCGCTGGATTAGGATGATGCACTGTGATGCATGATGTGCTTAAATAAATTCTCAATGGGAATGAATCAAGTGGCTTTTTATTTAGAAAGAAATACTCATCAGGATTTCCTTGTAACCTTTGCAGTTTCCTGGAACCGCGAACTAAATTGTGAGTGTTCCTTTTCCTCGGGATAGAACACCCACATGTTGCAGTTAGAGAGGGAAATCTAGATTTGGAACAGGATTGTTCTTTCAAAACTTTTCCATAGAATTCTCAGAGAAAGATCTCTCTTCACCATCTCCCCAAAGGGGCCTCTGAAATCTTGGAATGACCAGGCCCATTCCAAATTCTTTCCTGCCAGTCATCCACTGTCTCTCAGCCTTTGCTACACCCAATATTCTTCCTTCCCCTCCCTTCTGACCCCCTGCTTCTTTCTTTTACCCAAAAATTATCTTCCAGCAGCAGCTATGGGTGCTTAGGTGAAAGGGTGGCCTGTTCCTCAGGTTGTTAGGCCCCATACTCAAACATTACCAAAAGGAAGTTTCTAGTGCAAATATCCCTGGGGATTGTTGTGTGCCAGGACTTCCATGTCTTTATTAAGGGCCCAGAAGCCTTGGAAAAGTAAAATCCTCAGGGTTCTTTGTGTTGGGGTCTTCTTGGTGGTAAGACTTCTGCTTTTAATGAAGGCCTGACAAGCATTGCCTCCCCTTCAAACCCCTCCTCTCCACTGCTGCTGGAAGGTATGTTTTGAGGAAGGGGAAGGGGTGGGGCAGCCAGAATGAGTTAACCTTATTCACAAGGAGAGCTGCATTTCAAAGGGATTTGTGCTGGACCTATTCAAAGTTTATTTTTCAAGGGGGGGGGGTCCTTCCGACCTCACCCCTCCCCGTTCTGAAACTCATTACCACCCCAATTTATTTTAAAAGCGTCCATAATGCTTTTCATGTCCCGTACTGAACCTTAAATGGAGCCACAGCTCAGTCTGGGTGCTCACTCTGCTGCTGGTGAGAGAAACCTCTTCAGATAAGGGGGGCTAGCTGGCTTCAACAGCCAGCCACTCCAGAGACCGTGGAGACCGCGTTTCTGCTGGCGCTTCTAAGCTGCGGTTCCCCAGAGTCAGAGGAGGGCAGTGTGACCTGTTCAGGCCAGAGAGGGGCTGGCAAAACGGGCTCCCCTTGCATTGGAGCTTCCAGGGCTGCGGGGATGTCTGGGGCTAGCTTCTATACCTCCTCTGAGTTTATGGCCTTGTTCCCTGAAGATGACGACTGGGATCCTGGGTTTACGACAGTCTGCCACAAATAACACATTCGATGTTCTGTAATCACTAGGGTGAACCCACACCTCTTTCCACACCTTGCATCTGATGAAAGAGTAGAGCCAGCCCTACCATTAGTCAAGGTGAGGTGGCTTCCTCTGGCAGTACAAATTTTCATTTCATTTCTGTACTGGCCAATATGACTTTAAGATAATTACCATCTGAAGTAAGCTGGGAGGCCACCAGGGTGAGGGCCTTTTTAGTGGTGGTGCCCTAGTTGTGGAATGGTCTCAGAGAGGTTCACCTGCCACCTACCTGATTGTCCTTTCAGTGCCAGGCAAACCCCCTTTTATTTCCCCGTGGTTTTTAAGAAACAGTTTAATCCCTCTGACTACTGTATGCTGATTTTATTATTTTGTGGCTTTTAGCTATAATATTTTTGTATTTACATTTAAAATGTTTTATCCTTTTTGTAAACTGCCCTGGGAATATAATTGAATCATAGAATCATATCATAGACTCATAGAATAGTAGGTTTGGAAGGGGCCTAGAAGACCATTGAGTCCAACCCCCTGCTCAATGCAGGAATCCAAGTCAAAGCATCCCTGACAGATGGCTGTCCAGCTTTATCTTGAATGCCTCCAGTTAGGGATGTACGAAAGGTACTTACCTTTCGAGGATTATGTTTATGGTTGGGGGGGAGGCGTTCCGTCCCTCCCCCCGGAATCCTTGCCGGGGGGGGGAGGCACTCCGTTCCTCCCCCCCCCCCCGGAATCTTGGCTGGCCGGCTGTGCTCCGCAGGGATTCTGCGGAGCTGCCGGCCGGCTCTGCCAGCAGCCGGACATCTGGCTGCTGGCTAGCAGGGACGCAAATGGCGGCGGCTGTAGCCACCGCCGTTTGCGTCCCTGCAGTCAGCCGTGATAGGCTACGTAAATGTTTACGTAGCCTACCACGGCTGACTTAAAAAAAAAAAAAAACCGCGCGTACGCAAATGGCGGCGGCCACGGCCACTGCCATTTGCGTTCCTTATTTTGGCACATCTTAGTCTACGTAAACATTTACGTAGAGTAAGACGGCGAAAATAAGGGGAACGCAAATAACGTAGATGCTATGCTATTTGTGTTCCCCTTATTTTCGCCGTCTTCGTCTACGTAAATGTTTACGTAGACTAAGACGTGCCAAAATAAGGAACGCAAATGGCGGCGGCCATGGCCGCCACCATTTGCGTACGCACGTTTTGTTTTTTTTAAGTCAGCCGCGATAGGCTACATAAAGATTTACGTAGCCTATCACGTTTTTTTTTTTAAAAAAAAACTAGCCGTGATAGGCTACGTAAATCTTTACGTAGCCTATCACTTTTTTTTTTTAAACTGGAAATGGTGGCGGCGGCGGCAGCTGGTCGGAAGACCGGCCGCCGCCAAACTACTGCCGAACCGCTGCCGGAGCCGCCGACGCCGCCAGGAAGATCTGCCCAAGGTAAGTCTCGTCCTGGGGGGGCGGGGCGGGGGGGCAGGCCGTTCCGCCACCAATTTCAGGGGACCGAATGCGCTGGCATTCGGCCTTCCCGAGATCCGTGGCAGAATTTTCGTACATCCCTACCTCCAGTGTGGGAGAGCCCACCACCTCCCTAGGTAATTGGTTCCATTGTCGTATTGCTGTAATAGTCAGGAAGTTTTTCCTGGTGTTCAGCCAGAATCTGGCTTCCTGTAACTTGAGCCCATTATTCCATGTCCTGCATTTTGGGATGACTGAGAAGAGATCCTGGCTTTCCTCTCTGTGACAACCTTTCAAGTACTTGAAGAGCCCTATTATATCCCCCGAGTCTTCTCTTCTCAAGGCTAAACTTGCCCAGTTTTTTCAGTCTCTCCTCACAGGGCTTTGTTTCCAGTCCCCTGATCATCTTCGTTGCCCTCCTCTAAACTTTTTCCAGTTTGTCTACATCCTTCTTAAAGTGCAGTGCCCAGAACTGGACAAAGTACTCCAGATGAGGCCTAACCAGTGCTGAGTAGAGGGGAACTAGTACTTCCCAGGATTTGGAAGCTATACTTCTATTAATGCAGCCCAAAAGAGCATTTGCCTTTTTTGCAGCTACATCACATTGTTGGCTCATATCAGCTTGTGATCGACAACAATTCCAAGATCCTTCTCTCTTGTAGTGCTGTTGAGCCACGTATCCCCCATCTTGTAACTGTGCATTTGGTTTCTTTTTCCTAGGTGCAGAACTTGGCATTTAACCCTATTAAATGTCATTCTGTTGTTTTCTGCCCAGCGCTCCAGCCTATCAAGAGCACTTTGACTTTTCTTTTTGTCTTCCAGGGTATTAGCTATCCCACCCAATTTTGTGTCATCTGCACATTTCATAAGCATTCCTTGCACCTCCTTACCCAAGTAATTAATAAAAATGTTGAAGAGTACTGGGGCCAGGATTGAGCCCTGTGGTACCCCACTCGTTACCTCTCCCCAGTTTGAGAAGATCCCATTGATAAGCACTCTTTGAGTCCGATTCTGTAGCCAACTGTGGATCCACTTGATCGTTGTTTCTTCTAGCCCACTTTGAGCTAGTTTGCTAATCAGGATATCATGGGGCATTTTGTCAAAAGCTTGGCTGAAGTCGAGATATATTATGTCCACAGTGTTCCCACAGTCAAGGGAGGTGACCTGATCAAAAAATGAGATCAGATTTGTCTGACTGGATTTGTTCTTGACATCTTGTTCTTTTGTGAACCGCCCAGAGAGCTTTGGCTATTGGGTGGTAAAGAAATGAAATAAATAAATAAATAAATAAATAAATCCATGTTGGCTTCGAGTAATCACTTCATTGTTTTCAAGGTGCTTATAGATGGATTGCCTTATCATCTGCTCCAGGATTTTCCCAGGGATTGATGTCAGACTGACTGGTCTGTAGTTCCCAGGTTCCTCCTTCTTGCCCTTTTTGAAGATAGGGACAACATTAGCTGTCCTCCAACCATCTAGCACTTCACCTGTCCTCCATGATTTCTCAAAGATAATAAGACAGTGGTTTTGAGTTCTTCTTTCAGTTCCTTTATTACTCTAGGATGCAGTTCATCTGGCCCTGGAGACTGAACTCCTTCAAAGTCAGTAGGTGTTCCTTTACCATACGCCTATCAATCTAAAGCTGCAATCCTGCCCCTTCAGCCTGTACTTCGCCTTTGCCAGGGGGGTCATAGACCCTCTTTTGGGAGAAGACTGAGCCAAAGTAGGAATTGAGCACTTCTGCCTTTTCTTTGTCATCTGTTATCATTTTGCCATCCTCATTGAATAGTTGAACCACCATTTCTTTCCTCTGCCTTTTACTATGCACGTATCTGAAGAAAGAGGACAGGAAGGCCTGGCGTGGTATGGTCCATGGGGTCACGAAGAGTCAGACATGACTTAACGACTGAACAACAACAACAAAATCTGAAGAAAGCCTTTTTGTTGCTAAAAAAAGCTAAGCTTTAGCCTTCCTGACACCATCCCTGCTATTCTGTGCTACCTGCCTATACTCTTCCTTTGTAGCTCGGCCTTCCTTCCACTTCCTATATGTGTCCTTTTTTGTTTTCAGGTCATCTCTAAGCTTTTTGTGAAGCTACACTGGCTGCTTCTGTTGTCTTCCACCATTTTTTCTTGTTGGAATTGTTTGTAATTGTGCCTTTAGAATTTCCTTTTTTAAAAACTCCCACCCATCTTGGACTCCTTTTCTCATTAGAGTCACTTGCCACGGGACCTTACTTATTATTGTTCTGAGTTTATTAAAACTGGCTTTCCTAAAATCCAGAGTACATGTTTGGCTACACTGAGCTTTTGCTTCCTTTAGAACCAAGAACTCAAGTACAACATGTCGCTTTCTCCCAGAGTTCTGTAACTGCTATTTTATTCACTAAGTCATTGCTGTTGGTTAGGATGAAGTCAAGGATGGCCGATCCTCTAGTTGGTTCCTCTACTTTCTGTAGGAGGAAGTTATCAGCAACACAAGTCAAGAATTTCTTGGAGGGGCCATGTTTTGCAGAATTTGTCTCCCAACAGATATTGGGGAAATTGAAGTCCCCCATTACTACTACATCATGCTTCCTTAAAACAGTGGCAATTTGCTTTTCAAAAGTTTCATCCTCGTCTTCTTCTTGATTGGGTGGTCAGTAGTAGACTCCGACCACCATGTTCTTTTTATTCTTTGCTCCATTTATTTTAACCCAGATGGTCTCGATGGGGCTACCAAGCTCATCCTCTTGTATTTCTGTGCAGAGATATGTATTTTTATCATATAGTGTGACGCCACCTCCCTTTATGTTCCTTCTGTTCTTTTTGAACATGTTATATACTTCAATTGCTGTATTCCAGTCATGGGAGTCATCTCACCAAGTTTCAGTTACACCTGTTGAAGGGTGGTATAAAAATACTTGCAACAAATAAACAAATACTTTCCTGGGAGGAGGAAGGCAATCTTTTCCTCTGATTTTTCTTTTGAAAAATAAACTTCCCCAGTCCTATTTTTTAACTGTATAAATCAAATATATTTGAAAAATTGTGTATGCGACAGTCATCAGTCTGTTTAGGAATAAGTAGTTTGAAGACTGTAGCTCTAGAGCAGACCTCCCCACCCTGGTGCCCTCCAGAGGTGTTGGACTACAACTCTCATCATTCCCAGTTAGCATCTGAGTGGGGAAAATGGGAGTTTTAATCCAACACATCTAGAGGGCACCTTGGTGGGGAAGGCTGTTCTACATATTAGCAGAAAGATCAAAGAAGCCTGTATTTCAAGTATGCTTCGTGAAAGATACAGAAACCAAGTTTAAAACCAGACAGCATAAAATGGCAGGAAAAGGGCAGCAATTTTAAATTAAGAAATGAAAATAATGTAATAAGCACTGAGCCACAAACCAGGACCCCGTAATCATGAATGAGCAATGAAGAAAAGGTAATAGAAAGAGTACAAAACTACCTCATGAGAAATGTTATTACAGCAAACATCACAGCAGAGTTGTTTGTTTAATTTAGCATTATGGCTATTTTCAAGGAGGTTGTTACGTGTGTGCAAGCTTGAAAAGGAAATGATTTTCAGCTGGAACTAGGTAGATATGCATCAACCAAGGGTTCTGCCCACACAAGTTCCCAAATTACACACCAACCTACGTGTCATATAAATACTACACACATGTTACTGGGACTCTACAAATAGTTATATCTAGCCATCTACAAAGTCAAGCTGTGATGGTGGTCATCCTGAGCACGGAGTTCTATGGTGGACATATTCCAAGCATGGATTGAAGTTCATACTTCTGTATCTAGAAACGAGCAGTGCATTCTATACTCTTCTAAACTGATTGGGACAACATCAAAAATATTGGGATAATCTAATGTGTGGATGGATGTCCAGTGTATCTCAACAAGGTTGAAATGGGATTTACACTGGAATGAATTCAGATAATCAAGGTTTGACTAATAACAGTTTGGCTTCACTGCCGTCTGATCAGAAAGCATATGCTTAAGTAAACTCTTTGCAACCTTATGTTCAAATTACTTCATGAGATGCTCATCAACAAGCTTCAGACTCAGTCAGGCAGGGCTGACCAACCATGAGGCAGAGGGAAGCAACTGCCTCAGGTGACAGATGCTGGGGCGGGGGGGCAGCAATCGTAGCCTTCCAGCAGTTCCACTTGAACCCCCGGGACATTCTCCTACATTGGGGGACAGAGTTGTGTGTATCACTCAGCTTGTTCTGCACCTCATAAACTAGTCTGCTGCCCTCAGCTGAGATTGGAGGACCCTATGCCACTGCTAGTGTTGAAGTTTCAACTGCCAGTCCAGTTGGCTTCTGTACATTGAATGGAGGGAGTGTCATCTTGTCCTTTTCCTCAGGCAGCAAAATGTTTTGGGCCAGCCCTGGAATCAGGGTTCACCATGGTTGAGGCATGGAGCCCATTCTGAATTTCATTATTGAGCCCTGTATTAAGTGTCCTGGGATCATAATATCTAAAGGACCACCTCCTCCAGTATGAACCTACCTATTGACCAAGGTCTTCATCTGAGCCACACAAACTCAGGAAGCCAGTTTGTAATTCTTAGGACACAATACTATGGTGATTCCCATAAGTCTCCGAAATTGGAGACTTACTGGCATTCTACACAGAGTGGGAGAAGTGGCGGAGGCGATCTTCGCCTCCATGCTCCTACCGCTCTGCATTTTGGCTAGAGCCTGTTTAGCTGGGGCGCATCGGAGTGGGAGGGAAGGGGCTGGGGAGGCCTCAGGATACGTCGCATCCTGGCTTCTCCGGTCCCCTCCCTGCCCACCAGCACCCCCCTTCACCCACTCTCCAAGCTTGCCTTTGTGACCTCGGAGAGGCAGCTGGTGTGGTTCTCTCCGGCTCCAGGGGGAGGGGGCTGGGAGCATGGATTCCTGGATCCACAGTCAAAGCGCTGTCTCTGACCTCAGATCCAGAAATCCAAATTATCCTATGGCCCTTCAGGCTCTGTCTAGGGGCCATAGGATTGCTCCCTTAGACACCAATCATAAGGGATTAAAACCCAGCGCACACACTGGGGCTTACTTGAGAAGACCCTTGTTTCCAGACAGCATTTGGGAGTGCAGTAAATTAGTATTCCTGAGAGGAAGTACTTCTTCACACAGTGTATAGTTAAACTATGGACTTTTCTACCACAAGATGTAATGACGGCCACCAATTTAGATGGCTTTAAAAGGGGTTAGACAAATTCATGGAGTAGAAAGCTATCAATGGCTATTAGGCCTGATGGCTATGTGCAACTTCAGGTACCAGAGGCAGTATGCCTATGTATACCAGGTGCTGGGGAACACAAGGAGGAAGGTGATATTGCACATGCATCCTACTTAAAGGTTTCCACACTCGGTCGGTCACTGTGTGAACAGAATGTTGGTCTAGATGGACATCTGATCCAGCATGGCTCTTCTTATGTTCACTTTTCTTTTTCTCTGCTTATGGCTCTTTTGGGGAAACAATGCTATTTTATTATGTTTTGATAATGTGGCATTTTATTGTTTGGGTTTTATTTTATCATTAGCTGCCATAGATGTCTAAATGACACCAAGGTGGGATACAACTATTTTTAGTTAAATAAACAGTGCCTCTGAGGAAAGAAAAACACACACATGCTGAATACTCACCACTGAGTAAGCACAGGCAGTATTTGGAAATATGGAGATGGGTTTCCAGACATGCCTAATGCCTGAGTAAGAGATCCCCCATGTTCCCACCCTTTGACAGCAAGTCACCTTTTTGGCAAGTTGTCAAACGTGTGTTGGCAAAGAATGCAAAGGCAGACTTGTTTGTAACTAAAGATGGTGAGAAATGCTTGGTCTGTGTTGAATTTCTGGATTAACCCCCCCCCCCATGCAATCCTATACATGTCTACTTAGAAGTAAGCTACACTGAATTCAGTGGGACTCACTTCCAGTTAAGTGTATATAGGGTTGCAGCCTAAATTAACACAGATCAATCATGGATTCAGTCAAAATCAGCTTGGTACCATTTATTCCATTGCAATTTCTATAGTGCTGAAGCTGCTTCTGGCAATGGCTTCTGCAAATAAGTCTGCATTTTCACTGTACCGTGGCAGTGTTTTCTATTTCCATCAATTATCTTATAGTAGACCAAATTGTTACCCATTTTGTTCTTCCCAGTACTCACCAACTGCTTTAGCTGTTGGATTAGAAGTCCTCCTGCCTCAGGTTTGGCTACTTAGCTGGTGGCACTGCCAGTTGAGTTATTTTACTGAATATTGACTTATAACCATGTACACTTTGACAACTGAAGTAAGGGTGCTGTATTATATTTCAGCTGATTTGTGCCAGTAAGGTAGACAAGCTCTAAGTATATAGGAAGCTGCCTTGTACTGAGTCAGGCCCTTGGTCCATGATGCTCAACACTCTCAATATCACCTGCACTGGCTGGCATGGAGTCTTTGTTGACCTTACCTGGAGATCCTGGGGACTGAACTTGGGACCTTCTATACACAAAGCATGTGAGTAATCTGTGGAGAAAGGAAGGAAAGAAAAAGGCTGGGGAAAGGAAAGGGGTTTAACACTGTAAGCCATTTCACTTCTGTTTCATTAAATTGGGTTGTGATGAGCAGTGGCATAGATATAACAGGGAGAAAGGAAATCACAAAAGGAACCTCACTCTTTAAGGAGAAGGAGGACAGGAACCATAACACAACAGACAATGCCCCAGAGGTTTACAGAGTAACAGCACAATCCTATACATGTCTGCTCAGAAATAAGTCCCATTGAGTTCAGTGAGGCTTACTCTCAGGTAAGTGGATATAGGGTTGTAGCCTAAGTGTAACTTATACCATGGGGCCTTAGAAGCGAGCAAACTGAATGCCCTACATCAGGGATAGAGGAATAGAAGGATGCAGACAAGCTGGAGAGGGTTCAGAGGAGGGCAACAAAGATGATCAGGGGACTGGAAACAAAGCCCTGTGAAGAGAAACTGAAAGAAATGGGCACGTTAAGCCTTGAGAAGAGAAGACTGAGGGGAGATATGATAGTGCTCTTCAAGTACTTGAAAGGCTGTCACAGAGAGGAAGGCCAGGATCTCTTCTCAATCATCCCAGAATGCAGGACATGGAATAATGGGCTCAAGTTACAGGAAGCCAGATTCCGGCTGAACATCAAGAGAAACATCCTGACTGTTAGAACAATACAACAATGGAACCAATTACCTAGGGAGGTAGGGGGCTCTCTCACACTGGAGGCATTCAAGACGAGGCTGGACAGCCATCTGTCAGGGATGCTCTGACCTGGATTCCTGCACTGAGCAGGGGGTTGGACTCAAGGGTCTTGCAGGCCCCTTCCAACCCTACTATTCTATGATTCTATACTATCTGCACTATCTGACTATAACTCCCACCATACATGAACTTTTACCATGGCTGGGGCTGATGGGAGTTGAAGTCCAACATTATCTGGAGGGCCAGAGGTTCCCCACTCCTGCCCTACATTTTTATTAAAGAGTATATTATATAAAATGGGATGGTGGTCACTACCTTAGATGGCTTTTAAAGGGGACTAGACAAGTTAATGGACAATGGACCTATCAGGGAAGGGACATAGCTTAGGGGTAGAGTACATGCTGTTTTTCCCAGGTTCAGTCATTGGCATCTCCAGGCATGGCTGGGGAAGACTCCTGTCTGAATCCCTAGAGAGCCGCTGCCAGTCAGTGTAGACCAACCTTCCCCAACTTGGTGACCTCCAGATGTATTGGACTACAGCTCCCAATGGCCAAGCTGGCAGTACATGATGGGAGTTGTCATCCAACTCATCTGGAGGGCACCAGGTTGGGGGAGGCTGATGCAGACAGTACTGAGCCCGATGGACCGATGGCCTGACTCGCTGTAGGGCAGCTTCCTAGTGACTATTGGCCAAGATACTTAAAAGGTTTAGAGGCAGTTGCTGGAGGAGCAACAGCAAGGAAGGGCTGTCCGTGCCTTGACTGTGGGCTTCCCAGATGCACCTGGCTGACCACTGATGAAAACAACCTACTGGACTAAATGGACCTTGAGTCTGATGTGGCACAGGGCTTTTCTTATGCAGCCCAAGCAGAGACTGCCACTGCTGAGTTTGTCAAGGTGTTACTAAGCCATTGATGAAGCTTTCTGGCAAGCCCATTGTCATGTGCTCTGTTCACATAAAATGGTGAACATCTAACTGGGCTTAGCCCTGATCAGTTCCTTAGGGCTTGTCATTTGATCCAGGGATGGGCAGAACGTAGATCTCCAGATGTTTTGGACTTCGACATTCCTGACCGTTGGCCATGCTGGCAGGGGCTTCTGGGAGCTGGCTCAAAACATCTGGGGACCTATCTTCTGCCCACCCTTGATCTGATCCCCCAAATAGTAGAAACCACAGATCACCCATTTCAAGGAAGTAGGAAGGTTCTATTTGCAGTACGGAATTTTTGCAAATATAATAAAAGAGCCAGAAGGATTGGGGAAGAAGAGCAATAAGCTCCCTTGTTGAAAAACAAAGACTGGGAATAATTGACAACACATGGCTGTGATTATTATGGAAAGAGAACACTGGACCCAGCACAGCAGATGACTCATCTATCTATAAGCACTATTCCAACACACAGCCTTAGGCAGGGCATTTCTGCTGCTGGCCGGGGAACTGGACTATCCTATTTTGTCCTCTCATATATTTCCCAGTATCCTCAGGGCAAGACCTATTGCTAATGCAGTGAATTGATCTCAAAGTATACAAAAGAGGAGGGATCAATACTTTAAAAACAAACAAACCATACAAGGAAGAGAGGGGGTTCCCATAGCTATTGTATTTTCAAAGCTCAGCAGATCAAAGCTGTTTTAAAGCATAAATTCACCAAGGAGTTTGTATTTTATTGTCAATTTAGGATGAGATGCCATTAACTCCATAGCTTTTAGCAGGCACTTTATAATCCTTGCTGCATTCATTCCCACAAGACAATCAGGAGACAGGAAAGCCTGTGATAAAAGATTTGCAACGGCCATCCATCAAATCAGTCCATTCCTGGGAGTGAATGTAAGCCTGAGACAAAGTTAAAGCAGGGCAAAGTTAAAAACACTGGGCAACCTTGGCTGCCTCTGCCAAATACAATGTGAGAGTGAAACATGCTTTGGGATTTTAAAGACATAGGGACTAAACCTGAACAAATAGGGATCTAATTAGAGCTTCTTGTTGTTGTTCAGTCGTTAAGTCGTGTCTGACTCTTCGTGACCCCATGGACCATGGCACGCCAGGCCTTCCTGTCCTCCGCTCTCTCCCGGAGCGTGCTCAAGTTCATATTCATTGCATCGGTGATGCTATCTAGCCATCTCATCCTTTGCCATCCCCTTCTGCTTTTGCCTTCAGTCTTTCCCAGCATCAGGGTCTTTTCCTGGGAGTTTTCTCTTCGCATTAGGTGGCTAAAATATTGGAGCTTCAGCTTCAGTATCTGTCCTTCCAATGAGCAGTCAGGGTTGATTTCCTTTAGGATGGACTGATTTGAGCTTCTTGCAGTCCAGGGGACTTGTAAGAGTCTTCTCCAGCACCACAGTTCGAACGCATCAATTCTTCGGTGCTCAGCCTTCGTTATAGTCCAGCTCTCACAGCCATACGTTGCTACTGGGAAAACCATAGCATTCATTATATGAATCTTTGTTGGCAAGGTGATGTCTCTGCTTCTTACTATGCTGTCTAGGTTTGCCATAGCTTTCCTCCCAAGGAGCAAGCGTCTTTTAATTTCATGGCTACAGTCACCGTCTGCCGTGATCTTCAAGCCCAAGAAAATAAAATCTGTCACTTCTTCCATTTCTTCCCCTTCTATATGGCAGGAAGTGATGGGGCCTTATTTTTTTATAAAAATGTTATTAAAAAAAAAACATTTTTAATGTTGAGTTTCAAGCCAGCTTTTGCATTCTCCACTTTCACCCTCATCAAGAGGCTCTTTAGATCCTCTTCGCTTTCTGCCATTAGGGTGGTATTGTCTGCGTATCTGAGGTTGCTGATAATTCTCCCAGCAATCTTAATTCCGACATGTGATTCATCCAAACTGGCATTTCTCATGATGTACTCTGCATATAAATTAAATAAGCAGTGCGACAATATGCAGCCTTGTCGTACTCCTTTCCCAATTTTGAACCAATCTGTTGTTCCATGTCCGGTTTTTACTGTTGCTTCTTGACCCTCATACAGGTTTCTCAGGAGGCAGGTAAGGTGGTCTGGTACTCCCATGTCTTTAAGAATTTGCCACAGTTTGTTGTGATCCACACAATCAAAGGCTTTAGCGTAGTCAATGAAGCAGAAATAGACGTTTTTCTGGAATTCTCTTGCTTTCTCCATGATCCAGCGAATGTTGGTGATTTGATCTGTAGTTCTTCTGCCTCTTCGAAACCCAGCTTGTACTTCCGGTAGTTCTCGGTTCACATACTGTTGAAGCCTAGCTTGTAGGATTTTGAGCATCACCTTGCTGGCATGTGAAATGAGCGCAATTGTGTGGTAGTTTGAACACTCTGGCATTGCCCTTCTTTGGAATTGGAATATAGACTGACCTTTTCCAGTCTTGTGGCCACTGTTGAGTGTTCCAAATTTGTTGGCATATTGACTGCAGCACTTTAACAGCATCATCTTTTAGGATCTTAAATAGCTCAGCTGGAAGACTGTCATCTCCGCTAGCTTTGTTGTTACTAATGCTTCCTAAGGCCCACTTGACTTCACTCTCTAGGATGTCTGGCTCAAGTTCAGTGACCGCACTATCATGGCTATCAGGGACATTCAGATCTTTCCTGTATAGTTCTTTTGTGTATTCTTTCCACCTCTTCTTAATCTCATCTGCTTCTGTTAGGTCCCTGCCTTCTTTGTCCTTTATCATGCCCGTCTTTGCATAAAACTTTCCCTTGAGATCTCCAATTTTCTTGAAGAGATCTCTAGTCTTTCCCATTCTATTGTTTTCTGCCATTTCTTTGCATTGTTCATTTAAGAAGGCCTTCTTGTCTCTCCTTGCTATTCTCTGGAAATCTGCATTCAGTTGGGTATATCTTCCCCTTTCTCCCTTGCTTTTCGCTTCCCTTCTTTCCTCAGCTACTTGTAAAGCCTCATCAGTCAGCCACTTTGCTTTCTTGCATTGCTTTTTCTTTGGGATGGATTGAGTTGCTGCCTCCTGAACAATGTTACGGACCTCTGTCCATAGTTCCTCAGGCCCCAAACCTCAAAATGTAGCACTTTCTAGGTTGTAGAGACTCTTACTTGTATCTCTGCATAATTTTATCATGTTTCTGCCTGACAGACAATAAATTTGTACAATCTTACATTTTTCTTCTCCCAACCTTATCTTATGCTTTGGAAAATACAATTGATCCTCATCTTTTATGGCTCTTTCAGCTATTAGAATGGCATAATTTAAAATAATATCTTGATTTTGGAAAAAAAAAATCTCTTGGCACAGTGCAGAATCTTGAAGCCTTTTGCACAAGCTGTAGCAGGTGAACATGCCTGAGGCAGACAGCTCACTGTGCTACAATAAAATAAGAGTAGACATTACTACAGCTACAATCCAATCTTAATCTTAAAAAAAAGATTAATCATATGACTTTTAGTCAATTAATCTACCAATTACAATTTGCATTCATTTGTATGTGGGTAAAAACAATATTTCTGACGCAAGAAACATACTTTCTTTGCTTTTAGACCTTGTGATACGTTCCATGGGGTTTTCTTGGCAAGAATACTGGAGTGGGTTGCCATTTCCGTCTCCAGTGGACCACATTTTGTCAGAACTCTCCGCCATGACCTGTCCGTCTTGGGTGGCCCTGCACGGCACAGCTTATGGCTTCACTGAGTTACGCAAGCCCCTTCGCCACAACAAGGCAGTGATCCATGAAGGGGGCTTTTAGACCAGGAGTTCTCAAACTTTCTACCCTCAGATCCCGCTTGAGAGAGCTGAAAATGACTGAAGCAGAGTTTGGTATAATCGGCTGGAAACTGCCTGATATCATTTTATATTTATATCTAATTTATTTATTAAATTTTATTTATTTATTAAATTTATTAATCGCCCATCTGGCTGGTCACCCAGCCACTCAATCACTCTTTGAGGTGGCTAAATTCTTTGCCACAGCTATTTTTTTGTGGCAGGGAGTTCAGCTTTTAAAGTAATCCAGCGTTCATTCAGCTTTCATTGCTTTGAAAGTAATTCAGCTTTCCTAAAGTTAAGTACGGACAGTACTCAGATTACTGAGCCTTCCCATTTTGGGAAGAATTTGCTGATCCAGAGGCTCTAAGTCTGAGTTTCCAGCATGGTGCCCATGAACACCAGTGCACTCACAGACACCAATCTTGGTGCCTACCAGCCTCCCTGCTCCTCCTGGTTTTAATTTCATTTCTTAAAATTATTTTAAATTACGTTTTTAACTGGAGGATTGCCATGCTGCAAAGCAAGGTGCTGCCCTTTTTTGGGTTCAGATCCTTTCTTTGGGTTCAAAAGAGTGGTTTTGTATTTTGGAGCTCAGACCCCCACCTCTGCCTTGTACTTAGGTCCTTTGGCTAGTTACTTCTGTATTAATTTCACCAGTTTGCCTTCTGGGAAATGAGTGTTTTGTGACTGGCCATGCCCACCATGGTAGCCATGTTATGCACGAGCAAGCTCCTCCATGACAGCCATTTTGAGAGAGTGCCCATGATACTCTATCAAAATTCCAAATGTTGCCCACTGACCCAAAAATATTAGGGATCCCTGCTTTAAGTAGAGAAAACTGTATATTTTATATTATTTTTCTCCTCCCCCACATGCTTCTCAAAGTCTTCCTACCCATCTCCTGTTATGTTTTCTCCCCTTCTTCTTTCACACTTAATTATACCCTATCCTCAACTGCCAGTTTCTTTCATCTCTCCCTTCTGCTGCTTTTACTATCACTTCCTCCTATAACAGCTCCTCTCTCTTATCCCCTTCCTATTTATTTCTAGTTTTTAAAAAAAATATATATTATGTCTAAAAATATTAGCTTTGCTGTCTAACCAGCACCTGCTGCCACAGCTGCCTGTCCAATGTGCATGGCACAGCCATGGACAGGACAGCCAAGCCAAGAGGCACTGAGCAGTCTGCAGCACCAAGACCCACCTGAAAGTTGGCTGGGACCCACTAGTGGGTCCCAACCCACAGTTTGAGAAACACTGTTTTAGACAGTGCACAAATGTGTGGTAGCAGTCATCATCATAGAAGAGGCATTCTTCCTGTGTATTAGAGAAAGGAGAATGCCTCTTTTAAGATGGTGCTGCTTGCCACCTGCAGTTAATTGGGTTGGATCCAAGGTCTGCCTTCTGTTGATGGAAGGGAATGTGCCACTGCGGAATGTGCCAGGGAATGTGGCACGGAATGTGCCACCGCAGATCTAGATTTGGGGATCCCTCCTCCCGCTCAGCACCATAGCTCACCTCATTCAGCAGGGTCCCCTAACCCTCTGTGTAGCATTTTCAGGGGGCTGGAGAGGCTACCGTGTGGAGGAGGGGTTGGGAAAGTCTGTGTGTACCGGCCGTGTTGCACATGTCTAAATCTAGATCTAACCTTCTGTGTCAGGGGTGCTGAACCTCTTTCAGCCCGAGGGAGAAGCTCTTGGGGGCTGCATTTCAGTGGTGGGCGGGGCTAAAGGCAAAATGGGTGGGAGCCAAAAATTCCAGCGTATTGTAGCTTAAAGCCCTTACTGCCAGTAACAAAGCCTTAGGAGAGGCGTCTCAGCCTTTTAACTGGGGGAAAAACTGCACAGAAGCTGCAGCTAGTGCAGAACACAGCAGCTCGGGTGCTCACTCGAACACCTAGGTATGCTCACGTAACACCTGTGTTAAAAGCACTATGCTGGCTGCATTTTAGCTACTGAGCCACGTACAAGGTTATGCTATTATCATATAAAGCCCTAAACAACTTGTGACCAGGATACCTAGCAGACCACCTTCCCTTATATATATCCAGGTGACATTTAAGATCATCAGAGAAGGCTTTACTGGTCATTC
This sequence comes from Heloderma suspectum, assembly GCF_057233095.1. Lineage (NCBI taxonomy): Eukaryota > Metazoa > Chordata > Lepidosauria > Squamata > Helodermatidae > Heloderma > Heloderma suspectum. The sequence goes on along the minus strand of NC_139458.1, from coordinate 65,351,320 downwards.
CAAAACCAACAGGATGTTGCCATGAACAACCCCGAAGGTGGGTGAGCTTTCTCTGTAGTGGCACCCACCCTCTGGAAAACCCTCCCTCCTACAGTTCTGGAGGCAGAAAATGTGGCATCTTTTAAATGGCTCCTAAAAATATACCTTTTCACCCAGGCTTTCCCTGGGCTGTAAAGAAATTCAAGTTGCTCCATTTTGCTGCTCCTTGAATTGTCTTTACTGTAGTTCTTTCAATTTTGGGTATTTAATGTTATTTTTAATGTTGTGTTTTTAATATTGTATTTAAATATGAGATAATATTTATTGTGAACTGCTGAGGGATTTCATTTTATTCAGCAGTATACAAATGTCACAAATAAATAAACAAGTTGTCCCAGGTTCAATTTGCGGTATCTCAGATTTCTGAGACTCATTTTGTATCCCTGCTCTTACATCTAGATCTTGGTTTTGCAGCTTTCCACCATGGTGGCTCATCTATCTAGTTCAGGAGTAGGCATTGTGTCCCGGGACACCTTTCTTGGTGCCCACCAAGGTATCCTACCCCTATCACCCCCTCTCCCCCAATTAACACATTCTCTTACTGGCAGCTGGGATCACTGCAAAATGGGTTTCTGTTGGTACTGAAAACTGTGGGTTCAAAGGAGTTGTTTAGTGTGTGGGATCTCAGACTCCACCTCTGGCTTGTACTTGGTCTTTGGGGCAGGTTATTTGTCCTTTGCCATGCCTCCCATGGCTGCCATTTTCTGGTAGTGCCTAGGCCAATTTCTGAAATTACCAACTGTGCCTATGGCCCAAAAAGGTTGTCTACCCCTGGTCTAGTTTCACTTCTGCTCTTAATTCCTTTTCAACTACAATCACATTGCAGTCAATGGCTTTTAAATTTTTAATCTTATGGTGTGTGTTTTCCACAAAACCCCGAATTAGCCTAAATTAATTTCAGGTGTTCATATACTCAATACACTTCTGAAATGGTACATAACTGCTGGAACATTGTGGCGGTCTACTAATATATGTATTTAAGCATTAACAGAAAGGTAAAAACCTAGCCAGCATCGCTGAGTAAGCATGTGCCCTGTGACTTTGGTAAGATTTGCTTTGTTAACACACACAGCTGAGATGGTGGCAAGAAGGATCTTTGGGACTTCTCATATTGCTTCCCCCGCCTTTCCTATTTTTATCCTGTGACTCACACATCGAAATAACTTCTCTTCCTCCCCCTACCCCCCAACATCCCGTTCCTCTATTTTAAGTAAATTAAAAAGAAATAACTTCTTGGTCTTAACAATGAAAATGGCTTAATAGTTCCCTGTGACTACTTTTAGCTGGAAAATGGTATCTGATATATCAGAGCCTTAGTTCTTGTTTCCGGATATCACATGCTCCTATATATGGACATTTGGGATTGTGTTGCTTGGAAGTGAACAATGGGGTCCTGATTTACTGTGGTATTGCAAACGATCCAGTTTTAAAGTGTGTTATTCAGCGCTGCTAACCATAAATATCTGAATATGTTTAACATATACAGTACTTAGAGTGGAGATGGCTGAAGAATGTGGGGGTAATGTACAATAAATGGCAGTGTAACTACTGTGGAAGAAGTGTGAGATGAAAATTGGGAGGAGCTAACTATCCTCCCCAATGTAGTTATGTTTTCTGGAAGTGCCTTTCCTCAGAAAAACTAACAGGTGATGAACACAACTTGAGCAATGCTACTTCTTTGTAGCAGTTCATGCAGTGGCCTGAGCCCCCAAACAACAATTGTTTGGGGCTCAGTGATCAGATCAGAGATTAAATCTAGTTTAGCATCCTGCTTCTAGCAGTGGCCAGATGTCTCTGGAAGCTCACAGGGAGGGCAGGGAGGTGAAAGTCATCCAACTCTTTGTCCTGGTTCAGAGGTACATTGCCTCTGAATACAGAAGTTTCATCTAGGATTGTGAAGAAACACAGCAGTTTATGTTTTGTGGTTTTTGTATTCTGTAAGTGTCCCCCGAGTGAGGTTATAATGTAATCTAGTAGGCCAGAAGCTGGGCTTTGCCACTGTGTATCAGGCATAAGACAGTAGTAGCTGCCTTGGTTACAGCTGCTATGGAACAGAGGCTTCAAGCAGACAGTTTGAAAATGACTGGGAGAGAAGCTGCCTTTACTTATATAGTATACCAGGTAGATAGTAAAGACTAATTTAGATCAGTCATGGAGTCAACAAATTGGATTGGTATTTGGAAGATCCATAAAGAACAGGATTGGTCAGAAGTTCTGCCCAGGAGGATAGTATGGGTCAGTTGGAAAAACCAGTTGGAGCTGTTTGGTGGAGAGGTTTGCTCTCAGTTGAAAGAGTGCTGGTGGCTGAAAGGAGCACAGCTCAGAGTCGAGAAAGGAGCAAGCCTGCCAGGCTGAGAGAACTCTGCTGGAAGGTCTGGAGGCTGGAGCTGGCGGCTGAGGGAAGCAGGGAGCTGTGCTGTGAGGAGGGATGTCGGAGAAATCCACAACGGATTCAAATGAGTTTGGAGTTCTATGAATCTGATCTGCAGATTCTGCAGTGGACCGGCTTTCCGAGTTGCGTGGACTTGCCAACCAGTTTTTTTAATCCGGGGGGGGGGGGGGATTGCACAAGTGCACATTAGTGCTAAAGCGCATTTGCAAACAGTAATGAAATTCTCGTACATTAAATCCAATTCCGTCAGTCAGCAGACAGTGGAATGAAAGAAGCGTGACAATCCGCGAAATATGAACGGAATGGATTTAAGAAAATCTGTACGTCCCTAGCTGTGAGGTGAAGCTTCAAGCTGGCAGCACAGCCCAGCACCAGAAGGCTTCAAGCAGAGATCTGACCAGACAGAACGTCAGCAAGTAGTTCTTCAAACAGAATCATCCTAGAAGCCAGAAGCAGCAGAAAAAGTTGCAAACAGAGGAAAACTGCTGTACATAATCTGTTTGTGATTGTGAGGGATTGGCTGGAGTGGAGTTCAGGGAAACCTGGTCTGAGGAAAAAGCTATCGAGAGCTTTTATTATTTAGGTGGGGAAGACTCTCTTAATGGTAACCTAATCATATTTAACCTACGTACATTTAAGCAATCTTAACCTATTATTCGAAGAGTGACATTTTATTCTCTTATGTAAATAACTCCCTTAATAAACTTCTTAATTTTGTTCATTTTATGAGCTTGTCTTTAGTGGTGATGTCAATCCCATGTCTATGCCATAGGAACCAGGTTACTGAGTTTTTATAAGGTGCAGAGTGTTTATTTTGGTGGCAGCAGTTAAAGGTTTTATTGTAGAGACATCATTTCTGAGGTCTAATTTGGAACTTTATTAAAAACTGTGGCAGGGAGTTCCATAGACCCAAGTTGCAAAGTGTTAAAAAGGATCGTTGGTGGGTTAACCTATGGTGTCCTGTCACATCACATGTGGTGGAATAGTCTTATGTTATTTCATCATAAATTTAGCTAAATAAAGGCTCTAGGGCAGGGCTTTTACTTATTCCCTCTGTGCCCTTTAACCACAAAGTGAAATTCATTATCTGAGTGAGGGAAAGAGAGTCAGGAATATAGGATCTCCAACTTTCCAGCAAGTGAGGTTTCAACCCCCACCAAGATACAAGTAAAGACCCAACGTCTCACCAAAAGCTACTTTGTACTTGACATTTTGAATTATGTATGGATACTGAAGGCCTCAAGTCAGTTAAGAAGAGCATGTGTACATTTGAATAGCCTCTTTTCCATGGCAAAATAGACAAGGGTGCCAAAACTGAGAGAAGTCTGGGCTGCCACTTGTGAAAACTCTGCCAAGAAAAACAACTATTTATCATGCAACACCCAAGCCTCCCTATTTGCTCAGACATTTCAGAGGAAATTTTGTACTTTTTATTTGTGAGGGAGCAATCCTATGGTCCCTGGCAGAGTGTTCCAGGGACCTTAGGATATCTTAAGAGTTCACCCTCTGAGGCTGCGGTAGACACTGCTACGACCTCAGAAGGGGAAATCCAAATGGGGAATGTTTCCCCTTGCAGTACTACGGAAAGAGCGGTGACTCTCACCCGAGATCAGAGCTCTAAGCTCAGTGAGGATACAAATGAGAGGAAAGAGGGAGGGGAGGCGCCAAGGATCCACAACATCCTGAAGCCTCCCAGCTTCCATCCTCGCAACTCCACTAGAAATGCTCAAAAGCGCATCTCATAAGAAACAGAAAGGAGCACATAGAGGTGAAGATTGCCTCCGATGCTCCTTTTGGATTGCCAGGCATCTGCGGGTAGAGTATAAGATGGCTCTGCCCATTTCCTTTCCCCCTTAATTAGCTGTTGCATTATGGCTATTTGCTAATTTTATAATATTGCATTTATATATTTGGATCAATAGTTATATTCACAGTTTTGTACACTGCTCTAGAATCCTTTTGATGATGGGCAGTTAAGAGATATTTTAAATCAATCTGTCAATCAACTATTTGAAAGCGTGTGCCGTTCTCAACTGTTTTAATGTATTTTGTACTCTACTAACTGTACCCAAATATAAAATGCTGTCAAGGGCTTTGCTGCTTTGTATATGCCTCAAAAAATGACATTTCTGAAAGGTGACCCAATAAAGAGTATAGGAAAAAAAGTGTCAGCAAAAAGTTAACCCAAAGTGAGATGTGAGGCCTCAACCTGGTGCTTGAAAATGAAATGTATTGTGATGTATTGTTATATTGCCCAACATGTTTTGATTTGAGTCTTCCTCAGGGACAAAAATGTTTTGCTCTAAAGATAACTATAAAATGTTCTACTCATGTTGGAGTGAACTACTAGAGAAGCTGTCAGAGTTTTGCTCATGAAGATACAGCAGAGCAATACAATTCATCTACTGAAGATCTGCAAAGTCATTAATGCCCTTTTGGAGATGGCGCCATAGTGGAAAATGAGCTGGATACTTTTAAGGAGTGTCACATGATTACCAAGTTAACACAGAGTGAATATGGACAACCAACTTGTCAATTCATAAATACCTTACCACTTGATAAGGCCCCCAACATTTCTCACACATTAGAAAGTGGGATGGTGAATGTTGTCCCACATTTTTCTTAGTAGACGACCAGTAGACTTTGTGTGTGTGTGAAGTATTTTTAAATATATATATATATATATACACACACACACACAGTATATATATACATACACACACACCCCCCACACCCACACATATATACATACACACACACAGTGTGTATGTGTGTGTATATATACAGTACACACACACACATACACACTGTATATATATATATATGGCATGTTTTATAGAGGAACACATTTGAATATATAAATATAACTCATATTCACATTAATTGGAATACTCCTTTTTTGTAAATTGCCCTGAAAATTTCTGTTGGAAAGTTGGTATATAGATCTAAGTGGGTATAGGATTGCACTCTCAGGCTGCAATTCTGTGGCCCTTGGAAAGGCATCTCAGGTGCGTCTCCCTTTTCACCTGTGGAGAGGGAAGTCAGCAGGAAGAAAAGAAGGTCCACCCTCAGAAGCTTCTTCGGAGCAGAAGGAACTTTCACTGCCGTTGCTACCCTGCTGTTGGTGCTCTGATGGCACTAATGGCAAGAATGGCAGTAATGGCCCCCCCATATGGGTTTGGAGCCCTCCCATATCTGCAAAACAGGGAAAGAAGTATGCCAGCCCTGGAGCTGGCGTACCCTTTCCCCATCCCATTGAAACCAAGGGGATGGGGAAATGTTAAAACATTGTATGAAGCCGCTGAAAAATAAAACACCACCAACTCTGCACCTTATGTCCAGTAGGGCACAGAAAGTGGCAGTCCACCACAGACCTTGCTGTCCTGGATTGCTCTGTAAGAGTGGTCTTGCTTCAGCCCATAATAACAAATGCTTCTACATTTTACAGCATAACGATGGTTACTACTGCTTTTGTATTGCTGTTCTTTTTGCACAGTTGGAGTAATGCCTCTGAGATTATAGTTCTCTTTGTGGCACATGATGCGAGGGTTCGGTGGGGTGTATGTATATCGGATCTTGATTTTAAAGGTGGGGAATTACACAGTCGGTGGCTTCACAGGCTTAAAAGCAACAGAGTATTTTTAAATGCCAAACATTTTCCCTAATAGAACACCACCAAAGATCAGAAAAATATTTTGTTGACCTCTTTGAAACCAAACCATTATAAATGTTCTCCTTTCCAAACCAAGAGAGGACTTCAGAGGATAAAAAGCAACCCCAACACATGAGATTTTAAAGTTATCATCATAGACTGCTGTTCTGCAAAAAGAAACAGATCCATTTTGCCGACACAATATTAATGGCATATAGTTCTGAAATGTACTGTTCTGTAACAATATTTTCCTCTTATCCTACCCTAGGCAGTCCCAAAACTGAAATGCAAAAAAATTGACATCTACCTCTTTAATTTCATGATAGTTTTAATCAGGTAATTGCAGGAAAACATTGACATGTAAAACTGTTTTTATGATTTTATCCAGTATGTCAACTTACAAAGGGTATGATAACAAAACTAGTATGCATATTTACATTATGTACTCAAGGTAACCAGCTATATTCTTATACATAAAAAGAAATACATCTATGGCATGGAATTAAACTAAAACCTACATTGTTTAGTAGAAAGATACAGCAATTAAGATTTTAATGGAAATAATATACAAGTGAGGCACTTTTTGAGGTCAATAGGGTGGAAAGCAAATGGCACTAAGCAAAATAAGAGGCAATATCCACAAACAAGAGGGGGGAAACCCTATGTACAGATTATACTGCAGCTCCCAATACAAAGTTTTTCCACTAGATGTTTTTTGAGCTCTCAAGGCTAACCACAACTATTGCAATTAAGAAGTTTTCGGGGGTGGGTAGGTTGCTGTTTAATGCCATTTAAATGCTACTTAATCAGTGCACCAAAAGGCATATGGAAGTTTTAACCACAAGGCTGCCTATCTTAATAGTACTAATTGGACTACTAAACCATCTCCTTTATTCTTCTCCCAGAAGAGAATATGGACCACTATGCACTCCATATACAGTGTTCTATGTTCTCTGGGGAATAAAAGGCTAACACAAACATTGTGTATTATTTACATGGGAGTTGAAGATTTCTGCCTACATACACAAGGTTAGCAGGAAGAAAAATGGGACTGTCACATTCCAGCATGCAATGCATGTACTTTGAAATAGCTACATTTGACTGATGGAAGGTACAGGAGGGTACAGGACTGAAGTCTGTAGAGACACCCCCCCCCCCATGCTCTGGATCAATGTTTCTCAAACTTTTTGAACTTGGGCTTCACTTTTTAAACTTACTATATCTTCTGAGGCTACCCAACCCAGCAAGAATCATCTGTTCCACAGGTGAGAATGCAGAAAGCCTTGCAGGCAAACTGCTGCATGAAAGAAGGCTCTCTGGAGGACATCAAATCCCAACCTTGGCTTTAAAGGGGGAATGTAACGGGATTTCTCTGACCGCCTGCAAAAACCAGGCACAAGGAACGTATGTGAGAACAAAGCAGCAATAGCTCTTTCTGGGCTCCCTTATTCCCAAACCACACGAGGCAGTGTGGGTGCACCTGGGTGTCCCCACTCTTGCTCACTCAGGAACTCTCACAAGGGCGTTCAATCTTCCCAGGTGTTGTTTGGTGAAGGAAGGAAGACACCACCCGCTCAGCATCCTCTTTCTCCCATTGAACTTCACTCCCGTGTTCTCAAAGGCCTATGCTTGAGAACTACTGATGTAGGCATTTCTATATGAATCAGATTATTATTATTATTAATAATAAATAAAACAGCCTCAGGGGGCTCACTATTGCTGGGGGAGGGGGGATAACTTTCTGACTCTTCAGGTGTGAAGCCATGAGCATTCCCTTTTTTCTTAAAGCATGACAGTATCTGAATGACAATAGACACAATTTTAATATTAAAAAACCCACTTTTAGTTTGAAAAATTTGCATTTCAGCCACGCCTAATACCAAGGATGGCATAGTCAGTATTGGATTTCCGACCTGACACATTGGCCCAGCTCACCTGCAACGATAACCTGAGTTTGTTTGTTTTTTCATAAATCCCGGGTGACTACAAGCATTCTGGTTCATGCAGCTCTTAGTGCTCCCATCTGGCTCTTCGCAGCTTAACAAGCAAGGGATGATCCATCCCTGGCCTGATTGGTGGTACATCCAAACCTCGATCCTGGATCCCAACTCTAGCTTCTCAGGGAAGAGACGGGTTCGGAGAGAACACCAACCAAGCCAGAGATGGAGTGTCCCTGCCTAGTTTAGTCCCTCCTGCAGCAGGAGTCAAGTGGGAGCGACTGAGTTGCATGAACTGGCACACTGGCTCATTCAAGGTAAGCTGGGTTTAAAAAAAAACAAAAACTGGGTTACTGCTGCATGTGGATTTTCTTTTAATTCAACTGTAAGCAAAGTGTGTAAGACAAATGCAAATATCCCCCACTTCCCAATTTTGGAACTTAATTTTGAACCGAATTCCAGAAAGTAGCTTCAACTGATGTTGGGAATACATTTTCAAACAAATAATACAAATTAATGCCTAAGCTGTATAACTGAAGTAACAAGTTCTAAATCGTGTTTGTCCAGCAGGTGGTGCCCAAGTGTTATAGCTGACTGCTTTCACCTGGAACACAGGCCATCTTCCGTCAGATTGCAGCTTTTGTCAGGCTGGAAACTCATCATCCATCATGTGGCAACTTCTCCAAACCAATTTAAATCCATGTGTACTAAAGTCCCCTGTTACTACACCCCTTAAAAGACACCAGAATATATATGTTTTATAGTAAATCTGGATATGTTTAAATCTTTTCTTTCTGGAGAAAATAGGATGGAAGATAAAATGCACACAGAGGCCACAATCCAAATTAGAGATAATACATATTTTTAAACTCACCGAATTCTGTGAGATTAAATAAACCCAACTCCATGGTGGATTGTATCTAGGAATAAGAATCTGTGAACTGGAAAGTGAAGATCCAATGGTTTGTTCTAGGGCAGCCTTCCTCAAACCAGTACCCTCAAGATGTTTTGGACTTCAACTCCCATCAGCCATAGCCAACACAGCAAATGATCAAGAAACCCGGGAGTTGTTGCCCAAAACATCTGGAGGACATCAAGTTGGGGAAGGCTGTCTGAAGGAGATGGGGCTATACATCAGTCCCAAGTTCAATCTTTGTCACCTCCAGTTAACACCCCCCAACCCCGCCCTCCCCCTCCCAGGTAGCAAGGTTGGGGAAGACCTCTGCCTGAGATCTTGGAGAACACTACCAGTCTTGAGCAAAGAGCACTGAGATCAAAGGACCAACCGTCTTACTTCGTAGCAAGGCAACTTCATATGTTCACCAGATTTGTGAGTTCGCCACAGTTGTGAGTTAAAGACGTTCCCCTGCTAAAGTGAAAGGTTGAAACAGGGCCATACATACAGAAACGTGGCTAAAATCACACAATCCACATAATCAGATATTGAACCAACACAATTATTTAAATTAGTTCTGTGGCGGAGGGAACCCTCCTATATCCTAATTTCCATATTAATTTGTATTTAAAAACAAAACAAAATAGGAATAATATTTATTCAAGAGTAAAGGATAGTAAATATTTAGCAGCAAAGTGGTTAAATACACACTGAAAATAGCAATGCACGAATTCAGGAAAAAATATTAAAGCATATATGTTTTCATATGAAATACACTACAGGAACCAGGAGTTGCATTATGCTGATTAGTGCTCAGAGGAAATGGTTAGACTTGCCTCCTCCCAAAGTTCATACATATGTACATGTACACACACACACACACACACGCACACACACACACACAAGCTCCAAAGGACTTTTCTGTACAGCCAGCAAGTTCTTTTCTTGGGTTGTTGATGCCATGCTCCATTTTTAATCAAAAACAGAATGTTTTACAATATGCAATTCCTATGTCACCAATAAAACACAGGTGACTTCTCTCTGTCTCTTTTGGGGGGCGGGGGAGGCAAAATTAACAGTCTGTCTAGGCAACCAAGTTTAGCTGAATATGTGAAGCATAAAAGTCATCCTGGGTAGCAGCTTTCAAATATATAAATGGTAAAAAGAAAGGACTTAAGATCGCTGCTACAGTGTCTTATCTGCTGACAGGTTATCCATTCAGGGTTTTTTTAAAAGTACAAAACTAGAAAGAAGCTCTTAACTTCTATAATTATCAATATATTTGTCTTCTTTTCAATGTGAAATAATACTTCAAGATGATCTATGTACACAGTATTGTCAGTTCAAGCTGTCATATAAATATAAATGCTTTCTTTAAAAAAGTATTTTACATATAGTGTTATATACAGTTGTTCAGTTTGATACCTGGGCTCTGAAAAGGGGGGTGGGGAATCCTATGACTGAACATGGGCAAGGATCTAACCGTGTCCGACAACTAGGGCTATTTACGTTGTGCTGGCGGAAACAAACATTTGTGCAACATCAATAGTGCTTGCTAGCATGATGGGTTTCCCGTTGCACTAGGAAGTGCTATTAACATTGTGCACTGCTGTTTTCTGCTACCACAACATAAATAGCACTGGTGGCCAGACACCACTGGATCTTCCCCATATTCTTCAGAAGAAAATAAAATCAATACATATATTTCGTTGAACAAAAATGGGTAGAAAATTTAAAAAAAGTAGTGTGAGATTATAATTGTAATAGCAAAAGCATATTAACAACGTATTTTATCCCCTTCCCCACCCATTAACGTTTTTGAATGAATGACCGCTCCACTGCTTTAGAGAGTTTTATTCATAAAAAACCTGTAGGCTCAGCTATGTTGTTATACCATGTGATGACATTTAGGCAGTTCCCCAAGGGTGGCATTTAGAACACACAGCCAAATGTTAAGTTAAACATTCAGTATTAATCTGTTGCAACTCAAAAGACAAAGTAAAACCCACTTTCATTCACAATGAATTCACTTGCTTTTTCCTACCTGGGCTGCAGTTTGTCATACAGAATATTTTTCATTTTTGCTAGGCCAAATAAAATTAAAATGGGAAACATTTTTGTTCCTTTAGTAGTTTGAAGAAATAAGTGGTACCAAGTTGAACAGAATGATAAATACATACTTTATGACAATTACCTTGTGGCAATTTTCCTTCCCCAAACATTTGTCATCAACAACGTTTTTTGGAGGAAACCCTAGAAGAAAATCTGCTGGTTGAGAAAAAGGAAACTCTTTTGCCATTACATTGAAACCAGAATCATTTATATATAAAAATAAATGTTATGTTCTCATAAGAGCATTAGACAATTATACCTGTGCTTAACAAAACATTGGTCATTCAAGACTACAATAATTAATATTTTAAAGGTTTTCAGATTACCAGAATGTACACAGAAGGAACTCAATACAAAATGTAGTTGAAGGAAAACAAGACTGAAAATATTGATTTGTCCATCTGGAACAGAAATGCTACTAAGTTAACTAGTTAAATATTGAGAAATACTATCACGGAATGTGACTTGAAATGTGGTCCATAACTGCTTTGCAACTGGAAAGGGGAAGGAAGTTTTAATAATTCGTACCATATACTTAGTTAAATATAAACATTTGTTATTTGTACATAAAGTTGCTTCCAAAAACTATTTATAAGCAATTTAGTTGCAAGTAAAATCAATTTAAATTTCTTGCAGTCACAGAGTTAACTTTCTTTAGTTTTAAATCAGCTCTCGCTAGTGCAGACTGAGTTAAAATTTTCTGCCAAATAGATTTCAAAGAGTCCCCCCATCACCTAAACCATAAAATGTACAAATTGCTGAAGTTGATCCCTTATATAGTATGGACTGCAGTTTATACTTATTTCAACTGCCCATCATAAGAAAAGGCTTTCCTTTTGCAAGAACTCCTTCACAACTCGCACCATGCACTTAAAAGCAGATCATTAGGCATGGCTAGCTTTCGTAAAACACAACAAGAGTTCTGATGCTTCTTCCGCAATAGGCCTTGCGCACATGACAGGCTGCCAAATGCTTCCACGAGTTAGATACTTTCCAAAAATAAAGACTCGTCAGCCCAATTTGGCACCAGACCGGTTCATCCCGCAGCTTTATGCTTTCCTCCACAGCATCCGCAGACCTCACCACAGTGGTGGCAGGCTCTCAAAGGGAGGTAGCAGCACATACATGGTGCAATGAACGACAAAGTGACGAGAGCGAGCCATCGTAAGCAGAACTTGTCATCGCTCGTGTCACACGAGCAGGGGTCAGAGAAATCTCCCTCAGAGTCTGACATACAGTGATAGAGCATGCTCTCAGCACAAAGCATGCAGCTAACTTGATATATGCATCTCTTAATAGGGTCTGGAGCATCCTGGCATTTGCCCCGGCCATTCTCTTCATGATTAAACCTTTCCTGGCAGTATACACAGCGAGAACGCTCACCATCCTCTTTCCGTTTTTTTGATTTTTTTAATTTGAAAGAGGAAGGCTGTGTTTTAAATACCACAGAACTCTTTGAATCTTTTAGTGTGTTCAGCTTGGTTCCATCCCCAGATGGGTAGACATATTCTGATTTTTTATGTTCTGCCTTAGGACACTGCAGTGAGGAGTCTGCTTCGTCCCTATCCAAGTCATTTTTCCACATGTCTGGGTGCCTATAGTCTGCATAGCGGCGTATTAAAATATCGCGAGGGTTTATTCGAACAATTTCTTCTTCATCCTGAAAACTGACATTCCTGACTGGCTTCGAGGGTATCTGAAAAAGGGGAGGGGGAAAAAAAAAAGACAAGAGGCACTTTGTATTACAGGTAGGTGCAACAGATCTCTCAACACAAGCTGGTGATTCAGTACTTCGTTTCAAATAAGCTATCGGATCACAGCAGTTCACTGTCAGGAGGCTGTACCTTTGCTTTTTAGAAACTGGATTGCAGAGTTTGTGACAAAGGTGCTTAAGAAATCATATTCGGATTTAATGTTTATCAAGCACCTTTAACAAAATAAATGCTGTACACAAAGGTATTTGCAATGCTGGCAAGTCCCTGACCCATGTTAACATTCTAGGCCACACGAGGAGGAGAGGGGAAGGACAACCAAAAATTGAAGGCAAGGTGATGAGCCCTATTAAGGAAAAAAGAGCAAGCTAGGAACGGCATGACGGAAAAATGATATGTTTTGAGAATGTTTTTCAACATCTATGTGAAACTGCTGGGTGAGGTCATTTGGAGGTTTGGACTGAGATAGCGTCAATACGCAGACGACGCATGGGTCTACCTCTCTTTTCCATCTTCCAACCCCAAATAGTCTAATCCCAAGGAAATGGTGGAAACCCTGAACAGGTGTCTTGGGGAAGTATTGGGGAGGCTGAGAATAAACAAGCTTAAACTTTATCTGGACAAGACACAAGTGCTGTGGGTTGGGAAAACCTGCAGATCTGGATGGGGACTGCGCTCCCCTTATAGGCCAAGTACACCGTTCAGGAGCGCTGCAAGACACAGCTTTTACGCTGGAAGCGCAGGCATCATCAGAGGTCAGAAGTGCTCTCTGCCTGCTTCAGCTGGCTGGCCACCTGCAGCGTCATCTGGAGAACGCAGATCCCGCCTCAGTGACTCATGCATTGGTCACATCCAGGCTGGATTACTCTAATCTATTCCATGCAGGACTATCCTTGAAGATGGCCTGGAAGCTCCAATTGGCACAAAATGTGGCAGCCAGAATGTTTGTAGGAACTAAGTGTGCTGATCATATTACACCTCTTCTGTGCCAGTTACACTGGTTGCCTATTTGCTTCTGGGCCCAACTTAAGGTCATGGTACTGACCTTTAAAGCCCTACATGGTTTTAAACCAGGCTATCTAAAGGACTCCCCTTCATGGATCACTGCCTTGTTGTGGCGAAGGGGCTTGCGTAACTCAGTGAAGCCATAAGCTATGCCGTGCAGGGCCACCCAAGACGGACAGGTCATGGCCGAGAGTTCTGACAAAATGTGGTCCACTGGAGAAGGAAATGGCAACCCACTCCAGTATTCTTGCCAAGAAAACCCCATGGAACGTATCACAAGGCTAAAAGAGATGACGCCGGAAGATGAGCCCCTCAGGTCGGAAGGTGTCCAATATGCTACTGGGGAAGAGCAGAGGGTATTTCCAAGTAGCGCCAGAAAGAGTGAAGCGGCTGGGCCAAACCCGAAAGGACACTCAGCTGTGGATGTGTCTGGTGGTGAAAAGAAAATCCGATGCTGTAAAGAACAATATTGTTTAGGAACCTGGAATGTCAGATCAGTGAATCAAGGTAAGCTGGAGGTGGTCAAACATGAGATGGCAAGATTGAACATCGACATCTTGGGAATCAGCGAACTAAAATGGACAGGCATGGGCGAATTTAATTCAGGTGACTATCATATCTACTATTGTGGGCAAGAATCCCTTAGAAGAAATGGAGTAGCACTCATAGTCAACAAAAGGGTGGGAAAAGCAGTACTGGGGTACAATCTTAAAAATGATAGAATGATCTCAGTACGAATCCAAGGCAAACCATTCAACATCACAGTAATTCAAGTCTATGCCCCAACCACTGAGGCCGAAGAAGCTGAGGTTGATCGGTTCTATGAAGACCTACAACACCTTCTAGAACTAACACCAAAAAAAGATGTCCTCTTCATCATAGGGGATTGGAATGCTAAAGTAGGAAGTCAAGAAATCACCGGGATAACAGGCAGGCATGGCCTTGGTGTACAAAATGAAGCAGGACAAAAGCTAATAGAGTTTTGCCAAGAGAACATGCTGATCATAGCAAACACTCTTTTCCAACAGCACAAGAGGCGACTCTACACATGGACATCACCAGATGGTCAATATCGAAATCAGATTGATTATGTCCTTTGCAGCCAAAGATGGAGAAGCTCCATACAGTCAGTAAAAACAAGACCTGGAGCTGACTGTGGCTCAGATCATGAGCTGCTTCTTGCAAAATTTCGGCTGAAATTGAAGAACGTCGGGAAAACCACTAAACCGTTCAGGTATGACCTAAATCATATCCCTGATGAATATACAGTGGAGGTGAGGAATAGATTGCAGGGATTAGACCTGATAGACAGAGTGCCTGAGGAACTATGGACGGAGGTCTGTAACATTGTTCAGGAGGCAGCAACTCAATCCATCCCAAAGAAAAAGAAATGCAAGAAAGCAAAGTGGCTGTCTGATGAGGCTTTACAAGTAGCTGAGGAAAGAAGGGAAGCGAAAAGCAAGGGAGAAAGGGGAAGATATACCCAACTGAATGCAGAGTTCCAGAGAATAGCAAGGAGAGACAAGAAGGCCTTCTTAAATGAACAATGCAAAGAAATCGAGGAAAACAACAGAATGGGAAAGACTAGAGATCTCTTCAAGAAAATTGGAGATCTCAAGGGAACGTTTTGTGCAAAGACGGGCATGATAAAGGACAAAGAAGGCAGGGACCTAACAGAAGCAGATGAGATTAAGAAGAGGTGGCAAGAATACACAGAAGAACTATACAGGAAAGATCTGAATGTCCCTGATAGCCATGATAGTGCGGTCACTGAACTTGAGCCGGACATCCTAGAGAGTGAAGTCAAGTGGGCCTTAGGAAGCATTAGTAACAACAAAGCTAGTGGAGATGACAGTATTCCAGCTGAGCTATTTAAAATCCTAAAAGATGATGCTGTTAAAGTGCTGCATTCAATATGCCTACAAATCTGGAACACTCAACAGTGGCCACAAGACTGGAAAAGGTCAGTTTACATTCCAATTCCAAAGAAGGGCAACGCCAAAGAGTGTTCAAACTACCGCACCATTGCGCTCATTTCACATGCCAGCAAGGTGATGCTCAAAATCCTACAAGCTAGGCTTCAGCAGTATGCGAACCGAGAACTACCGGAAGTACAAGCTGGGTTTCGAAGAGACAGAGGAACTAGAGATCAAATCGCCAACATTCGCTGCATCATGGAGAAAGCAAGAGAATTCCAGAAAAACGTCTATTTCTGCTTCATTGACTACGCTAAAGCCTTTGATTGTGTGGATCACAACAAACTGTGGCAAATTCTGAAAGTGATGGGAGTACCAGACCACCTTACCTGTCTCCTGAGAAACCTGTACGAGGGTCAAGAAGCAACAGTAAGAACCAGACATGGAACAACCGATTGGTTCAAAATTGGGAAAGGAGTACGACAAGGCTGCATATTGTCACCCTGCTTATTTAACTTATATGCAGAGTACATCATGAGAAATGCCGGGTTGGATGAATCAGAGGTCGGAATTAAGATTGCTGGGAGAATTATCAACAACCTCCGATATGCAGACGATACCACCCTAATGGCAGAAAGCGAAGAGGATCTCAAGAGCCTCTTGTTGAGGGTGAAAGAGGAGAGTGCTAAAGCTGGTTTGAAACTCAACATTAAAAAAACGAAGATCATGGCATCTGGCCCCATCACTTCCTGGCATATAGAAGGGGAAGAAATGGCAGCAGTGACAGATTTTACTTTCTTGGGCTCCAAGATCACCGCAGACGGTGACTGTAGCCATGAAATTAAAAGACGCTTGCTCCTTGTTAGGAAAGCTATGGCCAACCTAGACAGCATAGTAAGAAGCAGAGACATCACCTTGCCGACAAAGGTCCGTCTAATCAAAGCTATGGTTTTCCCAGTAGTAATGTATGGCTGTGAGAGCTGGACTATAAGGAAGGCTGAGCGCCGAAGAATTGATGCTTTCGAACTGTGGTGCTGGAGAAGACTCTTACGAGTGCCCTGGACTGCAAGGAGGTCAAATCAGTCCATCCTAAAGGAAATCAACCCTGAGTGCTCATTGGAAGGACAGATAATGAAGCTGAAGCTCCAATATTTTGGCCACCTAATGCGAAGAGAAAACTCCCTGGAAAAGACCCTGATGCTGGGAAAGACTGAAGGCAAAAGGAGAAGGGGACGGCAGAGGATGAGATGGCTAGATAGCATCACGGATGCAATGAATATGAACTTGAGCACGCTCCGGGAGAGAGCGCAGGACAGGAAGGCCTGGCGTGCTATGGTCCATGGGGTCACGAAGAGTCGGACACGACTGAACGACTGAACAACAACAATCTAAAGGACTGCCTATGCCCATATGTACTTGTCGAGCTTTAAGCTCAGGATCCAAGGCCCTGCTTTCTGGTCTACCATTGAAAGCTGTTAGGTTGGTGAGTAGCAGAGACAGGACCTTCTCTATGGTAGACCCATATCTTTGGAATACCCTTCCCAAGGAAATCCATATGGACCTCTCTCTGTTGGCCTTTAAGAAAATCCTAAAGATTTTTAAACTCAGGTCTCCATTTGAGTGATTTTATGGTTGTTACATTTAAGAACCATTTTATCTGCTCTTATTATTTTAATGTTAATAGTTTTATTGCTATTTGTAACCCACATTGGAAAGATATATTCCCTAAAAGATGAGCTAGAAATCCATTAAAAAACAAACCAACCATGGAATCCAATGTAGCTATCCCCCTGCAGGAACTGTTTCCATCAGTGGAAGTGTGTGTGTGTTGGATACCTGCTCCCCCCTGCAGCCCTCCTGCGTGCCCTCCAGATCTGTTCCAGAGTGTTTGGGACCCCTCAGAACAGATTTTCTGGGGCATGGGTGGCTGTAGGGGGAAGAGAGAGGGAGAATGGCTCATTGTGTGAGTGGACTTCTGCTCACACAATGGTGCAGTGTTGGATTCTGCCCAATAATAATAACAGTAATATTAATGTTAGAGATGAAGAAATCCAAATACCAGAAAAAAAGGTAGGGACAGGCATGAAAAAAGCACTAGAACACAGGGTTTGTAAAGCTAACACAAGCCTTCTGAGGTCATTTTGAAGCATACCATTTACACTCAAAAATCTCTCACCAAATGACAAAGAATGAGGAGCTTGAGCAATTCAGACTTCTGAAATCCTTTGAAGTAGCTACATCTGTAAAAGTCCTTGAGATCATGAACTTTAAATCATGATGCAAAGTTGTTAAGGTATCTATCTTACAGGTGCAGAAATAAAAGCCACGTTTTCCATCTCAGGGCTGAAATATTTCCAAATGCTTTTTTGAAAGAGAAGTCCTTGATTACTGAAGTACTTGCTTAATAAATACATTAACACTTGTGGTGGGAACTTGTAGCCAGGACCAAAGGAGTTGTTCACTTTGCTGGCACCCAATAGAAATCCACAAAACCGAGACAGAAATAACTTTTCCATAGCCTTCTAAAGGATTGGCTGGTGATGACAGAAGCATCTTTCACTATTAATGAAAATAAGTTAGCTATAAAGTTTTAGTTTATGAGCAAAGATTAAAAAGCAAACAATCCTTTCCCATCCCTGCCAAAGGCAAAAACAAGACACTCCATTATAGGGAAAAGCAAACTTCTGCTGGAATATTTGAGATTCAAGACGACTTACTTGGCTCAAAGTAATAAAAATTGTAATCAGTCACCCTTGCCAATGGTTAGAACCGTCTAAACAACTACAGCAAGCTAAATAGGGAAATCTTTGAAATCTAAGTAGAAGACCACTCTCAATTAAAACACAGCAATGCAAGCCTAAGCTTCTGTAACAGATGGTTCAGAACTTCTAACTTCAGGTGTAATTCAGAGCTCTGCAACCTGGAAAAAGTAGGAAAGGGAGAAATCTGACTGCATAGTCAGACAAGGACCACTTCATATATGGCTTTTTCTCTATATGGGTATATATTGGTGTAGGCCAAATATGTGTTCAGTGGTGTACACTCTCATATGGCATTTGAACAAGTGGTGGCAGGTATACACCTACCAAAGTAGACAGCTGGGATCTTCACATAATTCTGTACATGGGGAAATTCCGTACACCTGAGTATACTCAGGTCAGAGAAAACATAATGTGTGAAGTACCCACAGGATATCTGTCTGTCACTTAACAGAATATCAAGGAGAAATAAGGCATGATATCCATGAAACCAGTTATGAGGTTAAGAAAAGATGCTTTTACATTTATCATGGCACACTCTATTTTCTCCACAAAATCTGAGAGCTTGACAATTAAAAAGGCAACTCACTAATTTTAATGGATGTAGGCATTTTATTCATAGTAAGACACCATAAAAATCAGGGGTCCACAAGTTTTGACTGCTTGCTAGCCAGCCACTGATCCCTCCTCTCCTCCAAGTCCTCTGTGCTGATAGAGAATTTGGGGGACAGAAGAGGGGTCTTGAGAGAAAGCAGAAGCAGTGTAAGCTCAACGCTGTATGAGATACCCTGCCTCTCTTCTTGTGAGTCAGAAGAGTAGGGAGGTTTCTCATGTCATGCTGGGAAGTCTTTCCTAGCTATTGGCTGAACTGCTGTATTATAAACATTCTAACTGCTCACGTGGAAAACTGAGTACACCTTCTGTGAAGGGAAGGACTATTTGGCTGGAGAAAAATCAATGTCTAGGACAGGAAGGGTGTGGGATGAAGACATAGACAGAAGTGCTTAGCTGGTAGCAACAATGGAGATTGGAAAGAGGAATAAGGGTCACGTGTGCCAGGGAGGACCCGGAAGGAGGGCAACAGGAGTTGGCAGAGGCTTTAGCTTTGTTTGGGAAGAATATGTGGTGAATGGTGATGAAAAGGGAGGTAGAAAAGGCAAGGAATTGAGTAGAGGTAGGGAACGGAGTAAGTACATGTCAATGAGAGAGGCTGCGTGAGTAATAATTCACACAGGACTTAGTGGCAGGAGAAACTGCATGCTATTGAGGTAAAGGGGGCTAAGACAGGAAGCAAGTCTGACCTCATTCGCACGATCACGGAGGGGGAAATAAGCCACAGTGACTTATGACACCCCCACCAGTGTGTGCTGGCGGGGGGGGATTGCATAATATAATTACCCTCTGTAGCATGGCTTGTCATGTCCTGTGAACCTGACCATGGCGGCTTATTTTGCTAGCCACAATCATGCGAACCGGGCCACAGGTAAGCATGGAGACATTGAGCTGGAGGGGCAGTGGCTCTTTGGCAGAACATCTGTTCTGCATGCGGAAGGTTCCCAGTTCAATCCTTGGCATCTCCAAGTAGGGTTGGAAAAATTCCTGCCTGAAACCCTGGAGAGCCGCTGCCAGCGAGCGTCAACAATACTGGGCTAGATAGACCAAGGGTCTGACTCGGTATATTTCAGCTTCCTATGTTCGTAGAGGCAAGAAGGCACAGATTGCAAGAAGGGAGAGGGGTGCTGTTGCAATTTCACATATTGGCCCAGTCCAGATGTAATGGGAAGCCATGGTTTCTCTCTGAACAAACTGTGAACGTCCACCTGCCCCCGCCCCCCTTTTGAAAGACAGAGGAGATCAGAAATATCGACTTTTAAACAAGCCACAGCCCCCTGCGATCTTTGAATTCAGGGAACTATGGTTTGTTTAAAAAGGAAGAAGATGCTTTCCATCTCTTTCTCTGATGTGTGAAAGAGGGGAGCATGCAAATTCGAGGCTTGCCGTGGCTCCCGGACATAGCAGGAAACCATGGCTTCCCATTATGTCTGAACTGAGACGCTGAAATAACTAGCTCAATTTCTGGTAGCAATTCTGATGTAGATTATGTTGGAGCACTTAATACATGATTTGTTTTTCTAGTTGGAGATCTATTACCTGGTTGGATTGGCTGTGGAAGTAGGATCTTCTGGAGTTCAAATCTTCAAAGGCTGAGGGTCTTATACTTAAGCTTTTGTAAGGATCATTGCTCACTATAGGTTCATGTTGGAAAAGATGATCTTTCATTAACAAATTTGACGTGTTTTCTGGAATTGCCTGGAAAAGATAATAGATTAAAAGTAATTCTTAATCTTTTTTGTTTTGCTTGCATTGCTTAAATAAACCATAAATCCAACTTTGTTTAAAACCTTGGTTAGTAGCTGGGGTATAAATGCTTGAAATAGTGAACATTTCAGATGGATGACTACTTAAATATACATATGCCTTTATTAAAATCAGAATGCTACTTTACAGAAATTCTGTTATAGACAAGTGTGACAAAATAACATGTTGGAGATAGCATTTATGTAGTCTCAGAATATACGTTTAGGAGTATAAACTGGTTTGAGGATAGTATTCCTTAAGGAAACCTATCTAATGTAAAATTTATTTATTTATTACATTTATATCCCACCTTTTTTCCTCCAAGGAACTCAAGGTGGAGTACATAATCCTCCTCCTCCATTTTATCCTCACAACAACAACCCTGTGAAGTAGGTTGGACTGAGAGTCTGTGACTGGCCCAAAGTCACCCAGGGAGCTTCCATGGCTGAGTGGGGAGTAGAACCCGGATCTCCCAACTCCCAGTCCAGCACTCCAGCCACTACACCACACTGGCTCTACACCACAAAAATAAAAAATATGCCCTAGCTGAGGGGAAAAAACAAGAATAGCCACCCACTCCTACATTTTGCATGATTGCATGGTATGGATATGGGACTACACAAACTCCGTCTTCTATTTCCTAGTCAGAAAACACTGCTATACAGCAGATTGCGTGCAATCCCTTTTCCAAGCAATGACTGGAAGCAGTTTTGTTATTAGTCAGCTGCTTAACCCCAACTAAGTGTAGCAATTGCCTCTAGTCTGATGGAACTGGAGTATTCCTGAAATAGAGTGGCACCATATTTGTAGGGTATTTGGCTCATTCTTAGGGTTAGATCCAACACTGCAATAGCAGACCTTTGCTGATATGTTGGGACTTTCTCTCTCTCTCTTCCCCCCTGCAGCCCTCCACACTGCCCAAAAATCTGCTCCGGATGGTTTCCCAGCCCTCTGGGGCAGATTTTGAGGATGTGTGGTGGGCTGCGGGGTGGAGGAGGGACTGCTCCCCTCCCTGGTTCCGCAGACTGAACTGCTTCCATCAGCAGAAAGACATCATTGGATCCAACCCACTCTTGCAGTAAAAGGCCAGCACATTGGTGCGTGTTTGCTAGTGGGGATGGTGAGGTATCACCTGAAGCCTTCTTTGCAAGGTTATAATTACCTCAAAGATATCCATAGCAGTTAACACTTTAAAAAGGGCAGGACGAGTTATATTCTTAGGCTACATCTCTGATGCTACTTTTGGACTATATACCCATGCCTTACTGCATAAGACATCAATATACCAAATCTGTTTCAAGAGAAGATACCCATCTTGTGAACTGGTTTCTGGGGAACACACTTTAATGGTTCCATTCCCATTTTATGCTTACACCTTCCTGCACTGTCAACAGAATCAGATTTTTACCATAACTTACTTAGCACTTCTACGTAAGGACGGAAACTATAGTAGTTAGTTCATTAGAAGATAATACTTTAGCTGACTTAGTATTTACAGCTAAATGGATTGAGAAGAACACTGCTCATTAATAGCCAAACCATCCTTTCTGAAGTCTTCCCCTATATGAACTTGCGGAACTTTCCTCCCTTGTTCTATATTTGCTGGTAATTTTATTTTTGTTCCAATCAGTTTGCACATTTGGAAAATACTCTTAAGTGACTGATGTTTGAAGATTACATACATAGCTGTTTTTCCCCACTGACATTTTATAAAGTGATTCTCATGCTACTAAAATTTCAGAAAGAAAAAAAGAAACTTTAGGCTGAAAGGCACCCAAAAATATCCAGAATGAATTGTTTTAGAAGAGCATGTTCATGGGAAAAAAGAAAACATGCTTTCAAAGTTTTAAAGGGCCAAACACCTTATACAGCACAGCTGTCAGATCTAACACATTTCACTGGATCCTCAAACATGGGACTTGTAAATTCAAGGAAGTAGCAACAGCAGACACTGTGATTGGTATCCAATTAACTTTTCTGCCACTGGAACGGTTTCTCTCAGTAGAACAGGAAGGGGGACAATTCCCTCTACCCCCTGCAGTCTCCACATGACCTCAAAAATCTGATCTGGTTGGGCTGGGAGACCTCCCCCGGAGCAGATGCTGAGGGGGAGTAGGGGGCTAAAGAAGGAAGCAGAGGAGGGAAAAGTCCCATTGTGCGAGCAGAAGTCTGCTCATATGATGTTGGGTCTGGTGTAACGTATGAAGGGACAACTCACATATCATGGTAAGGTGCATGTGCTCTAGGTAGTGTACAAATAGCACATATGCAAGTCACTTGCACATCCAGTACCAAAACTTCTCTGTAGCAATATCCAAGTTCCACTGGTTAACGGCATAGCAATTGACTACCTACTGTATGCATGGCCTGACCATATAACATTAAGAACTGGGGTTTGGGTTTTCTGGTTTCCCTTTTCCCTCCTCATCCCTTTTTCCTTCTGTGTTGTGTCTTTTTAAATGGTAAGCCTTGTGTTTATTAATCCGGGAGCCACTCTGGCTGAAGTGGCTTTAAATAAAATAAATATTTCAGAATGGTCCTTCGGATGTGACACATCTATGCCATATTTTAGTCTCATGTGATTTTCACAGGATGGCTAACACTCAACAAGCAAACAAACAAACAAACTTGAACCAAATAAATAAATAAATATCAGTAAACAACACACTGAGTGAAAGCAGTTCAAACACAAGCTAATTTTGTATAGAAAAACAGGACTAAATAAAAGAAGTAAAATATTCTTACAATAGAAGAAACTGCTACGTTAATGTTATATATGGTCAATATCTCACATAAAACACACACATAGATGCACAAATCCCCACTTCTTTTCTACTGCCAAAGCAATTACGCACCGCCCACATTCAATATCCTTTAACCACAGCACTGGCATAGGCTAGCCAGTATCATCTGTAAAATAACCTACGCCAGTTTTTAATGCACAACGGAAATCTGGTTTGCTCCCAGCTGCTGGTATAATAATTACTGTCCTATGGTTGCTAAGAGATACTCTGACTTTTTTCCAAGACTATTAAAACATTTCTGTGTGCACAAGCAAAAGGATGCTGGGTAAAAGCAATAAAATGACTCCAGCTGTAGCAGCCCAGCAGAACTCAAAGCCAGATGACAGCTGTAGAGAAAATGAAAACCAGACTGAGATTCTCTCTTTTTCAAAGCACCTCTCCTCAGTTTTCCCTGGACGAAGCTTGGGGAAGAGAATGTTTCACTCTTCTGCAAGCATCATTATAAACAATCCTCTATCACTGAACAAGTGATTTGACAAAAGGGTTAATGAGACTATACTCTCCTACCTCTTTTAGGACCCTCCATATTTTCTAACCTGTTTGCTTATTAGAACCCTTCAACAAGACTATATTTTTAAAAGCTGCCCCCAATTCCCATTTGAATTATGACTACAGACTTCATGTTCCAAATAATCTCAGTTTTAGTGATTCTGCAGAACAGAGCAATTACTTTCAGTTCTAAAAGCTGTTTCCCTACAATTAGTTGCATACTTTCTGCCCTACATCCTGAATACCTTCAGAGGCAGCCTAGAAACTGCAGAATATTTTCCAGCCATATAAGACACAATGTTTCCCAAACAAAGCATATCCAACAAGCATAGCTGAATTACAGACACAACACTTCCCTTCTTTTTATGATCCCAAATGAATGCAAATCACTAAAGCAAAACAAGCAGAGAGATTCTTCTGCAAAAAAAGATATAGGCTGTGATTCTGCACCCAGCTTACTCTCAATGAAGTTAACTGGTAAGCTTTTGTAGATTATGCTTAGTCACATGTAATGCAATACAAAACTGCAGTCCAGGTCAACTAGTGACAGGCATATATCAGTTCAGTCAGAATCTGCACGTTTATAGGAATTTTTCATACAAAATGTAATTAAATTGAATGGCAATGACAGAGTGCTTACTTCAGATGCTTGGGATATTAGACTACTTACAAGAGCAACTCAGTGTAAAATATCTGTAGACTAGAATTTGATACAGATAAACTCAGAAGCACTGACAAAATCTTAACTAGTTTATTGTGGCATAAAAGATGACAGCAATAGTCAGCTCTGTAAAGACTCCAAAATTCATCATACAAACAGAACTGTTATCTTCCAAAATCTTCAGTCGGTCCATTGGGGAGAAACGACAACAAAAAGCACATAAGCTACTACCTCCAATAATTTACAGTTAAATATATTACATATAACACAGCTGCAGCAGTGTACTAGTTGAAGAGGTCATAAACTATGAAATCCTTTTTTAAAAAGCAAGGTGAACCGTTACTTCTCTTCTTTTAAAAAGTTGTGACCAAAAATTCAATGCCCTTGGGAATTACAAGCCACTTCTTTCATATCTGCAATGAAAATGAACCAGGCAATACAAATGTATCATAGACATTACTATGTACTTTGGCAAAAAGGAACCCCTTTAGTGCTGCACTTTGTGTAACTTCATTCAGTTCCTTGGGGAACAAGCCTAGAATAAGGCATCTTCCCCTTTTCTGGTATACAAAAAGAAAATTGAGAGCATTATGCTCTCCTGTGCCAAACCTACTCTATACCAATGCAGTAGAACAGTTAGTCATTGCACTAGAGTTGGCCAGCATAATTTGGTAAGGATTATGATATTAATTGTCCCTATTCAGGCATTAAATCACACAGTTAACTATCATGTGGAGCTGGAGAGCAGGGCTGTGCCCACTGGCTCTGCCCCTGCATAGGGGTAGGGGGACATGTCGGTAGCGGGGAGCTTCACATCTTGGGGGAGCCTACACACATAGAGTAGGCTCCCCACCACAGGCATGCCACCCAACACATGGACAGTGGGGCCAAAAAAGATGTGAAAGTAGAGGTGGGGTCAGTAGGCATGATCCCGCTCCTCATGATAATTAATCATGTGATCTGAAAGCTCAAATAGGGCTATTGTTGCTTCCAAATATGAGCCTGAAACAAGTCATCAGTAATTTGAATTTTCAATTACAGAACATAATTTGTAAATGGTATTATGAAAAATGTTGCCAAACTGCCTTGACTGTATTATCGGATAAAGAGATTAAAAGCTCCTGAATAATCCCCCTACTTTTGGTTGAAAATTCTTAATCAGTTCAGTTAAGCTAAATATTTATAAGTGCTTGCTGCGTAAAATCCTAGAGACATACTTTTAACAAATCACAGAACCTTTGGGCTTTTGATGACAGACTCCTAGAGCCACCTGTTCACTGTAATGGCAGGAAGTGTTCTTGCCATGTTTAAGTCAGCACAATACATCCTTAGCTGCATGCTTTCCTACTGGGCTTGAAGAGTTACATGAATACAAGGAGACATTTTAGAAAGCAGTGAGGATACGTGCAAGTTATTGCATATGAACCTTTCCTTGTACTGCGATCACTGGGGAGGCTCTGCTTTTGAATTCCAGTGGAGACTGTATCCACTAGAAGCATAGTCGTCCTTGTGGACAGCTTCCTTCCCTTAGAGAACAGTTATCCTCCAAGAGAGGCTAGCTAAACACAGCCTTACAAAATTAGTGAAAATATTACTTTCTGTTAAGCATTTTGGTATTGTTGAACTATACTGTAAAGATATTTTGACTGTTGTTTGGTGTTGACAGAACTCCTCCTACCCCAACAGAGACAGCCATAACATAAGTGGTAGAATAGTCTGTAGATGTTTATCCCAATATTGTTGAAAAAGCACTGGGCTACATCCAAGGTTGCTTGAGTGGACTTCAGTTTGTGCAATAGAACTTTGCTCCCCCTTCCCCCCCGAAGGAGCTGATTTGGGGGCGGGGGCTGCAGGGGTAGGGGGGGAATTGCCCCCTGTTCTGCTGATGGATGCCTTCTGTCAGTGGAGCAAGAGCTAATTGGATTTCACCCATTATTTGCACTCCAATTCTACAGGGAGATGATCTCTGAATTGATCTTACTTGAGATAGATTTCTATCTGTTAGAGCACCCTTCCCCATCCTGGTAGCATTCACATGGCTGGAAATGATGGGAGTCATACCAAACACATCTCAACAGCGTCAACTTGGTGAAGATGATGTTACAGATTTTCAGTCTAAATTAACAGTCAATCTATAGACATTAGTTTTTATTCTCACCACTGTAATGTGTTATTCTAATTTCTGTGTGAACTTTCTTTTTTTAAAAGCTAAACTGGACAATTTCTTAATCTCTGCTCCCAAGACAGGTTCTCAGTTTCTGAAATCCTATTAGTTGCTTTTTTCTGCATTTGTTCCTTAATTTTTCTCAAATATGTATCAGTATTCCAAACTGGGTCCCCACAGAACATTCTACCGTGATAGTAACATTTCTTTGAATTTACTATAAATTCTTGCCTATACTTTGAATCCTTGCCTAATCGATCCAAAAATTAATATAGTCTTCTTAGCAACATTACTGCAATAACAATACTGCATCAATGGCTCAGTCATTTTGTGAACAACCAGGATCCCAGCACAGCTCGACCAAAAACAAAAACGTCTCTTATCACTTCAGGTTCACAGCCTTCTTCTTAGCAGGACTCTCTTTCATTCCATTTCTATTACTCCAGTTCTTCCTCTGTAAATTCCTGATTCTTCTTCTGTATTAGCAATGCCTCTCAAATTAGTGTTGTATGTTCATTTCAAGACTTCTACTTCCTTTCCCCCCAAATTACAATTAATATTAAATAAAAACAGGCCCCGTGACCGATCAACTCTATTAGATACTTCTTTCCAACCTAACATTCCTTTTTAGCACAAATCTTTAGCAACATAATTGTAACTAGTTTCTTAAGTATCGGTACTGATAGCCATGCTTTCACTTTAAATATTAATTTCTGATGTGGTTCTGTATAAATTCTTTTATAAAAATCCAAACTATTTGTTCAACATCATTTGGAGTTCTTCTAAAAAATCAACCTAGCACAGTATTATTTAGCCATTTTCCTCCACATTTTTATTTATTATTTCTTTTAGTAACTGTGTATGACCTAAGTTGATAAACAGATGAAGTACATTTTATTTTAATATCGATACAAGGATATGGCTCATTGTCAAATAAAGGATATGGGAACTCATGGTAATCTTGGTGATGCAGTCCTATAAGGATGGCATGGATGCCACCCGAAGCCCAAATTTGATGCCAAGTGGAATTAATGAAATTCTCTTAAAGCAGAAATGGCAATTTTTACCTATCTCATATTAATATATACCTCAGCTTAATATATCCAACAATTAAGGATGCAATCCATACATGTTTAGACAGAAAAAACTCTTACAACTCCTAGCATGTAGCACTTTTTTGACTAAACATGCATAGGATTGCACCCTAAGTCACACGCCTAAGCGACAGTGATCTGCTTGTGTGCATCAAATATATATACACATCACCATCTTTGGGTTTTTCCAACACTGCAAAGATGAAATGAAAAGGTAATATTATTCATATTCAGATACATCAATGTTAGAAACGATGCGATATCACTACACACACAGACTATGGCAAAAGAGCCTCCAATGAACTGCCTAGATTCAAGTGAAATCTGAAGGGTATTCGTAATCAGTTTAACAATTCAAATTGGAATAATCGTTACAAACTCAGGTTACTATGCATGTGTGACCTTAATGAGGACATTACCTTTTGTGGAGTTACATATTTCTGTTCTAGTCTTTTCCCTATTGGGCAATTTTGCCAATAAAGATAAACTCTGTGAATATTGTGTTAACTATAGACCTGGAGAATGAAATAGATGTTACTGGACAAGTTACCTTGGTTTAAAGAGCTTTGTAATTTTTGAGGAAATAATCAGTTATTATTGGGAATAATTCCTTGGTTGGGAATTAATACGTGATCTGTCAGCTTCTCTTACAATAACGTTCAAGTTAAAAAAGAATCTCATATATCTGATGGATTGTTGATGTAGCTTAATAGCCTGTATTTGAAGGAAGCACCACTTGAAAACTAGAAGGATGATTTTCCCTACTAGAATACAAGAAAAGGCACAAAGTCTTTCCATCTGTAGAATAAAAAAAAATACTCGTTTATTATTTTTGATTGGATCTTTACATCATAATAAACTATTGTCCAGGTGCTCTGTAGCTCTGAAGGACATTTTCAAAAAATCATCCTTTCTACTAGAGGAGTTCGACAAGGATGCGTGCTTGCTCCAATACTATTTAATCTCTTTCTGGCTGTCTTACCTCAGGTTCTTAATAGAATCGATTGTCAGCCTCTAAAACTGGCTTATCAGAAAATCTCTGTTCTTCCTTATGCAGATGGTACTATGCTATTATCTCGAATCAGGCTTGGGCTAAGAAGCGTGCTGGCTGGTTTTGCAAAATATTGTAAGGATAGTCAGCTAATTCTAAATTATGATAAGCTTAAAGTTCTAGTTTTCTCAAGACTTCAAGGCAATTAGATGGCCATCCTATTCAAGAAGTAGAATCTTATAAAACTGAGTAGTTATCTGTATAATTCATCAAAGTGGGTGATACATAGAAATAATGCTATGACAAGGGCTAAATGAAGTCATAAAGCCATTATTTGCTTGTTCTCTTCTAGGAGCAATAGGTTTGTTCCTGCAGCTGCCAATAAATTTTTCTATCGAGTGGCAGTATGGATTACTAGTTTGAATCACTCTTGAGAGAGATTACAAGTAAAGTTTCTGAGAGGACTTTTGAGCTCTCTAAAGTGTGTTGGTGGGGAAGTTTTAAATGCGGAAATAAGTTTAAATTCTCTGACAAGCTCATCAAGTTCGTTCTAAGTTATTAGCTTCATCTTTGTTCTAATAATTCCGCCAGTTCATATGCTTTTTTAAAAACATTAGTAGATTCATAGTAGAGACTTTGGCTATTGGGTGGTATATAAATGTAATAAATAAATTTATTTTTGGAAGAAGGCTGGTTGATCAAGGATCTATTTTATTAGGTTTTTCTCCAACACAGTTACTGATGGTTTGATAGCACACATGCAAAATATGTAATCAAACATAGGATTCAGGATACTGATGAATAGAACTAGTTAGCTCTCTGTTGTGTCTGCTCTCGTTTGCCTCATGGCTTGTATATTTCAAACCTGAATGACTGTGCTCCTTATTTGAGATCATTATCTGTGCCCAAATACAGAACAACCTTTTATATCTTTGGCTAGATATAATGGTATGGCATCTATGAATATGGAAGGTCATTTTCAAAAAATTCCACTCATGCAAAGACTCTATCCTTGTAATAAGGGTAAAATGGAATCTCTTGTACAAATGCTTTTTAACTGCAATTTTTGTAAGGGCGCAAGGGAACACTTGCTGTTTCCCTTAATACAGATACTTCCTGGTAGATCAGATGAATTTCTCCTTGCTTTTTGGTTTCATGGGATCAACATCAATGTTACTTTATTAGTAGCCACATGCTAGAACTCTAATACTTGTCAATTAGAATTGTTCCTGATACTGCATACTATATATTTTCTTTTTATTTGTTTCCTATTTGGTATTTATTATGGCTGGCTGGCTAATAAACTCTGAATGGAAAAAAAAAAGAGAGACCCAACCACTGGATAGTTGGCACTGTTTCAAGCAGCCTTCAGCTCCCATCAGCCCCAGCCACTATGGCTAATGGTTAGGAATACTGGGAGTTGTAGTCCAAAATTTCTGGAGGGTACCAGGTTAAGGAAGGCTGCTTCACAGTTTGCCTGCCTTAATGAAAACTGTTGTGGACTTGATGACATCATTTATGCCCCAAGATTTTAAGGTGAAGTATCAATCTTGAGATGAAGTGACAAGAAACCTTGGAGTGTTTGAATGCAGTCTAGAAACTAGCAAGAGCAAGAATATGGTTGGCTGCCATGGACGCTTCTGATTACACCCTGCTGTGGAAGTCAATAATATTATGCAGAAAAAGAACAAACTAAGGACTGCAGAGGCCACATCTTTCCTACAACTCTGATTGACATTCATTTAATGAGAAAGGTGTGTTTACTTGAGAAAGTATTATGTCTCCATGACTTCTGCAAAATATTTTCCAGGAAGACGTGCCCACCTCAGCCTTAATCTGTATTTTTGCTGCAGGATTCTTTTGCTTATAGATGCGACAGGTGAAGCCATCTGTCTAGACACAGACAGATAAAGGTGTCCCTTTATCCCTCCAGTGGTTAGGAAATAAGAGAAATCCTGCTCTGTCCACTGTGGCAAGAACATAAAAACAGCTCTTCTGGATCAGACTAAAGGTTCATCCAGGCCACGGAGAGGCAAACTTTTCGACTCTGAGGATGGCGTGCGTGTTGCCTAGGTGGCCAGGGGTGTGGATATGTGTGTGCACGCGCTTTAACTTTGCCCACCTTCCAGTGACTGCTGGTAAAGAAGGTGCACAGAGATGGCTCTCCTCGCGTGCTTTCTTTGCAACCAGGATTGGGTCCCTACAGCCTGATTGTGCTGGGAAAGGAGGACACAAGGAGAGTCCCCCCCGCCTTTCCCAGCATGATTAGGCTCCCGGTACCATGTCAATCAGCTAATTGGTGGGCTTTCAGGAGCCTGATAGTTCTGGGAAAGAAGGTGTGTGGAGATGACTCTCCTTGCACATCCTCTTTCCCAGAATCATTGGGGCTCCTGACAAACTGCCAAACATCTGTTTTGCAGGATAATGGGAGCCGGATAGCACTGGGGAAGGCAGCAGTGGGGAGAGTTATTCCCGCATGCGCCCTCATCTCTAGTGGGGATGGCACATGAGGGAAATTCACGGAGAGGCGGTGGCACTGGACGCCGCACAGGTGGCCACCGAGGGCTGCATATAGCCTGCAGGTAGCCCACCCCAAGTCTATTCCAGCAACTCTGTTCCCCACAATAAGAAATCAGATATTTCATGGACACCCACAAAAAGGACTCTAAAGCCCATGGTGTATGCAGGGAAACAGTTGAAGGCATGCATTAAAAGAAAAGTATGTTAGTATTTTGGTTTATCTATATTAGTTGAGCAAGAATGTGGCTTGTTTGAGGCTTGCTGTAGAACTCATCTATCACATCAGCGTACTTCACGCTTAGATAAGAAGAGCAGAAATGTCAAAGCATTCACGTGGAGCAGCTTTTGCTGGTTCTAAACTGTGCTCAAATTATGAGGAGAAAAGTAGGGCCCCTGAATGAAGTCCACAAACTTCACCGCTTGACTCTCCCAAATTTTAGCCAAATCATACTCCCCACAACCTTAAGAAAACAGTAGATAAGATTGCCGTCACAGTAAGTAAAGGGTCTGGGCCTCCTTTGCCCTTCCTGTAATTTGAGCATTGGTAGCATCATTTCAGAGTGGGGCGCTGCATTTTTTTAATGTATGGTATAAAAAACTTCCCTGAATATACAAAACTAGTATGCCAGGGAGGAGGCTAAGCTGACATATTAGTTTTGTATATGCCAGCAGTTTTTCCTATGTGGGATGGCACCTAAACATGCATTTCCTAACCTACAGCATTGTAGTGAAAACTCAGAAGACCACTGCATATCAATGAGCTAGTGGCACATCACAGTTGTTCTCTTAAGAACATAAGAAGAGCCATGCTGGATCAGACCAAGAGTCCATCTAGTCCAGCATTCTGTTCACACAGTGGCCAACCAGCTGTCAACCAGGAACCCACAAGTGCAATAGCACCCTCCCACCCATGTTCCCCAGCCACTGGTGTACATAGGTATACT
Organism: Heloderma suspectum; assembly: GCF_057233095.1. Taxonomy (NCBI): domain Eukaryota; kingdom Metazoa; phylum Chordata; class Lepidosauria; order Squamata; family Helodermatidae; genus Heloderma; species Heloderma suspectum. The sequence continues at coordinate 65,318,876 of NC_139458.1, read as the reverse complement.
GCCTCTGATACTAGAGGTAGCACATATCCATCAGGACTAGTAGCTATTGATAACCTTTTCCTCCAGGATTTTATCTAACCCACTTTTAATGCCATCCAAATTAGTGGCCATCTCTACATGTTCTGGTAGCGAATTCCATAGTTTGACTATGCATTGTATGAAGAAATGCTTCCTTTTATTTGTCTTGAATCTCCCACCAATCAGCTTCATGGCTGACCCAGAATGCCCCATTTGGGGCATCTTCAATGCCTCAAATGCACATGAGAGCCTAGCTTGCATCTGTGCCTGGATTACTCATCTGGGTCTGGTAGGCCTTCTGCGTTATGTTTCGGCAATTGTACGCGATTAGCCCAGGATCTAGCTTCAGCTGACTGCCTGGAAAACAGTCAGTGTTATCTTTAAAGTAAGAAATCCAAGGCCAGCTGTAGCTTGCTACCACCACCTGGCTTGGCTGCCTGCCAGTGACCAAGGCTAGTTTGTTTCTCCCAATGGGAAGGGGGAAGAAAGAGCCCACTAAGTGTATTTAGATCTCTGAGGGAGGTTGGAGACTCAGAACCTCTCCATGGGCCGAGTCAACAGGTACCATGGGCCAGGACTTTGGAGCCGCTCATCACTGTTCTTATCTGATTTGCTGATCTTAAGATATGAGTACAGGGTTCCCATTGACTGACCATATGCTTTATGCTTTGAATGTATGGTATTGCTTCTTCTTGCTTTATTAGTCTATTTTAGCTAAATACACTTCTTTCCTTCACCCATTGGTGTGTTCATTACCTCTGTATATCTAAAAAGAGCCACTGCCTGTTGACAAAACAACTGGCAAACAAGTATGAAATGGTATAGCCCAGCAACCATTGTATAACACAACTGCCCCAATAATGTATTTCTAGGCTTAGTTTTATTGTACTGTTTAGAGTCCATATAAACTTTTGTGGTTCTTGTGTATTCCTGGTCCACAGAAACCTGCCCCCAGGGCAGGGCACCAAGCACGCATTTAGAAGGACTAATACTGTTGCTGTCATTTCACATGTTCTGGGGCTGAATGCCAATCTTGAAAGCAGGTTCCAGATTTAAATCCTGACAAGGCCTGCCTACTACTACTATTACAACTACAACAAATTTCAGCACCGAGTCCTCAGAATGAAGTGCTTTCTTCCAAGGCTCAGCCATAGTTCAAATTAAGCTTCAAGCTCCTTAGTATCACTCTGTCCCAGTGAAAACCATGCAGATTCACTAACACAGCTCAAGAAATGCCAGAAATTTCCCTCAAAACAGGCAATAGTGTACAGCCCTGAGAATCAAATTTGAGCACCAAAAGAAGTCATCTAGCCCTTGCTTCAAGGCAAGGCCATCCACACATTCACCTCCCATAGATTAAAAGCTCAAAAAGTTTTAATGAATGCAAGTAAGACCTCCTTCAGCATTAAGAATTCCTGTCATTTCCTCCAATGTAATTAACATAATGGAAGTCTAAAGCACTTACTGGAAAGCCATCCGCAGGCACTTCGATTTCATCATGTGACGTCGGACAACCTGTGGAAGTATGAGACAAACATAAAATCTCAAATTTCTTCCATTTATGTCTGGCTAAAGTCATGCATCAGTACTCTCAATAACTATGCCACTTTCATTTTCACAAAGCACAATAATTATGTCATACATGATGCAGCAGTGTTTGCGACTTTAGATAGTGGGTAACTATTTTTCATTCTTTCTCCCACCCCACACCCCTGGTAAAACAGACATGGGAGTTGAGTACATAGGGAACATAGGAAGCTGTCTTATACCGGGTCAGCCTATCTGTCCCTCCATTCTGAGATATCTATTCTCAACAGCAACGGCAATGGCTCTTCAGCATTACTGGGAGAGGTCTTTCACATCACCTGCTGCCTTATGTTTTTTAACTAGAGATGCCAGGGATTGAAAGTAGGACCTTTTGCATGCAAAGCATGTGCTCTACCCCTCAAGCTATGGTCCCTGCCCCACAGATGAGATGTTTGAAGTTCAAACAGAAAATTGTGTTTCACACATGCACAGAAAATTTCATTCTGTTATCTCAGTGTTCTAGGGAGATATTACATTCCAGTGGTTTATGTCTTTCATGCCCCCTATGAAAACAGGCATGGGGTAAAGCTTGGGTTTGAGCTTTAAGCACAGAATGGTGTCCTGAATATGTGTACCAAATTTCATTCTGATATCTCAATGTTCAAATGAATTATTGTGTTACAAACTAGCAAAGCAAGCAAGTGCGCACGTGCGTGCATGCACGTGCACACACACACACACACACTGCTGAACAAGCTTGCTACCCCAAAGTCCTCACTTCACTCAGCCCATTATGAACGAACTATCTTTCCAGGTAAATAATGCCCTGAAATCTATTCAGCCTTGTACTTTATAGCAAAGCATTTACAGAACCTGACATATTGCCAAGAGAGGTTAGTTGAGCTTATACAAGAGAAACCCAGAAAGAGAAATAAGTGGTCAACACTTTAACAAAGGTAGTGAAGTTCTTTCAGTGACAGGATCTGGATTCTCTTTGGTAGCTTTGTATCCATCTTTAATATATTAACACATTGACCAATTCCCTGGGTGAGCATGAACTACCACGGTGGAGATGCAAACGGCACCATTTTCTATCCCCACTATAACGGTTGCTGCTTCTCTTTTATGATACTATAGCAGCTGCAGGTTGCTCTGTCTTTCACTCATGGCTTAAAGAGGTACTTGCCTTTACATTTCAGAGTAAGAGAAAACATATCTAGGAACTATTCTTCTGCTCTCCATTTTTTTTCACTGCCTACATTGGTGGTGGAGAGGTGGTGGAGGGCCTTCTCTGTGGTGGTCCCCACTCTGTGGAACTCCCTCCCTAGGGAACTTCGCCATGCCCCCTCTTTAATGAGCTTCCGCCGCGCATTAAAAACGTGGTTGTTCAGGCAGGCATTTGGGGTGGGTTAGGGTATTTTTTATAATGTTTTTCATGTAGAATTTTATTGTTTTAGCTGTTTTGTTGTTGTACATCGCCCAGAGTGGCTGGATGACCAGCCAGATGGGCGATTAATAAATTTAATAAAAAAATAAAGATAAGGTCAAGCCTGACCAAAGCAGGAATTGAGAACACCCCCTCAAAAAAGCTACCTGCATTAATGCTGCTTAAGTATGGGTAATACTATTTTTTTAAATAAAAAGCTTAAGCAGTTGAGATTCATACCTTGAGAGATATCTTCAACTGCCCTACGAATGCCTCTGTCAAATGCTCTTGCATCAGCAGGACTCTGAAATGTGAGGCCAAATTTTTTGTCATCAATCTTCCAGTGGTGAAAAGTTGGTGTGACCTTATTGTAAATAATGTCCTTCTTTAACGTACACTCCAAAACCACCTGAAAAGAAGCCGAGTTAAAGAAAAGGTTAGTGCAAAGAACTTCTGTATACGCAATGAGATTTAAAAATAAATTCAGCCTATTTATTTCTTTAAGAGTTTCTGCTTTTCATAATAAAATGTTTGCTCAAAGCTGCCCACAATCAGAAAAATATGAACTACTGATACAATAAAACATCCAATTACTGAAACCATAAGCAATTTTAAGTTTATCCATAAGAACCTGAAAGCTAAAAGAGCAGCATAAAATGCATCATAATATTAGCTTAACTACCAGTCAAAAATACTCTAAAATTAAATAAGAACAATAACTAAATCAACCCCAAAGTATTAAAACAGAAGTGCAGCTAGGGCCTACCTACAAGAAGACAAAGAAGGGGTCAAAAGTATTTCTCTAGGAAGGTAGTTCCATAAATGGGGAGCCATCACTGAGAAGGCCCTGTCTCACCCATCCGCAGCCTGATTGTACCTTCTGATGAGTCTGTGGGCAGGGCCTCTGCAGCTGGTCTCCAGACTCAGCCAGGCTTATATGGGTGCAAGTGGTCCATCAAGCAACCTGGTCCCAGGTTTAGGGCTTTAAATGTCAAAAACAGCACTTTGAATTGGGCTTGGCAGCGAGGAGTGGAGCAACAGACTCCAAATGCCTAGCCCCACAAGCATCTCAGCAACTGCATGTGTAATTGAGGTGAAGTCCACCATCCCTACAGGTTGCAACTGGCATATCAGTTTAAGCTAATAAAAGGCTTTCCTAGCCATTGCTGCCAGCTGTGCTTCCACAGATAGCACTGACTCCAGGAGAACCCACAAGCTGCAAACTTCGTCCTTTAGAGTGAAACCCCATCCAGAACTGGTCAAACATCTCCATCCAGGTTAGTTGGTTTCCCAGCTCACAGTACATCCATCTCATCTGGATTAAGGTTGGCTTGTATGCTGTCATCTATCCCAAAATAACTTTTTGACACCTGTTCAGAAGTTCCATAGCCTTCATGCGATACGTAGTTGGAAATGAAAGGTAGAGCTGCATGTCATCTACATACCAATGACACTTTAGCTGAAACCTCTGGATCCAGATGACTCCCAATGGCTTCATGAAGATGTTAAAAAAAGCATAGGAGCTAAGATAGAACACTGTGGCACCGCAAAGCCAAAGGCCATGAGGTGAAGAAGTCCTGTAGCACCCTCAACTATCACCCTGGCAGGAAGGAGCGGAGCCAATCTAACATCAAGCCTTCCAGTCCCAATCCTGCCAGATTACCCAGAAAGATATCCGTAATTCACTGATTTATATATTGCACTCATGTCCTGCTGGTAGACTTCCCATAGGCATCTGGTTGGACACGGTGGGAACAGAATGCTGGACTAGATAGTTCTGATCTACCAGGGCTCGACTTATGTACTTATGTCCTTAATATCATGAATCAATTAACTATGACCTCCAACCAAGCATTTTCATAAAAACCACTATTTACATATAAACTACTTGAAAGAAATTTCGTTTTAGCCTTTTCTAGCAATTGCAAACCACCCCGCTATAGTCTGCCATGAAAACACCAGCGAAAGCGGCGTCCCTCTAGGGGTCAGTAATGACCCAGTGCTTGCACAGGAGGAACCTTTCCTTTCCTAGGCATCACTGAATTCAGGCTTGAGTACAGCAAGACTGATGCATTTTTGCAGTTAGACTGCTCATAAAGTTAAAATATGCACAGAAAAAGCAGCAGTGTATGACCAGAAGATTGTACATCTGCAGAACCTAGTGCTTTATGCTTTTGTCTATGAAAGGATATCCCACAATGGTAGACCAGCTTTCTCCAACTCGGTGCCATCTAGATACTCCCATCATGCCCAGCCAGCTGGGTATGATGGGATTTATAGTGCAACACATCTATACACCAGGACACCAGGTTGGAGAAGGCTGAATTAGTCAGTCTTTAAGAGACCACAGGTATTTTTGTCCATGTTATTCCTGTATGTATGCATCCACCTACTTTTTTTGTGCTCGGGCGAACTAGAGGGGATCGTTTACAGTGTTACCTAAGGGTTAAATGTCATTACACACAAGCAGGTGTATCAGAGCCCCTATAAGGTAAGTTAGACTTAGAGAGAGTGGTCTAATGTCTCCCAGTAAACTTTATAGCTGAGGTGTGGATTTGAACAATTTAAATTCCTAGTTCTAGCCCAATACACTTAACTACCACACTACACTGGCTCTCCTTGCTATGCCCTTCTCTCCTTCCTGTCTCCCCTAACTGTGCCAAAGTTCCAAATTGCTTGAAAACCTGCACTTCGGAAGGAGAATGATGCCAAGCAAAGGAAGGCAAATTTTTGGTGTGCATAATTTATGTAAGTGCGGTATTCATGTCCCTTTCTTCTGAAAGCCTTGAACTGTGAAATTTTTTCCTATGCCTCCCATCCCACTTCATTTGTCTTACTGTGGTTAAGCAAGAATATTAGACAATGAGATGTGCAACTTTCAACAGAATAAGTGTCTTGTTATTAAACTAGGAAGTAAAATAAATATCACTTTAAGTCTACAGCATTTGAAAACCTAAAATACTGAAGCTTGTGTGTATGCTTAATGCTGAATATAAAAGGAACTCTCCATCTATGTTTACATAGCTCAAACAGCAGCAGACCTGTCCAGGTTAAAGTGGAAGGTAATTGTTCTAACTAGACTGGCTGGAGCCAGATCTCGGAAGGGAAGTATAATAAAGGAGGAAGTGTGCAATTATGTCAAGGGTGCTTTGTGAAGAGAAAGAAAAAAAAAACACCCTTTACATTCCAACAGAGATCTAAACAAGCTGGGTAAACAAGTCCAGAAATAGTCTCTGACACTCCAAAGTGAAATCCATATCCTGGGTGCTATCACTTTTCAAGGTACCTGACAGGCTCTTTGTCAATAACACGTCAAGCAAACATTCTCATTCATGAACCTGCACCCAGTCTTTTGCCACAAGTATCTTCAGCTAAAATGAAGCGATTAAAGGATTTTACTGTATATCATAACACTACATCTCTTCCAGGCTAGGCAAGCAAATTTTTTGCCTCAGTTCCAATTTGTTTCCTTCCTGGGTCTAATGCAAACTCTTTTTGTGCAGTCCAAAAGCTGATTCAAGGATCTCAACAATCTCATTTTCAGCTTTATTTTTTTTAAATTTTGAGCTATCATGATGGGAAATAAATGCTTGACAATGTGATACCAAACAAGTTTGAAAGGCTCAGAAAACAAGAGAAGTAGAGTCACTTCTCTTTAAGCTTATTTTATCACTTGGAGAAAGAGCCAGCTCTTGATTTTGATGTTCTTAGATTGCCCCCAATGACAGAGAGCTCAACCATACTTTTGGAAAGTGAAGCACCGAAGAAGACATGGCTTGTGTCATTTCACAACCATAATTCCAGAAGCAGGGGTCTGGCAATCATCACAACTTACACTTAACAAATCTAACCATTTTTTTAAAGTTGTGTAACACTGCAGTGTTCAGTTCACTTCTGAGTTCAGCAAAAGGTAGTTTACAGATATAATGAAGTTATGCAGGTATCTATATGCCATTATTCCCCACTCCCACCCCACAACCCTTCCTAGATCCTACATTAAGGCACTTCTAGGCCCAGACATACTTACTTGCTGTGTATGAAAGCTCAGTGTTCAAAGATATGCAGAAAAAATAGAGTTTGATCAAAACTGGCACCCACCTCCAGCTATGCCAAAACATCTCCCAATTTAGCAATAGAGGCTCCAAAAAGTAGGACCTATGGGTGTATCCACAAGAGGCAATGAGTGATGGTGGTAGTGGTTGTTAGGCTCTCTGAATCTGAATCACTAGCCTCTAGTTCCAAAGTACTGCCCCAAGTATCAGTCTACAGCTTTTCTTCCATGACAGTCTTAAGATTTCAACATCCCACACAGCTATATATTTTCTTCTACCTGAAGTATGCTCCAATCTATTTAATTGGAATGTGCTCCTTTTGTAAAACAAAACCAATGGAGGTGACTTTTTGATCTGGTATGCATGACATAACAGCCCAGTGTGGTTTAATTTATTCATGGGGGCTATCACATCGTGCCAGATGCCTGTGGGTGCCATTTTTTGCAGGACGCCTGCAGGTGTCCCACTTGCCGTGTCATTTGAACCCAGGCAGACGGGTTGATTGAGGGTTAGACAATCCTCAAATAATCCATGGCTTGTTTTATGGTTATTTGAGGGTTATCTTATCCTCAAACAACCCCTGCTACCTGGGTTTGCATGACATGACAAGCCGCAGGTGCCTGGCATGACACAACAGCCCCTGTGGTAAATTAAGGCATGGCAGGCTGTTGTGATATGTGAACAGGCCATCTAAGTCATTGGGCTGGTTTGCATGACTGAACAGCCTACCATGGCTTATTTCAGCCACAGTGGACTGCAGTGTGTGCTGGAAGCCATTTTGAATATTCAAGCCACAGCTGTGACTTGTCATGTCGTCTGAACCTGGGGACTGTGGGCTATGCGAGGGTTGTTTAACCTTCGCATAACCCATCGTCCCATCGTTTTGATGACACAACAAGCCATGGCTTGAATATTCAAAAATTCCAGGGCTCCACCACGGCTTAAACCATGTGGGCAGCAATGATCGTCACTGTCGATCGTCGAACCAGGTTATTGTTTCTATTTGTTTTGCTTGGAATTAATGGACTTCTAGCTAATCAATTTCTCACTTCCTCAAGCATTGGTATAATACTGCAGAGAAGCCAATCCCATTTTAGAATTTACCAGTGTCAGGCCAAATACCTCTTTTAAAAGTAAAAAAAAAACAAAAAACTGACTGAAAGTAATGGATGGATTGAAGAAAAAACATTACATGGGGGTGGAGGAATGAATCAATCAATACTGTTGATGAAGATTTAGAGAGGTCTCCTCTCTTAAACATACTAAGTCCTTTTCTTCAGCAGCTACTGGAGTGGTTGAATAAAACTACAATGCATTGCCATTGTTCAACTGTATTTTAAGAAATGTTTGAAGGCCAATAGATAAGGCACGCTTTGTCCATTAATTCGAGCAGAAACATCCAGAGCACAGGGGAAGAGACTAAACACCACCATCTTTGTCTGTGTTGGAGCTTTAAGAATGGCACCAGAATGACAGAGTGAAGCATGGGAGAGATCAGCTGCTGCAGGCTGTAAGAAATCTAGTTGCTGTATTCTGGCTGTTTTAATTTATTTGGTCATTTATATCCCACCTTTCTATGACAAAATCAAACACAAGTCAGCTTACAGAAAAAATATAAATCACAACAAAATTAAAAACAAAACTAAACAGCCAACAGTAAAATCAGAGTCATAAATCATCATGAGAAAAACCATATCAGGAAGAGCAGACTAAAAAACACAAAAAAATGCTCCCCAGAATAAAACAGTCTTAAGAGCCCACTTAAAACCAGGCAAAGAGCAGGCCTGGAAATCCTGCCTTGGGAGGCTATTCCACTGTTTAGGAGCCACAACTAAAAAGACTCTTTCTTGTACCCATCAGACACACTTCCGTTGGAAAAAGGAACAACGAGAAAGTCAGGCTGCTTACCTGTAACTGGAGTTCTTCGAGTGGTCATCTGTGCATTCATACATATGGACTCTGCGCCTGCGTGGAACCTCGATTCGGGAAACTTCTATAGTGGACGAAAAATTTGGTGGGAACCCCTCCCCTACCATCCCACTGCACATACCCCAGTGGCTTCCAGCTCAATCCCTCAATTTCAAGAAGACTGCTAATTGTGCCCCCCCTAACACCGAGGAACTCCAGTAACCAACATCACATGAAATTGACACCGAAGTGGGGAAGGTAGGTGGGTTGTGTGAATGCACAGATGACCCCTCAAAGAACTCCAGTTACAGGTAAGCAACCTGACTTTCTTCGTGGTCTCTGTGCATCACACTTATGGGCGAATAACAAGCTTATGTACCAGGAGGTGGGTTGGTGTCATCATCGAAGAACCTCTGACAGCACCGTCTGGCTGAAAGAGCAGTCCCTACGGGCTTGAATGTCGAGATGATAATGCTTGACAAAAGTGGAAGGGATAGACCAGGTTGCAGCCCGACAGACATCTGGTATCGACACCCCTCTCTCAAACGCCACTGATGTTGCTACTGCTCTAGTTGAGTGCCACAGCCCCCTGACCAACAAGCCCAAGCATTCCAATTCATAAGCCGGTTTAATAGCTTGGATTACGCAAGATGCTAGGTGCTGGGAGGAGACAGGGGGTTCTTTCTTAGATCCCTCATAACAGACAAATGAAAGCTGGGATTGACAAAACGACTCCATTCTGGCTTTATAGAATGCCAAAGCCCTATGAACATCTAAGGTGTGCAGCATCTTTTCAATTGTTGTCGAGGGCAAGACAAAAAAGGCAGGAAGAACTATATCCTGACCCATATGAAAACTTGAAACAACTTTAGGCAAGAAAGCGATGTCAGGACGAAGTACTACTTTGTCCCTATGAAAGTGTAAGTATTGAGCGTCCACTTGAAGGGCACATAACTCTCCAGAGTGTCAGGCCGAGGTAATGGCCACTAAAAACACCACTTTCAGGGAGAGAAGACGACGATCCACTGTACAAGTGGCTCAAATGGTTTTTTGGCAAGGGCATGCAGTACTACAGATACGCTCCATGCCAGCATTGGAGGTTTCACAGGAGGGGCAAGATTTTTAATTCCCCTCAAAAACTGACAGACGAGAGGATGTGAGAAAACTAAAGATCCATCAGCACCAAGATGGGAAGCTGAAATGGCTGCTATGTAAACTCTAAGAGAAGAACATTTAAGTTCTTACTCATGAAGCAACAAAAAAATGTTTAGAATGTCCTGTATTTTGATCCTGACAGGGTCAAAGTCATTGTCGCTAGCAAAAAGTGTGAAATGTGCCCACTGACTTTCATAAGATTTTCTGGTAGCAGGTTTCCTAGCTGCCTCAAGAACAGACTGAAGCGAGGCAAGTAAGTTCATTCGATCTACCGCCAGATCCTCCAGGCCATGAGACACAAGGTAAGTAGGCCTGGATGTCTCATCTTGCTCCTGTCCCTGGACAACAGGGCGGGTGTTGACAAGAGCCAAAGACAGTCCCCTCTGGACCGATGCAGGACTTTGGCAAACCAAGGCTGCCTGGGCAATCAGGATGCCCTCCGCCATGTCCTTCTACACCTTTGCAATCACCTGGCTGAGAAGGGGAAATAGTGGAAACATATAGAGGAAGCATCCGTTCCAATCCCATGCAAGTGCATCCCCGAGAGACCGTGCACCTCTGCCCGCTCGGCTGCAGTAACTGTGGCACACCACGTTCTTCTCCACTGCGAACAAGTCCAAGGTGGGACGACCCCAACGACAAAACAAGTGGTTGCGAATACTTGGATTGAGCTCCCATTTGTGAGAAACTGGAAACAAGCGACTTAGATGGATGGCCAAGGTGTTGTCCTCACCCGCAATATGAATCGCAGTGAAGTCGATAGCCTGGGCAATGAACCACTTGAAGATCTGTATCGTAAGCCGAATCAACTGTACTGAATGAGTCCCTCCTTGTTTGTTGAGGTAGAACACAACCTCTGTGTTGTTGGAAGCGATCTCGAAAGCCCTCAAGGCCTTGTCGACAGCAAGAAGCTCCAGACCATTGAAGTGACTGCTCACCTCTGCCTACAACCAAAGCCCTTGCACTTTGAGGTCCCTGCAGTGAGCACCCCAACCTAGTAGCGAGGCCTCCGTTGTTACTGTCAATGATGGAGTGGGAAGCTGGAAAGGCACACCTTGTAGGATGTTCAACAACACCGTCCACCAGCAAAGCGAAACCTTGACAATAGAAGGGAGCTGTAGCCTGACTCTTCATGCATCCTGCCGTAGGTCAAATGACCTGATGAACCAGTTGTATAACATCCTCATGCGGAGGCGGGCATACAGGACCACCACTGTTGTAGGCACCATCATCCCAAGTAGCTTCTGTATTGTGTAGGCCCATACAGTACAGCAAGCTGGAATGTCCATCTCAAGCTGCACTAACACTTGTGCCCGATATCGTGGAAGGAACACCCACCCCTCCAGAGAGTCTGTGGCAGTTCATCAGACCCTGAACTTATGGGCTAGGGAGAGATCCTCCCTCTTTCCCTAAGGTCCTCGGGACACGACCATTGTTTGCGCGCCAAACGAGCGGTACGCATCCTTTCTACGCCCTCCATCTGTCGTCACTCCCTGTGTCTGCGCCAGTGTCCAGCAAGCCCCTCTCCAGTGCTCTCTCACTGCCAGGGTCACTATCTATCCCAGGAATGCTGGCAGGAGGAATCTCTGCCAGCTGCTGTGCTCGTGAGAGATGAGCGAGCTCCTCTCCCACAGATTGCTATTCCTCCTCAGAATCAGAACTGCTCTGGGGCTCTATTGGCTCAGTTTCCACCCTGACAGATAATTTGTAACCTATTGACTCGGTATGAAGAACATTAAATACTGGATCCTTAACTCTCTCCACAGGTTGTTAGGTTTCAAGGCCAAGTGACTGGGCCATTCTAGAAACCTGTTCAGCAAAATGACCCTTATCCTCCGAAGGTGAGGATGGGTTCTGAGAGCCTACCGCAACCGAAAGTGATAGTGCAATGGATAAAACCAAAACTGAGCTGCATTGGTAATCCTCCCTTGGGGAGCAGGAAGAGCCCCACTGAGCATCTTAGTCTTCAGGCTTAGAAGACTCAGCTTGTGGAAGGAGAGAAGAAACTCTGCGTTCATCAAATTTCTGCCTATCTGAAGAGTCATGAACCAACTGCTGAAGAGGTAGTAAAGAACACTGTGGAGCAGGCATCGGCAACACAGGTGGAGGTACCCTTACAACTGGTGGAGGAGGCGGTGGAGGCATAAAAGTCTCTGCAACCAGTGAACGAGAAAGGGAAGCCAATGGAGAGACTTCCCGGAGGCGTCGGTAAAGCACCTGGATAGACATAATGTCCATAAAGGTGAGGTTAAAAGTAATTCCAGTCGTCCCAGTCATGGTGATGACCCAGAGGAAAAGACTGGTCTGATCCCCACTCCCAGTCAGAATGGGGAAATCAAGACCTCTCCCTATAACATGTCTCTGGAAAAGGCGGTGGCCCTTCACCGCTGTGAGAAAAGGCCGAGCAGCCCGATTGTGGGGATAATTCACCATGATGTGCATGCATTAGAGCCATCCCCACATCCTCTCCACCCTGAGTCAGTGTTGAGTCTGTAATATCCCCTTCCGGCATAGATGCTATTGGCAGCGGTACCAAGGTTGATATTGAAGACGCAGAAACCATTGGAATCGGTGAATCTAACATTGGAGGCGGAAGCCGGATGGGCGTTCCAGCTGGAAAGGCAATCTTTTCTGACCCCCTCCCCCTTTTCTTTTGTGCTTCGGAGGAATGAGAAGACCTCACCTTTTGGGATAATTTCCTAGCAAGAGAAACTGCCAAGGAGCAGCCGGGGGTAGGAGGATCAGAACGGCCCATGGCTAGAGCCAGAGCTGACTGGGAAGGCGAAATCACTGCCTCCGAGGAGGCTTATTTGCATCCTTAGGCCTACTTGCAGGTTGGTCTGACCCCAATGCCATAGACTTTTGGGGGGCATCTGCCACCTTCAATGCCTTCTCCCAAAGAATCACCTTAAGTCTATCCGCACAGTTTTTCCTTGCCTGCTTGCTAAATGACGTACAGTGGTGGCAAGCCTCCACAATATGACCTTCACCCAGACAGAGAAGGCACAAGGAGTGACTGTGTGTGGGTGGTAGCTTTCCCCTGTAACGAACGCACTTCCGAAAAGGGGCCTTAATGGCCATACACCTGAAAGTGCCATGTGATCAAGGGATCTCCAAAGACCGAAATAAAATATAACCAAAAATGAATAAACTGTTAAAGGCAGAAACACTGGAGAAAGAAGGAAGAGAAAGCAAGAAAAAATGAGAAAAAATCTCAGTGGAGTCGTGAAAATGAGAAGTCCCTCCAATCAAGTACTACCACAATGGCGGTAAACGAAGAACTGAGGGACTGAGTGGGAACCTGCTGGAGTATGCACAGTGGGATGGTGGGGGAGGGGTTCCTGCCAATTTTTTCCTCAGCTATAGAAGTTTCTCAAATTGAGGCTCTGTGCAGGCGCAGAGCCGATATGTGTGATTCACAGAGACCACGAAGAAGAAGAGCCTGAGAAACTGAGTGCAGGCCTCAAGAAACTTCATATGAGAGAGGCGATTCCTGAGAATGATCTTATGCTGCTCTGTTGTTTCAGCATGTTTCGTGTGTTCTTATTTATCTTTAAAAAATTGTGAGTACATCCGAGAGCCCTCTCTCTCAGTATTCAAGGGTGGGATTTAAATGCTCTAAATATGGATTTATTTATTATATTTTTTAATCTGCCCAATAATAAATGTTCTCTGGGTAGATTACAAACGATTAAAAGGATAAAATACAATACAAAATGACAAACAGCACAGGAATAAATATAACTGTATAAAAACAGCTAAAAAATCTAAATAAACAGAGAAATAAAAGTGTGTGGAAGGCTGGTCCGCCCACACTGTATGACATGGACAACTCTGCAGGAAGGGTGGCAGTAGATGACCGGATGTGAGTTTTTCATCTAAATCCTAGTGAGCGGTTTATGGCAGTTACAAAAGGCAGAAATGCAAGACAAATATTACATCTCTCCAGCGGGCTTGCGGAGAGTCTACACCATCTGCTTTGTCATTGGCTCAGTACCTTTCAGTGCTGTTCTCAGTTTCCTTGGGCACCCCGGCCCAACCACCATATTTCTGCATGATTTTGCACATGCATGCCTGAGTGTGCAGCCTCACAAGAAAATACAGCAATTGGGAAAGCAGCGGTGGGTAGGGGATGTGAGTGCACTAACAAGGTGGTGGCCCTGGTAGCAGCAAGCCTATTTGGTGGTTTGAGTTCATGCCAATTTAGAAGGCTGCTTCGATGGTAACTCTTATAGATTTCCTAGGACAGTGGAAGGTGCACAGTTTGAATTCAAGAACATAAAGAACAGGTGGCACCTACTCAAAAGAACAGAAGAATAATTTAAAAATGCACATACAGAAGCCTACAGTTACATACCAGACATGCATGGAATACATCTTGTTGTTGTCATCATCAGTGTTCTCTATGTTGAGTAATGGGGCTCGTTCACATGTTACCCTCTTAGGAGGGTACATAGGTTCTCAAATTCCCACTCCATCTGCTTTTTCCCTCCTCTGCTGCCAGTCAGTAGAGACAATATCACCTGGACAGCATGCACACTGCTTGCTGAGCCCCCGCCCCCCTAGCAAGGGGAGTGTCCTTGCCACTGTTACATGCTTACCCTAGACAACAGTAGTAGCAGCAGCAACATACGTGGCTTTACCAGTGAAAGCAAGCAAAACATTGCCCCAACTCCTTCTCTTCCCTCTGGCATTAGCTTCTCTTGTCTGATCTTCCCCACTTTCAACTGTCCAGGTGAGAGAAGCTGCTTCCAGAGAGAAGGAAAGCAAAGAACAGGGGCAGGGATTTGCAAGGAGCCTGGGGAAGGAGGACCAGCCAGCAGCTGCACCAGGTGGATCCTGAGCCTGAGCCTGCTTCTGCCCCCGCCCACAGGTACTTAAGGCGGGGCTGCCAGAGGCTGCTCGGGAAGGAGCCTGGGGAAGGAGGACCAGCCAGCAGCTGCACCAGGTGGATCCTGAGCCTGAGCCTGCTTCTGCCCCTGCCCACAGGTACTTAAGGCGGGGCTGCCAGAGGCTGCTCAGGAAGGAGCCTGGGGAAGGAGGACCAGCCAGCAGCTGCACCAGGTGGATCCTGAGCCTGAGCCTGCTTCTGCCCCCGCCCACAGGTACTTAAGGCGGGGCTGCCAGAGGCACTTAGCGTCACACTTGGAGTCGCAAGATCTACCCACCTGCCTCTCCAGAGACACCAGCAGCCACAACACCAGCAGCAAATAGCAGCAGCAGCAGAGGGCAGCAGCTTTAAAGACCAGGGGAAGGGGCAAACGTGGACTATCTGCTCCTTCTTAGCTGCTGTTCTCTTTTATATTCTTTTAAACTGTTGTATATTTTATATCTTAATATTTTAATATGTGCCTGGGAGGACTATTGGACAACTCAGGGGGTGGGGGAGGTGCCACCATAACTGTGGTCACGGGCAGGGGGAGGTATGACGTTGGGGGATTAACAGGCCAGCTGAGGAGAAGAGGGGCTAGACACCTTACAGCTGTCCCCTCTTCTGGTTCTTCCCCCAACCTGATGGTTCCTGGCAGCCTTACCAGTCTGCCCTCGGGTCTGGTGGTGCTGCTGCTGAATGCCAGGTCGGCCCAAAATAAGACCTCCCTCATCCATGATTTGATTGTGGATGAGGGGGCTGACCTGGCATGTATTACTGAGACCTGGGTGGGGAACTGGGAGGGGTCACTCTCTCCCAGCTGTGCCCTCCTGGGTACTCAGTGCAGCACCAACACCGACTTGAGGGTCGGGGAGGGGGGGTTGCCGTGGTCTATAGGAATTCAATCTCCCTCTCCAGGCTTCCTGCTCATTCGAGTGCAGATCTTGAGTGTCTGTACCTTGTGTTGGGTACCCGGGACAGAGTAGGGATTCTGTTGGTGTACCGCCCACCCCGCTGCCCATCAGACTCCCTGCCTGAGCTGACGGAGGTGGTCTCGGACTTGGTGTTGAGGACCCCCAGGATGATGGTCCTGGGGGATCTCAACTTCCATGCTGAGGCCGCTGTATCCGGGGCGGCTCAGGACTTCATGGCCGCCATGACAACCATGGGGCTGTCCCAACATGTCATTGGCCCAACGCATATAAAAGGACACACGCTTGATCTGGTTTTCTCGACTGGGCAGGAGGATGGTGATCTGAAAGTAGAGGAATTAACATCTGTCCCTCTGTCATGGTCAGATCACTTCCTGCTGAGGTTTAGACTTCTGGCGGCCTTTCCCCTCTGCAAGGGTGGGGGACCTATTAAAATGGTCCGCCCCCGGAGATTAATGGATTCCGATGGATTCCAGAGGGCTCTGGGGGATTTTCCTGCTGGTATGGCTGGTGCTCCTGTTGAAGCCCAGGTCGCTCTGTGGAATGCAGAGATGACTCGGGCGGTTGACACGATCGCACCCAAGCGCCCTCTCCCTCTGAGCAGAGCCCGGCCAGCTCCTTGGTATACACCTGAGCTGAGGGCAATGAAGCAAGAGGGGAGACGGCTAGAACGCAGGTGGAGGAAAACTTGTGCTGAGTCTGACCGAACACAGGTAAGAGCCCACTATCGAGCCTACTCTGTGGCGGTGAGGGTGGCAAAGAGGCAGTTCTTTTCCACCAGCATTGCATCTTCTCAGTGTCGCCCGGTGGAGCTTTTCCGAGTGGTTCGCGGCCTGTTACATTCTGGGCCAGGGAGAGAGACGGTGGAACCCTCGGTAGCACGCTGTGATGGGTTTGCGCAGCACTTTGAGGATAAAGTCGCTCAGATTCGTCATGAATTGGACACCACGATTAATGCAGTTCCATTGGTAGAGGCGTTCAGAGCACCGTCTGGTCCAGTTTTATTGGATGAGTTTCAGTTACTGAGGCCTGAGGATGCGGACAAGGTGCTTGGCCAAGTCCGATCGACCACTTGTGTGCTTGACCCTTGCCCTTCATGGCTTATTAAATCAAACAAGGAGGGGTTGTCCGGCTGGGTCCAGGAGGTTGTAAATTCCTCCTTGAGAGAGGGAGTGGTGCCTGCCGCTTTAAAAGAGGCAGTAATTAGACCACTCCTGAAAAAGCCTAACCTGGACCCAGAGGATGTTAACAATTATAGGCCAGTGGCCAACATCCCCTTCCTGGGCAAGGTGCTTGAGCGGGTGGTTGTAGGACAGCTCCAGGCACTCTTGAATGAAACGGATTATCTAGATCCATTTCAATCGGGCTTCAGGCCTGGTTTTGGAACAGAAACTGCCTTGGTCGCCCTGTGGGATGACCTTTGCCGGGAGAGGGACAGGGGGAGTGCGACCCTGTTGATTCTCCTGGACCTCTCAGCGGCTTTCGATACCATCGACCATGGTATCCTTCTGGATAGGTTGTCTGGGTTGGGAGTTGGAGGCACTGCACTACAGTGGTTCCGCTCCTACTTGGATGGCCGATTCCAGAAGGTGGTGCTGGGGGATTATTGCTCTGTGCCATCGCAATTGTGCCATGGGGTTCCACAGGGCTCTATTCTATCCCCCATGCTGTTTAACATCTACATGAAACCGCTGGGGGAGGTTATCCGGAGGTGTGGGCTGAGGTGCCATCAATATGCGGATGACACCCAGCTCTACCTCTCTTTCTCATCAAAACCAGGTGAGGCAGTGGCTGTTCTGAACCAGTGCCTGGGCACGGTAATGGACTGGATGAGGGCCAATAAACTGAAACTCAATCCAGACAAGACAGAGGTACTGTTAGTGGGTGGTTCGTCTGCCCGGCTAGGTGATAATCAACCTGTTCTGGAGGGGGTTGCACTCCCCCTAAAGGATCAGGTTCGTAGTTTGGGGGTGCTCTTGGATCCAGAACTGTCACTTGAGGCACAGGTGAACTCAGTGGCACGGAGCACTTTTTATCAGCTTAGGCTGGTATACCAACTACGCCCTTATCTGGACAGAGATAGCCTAGCTACAGTTATCCATGCTCTGATAACTTCTCGTCTGGATTACTGCAATGCGTTATACGTGGGGCTGCCTTTGAAAACGGTCCGGAAACTTCAGCTGGTCCAAAATAGGGCAGCAAGATTGTTAACAGGGACTGGCCTGCGAGCTCATATTACGCCAGTACTTTTCCAGCTGCACTGGCTGCCGGTCCATTTCCGGGCCCAATTCAAAGTGCTGGTGTTAACATTCAAAGCCCTTAACGGCTTGGGGCCAGGTTACCTGAAGGATCGCCTCCTCCCATATGTGCCTGCCCGGACCTTAAGATCATCAGCAGCAGCCCTTCTCCGTGAGCCCCTGCCAAAGGAAGTGAGGCGGGTGGCTACTAGGAGGAGGGCTTTTTCTGTTGTGGCACCCCGGCTCTGGAATGAGCTCCCTAGTGAGGTTCGCCTGGCGCCTACATTGTACTCCTTTCGGCGCCAGGTGAAGACCTTTTTATTTTCCCAGGCATTTTAGCTTTCTAAATTTTTATCTTTGCTGTTTTAAATCTGTATTTTAAACTCCTGTACTGCTGCTAGGTTTTATTGTGGTTGTATTGTTATATTGTGGTTTTAATGTTCTATATATTTTAAATTGTTTTATTGTGTGTTGTTTGGTTTTAATTTTTGTGAACCGCCCAGAGAGCTTCGGCTATTGGGCGGTATAGAAATAAATAAATAAATAAAAATAAATATAAATAATTGTCCTTTCAAGCATGAAAAAGCTTCTACTTAGGGCGAGACTGAGATGGAAGTGGGACCTCTATTTCCTGAGTGTATGGGTGTAAAGTGAGCACCATAGTCACTCCCCAGCTAGGCAGCAACCTGTAAGGATGACAAAAATTAGGATGGTGGGTGGAGAGGGAAGGTGAATCCCTGTGTTCTCTCCTAGGAGGAGAATATGCAAACCAGGCAACAGTTTCAAGGCAAAAAAGAAGTTTCTCCTTAGAGGATGCCATAGCCTCTCTCCCCCCACCAATATTTTAGTTATTACCACTGTTTAGCCTGTTCTAACCAGTTATTTCACTGTTCCCATGCTAGAGTTTACCACAAAAAACCCCCGTCTATATCTGTGTCTATCTGGAACATTTTGCTTCATATCACGGGACAGGGCTTCTGAACAAATTCATTCAAACATCTAAGTAATTTTTAGTGTGAGTACAAATGACCAAAACCATATCCATGTGAAAAAGATATCATTTAGCAGCAGCTCAGTTGGGAGCATTAAAACAGGAGACAATCTTACATGGCAGCTCTACATATTAAAATAAAGCTTTATAATCCTATTTAATTTACACGGGGAAAAGGTTGTTTAGGGCAGAAATTACCTGGATTACCATGTGCTGGGGTGGTAGCATCCTAGTTATGTGGGAGCTGCCTTTCTCTGTGTCGCTCTAGCATGGCTGGACCCAACCATATGGGTGGCGACTGACTGCGTGGGCATTTCCCGGTGGGGATGCAGCTTCCATGGCTTGGACTCATGTGATTGGCTGCTGCACATGTGAGTGAAATGTTTAAATGTTACCCCAGCCTAGTGACAGCCACTCACAGAAAAGAGGCTGCCATCAGGCTAAGGCAGGGGTGCAAAATCTTTTCAGCCCTAAGGGCCACATCTGGTGTCACTGGGGGCCACACATGCATATACATGCGTGTGTGCGCGCGCGCGCGCACACACACACACAGGAGGAAGCTTTAAATTCACCCACATCCCAGTGATTCTGCAAAATATCAATGGGGTGGGTTGGGAGACTGCTTCAGGGTCACTGGAGGGATGGGGAGAGCTTCCTCCTCTCCCAGCAACCCCAGCAGGCATCACCACTTCTGGATTGCCCTTAGTGATGAGAAAGCCGTGATGCTGTGCAGGCAGGGGGAAAGCATCTACCCTCTCAGCAACTCTGATGGGCATAGCTGCTTTTGTGCTGTGGAAGCAGAGACCCAGACTGGGGGAACTGGGGGGGGCATAGTTTGTGAAACACTTGGCTAGGGTAACGTTTATAGGGCTCTTGGTTCTATAGCAATTTTGTGTATATTTGTATCAGTAGAGATGTCCAAGGAATGGTCACTGGAGTTGTATCAATGAACAATTCCACACCAAAGGAACAGCTAATAAACCATTTGGTTTGATGAATTCTTGTTAACTTTCATCTTTCATTCTGTCACAAAATCTGTTTCAATAGAGAATTAATGTCATCTTTATGCACGCTTCTCCCACTGTTTATCATTCTTAAACATGGAGATTTTAAATGTTCTCAAATTATTGAAGCTCAATTTGAAGTGGTATGGCCTCAAAATCTAACTTGGTATAACATGATTCTAGCTTAACATTGACTTCAACTACGTTGCATCCTTATTCTTATTGTTTGTATCGTGGTTCACTGTAATGATTTTATTATTTATTTAATTAATTTCTATACCTCCCAATAGCCAAAGCTCTCTGGGCAGTTCAAAGCCATTAAAACCACAAGGTACAGCATAAAACAATATAAAATATGAAAGCTTAAAACTACAATATAAAAGTGCAACCAGAATAAAACCTAGCAGCAATGCAGATATTTAAAATACAGATTTAAAACAGCAGAGCTAAAAGACTAGAATGCTAAAATGCTGGGAAAATAAAAAGGTCTTCACCTGGCGCTGAAAGGAATACAACATAGGTGCCAGGCAAACCTCTCTAGGGAGTTCATTCCACAGCTGCGGTGCCACAGAAGTAAAGACCCTCTTCCTGATAGCCACCCGCTTCACTTCCTTTGGCAGGTGCTCCTGGAGAAGGACCCCTGAAGATAATCTTTGGGTCTGGGCAGATACATATCGAAGGAGGTGATCCTTCAGATAACCTGGTCCCAAGCTGATTAGGGCTTTGAAAGTTAATACCAGCACTTTGAATCAGGCCTGGACATGGACTGGCAGCCAGTGCAGCTGGAAAATTACTGGTATAATGTGATCTCGTTGACCCCGTTCACAATCCCTATTAACAAACTTGCTGCCCTGTTTTGGACCAGCTGAAGTTTCTGGACCGTTTTCAAAGGCAGCCCCACGTACAATGCATTGCAGAAATCCAGATGAGAGGTTATCACAGCCTGGATAACTGTAGCTAGGCTATCTCTATCCAGGTAAGGTGTATAAGCCACTTCAAAACTTTCTTAGCACTATGAAGTGACAGATGTTTTAAAAATAAAATTAGAATATATAATCCCATCTGCTTGCTTTAGGTTTCCCCAGAGATTTGCTTGCTTTAGGTTTCCCCTAAAAGGTAGGGCATTAAAAATTAATATTTTGAATGAACAATAAATGTGATAATCTCGCCAATCAACGAAAACGAAACTGCACCATAAAGATTATCTACGTTACTTCCAAAATGACCAGACCATAAAGAAAAATATATGTACTTCCAAACTCAAATGCATTTAATAGAACATTTTTCTTTGAGACATGAATACATCTATATAAGTTTTTGAACACCCTGTTTTTAGCTATTTCTTGCATGGGTGGTTACTTCTCTTTTGACTTAGCAGAAGAACAAGAATATGGATTTTCATTAATACCAGAAGATAGACATAGTTGTTACCGTTTTATCCCTGAGACGCTCCCCATGTACAAGAAAATCAGCACAGCCATTTTCTTCTGGGTGAATGACTTTGAAAACGGTGACGCAGCTTAGTCCACCCCCTCCAAGTGGTAACCATCCACCACTTGAGTCATCACGGGTCATCACCACAGCTCGCACACGGGCATAACTATTACTGAAATAGATAAAGGAGGAAAAAGAATTAACTTCTCCATTTATTTAGTGAATGTGATTAAATTAAATCAAGTTATAGTGCAGCCATTTGCACTACTCAAACCATTCATGCTTCCAACAAATCTAGTTAACTGCACAGTTCTCAGTGATAGACTCTCAATGGCAGTTGGGTTCTACCTGGTACTTCCAACTGAATCGAGTATACTAGATTTCTGGCTTGTTCAAAAATGTTCAGGAGTGTTGTAATAAGCCAACACCTAGGTGACTGGGTGCTCAAGAAGAGAGTGTACTCTTAGGGCCTAGTCCTATTGGCAGGAGCTCCTGATAGTACTTATTCAAAAACAGATGTTGAGATGAAAACCAGACAATTTATTGACTGAGAAAAGTCAAAACACTGTGACAAATCTTGTCTTTCCAAATTTAATATACCAGGTTGGCTGTGATAGTCTTGCATTTGAATGTGTGGCAAGGCAGTATTGCTCAGTACTAGTAACCATGGAAACAGTATCAGCTGAAACAGTCCTGTTTGCATTCAACTCTAATTTGGTGAGAAAGGAATGGGCACAGATTGGTTCACAATACCATACCATAGAAAAGCATACACTAAGTAAATGATCATAATGTTTGCTCATTTGCTTCCTAAGAAGAGCCACTTAATTGCCCAGAATGTTAGCATCACTACTTTTTTGGAGAAGCAATTATGGAAAGTCACTGTCCAGTAAAAAAATAAAATAAAAATGAAACAGTAACTGGATTAACATCCTATTTCACTTTCTTTCCTTTCAACAGTATATTTAACTTAAAGGGCCATGGACTTGAGCAGAGTAGGAATTTATGATTGGAGAAATCCCTTTCCTCAATGGCTGCTTTAGAGCCAGATAGCCTCCCGACTATGGTCTAATGTGGTCCTCCGGTTCTCCAACCATGTGCTACATTTTACGCAGCAGGAGAAACTTCCTTAGAATTCTTTATCCACCATAGGCATATGTTCAAGTTTACTTAACAGATAACAGATACCTAAACATTGCTTAATTATTTGCATTAAGCAAATAATCCTGATGTATGGAATTTGCTAGAATTAATTCAGTCTTGTTTTTCTTTTCTTTTTTAAACAGATCAAAAGCTTTCCTAAATTAACATTTTTTCACATACAAAACTGGAATAGCTGGAGGAAGAAAGTACAAGAGTGGGGTTGCAATCCTATACCCACTTACCTGAGTATAAGCTCCACTGAACTCAACAGGACTTGCTTACAGGATTGTGCTCTTAATGGCTTTTTTTACACTCTCAGCAATGCTAGAATTAGTTCAGACTATTTTTAATAGAGCAAAAGCATTTCTAAATTACCATTTTTTCATATGCAAAAGTCGAATAGCTGGAAGCAGAAAGTATAAGAGTTAATGGCCCTTTTTATTCTTAGCAATCCTACTTCTTAAAGGGACAGTAATCTATACTACAAACATGGGGAAACAAAGGGTACATAATAATAAATTACTCACAGTCTGAGTAATCAGAAAAAAATCCACAGTCCTGGTTTCATTCCTGATTTAAATAATCTAATTTTAAATGAAGGCTGTTGTGTAACTCATGCTCCACACATTCTCTGGCTTTACATTTCATCAAGGTCTCTTAGGGAGTGTCAAGAAAGGCTGAAATGCTCACTTGCAGGTTTTAATATATTTCTAGTTCTATGAAGCACCCTTTTGATTTGGGGAGCCCCAAACCACCATGCTAGTTTATAGGGTGGTTGACCATTGAGACAAATACAATGTATAATCAGACAACAAGAGGGTAAGATATGCATGTATACATATGCAAGAGATTTATTCTGCTTTGTATCAACTGATCCAAGTTTGCAGTCAAGAATAACAAGTTTTCAGAACAGATTTGTACATCAGTGTACGAGCAGAATATGTAAACTGTTGCCATTGAGTACCATCCTATTTGAAAAGATATGAGGCACTATGAAAAGTCTGTGTTATGTGCATTATAAGCGGCCACCACCCTTTGATATTACAACCCTTATTGATTATTTAAAGATAGCTAATATTGCCTTTCCCTCTTTTAATATATGGGACTATTTTCACAGTGAAGTATCTCTAACTGTAGGAAAACCCAAAAGCTTTCCCCATAAAAGTTACAGTCCTCTCAACTCTGGCCTGTACATCAACATACTTTGTCTTCACAAAATATCTAGAAGATGATGAATTTATCTATCATGTATTGATTATATATATATATATATATATGAAGCAAAAATTGATGATATTGTCATAAGTCACCTTCCAAAGAGTACATTAGAAAAAGCAAATCCATCCTGCTTCTCCTTAGAGCAGGAGATAGGATCCCCCCTCTCCTGCAAAACTTTACAGAGCTTAGTAAGCTCAGTTAGGTTCCAAAGTAGAGATTTTTTCCTCTCTCACACAAAGCTAGTATACATATGACAAAATGCTGTGCTTTGTACATGCTTCTGTCACCATGAACCCAAGAGGCACCTACCAATCCAGAAGAGCAGAAACATGAATTATTGAGGAAACTAAACATTAAAGGCTTTGTCTCTACTTAAATCTAGCTAATTAGATCCATCATCATGTAAGATTAGCTTATACTTCAAGTAGGCATTCCTATTAAGGAGTTGTGAGTGACTGTGTGTTTGTGTGTGTGCATGTGCGCGTATATATAACAAACAAACAAATAAACAAACTGTAGTCAGTATCTGGGGTTGGTGAGAAAGTAAGAAGGAAGAAGAGAAAAGGAATTACAAATCAGTTCAACTGCTTGGTTGAGCTCTAATGTAAATTCAGATTTGTACTGAGAGACTTTGAATATGTTCTTGATGAGTTTCCTTTTGGTTTATTTGTCAATGAAGAAAGCATTTTCTCTTCTTCTAGGTTTGTTACTGTAAAAAATATTCAAAATTGTAAAACAAAAGAATTCCACATCTTGGTGTGGAAACCTCTTCTGTCTAATGAATCTCTCACCGTGGCTGTAGCTACCTGAACCTAGAATTAAATCCGAAAAGATCAGAGGCCTGCTAGGACAACATTTCATCCACCCTCTAGGGCGGGAAGTTATGGGCCTCCCTTGCTCCTTCCCAAACCATGAATACCTAATGACTGCTAGGAAATTCTGCATTTATCTGAAAGCAGATCTCCCTGAACCTGCAACATAACGGAGTTCTGTATTGTGCAGAGCCAAGAGTGATCCCATATTCAAGTAAGTGTAAGTTTAACTCCTATGAGACAAGGACAACTTCAGTTTGGCTGAACTATAGAACAAAAATCTTGGAAATTTGCCTTGCCATTTTCTACAAGTTTCTTCTCTTTCCTCTGTTGCTTCAGCCTGCTCTGTAAACTTAACAGTTACCACCTTCAATTCTTCCATGTCATCAGCTCTTTGCACGCTTGCCCCACTCTCCCAACAAACTACTGTTGTTGTTGTTCAGTCGTTCAGTCGTGTCCGACTCTTCGTGACCCCATGGACCATAGCACGCCAGGCCTTCCTGTCCTGCGCTCTCTCCCGGAGCGTGCTCAAGTTCATATTCATTGCATTGAATATGCAATGAACTACTAGTCCAACAAACTACTAGTCCCTCTCATAACCAAACCTGGCTCATTCCTTCCATTCAGTACCTTTGTTCAAGAACTGACTGCCTCTGAGGGATAACAAGAGACTTTTTTCAATATTTCCTTAGGAGGTGCTTTCCCTCTCTGTTGTGATTCTTCAGTGTTCAACTCTTGGTTCTTTTCTCCTTACACACTGTCCTAAGTGATCTCATCAAATCCCATGGCTTTCAGTAACACGAATATGTAGGTGCCACCCAGCTTTACCTTTCATCCCCAGAATTTTCCTCATCTATCCAACCCCACATCTCCAACTGTCACTCTGATATTTCTGCCTGGATGCTGCATCTTTTACTCAAACTAAGTTCATCCAAGCCACAGCTTCTCATCTTTCATCCCAAGTGCTCCTCTCCTCACATATTCACCTTATCCACTGACAATGTTATCCATCCTGTTGAAGAGGCACAAAACCTTGGCTTTATCTTTGACCCCTTTCTCTTTCCTTTGTTCCCCATATTCAGTCAACTGCCAAGTCACCTCACTTCTCCCTTTACAACACCGCAAAAACACAGCTCATCCTTTCTATTGCTTTGGCAAAAGCTCTGACTTATGCCCCAGTCATTTCTCACCTTGACTACTGCAACCTTCTCCCTTCTGGCATTCCATTGTCTCAACTCAGTCCCCTCACATTTATCCAGCACTGTGCTAACAAACTAATTGAGCTCTCTCATCACTCTGATCATGTGATCACTCCACCTTAAATCCCTATCCTGACTTCCAGGGCACTCCTGGATCTAGCACAGTCTCCTTGTCCTTATCTTCAAAGCCCTCCATGTGCTTGCCCGTGCTTGCCCCCTTCCCCCCATCTCTCCACTCTTTAGATGCCTGCCCATAACCTTTGCTTCTCTAACTCTACCACCTTCAGCTCCCCAAAGTTCACCTGCTCCCTCAAATGACCCCACCCTTTCTCCCTTGCCACCTTTTATGCTCGGAACAGCCTCCTAGAACATCCATGTGACCCAGCCTAGGTGCCGTAATAGTTGCCGTAATAGTTGCATATTCTTTCCTGCTGTATCTGTGCCTCCACTTTCTTTGTTGTTTCCTGTGTGTCGAATTTTAGATCGTAAGTTCTTCTGGGCAGAGACCTGTCCTCTTATGTTCTGTAAAGCGTTATGCACAATGATGGTGTTATAAAGTTTATTGGCATAAAGGAAGCAACTTGGATAATGCAAACTGTTTTCCATATTGGTCCATAGCCTTGAGCAATCAGAACTGATGCTAACATAATTGACTACAAGTTGATCAATGCTCAATAAACCACATCATGCTTATCTTTTAAGATTGTACATTAAAGGTGCAATCCTATTCATGTTTAGACTGCTGGGAGTTGCAGAACTTTTTTTCTGTCTAACCATGCATAGCTAGGGATGGCACAGAATTCTGCCATGGATTTCAGTGAGGCCGAATGCACTGGCATTCGGCCACCTGAAATCTGTGGTGGAACGGTCTCCCACCCCCGCCCCCCCGCAGATTCCTCCCGGGACGAAGCTTACCTGGGGCGGATGTTCCGGCGGCGGCGGCTCTGGCGACGGCTGGTCTTTCAACTGGCTGCCGTAGCCGCCATTTGCATCTGCTGTTTGCCGTGATAGGCTACTTAAGTATTTACGTAGCCTATCATGGCAGGAAAAAAAAAACAGCATACGCAAATGGCGGCTACGGCAGCCGCCATTTGCATTCCCTATTTTTCACTGTTTTAGCCTACGTAAATACTGGAAAGCCCTATGAAGAGAGACTGAAAGAACTGGGCATATTTAGCCTTGAGAAGAGAAGATTGAGGGGAGATATGATAGCGCTCTTCAAGTACTTGAAAGGTTGTCACAGAGTGGAAGGCCAGGATCTCTTCTCGATCTTCCCAGAGTGCAGGACACGGAATAATGGGCTCAAGTTACAGGAAGCCAGATTCCGGCTGAACATCAGGAAAAACCTCCTGACTGTTAGAGCAATATGACAATGGAACCAATTACCTAGGGAGGTGGTGGGCTCTCCCACACTGGAAGCATTCAAGATAAGGCTGGACAGCCATCTGTCAAGGATGCTCTGACTTGGATTCTTGCACTTAGCAGAGGGTTGGCCTCGATGGTATTATAGGCCCCTTCCAACCTACTATTCTATGATTCTATGGTGCTGAGGCCTGCAGATGGAGGGGAGAATTGATGGAAATTACCCCCTTCCTTATGTGAATGGAAGAAAAACTTCGGAACTAAGCCATAATAAATAATGAGCAAACAATTAACAAAGATTGCCTCTGCCTTGGATTTGCTGTGTTTTATCAGGTTAAAAACATGTGTTCTATTCTCCTGAGGCAAAAAATTCCTGTCACCACCCACCATGCTGGGAAAACAATTAATCCTACTCCAATTATCTTCTGTTATTACCACTATTTTATTACATAGAAGACTGCAATAGATTACACATACTTTTGAAATTTTAGCTTTTTTTTTTTTTTTCTCAGAAGACTCAGAAATATTTACATTAACCTCCTAGTACTAATATGGGAACCAGTTTGGTCCAATGGACAGAGAATTATGTATGGATCTTGGAGATGTTCAAGTCACATATGTACCATGAAATCACAATGTGTTCTTGGGCAAATCACTTGCTATGTCTCAATTTCTCATCTGTAAAATGGGAACTAGTCACTTATCTCTCAAGGTTGTTTGAAGGGCAAATATATAAAGAATATGAAGTGCTCAGAACCTTAATTTGCAATATATGAGGCCATAAAAACCTACTTTCAATTGCTAATACACATTCATGGTTCTTCATTTTAATATTTTTCAAGGAAATTAGACAAGATTTCAGTTTTGATTATACAAGCCAAAGCTAACATAAGGTTCTATCAAACCACTACCAACTCAGAGCTCTAGTCTTAAAGCATTAATCACCTATGGTGAGATGCATAGTAGCTGTTCACATCTAAATGGTCACGCATCCTTCAGTAACAGACTACCAAGTTAGCTTCCCAATTTAAAAAAATTGTGTGTGTGTGTATGTGTGTGTTTGTAATAAATATAAAATGAACTACCTTATACAAACAGCTTATCCTGTGGTAGCAGCTGTCATATGGGGCAATTTATAGCTGCCATGTGGGACTGTTTTAATGTTTTGACCCACTCACTTCTGGGCCTAGTGTGTTTTTCAGCATCTACTTATGAGCTTCTAGTATCCACCCCTAAATGATGCCAAGGCACACTGATTGTTTTCCAGTCCACCCAGGTCACACTGCATGTGTAGACTGTTTAATATGTAGGACATTAAGGGAGCAATCCTATGGGGATAGTCAACCGCCTCTGAACTCAGGGGTGACCGCCTATCCAAGGCACGTTGGGAAAAGCGTGCAGGGGATTGTCTCCTCTGTGCTCCAGCCACCCTGCATCCGCGGCTAGATGGCCGATTTCGACTGTGTAACCACAGGACAATGTGGGGAGGCTGGACAACACATAGTAAGTGTCACACCGGTGTTTACGAACTCCCCGCCCCCAGGAATGCCCCCTTCCCCCCTGCTCTGCACTGCTCTAACAAATGCGGAGACAATCTGTGTTGCCTATGAAGTGGTGGGGGAAGGGATGGGGAGGTGGTTCTCCAGGAACTGACCAATCCTATGGCCGTCTAGTGCTGTCTAGCAGCCATAGGATTGTGCCCTAAATATATTTCCAGTTCCTCCCAGGTCAAATACTGCAAACTAACCTCAAGCAAATGGGTCAGATGAAAGTACAAGATGTTCTACTAACTGTGGCCCAAATGTACTTTGCCAAAGGAAATTCTAACCTCTCTCCAGCAAAAGACAATCCCCTAAGAGCAGTCAGATAAACAAGTGTACTTTTATTTAGGGAAGTAGGAACTTTATTTAAGGAAGAGGAAGGTTGTGCCTTCTGCCAGCCTGCATCAAGGGGTAAAAGGTCACTTAGAAGTCCATACTTTGGGATAGAAAGTCCTTGTGTCTTGTCATTAGATTGGAAGCTGTTGACGAAATGGCTCTTAAAAATTATTCTAGAATTTATAATTCAGCGTTAGATGCTTTATAAGTAATTTTTTTACAAAGTTCCTAACATTCCATAACATTCTAGGGCAAGAATGGGCAACTTGGGGCCCTCCTGATGTTTTGGCCTACAACTCCCATCAGCTCTAGCCAGCATACCTAATGGTGAGGAATCATGGTTACTGTAGACCAAAACACTAGAGGGTCACAGGCTGCCCACCCTGTTAGCGTCACCAACTGTGTTGTAACATGGCAAGGTCTGGCTTTGGTCTGTGTAGAACAAAGTAAAGGCATTGCAGTATGGGACACAGTTAAGGGGGGGGGGGAATTGGGATTATCAGGGCAGTTCTAACCCCCATCCCAATGGGGTCCATAAATGCCTACCTTTATGTCCAACTCTTAAAAATAACTGACTGCCATTCATTCCATTAGAGAAAAAGCACTAAGCCTAGAGGCTGCATTGCAGTAGGGGCAAAATCTGCCCACCACCATGAACACTGGGTAGCTTAGCCACCACCAGTATGGAGCCAATTAAGGTCTGGGTGGGGTGGTTTGGGAAGGCAACACTTATTACCTAGATGTAAATACTTATACCTTCAATATAATAGCCCTGTAAGTTTTATAGCCGCCGGAGATCCCAGAAATAGCTGATTGTTCTAACAGAACTTTTAGAAACAACTATTGTACAACTAATGAGTTTGTATTGTAAGACACAGATTAATACATTATATTAAAGGTGGTTCAAGAGACCTTTGCCACATATTTAATGTACTTTTAATTTTTCATTAAAATGGGATGCAACCTCAGTAGACAAAGGAACCCCATTTCCTATATAGAGAGGCAGCTTGGTTGTTCTATCTTAAAATGTATGTAATTTGATATAGTCTGCTATTATTGTGTGTTTCTTCAATGCCCTGTTATTATCTGGTTAATTAGTTAATATTTTCTGCCTCAGAGTTCTTTCAGTACTGAGCCTAATCACAAAGGTGACATGTGAAACCTAAAAACGCATGTCCAACTGCTGAAGATAAAGGGCTCTGATTCTGAGCTGTGCCTGGATGAGACACTGTTTGGAAATAGTGTACACTGCGAATGAAGAGTGAGATATAAATATATTAAATAAATTGATTGACTGACTGACCAATCAATCAATACTTCTAAGTAGTAATATAGGAGATTCATAGTTGAAAAGCCAGTATCTCCTTTCTGCTACGGTTTTAAGATACTAATGGTATGATATACCAAGTAAAGGGGTGATTAGAGCACCAGAAGAACCTCACATATAAAGGCCCACTTTAGATGTAGCACACACTTCCCTCTCCTATATTCCTCTGGCACACCTGGAGGAGGAGATTGGAAGCATCTGCTTTCACTTTTAAACTAATAATAGTCCCTATGATGTCTGAATTCAGGGAACCGTGGTTTGATTAAATTATATTATTTAGAAATAATGGAAGCTTCCAATCTCCTCCTCACTGGTGCGAAAGCGGGGGCAGGGGGGATGCAGCTCTGAGGCTCACTGTGGCTCATTCACATAGCAGTAAATCATGGCAAATCTGAATTGGGTCACCATTTTAAAAAGTCAATATATTCTAATGAGCAACAGTTCAGAACATAAGAAGAGCCATGCTGGTTAAGACCAAGGGTCCATCAAGTCCAGCATTCTGTTCACACAGTAGCCAACCAGCTGTCGACCAGGAACCCACAAGCAGGCCTGAGCACAACAGCACCCTCCCAACCATGTTCCCCAGCAACTGGTGTACATAGGTTCACTTCTCTCATAGGGGAGATGCTCCAGCCTCTTGATCATTTTAGTTGCCCTTTTCTGCACTCTACGATATCTTTTTTTTAGGTGTGGTGACCAGAACTGTACACAGTAGTCCAAGTGTGGTCGCACCATAGATTTGTATAGGGGCAGTATGATATTGGTAGTTTTATTCTCAATTCCTTTTCTAATTATGCCTAACATGGAGTTTGCCTTTTTTACAGTGGCTGTACACTGGGTTGACATCTTCACTGAGCTGTCCACCACAATCCCAAGATTTCTTTCCTCATTGATCACCACTAACTCAGATCCCATCAAGCTGTACTTGAAGTTGGGATTTTTTGCCCTAACATGCATCACTTTACACTTGCTTACATTGAACCACATTTGCCATTTAGATGCCCGTTCTCCCAGTTTGGAGAGATCCTTTTGGAGCTCTTCACAATCCTTTTTAACCACCCTAAATAATTTGGTGTCATCGGCAAACTTGGCCACTTCACTGGTCACTCCTAATTCCAGATCATTTATGAACAGGTTGAAAAGCATTGGTCTTAATACAGATCCCTGTGGGACCCCATTATTTACTTCCCTCCATTGGGAGAATTTACCATTTATTCCTACTCTCTGTTTTCTGCTCTTTAACCAGTTACTTGGAAGGACAGATACTGAAGCTGAAGCTCAAATATTTGGGCCACCTAATGCGAAGAGAAAACTCACTGGAAAAGATCCTGATGCTGGGAAAGACTGAAGGCAAAAGGAGAAGGGGATAGCAGAGGATGAGATGGCTAGATAGCATCACCGATGCAATGAATATGAACTTGAGCACACTCCGGGAGAGAAAGGAGAACAGGAAGGCCTGGCGTGCTATGGTTCATGGGGTCACGAAGAGTCGGACACGACTTAACGACTGAACAACAAGAGGACCTGTCCTTTGATTCCATGACTGCTAAGTTTGCTCTGGAGTCTTTGGTGAGGGGCTTTGTCAAAAGCCTTTTGGAAGTCTAAGTAAACAATGTCTACCAGATCACCCATGTCTACATGTTTACTGACACTCTCAAAGAACTCTAAAAGGTTAGTGAGACAGGACTTACCTTTGTGGAAGCCGATTCTTTTTCAGCAGAGCTTGTCCTTCTATATGCTTACTAATTTTATCTTTAATGTCTTCAACCAATTTACCTGGAACAGCAGTTAAGTTAACCGGACTGTAATTTCCTGGATCCCCCCTGGATCCCTTTTTGAAAATTGGTGTTATATTGGCCATCTTCCAGTCCTCTGGTATAGAGACTGATCTTAGGGACATGTTCCATATTTTGGTTAGAAGTTCAGCAATTTCATATTTGAGTTCTTTGAGAACTCTAGGATGGATACCAACTGGGCCTGGTAATATATTTGCTTTCAATTTATCAATAAGGTTGAGAACTTCATCTTTTGTTGCCACTATTTGCCTCAGTTCCTCAGACTCCCTTCCTGAAAACATCAGTTCCGGCACAGGTATCTGTCCTATATCTTCTGCAGTGAAGACGGATGAAAAGAATTCATTCAACTTCTCTGCAATCTCCTTGTCCTCCTTCAGTACTCCTTTAACTCCACTGTCATCCAGTGGTAGGGATGTCAGAGAAATCCACTGCAGATTCAAACGAGGCCAGATTCTTTGGAATCCGGCCTCAGGAATCTGCAGCGGATCGGGACCACTTACCTCTGCTCCAGGAGGACTGGAGGCGGAATGGCACTCGGCTGCTTCTTCCAGCCAGAGCAGTTCACCTCCTCTCTGTCCCTGCTGATTGCCTTTAAAAATACTGTCTTTTTTTAATTATTATTAAGGCGATCGGGGTGTGTGTGCCCATAGACTTATACGCAAATAGAGTCATGAATCTAGCGTATAAGTCTATGTGTCCATAGGCTTATATGCAAGATTCACCGCTCTATTTTTTTTTTAAAGACATTTTTAGTAAAGGCAATCAGCGGGGACAGGGAGGAGGCGAACAGCTCTGGCAGGCAGGAGGGAAGGTAAGCACCCCCAAGCCAGTTCGATAGCATGTTCCTAGCACTAAATTGGTTTTGGAGCCTGGTATTGTCACCCACAGTGCTTCTGTGGAAGAGGCTACCCCTTTTAGGTGTTCTAGTCTGCAAGACACTATGCCCTGTTTGACATGCAGAGCAACACCTCCCCCAGTACACCCTTCTCAGTCCTTCCTGTAGAGTTTATATCCAGGGATGACCGTATCCCACTGGTTTTCTCCACTCCACCAGGTTTCTGTAATGCCCACTATATCCAGGTTTTCCTTCAAAATCAAGCACTCCAACTCTCCCATGTTGGCTTGGAGGCTTCTCGCATTTGCAAAGAAACACCTATACACGGTGTCCCTCCCCAGATACTTCTGGCATGTGTGTCTTTTGCTATGGCACTTTGGCCCCTTTGATTGGCTGTTATGTTCTACCATGTACTCCTGGCCTAGTTCTTTTATCTTAGACAAAGATGTTAATCGTACAAGTGAGAGGCAACCCCCAGACTAAACATGGAAAGAAAAAGGAAAATATTTTGATAAAAATATTGACCTAAATCTTTTTTCAGCAAGATGTATTATATGCTAATTCATTTTATCTTTTAAATGCTTTCCAACTTCGGATTACCCACAGAAGAACACAGGCTGAGTCCTGAATAAGAAAAAAAGATCCCAGCAACAAATTTCTCACAATGCCCAACCAGATGCTTCTAGCAAGCCCAAAAAGTGGCAAAAGTCTTCTTCTGTTGTTGCTTACAACTAGCAGCCATTGATAGACTTATGTTCTATGATTTTAAAGTCTTCTCATCTAGAGATCATCACCACATTCTGTTGCAACAAATTCCATAAATTAATTAAGCGCTTTGTGAAGAAATACTGTCATTTGTTTGTCCTGAATTTTCTATCAGTCAGTTTGACTGGATGACCCAGAATCCAACTATTATAAGAAATGAAGAAAAGCCTTTCTGTATCCACTTTTCCCACACCATGCATAATTTTATAAACTTCTATAACATCTCCCCTTTAGTTGCCTTTACTTTAACACTAAAAGCCCCAAATGTATGTAGCCTTTCCTTGTAGGGAAGGAGATCTGGTCCCCTAATCATTTTGACTGCCCTTTTCTGCATCTTTTCCAGCTCTGCATCAGTGTTCTTTTTGAGATGTGGCCACCAGAACTACACATAGTATTTTAGGTGTGCCCACACCATACAATACTGGCAGTTTCATTTTTGATGCCTTTCCTAATTTCAGATCATTTATGAACAAGTTAATAAGCACTGGTCCTAATACAGTTCCTTGGGGGATCCTACTTATTACATTCCTCTACTATCCCGTAAAACAACTTGTTCTCTATTTATTCAGGAGCCTTTCATGATGGACTTTATCAAAAACAATTTGAAAGTATATATCTACCAGATCACCTTATTATCCACACACTTGTTAACACTCTCAAAGAACTCTAAAGATGTTAGTGAGGCAGGTAAGCTTAACTTTACAGGAGCTATGCCAGTTCTTCTTCATCAAGACTTATGCTATTTGCTTAATCATTATTAAATGCTTTCTATTAATTTACCAGGAAGAGTTGTTAAGCTAATTTGCCTTTAATATACTAGCTCCTTTTCTAAAAAATATATATATATATATCAATGATTTTACCATTCTTCTGGTAAATCTTTTAGAAAAAATCAGTGTTTTTACCAGTTTTCTGGCCTCATCAACTAGCCCTGTGCTAGCAGTATGATGAGAGTAATTAACCGAATTGTACCTTAGGTTGCTCATCTGCCTAGATGAGATCAGTGGTGCCAGCTGAACTCCAGTTTTAGGGACTGAGTCTCAGGACTAAACTAGACAGTGTTAAATGTGCAGCATCTAGATGATCCTTATATATACATGTGTGTGTGTGTGTGTGTGTGTGTGTGTGTAAGCACATGGGGCCCTAATCTAGTTCAAGACCACTCATGAGTAGGGGGGTTATACCTCCCCACCCAGCTGCTTTCCCCCCTAAATACCCTCTCCCCACATGGGGCCTAAAGAAAGGAAATAAAACCTCAGTTGACGGCAACGGAGTCCCCCTTTCTTTGGCCCCTATGTGGGGGTGAGGGAGTGGCTGGGTGGGAAGGTATACCCCCTACTCACATGCACTGACTCAGAGCAGGGCCCCACATGCTTACACTAGATAATATTTTATAGGATCACCTAGATTCTATGTATTTATTGTAGTTTATTTATTTATTAAATTAAATTATTTATTTATTTATTAAATTTATTAATCGCCCATCTGACTGGTCACCCAGCCACTCTGGGCGATGTACAACCCACCATAAACAATTTAAAACAATAAAATTTTACCATAATTTTTTTTTAAAAAAAAATACCCTAACCCACCCCAAATGCCTGCCTGAACAACCACGTTTTTAATGCACGACGGAAGCTCATTAAAGAGGGGGCATGACGGAGTTCCCTAGGGAGGGAGTTCCACAGAGTGGGGGCCACCACAGAGAAGGCCCTCTCCCTCGTCCCCACCAGTCTAGCTGTCCTGGCTGATGGGACAGAGAGAAGGCCATCCGAGGCTGATCTTGTTAAGCGGCCTGTCTGGTGTTGCTGGAGGCGCTCCTTAAGATAGGCTGGGCCGGAACCATATAGGGTTTTAAAGGTCAAAACCAACACCTTGAATTTGGCCCGGAAAACAACTGGTAACCAGTGCAACTCCTTCAGCACTGGAGTGATGTGATCTCGCCGGCGGCTGCCTTTAATCAGGCGAGCCGCCGCGTTCTGTACCAGCTGCAGTTTCCGAACCGTCTTCAAGGGTAACCCCACGTAGAGCGCATTACAGTAGTCTAAACGAGAGGAGACCAGGGCATGTACTACCGATGGGAGCAGATGGTCGGGAAGGTAGGGGCGCAGCCGCCGTATCAGATGGAGTTGATACAGCGCTGACCGGCTCACAGCTGACACCTGAGCCTCCATGGACAGCTGGGAGTCCAAAATGACCCCCAGGCTGCGGACCTGGTCTTTCAAGGGTAGCTGTACCCCATTCAACACCAGGTCAACATCCCCCAGCCTCCTCTTGTCTCCCACCAAAAGTACCTCGGTCTTGTCAGGGTTGAGCTTCAGCTTATTCCTCCCCATCCAGCCACTCACCGTCTCCAGACATTTGGACAGGGATTCTACGGCCAACCTTGGTGAAGATTTGAATGAGAGGTAGAGCTGAGTGTCATCCGCATATTGATGACACTGCACCCCAAACCTCCTGATGATAGCCCCCAGTGGCTTCACATAGATGTTAAATAGCATCGGGGAGAGGATGGAACCCTGTGGCACCCCACAAGTAAGTGGCCACGGGTCCGAAACCT
Organism: Heloderma suspectum; assembly: GCF_057233095.1. Classification (NCBI taxonomy): domain Eukaryota; kingdom Metazoa; phylum Chordata; class Lepidosauria; order Squamata; family Helodermatidae; genus Heloderma; species Heloderma suspectum. The sequence continues at coordinate 65,282,428 of NC_139458.1, read as the reverse complement.
CCTCTCCCAGTGCTACCCTCTGGTACCTGCCAGAGAGGAAGGACTGGAACCACCGCAATACAGTGTTTCCAATGCCCAACCCCTCCAGGCGGTCCAGGAGGATACCGTGGTCAACGGTATCAAAAGCCGCTGAGAGGTCGAGGAGAACAAGGAAGGAGCATTCACCCCTATCCAGAGCCCTCCTCATATCATCCACCAAGGCGACCAAGGCCGTTTCTGTCCCATGCCCAGGCCTGAAGCCCGACTGAAATGGGTCTAGATAATCAGTTTCTTCCAAGTGTGCCTTCAACTGCACCGCCACCACCCGCTCAATCACCTTGCCCAAAAATGGCAGATTTGAGACTGGGTGAAAGTTGTTCAGAACTTGAGGATCCAAGGAGGGCTTCTTTAAGAGCGGTCTTATCACTGCCTCCTTGAGGGCTGATGGCATCACTCCCTCCTCAAGGGAGGCGTTCACCACCGCCTTGATCCCCTCACCCAGTCTCTCTCTGCAGCTCATAATGAGCCAAGATGGGCAAGGATCAAGTAAGCAGGTGGTTGGCCTTACAGATGAAAGCACCTTGTCCACTTCATCAGGAGGAAGAAGCTGGAACCGATCCCACAAAACCGGTTTGCCACAGGCCGCCTCTTGCTCACTAACTGTATCCACAGCGTGCAGAGTAACACACCTAATCTGATCAATTTTATCTGCAAAGTGCCTTGCCAAAGCCTCACAGGAGGCCTTAGAATGCTCCAGTGGTTCCGGAGCCACAGGACCGACCAGGCTCCGGACCACTTGGAACAGCCTCCTGGGGCAGCACTCTGCAGACGCGATGGAGGCAGCATAATATTCCTTTATTGCTGCCTTCACCGCCACGTGATAGGCTGAAGATATAGCTCTAGCCCGTGTCTGATCGTCTTTGGAGCGAGACTTCCGCCACCGGCGCTCTAGCCGTCTCACCTCCTGTTTCAGAGCTCGTAACCGCGGATTGAACCATGGTGCAGTCCGAGCCCTGTTCAGGGGGAGAGGGCGTTTCGGAGCCACCCGATCTAATGCCCCAGTGATTGCGGCATTCCAGCCACCCACCAGGGTCTCGACCGAGTGGCCGTTGGCATGCCCCAGAGAATCCCCAAGCGCGTTCAGGAATCCATTTGGATCCATAAGACGCCTGGGGCGGACCATTTTAATGGGTCCTCCACCCCTGCGGAGGGGTTGTGGAACCGAGAAGTCCAACATCACCAGATAGTGATCTGACCATGACAAGGGGGTGGTGGATATACCCCCGACTTCCAGATCACTCCCCGCTTCTCCAGAAACAAACACAAGGTCTAGTGCATGACCGGCTACATGGGTGGGCCCAGTTAGAATATGGTGCAGCTCCCAGGAGGCCATGGTCTCCATGAAGTCCCGAGGTGCTCGTGTGAGGATGGCCTCCGAATGTACGTTGAAGTCCCCCAACACCAGTAAGTTAGGGGACTGTACACGCACATCAGAGACCAAGTTGTTGTAGTATCTAGTTTACCCCTCAGTTCCCCCTATTCTTGGTCTAAGTACAGTAACACAGAGATCTACAATGGAGCAGAGGAAACCAATAACTCATAGTCTATGTCTGCTGTTTTTAAGTAGGTAGCTACGACCTTATTTCCACCACGTGCGTGTCTCATCTCATCAATTTGTGCCCGTTGAACATATGCTTACTAGTGAAGAACCTGCACATGTGATGTTAATAGGGACAACAAAATTATCAAAAAGCCTTTCATTCACAACACATGAAATTGCACAGATTTTTTAAAAAATTCCCCAAGCCAGCAAGGCCCCCAAACTCTGAAGAACTTCAAGACAGGCAGGCTATGTAACTTTCCAGCCAATTCACCAACCCTAGGACAAGTACAGGAATGCAGCCTTAGGCAGACTTAACTGAAGCTAAAGAAAACCAACATTTAAAAAAATGTAGTCAAACTACACCCAGCCTGGAAGGAAACATACATTTTCTAAAAATACAAAATAATTATGTTTAGAAAATTAGCTGCTTTTCCACTCTCTTTCTCTCTCATAACATCTCTCATGGCAAATCATGGCTTAACGCAAAGCAAATTTTAAATGAGCATACTTGTATGAAAAGGTACGTTTTACCCATTCATGTTTATTTCTTCTCTCAGTATCAGAATCTGGCATGGCAGGTAGTTTAAAAGCTTTCTTCAGTTTAAGTCAACTCCTTGAGAACAGAGTGTAAAGTTTTTTACATAGTCAATGAAAGTTATTAGCCTACTTGCTCACACAAGGCATTTCTGGCCTAATTTTTGCTTTATTTTAATATGTAAAGATGCAATCCTACGCATGTTTAGGCAGAAAAAAGTCCTACAGCTCCCAGCAACATGCACTGGATTGTGCCCTAAGCCACTTTGATTCCATACTGCAGACATGCAGGGTAAAAGTATTAAACTAAATTAAAAGGGAGGGGGTAAAGAGAGAGAGGAAAGCAAAATAACTGTCTAGAAAGAAATTCCTTTGTCAGGAATCCAAAGTTGTTCACTATAGCTAAAAAAAGCTCATGCATATTCACAAGTGAAGAGGTACTGCTAGGCCAAGTTAATTGTTGTTCTTGCCCATTGTGTGTTTGTGGCAAGCCTCACCCATGTAATCACGTCAGAGTGTAACTTGCAAGTAAAGTGGATGTGGGGTGGCTACACCATATTGCAACATCACTACATCGATAGCTTTTGTAGCCTTGTACTGTCCCACATAAACTCTAGCTTCCTTCAGGCGTTACCCAGTCACATGGAGGAGCCTCCACACATACAGCTAGCTGTATCTTTAGACCTTTGATTAATGTGCAGAGGCCTGGGTGTGGGGGGAGAGTCAGTACAGGCATGATATCAGGAGCGCGGGCATGTCCCCATCCCTCTTTAATTGTGTAGATCCCCTCCATGCTCTAGATCAGGGGTGTTGGAATTTTTTCAGCCGAAAGGCTGAATTCCATTTCAGAGCAGCTCTCTGGGGCTGCATTCCAGTGGTGGAAGCGGTCATTAGGGGATATGGAGCCAAGTGCCATCAGTAGGCTGATGACAGACAGCTCTATCTCTCTGCAACATCTGAATCAGGAGAGGCTGCGCAAGTCCTGGATCAGTGTCTAAATGCAGTAATGGGCTAGATGAGAGCCAATAAACTGAAACTGAATCCTGGCAAGACGGAAGCCCTGCGGGTGAGTGGTTCCCAGATTCAGGAGATAGGCTCATTGCCTGTTTTGGATAGGGCTGCACTCCCTCTCGAAGATTAGGTTTGTAGTCTGGGGGGACTCTTAGATCCATTGCTGTCACTGGACGCCCAAGTGGCCATGGTGGCTCGGAGCACCTTTTACCAGCTTCGGCTGGTTCATCAGCTACGGCCTCTCCTGGACAGGGATAGCTTGGCCACAGTGGTACAGGCACTAGTAACCTCAAGACTGGATTACTGCAATGCGCTCTATGTGGAGCTGCCCTTAAGGCTTCTCTGGAAGTTGGAGCTAGTGTAGAATGCAGCAGCTTGGCTGTTATTGGGTGCTGCCCCTTTTCAGCGTGCAACTCCTTTGCTGAGGGAACTGCGCTGGCTGCCTATTCACTACTGGACCAGGTTTAAGGTTTTGGTATTAGCGTAGAAAGCCGTAAACAACTTGGGATCAGGATACCTGAGAGTGCGCCTTCTCCCTCACGAACCTGCCCAGTCACTGAGGTCATCAGAAGGCATGCTCCTATGGCCCAACTCGAGTTCACCCAGAGAAGAGTTTTTAATGTGGTGGCTCTCTTGTTATGGAACTCCCTGCCTCTGGAGGTCAGGCAGGCGCCAACACTGTATTGTTTTTGGCACCTTCTGAAAACAGCTCTTTTCCAGGAAGCCTACCTTCCTTGACCAGCCACGATTTTATTAGCACTCTGTTTTTTAAAAAGAATAAGTTTAATATCGTGTTTTAATCTTTTTATCGTTTTATCTCTCATTGTTGACCACTCCGGAATCTGTTTAGATGTGGAGCAGTATACAAATGTTGAAAATAAATAAATACATACATAAAGTGAGAACATCTCTAAGATTCTGTTACACTGAATAAGGTTGTAAAGGTAAGGGTCAGAGTCAAAGGTAAGAGTCAAAATCAGATGTTCTGTTCTGTGAACTCTGTGACTGGAATTCTGTCTTTTTTGAAACTCTCAGCCGCTGTGTGGGATTCTGATCAAGACTGCAATTGTGGTGTGTGGTCTTTTTTTACTCCCTTAGCTCCCTCATACATTGCTAACATGCTTTAGGTACGAAGGTGGCTTTTGCTCTTTGCCTTTTCTTGTTGAAATCCCCAAACTGCTATCTGCAGCAAAAGGGGGGGGGGGTCAATAGAAAAAAATAGTAGCGAGGTGTGTGTGAAAAGATAACCTTCTAACGTGTCCAGTTGTGCTTACTCAGTGGCTAGAGCTGCCAGGCAATCCTGCAATATAGAAATAATGCAGACCTGTCTTACAAGGTGGTTGTAGTAAGGCAGGGGTGGGCAACACGTGGCCTGCAGGTTGCATGCAGCTCCTGTGACCAATACTTTTTCCTTTAAAGAAACAAAACAGCACTCTGAAGTGGGTAGGGAGCACTAAAAGGGACAAATGTAGCTTGTTCGCAAGCTAAATTAATCCCTTTACTGCTACTGATTAAAAAAAATTCCCTCTCCCAGTGCGGCATGTGTGTGTGTGGGTGAAAATGTGCCTGGACCTCCAGCAGTAGCCCACCCCTGTAGTAAAGATTACTGAGAATGTATGTGAAGTACTCCAAATACTTGAAATGCATGAATGCTAAATGTTTATTATTATTCTCTTCCGCCTCTCAGTCTTGCAAATCCTGCCTACCTGCATGGTAGACAATATTCCCTCACCTATAGCCACCGACGCTGTACCTGTTAAGTTGTCCCCTCTCACTTATCTTCTCACTGCAGCTGTTACTTAAACCTCATCATTTTCTCTACCCATAACCTTTAATCACCCAACGGAAGCTATCACGATAAGAGAGCCTTTCCTCTTTTCACTGGGACTCTTATGCAACCCAATGCTGATTTCAGCAAGAGAGGCCAGTTGTGCAATAGAGGCTGGGTGGAGGGAGGGGTCAGACAGGTGTGAATGGAGGGAAAAAAAGGGAGCACCTGTGCTAAAAAAGCATTTACTATCCCTTTGCCCTATGCATAGAAGTACATGTGAAAATCACCGTGTTCTTCCCTTATTCACTATTTATTGGTACTGGGGTGTGCGCGCGTGTGTGTAAAAGTTTAGGCGCTGGACAGAGGTTAAAGTGACTTGAGAAATACTGATTGGGCCAATATTAAAATAGTGGCACTCCTATTTATACAAACATTAAATGTTATTTCCCCATTCAATTTAGATAAATGAGACTGCATTTTATATGTAGAAGTCAAGGAAGTACACTATTTTAAGGGTAATCAGGTACCCAGATTAAACTACCTTTCTATCTTTATGTCTGTTTACAGAGCCCAAGTCACTCTTTGTATGAGCTTCCCACACCAGGAAATCCACACCCCACCAAACAGTTCAATGCAAATAGTCAAATGTAAATAGGACCAACAAGATCATATTGTCAGTTCCAGCAAGGGCTTGGCTTACATAATGTCGGATTAAAGTGCCTCAAATGTAGAGGTCCTATAGTTTTGGGGAAGATCCATGGCTCAGTGGTAGAGCATGTGCTTTGCATGAAAAAGGTCACAGGTTCAATCCCTGGTGCCATCTCCAGGTGGAGCTGGGAAAGAAGCCTCTCAGTATAGACCATACTGAACTAGACGGTCCAGAGGATTTGGGATAAGGCACCTTCCTACATTGCTATGCATTTAGACATATAAAATCTACAGTATAGCTAGATATTGGGTCAGTTCGCACAATTAAACAAGACATGGCGGGTTGGTTTAATCCCTGGCGCATGCTGGGCATGATTTCCCCAATTACTCACCCAGGTGCAGCTTGTCTTGTCCAAACTGGAGTAGCATGGCTTGTTTGGGGGGAAACAACCCTCAAATAAACCTACAATAGGCCATGGGTTATTTGATAGTTGTTTCCCCCTCAAACAGGCCATGCCACCTGGGTTCATACGATAGAACAAGCTGTGCCTGGGCGGATAATTAAAGAAATGATGTTCAGCATGTGCCGGGGAGTAAACAAGCCACTGTGGCTTGTTTTGATCATGCCAACTAAGTCAGATATAGGCCTGGTTCGCATGATCACAGGGTGGTTAACAAGCCACAGTGGCTTACTGATCACCCTGTGTGTGCCCAATGAGCTGATTTACATAATTACCCTTGCTGGGTGCAGCTTCTCATGTTGTCCAAACCCAGCAAAGATGGCTTGTTCAGGTGGTTAATAAACCACCCAGAACCCATGGCCTGTTCTAAGGTGGTCTGTTGACCACCCCAGCAGCCACCCTCACTGGGTTTGGATGACACAAGAAGCTGCAGTGGTGGGGGCTTGATTTGGCAACTTGCTGCCTCTGGGAGCCACAACCCACCATGGCTAATAAGCCACAGTGGGCAGTGGTGTTTGTGTGAACCAGGTCATAGTCTTCATTTACTGTTTTGCAATTTTATAAGTAAATGCCTAAACAAGGGAAGCAACATCAAGGCCAGGCACCACAAAAACCAGGACTTCAGTAGTGTGTGGGACAACAGTGTAGTTTTCATCCTCGAGATTCATCGACTAAAGGTTGAAGGCAGAATGTAGGGCTGTTACTTTCCACTTTAAAAACTTGGATAGAACCTTTTGCATGCAAAGCATGTGCTCTACCACCAAGGTATGGTCCTTCTCCAGTTCATTTTGCTCAACCATGATCTCTTACAGAGTTGTTGTAAGAATTATAGAAATAATGTATATGAAGCATTTTAAACACAAAGTGCTCTATAAACACTAATTATTTTATTAGCAATTGAAAATTTGGAAAGCTAGAATTAAATATTGTTTTAAACAGTGATGTCATCTGCCAGAGTACCAGGATAATTGGCAGATTCTCCTTGCTCTGGCAAGTGAATGAGGTGATAATAAGGTCTTTAAGGGCGCAATTCTAACTAGATAAGCGGCCGCCTCCGACCTCAGGGCGACTGCCTATCCAAAGCAAGGCAGGAAAGGCATGGGGGAATCGTTCCCTCTGCACCTCTCCTGCCTTGCAATTTTTCACTAGACAGCTGTTTTTGGCTGTCTAGCGGTGGGGGAGCCGACTGGGAAAGGAAGCTACCATATGACACATTGGATGTGTCATACGTGCAGCTCCACTCTCCCTGCCCCGGAATGCCCCCCAGCCCCATCCCTTTTCAGTCGCTCTGTGCTCCTCTTGCGAGCACGGAGGATGGGGCTTCTCTGCGCTGCCTCAGAGGCAGCACAGACGAGGAGGGCAGTCAGTTTTCCGGAAACCAACCTCAGAGCGTGGGCTCCAAGGTCGGTTCCCAGAAATGAGTATATCCTATGGCCCTCTAAACAGTGTCTAGCGGCCATAGGATTGCTCCCTTAGTTTTATTCTTCTTTGTGACATAGCATAGAGGAAATCAGAATGAGGAAAATAATCAAGCAGAGGATGGGTACTTCTTTCCTTTTCCTTGACTAGGTTCCTTATTCACACTAGAAGTTTAAATGGTAATCCTTCTTTGCATTTATAACTAAGAACATAAGAGCCATGCCAAATCAGACGAAAAGCCTATCTAGGCCAGTGTTCAGTTCACACAATGGCCAACTAGCTGCCTGTGGGAATCTCACAGGTATGGCATATTATAATTAAAATTATTTAAATCTATTAATTATAGGTTCCATTTCAACTGGCTGAAGATCTTTTGTTAAAGCTCATAGGTTCATAAGTTGAACCTATGCAGTCAGAAGTAAGCACCACTGAGTTCAAGGGAGCTTACTCCAGGTAACTATGCATAGGACTACAGACAGGCTGAACCTAATCAATTGGGCATTATGCTATCTAGTGCTGTTCTTGGGGGGTGGGGTGGGGGATACCCACTGTCATGATGAGCTCCTGCACTTCAAAATTTGCCACTAAACTACTGCCAGGGTGTTATTACTTACATAAGGAAATGGTGAGTAGTTATAGCTGACCGAATAAAGGAGAGTGATGCTTTAGAATTTGTTGTACAAGGAAAGAACACTATATAGAAAAGCTATATTGCTGAAATATAAGGGACAACAGATTAAAAGTTGTGGGGAGGGGATCACCTCCCCCTCGCATCAAATTATTTACTTGTCTGAGTATAAACATATTAAAATACACTGGATATATTTTAATAATAATAATGTGTTTAAGAGACAGACAAATTGGAAAGAACTATACTACTTTAACAGCCAAACTACAGAAATACATACAGCTAGAGGCTTTAAATATTCAATTTTGCTAGTTCAAAGACTAGTGCATTCAAGAGCTTACACTGTTTCTGCTTGTTTTATTGCCGCAGCTTCAACCAGCAACTATTTTCAAGCAAGTTAATATATCATCTGCATTTTCTCCTCTTATTCACAGGCTGGTGCATGCTGAAGCATTTTTTCATTGGTAACATTAAAAGAAATTAGAACATACACATCACACACCTACAGAGCAATCCACAAAATGTGCACTTGTTATAATTGTTCAGTGAAGAAAAATGTCTGAAGTAGGGAGCAATTAAACCAGCAGTTGTCCCTTCCACAATGAAAATGCAGTCACAATTTAAGTGGAGAGCGCACAAACCTACACCAGGCCTGGATAATTCATCCAGTGTAATCCATTTCAGAATATATAAAGCAGTACTATTCAATAGTGTTGATGATTTGTTGTCTCTGGCTCGTCTCTTTACACACACTGGTACTGCATTTATCTGCCTTTAGTTTTGCTATTTCCCAGCCTGTTTTCTGTCAGAGAACGGAAATATAAGCTCACTGTATAAATAAATATACAGACCACCACAAGATATCCTGAAGCCCTTCACTACAATGTATCTAGTATTTCAGTTGGGACTACATGATGGCCTGTCTACATGTAACATAGGAACAAGCAACATAGGAACAAGAGTTCAATATAGGGAATTAAAATGCAGCCAAATCTAAGGCAAGGTATTAAAAGCCAACACCTTAACAAATCACATGCCCTGGTTGTGGGACAGAGCCTGCTTTGGTTGCCTTATGTCGATAATCTTCTCCAGGCTCAGGAGCACAATACCTGATGGTGTATCTCTCCCAGCATGAACCTACCCGTACACCATGATCATCATCTCAGGCACTTCTCCAGGTGACTCCTCTGAAGGAGGCTCGAAAGGTGGCAACAAGGGAGAAGGCTTTCTTGTGAGGCCTGCCTGGCACCAACATTGTTATCTCTTCACCACCAAGTTAAGACTTTCCTCTACTCTCAGGCATTTGGCAGCATATGATAAAGGTTTTAATCAGGTCACGGGATTTCTATTGTTGATTGTTAAAATTGTTTGGGTGTGTGTGTGCTGTCTGTTTCTATGTGGTTATGTAAAGGGTCTGTGTATTATGTACAGTATTATTTTTTAAGGTTTTTAATCTTTGTAAACCCGCCGAGAACTTTGGTTATTGGGCGGTATAGAAATGTAATAAATGAATGAAATGAATGAATTGAGCAGTTGGATGCATTCCTATTGTATAGGAATCTCTTGACTGTTTTTAATACCACCAATCAGTCATTCTGAGTTTCTCTGCTGGAACAGAATGGGTGTGTGCACGCACACTGTTTTGCAGTGATTCTGGAGGATGGTGCTGGGAGAAAGCCACTCAGTGGCCTTTGGCTTGCAGGTTGCCACAAAGATCCATCTTGTCTCACATGCTATCTACATGCTGGCTGAAGTCATGCTGAGATTTGGGGTATGGTGTCATTAGGATGCAGACATACAATTCTATCTCTCTTTCCCATCTGATCCTAAGGAAGAAGTGGAAGTCCTTAACAGATGCCTTAGGTGATGGCATGGATGAGGGTGTACAAACTGAAACTTAATCTCAAAAAGACAGAAGTTGGTTATCAGCCTCAGTGATTCAGCAGTAGATGGGGTTGCCCTCCCTTGAAGACTGAGGAAAGCCACAGGGAACATAATCTTAAAAATTATGTTAATCTTAAAAAAAACCCCAAAAACCTTGACTGGCTTTCATGACCAATTCAAAGTACTGATGTTGACCTTTCAAGTCCTAGGTTCAGGATACTTCAAAGGATTATGTTTTTCCATATGAACCAACCTATAATTTGAGATGCTTCTCAGAGGCCCTGCACCAAGCTGCTCCGTCATCTGGAATATGGTGGAGGGTATCCCCAAGTAGGCCCTTTTGAGCAGCGGCACTCTGTGGTACTCACTCCCTAAGGAAGTTCATTCCAAGTTCAAAGATTTTCTTAATATATATTTGGTGGATGTCCCAAAAACGAGATTGTTGGGCAAAAGATTCAGGGTATTATCAACAAAATTACTATTCCTACAGACCCAGTTATTGTATTAATAAGTAATTTGAAGGGTAATGATCCAGAAATCAATTGATGGTAATATTATATTTATCCAAAATATTAATAGCAAACATTGGGTTCAAAAATACACACAATGAGATTTTCAGCTTGCCTTGCTAAAATTTGGGAAATGTTGAAATCAAACTTGCATATTACTTGTATTTTATGCAAAACCAAGACTAAAATTTGTTGATATCTGGAAAGAATAGAGTAACTGTGTGAAATCTTACAAATGTTACAGAAAAACTGATAGGATGTCTGACAGCAATATAGAAACCTTACAAACAGATTAGAGATATTATGTATGTCATTGCTGTAATTTAATTAATCCCTCTATTTATAAAATTTAAGAAATGCAATAAAAAGGAGACACTTATGTGAAGACTATTTTTCCAGAGTGCTTTTGGGGCCCTCAAAGTATGAAAGGATTTTTTGCATGGCTGTTTTTTTATTGCTAATTAATCAATTCATTATTAACATTTGCCCCTGTTTGCTGTTGTGTTTTCTTTTGCTTTGGTTACTGTTTTAAATTGTACTTAGATTTAAAATCTGTAAGACTCCTTGTCATTCTTCTCAGTTTAATTTTAACTAAATAAAAACATCTCTTTTGTTTCCTCAGTACCTTCAGCTTTAAATAAGAAACTACCACAGTGCTTGCTCATTTTAGGTTTTTATGACTGCTTTCCTAAATTGTGTGTTCCAAATACACTGAAGGTATATCAGTATGAAAATGCATACACAAAACTCATAACAATATTTACAGTAGATGCATATACTTTACAATTTTATGTGGTGTAGAAACAAGGTCTGTAGAGATACACACCCATTGTTCTGTACTAAGCAAAGCAAGCATTTGGTTTTTGCAGACACAGAGTTGACCACAATGCTGAATGAGCACTTTCACTAGGTATCCTGAAATTGTACTTTACAAAAACAAAATTCATTTTCAGTTGAAAAATAAACCTGCTAATTACTGATAGTCTATAATCATCTAGAATTATAACGTGTGCATAACAAGGAGATAAATACATATTGTCATGGAGTGAAAGTTCTTATTGGTGAATTTTGGTAGAAAATTCACAGAATTATCAAGGATTCTATTTTAAAAACCCTCTTTTCCATTCCACTTAGTCATGACTGATCCTTTCTTAAAACTACAGTAGGGGGCTGGGAGTTCGCCTTCATTCCAGTGCTTCACAGTAGTGTACAAAAACTTCAATGGTCCATCTGGTGTGCGCCTTCATTCCAAGACAGGAAAGGAAAGCTCCCCTACCAGCACACTTTGAATGGGAGGAAATGTAGATGTTAGTGTTCACATTTCTATTACTGCAATTCATTACATACAAAAGTGAATGCTGGGGAGGGTTGGGGGTAACATACTACAGAACCAGGGAGAAACTGCTACATAAACTTTGCTTACTGTTTGGAATTTTGCTGTCCTGAATCTTTACTGCTGGCCAAAATTACTTTCTGCTTTCAAAAACTATACCGACAGACTCTAATGAGCCATAAAGCCATCTCCAGTAACTGCCCCACAGTAAATAGGAAACAACCTTGCACAGACAGGTAGCTTCTCTGCAGATCTGACTGCTATTCATGTGAAAGCTAGCTATTGTTGAGAAAAAATGGACCATGTATGTAGATACACAATCAGGAAATGCGTGTTAGTCCTGTTTAGCCAGTCCCAAAATGGAAACTTCCCTGAGCTGAATGCCCTCCCACCTACAAGGGAGACAGTACCCATTTAGTCTGAAATAGAAGTACCCATGTACTATGGCACTCATATTACTCCAGTGGTGTGGGAGCTGCTGAAATGCTACTTCTTCCTGCCCCAAGCCAAGTCTTCTCTCCAAGCCAAGTGAAGGGCTGACACTAGTGTGAAGGAAGAGTTCCTTCTATGCTACAGAAGAAGCGATGGGTTCCTCCCATGTGGTCTGGGGTTTCTCACATTTCCTTGTTGCACTGGAAGGAGCAGTGCTGCACAGTAACATGAATACTGGTCCTAAATGACCCTAATGCTTTTGAAGTGGTCTTCTACATAAAATTTGTATGAAAACAAAACCCAACTATCTGTATAAATTCAGTTTGGGTGAGGGAAGAGAAGAGCGTGGAAGTGAAATACTTAAAATATTTTCTTATTAATTGGTAACAGGGGTCTAGTCCCAAAGACCTTTCTTAGGAATTCCTCTGTTGAATAAGAATATATTAATTGTGGTATCAAACCAAGACTGACACCAACAGTTACACTGTCCTCAGCAGAACCACTGGGCCCTCCAACCCAGCAACAACTGCCTGAGCCAGATTATAGCAGAATTTATCTTTTAGTTGCATAGCAACTACATCACAGAATGCCCGATATTGTGGGTGCAGCAAAGTGCCTGGCTTGACTAGGGTTGAAAGAGTAGTAGCAGCGGTCAAATAAAAGCAACTATTCTCTAGGCTATCATCAAAAGCTGGTACATCTTTCTGATAGTAGATGCCACTGAACAGAACACAACATTAAACCCCTTTCTAATTTGAGAATACTGGAAATGGGGAGCAATGTACACGTGTTTTAGAAAGGGAAGTTCCATTTGCATGCTTTTGGCTGAGAAATCCCAGTTTGGAGTAGTATTGATAAAACTTTGGGAATAGGTGAGATAAAGATTAGTCATAAGAAACACAGGCTTGGATCCAACAGTGACCTGCAAAAGTGGATGAGCACTTCAACTCACACAATTTCTGCTGATCCCCCACCCACTTGCTACAACCCCCAATACCGCATTCCATACCATTTGCCCAGCCCTAAGGAGAAGCTTTTCAGAGGGCACAGGATGTTGCAGAGAGATGGAGGAGGTGGGAGTGGCCCATTACATGACCAGACTTCCACTCACATTTCTTTGGATGCCAGCCATGGTTTCTGATGCTTAACAGCAGGCAAATCTAAGCAGTGATGTGGGGCAGTGCTTTATTTTTCTGCAGAAAACATTCCATTTCATAAGCTGTGGGACTTTTTTCCCATCTAACATGCATAGGATTGTGCCTCAAATGCATTTGTGTGTCAACAGTTCTCAGTACCTTTCCCCCTTAAATTTAAATGTAAGGGAAGTATATCATGCTATTGTCTTTAAAGTTTTACAAGTATTCCAATAAAAGATTCTACATAATATAACATTCAAATCATATTAAGTGTGCTTTAATTTCTGCCCTCAAATATTTCAAATCAAATACTTGTGGTGTGTAGGGACAAAAAAGATGTTAAAAAATTAACATGGGCTATTTTTTCTTTTTCTTTTTTAGCTTTGTTGTTTAATACCACTAAAATAAACATGCTAAATTAGATTATTCTGGGTAGGGATGGCGGAGAATTCTGCCACGGACCCCTGGAGTCCATGGCATAACAGACCACTCACCTCCGCCACCCCGCGAAGTTCACACCGGCCAGATCCTACCTGCTGCCGGCTGGGTCCGGGTCCGTCCGCTGCCGGTCTGCAGACGCAAATGGTGTCTGGTGTAGCGGACGCCATTTGCGACCCTGCTCTTTGCCTGATAGGCTATGTAGAATCATAGAATCATAGAATAGTAGGGTTGGAAGGGGCCTACAAGGCCACTAAGTCCAACCCCCTGCTCAATGCAGGAATGCAAGTCAGAGCATCCCTGACAGATAGCTGTCCAGCCTAGTCTTGAATGCCTCCAGTATGGGAGAGCCCATCACCTCCCTAGGTAGTTGGTTCCATTGTCATATTGCTCTAACAGTCAGGAAGTTTTTCCTGATGTTCAGCCGGAATCTGGCTTCCTGTAACTTGAGCCCATTATTCCGTGTCCTGCACTCTGGGATGATCAAGAAGAGATCCTGACCTTCTTCTCTGTGACAACCTTTCAAATACTTGAAGAGTGCTATCATATCTCCCCTCAATCTTCTCTTCTCAAGGCTAAACATGCCCAATTCTTTCAGTCTCTCTTCATAGGGCTTTGTTTCCAGTCCCCTGATCATCTTTGTTGCCCTCCTCTGAACCCTCTCCAGTTTGTCTGCATCCTTCTTCAAGTGTGGTGCCCAGAACTGGTCACAGTATTCCAGATGAGGCCTAACCAGTGCTCAGTAGAGGGGAACTAGTACTTCCCGGGATTTGGAAGCTATGCTTCTATTAATGCAGCCAAAAAGAGCATTGGCCTTTTTTTGCAGCCACATCACATTGTTGGCTCGTATTCAGCTTGTGATCGACAACAATTCCAAGATCTTTCTCGCTTGTAGTGTTGTTGAGCCACGTATCCCCCATCTTGTAACTGTGCATTTGGTTTCTTTTTCCTAGGTGCAGAACTTGGCATTTATCCCGATTAAATGTCATTCTGTTGTTTTCTGCCCAGCGCTCCAGTCTATCACGATCACTTTGAATTTTGTTTCTGTCTTCCGAAGTATTAGCTATCCCATCCAATTTTGTGTCATCTGCAAATTTGATCAGCATTCCGTGCACCTCCTCCTCCAAGTCATTCATAAAAATGTTGAAGAGCACTGGGCCCAGGACTGAGCCCTGCAGTACCCCACTCGTTACTTCTCCCCAGTTTGAGAAGGTCCCATTGATAAGCACTCGTTGAGTCCGATTCTGTAGCCAACTGTGGATCCACTGGATCGTTGTTTCATCTAGCCCACTTTGAGCTAGTTTGCTCATCAGGATATCATGGGGCACTTTGTCGAAGCTTTGCTGAAGTCGAGGTATATGATGTCTACAGCATTCCCACAGTCTAAAGGGAGGTTACTTGATCAAAAAATGAGATCAGATTTGTCTGGCAGGACTTGTTTTTGACAAATCCATGTTGGCTTCGAGTAATCACTGCATTGTTTTCAAGGTGCTTCCAGATGGATTGCTTTATCATCTGCTCCAGGATTTTCCCAGGGATTGATGTCAGACTGACTGGTCTGTAGTTCCCAGGTTCCTCCTTTTTGCCCTTTTGGAAGACAGGGACAACATTAGGCCTCCTGCAGTCATCTGGCACTTCCCCCGTCCTCCATGATTTCTCAAAGATAATAAACAGTGGTTCTGAGAGTTCTTCTGCCAGTTCATTTATGACTCTAGGATGCAGTTCATCTGGCCCTGGAGATTTGAACTCATTCAAAGTCATTAGGTGTTCCTTGACCATATGCCTATCGATCTCAAGCTGCAATCCTGCCCCTTCAGCCTGTACTTCGCCTTTGCCAGGGGGGTCATAGACCCTCTTTTGGGAGAAGACTGAGCCAAAGTAGGAATTGAGCACCTCTGCCTTTTCTTTGTCATCTGTTATCATTTTGCCATCCTTATTTAATAGCTGAACAACCATTTCTTTCCTCTGCCTTTTACTATACATGTAGCTGAAGAAAGCCTTTTTGTTGTTTTTAGCATCCCTCGCTAACCTCAGCTCGTTCTCACCTTAAGCCTTCCTGACGCCATCCCTGCAATTCTGTGCTACCTGCCTGTACTCTTCCTTTGTTACTTGGCCTTCTTTCCACTTCCTATATGTGTCCTTTTTTGTTTTCAGATCATCCCTAAGCTTTTTGTGAAGCCACATTGGCTTCTTCTGTTGTCTTCCACGTTTTCTTCTTGTTGGAATTGTTTGTGATTGTGCCTTGAGAATTTCCTTTTTTAAAAGCTCCCACCCATCTTGGACTCCTTTTCTCGTTAGCATCGCTTGCCATGGGACCTTACTGATCATTGTTCTGAGTTTATTAAAATCAGCTTTCCTAAAATCCAGGGTACGCGTTTGACTACACTCGGCTTTTGCTTCCCTTAGAACCAAGAACTCAAGCACAACATGGTCGCTTTCCCCCAGAATTCCTGTAACTGCTACTTTATCCACTTATATCCACTTTATCCACTTATTTATGTAAATATTTATGTAGCCTATCATGGCAAAGAGTAGGTATGCAAATGGCGTCCGCCACGCCGGATGCCACTTGCTTCCGCAGACCGGCAGCGGACGAAAGCCTGGCAGCAGACGGACCCAGCCAGCGGCTCTGTGGACTCGCTGTGGAGCGGAGCCAGCCAGGGAGGATTCCAGGGGGAGGAATGGATCGCCTCCCCCCTCCTCCCGCGGACCCAGGTGGGTGGGATTTGTACATCCCTAATTCTGGGGCATCAGAAAGTTTTCCAATGCAAACTGAAATTTTTCCAGTGCAAATTACCCTATGTAAATGAGAAAATATTTCTAGAAAACCCACATCGCTATTTCTAAGTGCATAACCCCAAAGCTTTGCTAATCTTCTCTCACTCACTCACAGACACAGTCACACATAAATACCCTCCTGCAGATCAGAAGTTAACAACAGACAGTTCCTGGACCAAACATCGGATCTAGGTGTGTAACCTGCCTGGGTAATGGTCAATCAAGCCACATGCTGTGTTTCATCTACCTCCCCAGCCTGGGATTTAACCTTAATTTAAAACTATGACCAGTTGGTCTGCTCCTGGGTGTAAAACCAGGACCAATAAGTCTGCTCCTGTATCCCAGCAATGCCTCCACATGCTTTTTTTTAATACTGACAATTCTCTGTTTGCTTAGCAACTAAGAGGGAAACCTACCCATCTAATAGTTAACAGACTGCATCATATCGCTGCATAACATTTCTAGAACTGTTCTACATTTAGCCTTGAGAAGAGAAGACTGAGGGGAGATATGATAGCGCTCTTCAAGTATTTGAAAGGTTGTCACAGAGAGGAAGGCCAGGATCTCTTCTCAATCATCCCAGAGTGCAGGACACAGAATAATGGGCTCAAGTTACAGGAAGCCAGATTCCGGCTGAACATCAGGAAAAACCTCCTGACTGTTAGAGCAATACAACAATGGAACCAATTCCCTAGGGAGGTAGTGGGCTCTCCCACACTGGAGGCAGTCAAGACAAGGCTAGACAGCCATCTGTCAGGGATGCTCTGAGTTGGATTCCTGCATTGAGCAGGGAGTTGGACTTGATGGCCTTATAGGCCCCTTCCAACCCTACTATTCTATAATTCTATGATTCTATGATTACTGAAATATTGCAGTTTAATGCCAATAAAAGGAGGGTTATTGCAGAATTTTGCTTCTGCCTATTTTAACTTATATTAGATTGATCTCACGGATCTCTGGATATCAAATTGTATCTTTTCCATTTGCATGCTCTCATTTATATAGATATACAGATAAAACATAAGCCGAGACGTAAATACTACCCACCTTTAAAAATAAAAACAACCCACAAGAACAATTGGTGTTCTGAAGGCATGAAGAAGATAAAAAGCTGCCTCATAAGTAGCAACATTTAGAGACATTAACTTGAATGTTTGGCTAGTATATTAAATTTTCCAAATACTGACAGATCAAGATTTCAAAGTATTCTGGACATGCATTTCAGTAAGCAAAGGACACAGTCTGCTGGGAAGGGTTTCCGAATAAGCCGCACTAAATTTCACAAGAGCTCCAACTCCCATCAATATAAAAAGGGAAACAATATGTCTGTGTGGTGCAGGGAATGCAAGTGGGTTATCTAGGTTTGAAACCAATTTTGCCTTTAAACTTGCTGAGTGGTACCAGTGTTACTACATATCTTACCCTTTCAATAACCCTAAATATAAAGCTTTTTGTATCATAGTAATGACTGCATATTGTTTCGTTAAAAGGCTCATGCAGCAGCTGATCCTGATATAATATGTCTAATAAAACTGATGAAAATATTTATACTTCTGCCTTTTGGTCTCAAAAGGGATCCTCAGTGATCAGTCCTCTACCAAATTTCCACAATGATAGCACCAACAGGATCTCAGCCTCTCACACCTTTGACGGTGATTTTCTCGTGGGGATTACATGTCAGAGATTTAGTCACAATGTGATCTCATTACAATTACATTAGGAGTTTCAAGAAGTAGACAGCTCTTAGATTTAGAAAACTAGGTGGTCACACACTCAGCTAGCAGCAGGATGCAATAGTTGTGTTTTTTTGATCCACCAGGAGAAATTACTGACTGCATTCTGTATCAGCAACCCACGCAAGCTGACTAATGGAGTTATATTTGTCTCTTATGATAGTTAGTTGCCCATGCTATCTAATGGCTGCAAAATGAAGCATGAATAGCAGCAACTGTGAGGGTGAACAGGAAGATTTTCTATTGAGCAGTCACACAGTCCAAACTTACACGCCCTTTTTTTTCAGGGGCGATTTTTGTTCTGTCACTGAATATGATGTAAAGCTACTGTGAGTCTAAATCTATTCCAAGAAGCCTGTAATTTAAAATCAAATAAACTGTTATTGAGAACAATGAGGGCTAATCTACAAAAAAAATCCCTCTGAACTATAAAGTTTTTTTTTAAGCCATTTAGGGCACAATCCTTTGCATGTTTAGACATGTTTTTTCTGTGTAAACATGTATAGCATCGCACCCTTAAGCATCTTCAAATACTAGTTTTATAAATATCGATGTTTAGATATAGATTTAAAAGTTATTAAAATTATTGGCTTAATTTTGTCATATAACACATTGTTCTCATCAATGCACGATGCGTGCAGGCAGCAATTTCCCCCTTGTTAGGTCTCCCATTCAATACCAATGTACCAATTCCAATATAGAGGTACTAATATAAATATATTATATATTAATTTGTATATGCATATAAGTTATTATTAGATTCCCTGTTTTAATTTAATTAATATGATAGTAATCAGGATGTTTGTACTATTCCCCCCTCCCACAAAACCAATAAAATAAAACCAGTCTTCCTTTTCATGCTGGGAAAACAATGTGCTGTACTTCTGTTAATCATGAGCTGTTAAAAACACAGGCTCCCTAAAAGAAAAAAGGGATGACAATAAAAATAACCTATTATGGAGATGAAATGTCGGTACATATTGTGAGATGGGAGGAAGCTATATGGAACAGCCACCCCAGTGTTTCAGAATAAACATATCACTGCACAGATAGTAGAAAGACTCGCCTTTAACAAGTGGATGTACACTCACTATTCCCTTACCTGGAAACAGAATCAAGCAAACCAAAGTTGTATGCACATAGCTTTTTATTTTGAATAGCATTTCCTTTCAGCTGGGCATTACTTTCAGACTTTGACCATATTTGATTTTGATTGGCTAGCTAATTGTACACTTCTGTTGTGGCTCATTACCATTTTCATGAGTGACTAAGTATCAGATTATGGGAATAAATATCTGATTTCTGTATTAGAGATGCAGAACTGAGTAGTCCTATTAATTGAAGGGTAAAGACAGATGCAAGTCCAATTTGAACTTTCTGCATTTAATCCAGTTTTCCTTTCCAAGTTTGGGGATGGCATTTTAAATCAAATCTAGAGTCTTCTATACCACACAGCATCACAAGAACTAAATTAATGGCCTCTGGTGATGATCTGAAATCTCCCCTTGCCCTCCCCACACCCTCCAACTATACAACCTTGCCATTACACACATGTCTGTGGCAAGTGGCTTGCTGGGGTGCTGTTTAAGGTGAAGCTGGGTGGTGTTACAAAGGCAAGAGTTTTCTGGCAAACTTGGCATCTCCAGCTGAAGCCCTGAAATTCTAGTCTAGATCAGGGGCTGAGCCCCAACACTTTCGTAAAGGCAACCGGTAGCCTTCGAACAGCCCTCCCAACGTGGTGCCCTCTATATGTGTTAGACTTTTAACTCCCATCAGCCCCAGCCAGCATGGACAATGATAAGGAATATTGGATGCTGTAAAACATCTGGAGGGCATCAGGCTAGGGAAGGCTGCCTTAGAGAATGTGTCAGAGTTGGGGAGCACAGTATACTGTAATTCTCCAGTCAAGTCCACTTTAACTTTCTGAATTCCTCAGAAAAGCTTCTCTGCTGAAGCCTCTTCCAGACTGCAGATGTCCAACACAAAATCTTTTGCTAGTTGTTATAAGCTCACCATTTGAACCGATACAGTGTACAGAGTTAGAACTCACATAGTGGTGGTTAGTGGTGAATCTCTCTGGTGATCTGGAGAAGTAAACAGAGTTGTGAAAAGAGTAGTACTGTCCACAGATCAATATTTCATATATCAGGTGAACGCCATGCTCCACTGTAGCCAGGAACACATTTCACCAATTGTTTGCTGCAATCCATCTCATCCTAGTGAATGGGAGCAGTGTAAGTTTAATGGACGCAGAACATAGTAAGATAGGAAGCCACCCAGAAGACCTGTGCTATGTGGCTATTATACAAATCTAATAAACAAAAAAATAATTGTGTCAAACCAGTATTGCTCAGTATTGTCTACACTTACTGGCAGCAGCTCCCCAGGGTTTCAGGAAGGGATCTTTCGCAGTTGTACCTGGAGACGCCAAGGACTGAACCTGGGACCTTTTAGATGCCAAACATGTGCTTCACCACTGAGAAACAGCCCTTCTCCAAGAAGCCTTGGAGTACACATAAAAAGGTCAGAGGCCTGCAGAAACATTGTTTCATACAAATTGGGTCCACAGGGAGAGTTGTAAGAGATCAAGAATCAGAAGATGAATTAGGGAATGCATCTAGCTTATAAATCTAAGGGAACTTTTTTTTGCAAAGGGAATAACTGACTACTTTAGGAGTCTAACGTATTTGGCATCCCTCTCTGCAAATACAGCTCTGGAAAATATTGGTATAAAAGCTAACTTGGCCACCCCATCGACCACTTACCTTAGTAGATCTCTACTGAAAGCTAATGTAGCTCAGTCGTGATGAGACTAGCTGTGAAGAAACTGAGGTAAAAGTTTAACTGTTATGTTTTGCTTCAATGACTGAAGGACTGCATGGGTTAACAGCAGAAAAAGAAAAATGTGTGGTGCTATTTACCAGAGACTTGTGCCTGAGGAGGGAGACACTGTAAATA
Organism: Heloderma suspectum; assembly: GCF_057233095.1. Taxonomy (NCBI): domain Eukaryota; kingdom Metazoa; phylum Chordata; class Lepidosauria; order Squamata; family Helodermatidae; genus Heloderma; species Heloderma suspectum. The sequence goes on along the minus strand of NC_139458.1, from coordinate 65,261,173 downwards.
TGGTGTGCTGGTGGAGTGGCAGTTACTATAACTACTGAGAGGGGAAATGAAGCCAGGTTTCTGTCTTTATATGTGAAAAGGTAGGATCAAAATTGGTACTATCTGACTGGAGAATAACTGAACATTCTAAAGATACCTATTGGTCCCAAGTCTGAAGTGATAGAATGTTGGCCACATCAAAGCTGACTGGTTGGAGGGTTCTGACTGGAGTGAGTACAAGGAGCTGTTGGGAGGCATCTGGAGGGAGTTTGCCTGAGAGAGAGTCGCCAGGAGGTGCCATCATCATAGACTGGGAGCCTAAGGAAGACAGCCAGGAAGAAAAGCAGCCAGAAGACTGGGAAGCCAATATGAGAGATGAGAGCATGTGAGGCAGAAGCTGAAGAAGGTCTGCAAGAGGGGAGATGAAGACTCCTGGAACAGCCTTCAAAGGAAAGAGATGAACCCTGAATGTCAGCTGGTGGCGCTGGTCTGAAGACAGAGCACTGCTGGACCAAACTGAAGTCTTCAGGGAAAGACTGATGAACAGGCTTAAAGGTTCCAGGTGGAAGTCAAGCCCTACCAGAGAGAAAACTGCCTTTCAAGCCCTCATTGTTAGGCCTGCGAGTTATCTGGGGTAGAGCTTGATAGGGGGATTGGTTTAAGTTTGGTTAGCGTTAAGAAGTGGGGCTTTAACACCTGATTGGGGGTAACAGTAACAATACAGAAGCCCTGTCTTTAAATTAACAGTATAGAAACCTTGTTTGTAATGGTTTCTTGGCTTTTGTGCAGTTTTTCCACATCCTAAAAAGTTGAAATGCCTCTCTTAGGGCTTAGTTACTGGCAGTAAGAGCTTGAAGCTAAAATGTGCTGTTTTTCTCGTATTTTGCTCCTGCCCCTTTTGTCTTCAGCTCTGCCCACCACTGGAAAGCATCCTGAGCGCGTCTCTGAAATAGAATTTGTCCCTCAGATTGAAAGAGATTTAGGATCCCTGGCATAGTGTGTAGCCAAGGCTTTTTTTAAACTGTAGAGTAAGTGCACATGACCCTGATTAGAATTGGGAACTGTGCATATTAGGAGGGGAAGAGTAAACCTTCTCTCCCCCACCGTTTGCTTTCCAAAATCCCTTTTTCGCCCTACACAGGGATTAAAAAAGAAGAAAGCCTCCACTGAGGTCAATAGAGACTTTTTATTTTATCCCAAAACTGAGCAGATCCTGAACTCCTCTCTTGATGGGGCTTAACAATTTGATTGGACCAACATTAAAAAAACTAAGATCATGGCGTCTGGCCCCATCACTTCCTGGCATATAGAAGGGGAAGAAATGGAAGCAGCGACAGATTTTATTTTCTTGGGCTCCAAGATCACCGCAGACGGTGACTGTAGCCATGAAATTAAAAGATGCTTGCTCCTTGGGAGGAAAGCTATGGCAAACTTAGACAGCACAGTAAGAAGCAGAGACATCACCTTGCCGACAAAAGACTGTATAATCAAAGCTATGGTTTTCCCAGTAGTAATGTATGGCTGTGAGAGCTGGACTATAACGAAGGCTGAGCACTGAAGAATTGATGCCTTCGAACTGTGGTGCTGGAGAAGACTCTTACGAGTGCCCTGGACTGCAAGGAGGTCAAATCAGTCCATCCTAAAGGAAATCAACCCTGAGTGCTCATTGGAAGGACAGATACTGAAGCTGAAACTCAAATATTTTGGCCACCTAATGCGAAGAGAAAACTCTCTGGAAAAGACCCTGATGCTGGGAAAGACTGAAGGCAAAAGGAGAAGGGGATGGCAGAGGATGAGATGGCTAGATAGCATCACCGAAGCAATGACTATGAACTTGAGCACGCTCCGGGAGAGAGCGGAGGACAGGAAGGCCTGGTGTGCTATGGTTCATGGGGTCACAAAGAGTCGGACATGACTTAACGACTGAACAACAACAACAACAACAACAACAAACCTAGGGATGGGTGAGAATTTCATTTGGTTCCTGTGTTTGACAAAATTCACAAATTTCTTCGTGAACAGGAAAGATGAAAAAGATATAAAAGTGGGAGAAAGCAAAACAGATTCAAATGTGGGAGAAAGCTATGACAGACTCATCCATCCAGGCAGAGACTTTGAGTGCTTAGCTCTTAAAAGTCTGGGCTTGAATTCCTGTGTAATTCAGTTTGTGGTGCTGAACTGGGGCTCGCACTTCTTTTTTATGACATGCTCTTCATCTTTAACAGCTGTAAGGGAAACAGGTTTACAACACGGTACTCTTCAAGCTGGGTATAGTTGTACGTATTGAATTTGGCCAGTGCAAATTATAAGAACAAAATTTGTGAATTCATCGTAAAGAGGACAGAACGAATCTGAGATTTAAAAAAAAAAAATCAAATGTAGGAGAAAGCTAAATAGATTTGTCCATCCCTAGACCTGCCTTTTGAGTCAGAGGAGAAGTCAGCCCTTTCCTGCCTGTTCTCCTACCAGCTGGACATGAATGCCACATTGTCCAATTCCCTACCCAAATACACCACATGATGTGTTCCCTCTACAGTGAGCATAAGAGACAGAGTATTTTCTAACTGTCAGCAAGGTTCTCTCCCTTGGAGTAGATGAATGAGGCCTCCTTTCATGGAAGCCTTAGGAATGAATAATGTCAAGAATACACATATGTAAATAAGCACTGTGGGGTAAGAAAATAGCAATTACAAACAATGCAAAGCATATTGGTACTTATTATCTGCTATTTAGTTTCTGAGCAAACATGATTCTTGTATGTCAATCCTGATTATTATTTTTTTTACCTAGAATTAAATCCCAGCAATTTTAATATGACTTGTTTCCAACCAAACAAATTTAGCATGACAGCCCAATGCTATTTGAGTGATAGGAAGGAATTGTCCTTTCAGTTCTCTCCTGCAAATGAACTTGGCCTTTGCTAATACAAAGTAAAGCTGACTTTCCACTTGCTGCATTATAAGGAAAATATACTGCACAAACCCTGTAAGAGTCAGCCTCACTATTCAAGCTGCCCCTAAACATAGGAAGGTTAGTCAGATTTCTGTAGTTTATGCTGCTTTATGTAAGCTGCGAAATACAGCCTAATGAAAACTAAAACTTTAGGAACTCTTATCATCTTTGTCATCTGAATTCTATAAAAGAGAAAAAAACATAATACCAAATCCAGTTTCCTCTTCTGAAACTTGTGTAATTTACCTCGCAGTCCGCAACTACAGTTTTGAATATGGGCAACACTTCTGCCTTTACTTCAAGAACCAGGAGGAAAAATAGTCTGCTGATATTATAAATCAGATTACTAACTGCACCATTTCAACAGTATTTATTTTACCGTAACACAGTATTTGTTTTGTACTGTTGGCAAACGGAAGGGGAATTTTACAGAATAACTTTTTCATTTTAATTGGAAGTTGCATCTATACTTGTTACCATTTACAAAAGACTTTGAAACTGAGGGACAGAGAACCTTAGAAAATATCTTCATTACAAAGCAGAAATCAGTTTGCCAAACAACAACAGCAACAACCCCATCCCAACCATCCTCTTGCGATCCCTTTTTGGAGAAGAATGCACAGAGTGTGGAAAGAGGAAGAATGGACTTAAGCCAAATCCTAATAAAGGCCACATCAAACATGATGCCTGTGTACACACATTAGGGATTATGGGCAATCACAGCTTTGTGCAGTTGAAAACATTTTTGCTGCATGCACACAGGTATGACCCCCCTCTTTTTAAGAGAAGCTCCTTCAAACATGCAATATGTGAAACAACTTAAGAAAGGTGGCCTACACAAGTGTTTTTCATCTGTACTCCCATATTTCCTGGCTTAGTGCATTAATAAAAAGGCTGTGAAACAAACAGAAACTACTAATATTGGAAAGGTCCACTCCCATCACCCTAGAAGGGGTATGACCCTGTTATGGGAAAAGAAAAGGGTGTAAATGTCCACTGCCTTTGCAATTGGCCTCCCTCCCTGGCCCCTTCAAGCATGCATTTCTTAGTGAGAGATATGTGTTGAAAATTGGCAGGGGGAGGAAAGAGCATGTTTAACTCCAAAGACACCAGTTTTAAATATCAGTCCCCAAGTTTGGATCATAAGGAGCAACAAGCACTTCTCTACCCACATGAGCAACATGCTTTTTTAAGGCCGGGAAAATACACCTATCTTTTCCCCTTGTAGTAAGCTGCCTTGAGCTCTTTGGAGGAAAGGTGGGCTATAATAAAATGGTGACCAGATACCCTGTGCCAAAGCGAGGACAGCCTGACTGCCCTAGCTGAAAGAGCGCAGCTGACACCTGATTAATCAGGCAACAATACTGGGTTCTAGCACACAGTCAGTTTGTATACCTAACTTGGCAGGGTAACTATAAACTATCAATAACAAGGTACATTTACTACTTCGGGAGTATCTGGGTCCACTACTACCACAATCTCCACCTTGCCTGCACTAAGTTTAACCCGTTTACCTTTATTTATTCAACTCTTTCTAGACAACAGTTTTGTACCAAGATGACTATGCTCCCTGATTGTTAAGATTTTTAAAAAGCAACCATGTGCCAACAAATATACCGATGACAACTCACTCCCATGACATGCTACAATCTCACCCAACAGCTTCACAGATTTTTTTTTAAAAGAGGTTACATCCAACATTGCACAAGCCCACTTGCACACTTTTCCCATCCTTTCCTTCCTCCTACAGCCCCTCACATGCCCCCCAAACCTATTCCTGAGGGTCCCTCACCCACCCAGAGCACATATGGGGGACAAAAGGAGATGCAGAGGGAGGGTGAATCTGCATTGCTGGTAGCTACCATGCTGTCAGTGGCTGAACAAAATTGGATTTTACCTAATGAGTTGATCAGGAAACTGCAATGCCACAGTTACTTGAGATATTTTATGCTGGGTTTCATTTCAAGTTTTCATACTGGAGTGATAGTTATAAATTAAGCCAAGCTGTATATTACAACCTCCTGTGGAAAATCTAAGCTTATGGCCAGTACAAATGTTACAAATTTCATTTGCTCTATGTTGTTTTCATATGGATTTTATGTTTAAGAGTGCTATTCCATGTGTGAATGCACATGCATGTTTAAAAAAACAAATTTTCACAAGCATTTCAGGTTTCCTTTTGTGTGTGTGTACCAAAACATCAACTGCACTCTGTTTCATGTGAATTCATGTGGTGTGTGGGTGGGGGAGATCCAGTGTAATTATCCTGCTCTGCTTTTTTTTTTAAAGGACATATACCACAAGAGCCTCTCCTTTAGGAAAAGAAATGTCATTTAAAATGCAGTGTATTGCCTCTACACTGCAAAATCCACATACTTTGAAAGAATTTCCCGCCTTCCCAATATTGCTCATATGCTCTTTTAACAGATGTTGAGGGCCCCAACAAGATAGCCAATGTTTTGGTGTGCCTTGTTTGGAGAAGATGGAAACAGCTGCATTAAAACAGTGTCATGGGATAAGCCACAATAACCAGTAATATACTGTCTCACTCCATGTTCTCTTCAGTGTTGGTTATCCAGGTACTGACTTCCTGAATATTGGGGGTTCACAGGATTCTAGCCTTATGACACATTTATAAATATTTTGAGTCTACTATGGCTTGCAATACCAAGAAGTAATATCAGTTATGGTTTTTAATAGGTTTGGAACTGGAAGAGTAGGCACAGAACTGGCACATGACTTCTGCAGAAGCACACAATTTAGGGGCTCCTTTGTTCTGAATCCTCCAATCACTGTACATTATTCATCTCGATTAGAGTTCAGGAAGGTTTCTGTTAAATTGCTTCATACACCTCAGCTAGCACTGGACACAGTAGATACTTTTAACAGCGTAAGAGCTCAGAAATAGTTTTGTAATTTGCTACAGAGGCAAGTTGATGGATGATTATTACCACCACACTTCTTGTGGGAGAAATAGATTCCCACTGTGATAGTAGGCATGTCCAGCAAGTGTATTTTCTTCATCCACTATCCCCATGATTGTGGATCTTAACACATCGGGCAGGGGGACCCTTCCATCTGCCACCATCCCAGTATAGCAATACATCTGCCTCCCACCACTGATCTGTCCAAATCAGTACCCAAATAATCTTTGGTCATGGTAACATAAAGGCTGTGCATAATGTGCATTTCGAGCTATTTTAGGAAGTGCTCCCCATACATGTAACACCGGCATTTTAGAAATTCAATGTATTTGAAGAAATTGGTGCTTCAACTGAAGTGAATCAGTTATGGAGCTGGGTGCAGCAGATACCCTACCTTCACTTTCAGTCATAACTGTGATCACAGCAAGGATGATTCCAAGCTGCTCCCTAGCTGTAGTAACTGTGTCCTGGTTTGTAAAAATAAACTGAGTGTTTACAAGTACAATCTGATCCCTTACCTTCATTTTAATAAGTAATATAAGGCTGCTTTTAAGAGACCACAGGTTGCACGTCCCAGAAACTTTTATCCGAGGTCTTCCTTCGCTGTTTCCCACTGAATAAATACTGTGTTTGACGCTGAAGTATTTCCCCACTATTACATGTTAGAAACTTCATTTCCAAACACCAGTCTTCTAACTGGACTGAGTGGTTGCCATTCTCACGTTCTAGCCAATAAGAAGACCTATACTGACAAGGGAGTATCCAGCACAACACTACCACTAATGTTACTTACGCTCAATGCCAATAGCGCTTGCAGGTGCGACAGGTTTCCCTATTGGTGTTGCACAACAGGTTGTTTATGCCAGTGCAACATAACTATGTTAGTGGTAGTGCCCAGAGTCTCCTTATATTTACTACATATAATGGCAGGACAATGTGTATGTTGCACTTGCATGCATATCCAGTTATGGTGTGTATCCACTTTTAGCATTCCTTCCTTAAATAAAAAATAAAACCCTCACATACAAACATTGAAGTCAGATGCCATCTATGCAAAGATCTCCCAGAATCATTTGCATTTTGCTCAGTTCTTACATCACACAGATTCAGAAGGACTATTTATATTAAACTTGCAATTCTCTACCTTCTGGAAAAGTTGGAAAGGAGACATCAAGAAGTTTTACTGCTGAAAAAAGTGCTTTTTGGATGCAGTCAAAAATGGTTTAAGAATATTATTAGATTGTGTAAACAATTTGTATACCAAGTCTCAACCCAGAGCATTCACATAGCCCTTCTTAACATCTAAAATTTTAATGATCAGTTGTTTGGCAGGAAGGGGGTGTGTGAATCCAACCCTCAATTCCTCCTCCTAAACAGCTCACTACCATAATTTCTTCTTTTTTTTACGGGGGGGGGGGGAACTCCAGCAACACGGACTTCCAGAAAATGTCCTTCAGGTATTGGAATCAAGCAGGTTTGATTTATATTCCACCTCAGCTGGTCATGCAGTGAAGGTATGTTTAACACAGTCATGAAGCACATCATCTTATACAGTGTAGGATGGCATAGCTGCCTTAGTTCACTTTCTCATATTTGCAAAAGGAATGCTGTAAGTATTCTCAGCTCTGCAGAAAGCAAAGCAGGAGTAATTAATCAGCTGAATGAATTTCTGTTGCATTAAGAAGCAATGTGCAACATTGTGTATGCACAATCACTGAGTTCCAGTTCTCAAAACAATGGAAATGGTCTTAATAGCATGGATTACATGAGGGAGCTTATTATACCCTGCTGTTACTAGAGTTGACTAAACACCAACAATTTCTGTAAAGGGTGCACATTACAAAACTATGGGCAGTATCCAATTGGCTGCTGCGCTTACGCAATTGATGTAGCGCTAGCATAAGCAACCTCTAGTGAAACATCCCAGAAAACTGGTTGCACCAGCTTATGCTATTGGCATTGCAATAGATGTCACTTATGCTAGTGCTACGTCAATTGTGTAAGTGCATCAACTGAATACTGCCCTATATATTCAATGTTAAATTAAAATCGGAAAATACTGTTCTACCTTGTTGGTTATTGTAAACTAGCAAATGGATAGGAATTATCTGTAACCACTCTGAAAACTAGTGCAAGTTTGTTGATATTATACACTGATAACTAAAAATATCATTATATTCCTAATTTCTATTATTGTAAGCAGGACAGCAATCTCTTTGAAGAACACCTATGCAATGTAGTAATGGCATAAATTAAACTACATTAAGCAAAGTGGTAAGAATTTGTAAGATTACAATTTTTAAAATTGTATTTGAAAAATATCGGTCTGACAAAAGATACAAGGTGCATTTTAAAAGGTACCGCTAGTTCCTGTTTATATGCATTTAAAACAGACTTTGAATAAGTAAAATTAAGTTGAACTTCAGAACAATGTATTTTTTTTGGTGCAATGAAACTATTCTGAAATAACAAAGTAATTTCAAAATAGAAATTCATAATTATTTAACAAAGTCTGAGTACATTTTAAAATCAATCTTTAATGGGCTTTAATAGCAAAAAAAACTATCAAAATAGTTCAGGGAACATCACAGTACTGCAGAATATTTTTATGTAATATAAAGCATTTGCATCTATAATATGTAAAATAAATTTACATTACTAATTCTAAATTTAAATGTTTAATTTTGTTAATTAAAATTTACATTCATTTTAACTCTTTAGACTTGTGCCTGAAACAAGGTCTTTTATTTTATGTGCTGCTTTTGTTGTAGTATCATTAGCATTTTTGTTTAATGTCACTGATGATTTCCAGAGAGAGAGTACTATCAAGCCTCAAACCATGACATAATATTAATAGAAAATAATCACAGTATTCATTAATAGGAAGCAATGTAATGAAAACAGTGCAAGCACAAAATCAATACAGGAATATCTTATACAGTATATGGTCGGGGAGGGCACAGCTTTTACAGATGATAGTTCTGTGGCTTTCAAACATACAGCATACTGCATAATTGGTATTAAAAGCCACAATAAAATAATATCTTTACAATATCTATACAGTTCCAGTGTAACTGGTACAGCAACAGCAGCACAAAGTTAGAAAGTGATTACCAGAAGTTATGCCAATATTCAATGGGAACAGCCATTACCCAACATATGTAATGAAAGTTTGGGAGATACAGGAGCAAAGGAAGTTGACTTAAATACCCCTACAATTATTGAAACATTCAGAAGAACAAAGCAGGAGTATGCACAGGTAAACCATTTCTACTCCTAAAACTTCAATTCCACTCCCACATAGATAGCAAGCAACCATGTGAACCAATGCAAAATGAAATCCCAAGCAAAACTTGAGCATTTCTTCTAACCCTTATATTGGGCATGGTGTTGCCAGAATTCATTGTTGGAGGTGCACAAGGTTAGTAAAACTCCGGACAATTTCATCCCACTAGTAAAGTTTTCACAATTACCTTTTCAGAGTTTCTATTTACATTTTTAAAACACTGCAATCGACTCAGGCCTAAGAATTGGTAGAGATAAAACTACATAAAATCTTCTGTTAATACTAAGGGCAGTATCCAACACTGGCAGTTTGCCAGTGCCAATCATGTTGTGCTAGAGTGAATAACTACTAGCAGAATGAGAAGCTACTAGAGGTAGCTTAAACTAGCGTTTCCGGGATGGAATAAGTCAGCAGAATTCCCTTTCACCAGTTCTGCCGATTTGTCCCATTCTGGAAGCGCTAGTTTGGGAGAGTTTCCAGTCGTGTTATCAAGCACTAGCTTGCTGCTGTGCTAGCAGTTGCTCCTGCTAGCACAAGGGGAGTGATGGATACTGCCCTAACCTTAAGCTTTTTCGTTACAATTTCAGTGTTTCAGTACTTATTCTGAGATTTTTGCCTCATTCATCTTACCAATACTGAGGTAAGTCCCCTTCATTAAAATAGGAGAAAATAAAACAATTAGGCCGAGCAGTCAGCAATTTGTTCAAAGCCACATAGTGGTTTCATGGCAAAGCAGGAATCTGAACCCAGCACATTTCCCCCAAGTTCCATATGTGAAAATTCAGCAAAAAATCTGTACCAGTTCATGTGAAAAGTAAACTATTGTCAAGTTTCCAATCTCTCTCCACAACTCTTAGCTAGTAGTGCACATCTAGTGTTTGGGTCTCCCTTCAACTACTGTGGAAAGATTGGGAGGGTTATTGTGTGTCTTTCTCCCCAGTTCCTTCCCCTTTAGGAGCAACCCTAAGTTTTTGGGAGGGTGGGTAAGGGGATGATTGAAGTTGTGGCCCCACATCTCCTCCAAGGAACCTTCCTCTCTGGGTAGAGAAGGAGGTCCACCACCACAGGCTGTCCTGCTGTGGTGGTAGCACATTCCACAACCATTGCTGTTCTTACAGCATTAGAGGAAAAGGGGGAATGGGGGGGGCGCTTGGATCAGCTGGATGCAAAGCCCCCTCATTCCAACACAGCCCCAGAAAGGGCAAAAGTACACCAGCCCGAGCTGGCATATTTATTTCTCCTCCCACTGAAACTTCCAATGTTTAAAAAGAAACAACTGGTTAAAAAAAAAGAGAGCCTCCTCCCTTCAGCCCAACTAGGCCTAGAAAATGTCCATTCCTCTGGCACAGACTCTTCCCGGCTCCCCTTAGAACAGCAATGCCAAACTGAATTTTCTTGCCTGTTCTCCAGTGTGGTCAGGCAGCATGTTAAACCTGGTTAAGGATGAAATGTGGGTAGCGGTAACCATAGTTAACACTGCTTGATCATAACATGCAATATCAAAAAGAAAAACCCATTTTTAAAGAGAGGCCAGTATCAAATAGAACATTAAGAATTTTGTGAATTGACTAAAAGCATTAGCAAACAACCAAAGAATAAGTTGCCTTTTGTGTTGTTTTAAACACACACAACGGTTATGTATGTATACGTATATAGATGCTTGCAGTAACTGACTGTAATTGTAACACAACCTTGACAGCTGATGTTCTCTTCATTTTAAGTACTGTGTTGTGCTCAAATGCAGTAAAGCATGTTACACGTTGCATAATATTTCTTTAAAGTAATGAAGAAAAATAGTTATTCTGCAGCAAACTCCTACCTCTGTTGTTTTCCAACTGAGAAATCTCCAATCCCAGCAATATCAATTAGCAGATAAGTGGACTGTAGAAAGTATATAAATCTTATTCAATCTAAAACAGTTTTTGTTGGTAAGTAGCTTTTATGGGCAACTTGTTTTTCAGTGCCTTAGGCAAATGCTTAACTGAACTTATTTTTCCAAAGCCTCCATTACCTGACATTGGCTTGTTAACTATGCAGAATTTTTTTTCTATTGCCATAGCAACACTGTATGAGTGCTTAAAGGTATGTCTGCAGTTTTCAAAAAGATGTTTAACGCTTATGATAGTGAGGTAAGAAATGGCATATTTCAGTTCAGAGTAGTTTAACCAATATAGAGGATGTAATCTAATTTGTGTTATGTTCAACTTTTAAGATACACTCTCCTCCCTAAAACTGATGTTCAGTTGCAGGGACGGTAGAGATAAACGTATTAATACAGCCCCGCACCATACTGCAGGTTTTTTAAAGTACTAAGTACTTCAATCTCCCCTCATTTTCTACTGAATGTAACTGTGCTAGGTTGCTTTTAAATTTGCATAAGATGTGTAACTGACTTCAATATTTTGGCTTCCCAACTCAACAAGTCAAACATTAAGAATGTCTCTGCACATAACCTTGCCAATAGTGGGCATAATCCTGCCAAAATTAAGCATGTTCAAGTCTCAATGAATTTCATGGGTGAAATATAAGCACTGATCATTAAACGTTAAATCTCTCTCATTGAAACCAACCGGACTTAAACGTGCTTAACTTTTCTAGAAAAGGCCCACTGTATATTTTAATATTTTTGCAAGTCAGGCTGCCACAAGATTCAGCAGAACCTGCAAGAACCTGCAACATGGTGCCAGTAGAACAATCAGAAACAAGTTTCAAGGTTACATATAATATCTGGGGCCGTATAAGTTTAGAGAACTACTGAGGATGTACAACAGCAAATCACAAAAGAAGACACAATGGACCCCCCAAAGATATGCAGCTACATTAACACGAACATTCAATGAATAAAATACAGATTGAAATAATAGTATCTTCAAATCATGTGGAGCAGTAAATCAACTACTACTACCCTGCAAATAAATTTGGGGTGGGGGAGGGAGGTCCAGGGAGCTTAGAAAGAGCTACAACTTGCCATGGCAGCCCTGTTGTAAACCTGCCCACATTATAGTGGGCTAACTATATAAACAGAAAGGCTGGATTCATACTATGGTTTTGCATTATGTCTGAACCTGAGCCTCACAAACTGTGGTTTGAGGAACAGTAGGGCATAAAATCCTCCTCCTCCGAGGAAGTGCATACTAAACTGATGAATTTGCTTTCCAACTGAAAAATTATTTTTAGCACACAAAGTTCCAGAAGGCTTCCCTACACAGCTAGAAAAGTATTAGAAGACCAATAAATCGTGACAACTGCCTATAGTGACAGTGACAGTTTTTAGAGTGTAAATGCTAAAACATCACAAGACACCTGAAACTGACAACACTATTACCTTTCTCACTCCCATCCTACACTTTTACTACAGCAATCCTTTAAATAAATATAGACGTCTGCAACTAAAATAAATGTTGCATTAAATCTATTCAAGAAAAAAGAAGCTGTCCTGAGCAGTACACTTTGGACATTATGGGCAACTCAAACTTAGTAACTGTGCTGTTTCTATATATACTACTGCATCCCTCAATTTAAAAAAAGAACCTCAGTGGGATCAAGATAAGGAAGTCGGGGGGAAATGTAGTTTACAACTTAATAAAAAACTACCACCATATTTATAGATCATTAAGTCATAAGGGCTAAAAGGAAAGGAACACCAACACAGTGCCACTGGTAGTTTATAGTATACACAAAGTTTTATTTAAACCAAAGCAGAAAGAGATATCTTCCTTAAGTATGCCTTTTTCTATCCTATAAATAAAGCAAGAGCCCAAATGAAAGTGTTTGTACAAGTAATCTTACTAGTGCCCCAGCTAGGTACAGTGTCAACTGATCATTGTGACTATTGCACAAAGATCTGGAATAAGCTCCCCTAATTCCTCTTAATGGGCCAGAATGTTTTCAACCCTTTGAGTGGTATCCAACAGTGTCCTTCCATCAGCAGAACAGATACTGGTGGCAGATAGAATTCTCCCTCCCCCTGCAGGTCCCCCAAACTAGCATAGCACACATCTCTGGAGGACAGAATTAAAGCTCCTCATGCAGCCACCCCTAATCTACTCCAGAGGGTCCCTCAGTCCACCAGAGCAGATTTTGGGTGAGAAGGTGGGCTGTATGGGGAAGCTGGGGAAGAGAAACTCCAGTTGCACATGTGGGTGTCTGCTCACGTCACATTGGATTTAGCTCTTTGGCTTATTCAAACCATTCCCCCAAAACATTTGGAAACTTTAGTCCTTTTAATATTAATAAACAGTCAACATCTGTCTAACATATGATTTTTATGGCAATATGAAAGAAAAAATGCATCATGTTTCTAACTTATATCCTGTCCTTGCTCTAAGAAGCTTAGAACAACATAAAGGGTTTCTGTGGCCCTTTTAACCTAATTGCTCCTACGCAGGTAGGTTGGGCCAGTTTTTTCCTAAAAAAAGCCTAAACACACCCAGTGAGATTGATGGCTTGCAGTGCATACCTATGAACATTTACTCAGAAGTAAGTCCCACTTTATTCAATGCAGCTTATGTATGTGTGTCTAGGATTGTACCTTTAATGGGGATTTAAACCCTACTGTGCAAATCCAACACTCTGACTATCACATCACACAGTGACCTGCCGCAGTTTACCAAACTTGGTTTTATCAGAATTCTGTCTCTTTTTAAACAATTTTAAATTATTTTAACATGGTGTTTTATTCTTTATGTGTCTGCTGTTCACTGCTCTGAGATCTTTGGATGTGGAACAGTATACAAATATTGTAAATAAATTAAAATGTGAAATTTTAGGTTATGGTTAAATTGGTATAGCCCACTTCATACCCCCATAAGACTATCTGAAAGAAGCTTAAAAACATCCACGTAACTGACCCTACACAAAGACCTACTGAAACAACTCAAGGAAAAAATTACACCTGCCAAGAAAATATTGGTCAAGCTGTCACGCAAAAAAAAAAACAATGAAGAGGGGGAGTACATAAGATAGCCTTCCCCAACTGGATGCCCTCCAAATCTCTTGGACTACAGATACTACAGGACTATTTTTTAAAGATCAAGTTCTTGTGGACCAGTAACAAATTTGTAGGCCATTGGCGTTTGGGTCTCTTCCAACGCTGGACATTCCCACCACTTGGCGCAAGCAGCACAAAGGCATTTGGTCATTTCCACACAGTGAATACAGCCACAGAATGCTGGATGATGGTTTTAATTTTGTTTAATGCTTCAGCCTGCTGATATCTGAAATTTAAGAATTTCTCAGGTCTACCCTAAATGTCCACTTACAATGACCACAATCCAGCACAGAATTACACACTTAAGCCTCACTGAAATCTAATGGATTGACACAACTGTTTATAGCCATTTATGCCACTTATACTTTTTTAGATGCAGCACTTTACATCCTGAATTCCTTTCTATCAATTTAAGAAATGATCTTGCCTTCAAGGCAATTTTCTTTGCCTTGGCTTTTTCAGCCATCTCAATGCTAATTTTTTTTTTTTACCCCTTCCCACTCTTCACTTTTAATGTCCTTTTCCTTCAGATACCATTTCCCTGCTCATCTTCTCCTAATGAATTATCTCTCTGTTTGCTATTTTGCATTTGCAATTCTCTGGATAAAGCTCTTTTGACAAACCATTGTAATCCTCATCCAGCATTAGCTCCACTAAAAACAGCAGCAATCATACATGCTTGACACTCCCGTAATGCACACTCCTATTCACAGAAAAAGGCCCCAAATGATACAATTAAAATAATTCTAATAAAGTTTTAAAATTGTATTATGTATACCTGCTGCAGCTATTAACTGTATTATACTCACCCATGGACAAATGTATTCTTCTACTATATATGATGCATATGAAAGGTCAGTGTGCATACCTCTTTATGTATCTCACATATGATTTATGTATATGACATTAAAGGGAGCCCACATATTATTTTATTGCAAAAATGTCTATACCACTTTTCAGTTAAAAAAGTTAATGAATCCCAAAGTGTTTATCAATATAAAATCACAATAAAATACAATAAAAAAACAATTTAACAAAAAAATATAAAAACATTATAGTCTCAATTAAAATAACTAGGGGTAGCTGGCAATACTAGCTGTCAGGGAAATGTTTGCACAAACAAACGTGTCTACAGTTGCCAGAAGAAACACTCCAGACTAGGAGCCCTGCCTGACCCCTGGGGAGATCATTCCACATGGTGCACGTCACAACTAAGAAGGCCCTCCTCTACATCACAGCCAAATGAGCTTCAGTAGGCCATGGTATTTAATTTACAATATTTATATACCGCTCCATATCTAAAACAGATTTTGGAGCAGTGAACACAATAAAACAGTAAGAATAAAAAGATTAAAATACCACATTAAAAATATACTTGTTTATATACCAATAAAAACCGTAACTGGTCAATTAAGGAATGCCTCCTGGAACAGTGCTGTTTTCAGGAGGCACTGGAAACAACACAATATTGGTGCCTGCCTGACCTCCAATGGCAGGGAGTTCCAAAGAAAGGGGGCCGCTGAAGGCTCTTCTCCTGATAGACTCCAACTGGGCCATAGGTCCATGTGGAACCACCAGGAGCAAGCCCTCCGATGACCTCAGTGACCAGGCAGGTTGATAAGGCAGAAGGCGCTCTCTTAGGTATGATCAGCAAGCCCTCCCCCTCAGAATGTAAAGACCAGGGCAGCCTACACAGAAGAAGGGAGTTTCTTCGATAACCTGGTCCTGAGCTGTTTAGGGCTTTATAAACCAGCAATATCTCCCTGAACATGGATCGGTAGCTAATCGGCAGGCAGTGCAGAGCTTTCAGCACAGGAGTCAAAGCTGCACAGTAAGATGCTCCACTGAGCAATCTAGCCACCACATTCTGCACTAGCTGTAGCTTCCAAACCAACATCAAAGGCAGCCCCACATAAAGTGCATTACAATAGTCCACTCTTGAAGTTACCAATGCATGGATCACCGTGGCCAGTTTATCCCTGTCCCAGAATGGCTGTAGGTGTCATACCAGCCCAAATTAGTAATAGGCTCTCTTTGTCACTTGGGCCTCAAGTGACAGAGATGAATCCAGGAACTCCCCCAGATTACATACGTGTTCCTGTAGGGGGAGTGCAACCCCATCCAGGATAGGTACATTACCCAACTCCCGGACCCATGAACCGCCCACTCACAGAGCCTCCATCTTACCAG
Organism: Heloderma suspectum; assembly: GCF_057233095.1. Lineage (NCBI taxonomy): Eukaryota > Metazoa > Chordata > Lepidosauria > Squamata > Helodermatidae > Heloderma > Heloderma suspectum. The sequence goes on along the minus strand of NC_139458.1, from coordinate 65,244,852 downwards.
GATTCAATTTCAGTTGGTTGGCCCTCATCCAGCCCACTACTGCATCCAAGCACCGGTCCAGGTCATACACAGCCAGACCTGACACAGATGTAACAGAAAAATAGAGCTAGATGTCATCTGCATATTGATGACACTTTGTCCCAAATCTCCTAATGACCGTACCCAATGGCTTCATATAGATGTTAAAAAGCATTGGTGACAAGATTGTGCCCTGTGGCACAACACAGCACAATTGCCAGGGGGCCAAGACACAATCCCCCAATGCCACTCTTTGGAACTGACCCCACAGGTAAGAACAGAACCAGTACTCCCTAATCCAACCTCACAGAGCAGAAACCATGGTTGATGGTATCAAAAGCCACTGAGATATCAAGGAGGAGCAACACTGTTGCACTCTCCCTGTCTCTCTCCTGATAAAGTCCATCTGTCAGGGTGACCAAGACTGATTCTGTCCCAAAGCCAGGCCTGAACCCAGATTGAAATGGGTCCACATACTCCGTATCCTTAAAAGAGCCTCTGCAGCTGTGCTGCTGTCACCCCCCTCAAAAACACCTTGCCCCCAAATGGGGTATTTGTAACCAGACAATAGTAGTCATAAGCCTATGGGTTGAAGGACGGCTTTTTCAGGAGTGCTCACACAATTAACTCTTTAAAGGCAGCTGGCACCACATCCTCATTGTAAAGATGTGTTCACCACTCCCTGGACCCACCCGGTCAGATCTCCCTGGCTAGACTTAATAAACCATGATGGGCAAGGGTCAAGGGGGCATATGGTCGGCTGCATTGCTGCAAATGTCTTGTCCACATCATTTTGTTGTTGTTCAGTCGTTCAGTCATTAGGCCTCAACAAATGAAATTGATCCCACGAAACTGAACAAGTTGGTGCACTGGACACCTCAAAAGGAACTGTCTCAACATTGGTGTTCAGATTGCTATGAAGGCTAGCGATTTTGTCCTCAAAGCGCCTAGCAAATTCATCAGTGAACTTTTGAGGGTATCAACATACCATTTGTTGGGGCAGATGACACTAAGCCCCATACCACTCGAAAAAGCCCTACTGGATGGCTACTTGACAACACAGTGGAGTCAGCAACATAAGCCTTCTTCACTGATTTCACTGCCACACAGTAGGCACAATTATGTGCTCTCACATGTATTGAAATGAGGATCAGTGCTTTAGCATGGAAGATTTTGTACATGAAAGTGGTCTTAAGGAAAGTACAATTGCAGGTATTTGTTTATTTCAATATAGGGATAGACTTAATAAAGCTATTGCTTTACAAAAATCACATTTTCAATTCCAATGAAATTTCATCATCAATTTAGCTTCTGTGAAATCACAGAATTGATTCATTACAAACACACAATAAGCACTTTTTATTATTGTTATAATAATAGCTGGAGCATAATGTCAAGAAGAAATATTGGGCAGTCAACATAAGAAGGCAGTCTGCAAAGCTGAATTTGTCCCAGTCCAAATAAATACATGATCCAGAAAGTAGTCCTTGTAGCAAGCCATTTATCTGCTTGATTTTCCTTCAGAGCCTCAAGCTTGCTTGTTTCCTCACCCACTCCTCTCACCATAACTATTCAAACACAGGACCTCAGACCCTGCATAATAGAACCAGCCTTTTCTAGCAAGTTTCTCCTTGCAGCGTCAGGAAGAAATTCTGCATTCAACTGAAAGTAGGACCTGACTGTTCACTAGTTGCCTTCTATCCATGAATGGCGAAGGCCTGCATCTCTAGGTTCATCCATGACAGAATTCCAAGGGCAAAGTAATCTCTAAACAATTTCAAAGAGCGGCACTGGGGTGGAGGAATAACTTTCTAAATTTCACTCTCTTGTGCACTAGCCTAGGAATATAATGCTTTGGTACAAAAACTGTTTTTAGGAATAATGTCTGAATTAAAATTACTTTTGGCATAGATGGAACCACAAGTGCATTTTTAAAACTTATTTAAACTATCTTTAGATGACATCTTCTGATTGACTGCCTTGCAAATGGCATAAATAAGATATCTACACACAAAAACTGCAGGTAGCCCAAGTACCAAGCCAATTCATCAAGCATATTTGTATCTGCAATCTCACAGTATATAGTAGCTTTCCCTAAAATACTCAACCATGTTCAGAAGGTCTGAAGATTTGCTATTTCTTCTACTGAACAAAAACATATAAAAATGAAGAACAGCACAACAAAATAGTGTCACTAGAACTTTAAAAGCAAAAGTATACAAAACTGATTTGCATCATCATGAAAATATATATTAGTTTCTAATTAATGTAGTGATCATCCACTCATATTTTCTTTAAAAACCAGTTCTTTGACCCTCTAAACCAAGCAGCTGAAAAACATACAGCTGCCCAAAGCCTGAGACATTAAAAAATAAAACACAAAAACTTGCTATGCGAAAGTCATTGCTAATGATATGCAGTTTTGCACAATGCATAATATTATTAAACCAGCAACACTTTTTCTGAAAGTATAAAAGGCTAACACACAACCTGGTAGTTTTCTGTTGTGCTAGAAGTAAAAAGCTGTGAAAATTGAGTTGTGTAAGAGCAAAAAATTCTAACCAACTTAAAAGAGTTTCTCCAAGGAGAACAATACACTAACCAAGAAAATACTTTTTTATTATAAGCCAGTCTCTGTACATTGCCTTTTGCATATGCTAACAGATATAAAATACATTAATTGAGACCTAGCTCTGCTAGATTGTGTCTAGAGTCTTTCATTCTGGCCACTGATAGATCTATATTTCAATGACAAATTTGAATCAGGACAATATACTTCAGAATTTACTAGAAGGAGCTTTTCAAAGCAAAAACTGATCTTAACTAGAATTATTGGTTGCCACATTTTAGTAAAGGCTGTCTTTTAAGCATGGATGGTGGTGGTAGTAGTAGCAGCCACTGCTATGTGCTGTATTTTCCACTATATCAAGCTCATAAAAATCAACCTAAAAAATAAATCCAAGCAAATCCACACAACGCATAAAAGATTCCTTCACTATCAAGAAATTCACAATATGACTACATACAAACTGATGACACATAAAGGGGAAAAATTTGCAAGAATGGAGAGAGATATTCTAGCATTTTCTTCTGTTATGATATTCCTCTATGCTGCGAATACACTAGAAGAACGAACAAGTCATTGACAAAAACCAATGTGAACAACAGGAGTATCTTTTATATCATAATCATGGGTTGGATCCAAGACCTGCTTCTGCAAGAGGAAGGTCCTTGCTTGTAGGAGGTCCCTCTGCCTCATTTTTGGGGATCCCCCGTCCCCCCACAACACAGCTCACTACTTCTGTAGGGTCTCCTGAATCATGTGGCATTTTCAGGGGCTGAAAGGGCTGCTGTGGGAAGGAGCGGGCAGGGAAGTCCGTTTCAGCCAGTGCAGTTGATACAGTGTAAGTCTGGATCCAACCCCAAATATTTTGTCAACACTGTCTCATTCTGACGTTTGAAGAGTGTACAGAAAACATTTATTCCTAATTCCTGTAACATTCCAGCGTGTCTACAAAGCAGCATCCACTGGTTTTTGTTCAAATATTTCTTTTCAGGTGGTACATCAACCAGATACCCATACACTAACAAAGGGAACTACCAGATTCATTCTGCTTTTGTGACTAACAACGAGAATGTATTTCATTAATTTCACATTGACCAGTTTTAAAACAGCTAATGGAAGTTAACTTCAGTGGCCCTTTAAATAATAACTAATAACTTCAGTATTTCCCTTTAAAATACAACATCTAATATATTATATCAACATCACCTCAATTAGAGGAGACCAAACACACTGCAAGTACCAGTTAAGGGGTGCAAAACCACACAAGCAAAGAGGGCAAAGGAGTTTGCTCCTTTTCCAGTGATAGAAATGTTTATGTCTTAAGCCGTTTTCATGTAATCTTTTGTTGTTTTATGACTACTGCTAATCTCCAATGTGCCATTTTACAAAAATGAAGCTAGCTACTGGAAGATTCTGTACTTAAAAAAGAAGAAACAGAACCCTTAGAGACACTATTGCTTTCCTCAGACATATTCTCAATTTTTCTTTTAAAAGCACACTTCACACATTGGACAGCAAGATGGTGCTTCTACACATACCCTGACGCAAACCTGTGTCTTTCTTAATAGATCAGGTCTAATCTGAAAGTTGCTCCGTGTAGACACAGTGTACTGCACTGTGAATGGCCAGCCAGGTATTTTATGAATGGAATGGATCACGTGCTCCCAGCACTTCCCCGAGCTGATATTTCCCACATAACAGTGTCAACAAGCAGAGAACAGCATTTTTCGACATAAGAATTCAGAAAATACTGAACGTTGAACCTACTAGACTCTTTCTACTGTCATGCAAAAATTCCCACTCCCTGCAAGGCAGACCAGGCCGAATGTCAAAGGTGGCGCGGGTGTAATTATTTTTTTTTATGAATGAAGACTGTGGTATGCAAATTAGAGCGATTCACAAAAAGAAAATATGGCGGCTGCTTCCCTTTCGGTTCCATGGGTACTGCAGCACTTCACCTTATCAACTAGCTCAGCGCAATGTTTTGTACTTTGCCTACTGCAATTCAGGATTTGTCCCTGTTATAACATCCTAGCCATTCATTAAAAAAGTCATTCATTATGAAGAAGCTTGTTTCTTTACTGGTCCTTCTTACGGAATTAAGGTTTTATTTGGAGGAATGTATGCAAGTGACAAGTGTCCCCTTCCCCACCCAAAACCAGAAATTGTGCTTACGATTCAAGTTGCAGACGTCGAAAAAAACAGTAATAATTGCCTCCTAGTTCTCCCAAAGAATGCTTTTGCATCAAAAACTAGTTCAAACTATGTTCAAGAAAATGGAATGACTAATTTGCAACTCATTCTGCAGGAAATAACCACTGACAGGGCAGGATGCAGGAGTCACAGGGAATGTCATCGTTTTTCATTCTTTAGAAAATATGGAAAAGTTCAGGATAACTGACAGGACTAGCATGCTTCAGAAACACACACACACACACATATGATTCGAGACTCCATTTTTTTTACAGTTAGTTTGAAGACTAGATCCCTGTAGTTGTACAAACGCATGTCCCCTGTGGATTTCATCCAAGACAAACACATTAAATATATTAAAATCTTCTCTTCATTCCAGCCTCCACTTAAAGGGGGAAAAGTCCTAACAGCTCATTAAAAAAATTACGCTTTGGGGGAAGGTTTAACACTATATTTACACTGACTGACTCATCCAATTAAAATTCAGGAGCAGTTTCCTACAGGATGAAGCTCCCACACTACTTGCCATATGAAACAGGCAAATGAAAATGGACTTTTTCATAACGTAACATTTAGACCACTGCAAGTCCGGGGTGGGGGATGGGGGTTCAACCTTCCCAACACACAGCTGGGCTTAACCCCCCCCCCCGTAGGTCTGCCATGACTTTTCAAAGACATAAAAGAAGCCCGATTCTCATGAGAGACCAGCCTTCGCGTGTTTACGTACGAAGCGGCACATCGGCGCATTAAAACAGAGGTATGGGCCAGCTGTGTAAGAAACCCGAGGAGAAAAAGCGACAGCGCGTCAATAAATGGAGGCGACCAAGCCAAAGGGACCCCCCTCTCCTCCCCTCATCCCACCAAGCAGAGATGAAAGCGAACTTACTCGTTGTTAGAATTCGCCGTCTCTTCGCTCATTTTTTCCTCACCGTGATCCGATATGGGGATGGAGCAGCATCGACGCAGCCAGGGCGCAGCAGGAGCTCACCAGAAACCTCACCATTGTTAAACCCCAGACCGGCCCCCACTTCGCACCCTTCCGCCAGAATGGCCTCAATCCTCGGGGTGCCCCAAAAGCAGCAGCCTGCCACCCCCCACCCCCCTTCAGCACGGAAACGAAAGGATTTGGTGTGTCCAAGAGTTGGATTTATTCCTGTTTGGCGGCGGCGGCAATCCGAGCCCCTCTGGTCTTCTTTCACTTGGAGCAGGGTGGTTGCTGGCGGTGGCGACTAGCCGAGTCCCTCAGCTGCAGCCCGGCTCCCTGGCCGTGTCCTTGTGCTGCAGCGGCTGCAGGAATCCACATCTCCCGCTGCTGCTGCAGCAGCTCCTCGCACTGGCCTTCGCCTCCTCCCGCCTCCCCTTTGCTGCCAGCCCCGGGGCAGGAAGGAAAGAACAGCGAGAAATTCCTCCAGACACCAGCAGCGTCCACAGACCCGAAAAAGGGAGCGCGGAAAAAAGGGAAGAAAGAAAAAGGGGGTGGGGGAGAGAGTGAGGCGGCTCAGCCTAGCCCAGGAGCAAGCAGAGGCAGGACTGCGAGGGGGAACTAATTCAGCCCCAGGCAGGCGAGGAGGAGGGAAGGTGAAGAGGAGAAGAGGGGGGCGTTTTAGAGCAGCCCGGAGGTTTGGAAGGGGGAGGGTGGATGCGTCACGGCTGGTGCTGCTTGAGGAGGGCGCAGCAGCCAAGAGGGCAAGTAGGAAGAGGGGTCGTTTCTCTCTCTTCCCCCATAAAGAAGGCGGGCAAGTTCAGCAGCGGCGCCCCGGCAGGAGCATTTCCCCCCCCGCGCGCCTCTCTTTGCCCCCCCCTCTCCTTGCGGGAAAACTGGGCGGAAGCGTTGACTTCAAGCTCCTTCCGCCGCTAACTCGGGCAGGCGAGGGAAGGAAAGAAGAGCGCAGCCTTCGCCAAATTGCCAGCGGGGGAGCCTCGTCCCGGGGAGCCTCGAAATGCTCCCGGGGGTTGCTCAGAACTTTCCTACAGAAATCGGGGGGGGGGGCGAGCCTCGCTCTGCGCCCCTCTCCCGCCTCACCAATAGCGCCCGGAGCCACTTCGCTTCAAGAAAGCGCCTCGGAGGAACTCGGCGGCCGAGGCTCCCCGGGCTCTCTCGAGGCAGGAGCGAGCCAGCCCCCGTAGGCACAGCAGCTCTCTTCTCTGCCCCCACCGCCTTGTTTAAAGGAGCTCTTGGATGGTTCTCCTTTGGCGGCGGCTTCTCTCCCCACGCAAAAACACAGACACAAAACCCCCTCGGGAATTCTCTCAAGTTTGCACAGTAAACCTGCCTTGGTTGTGGCAACAGTAGCTTCACTAGACAGCCCAGGAGCCCCGTCTCCTCTCTCTCTCTCCCCCTCCCCCCCCTCCGCCCCGTGCGCTTTCGTGGAGCTCGCTGGCCGCCCTCGGAACTGGTACCGGGCTACCTTCCAAGGGAACAGCTAAGCGCCGAAGTTGGAGCAAGTTCTGAGGAAGCGGCGCATTCTGGATTATTTGCTAGGGACGATGCGCCGCGGCTCTCCTCTGGAGGCCGTGCATTCTCGCTTTGTCCGGCCTAACTACCCCGAAGGAAGAAGAGAGCCAGGCAGGGAGGGAAATAATCCGTGTATTTCTCTCTCTTCCGCGCCCAGCCCGCCGATTTCTGTCCAGCGGCTAAGCTCCCGCCATGCAAACGAGTTTGCCAAAAGTAGTCCCGCTCGCTCGCTTATTTTTTCGAAGTGCTGCGAGTGTCTCACACGCGCACGGCGATGGCGGAAGGATACGCGGAGTTCTGGAGAAGCCCACACGCACACGCTCCCTCGGAGTGGGGGGGGGGGGAGGGGAAAGAGAGTTAGCCGAGAGGGCTAGAGAGCCTGCTTGGAAGTGGTGGGATGTTTCGTAGACGCGTCGAGCGAAAAGAAGGCTGGTCGGTCTGCCAGGAATGCTGGAGTTGGAGGCCTGCACGGCGCATGCACTCGCTCCCTTCTGCGAAGTGGGTGCTCGCTCGCTCGCGTGGCTTTTCCTGCAAAGGGAGGCCGGGCGCTGCTTTTCGCACCCTCGGGGCACGAGGCAGGCACGTTGCTTTCCCACGCGCACGCCGGATCCTAGAACTCTTGCCTCGCGGAATGCCGCAGGCGGCGGGTTCGGTCCACGTACAGAAGGCCCTGTGGGATGTAGAGCAGCGTGATCGCAGGTGGGAGGATTGCGGCGATCCTCCACAGGGGTCTGGCTGCTTCTGGGGAAACCGGCACCGTTGTTAGGCCTCTGTCTAAACATGCATAGGATTGCGCCCTTCGGGTCTTTTTCGGAGGGAGCAGGGCAGGCATGTTGCGATCACAAATGGTCTCCCTGCGCAGATGGGATCCCCCTCGCCCAGCCCAGCCGTGCAGTCCTCTCTCGCTGCCAGCAGCTTGCAGGCAGTAGCGTTCCGCCATTTGTTCCAGTCATCCTCATCCCCCCCCCCCCGCTTCCCACGTGTGGCTGCTGTTAAGGCGTTCCTGCCTCAGTTCTAAGAGAACCGTGCGGTTGATGCTGCAAGATTCCTTTATAACAAGGCTGTGTGAAAGAAGCATAATGAAGCGTTTCCTTTTCGGTGGGGCCTGACACGGCTTCAGACAAGCGCGCCTCCTTCGAAGCTGCGGCCCTGGTGTGGCCTCGGTTCGTTTGAACTAGCGACAGTCGCGTACAGGCGATGGCAAGTGTAAGAGCACCGCTTTCGATGCTGCGTTGCCTAGTTTTCCTCCAGGATCCCCACAGGTATATCAGTACCAAGATCTAGAGTGACAACCGGGCGTAAGTGGATTTCTAAGAAGTAACGCTCTCACGCTGCTTCTTGTTGATGCCACTTCTTCTTAGGGAGATGGAGGTGCTTTCGTCAGAATAAAGTCCCACTGCATTTTCAATAGGAATTACTGCTTCATAAGTGTGGAAAGGACTGAGTAGCGTCCCAGCCTGTAGGGAACCTCTTTCTGCCTGAATTCAATTTCGGAGTAGATCTTGGGGGCTGCATTCCAGTGTTGGATGGGGCCAACTGCAAAAGAGATGGGGGTCAAAAACAAAAAAAAATCCAGCATATTATAGCTTGAATCTCTTACTGCCAGTAATTAAGCCTTAGGAGAGGCATTTCAACCTTTTAGAAAGGGGGGGGGGACAAAAGTCAGGAAGCCACCAAGCGATTTGTAGTTGAGGGAAAGGGGTGGGGCCAGAGGAAGGAGGCATGGCCATTAGGGGAACCCCAGAGGGCCATATCAGGACCCAAGGCTTGAGGTTCCTCGCACCTTCTGTAGCATCTTTCAGAATGCAAGGCAGCCCCTTGAAAGGTACATTGGTACTGATCAGTTGATCAAAGGCAGCCTTTATATGCCCCTTTTGGAATCTGCACCAATCATACAGAATTCTCCCTGCTGTCCCTGCAGCCTTTCAGGTGTGAAAACAGAAAGGCACAGCCTGCACCTATGGAGAGCTGAGGGGTTTCTCCACGACAGCAGAAGGAGAAGCAAATGGAGGATTATCTGTATATTCCTAGGAATCGGCTTTGGCCCATGCAGGGCTCCACGAGTGAACATACTGCACCAGCATAACTTGCTTCACAGAACATACTTCTGAGTGGGTGGGACGGTCTGCAGTGAAGGTCATCTGACTGGCAGGGGCTACTCAACCAATAAGGGGGGTTCCCCCCATTTCTCCTTCTGTAAAACCCTGGGAGGTTTCCTCCTGTGTCTCAACAAAAGCACTCCCCCCCCCCGCAATTATTTCCTTACAGCATGAAACATTGCAGAACAACAGCTATTGATCCTTCGCCTTCTGTTAAAGCTCCCAATGCTGCGATTGAGCGAAGCTCCACATTAATTACTCCCTTACAGCTGGTGAAGTGCTTCAGAGCCTTTAGGAGACTTTACCCGGTGAATACTTGAGGCACCCTGGCTCTAACCAGCTCTTTTTCTAATCCCCTTTCTACTTTTCCTTGATGCTGCTGATAATGCAAAGGAGAGAAGCTGTGAATTACTTCCAAAAAGAAAGGAAGTAAACATCAAAGACAAGCCTCATTGAACACAGCGGGAGTTACTTCTGAGTAGACACTCATTGGTTTGTGCTGGAAAACGTGACAGGAAATACCCCTTGACCAGGGTCGTGGTGAAAGGCACACCCCTGGGCAGGGCTAGCATACCCAAGGTAAATGTGGGGGTTGGGGCACACAACTATACCACAGAGAATCCGACTTAAGGAAAGGAATTGGACTTAAAGTCTCAGGAAATCCGTTTTTTCCATGAAAAGTTCAAGGCTGTGGGATGGCCACGATGTCATGTGCCCCGAACAACCTTGAAACAGAGCCAGTTGGCAGAAAATTGACCATGGAGAACCCTGTAGATCACAAGGGGCCTACTCTGCAGAAAATCCATTTGTTAACTATAGGTCTGTGTAATGAGAGGAAACAGTAGCTGCAGAAAAGGACCAACATAGCAACACTGATGAAACGCTTATGGTGTCCTTGGTAACTTTTGCGGCCAACCACCAAATCACACGGTCTCTACCTGAAGACACCTTTTTAAATTGGCCAAGTAGAAAGCCAGAAAGAAACCAGTGTATTTCCCAGTGCAGAGCAGACCGCTGTGGTACAGTGGGAATGTCGGCAGCAGCTTAGTCACCTAAAGGAACTTTCTCCAACCTGGTGCCCTCCATATGTTACAGACTTCAACTCCTGTCAGCCCTAGCCAGCATGGCCAACGGGCAGGAATTCTGGAGGTTGTAATCCCAACCATCTGGAGGGCACCAAGTTGGGGAAGGCTCAGTTTCCATGACTGTGTAGACAACCACTCTTGTGCAAGCAAAGTGCAAGGGCCAGACAGGTAAGTAAGCACCATTCCAGCCCAACAACCTGCCAGCTGGCTAGCCCAGTGGGTGGGAGGCATGCATGCAAGAATCATAGAATAGTAGGGTTGGAAGGGGCCTACAAGACCATTGAGTCCAACCCATGGACTCCCTAGGAGAAGGTGCTAGTCCCACGCTGGGAAGAATGCTTTCATAAGGTGTGTAGAGCACTCACAGGACCATCAGTACAACAACTATTGCATTTAGTTTCCTTTGGATGAAAGAGCATCAGAAACTGTTTTGTAATTGCTTTATTAAAAATCTATAAGCAGGACATAGCTGAGCCAAATATTTTTTAAAATTCATTTACATTAACATCTGGCCTTCCTGGAGTCCCAATCTTGGCCCCCAGGATTTCCCAGATGGCCACGCCCTTCCCCTGGCCCTAACACCTTCCTGCTGATTTTTTGGTGGTTTCCTGGCTTTTGTGTGGTTTCCTCTCCCCCATTCTAAATGGTTGAAATGCCTCTTCTGTGCCTTAGCTGCTGGCAGCAAGAGCTTTAAACTCAAATATGCTAGTATTCACAATTTTGCCCCCATCACCTTTGCCTTTGGACCTGCCCACCACTGGAATAGAGCCCCTGAGAGCTTCTCCAGAAGTGAATTTGGCCCTCGGACTGAAAGAGGTGCAATACCCCTAATTAATATACTGCTTTTCAACACAAAGTTCTCAAAGTGGCTGACATAGACCTGGTTTGCACAATCACCATGGGTTAAACGAGCATGGCTTATTTAAGCTTTGGCTTAATCCATGGGCTGCTGTTGGGTTATTTGTGGGTTGTTTCCCCTTCCAACAAGCCATGCCATCTGTGTTTGGATGACACAACAAGCTGCACCCAAGGAGATGATTAGGCAAATGGTGCCTGGTTTGTTTAACCTGCAGTCATCCTGTGAACCGGCCCATAGTAAAAAAAAAAAGGTGTCTTACAAACCTGTTTCAATAAAATTGTTTACAGTCTCAATTAGGGGCGGATTTCACAAGTAGGTCTTCCACCTTTGAACAAAGGAACAGGCTCCCTCATAAGCCTTATTGTCCATGTAGCTTCTGGCTGTCTTAAAGAGCAGCTCCTCCCTAGAAGCACCTATCTCTTTCACACACACACACACACACACACACACACACACACCAAATTTGAAAATGCATCAGTTAATGTCCAGGTCAAGGCTCCTTCTGCCACATAGTTCTTCCCTCAGGCAGCTGACTTGATGGCAGTTTGATTCCTGACAGGGGGCTTGATGGAGCTGCCTTCCTCCCTCACCGACGTCAGCAGTGTTTCTGGCTGCCATGGTCTTGGCAAAGAGCAACTGCCCTCCTGCAAGCACCTGCTGCCCCATATCAATTATGGAGCAGAGTAGGTAATTGCCATCAGGTCGGGACTGCGCATGACACAGCCAATGATCCTATATCAGTTCCAGTCTCCAAAGAGAGCTCCTGCCCCCTGAGGATGTTTCAGCATCAGCCAACTCAGTAATTTTTTTCTCCCTCTTTCTCTTCAAATTCAAACTGCAAGCTCGCTCCAAATTGTATCTCCTTTCCCTCTTCTTAGCTGGATGGAATGTTGTTTTCTCCATGCTCTGATGAGCATTGCATTCTCAAAGTTAGAAATTTTCAGTTCTCAGGACATCTGTCACTAGCTCTGACTGATGAAACCAATCGGCCCGGACTAATAGCATGCCATCCATCTGACAAAGCCCATAATGAAAGTCCATTGGTACAGTAATATGGCAGGCACTTCTACGTATGCTGATGAGATTTTCCAACAAGCCCCATGGCCTGAGTGGTAGGCAGTCTTTTCTAAGATGCTTCCTCAACTAGACTTTGCTGCTAAGTTTGAGGCCTGGTACTGGGAGGCCAACACTGCAGTGGCTTCCCAAGTTCTAGGCTGCTGGTTGTTGAGTGTCATCCTCAAACTACAAGCCCTCCTGTGTGAGGAAGTTGCTTTGCAGGAAACTGTTTTAATAATAAGGGGGAGGGGCGGTGTCTAACAGTGCTGTTCTAATGTTTTTTAATCTGTGTTTTGAATTTTATGAGCCGGTTTGGGTATTTTGATGTGTATTGGTTTAAAACATTGTTAGCTGCCTTGAGCATTTTATGGAAAAGCAGGGGAGATGTGTGTTTAATTGTTGAGGAAAAGCATATAAAATAACGAAGGAACACTTAACAAAAATTCCTTACCAGCATATAATTAAGATTTTAAATCTCAGTACGGGATTAATGGATTGTTTTGAATATACAGTTTGCATCCATAAGGCAAACACTATCGCATCCAAATATTGCTGCTTTGTTAATCTAGTTTGGATGATGGGCATTTGTGACAGCACACTGTTTTGAAAACTATGCCAAATAATGGCTGCAGTCCCGCACATAGTTTGGCTGCTAAACTCCCAGTGACCTTGATGAGATTTAAGCAGCCTAAGTGTCTGCAGACTTGAATCCTTACTGTGATTTCTCATTTTCTATAGTCAGAATCCTTTGGCTGGTAAAACAGAGTGGTCATTGCCTAGATTCTGCTAATACGGATTTTGCTGAATTGAGCTGCTTATATTAGTAATTCAGTAATATCTGATCTTGCTAATTTCTAAACAGGATTCCATGTTTAAATCTCAGATGCAGAAAATGCTGTCTATGTTAGAGACTTGTGTACTTAAATTAGACTATTTTCCAACCAATCTCAAAGACAGATTTCAAACAGATATATGTGGTGCGGAGGGGGACATTACAGTATTGACTATAAGCAAACAGAAATTTTCATGAATGGTTATAACAGCTGCCATTTGAAAGTAACATTGTATTTATTTATATTATTAAAATAATGTATATTCCACACTTCTGTTGCAATAGCAATGGGGTAGGGGTGGGGGCTTAGAAGAAATTAAGGGAAATAATTGTAAAAATAAAAGAAACACTGAAGTAGAGAAAAGTGCCACACATTACAATAAAAATCCCACACTGTAGAGTAATCCACTAAAAACCTGTCAACCTGGCAAGCCAAAAGTCTGCTAGATCAGAAATGTTGATTGTGGCAGCAATAATGAAGTTCCATTGTCATTTTTTCAACCCGAATTAACAGGTGTGGGGAGACAGCACTGGTCACATGAGGGGTGTGTGCATAATTTAATCCTTACCTCTCCTGCTGTGGTCCCCCGCCTTTTTTTTTTTTTACAGACTTGGGTTGGGGGAGAAGGTCCCCTTGGTGCCAATTAAATATTCCTACTTGAATGCATAATACACATAACTTGTAGAGTGTTTGTACCACAAAACTCTCCAAAAGTCTTCCAGTCCATCTCATATATGACACTTCAACCTTGCCCTTACACCAGCCAAAGAAGGGGCAGATGCAGGAAGCTTGCGTTGTCCCTGTCAGTTGCCTTGGACTGGAGAGTAGAAGGACAGCCTATGATGGCCTCATCATCAGCCTAGGGCCATTGGTAGGCTGCAGCCTATACCTCCCAGGAAGAACATAAAGGCAATTGGAAGACTAACCTAGTCCCACACATTGGACAGAGAAGGAGCAACTGCAGGGCATTTCCTGCATCCTTCCCTTTCAGAAAGAACACCTACTAGAAAAGACCAACCTGGCCCCATTCATTGGCCAGAGAAGGAGTTGCTGATCTAATGCTTGTTTTGCTTTGCCCTCCTCATTCCACTTTCCTTTTGTATTGTCTCTACAAGATTGTCAGCCTGCAGTCAGGGACTGTCTTCTCTTTCAATATCTGAATAGCGTTTAGAAAGATTTGGGTGCTTTTAAAGTGTTAACAATACTAAATCCACCATTCCAAGTAACTTGGGATAGCAGACATGATTCTCTGGCATAATTTATTCATCTAGGTCAGCCTTCCCCGCCTGGACCGCTCCTTATCTGTTGGACTGCAAGTCCTGTAGTCCAGCACATCTGAAGTGTGCCAGCTTGGGGAAGGCTGCTCTAGGTTGTTCATTCATTTGGAAGGATTATACCCTGCCTTTCAATCAAATGATTCTCAAGATGGCTTACAATAGGTTGCAATAAAACAGCCCCCGCCCCCCATGCACACACATACACAATCCAGTGGTCCTCGGGCCAATGGATTGGGCAAGAAAGAGTCTCCTTCCCCTTTGTGCTGCAGTCAGAGGGTAACTGATGGATCTGAGTGTATTTTCTGGCAGGGTGCAGGAAACCAGCATGTCTACTCAAAAGGAGTTTACTCCCAGATAGGTTGCATCTCTTTTCTTGAAAGTAAGCCCCATTGAACTCAGTGGGACTTACTTTGGAGTAAACAGGATTGCACTCAATCAATAAAATCAATTTTTGTGATTTTATATCAAGATAATGGTAGGGAGATTTATTTAGATCAAAACAATGATGGTCTTTATTTAGGGAGATTTATTTAGATCAAAACAAATCATGGCCATCCACACATGGCCATGATAATTAGGGATGTACGAAAGTCACTTATCTTTTTGCAGGGGTGCTTCGCGGTGGGGGGGAGGTGCTTCGCTTCTCCCCCCGAAGTTCAGGTGAGGGGGGGAGCCATCCCGCCTCGCCCGGCCGAAATTCAGGCTGGGGAGAAGCGCCCCGTCTCCCTGGCCGTGAAACAAAAAGTGGAAAAAAAAAAAAACAACCCATGATAGGCTATGTAACAATGAACATAGCCTATCACGGCTAGATTTCCAAAGTCAGCCGTGATAGGCTACGTAAATCGTTACGTAGCCTATCACAGGTGACTTTGGAGATCTAGCCGTGATAGGCTACGTTAATCGTTACGTAGCCTATCACGGGTTTTTTTTTTTTTTTTAACACTTTACGTTGTAATGGCGGCGGCTATTTGCGTTGCCCTTATTTTCGCCGTCTTTACGTAGACTAGACGTACCAAAATAAGGAACGCAAATGGCGGCGCCCATGGGCCGCCGCCATTTGCGTACGCACTTCCCCCCCCCAAAGTCACCCGTGATAGGCTACATGACGATTAACGTAGCGTATCACGGCTGACTTTGGAAATCTAGCCGTGATAGGCTACGTTAATCATTACGTAGCCTATCACGGTTTTTTTTTTGGTTTTTTTCCCCACTTTTTGTTTCGCGGCCGGGGAGACGGGGCGCTTCTCCCCGGTCTGAATTTCGGCCGGGCGAGGCGGGATGCCTCCCCCCCCTCGCCTGAACTTCAGGGGGAGAAGCGAAGCACCTCCCCCCCACTGCGAAGCCAAGCTGCGAAAAGGTAAGTGACTTTCGTACATCCCTAAAAAAACGAAGATCATGGCATCTGGCCCTATCGCTTCCTGGCATATAGAAGGGGAAGAAATGAAGCAGTGACAGATTTCATTTTCTTGGGCTCCAAGATCACCGCAGACGGTGACTGTAGCCATGAAATTAAAAGACACTTGCTCCTTGGGAGGAAAGCTATGGCAACCCTAGACAGCATAGTAAGAAGCAGAGACATCACCTTGCCGACAAAGGTCCGTCTAATCAAAGCTATGGTTTTCCCAGTAGTAATGTATGGCTGTGAGAGGTGGACTATAAGGAAGGCTGAGTGCTGAAGAATTGATGCTTTCGAACTGTGGTGCTGGAGTCCCCTGGACTGCAAGGAGGTCCAATCAGTCCATCCTAAAGGAAATCAACCCTGAGTGCTCATTGGAAGGACAGATACTGAAGCTGAAACTCAAATATTTTGGCCACCTAATGCGAAGAGAAAACTCTCTGGAAAAGACCCTGATGCTGGGAAAGACTGAAGGCAAAAGGAGAAGGGGACGGCAGAGGATGAGATGGCTAGATAGCATCACCGATGCAATGAATATGAACTTGAGGACGCTCCGGGAGAGAGCACAGGACAGGAAGGCCTGGCGTGCTATGGTCCATGGGGTCACGAGGAGTCGGACACGACTGAAAGACTGAACAACAACAAGGGATACATGATGTCCTGGCCATCCAGCAGACACCCCGGAGCTTATAAGGGGGAAACCCAGATTTCCTGAGACTGCTGAAAGTTTGGTTTTCCTTAAGTCTGGTTTTCCCTGGTATAGTTGCTGTGTGCCCCAGCCCCTGTATTTACCTCGTGTATGCAAGCCCTGCCCAGGCATGTGCCTTTCACTGTGACCCTGGTCAAGGGGTGTTTCCTGGCCCTGCTCAATCCAATTAGTGTCTCCTCAGAAGTAACTCCCATTGTGCTGAATGAGGCTTGCCCTCTGAATGCCCACATCAGAATTTACAGAGAGCCCCCGGCCTTGAATATAGAGTTAGCATGGATTCCCTGAAGCCTGTAAAGCACTTTGCCTAATCTGCAATTCTCCCTGGCTTGGTTTATTGCTTTAGGAAGTAACTGATTCACACCTTTTGTTATAGAGACCCTGTGGTTAGAAAGGGGGCTGGTTTCCCATCCCTGTGTTCTCCCCGCACCCTTTCCCAGCACAAGCATGTATGTCTACTCAGAAGTAACTCCCACTGTGCCCAGTGAGGTTTGGTCCTGAAGGTAGGTGCATCTGGAGTTTCAGGGGAAAGGAGAAAGGGGGGTAAAGGGAGGAAGCCTCTTCTATTGGTTGAGCAGGCCCTGCCAGTCAGATGACATTCACTCCAACCCCGGCCCCCACCGGGAAGTATGTTCTGTGAAGCTATTTTTACTCATGCAGAGCACGTGCTTGTGGAGCCCTGCATGGACCAAAGTGCAGCAAAGCTGATTCCTTAAAAAAAAACCCGCAGTACTCCTCCATTCATTTATTCTTCCATCGTCGTGGAGACACAGTCCAGGGCACTTTAGGAGAGAAGGGTTTGAGTTTCCTCCCCCCGCCCCCACAAGTATCCCCAATGCAGAAGTATACAAATGAATAGGGTGTGTGTCTTTTTACTCCCTTTGGGGATGGGGTTGAATTTCAGGATGAAAACGGATGGGTGGTGGGTGGGAAAAGAAGCTTAAACCTTCCTCTCCTGAAGCGTCATGATTCCAATCTGAATTTGGGCAGTGCACACTTGCAGGAGAGTAGGGGAGACAAAGGAACATTTAGATCAGCCTTCAGCCAACATAAAAAAAGTCAACCAGGCACCTTAATGATGAGGACGTTTTTATTTATTTCATTTCTATACCACCCAATACCGAAAGCTCTCTTGTACAGTGCGCAAGAATTACAAGACACAAACATAAGATAAAGACATAATATAAAATATTTTAACATACAAAAATTTTAAAAATTAAAACTGCTAGAAAATAGTTACAGGAAGATACTGGACATAATAAAAACAACTGACATAAATACCGCATCAAATGCCTGGGGCCAGTCTTCACCTGGTGCTGGAAAGATGACAATGCCGGTGCCAGGCAGACCTCCGTGGGGAGAGCATTCTATAATGGGGGTACTACCGAGAAGGCCCTCTCTTGTTGCCACCCTGCAATCCTCCCTCGAAGGAGGGCCTCAGATGTTGATTGTAATACCAGCAAACCTCCCTGGCAAATTCCTTCTCTATAGCTGTAACCCACCTCACATTTGACAGTTGGAGTCACCCAGAGAAGGGCATTGGCATATGGTCTCAGTAAGTGGGTAGGTTGGTACAGGAGAGGTTTTCAGTAGAAAACTCATTGGTAGGAAGAAAAAGAGGCAGTCTGACTCAGGCTAGAATCCTTTGCATGCTCACTTGGAAGCAAATACCATTGAGCTCAGCCAGGTCAGCTCTACCTTGAGGCAGAGTGAGGAAGGTGGCATGTGCTAGGGGCACAGCAGCCGCCGCCCACTGTTTGCCCTGAATCTCTGAAGCTAACTGTCCCTGCTCCCCCACCTGGTGATAACAGGAAGCTTTGCCATTACCAGTACTGAAGTTAGGTTCAACTGCCAGTCCAATTGGATTTTATATGTGGAATGAGCCATGACAGAGGGGTGGTGGTGGTATTTTGTCCTGTGTTTCAGCATTTGTCTGCTAGGGTACACCCAGAATGAATGGCTTGATGCTTGATGAATCAGCAGGCCTGACACCTGGAACCCACATGGGCTGCAATTCCAGTGGAGTAGCAGAATCAGAGTAGACAGAACACCAACTGTTACAAATATTGAAGTAGTGGTGCCAAGTATTAACCCCTTACGGGATTGCCAGCTGATCAGAATAAAGACTAAGGTGCCTTTAACAGCCCTGTGCCTTTAACAGCGGCTTGAGCTGCCAAAATTAGTAGACAGGCTTTCATAGCACAGAGATGAATATTTAACATCTATCTGCTGAGGCAGGGTTGAGGAACCTGTGGTCCTCCAGTTATTGTTAGACTGCAGCTTCCATCATCCCTGACCTGGGCTGGTGGGAGTTGGAATTCAACAACATTTGGTCTGCACTAAGGTCTGCAGATACAGCCATAGGAGCAGAACTCAGTAGAAAGTTGGGAACCCTTCTTCCCCCTGCTGTTTGGCAGTATCACATTTCCAGAGTCTGCACCTAGAAGCTGTAGATGCAAGAGTCCCAAGGTGGTCAGCACAAACAGGGATCAGGCAAAAGGCAAGGTCTCAACAGTCCAGGTCACTGGCAATAAGGTCCCAAAGCAACACAGCAGACAAGGAGCAGGCAGAAGAGGAGTCAGAGTTCAGTCCAGTAATACACCAGGAATCAGTCAAGGAAGCGGTCCAGAGTGAAGGGAAGCTGGATGCAAGAAGGGTTGGACAGTGTTGTTCCAGGGGCTCTCTCAGCTTTACATTTGTGTTTTTTTGCAGAGGCTGACAGAGCCACACTCAAGCCTCAGCTGTGAGCTGTTAGTGACTGCGGCTGTAAAGGTCCTCTTTGTGAGCAAGCCTCTGTATGCAAGCAGACCTTTTATCACAAGGAGGCCTCTGGCTCAGTCTAGCACTCCTTCTGAGTTCCTCTGCTGGGGGCATCTCTCCTGAGGGTTTGGGGGTTTCTCTGCCTCCCCCTCTGAGGCAGAGCCCTTGTCCTCCACAGGTGATGCCGTCATGGTAGTCACCCCTCAGGGCCTGGGCTCCTTCTGGTCTACTGGCATTGCTGTTGGTGGGTGGTTCCTGGTCCTCCAGCTCTTCCTCTGAGGAGAAGTCTTCTAGTAGGGGCATGGCAGGTGGGGTGCTGCTCCTCTGCTGTCTCTTTAGTACTACTGTTGCTTGAGGAAGCACCCATTTCAGTTACTTCATTTTTGAAGAAGTATCTGAAGAGTTGTTTAAAAAAAAAATCCAGCTGCTTTTAGAGCCTCCTTAATTTATGCTTTTCCTTCTCCTTTCTATTTTTCTTTATAGCTCGCTCCAGTGCAGAGTTAGGTCCACTGAAACGCTTATGTCTGCACAGAATTGGGCTGTCAGTATGATTTTAGTGTATTCTTTTTATGTTGAAACCTCTAAGGGCCTCTAACTGGTCCTACATTACTGGAAGGAAAAGCCAGTGAGGCTAAGTGCCATCATTGCCTTCTCCGCCTGCTGCTGCCTCGCCTCAGGAGTGGGACCCTCCTTCCATCACGGTGGGCATTAGAACCAACTGCCTGGTGAGCAGGAGAGGAGGTGGAGGAAGGGAACTCTCATCAATGCTACTTTTTTCAATAGTCCACTATTTTAATGACACATGATTGTTTTTATTGACATTCTGTAAGATGCTCTGGGGGTCTTGGCAAGATAAAAACTATTTTATATAAATAGTATGAATAGTATTATAATTGTTTTATTATCCTTAGATATCATGTATCACTTGAACACATGCTATCAGAATTACATATTAAATTCATGTGAGTTCAGCTGCTCATTAATCAAGATTAGGGTTTTTTTTAAAAAATCCTGTTGCTTTGCTGAATGGAGTACAGCAACAACATTCCTAACTCCAAGAAGAGGAAAATAGTATTGAAGTGCACTGAAACGTCTGGTACACATAGGCAGGTGTTCTAGATGTGCACAATCATTGTTTCCGAGCCCTTAATGAAAGAGCTAATTTTTAAATGCACAGTTTAAAGAGAAGCTCTCCATCCAATTAACTTTGCAAAAGAAATAAATAAATATCTCTCACCACTAGTTCCATCCATAGCTGCAATTTTCAAATGTATCAATTCTTTGTCCTCTTCTAGTGTATGGATTGCAACTGTCCCTGAGTCACACAGCTTGCTTTAGGCCCATAGCCAATGTGATTACGGCAACAACTTCTGAACTATTTTTTTAAAAAGGGGGTGGGGAGAGAAGGTAGTCTTTAGGTCCATTGGAGACATGATCTATGCACCAGGCTGACAATGTTAAATAAATGATTAAGAATGTCAAATAAAAAGAAACCAGTGAAGCCACTGGTGGTTCAGAGCTGTCACAAGCAAATGTATCCTTGAAGCAGATTTGGCAGTGAACTGAAAATAATAGCGGTACGTGATGATGCTGTGAGAGAAACTCTGAGCCTCTCGGCAAATGTTATCAGCAGAAATGCTCAACTGTTTTTAATGAATCTCCAAATTTATTCTCAATAAAAATGATCTCTCTCTTTAAAGCTAATCTGGTTATTCAGAAGACAGAATAAGGTAGGGGCTGTGGCTCAGTGGCAGAGCACATAGTTTATGTGCAGAAGGTCCCAGGTTCAATCCCCAGCATCTCTAGGTAGGGCTGTCAAAATTCCTGCCTGAACCTCTGGAGAGCTGCTGCCAGTCAGTGTCAGCAGTACTGGACTAGATGGACCAACGACCTGATTCAGTATAAGGCAGCTTCCTATGTATTGCAGGTCAATGAAAAATAACTCCATTTGTATTGCAAAATTTTATTTGTAAGGTCTCTGAACAGCTTTTTGGAAGAGGCAGTTAAAACCACAGTTTAGACTAAGCCAGAAACAAATCCTAGTTGTATCTATATTATTACTATTTATCATTTCCACATGGCCTCTTGAGTGCAAAGACATGTGAAACCCTTACACCTTTCATCCTCAGTTTTATGCTAGCAAGCAGTGTGCTCCCATTTTACAGATGGTAAACTGAAGCTGAGCAAAGAAAAGCCCAAGGGCCCTTGATAATATTATAGCTGAACAGAGACAATGTTGCTTAATAAATCATCTGCCTTTTAGCCAACAAACTGATTATGACTTGGATGCAAAGATGCCTCCTGCTAGCGGAAAGCCTCTGCGACTCATGGAAGGGCAGTTTCCATCTAGCACAGGTGTGGGGAACCAGTTTCAGCAGCCCAAGGGCCAAATTGGCCCTGAACAAGGACACCAGGGCCTGCATGCTAGCAGTGGGAGGGACCACTGTTGGCAAGTACCCTATGTACATTTTCACACATGCAGCAGACACACAGCCCATCTACCTATGCACACACACACCTATCCACGCACCCCATCTACACAAGCACACACATACACATACACACACACTTCAACTAGTATATGTGGGTATAACACCATTTAGACACATACATACGTACACACAATGCCCAGCACCACTTCCTCAGATGTTCCATGCAGAGCATTCAGGGGGCATTTTCCCTGCTCGGTGCTGAGCAAGGTTCCTTTTCTCAGCATGCACAAGTGCTTTCCCCTCACCGGGCACTGGGGAAGGAAAAAGGGGCAGGGGCTAGGAAAGAAACTTGGTGATCTGGATAGGGAATCCTCAAGGGCCGGATGGGGAATTCCAAGGGCTGGATTCAGATGGGGAATCCCCAAGGCAAGATGGGCGCCAGATGGCAATGGAATCCACAAGATGGCGGCACAGATGGGATATCCCCATAGGCGGGATCCAGCCTGTGGCCCAGAGGTTTCCCATGCCTGATCTAGCAGGAGAGAAAAGTTACTCCAAATACACAGAATATCTTCCATTTGTGCAGGGTTTTTTTTCAAGACCTTTGTATGTCCCACTGGAGCAGGGATAGCCAACCTTTTGGGGCCTGAGGGCCATATGCAGTAGCAGTTGGTGGATTGGGGGCTACGCACACATGCTCACTGTTTCCTCCACCACCACATCTCAGTGAGCAGGGATGGGGAGGTTTAAACTTTCCTTCCCTGCCCACTGAGATCAGGGGATGGGGTTATGGGGTGGGCATGGGCATGGGCATGGGCATAGGCATGGAGAGTTTAAAGCCTCTTCCCTGCCCCCTCCCAGTGATCCTGATCCAGATCACTGTTTCCCTGCTGATCAGCTGGGTGACGGGGGGAATGGGTAGGCCACACAGCAGCCAAGGACTACAAGTTGCCCATATGTTCACTAGAGTTTATATGTTATTGCAGGGGTGTTAAACCTCTTTCAGCCCGAGGGCTGAGTTTTGGGGAAGCTCTTGGGGGCTGCGTTCTAGTGTGGGTGGGACAAAAGGCAAAAAGGGCAGAGCCAAAACACCCCCAATCCCAACATATTTCAGCGTAAAGCTCCTACTGCCAGTAACTAAGCCACAGAAGAAGACTTTCAACCGTTTACAATGGGGAGCAAAACAGAAAAACAAAAACCAAGAAACCCGCAAATGATTGCTGGTTGGGGAAAGGGGGGAGGGACTGGGGGAAGGGGTTTGGCCATCTGGGGAATCCCAGGGGATTGGATTGGGACCCTCCAGCCTGCATCTTCCTTATTCACAATTAATTAATTAATTACGTTTGGCTCTGCCCTCCACTAGAACTTGCATGAAAGTTCACAGAACAACCTTAATACATTTTTTCCCCTTTTGCTTATGGTTCTTTAGATCTAGCCCATTTCAAAATAACATATATCACTGAAGTCTCAGTTTAGGTGTCCTTTTAAGGATTGCAGTTTCATCAATGAAAGGAATCCATTATTGCTAAAGGCAAGGGCCATCTTTCATTTCTTTTTCATGCCCTATGACATCATAATCCAGAAAAGCCTTATAAAAATAGGCAGATGGGCCCTTAAATTGCATCCTCACCAGTTTATTCAACTGAAGCTTTAACAGCTGATTAACCTGCTGATTAAATCTTGCAGCCCTACCAGGAATTTGAATCTCAGATGCTCAGTTTGAATTTCTTTACTCTAGACATCAGCACAGAGATTTTTTCAAATCCATTCTGTCTCCAGTCTTGTGCGCACTTACCTTGGGAGGAAGCCTCACTGACTAAGTTGGACATACTATTAAGTAAAAAAAAAAAAAGTGGGGGAATCAGGCGGCACAGTTTTCCCCTGGACTTTTTCTGTTTTTATTCACTGATTCAGTATATAGAATTCACCTCCTCTCAGGTTCAAAAAAATATAGAATAGTTATGTCCGAATGTCACCCCCCCCCCCAGTAAAATAGCACTTGCTCATGGGTAAGCTTTCTGTAGGTTTGAGAGAATTCCCCTTTTCAGCTAAGCCTTAACTTAACACTATGGTGATTCATTCAAACAGCCTATTCTTATTTCAGAAATGTGGGTCAGTCAAAAAAACATACTACAGCTGTTGTGATTTGGGATACTGACTGAGTGTTTCCAGTTATTCACTCTAAATAGGAAATTTAGACAAGTATAACACAAAACATGTGGTTGGAAAGGTACTCTGTTTTTGGTGGAATTCTTCCATTGCTCAGTCGTCCATCTCTTGAATGTCTGCAAAAAGCCTTTTTTAAAATCTCATACACTAGGCTCAATTATGCCTTATATCTTGCTGTTAAATTCAGTGGGCAGGTATACATTTTCATAGCCAGTGCAAAAATACTGAAACTTCCAGCTAGTGGAATCCATAGAGAGGTATTAACATAGAATAGTTACATTACTAAGGGAGCAATCCTATGGCCGCTAGTCAGTGGCTAGATGGCCATACGATATGTGGTTTTCTGGGAACTGACCTTTCCCCCAGTCCGTGCTGCCTCACAGGCAGCACGGAACAGCCCCGTGCTCCACACTCAGAAAAGGAGTGTGGAGCGGCCAAAATGGGGCGGAGAAGGCGGAAATGCCGGTACGACACATCCTATGTGTCATCCAGCAGCCTCTTCCCCCTCTCCGCCTGCCTGCGTCTAGACATCTGAAATCGTTTGTCTTGCTGCAAATGCAGGGTAGGAGAAGCGCGGAGGGAACAATCCCCTCCATGCTTCTCTTGCCCTGCATTGGATAGGCGGTCGCCTCTGAGTTCGGAGGTGGCCGCCTATCCCCCTAGGATTGCGCCCTAAGGGGCTTAAAAGGCTTTGCCATCACTAACCATTCACTCTTATTAGTTTTAAGTGCTTTCAAGCCATGGAAAGTGCCGTTCTCTTCCCTGGTGTCTCAAATGGAGCCATCGGCTATTTTTGATGTGGTCACTTTTGCTGTAAGGCATGAGAATAGATGTGGGGGCAACAGGGAAAGCGAGGAGAACTGATGAGGCAACAGAAGTAATAAAGACCAAGAGAACCACAGACTAGGGCCAGGGTCAAGCACAGGCATGGTTGGACACCTGCCAAGAGCCCACACCCCTGCTTGTTCACCTGCCTCTTGCTCTGTCCCAGGAACAGTGGTGGTGAGAAGGAGCAGCAGTAGATGCCACTGTCTGCTTGCTCACTGGCTCTCTCCCTGCGAAGCAAGCAAGTGGTAGCAACGATAACAAAAAGGATGAGGAGAAATAACAGCTGGTGACAATGGTGGTGAGAAGGTGGACTCATTGAGGGAGGGGGTCCATGGAGGGTGACTTGCTCTCAAACACCTGGAGCTGGCACTGACTAGGGCCTACACTCACCCTCCTGAACAAGGTCTAGGCAGGGGGAAGGGAAAGCAGCTCCCACTTTTTTCCCTTTCCATGATTGGAGAGGGGAGAACAATCTGCATACAAATCAATGAAGTGGCATTCACTGAGTCTGGACGAGGGTTAAACTGACGCTTAATCCAGACAAGGCTTAGGTACTCCTGGTCTATAGAATGACAGATCAGGGGACTTCTTCAAGAACAGCATCCTTTCTTTCAGGTGTAGGATGGATTGCAGTACTGGGGGAATCAAGTAGGGATGTATGGATTTTGTTAAATCTGTTCCATCTTATGTTTCATGGATTGCCAGGTGTCTTTTGTTCTGTCGTTGGCTCATTGATGGAATCAGATTTTTTGTACGAAAATACTGTTCATTTGCAAATGCACATTAGTGCTAATACACACTTGCACATTTGTGGAAATCCCCCCATCCAAATAAAAAACTGATCAGCCAATCCATGTGACTTAGAAAAAGCCAGTCTGCTGCAGGATTTGCAGATTTCTTTAACATCACTAGAATTAAGGCACCACGCTGGTGCATAACTGTGGTCTCCTCATTCCTCCATCCATACACAGTTGGGCTTGACGATATGGCTGTGGGTCATCAGCATGGACCCAAAACATTGCCACATTATGTGCTTTTGATGCGCACTCATCAATTTCCATTAGTTGGCAGTAGTTGCCCTTCTTCTGCGCAATTCTGTGTAAACGGGTCAGTGGAGTTCCAAAGTCTTTCTATGCGGCGTGTTATGCCTATAGAGCAGTGGTGGGGAACCTCTGGCTTTCCAGATGTTAGACTGCAACTCCCATCAGCCAATGGTGACAGATGAAGGGAGTTGCAGTCCAACAACATCTGGAGGGCCACATGCTCCCCATCCCTGCTGTATAGTTTGCATACAAGTCTTTCCACAGCCTCTATGTTTCATCATCTGTGATGAACCAAACCTCCCACACACCCTTTTTCAGAAATGCATCTGAACAAAGGACAGGCCCAGAAATGTAGAGACAGCTTTAGCTTATGTTAAATAGATACCTGGGAAAGCCTGGGGAACTCTTGATCAGGTTATCCCAGGCACTGATTGGTCAGTTTGGATTTCTCTCTCTGGGAGCTGCCTCCACTCCCCTGAGGAATACCTTTGTCTTGAGCAGAAATTGCCTTTGTCTCCAGCTGGATGGTGAAGAGGAAGAATAAAGACAAGCTTAAGCTGTGGAATCCACCTATGGGCCTCATTCCTCCCCCTGAAAGCTGCTCTGGTGAGGCTCCTGATATGTTTTAGTTAGCCTATGCTTATGTTCGTTTTATTTGAAAAGCAACTTACTATTCCTCAACTTCCCTCTCAGGCCTGGTCTAAAGTATTGTTCCGCCTCAAATGAGGCGGCCACCCACCCGTTCACTCTCCCGCTCTCACCTGTGCCCTGCCCACTTGCTCCCACCCACCCACTTGCTGACACTCACCTGCCTGCTCACTCGCCCACCCGCTCACTCGCCCGCTCACTCACACCCCCTTCCAGCTGTGGGGTTCCCACAAGAGCTTGGCCAAACTTTCACAAAACTAAGCCAAACTCTTGTGAGCGGTTGCTTGAGTTCAACCAAGTTTCACGAGGCTCCCCTGCCCTGGTAAGGGAAAGCGGTGGCACATGACAGCAGGTTGCTCTGGGGAACTCTGCCAGCTGATCTCTCGCTGTGGCAAGTCAAGTGCCACAACGAGAGAGTGGGCTGGTGGAGCTGTCCAGAGCACCCATTGGAGGTGGTGTGGAGACAGTGGCAGGCCCTGCTGGTGGGTGGGAGAGCGGCACAATTTGCCTCTCTTCCCACTCTGTTGCCTGAGGTGGACGCATGAGCCTGCGTAATGGTAGGGGTGGCCCTGTTGCCTCTGTTCAGTTTGTTAATAAATATATTGAACCAAAAACTGGAGTTGATTTGATTCTCTTGCATAGTCTGAGGGTTGGCTTCACTGGACTGCTTAGTAGAAACACACAAACCTGGTTGTTAAGGAGTTTAAAGGAGACTCTGAAAAGGGACTGTGTCCTTCTCTGTGTATAAAAGCCATAAGCCTGTTTTCTCATGTGAGAAGGCTGAGGGATATTAAGAATACATGTGAGTGGCGGTGGTACTAATTCTGAGGAATATAGACAAAGGATGCCTTGTAGCCTGTCCTACCTCACAGGGTTGGAAGTGCAGACATACCACTTTCTAACACATCATCACAAGGGATGACTGTTTCATGGCCCAAAGTCTGTAACACAGGAAGGATCCGTGGCTCAATGTTCAGAAATGTTTTGAAGCAGCTACGTTTGCCTATGCCAGAAAATGTGCTGGTTGTATCAGCACCAGTGAACACATGAAAGAGCCAAGATCCTTCTTTTTATAAGAAAAACATGGATTAAGAGAACATTTAAATAAGCAATCCCAGGCAAAGTTGAAACGGCTCAGTGTTATTACGACTACATAATATTACAGTCAGTAATTTGTAGACGTACTTGTACATCAGCTGCTGCCTACTAGACTATATGTAAATGGTGGTAAATTTCCATCCCCAACTCTAGCATGGAGTGCAGGGATAGGCAACATGGAACCCACATACACCAATGAAGCCCGGGATACCTTTCTTGGCACTTGCCAATGTGCCCTCCCTCTTTTTAAAACAAGGATTAACACATTTTCTTATTGGCAACTGGGATTGCTGTGAAATAGGTTTCTCTTGGTGCTGTTGTTTATTGTGCTGATTCCACCTCTACTTTGCACTCAGTCTTTTGGGGAAGATACTTGTCCTTTGCCACATCTCCCATGGCAGCCATTTTGTGGTGGTGCTCAGGACAGTTTCTGAAATTGCCAATTGTGCCAGTGGCCCCAAAAGGTTGTCTACCCCTGATCTAGTGAATGTTTTGGCCCACAACTCCTGCCATCCCTCACTATTGGCTATGCTGGTTAGGGCCGATGGGAGTTTTAGGCCAAAACATCTGGAGAGCCACAAGTTGCCCACCCCTGCCATAGGTCTTTTTCTAATGCCAATATGTTTCCTGTCAGAATTCAAGGTGCTGGTGATGACATTTAAAGCCTTAAATGGCTTCAGACCTCGATATTTGAGGGAGCACCTCTCTCAATATATGCCTGCTTGAGGATTGAGATCTGTTGGAGGAGCCCTCCTCTGTGTCCCACCAATGCGAGACATACCCTATGATGGGACATGGGAGAGGGCCTGTGCTGTGGCACCCCGGTTGTGGAATGCCCTCCCCTTGGAGGCCCGATTGGTGTAGGTGTTGCTTTCATTTTGGCACCGAGTTAAAACATGGCTTTTCACCAAAGCCTTTGAGGGCGAATTGAATTCCCTAAAGTTGCACACTGTTTTAACTCTTATTGTTTTAGATTTTAAAATTGGTATTAGCTTGCTTAATGGTTTAAAATGTTTTTAGCTGTTTGAATTATTGATCATTTTATACTGTTTAAACTGATTTTATCTGTATGCCGCCCTGAGATCTTAATGATATAGGGTGGGATACAAATGTTTTAAATAACTAACTAAATAATGCACATTTTGAAAGATACTGCATTTATTTCTGCATTTCCTCACAATTCTTCAGCCATTTGTGAATGGATAGCATTGTATTTGGGACTAAAGTGTGAAGCCTTAAGAGCTTTCCCTGCAAAGGGGGGAGGGGGGAGAATAAAGTTTTAAACAAAGTGATAAATATAGCACAGAAATGTGTAAGGATATTAATAGTAGCCACATTATAATATGGAGAGCTTCTGGAACTTTACACATTGTGGAATATTGGCAAGTTGATTAAAGAGGATGTCTTGTAATTGTTGATAATGAGTAATGTATGCTTCAGCATCTTGATTAATGTTGTTCTTCTATGAAACAGCTAGTTGTTTTGACTTGTTCCAAGCTACCAAAGCACGCTAAAGAAATCAGCTCACCTAAATCCTTCTTGCTTAATGCAGAATTATGGAGTCCATTAAGTATAAATGATCTATTTGGAAAAGCAAGATTCCAGCAAAGCTTCTAATTTTTCCACGATGACTGATGGATTTGGAGCGCTTTTCAGGGTTTGCTGCATAATGCTAAGTGCTTAGTGTGTGCCAGCCTCTACCCACCTTACTTGAACTTAGTAATTATCTGTATTCCGATGGCATCTTTGGAAATGTCTTGAGCAGTCCATGTATAACACAGGTAGGCTTCCAAAATGTCAGCCTTAGAGGCAAAGGGGGGAAAGGCAAAGAATCAAACAAAACAATTTTTTAAAATTTATGTTTAAATAAGTCAGATGGGAAAAATAGCAGACAGAGCTGAGAAAGACTGTGCTTGTGCCTTAGAACATGTCTGCCCCAGCCCCCCTTCATTTCCTTAAGTTTTGGTATGGTGTTTGATAGTCACCAGTGCTACTTTTCTTTATACATCCACTTTCTCACCCAGG
Source organism: Heloderma suspectum (assembly GCF_057233095.1). NCBI lineage: Eukaryota > Metazoa > Chordata > Lepidosauria > Squamata > Helodermatidae > Heloderma > Heloderma suspectum. Next base: position 65,215,306 of record NC_139458.1, on the reverse strand, counting down.
GTTATGAGCTGTCACTGATTATGTGGACAGAGTGACAGATATGCACCCCTCTATGTTGCACATGTTTTTCAAAAGGTTAACTGCTCATACATAGAATAATTTATAATATGTACAGGATATGCACATGAACACAAGGCATGAACATGAGAAGTATTTTCTGCATTGTTTGTCCAGACAACATGAGGCACATCAGAAGAAGATTAGTAATACCTCATTAATGTAGAATGGTAACTAGACACAGTAGCCTGGATAAGATGAGAACTTACCAAATATTCAGAGACAACCTGTGCAAAAATAGCTGATAGATATATCTCTGTGGAGCTGGATCCTATTCATATTTAACTGGAAGTAAGTCCCATAATTTTTCCAATGGAACATAACTTCCACATTGGTGTGCGTAAGAGTGATACCTTCCTTCAGCAATGGCCAGAATGCTCGGCTAGAATAACAGTTGTATCTTGCATGTCCAGTACATGCAAGACCTAGGGGCCAAGGGTGTCATTAGAGAGGCCCACCTGGGCACAGGCCCCAGATCTTTTTTGAGCTGTGCCCCAGATCTTTTGAGCAGTCCTAATTGCCATTTTAAAAAACATTTTCCCATTGACTTGCATTGGAAAATAGAAATGGCCATAACTTTTTTAGTTTGTATGATAAATACATGACATTTGGAGACTTGGTGGTCCCCATGGAGCTGACTGAACCTGCCCAATTTCAGGCAGTGGCTTTTGAGCTGGTCACAGGTAAAATTGGCTATTTTCAAGAAAATCTGTCAAAGCAAAGAGCTACAATTTTTTTGTGCTTCCACATAAGTGCATAGAGTTTGGGGACCTGGCAGCCCCTATAGATCTGACTGAACCTGCCAAGTTTCAGACAGTTAGGTCCAGTGGCTTTTGTCCTAGCCATGAAAAAAGTTTTGTTCTTTCAAAGACTAAAACAAAGAGTAAAAACTGCCAAGCCACTCAGGGTATTAGAGATCCTAATCAGAAGGTGTATAAGGTGACCATTAGGAGGTCACTGTCCCTAATCTCTAGTGTAAATTTTGGGTTTGGGGGGGGGGGTTGAGGTGCAAATAACCCCTCTCACCTTACTTTTCTTTTCTGCTCTTACATGCCCACTGTTGGGAGCTTGCTTGCAATGAACTTTTGAAGAGGGATAGGAAGGGAAGAAAGAGCTCAGTGTGAAATACTAGTATTTCACACAGCATCTGATTTTACTGCCCCAAACTGGAACCTTTGGATTTTGCAGTAGTTTAGTAGCTTCAGCAAAGGATCCAATCAGCCGCCACAAACTTCTCCCTCCACTTTAATTTCTCCTAAATAGCTGTAGGACACAAATTATTCCAAAGGAAGGGTTAGGACTATGTGGTGTCATGATCGAGGAACTGCTGAGGCTTTTAAATAGGTTCAACAGTTTAAAAAAAGCTAGAAAAATCCCTCAACCACCCCACCTCATAAAGTTAATGTAAGTACGTGAAATCCTTACAAACCCTCCACAGTCTCTTAAATTCTTCTGAAGTACTACCTCTCTGAAAGGAGCCACTTGGCTTAAGGAATTCTCTCTACCTCCCCCCCCCACACACATTTGCAATCACAATTCTTCTTTTCTTCTTCCCTCCCCTATCCTGTTCTTTCTCTTCTTTTTTCCATCCAGATCATATTGTGGGAAATTCTTAAAGAGAATTCTCTTTGGTGGGCAAGAGAAGTTCTGAACTGTATTTGACTTTATACAAACAGACAAGGGGTTTTGTTTTTCTCCTTCTCCTCACTCAAACCTTTGAGAAAAGTGAGTTCATATGGTTGCAGAAAAACAAATCTCGGGCTCTTTTGCTTGTCAGTTGCCATTAAGAAAAACATTCTGCACATGCTCAGAAGCACTCTATATTTAAGAACATAAGAAGAGCCGTGCTGCATCATTCCAAGGTCCATCTAGTTCAACATTCTGTTCACACAGTGGCCAACCAGATGCCCATAGGAAACTCACAAGCAGGACATGAGTGCAATAGCTCCTTTTCACCTATGTTCCCCTGCTGTTAACGTTGGTGAAATGTAAATAAATTCCAGTAACTCTAAATTTGCATGCATGTATATCTTTCAGAAACTTTGCAGGTTTCTTGCCTAGGGGATGCCTGTAATGATGTGTGCATTTTCATATAAACTTACCCAAAAACTATTGGGGAAGGGGTGAAAGCAAATCACTCCCTCCCCGCAATTGGAGAACTCCCCTTCCACATGAACTGCTGTACCTATCCTTCTGAAACTTTGCTGGTCTCTTACTTAGGGACAACTGTAGGCTGTCTGTAATTTTCAGAACAATGGTCCACAAGGAGCATAGGGAGATAAGTATGTTTTCATACTCAAAATGTCAAGGCTACCATTGCATAAGTCCCCCAAAGGGCTGGATGCACCTGATCTCGTCTGATCTCGGAAGCTAAGCAGGGTCAGCCCTGGTTAGTACTTGGATGGTAGACTGCCTGGGAATCAGGCTTCCTGCATTGAGCAGGGGGTTGGACTCGATGGTCTTGTAGGCCCCTTCCAGCCCTATGATTCTGTGATCTATAAACACACCACATGTGCACGCGTGCACGCGCGCACACACACACATTAGAGGTGCACTTAGACTTGTATATGTGTGTGTGTGTGTGTGTGTGTATATATAATGCACAAATCTGTATTATGGGCCTATGCCCCAGATCTTTTAAGAACCTAGCAACACCCCTGCTAGAGGCCAAACTAAACGTTCTCTCTAGCACCTATTGTGGAGCTATGTGTGCTAGATGTCTTTACTTCTGTGGAAGTGCACATGGCCTCAATTCAGATCAGGCCCATGGTGCTCGGGGGGGGGGGAGGGATAAACCTTTCCATGCCATCTGGGTTTTTATGAAATTTCACACCCCTCCCATGTGGGGGTTAACAAAAGGGAAAAAAGGCTCTGTTGGCTCCATGCATGGGGAAGAATTTCACACACACAAAAACCTGGGTAAGGTAGAAAGGTTTAACCCCCCCCCCTCATGGAGCACCATAGTTCCAATCTGAACTGGAACTGCACATGCTTACCCAGAGGTAAAGAAATCTAGTAACCATAGATAGCTCCACAGTGCATGGTAGAGAGAATATTTAGTTTGGCCTCTAGTGTTCCAAAATTGTATAAATTGTTTTTCACTAAGCTTGTGGTTTATGTGGTGAACGTCAATTAATATGCAGGTATAACCAGCGATTCTGCTCATCAGGGAAACTGACATGTATTTTCAAGTACTATGTCATTGTTAGCAGGAAAACCCATCCTCACTTCTAACATTTGGCAAAATGCTGTACACCATTGCCAAGTAGGAATGTGTCTGCACAGCTCTCAGCATTCATATTCAGAAAATGTTTTTAATGGCCCTCCAAATATGGGACAGTTTGACCTGTAGTGTACAGTTGGTGGACCTCTAACACCTAACACTAGGCCTGCATATGAGTTTACTCCTGTGTATTTCTTCCAGTTTCTAAAACTAGAGTTTTTGCCACTTATCTTAAAATAGTCTCTATTAAACACACTGGCCATTAGGATAAAAAATAAGGGCTTCAGTTATGTGTAACTTAAAGTTGCTTAAACATGTCAGTGAAGGTCCTTTCCAGAGGACAGTATGTAGAAGTCCAGAAAGTACTCCAGATGAAACTATGTAGAATTATGCAAGCATCTTTGAATGCTTTACTAGTACTGTACATATTAAGGGATACCCTTTCTATACAAATGCAAGGAGAGGGGGCTAAACCTGCAGTGACTGGGTGAGGGAATACCTTTCTTTAAAGAAGGTAGGTGACATTCCCTTAAACCTCTAGGGCAGAAGTAGTAAAAAGCCTGAGGCTGGCAAGCTGAAGCTTGTAAGTTTGACTGTTCCAAGTGTGCAAAAGCCCTAATTCCATATGGGACTTCATTCTCCCACTAATGAAGGTGCTGTGTTGTTGTTCTTTGCAAGTTCTGTTCAGGTATGTAGGTCTCTTTGTTATGCTATGCATATTATGCCTATTTTCGCAGACCATCTGTATGGTTCCTTAACATCAAATGACTATAGATTATACAGTTAAAGATCGCTGCAAAAATAACACAAACTAAAGGCATGTGAATTCACAAAAGTTGGCCCAATAAACAGGTATTCTCTTTATTTATTTATTTAAAAATTACATTTCTATACTGAACAATAGCTGAAGCTCTCTGAGCAGTTCTCTTTCCTACTCTGTTCCACCCAAATCCTATGCATGCTTATGCAGAAGGAAATTCAAATAGGGTGGTATAGGACTGCAGTCTTACTCACTTAGAGAAACAAATACAGAAGACCAATGGGGTAATATAGATGCTTGAAAAGATGCCTAATTTCTGTGCAGATCAGGGGAAAGGATGGTGGCAACCACAAATGACAGCTGGCCAGTAAGGCAGTGTTGAGGAAGGCAGCGGAGATGTGAGACTGGATAAAGATTACGTTATTTGAACTTTGTTCCCATTGAAATCAATGGGACTTAAGTCATGACTAACTTGTTCCATTGATTTCAACAAAACCTACGTTTAACAAACTTAGTCTGGATCCAAACCATGGTATTTCTTCACATCAGATTCAGTCAGTTGGTAAGGGCAACATGAAAACCAAGGAAGCCTGATAATCAGAGAAATCTCCATGAAAAGACAGGCCAGTCCAGATCATATATTGTCTCCAGTGAATTTAGCCTAGAAGCAGTCGATTCCTGGTAGTAAACCACCCATAAATGTCTGCCCTGTCATTTTGAAAGCCTTACACCTATACTGATGGGACTTTTGGAGCCATGGCTGGCCCAAGATATTTTGGCGCCAGGACAGAAATCCCCACAAGGACCTCTCCCATCCCTGGCAGTAAAAATCCACAGTAAATAACCACAGTAAATATCAATTTCCTGTCCTTTCACAACACTCAGCATCAGTTGCCTGAGGCAGCCTCCTGTTCTGTCACTGCTTAAGGCTTACAGGGAAAGCTAGCTCCAACAGATGCCCTTACTGGTAGGGCAGAACCACATTAGGTGCAGTAGGATCATATGGTATGTCAGGTGCAGCAGGGTCACAACAGGAGCAGTCTGGAAGGTTCTGGCTGGATCATTCTCACCCACGCAAGGTAAGCTAATAGAGGCTTTTAAAGGCTTTATGAAGACTGCCTGGTCTGGTCCTGCTGTTAGCCCCACCTCCTCTGGGAAGCCATTGGCTCTAGGGATGGGAGAGAGTTTTGTTTTAGTTTGGTTTTGATTAGGGATGGGTGGAATGCTTACCTCCGGGTCCATGGGGGTGTCCATGGGGTCCATGGGGGTGGGGGAGGCGATCCGTCCCTCCCCTCCGGAATCCTAGCCAGCTGGCTCCACTCCACAGTGATTCTGTGAAGCCGCTGGCTGGCTCCAGAGCGCCAGCGATATGGCTGCCATTGCCATATCACTGGCTGGGCTGATTGACTGCGGACGCAAATGGTGTCCACTATGCCATTTGCGGTCGTAAAGGTCTTAGTTTAAGCTAAATGCAGCCGTAAATTTCATTTAGCTTAAACTAAGACCTTTACAGCCACAAATGGCATAGTGGATGCCATTTGCATCCCTGTTTTTTCACGCGATAGGCTATGCAAGTCATACAAGTCATGTGAACCACCATTATCCTTTGTTCATGAAAGTCATTCGACTTGGCCTTAGGAACATCTCCAAGCAAGCCTACTTCCTTACAGATGCCAAAGTCATCTTTGCTGATTGGTGAAAGAAAGAGAGAAAGAACCTCATATTAATGTCTTTTCCTTCTTTTTCACCAGTCAAAAATGCTCCCCCTTACCAAGAATCTCATGCAGATATAACACATGGTTTTCAAGAAATTATACATTTTCCTTCGCCACCGTATACATGCTAAATTGTCTTATTTGGAAAAGATATCAAGGAGAAGGCTATGATCTCTTGGAGCATGATGGACAGTACTGGCCCCAGGTTTTGAGGCCCCTTGGGCAAAGGACCTTCAATGGGCCCCCTCCTTCAGTGAGTCTACCTTCTCATTGCCATTGTCACCAGCTGTCAGGCCAGAGTAAGACATGTTGAGGCCCTAAGGTATGTCAAGATTCAGACGCCCCATACCATAGAAAATAAAGAGAAAAACGTGTATTACATTATAATAGAAAGGTAAACCATTATATTTGCATATATACATAGGCAAAGATGCTATGCGAAACAACTAAATAAAAGATACTTCTTGCAAAAAGCTTTATTTACACTATCAAATGGTTTCTTAATTACCATATATGAAACTGAAGACTTTTTATTTATAGAAACGTAAGAGCAAATACAGAGATCAGAAGTTAATGGAAGTAGCAATGTTAATGGAAGTGCTAAGGAAAAATTAATACTGGAAGAGAAGCTGATGGGATTGGGTGTGGATTGGGATGGGGAGGCCAGGGTTCAGAATTTTGGTGGTGGATCGGGTATAAAAAGTTATTTAAGCCAAAGCAATTTCAGTTATAGTAAATCTTAGCTATCTCCAGAGTATCTGGAGGCCCTTCATAATATGAGGCCCTAAGCCATGACTTACTTGGCTTGTTCCTAAATCTGGCACTGCCTGCTGTTATTGTTCTTCCTCCTCTTTTTCATCATGCTACTGTTTCCTTGCTTGACAGGCAGAGAACAAGTAGGCAGTGGGAACTACTGCTCCTCTTTCTCACCTCCGCTGTAGTCTGGCCAAAGTGAGAGGCAGGCGAATAAGCAGATTGCAGTGTTGAAGAGGAGGAGCAAGCCCAGGGGGCTCTCATCAGTGGGCCCCTGCTGGGGTGTGGGCTCCTGGCAGGTGTTCAACCACACCTACCCTTGATGCTGGCTCTGATGATGGACTTATCGTAGTGTTGTAGATGATCTGCTGGTAAGCTGCAGCCTTACAATTCTATGTTGGCATGTCTGCAGGAGGATTACAGACCCTTGAATAGTACATCAGAAGCAGGTTTTAAAATACAGTTGTCCTCTTGCAAATGGGAGAAGCAAAATATGTTCTCTTGTTGAGTTGTGTCATATTTTCACACCCAAGCACAATGTTGCTGAATCCATGCGGAAAATACATGTTGCTTGCTCCTGAGTTCAAAGGACAGTTGCTAATTTACATCAAAACCTTGTGACTGCTCCTACCAACTTTTCTTCTTTCTCTTCCCTACAAGGACCCACTTTATATCTTGCCTTCCTTCACCCATACGGAAAACTGAAAGAGAAAAAAGTCATTTTTTTCGAACACCCTAAATGCAATGATTACTTGGAAATTAGTCTCCATGTTGTCAGTGGAATTTTCTTCCAAGTAAATGTACTTAAAAGTTCCCCAGATTGTTATAGTACCAATTATTCCGTATTCGGTTCCCACTGTAGTTGGTTTTTGTTTTTGTTTTGCAAAATGCCCATAAAAGATTATGCCTTTTCTTTGTGTTTGGCTTTCAGCTGGCACAACTAATGCCATTGCTTGATTTTTATATTCTGTGAATGTAGCATGAGGCTTTGTCAACTCATCTACAGATTCCTTATGGTATTTCTGAGAGATGCACGATGATCCAACCCCCACGAGGGGCCATATACAGCGTGTTCCTTCTCACATCCCACCTTAACTTTCTATATTCAGATCTGTGAATGAGGCGAAGTGGGTATGATGTTGCAGAATCAGCTGATGCCTCTTCTGTGTGGGAAGGAAAAAGTCTTTGTGTGAACAGTTCCTGCACGGTGTGTGCGCGCGTGCACACGCATCTGCATATGCACACATGTATGCGGAGAAATAGAGGCCATCATCTATTTTGTTCTGTCTTATCCTGCCTATTAAAAAATTTTGGTCCCAAAAGACATACTTCAGTTTCCATTTTAGCAACAGCTAAACTCAAGTCACATGTAAGCTGAAGCTGGGCTTCCTCTTTCCGGAGTGGAAGGAAACAGGATTTGTCATTCCTACAGTCTGAATGTCTGAAACACAATAAAATCAGAGGGGAAGTCAAAGCAGAAGTTTCCTCTTTGCAGCAGTATTAGTAGGGACCGCTGCACACAGTTAATGTCTCGGTACATTCTTTCTATTGACTTATCTGTGGATAAGGACTATAGTGTATTAAGCAGCTTTATTGAAAACCGAGTCCACTGAAAACAAGAGAACTTAACATCCGGACCCTAAACATATCTGGCTGTTCCTCATCTCATCTTGGACCTCTCACCATAACTCTGCTGCCAAAACTCCATCACTGACACCACATGATACCCCTCTGCATGTCTTTATAGTAGCTCCTATCCGCTCTGCATCAAGTATAACCTTCCTTGGATTTCCATGTATTCATGCTCCCATATACAGAGGCACCACCAGCTTTGCAGGTAGACCCCTTCCTCTTGGCTGCTCTCCTTGCTGCCCTGCCAGCTCTACTTCCTTTATAATAATAATAAAAAAAAATAGTAGTAGCAGCAGCTCCTCATCCTACTTCTCCTCTCCCTGCTGCTGGCAAACTGACCCAATCAGATGCTGCCTTTCTGGGTGTGTGGCCAATGAAGGAACTGGAGTGGCAAGGGGGTAGTTTTCTCACTGTTTCGGTGCCCTCATTGGCAGTGCACTCCCAAAGGCAACATCTGATTGCTTCCTTTCGCTGCCACTCAAATGTAGGAAACAAAGATACTTTAATTTAAAATGGCGTGCTGCTGCAGGATGCAACCATGACCGGCCGACTGCCACCACAGTGTCACTTTCCTTTTTGATACAATCAGTGGAGGCTGGTGGCTCGAATGTCAGTGGGGCAGTAAATCTGGTCCCAGTCAGAACCAGGCAGAACTCTGAAGAAGCTATCCAGGGTGCAAAGTAGTGAATCCGCTCTGGGTTTCAGTCAGAGCCAGTCAGAACTCTAAAGGAGCTATTCAAGGTGTACCTTGGATATCTCTGTCAGAAATAGATCGTCCTTCCCCCTTCGCAGTCAACACCGCAAGGAGACAAAGTTTCAGGCTAATACTACTTTATTTTTCTAGATAATAGCCTCTTTACAAATGCAGATTCCAGGAAACTCTCAGACTGCCAACTAAGCTGCAATCCCTAATTAGAGGAGACAAACTGGAGGGTAGTGAAGTTGCCAACAGTTTGGGCATGAATCTCACGGCCAGACTTGCTTCACAGTGATGCCCTTCGCTTAGGGTGGCTCCCTCCTATGTTGCCTTCCAAGAGTAGCTATCCTGGCTGAGCATCTGAGCCCTGCCCCTGACTTTTCTTGCTTTGCTTTGTGACGTGCCCTAGTGTCTCTCAAGTCACACCCCTCTTCCTTCCCTTTCTCAGAAACTTGTCATGATGGAGGGAGGGGGCAGGGACTTAGCCTGGGCCATCTGTTTGGCAAGGTCTTCGGAGGAATCTCTCCTAGCATCTGGGCTCACTGGAGAGTGTCCCTCCCCTGGCCCCTGATCTAGCTGCTCCAACTCTGATTCAGAATTGGAGCTGTCAGACATCTCAAGGTGCTTGGACTCATCCCTCACAATCTCCTTTAGAGTTCTGACTGGTTCTGACAAACCTGTAGTGGATTCACCGCCCCACTGACATTGGACCATCAGCCATTTGCCACCTGTCAGGGAGTCATTTGAGGGCCCTCCTGAACCTGTGCCCTGTGGTCTAGCCTTAGGGAGGGCCACTGCCCATATATTTTTGCCCATATATATTTAGCCAATATTAGGTGCATCTGGATATACAGGATAAGATTTAGGAGCATAGGAAGCTGCCTTATACTGAATCAGGCATTTGCTCCACCTAGCCCAGTATTGTTGATGCTGACTGGCAGGAGCTCTACAGGGTTTCAGGTGGTAGTTTTTCCAGCCCTAGTTGGAGATGATATGGATTGAACCTGGGCTGTGTGCATACAAAGCTGGTGCTCTGCCATTGAGCTATGGCCCTTCCCCTAGGGGGTTTCTTGGCTGTGGAACTTCCTTCCCAGGGATGTTTGCCTGAGCAATTCTCATTCCTCTTCTGGAGGGCTTTTGGCACATTATTAATAGAGGCTGCCATTTTACTTTCAGGACACATTTAGCTGGTTTTAACTATTTGTTTTTGCAGTATTGTTCAGTCATTAAGTTGTGTCCGACTCTTCGTGACCCCATGGACCAGAGCATGCCAGCAGGCCTTCCTGTCCTCCGCTCTCTCCCGCAGCGTGCTCAAGTTCATATTCATTGCATCGGTGATGCTATCTAGCCATCTCATCCTCTGCCGTCCCCTTCTCCTTTTGCCTTCAATCTTTCCCAGCATCAGGGTCTTTTGCAGGGAGTTTTCTCTTCACATTAGGTGGCCACAATATTTGAGCTTCAGCTTCAGTATCTGTCCTTCCAGTGAGCACTCAGGGTTGATTTCCTTTAGGATTGACTGATTTGATCTCCTTGCAGTCCAGGGGACTCGTAAGAGACTTCTCCAGCACCACAGTTCGAAGACATCAATTCTTCGGCACTCAGCCTTCCTTATAGTCCAGCTCTCACAGCCATACATTACTACTGGGAAAACCATAGCTTTGATTAGACAGACCATTATTGGCAAGGTGATGTCTCTGCTTCTTACCATGCTGTCTAGGTTTGCCATAGCTGTCCTCCCAAGGAGCAAGCGTCTTTTAATTTCATGGCTACAGTCACCGTCTGCGGTGATCTTGGAGCCCAAGAAAATAAAATCTGTCACTGCTTCCATTTCTTCCCCTTCCATATGCCAGGAAGTGATGGGGCCAGATACCATGATCTTAGTTTTGTTAATGTTGAGTTTCAAACCAGCTTTTGCACTCTCCTCTTTCACCCTCAACAAGAGGCTCTTTAGATCCTCTTCGCTTTCTGCCATTAGGGTGGTATCGTCTGTGTATCTGAGGTTGTTGATAATTCTCCCGGCAATCTTAATTCTGACCTGTGATTCATCCAGCCTGGTGTTTCTCATGATGTACTCTGCATATAAGTTAAATAAGCAGGGTGACAATATGCAGCCTTGTCGTACTCCTTTCCCAATTTTGAACCAATCGGTTGTTCCACGTCTGGTTCTTACTGTTGCTTTTTGACCCTCGTACAGGTTTCTCAGGAGACAGGTAAGGTGGTCTGGTACTCCCATCTCTTTCAGAATTTGCCACAGTTTGTTGTGATCCACACAATCAAAGGCTTTAGCATAGTCAATGAAGCAGAAATAGACAGTTTTCTGGAATTCTCTTGCTTTCTCCATGATGCAATGAATGTTGGCGATTTGATCTGTAGTTCCTCTGCCTCTTCGAAACCCAGCTTGTACTTCTGGTAGTTCTCAGTTCACATACTGCTGAAGCCTAGCTTGTAGGATTTTGAGCATAAACTTTCTGGCATGTGAAATGAGCGCAATTGTACGGTAGTTTGAACACTCTTTGGCATTGCCAGTACTGCTTTTTAAAACTTGGTTTCCTGAGTTTATTATATTTTATTGATGACCTTATACAGTGACTTTCTTTGAAAGTCTGGTGCTTGGTGGATCAAGTAGGAAATGACATAAAAAACAACAACACTGATGCACTTGGCTCCTTGGTGGCCCATAATGTCTTCAGGCTGCTATTCACAACTCCTTTTGCTCATTCCCCAGAAGTGCTGGAACCTGGACCACAAGTGAGTTGTGCTTCTTGGTTTTGCCATCTTGCTTGGAAAAGGCAGCACATACAGAAGAAACACAAAACAGGGAGTGAAATTCATGTGTGCTTCCAGATGCAGTGCTCATGTGAAAACAGCCCCATTATGCTACTCCATATGTCATTGCCACATCCTTGCCTTCTATTTCTTGCCTTTTCCGTGCTATTGCAATGCGTTTGCACATGGCTTCTGTGCCGCCTCTGGTAATGGTGGTTGATGCCAACCACATGGAGACGCACTGCTGGGTCAGTGCACCATCCTGCATCAACTTGTGCCACTACAGCAGCCATTGAATCACATCCCCATGACACTAATTTTTTTCTAGCAGCCCATATATTTGTGGTGCATGTGAGAACCCAGGATTTTAACCATGCCTTTTTAGAAACTGACCACAAAGTCATTCTGACCTATGTTATTGCCTCATAACTGAGCACAGGCTTCCCAAAACAGTTTCTTATTTAGTGCTAAACTTTTGATGACCTATGTAAGATGAAGCTAGTCAAATTGGGGTAGGGGGGTGGGAAGTTATATTTAAAATGTCCTGGGTTTTCTGCCACACCAAGGCCACAATTAGTGTAGCCTTTCATTTTAAATGGAGCTGAATGGAAGTCTTTCCATAAGGAAATATGTTGAAGCATAATCCTTTCTATCTCAACATTCTCAATGAGCTCCATGGAACTTACTATTAAGTAAACATGCACTGGATTGGGTGTCAAATGCGTTTTAGTCTCTTTGCTGAGAAGGAATCCAGTTTCTAAACTGATTGAGAGCCAAGCAATAGTTAGCTGTACATTTGCAATTCATGTTATGGGAGGAAGCGGGGTGGGGAGGGTTTGTGTTTGTTTCCTGTGAGTACATGTACTGTGCTTAAGTCACATTATGGATCCCACATTTAGCATTGTTGCTATACAGCTACATATTTTCTGGACTCCACAGTTCTGGGGCTGCATCTTTTCTCTCAGTAGCTGGAGAACAGCAGGGCAGCTTTTACAAGTGTAGAAACCTTGTTTGCAAATATAAGTGAGGTAGATCAATGAGGGTGATGGTTGGTGGCGTCAAAGATAGCTGGGTGGTGATGAGAGAGATTATCAAACCATCTGTGACACACTAAGAGTCTGACTATAAGTTGTCTCTGTTGAGATTTGGAAACCAAATAATTTTCTTCATTGTGATTTTTTAAAAAAAGTTTACAACATTGCATTTATGCGGTTTGCTCCTAGTAAGTGTGCATAGCACAGTAGCCTTAATTTATGAATAACCAAGTTGCATGAAATATCTCTTAAATTAATGTAAACAAAAATCATGTGCACTCAGATCTTCTGGTATCTACCCAGCTAAGGAGTTTTTAACTGACACTTGCTGTATGCAAGGGAAATATAGTTCAACACCATTGGCAAAATGAACTATGCAATGATTCTACAAATAGACGTGTGTGTGTGTGTGTGTGTGTAATAAAGAATGGATAAAACTAATGACTACAAGAGCAGACCTAACCTCCCCACCCCCATTGTTGACATAACAGAAGAAGAGCCATGCTGGATTAGACCAAGGGTCCATCTAGTCCTTTCACCTTTTACCATTTAGTCCAGCATTCTGTTCATGCAGTGGCCAACCAGCTGCCTGTGGGAAACCCACAAGTAGGACATAGCATCCTCCATTGTTGATGGCTGGAGGGAATTAGGTGGTAGCCCCCTACTGGCCTTTGCCTGCCAAGACAAGCTTCATGAGTGGGGTGAGGTTGGAAAGCTACCACTGGCCGTTCTTCAACCAGCAGTAGCAGATGGAAGCAGATGTGAGCATTCTGGGGGTAGAGCAGAGCCGGCTTTGGATCTAGAGCCACTCCATTCTCTGGAGACTGCCACCAGTGCAGAGCTAATGATGGGAAATCCTGTTCCACTGTGACTAATGGGGGGAATTTTTTTTAAAGGCCTGCTGGAGAAAAGAAGAAGAAAAACATTGTCTTCAGCTTTCACCCTGGCCAGTGCTAGTTCTGCCTCATTGATCCCCTGGTCGCACTTAGGATTGTTCTATGTGTTTATTTCATTCTCTGAAAGAGGCTGCTGTGTTAGAGAGAACTCTTGCTAGGATGCATTAGTACCATGATAGTGGCTGCATATTTATTTATTTGTTTTGGATGAACTAGAATAGTTGACTACTATGTGAACTTCCCTTTTCCCCTAGTCAGCATTTACAATGAATGATGAAACTCGAGTGTTATCATGGAAGTGTTAACCCCTCCATGGGCTAGACTTTGGGCTGAGCAGTCAAGGGGAAATTGCCAGGAAGTAAAACCCTTGAGGAATAGAGAATTACGAAAAAGGGAAGAACCAAAAGAGAGAAACCACAAAGAGGAAAAGGAAATGAAACCAAAGCACTGGAATAGCTGTGGCTCTGAGAGGAGCTGATTACTTTAATATTGTACGTGGGACACTGAAGTATTGAGTATGTTTGACAGGCCTAAGGTTGATTGCCAAAACCAGCTTCAGACAGCTTCTAATGGCAGTACAAGACGTTACAGGTGACGTTTGGCTGCTGCTAAATGAGAAGCTTACACATCTCCTACTCCTGGATAGCATTTAGGGATGCAAACAAAGAAACAAAGATTTTGGAGCATACCACTAATAACATTAAGACCAACAATAAGCAATTCTTTAAATACATCAGAAGCAGGAAAATGGCTAGAGAGACAGTTGGACCATTGAATGACAAAGGAATGTGAAGGGTGCAATCCTATTGGGATGGCCTTAAGCCTCTGAACTCAGAGGCTTGTGGACTTTCGCTGCAAAGTGGGAGCAGCAGCAGAGGCTAGACAGGTGTTTTCGCTGGGCTCTGCAGAGTGGGAGGGAAGGAAGCGCGGGAGACCTGGAGATTTGGCCTAACCTGGCCTCTCCAAGCCTCTCCCCACCGGCACTCTCCCTCTCCCTCCTCTTGGAGGTTGCCTTTGTGACCTTGGAGTGGCAACTGGCGTGGTTCTCTCCACACTGGCTGAGAGAGGGAGGGGAGCTTGGATTTCTGGCTCAGAGGTTGGAACACTGTCTCTGACCTCAAATCCAGGAATCCAAAATATCCAATGCGCCACCCTTACCCCTGCCAGACTCTGTCTAGGGGCCGTAGGACTGCTCTCTGAAGGAAGATGAGATTCTAGAGAAGCTGAATGAATTCTTTGCATCTGTCCTCACTGAACAGGTTGTAGGGCAGATACCCATGCCTGAAGTGATCTTTTCATGAAGGGTATCTGAGAAACTCCGGTAAATACTGTTGAAGTTCTAGACCTTGTTGATAAAGTGAAAACAAACAAATCACTGGGTCCAGATGGTATCCATCTGAGGGGTCTTAAAGAACTCAAATGAGAAATTGCTGATTGTCTAGCAAAACTATGTAACATGTCCCTAAGATCAGCCTGTGTACCAGAGGACTGGCAAATGACCAATGTATCACCAATTTTTAAAAAGGGTTCCAGGAAATTACAGGCTGATTAGCTTAGCGTCTGTTCTGGGTGAATTAGTCGGAAGTGTTGTTCATGATAAAATTATCAAGCATACAGAAGGACAAGTCTTGCTGAAAAAGAATAATCATGGCTTCTTCAAAGGTAAGTCTTGTCTCACTAACATTTAGAGTTATTTGAGAGAATCAATAAACATGTGGATGGAGGCAATCTGGTAGACATTGCTTACTTGGACTTCCAAAAGGCTTCTGACAAACTCCCTCACCAAAGACTCCTGAACCATCACACCTAGTAGCCATTGATAATCTAATCCCCTTTTAAAACCATGTAAGTTGGACATCAGTACAACTTTTAGCAGCAAATTCCATAATTTAACTATGCCGTGAGAGAGTTTGTCCACATCTACAAGTGTCAGCCAATGAAGTAAAATGAGGAAAGGGAATTCTGACATATTGGGTTACTAGATATTACCTTTTGTATTATTAGATACTACCTTTCTGTTATTAGCTATTACCTTTTGTGTTAACTAAACTAAAAATGAGAATTAATATTGTCCAAAAATATTTTTTTTTCAAAAATGAGCTAAAATTAATAGATGTGGATGTCTGCATCTGAGGAGCTGCAAGACCACAACCTCAAATCCATATACACCTTGGCACAACTAAGCCGGACTTCTTTAACCAATGGCAGAACTCTGCCATTAGGATGCTGATCAACGGGAGGCTGCAGCCATTTTGATCTATGTGACCTTGTCACGCAAGCATTGTGTTATTATCTGTATCACACAAAATACAAGAGAAGGATAACAAGAAAGGTGATGTATTAATAAAACACAATATTTGGGATGCCTTGCACACTCCTCTGCCCCCTTGAAAACAGCTGCTGAGATGGAGTTTTGGTTTGAATAGGTAACATATAGTTGTGCTCTGAATGCACACAATGACTGGCATGAAGGTTTTTAGAACTGCATCAGTTAGGCTCTGTTCCAAGCTCTAAAGCTGAAAGTATGAAAAAAAAAGGTAAAGGTGTCCCCAACCAGTCATGTCCGACTCTAGGGTGCGGTGCTCATCCCCGTTTCTAAGCTGAAGAGTCAGCGCTGTCCAAAGACGCTTCCGTGGTCATGTGGCCAGCATGACTGAACACCGAGGTGTACGGAACGCTGTTACCTTTCCCGCCGAGGCGGTACCTATTTATCTACTTGCAATTTCTTGCTTTCAAACTGCTAGGTTGGCAGGAGCTGGGACTGAAGACGGGAGCTCACTCCGTC
The DNA here is from genome assembly GCF_057233095.1 of Heloderma suspectum. Lineage (NCBI taxonomy): Eukaryota > Metazoa > Chordata > Lepidosauria > Squamata > Helodermatidae > Heloderma > Heloderma suspectum. The sequence continues at coordinate 65,198,988 of NC_139458.1, read as the reverse complement.
ACGCGGCACTCGGGTCTCGAACTGCTGACCTGCCGACCTTCTGGTCTGCAGTTCAGCATCTTAACCACTAAGCCACCGCGGCCCCTTGAAAGTATGAAAGTACGAAGGATGTACCTAATCTCCCAGAAGTCATTGCATTGCATCATCTTTCATATATTTCTTGTCCCCTTTGAAAACAGGTGTGGGGGACTGAATTGGGTTTTGAACTTGAAACTTAGATTTGTGTGCTGAACATGTGCAACAGTTTTCATCCTGCTACTGTTGTGTTCAACTGAGTTTTTGCATTGTAAACAAACTGTCAAAGAGACAGAATGCTGAATGGTCTAGTTTAAACAAAAAGACCCACTTCATTCAGCCACTTCTAGGTAAGCTCCTTCAAAGAGACATATCTCCTGAAAGCTTGGTTATCCTCACCATCTGGCCTTGAGTCACCTATGTGTGCAAAGGTCACTTTGGGAATGACATTTCGAGTACCAGTTTTCACAGTAATTTGTTGTATACAGAAAAAAAATGCTATGTGGACCTGCAATATACAGGCACAGTTTGCAGCAATTTCTATCTTCTGGAATTTTAAAAAAGTTTTGCACTGATTCAAATGGAGATGGATTGTGTGGCAAAATGGCTGAAAATGACCACAAATGGTCCCTTAGAATCCCACCAAATTTCAACGGCTGCAATCTTGCTCTGTGTGTGCATGTGTGTGTGTGTAGGGGCAGAGGGTAGGAGCTGGGCTGGTTTCTCTTACCAGGCCATATCCCAGCAAGGTGATATCCACAGTCTCTCCCATTGGAACAATCCTGCAATAACGGACCCCCGGTATCCACCTGCTAATGGGAATAGCATTCAGAGACTATGGGCATCTCTACAACAGCCTAAAATCCTGCATTTAAAACGGGGCTTTCTGCTTCTGTTTTAAATGAAGGATCACAACAACTCCCTTTTTCACCTGCTTCCTTTCCCCCCTCCTTCTCCCCATATCTGTGTCTTCCATTATCTTTCATTGATCTCGCTTCTCTTCTTGCCGCTTTTTCCTCTTTTCATGGAGGGAACTCAAGCGGAACACAATGTGGTAATTTGATAGCTCATTATCTGCGATCTATTTAAAAACGGAACAAAAGGCATTTAGTGCAGGAGACGCCTTGGATATTCATGGCATCATGTAAACAGCCTGCAAACTTCCATGAAGAAGCAATCTCAATCGCAGGATAAAAGCTCCATGTGAAGAAAGCCTATATAGAGAGCTGATTCCCATCAGTAGATTTTCCTTGTGGCAAGTCTCTTACAATGGTGTTGAAATCAAATGCGATCTTATCTTTTGGACCAGGCCTCGTGTCATCACAGGCCATCCTTGGGAAACTGCCAGGCAGGGCCCACCACTGATGTTTGACCTTAAAGAAGAGGCTGGGTCTGAGAGTCTCCATTTAAATTTCCCACAATGCTCCAGAGTGATGCTATGCTGAGGACATTGTGGAACATTTAAATGACAGCTTATGGCCCCCCAGTGCTGATTCAGAGCAATGTTCCTGTCCGCTCCTGCCACAGCCATCAAGACCCACCAGAGCAGAAAGGGGCACACTAGCAGGAACGTTGCCAAGTATCCTTTCAAACTTTGAGCGAGCCCTAAAACCACCATGTGGTAAAGAAGATCCATTCAACATAATAAATGATTATGACAATCCTGCATACTTTTAATATGGAAACATCATCTAGATCAGGGCTGCAGAACAGTATTTGGGTGGGTGGGTTAGACTGCCCGCCACAAAGCCCTCTGTGGTCCCCCACTGTTATCTCTAGTGATGCCAGCAAAACTCCAAATTGGATGGCTCATAAAGTTGAATCTGCTATGTTTGTAATGATTGTACGTGGACTGAGCTTGGATGACTATCCAATGAACTTCAGTATTTAAATCAAGATTAATTACGAACACCTGCATGGTCTGCATGATTTTTTTTTGTCAGTCCTTTCATCAGTAAGCAGCTTTTCTGAAGTTCTTACTACTTTAGAATACCTCCTTTCATGCTTGTAGTAGCACAGTTGTCTGTTTTTCAAAAGGAATATAGCATTCAGCTCGACAGACACTTCCCAGAATGATCATGTGGCATACCCTGGTGTGGTCGTACGACCATTCCTGGAAGTGCTACTGGGGTGAAATGTTCTCTCTAGACAGTGGTGCTTGCTAGGAGGGAGGTCACGCCTATGGCGTTTCAAGAAGGCGAGGTGAGGGAAGCGATGCGGCTTGGGCTGGCTGCCTGGGAGGCAAGGAGGAGTTCTGTGCTTCTTTAGCAGTTTGTATATATAAAACAAGAACTGAGAATAATGGTGAACTTGCAACTGAGAATGGACAGAGGAATTCAGAACAGGGTAAGCAAATTATGATCTCTGTTGGGACAAGTTAGTTCATTTATTTATTTGATTTGTATCCTGCCTTTCTACCAAGAAAAATGGCACTCAAAGTGGCTTACGTTCATAAATAAAACTTAATTAAAACAATAATAAAACAAATTATATTAAAAACACAACAGAATAGAAATAGCATCCAACGCAATAGACCCACTTCCGTGCCAAAGGCCTGCTTGAATAGAAAGGTATTTCCTGCTCGCAGAAGGACAGCAGAGAGGGAGGGAGTTCTCCCATCGCTACTTACTGCTGATCTGAAAATGGAGATAACAGTGGGTGTCATGTGTCCAGAGTCTGAGCCTAGAAGTTGTAGGTCCAAGAGTCCCAAGGTGGTCAGCACAAACAGGGATCAGGCAAAAGGCAAGGTCTCAGCAGTCCAGGCCACTGGCAACAAGGTTCCAAGGCAATAGAGCAGACAAGGCAGAAGGAGAGTCAGAGTTCAGACTAGAAGTACTCATGCCAGGAAGCCATCTGAAGGCAAGGGAAGCTGGATGCAGGAAGGTAGAGGATAGCAGCGCTTTCAGCTTTACACTGCTGTTTTTATGCAGAAGCTCTCAGAGCCACACCCAACTGTGAGCTGTTTGTGACTGCAGCTGAATAGGTCCTCCTTGTGAGCAAGCCTCCTATATGCAAGTGGACCTTTTGTCACGCGGAGGCCTCTGGCGCAGTGTAGCACTCCTTCTGAGTTCCTGTCTTTTCAGGCGGCGTCTCTCCTGAGGGCTTGGGGGTCTCACTGCCTCCCCCTCTAAGGAAGAATCCTTGTCTCCACAGGTGATGTCTTCATGGTAGTCACCCTTGAGGACCTGGGCCCCTCCTGGTCTACTGGCATTGCTTTTGGCGGGTGATTCCTGGTCCTCCAGCAATTCCTCTGAGGAGGAGTCTTCCAGCAGGGGGATGACAGTGGGGATTCCCTGCAGAGGTGTGTGTACCTTCAGTAAGGGTAGCCTGAAGGGCAATCCCGCTATTGGAGAGAAATTTAGGATGCTCTGTGGGCCAGCTTGGGGAGCATGGCATACTGGATTAGGCCGATGGCCTGGGTGTCTGCACCCCTGTGTAGATGGATACCTGGCTACCAAGATATTCTGAAGAAGATTGTGCCTGTTTCCCACAACCAACAAAATGTATATTCGGAGGAAGGGGAAGCACCTAGATTGATCTCTCCTTAAATGAGGTAGGTAGGAAGTAAGTCCAGTGAAAATGGATTACAATCGTTACTACACCAACAGGAAAGAAAATGGAAAGGACAAGTGTCTTAAGTCCAGAAATGTCAGTTTATTTAAAACAACAGCTTCTATATTTGATAGACAAAGGCTAAGTACATTATTAATTATACCACATTGACTAAATTAAAAAACACACCACACTTTTCCTTGTGGCATCATATGGTCCCAACATTTTATCTTTTCTGTTTACCCTTATGTCTTTGGTCTAATCAGTTACATATGTAGGCTTGTTTGAATGCATATCTTAATCTTACATGGGATCTACAAAGTGTGTCTTAACCAAAGGAAAGAAAAGCTACCAGGTTTATCACTATATTTTACTGTCAGTAGTCCCAAACAAAAGATTGCTTCCCATGAACATTTTAGGGCTGGGCATTCTTCTTGTATTTAATTGCTAGGCATTCTCCTTGTGTTTTATTTTACATAATTATTTGTGCCCCACCTCTTCAACTTCAAGGGTCCCTTGAACAGCTTGGAATTATACAAAACCATCAGAACAAAAACATGAAAGCATCATACAAAAACTGTGGCTTGGAATCCTATTTTGCCCATGCACGGCCCACTCCCACAACAAACGACCACTTGCACAACGGGGCTTTTGGACTTCTAAAAATAACCCCAAATGAGCAGAAACGCTAATTGCCGGAACAGGTCATGTCAGTGGAGCTCGCAGAAGAGAGCTCTACTGATCTGTCCCTATCTGGAAATGAGTGTTTCTGCTCATCTCTGGGGTAGTTTTTAAAAGTGCAAAAGCCCTGTTACACAAGCAGTGACTCCTGTGAGTGCAACACAACCAGTGGAGTGGCCCCTTTGGATACTGCCCAATATTATCAAAACAGCACAAACGAACAGATGCCAAAAAGAACAGCAAAAACAAAAAATGAACAAAAAAACAATCCCAGAAACAGAAATAGCAGCACAAACCAGCACCAGCATCAAGGAATATTACAAAAAGCGTGCTGAAATGGAACAGTTTTTACTGTCCATCTGAACACACCTTACACGCATGTAGGTGGGAACAGTATTTGTGCCTTCTAGGCACAACAAAAAACCAAAAGGGAGGATCAAAAAGATAGCTGTAAAAGCCAAACAAAAACAAAACAGCCTTTAATTCCTAATATATTTGTGTTCCCACGGTGTTTTGAGATATGTAATCAAGGGCAATAGTGAGTTAGAAGCAGAGTATTCAAGTATCATTTAGAAGCTTTGAAGAATTTAATTGCCCCTGATGAAGAAAAATCGCTCGAAACACACAGGGGAACACAAATATTTTGGGAATTAAACACTGCAGTGCTCTATTTTGTTTTTCCCCCCTCTAGCCATATCCACTGCATGCAAGGGCACATTCAACCAAAGCAGAATAGTTTACTGCAGTAGACTGGCACAAATCTCCCTGAAAGTTAAAAAATAAAGTTAAATTTGGGCAAATCTCCCCGAAGGTGAAAAAAAGATCTACAAAAAAACCTTTACTCCTCTAATGAGCTCAAATGCACTCATTAGCACAGTAGCAGAGTAGGCTGCTGAGGTTGTGCTGCAAAGGCCCAAAGGATATGTACCGGGAGTGGGCAGGAGGACTAAGGGGAGACAAGCCATGCCAAGCCTCAGAGCACCTGATTGTCTGTCAGGAGTAATGTGGGTCAACAACAAGCCAACAACCAACCTACTGTACATTATTTTCAGGGTGCCTCATCGTGACGTGCAAACTGGCCCAGTGTGAATAAGCACATAAGAGCCCTTCTGGATCAGACCAAGGGTCCATCCAGTCCAGCATTCCATTCACACAGTGGCCAACCAGCTGTCGACCAGGGACCCACAAGCAGGACACGACCTCAATAGCACCCTCCCATCCATGTTCCCCAGCAACTGGTATACACAGACCCACCGCCTCTGGTACTGGAGGTAGCACACAGCCATCAGGGCCAGTAGCCATTGATAGCCTTATCCGCCAGGAATTTGTCTAATCGCCTTTGAAAGCCATCCAAATTGGTGGCCCCCACTACATCCTGTGGTAGTGAATTCCATCATTTAACTATGTCCTGTGTGAAGAAGTACTTCCTTTTATCTGTCCTGAATCTCCCACCAATCATGGGATGACCCTGGGTTCCAGTATTTTGAGAGCGGGATAAAAATGTCTCTCTATTCACATTCTCCACACCATGCATAATCATGTCTCCCTTTACCCTCCGTTTTTTTTTTCCAAGCTAAACAATCCCAGCTGTTGTAACCTTCCCTCATAGGGGAGATGCTCCAGCCCCTTGATCATTTCAGTTGCCCCTTTCTGCACTTTTTCCAGCTCTACAACAGCTTTTTTTAGGTATGGTGAGCAGAACTGTACACAGTATTCTAAGTAAGTGTGGTTGCAACATAAACTTGTATAAAGGTGGTATGATATTGTCAGTTTTATTCTCAACTCCTTTTCTAATTATGCCTAATATGGAGTTTGTCTTTTTACAGCAGCTGCACACTGGGTTGACATTTTCATCGAGATGTCCACCACAAACCCAAGATCTCTTTCTTGGTTGGTCACTGCTAGCTCAGAGCCCATCAGGTTATACTTGAAGTTGGGAATAAGTGTCAGGAGCTCCCTAGCGGCCTCTTTCAGTAGACTCTAATAGCCAATACAAGACACAGATGAAAGGATTCCTTTCAAAGCTTTAATCCTTTTACAACTTAATGACTCTTTCAGATGCTAATCACCAGCGACTAAACAAGGAACAGCAGAGTAGCCTATGCTCCGAGTAGGCAGTTGATCCCCGTTTGAAGGAGAGTCACTTGAAGACCCTGAACTTATGGGCTAGGGTGAGATCCTCCCTCTTTCCCTTGGGTCCATGGGAGGTGGCCGTTGCTTGCGCGCCAAACAGGTGCTACGCCTCCTTTCCACACCCTCCATCGCTCGTTGCTCCCTGCAACTGCGTCGAGCGTCTAGCAAGCCCCGTTCCTGCACTTTCTCACTGATAGGATCACTATCTATCTCAGGAATGCCGGCAGGAGGAATCTCTGCCAGCTGCTGTGCCTGTGTGGGATAAGCTGGCTCCTCTCCCATGGATTGCTGATCCTCCTCAGAATCAGAACTGCTCTGGGGTTCTATCGGCTCAGTTTCCACCCTGACAATAAGGAGATGCTTGTGGCCCAACTAAAATATTAGCCTTCAGAGTGAAGTCTAGAGTTCAAACTCCAGTTGACATTAGTTTGAGCTTCTTATTTTGGTGACACTATATTCAGTAATATACCCTGGATTCACATGGCAAGAAATGTTGAGTCATTTCTGCCAGGTCATGAGTCTCTGTGCTTTCCAAAGGAGTCATACAGGATGTATGCCTTCACCTCACAGTTTACAATTCCCCAGTTAAATCTTCAGATCCTCCAACCTCCTCACAACTGGCATTCAGCTTAAAAAATCCAAACAGATGTAAATAGGGTCTCACAGTGCAATCCAGCACATCTACTGGGAAGTATGTCCCAAGGAATTCAGTGGGACATACTCCTGTGTAAGTGTGTATAAGATCGCAGCCTTAATGTTATTTGGCAAGTCACTTTACCTCACCTCTTACAATGATCAGCTCTGGAGTTTTCAGTTATGCTGAAACCAGATGGTTGACAGATGCACATGTCTCAAAGAAAAATGTGGCCAGGATAACACATGTCTTTGGCTTGGATACCTCCACACTTCCCTCAGTATTTTCTATAGAAGGATACTTATTGACTAATTGGTTGATTTAAACCATTTTTACCTTGCTTTTCAGCCTTAAAGACTTCCAGAGCAGCTGACAATGGGAGAACGAAACTGCAAACAGGGTTCAATTTAATTAAGTGTAAAATTATTTATTTATTATTTAATATATTTTTTCACTGCCTTTCAGGTTCACGGTTTTCTAAAGGTAGTTCCCCATATAAAAAGCAGTACAAACCATATTCACAAAGAAATGATAAAAGCATCCTAAATTTATGTAACAATTTAAAATTAAGACAGTTACAATAAAATACCATTTCAAATATTGAGCCGCAGTAAATACCATAAAACCCCTTCATGGATCACTGCCTTGTTGTGGCGAAGGGGCTTGCGTAACTCAGTGAAGCCATAAGCTATGCCGTGCAGGGCCACCCAAGACGGACAGGTCATGGCAGAGAGTTCTGACAAAATGTGGTCCACTGGAGAAGGAAATGGCAACCCACTCCAGTATTCTTGCCAAGAAAACCCCATGGAACGTATCACAAGGCAATCCTAAAAGATGATGCTGTTAAAGTGCTGCATTCAATATGCCAACAAATCTGGAACACTCAACAGTGGCCACAAGACTGGAAAAGGTCAGTTTACATTCCAATTCCAAAGAAGGGCAATGCCAAAGAGTGTTCAAACTACCGCACAATTGCGCTCATTTCACATGCCAGCAAGGTGATGCTCAAAATCCTACAAGCTAGGCTTCAGCAGTATGCGAACCGAGAACTACCGGAAGTACAAGCTGGGTTTCGAAGAGGCAGAGGAACTAGAGATCAAATCGCCAACATTCGCTGCATCATGGAGAAAGCAAGAGAATTCCAGAAAAACGTCTATTTCTGCTTCATTGACTACGCTAAAGCCTTTGATTGTGTGGATCACAACAAACTGTGGCAAATTCTTAAAGTGATGGGAGTACCAGACCACCTTACCTGTCTCCTGAGAAACCTGTACGAGGGTCAAGAAGCAACAGTAAGAACCAGACATGGAACAACCGATTGGTTCAAAATTGGGAAAGGAGTACGACAAGGCTGCATATTGTCACCCTGCTTATTTAACTTATATGCAGAGTACATCATGAGAAATGCCGGGTTGGATGAATCAGAGGTCGGAATTAAGATTGCCGGGAGAATTATCAACAACCTCCGATATGCAGACGATACCACCCTAATGGCAGAAAGCGAAGAGGATCTCAAGAGCCTCTTGTTGAGGGTGAAAGAGGAGAGTGCAAAAGCTGGTTTGAAACTCAACATTAAAAAAAACTAAGATCATGTCATCTGGCCCTATCACTTCCTGGCATATAGAAGGGGAAGAAATGGAAGCAGTGACAGATTTTACTTTCTTCGGCTCCAAGATCACCACAGACGGTGACTGTAGCCATGAAATTAAAAGACGCTTGCTCCTTGGGAGGAAAGCTATGGCCAACCTAGACAGCATAGTAAGAAGCAGAGACATCACCTTGCCGACAAAGGTCCGTCTAATCAAAGCTATGGTTTTCCCAGTAGTAATGTATGGCTGTGAGAGCTGGACTATAAGGAAGGCTGAGCGCCGAAGAATTGATGCTTTCGAACTGTGGTGCTGGAGAAGACTCTTACGAGTCCCCTGGACTGCAAGGAGGTCAAATCAGTCCATCCTAAAGGAAATCAACCCTGAGTGCTCATTGGAAGGACAGATAATGAAGCTGAAGCTCCAATATTTTGGCCACCTAATGCGAAGAGAAAACTCCCTGGAAAAGACCCTGATGCTGGGAAAGACTGAAGGCAAAAGGAGAAGGGGACGGCAGAGGATGAGATGGCTAGATAGCATCACGGATGCAATGAATATGAACTTGAGCACGCTCCGGGAGAGAGTGCAGGACAGGAAGGCCTGGCGTGCTATGGTCCATGGGGTCACGAAGAGTCGGACACGACTGAACGACTGAACAACAACAAAATACCATAAAACTTTTCCAATTAAAAGTCAGAGATAACAGGTATGTTTTTAAAGCCCTCTTAAAAGTAGCCACAGGGCAAGACAGCTTGGTTATTTGAAGGGCTGCCTAAACCCATAGGTCCACGTTTTAAGATCCTTGCTTCCCCTGGGAGACCACCTCTGTCATCTTGAAAATGCAAACCATTGGGCAGTAGGGTGGGTGAAACTCCAACAGAATCCCTAAGCTGTCTAGAGTTCCCAACACCAGGTATAGACACTTGAAACTTGCAAACTGTTGGACTGTACCTGACGAGGAACATGGATTCCCTATGGACCAAAGTTACTCCTCTCCCTGCCCTTCAGGTCATGCCTAGTGCTGCACCTGATAACCTAATAGGCACATGTGGTAGAGGTTTCACCTCTCCCAGTGTAAAATGATGCACATTCAGGCAAAAAAAAAATCCTAACAGCACATAGAGATGGATTGGTGGTAACTAACCAGGAAAGACATCTTGGGATCATAGAGGACAGATCTATTAAAATGTTGACTCAGTTTGCAATGGCAGTGAAAAAAGCAAATTGCATGCTTCAGATTATAAAGAAAGGAACTGAAAATAAAAATGCTGGTATGTCTTTAGACAAAACTCTGATGCAGCTCCATTTGGGATACTGTATGCAGTTCTACCAATCCCATTATTAAAAAAGATACTGAAGAGATGAAATGGATGCAGAAAAGCCTACCCAAAATGATCAAATGACTAGAGCACCTTCCCTATGAGGCAAGAAATGAAGAGAAAGAAAAGGGGAAAAAGAGCCAGGAAAGTGAACGTTGTTCTATGTCACATGATGGGCTTGAGCCAACATCGGCGTTTGTTCCCTTTTTATTGTGTGTAAAGTTCAAGAAACGTCTGCCATATTATCTGAAATTTGGCCTCTTTAAAAATGTAATATTCAAAATATTTTCCTGGGTAGCCAGGAAAATTTCCAAGATCATATTCAAACAGGAACACCTATGGACAATGCTGCAAAAGGCATGCGAGGGCACATGATGCAGCCACCTTCTTGAAGTTAAGGGGTGCAGTCTGGTCAGTGCCTGGATGGGAGACTGTCTTGTGGGAGCCCCCTGTACCTCAGCTTGAGTTCCATGATGGAAGAAAGGCAGGAGGATACAATGTACTGATGAAATAAATACATTAAAACTGACATTAATATCAAGATGACAAAGTGCATGTTAGAATTTGCCCTCAGTCATTGAGATCAGACTAAAATGTGAATTTTTATGTACACAAAATTAACTACTGCTATTTGTGAATATTGCCATTTAAAATACTACTATTTGAGAAAGAATGTGATGTGCAATATGCAATTTTCCTTTGCACAAACTAATAGATAATGGGTAATACATTTTCTGGAGACACATGCAGTAGTTTAACTTCTTCTACTCTTGCTTGACTACACCTCTGGCTGCTGATCTTGCCTTCAAAACCAATCTCCTGAGGCTATCTGCTACAGCAGAGTTCCATGCTGAGGTCTTGTATCCTTCCAACATCTAAATGGGATTTACAGAGGGGCAAGAATTTGATTTAATATGAAGACCAGTAAATCTTTGTGAACCATGCAAAGGAACAAGAATTTGTAAAATTTATAAAGTGCTTGATGACTGACTCTGGAAATGCAGGGTGCAATCTGGTTTTGTTTAAAACTAAAGCAAAGTCGACTTCCTTACATCTGCAAAATAATGATGACTGTTTCATGTTCACCACAGTTGCTGTGGGAGATGTGGATTCCTTAATCTAAATGTTTTATGCAACTCATCCATGACCTTTGGCAAACTAGGATGGCTGCCTGCAAATGGGCAAATGTGGATTAACCAGCCATGAATACATCTATTTAACCATTAAGAAGACAGAAGGCAACTCAAAGCAAGCAAAGCATATTAGAGATAAACAGGAAAGCTGAATGTATACATCCCAAAGGAAAGCGAAATGGGTGGGGCTTAAAGAGGAAATAAACTGTAGGCACCAAGTTCAAGGCATGTGACTAGAAGTATAACTCTAATCAATGGTTAAAGCAGCCAGAAACATTTTAATGAAAACTGTATTCCACCTCCCACCCTCTAAGTGCAGCTGGTGTTTAAGATGTTCACTGTGGGCAAGGAAAGAGGCTAGTCTCACTGAAAGAGAGCAGTGGTTATGGTTATATCCAATTTACATGCCCTTCTTTCTTCTGCAACCCTCATGGTGGCTGGTCTTTAAAATGCCCAATTGTTGTATTAGTAAATATTCTAGGTGTAGTTTGTGAGCTATGTATTGTGTACTTTTATAAAAAAAAATGAAAAACTTAAATAAACATAATAAAATGTTCAATTTGGGCAGAAGAAGGATATGTTCCTTCTCAAGTACCATAATCTGAAGATATGTGAAAGAGCTGAGTTGTCTCTCTTTTGGTACCATATAACATTTGGTTCTTAAGATGAAACAGCCATGTTGCCACCAACATCACCAATGGCTACAGTCTGGGGAGTGGACATTTTCTCTCACTGTTCCCCAGAGCCTTCATCAGCCCCCCCCCCCCCATGCCACCAGGAAGAGACAAGAAGTGCAGATTATTCCATTATCCATGGGAGGAGGTGTCTTCCTAAGGACAAAAACATCTGGTGCTACCTGGCCCTGGTTGCTCAGTAGGACACATCAAGTGGTGGAACTATTCTCTCCCCCATGGTCTCCATGGAACCTTCAAAGAGCAGTGGCTGAATCAGCCATACCACGATCAGGAGCAACATCGAAGTCCTGAGGGAGTGGATATTTGTCATCATCGTCCTCCCAGAGCCTTCACAAGTCATTACTTCCTTTTAAAGAATCTTATTACATGTTGTTATGTATTCATTCTCGCTTATTTTCAGTCATCTTGGAGGCCTGTTGTCAGGCAGAAAGGTGTGATATAAACATTTTAAAGAAATAAATAGACAGATAAACTAACATGAATTTTTCTGACTAAAGCAATGTCTCTGATTCAACTAATGGAAATGCTGCCTTGGTGCAATCTCAAAAATACCCATTTTGAACTCTCAGTGGGAGAGTGAGGTTTATGAGACATTGATGTCTAATTTCCAATATATTTCCCTGAAATTTTATTTGTTTCATTTCTATACTGCCCAATAGCCAAAGCTCTCTGGGCAGTTCACAAAAATTAAAACCAAAGAAGACAAATAAAACAATACAAAATATATAAAACATTAAAACTACAGTAAACAATACCAGAATAAAACCAGAATGAAACTTCTGTCTTTCAGTAAGAAGTATGAACTTTCATTATGGTCCTATGGTTCAGCACATTGTGCTGAAATCAGTTTCATTTTATAATCACTTGGATTTGCCTTCCAATGAATGAGTTCAGAAGAGTCTCTACTTCTCAAAATGCAACAAACAGCCAACTGAAAAAGGAAATGAATTAGAATTGGCCCCCAGCAAAAGAAAACTCCCTATAATCTACCAACACCTGGAATGTAGTACATATCTAATTACACATGAGAGGAAAAACTATTTCATTTAGTTTTCTATATACAGCCCATAGGTTAGGGAGAGCGGGTAATACTCTACAATTTCAGTGATTGTTGTCTGTGTTTACCATAATTACAGAGATATTTTAGACTTCCGCATTTTGTTAGAAGCATGATATTGGGCAGTGAATAGCTGAAAACCATTTTAAGTAATCTGTTATTGTGGCCATATCCTGGAGAGCAGTATATTTAGCCACCATTTGGTTAACTGGGACTAGAGAGTTCCTCCTTCCCTGCTGTCTTAAAGCTGCAAGCCTTGAAAACTGGCAGAGGATTGGATGAGTGTTAGAAGATATAACAATTATAGATGTTAATAGCATCCTGAATTATTTTTAAAGTATACATTCCAGTGGTTAGTTATTAAGTGTTCTCCATGTACAAACTGCCCCACCCCTTCCCACCATTTTATTTCTTCCCAGCAGGCTGCAGAGCCAGGACAGGAAGTGCTGTCCACACTCTGATTGGCTTCGTGACAACACTATATGATGATGTAGCATCATAGTGAAACTAATCAGAGTATGAGTAATGGTTCCTATTCTCACACTGCAGCTTGCTGGGAAGAAAAAAATGGTGGCCACCAGCTGCTGGTACTCCCAGAAATGCCTCTACTTCCATGACTATGTCACAGATGGTAGCAGTGAAAATGGTGAGGCAGGAATCAGTTTCATTAAATTTATATCCCCCTACCTGTGTTTAGGTGGATCCACTCTGAGTTTTCCACCACTTGAATTCAAGTCACCTCTCCAACTGCATATTTTCCCAGCTCCCTGATAAACCAAGGAGCCAAATAGAGTTTATTTGGTAGGAGAGGGTGCTTAGCAGCAATTGTGTCAACTGCCCGAGATAGTTCTATATCCCACAGAGTGACTACGGCCTCAACATGAGCACCAGCCATGCATACCAGAGGCACCCTGACACTCAGGAATCCATCAGCTTCCAGGGGCAGACCACCCTAATAGGCCCACCACCCCTGCAGGAGTTGCATCCAAGCATCCTTTGTAGGGATGGGGGAGAAATTTGTTCAGTTTGCATTTTAATGCAAACTTACCTAATTTCACACTTTCACACCACTGCGCGAACCATAACTCTTTTATCTTTTGAAATGTGCACTTCCCCCAGTTCTGCAATGGACTACTCCAGTTAATACATGTGTACAAAAAGCATATATTAGGGAAAATAACATTCAAAAATACATTACATTAGGAAAATTGCTTGCAAAAATATTTATATTAGGCAAAAACGCATACAAAACTATACGTATTAGGAGAAATGTACACAAAATTGCTTATTAATTTTCATGCTAACTTGGGATGAACCAAATTTAAGAATGGAGAAATTTTCAAAATTTGAGGTGAAGTGAATTTAATATTGGGAAAATGAGAAACTGAGAGAAAATGCATCTGACAGATTCCTCCATCCCTAATCCTCTGCAGAGGACCCTAAGATATACCTCTTAGCTCAACACAGTGGAGATTCTTGCAGTGCCAAATATTTTGGTTTAAACCTAAGTATGTGATGCTTGATTTTTCTTCTACACAATGATAATTTAGCATAGGTGTCTTTCTGAAAGAGATTTGTATCTAGCTGCCTGAACAGAGCTGAGCTTCAATCTGGCCTTTGGGAAAAGGTACATACTACTATTCATCTGCTCCATGAAACATTGTTTTAAAGTAGCAGAGATCAGATTATTGTGGGGGGGAGGGGGGAGAGAGAAAAAGAAACACCAGCCAAAAATTCTGAATAAAAGCTACAGCTGCAGGAAATGAGTGGTGGAAAGAAAAGGGGGAGGGACCAGTGCAAGAATTTTGAGAGCAGCGAGTGATTTCAATTTAAAATTAACATACACATTGTGTGCGGATATGATATTGCTGCCATTCCAAAACTCCAAAAAAGAGTTGTACAAGTTAGTGCACTTTAGATTAGCACTTTTAATGTTGGTGAAAGAGTGTAGTAATAATCAGTATGGATCTGTCTGCCTACCTTTAAATCACAAAGAAGAGAAACAGGTTCTCAGGATAAAAACAAAAAAACGTAGGAGGCGCAACGCGTTTTGGCCTTTTCTTATTTGACAGACTCATCAGTATATTGACATAGGAAACAATCTTTTGTGAAACAGTTCTGCAGACTTTTTTCTCTACCCCCTGAAGAAGGCCTAAAAATAAGAAAAAGGCCAAAACGTGTTGGGCTTTCTTCAATAATTTTTTTTTGCATCCCGAGAACCTGTTTCTCTTCTTTGTGATTTACTTTGGATGCTCACCTCCTTCTGATTGTTTGCCTACCTTTAGGGTGCAATCCTATGGCCGCTAATCAGTGGCTAGACGGACGTAGGATAGGTCGGTTCCCAGAAACTGACCTTGGAGCCCACGCCCTGAGGTTGGTGTGCTGAGAGCACAGAATGGCCCTGCACTCCGCACTAAGAAGAGGAGCATGGAGTGGTGAAAACGGGGCGTTCCTGGGGGTGTTCTGGGGTAGGGAGGGCAGAAGTGCCGTTCCGACGCTTCCTATGTGTCGGCCGGCATCTGCCCACCCCTGCTCTGCCTTCCCGCAGCTAGATAGCTGAAATCGGCTGTCTAGCTGCGAATGCAGGGCGGCTGAAGCACAGAGGGGTCGATCCCCTCTGCACTGCTCCTGCCCTGCATTGGATAGGCGGTCGCCTCCGAATTCGGAGGCGGCCGCCTATCCTGATAGGATTGTGCCCTCCAAGACATTTTTTTTGTATTGCTCTTGGTTTATGGTGTATGTTGAAAGAGAGAAATTAATAGAGAGGTATATTGAGAGATGTGGTGGGGTAGAAATTCTAAAAGCAAAGGAACAGCCCAGGAAGCTGCCTATACTGAGTCAGACCATTGGCCTGTCTAGCTCAGAACTGTTGACGTGGACCGGCAGCGGCTCTCTAGGGTTTCAGGCAGGGTTTTTTCCAGCCCTATCTGGAGACACCAGGGATTGAACCTGGGACGTTCTGCATGCAAAATATGTGCTCTACCACTGAGCCAACAAAAAGCATCGGCTGTGATGAAGTGGATATTATTTTTGGTTATGCTAAATGCTCAGTGCCCAGGAGGGAGTGGCCTCACTTTTTCTAGGTCTGTGATTCATTCTCAGCTTTGAACTGTTGTTAATTCTGTTGGCTTTCATGTTATTCGACTTCAGTCTACTGAAAGTTTGTTTTTTTTGTTTATTTGAGAATTTCTATGCCTGATAATGCTCTCCTCGAATTTAGCTTGTGAAATCAATAGAAATAAGGTGATTATCAGAATTTGCATTCCTCCACTAGCTTTCCTTTGCTTCTTGATTTTTCCTCAGATTCTGGAGATCACCATATCCAGAGGCCAGTTGTAGCAGTTGCAGAATGTAGAATTTCCAGTGGGGGTAGCCGTGTTAGTCTGTTGCAGCAAAAACCACAAAGAGGCTTGTGGCACCTGAAAGACTAACAATTTTATTGTGCCATAAACTTTTATGCACACTGTCCACTTCATTAGATGCATGAAGTGTTAACCTCAAATTGGCAGATCTATATACAAATGCTGGTGCGGGGGTGGGGGTGGGGATGTAAAGTGTGTTGTCAGAGAGAACTGAAATTCAAAAAAGTACACATGGTGATGATTGCCTTAACAGTTGCCATTCACAAAATGTGATTGGGTGATAACTCAGACATCATTGCAATAGTGCGCATATATGCAGTGTGATTAAAAAAACCAAAACACCTTTGTCCTTATTCAAACCACAGGAAACAGAGTTGAATCTCTTCAGCAATTTTGCATTGGTATCTGTCTTTGAAATTCCTTTGTTCAAAATTTGCCACTTTTAAGTTCATTCACAGAGTGTACTGGGAGGCTGGAATGTCCTTCCTCCCCCGGTTTCTGAACATCGCCATTCCTTATGTCGGTTTTGTATATATTTATTCCTTTGTGTAGAGACTGGTCTTTTTGTCCTATGTAGAATGCATTGCTGGCAAATGATAGCATACATCAGATTGGATGATGAGTAGGTGTATGAACCCCTGATATAGTAGATAGTGTTATTAGATCCTGCAATGATGTTGCCAGAATAGATGTGGGGACAGAGTTAGGGGTGGACGAAAGTCACTTACCTGTCGTCGAAGGCCGTTCGCGGTGGGGGGGAGGCGCTTCGCTGGTCCCCCCGCGAAGTTCAGGCCGGGGGGGGAGGCTTCCTGCCTCGCCCGGCCGAAATTCAGGCCGGGGGGGAGGCTTCCCTCCTCGCCCGGCCAAAATTCAGGCCGGGGAGGAGGCGCCTCGCCTCGCCCGGCCGCGAACGCGAAAGTAAAAAAACAAAAACAAACACGCCCCCTGATAGGCTACGTGACGATTCACGTAGCCTATCACGGCTAGATCTGCAAAGTCAGCCGTGATAGGCTACGTGAATCGTCACGTAGCCTATCACGGGTGACTTAAAAAAAAAAAAAAGCGCGTACGCGAATGGCGGCCCCCATAGGGAGCCACCATTCGCGTTCCTTATTTGGTCGCTGTAGTCTACGTAAATGTTTACGTAGACTACGGCGAAAATAAGGGCAACGCAAATAGCGTTGCCCTTATTTTCGCCGTAGTCTACGTAAACATTTACGTAGACTACAGCGACCAAATAAGGAACGCGAATGGCGGCTCCCTATGGGGGCCGCCATTATCCGTACACTCTTTTTTTTTTTTTTTTTTAAGTCACCCGTGATAGGCTACGTGACGATTCACGTAGCCTATCACGGCTGACTTTGCAAATCTAGCCGTGATAGGCTACGTGAATCGTCACGTAGCCTATCAGGGGGCGTTTTTTTTTTCCCCCTTTCATTGCAATGGCGGCCGCTCCCGCCTCGCTCGAACACCTGCCGAACCACCGGCCAGACCAGCCACCGGGAGGGACATTCGGCGAAGGTAAGTCCCGTCCCGGGGGGGGGGTGCGGGGGTGGGGGGGTGCGGAGGATTTCTCCCCGAAACTTGTTCGGGGGACTGAACACGTTGGCGCTCGGCCCCCCGAAGTTTCGGGGAGAAATTCTCCGCCATCCCTAGACAGAGTTGGCATCTGGGTCTGCTACAAGGTCTGGTTCCTGTGTCTGTATCTCCATTGTGAGGTTTGCTATTGCTGGCGAGTATCATTTTTAGGTTGAGCAACTGTCTCTTACAGTAGTGTAGTGGCAAATTCAGAAGTGTAGGGTCCCTTCATGATAGTCACAGCCACGCACCCTCACAGCAACACCCCCTTCTAAAATTATACAACCTTGTAAGATTATACAATAAAATTGAGCTTTCAGTCCCTTTGTTTGCAGTATCTGGTCACCCTAATTCAGAATTATTAAAAGGTCCATTTGAAAAGAAAACACACACACACACACACAAAGTCATGTCCAGCAACTTGCTAGCAATATATTATTTGGTTAATCATAGCATCATAGAATAGTAGGGTTGGAAGGGGCCTAATAATGGCAATATTCATTATTGGCAGGCCAATTTTTCTTAGCATTACCATGTCTCTCTTAGTCTTCACCTTTAACTTATCCAGGCTCTGTCATAGAATCATAGAATCAGAAAATAGTAAGGTTGGAAGGGGCCTACAAAGCCATCGAGTCCAACCCCCTGCGCAGTGCAGGAATCCAAGTCAGAGCATCCCTGACAGATGGCTGTCCAGCTTCATCTTGAATGCCTCCAGTGTGGACTAAAAAGGTTAGTCTTTTTTAATTCAAGAAACATGTAGTAGTAGTAGTAGTAGTAGTAATAATAATTTAATTATTAATTATTATTATGAAGAGCCATTGAAACCAGATATGAAGCAATGCCCCATTAAAGTAAATGGAACTTAGTCTGTGGTGGCCCATAACTCCTTTAAGGGTGCAATCCTATACATACTTATTTGGGAGTAAATCCCATTGAACATAATGGTACTTCTGAATAGAGAAGTAGGATTGCCTTACAAGGCTACAAGCATAACTACACTCATTAGGGGAGAAAACTAAAGTCCAAATCAGCCCCCGCCCCTCAGATATAGACAAAACACACTCAAGTGGTGGGTTAGGAACAGACTTTTACTGGAGATATAACAAACTTGCATCTCAAGGTAAGCTGGCTGAGGTCAGCATCACTTGCAGGAGGAAGAAGGAAGAAGATAGGAAAGTAGATGGAAGAGACAAGGAAAGACAGAATGACCTTTCAGATCCCCTCCCACCTTACTCATATTAACCCTTCAAGTTCAGGTTAAGTGACTCACAGCCCTAGTCCCTCCAACATAAACTCCACTGAACACATTGGGACTTACTTCTGAGTAAACAACCCTAGGATCCTAGTGTCAACCAGAGGGGTTGGATCTAACCCAGGCCCCCTCCTGTTCCTTGAAGGTAGGGGTGTATGGATTCCCCGCCATCTGTGTGTGGGGGGAGGCAATCCATTCCTCCCCCCTGGAATCCTCCACAGTGGCTCTGCTCAGATTCCGGGGTGGTGGTGGAACTGGCTTGGGGGCCACTTACCTTCCCTCCTGCCAGCCAGAGCCGTTCGCCTCCTCCCTGTCCTTGCCGATTGCCATGTATTTTTTTTAAAAGGCGATCGGGAGGATGTGCCCATAGACTTAGACGCAAATAGAGTCATGAATCTTGCATCTAAGTCTATGTGTCCATAGGCTTATACGCAAGATTTACGGCTCTATTTTGCGTATAGGTCTATGGGAACATCCTGCTGATCGCCATTTTTTATTTTTATTTTTTTTTAAGACATGGCAATCGGCAGGGACAGGGAGGAGGCGAATGGCTCTGGCTGGCAAGAAGCAGTCGAGTGCCGTTCTGCCTCCAGTCCTCCTGGAGCGGAGGTAAGTGGTCCCGATCTGCTGTGGATTCCTGAGTTTGAATCTGCAGTGGATTTCTCTGACATTCCTACGTGAAGAACAAACTTGTTGTGCAAACAAACAGCAGGTGAAAACTTTTCACTGCATGGTGCTAAAACATGATCCCCTGCTAACATCTGCACATCAAGCCCACTAGAATCCCTTTCCCCCACACAGCAAACCCCACGCATAAGCATGAGCAACAGACAATGGCGGTGGCAGCGCCCCCCCGCTCCTGCTGTGGCCAGCAGCAGCAGCCCTGAACGGGTGGCTGGTGCTGCAGGATGATGAGGGCAGCGCCAGGTGCGCAGGCACAGAATAGGGATGGGCAGAAAGGTGGTAAAAAGGTCAGGAAGCTGAGGGGCTAGCTGGGGACGGTCGGGTTGCAAGGTGTGGTGGCTGATCACGGGGTGGAAGGCAGAGAAGCTGAGAGCTGAGGAGGAGAATAGGGGGTGCCAAGAGGCACCCTCAGTCTCCCTTTCTCGCCCCCTTTGTCTGGCTGGCTCTGCGTGGTAAGTGAAAGGCAGCCACCAGTTGCCTGTACTCCCTTCCTCTGCTCCCTCCTCCTCCCGCCACGTCTGCCCCACAGCAGGAGCAGCAGACTGTGACCTGGCTGGGAGCCGGCTCCAATAAAAGTGCAGAAGCAAAGCCCCAGTGTGACCCAGAGCACTACAGCGCTGGTCTGTTAGCAAGTATAGGGCTACCTCACAAGGCCTGTCAGAGGGAAGTGCCATCGTCATCCACGATGGATTGTAGATCACTGATGATACGTTTGCATGGTCTTAGCTGGGAACTATAGATGTCAACAAGTGGTGTTCTGTTGGTAAGTGTAGTAGTCTGTAGCTTTCTGATATAGGGTGGTGTTTATATGTGTACGATATACAAGCAGTGTAATCAGACCAAATTGGTGACAAAATTGACCTGGTTGGAGCTACCCTACTCATCAGGTGCAAGTGTATAGCAACATGTATCCGCTCAGTATCACCTTAAGACTCAATGTTTTGCTTTACATATATGAAACATGTTAGAAATATGAAACAAAGAAAAGATCTTAATGCTAGGCCTTGGCAAGCATTATGTAATAACAGACAGTTATGTAATAATAAGAGGTGCTAACCCAAAAGTCAGAAAACCACGCTCTGGTTTTTAAAATGCTACCTTTTAAAAATGTGACCTTGGAGGCAAATAAGACCATGCCTTTGTAAACCAGATTGATTTATGAGAATACTTAATAACAACATCTAATAGAGTTGTGTAACTAGCAACATGGGAGCCTCCATAGGATGCCACCTGTCTCCACTAGCTCTCCTCGAACATTCACCATAGCATCCCTGAGCATTCACCACACCCCCTACCTCTTCAGACAACGGTGGGGCTATAGATGAGACAAACAGAGGTGGCTGGGAAGGGGTTGGAGCATAGCCTTGAGACTTCTGTGCTGATGCCAAGGGCTCTGAAATACATACTCCTCTGTGTGCACCAACCAGATTGGGTGGAAGCAATAGATCAGCACCAGCCAGGAATAACAACAACAATGACAGCACGCAAGTTGTATACCACTGCTGACCCAGGAGGCTGCTCCACTCAAGGTGAGAACGTACCCTGGAATCTGCAGTGATGGGGCTGAGAACTCTGGCCCCTGCTCTAACTTCATACTTAATCTGAAACTTAATATGAAACTTCATAACTTCTGACTTCTCTACTTTCCTCCCAACAACTGCTCCTTCTGCAAGATGGGATGAGATGCATGGTCAGAAAATGGTGGTAGAGGTGGTAGTGGAAGAAGAAGAACTATCTATCACCCAGTGGCCCATGTCCAAAATTATAGACTGAGAATCTAGGAATGTCCTCAACCATACTGGATTATGTAAAGCAAGCCCCCCCTGCCCCCGCATTATTTAATCTTAGCAATTTGGTTAGGGTTGTTTTGGGAAATAGCTTTGGATGTTGTTTGGCCTTTAACCCTTTGCCAGAAAAGGAACCACCTCCAGCACTGATAGCCTTTTGGTAATATAATGAATTCCTCCTTGAATCTTCTATTGAAGCCAACTGTTACTTGACCCCAAAGGGAGTGATTCATCATGTAACCACCCCCACACCTCATGCACAATCCTCTTATTTAGCAGTAAATTATGGCCTGAATATGGATGTTCTTACTTACATAAGGCTATTTTTAACCCATCCTTTAAAAGACCAGGTTACATTGAAATCAGTACAAACTGGTATGTTTACCCAAATCAGGGTTGATTTGCAAAAGTTGAATAAAAAATGGGATGTGATCCTCCAATAGTAGTAACATTAAAACTATTCTTTTCATCTTTCTGCCTTTCAAAATGGAAAAAAAGGTTTTTATTCCTATATATAAACAAAGAACCATGGTGATTCATCTGTCGTCAGATGGTAAGTACAGAGCAGTGGTAAGGCTAAAGTTCAGCTTTTTCATTTGTCTCTTGTTGACCCTCTTTCCCATCGAAGAAAGTCTACCACACATAGTAAAAACGATGTGGTGGTGAGGAGACAGGAAATATATTTTGCCTGTTATTCCTACAAACTTTAGGCCAGGGGTGGCCTACAGTTCCCTTCAGCCTTACCCAGTATACCTAATGGTGAGGATGATGGGAGTTGTAGGTCAAAACTTCTGGAGGACCACAAGTTGCCCATCCCTGCTTTAGGCCATTCCACTATTGAACATAGGAAGAAAGTCATGGGGGATTCTGATGGGTATGGACAACATACTACAGTCTGTTTTAGGGTTATGTGAGAATTGTTTGACCCTCGCATAACCCATGCCTGCCGGGTTTGCATGACACGACAACTCCTGAGTGGGAGTTGCATATTCAAAATGGCAGCGGCACGTACCCCACATGCGCCACAGTTGCACCATGGGTTAAATAACCCAGGCAGGGTGTTGTCTCATACAAACAGCCTCATCAAGTACTACATAAGGGGGGTGGGGAAGCTAAGCAATGTTCAGTGATAGGATGCATGTTTTGCATGCAGAAAGTGCCTTGGTGTCTCCAGTTTGAAAAGGATGAGGTAGGAAGATGGTTAGGAGAAAGACCTCTGCCTCAGGCTCTGGAGAGCTGCTGCCCATCAAAATAGACAACACTGGGCTGGATGGACAAATAATCTGGTCTTATATAAAGCAGCTTCTTCCTATGTTCCTAAGACTCTCGAAACCAGTGATCAAATGAATAATAAAAATGTATATCTTCATTCATTCATTCATTCATTCATTCATATAATCTCTGGCTGCCTTGAAATTGAAAAACCATATCAGGCAGCCAAGTAACCTGAGTCAGACAGGCAGGTTGTAATTAGACAGGGAGAAGTCAGTTGACTGGCAGTACAAAGGGATAACCTGGTGACCTGCTGTAACAAGCTGTCCAGACTGAGTGGGTGCAGCAGATCTGGTGTCCTTGGGTGTTGCCTGATCCCCTAGTCAAGGAAGATCCTGGGAGCTTGTGCTGAATGCGTGCAATTCCCTCCTCGACCAGCAATCCCCAATGGCATCAGGAGAAGGGAAGCCAGTGCTTGAACTGTAGGATTCCTGGTTTGAGTTCTGTGGTGCTGGAAAGGCCAGTGGTGAGCTGCATCTCCTTCCTGTTTCATTTGTTTTGCACATCTACAAGGAATGGATATGTTTTGTCTGAGGGCAGTGAAAAAAACCTAAGGGATACTGTTGCTTGCACACCTGTGTGGCCTTTCTGAATTCTCCTATGACTTTGTTGTTGTTGTTGTTCAGTCGTTAAGTCATGTCCAACTCTTCGTGACCCCATGGACCATAGCACATCAGGCCTTCCTGTCTGCCGCTCTCTCCCGGAGTGTGCTCAAGTTCATATTCATTGCATCGGTGATGCTATCTAGCCATCTCATCCTCTGCCATCCCCTTCTCCTTTTGCCTTCAATCTTTCCCAGCATCAGGGTCTTTTCCAGTGACTTTTCTCTTCGCATTAGGTGGCCAAAATATTTCAGCTTCAGCTTCAGTATCTGTCCTTCTAATGAGCAGTCAGGGTTGATTTCCTTTAGGATTGAGTGATTTGACCTCCTTGCAGTCCAAGGGACTCATAAGAGTCTTCTCCAGCACCACAGTTCGAAAGCATCAATTCTTCGGCGCTCAGCCTTCCTTATAGTCCAGCTCTCACAGCTATATGTGTCAGGAGTGCCCTAGCTGCCTCTTGCAGTCCCCACTAATAGCCAGCTCAGGACACAGACGATGAGGATTCTTTCCGAGACTTTATTCCTTTATGACTCTTTCAGATACTAATCACTAGCGACATAGCAAGGAACAGCACTGGGGAAAGATAGCAGAGTAGCCTAAGCTCCAGGTAAGGTAGTTGGTCCCCATTTGAAGGAGAACCATGGGAAGACCCTGAACTTATAGGCTAGGGAGAGATCCTCCCTCTTTCCCTTGTGTCCTCGGGACGCAACCGTTGTTTGAGCACCAAATGAGCAGTATGCCTCCTTTCTGCACCCTCCATCTGTTGTCGCTCCCTGCATCTGCGCCGAGTGTCCAGCAAGCCCCCCTCCAGTGCTCTCTCACTGCCAGGATCGCTATCTATCCCAGGAATGCTGGCAGGAGGAATCTCTGCCAGCTGCTGTGCTTGTGAGAGATGAGAGAGCTCCTCTCCCACGGATTGCTGTTCCTCTTCAGGGGTTCTATTGGCTCAGTTTCCATCCTGACAGTATGTTACTACTGGGAAAACCATAGCTTTGATTAGACGGACCTTTGTCGGCAAGTGATGTCTCTGCTTCTTACTATGCTGTCTAGGTTTGCCATAGCTTTCCTCCCAAGGAGCAAGCGTCTTTTAATTTCATGGCTGCAGTCAGCATCTGCGGTGATCTTGGAGCCCAAGAAAATAAAATCTGTCACTACTTCCATTTCTTCCTCTTCTATATGCCAGGAAGTAACGGGGCCAGACGCCATGATCTTCGTTTTTTTAATGTTGAGTTTCAAACCAGCTTTTGCACTCTCCTCTTTCACCCTCAGCAAGAGGCTGTTTCGATCCTCTTCGCTTTCTGCCATTAGGGTGGTATCATCTGCGTATCTGAGGTTGTTGATAATTCTCCCGGCAATCTTAATTCCGACCTGTGATTCATCCAACCCGGTGTTTCTCATGATGTACTCTGCATATAAGTTAAATAAGCAGGGCGACAATATACAGCCTTGTCGTACTCCTTTCCCAATTTTGAACCAATCGGTTGTTTCATTTCCGGTTCTTACTGTTGCTTCTTGACCCTTGTACAGGTTTCTCAGGAGACAGGTAAGGTGGTCTGGTACTCCCATCTCTTTAAGTATTTGCCAGAGTTTGTTGTGATCCACACAATCAAAGGCTTTAGCGTAGTCAATGAAGCAGAAATAGACATTTTTCTGGAATTCTCTTGCTTTCTCCATGATCCAGCAAATGTTGGCGATTTGATCTCTAGTTCCTCTACCTCTTCGAAACCCAGCTTGTACTTTCGGTAGTTCTCAGTTCACATACTGCTGAAGCCTAGCTTGTAGGATTTTGAGCATCACCTTGCTGGCATGTGAAATGAGTGCAATTGTACGGTAGTTTGAACACTCTTTGGCATTGCTCTTCTTTGGGATTGGAATGTAAACTGACCTTTTCCAGTCTTGTGGCCACTGTTGTGTGTTACAAATTTGTTGGCATATTGAGTGCAGCATGTTAACAGCATCATCTTTTAGGATCTTAAATAGCTCAGCTGGAATACTGTCATCTCTGCTAGCTTTGTTGTTAGTAATGCTTCCTAAGGCCCACTTGACTTCACTCTCGAGGATGTCTGGCTCAAGTTCAGTGACCACACTATCATGGCTATCAGGGACATTCAGATCTTTCCTGTGTAGTTCTTTTGTGTATTCTTTCCACCTCTTCTTAATCTCATCTGCTTCTGTTAGGTCCCTGCCTTCTTTGTTCTTTATCATGCCTGTCTTTGCACAAAATGTTCCCTTGAGATTTCCAATTTTCTTGAAAAGATCTCTAGTCTTTCTCATTCTATTGTTTTCCTCAATTTCTTTGCATTGTTCATTTAAGAAGGCCTTCTTGTCTCTCCTTGCTGTTCTCTGGAACTCTGCATTCAGTTGGCTATATCTTCCCCTTTCTCCCTTGCTTTTTGCTTCTTTTCTTTCCTCAGCTACTTGTAAAACCTCATCAGACAGCCACTTTGCTTTCTTGCATTTTTTTTTCTTTGGGATGGATTTCGTTGCTGCCTCCTGAACAATGTTACGGACCTCCGTCCATAGTTCCTCAGGCACTCTATCAGGTCTAATCCCTTAAATCTATTCCTCACCTCCACTGTATATTCATAAGGGATATGATTTAGGTCATACCTGACTGGTTTAGTGGTTTTCCCTACGTTCTTCAATTTAAGCTGAAATTTTGCAACAAGAAGCTCATGATCTGAGCCACAGTCAGCTCCAGGTCTTGTTTTTACTGACTGTATAGAGCTTCTCCATCTTTGGCTGCAAAGGACATAATCAATTTGGTTTCGGATATTGGCCATCTGGTGATGTCCATGTGTAGAGTTGCCTTTTGTGCTGTTGGAAAAGAGTGTTTGCTATGATCAGCGTGTTCTCTTGGCAAAACTCTATTAGCCTTTGTCCTGCTTCATTTTGTACACCAAGGCCATGCTTGCCTGTTATCCCGATGATTTCTTGACTTCCTACTTTAGCATTCCAATCCCCTATGATGAAAAGGACATCTTTTTTTGGTGTGGTTGCACCACAGATTTGTATAAAGGGAGTATGATATTGGCAGCTTTATTTTGATTCTTTTCCTAATGATCACCAGTATGGAATTTGCTGCTTTTTTTTTTTTTTTTAACAGCAGCTACATGCATTGGGTCAATATTTCCACCACTATCCCAATATCCCTTTCCTGGTCAGTCATTGCCAGCTGAGACCCCGCTGAGACCCCATCGGTGTCCACCTGAAGTCAGGATTATTTTTGTTAATAGTGTAGTGTTTAGTGTTAAAAATGCAAGCTGTTTTTGAAATTTGGGATAATTTGACCTTTTGATATGGCATGACGTCTATAGGTTGGTGTTTGGAGTTAGGGGTGGGATGAAAGAGCCCCAGTACTCTATGGATATATCCACACACTCTTCTCTGTATCACTATGTCATGTTTGCTAAAGTGTCTTTAATTGCTAACACCTTTCCTGATATGTTTAACATAAATGAGAAGAATCTAATAAGAGCATTATTATCATTCATAATGTTATACCTCAATCGCATCCCACCTTTTTCATCTCCATGACAATCAGATTTTAGCAATCAGCCTGGTATGTTAAGCAACAAAAATGCAATCCATCATGGTCAACCACAGAATCACATTGAAGAACAACAAAGCTTGTCATGGGTCTCATTTCTTTCCACCTTAAATCTCATATGAATATGGGAAGCTGCCTTATACTGACACACCACAGGTCCATCTATTTCAGTATTGTCATCTCAGAGGGCCAAGCTTGACATAATGGTGGCATCTGTTGAAATCATGTAGAAACTACGTGTGTATCTGAGTCTAATAGTAGAAGGACTTATGATGATGAGAGGTCCAAGAGAAAAGCTGAAAAATATATAATGCCAAAAACAGCAAAGGCCAACAGCTATTTAGAAGGGGCATGGATCAGTGGTAGGCTGCATGTTTTGCATTTAGAAGGCTGTACGTTAAGTTTTGCACCATTGGTTTAAAAAGGAGACGCAGAAGTAGGGCTTGGACAGATCTCTGCTGAGATCTTGGAGAGTTGCTGCTAGGGTTGTCAGAGAAATCCGCAGTGGAATCAAATTAGTTTGGATTTTTATGAATCCAACCTGCAGATTCTGCAGCGGACAGGATTTTCCCCAGTCAGGCAGATTCCATGGACTTGAAAACCGGTTTTCTAACTTTCCTGAATTTTGTGCAAATTTAGTATTAGAAAAGTATGCATTAAAAATCAGCCTAAAATGTGCATTTCCCCCACTGGCTAAAGAGTGAAAATGTGCATTTTGGGGGGATTTGCACATTTCTGCAAGTGCGAATTTGTGCAAGTACGAATGTGCAGAAATGCAAATTTGTGCAGATTCAAAAAATTAAAAAAAATCTGATTCCATCAATGAGCAGATGGCAGAATGAAAGGCACCTGACATTCTGTGAAACGCAGATGGAATAGATTTGACACAATCCGTACATCCCTAGTTGCTGCCAGTCACTTGGAGCTAATCTGGACACCAGAGTGACAGATCTGTGTATTATTTGAAGTCCAGATCTACGGACATATAGAAACTGTGTGCACTGGATGGGTCAGATTTTAACAATAACCTAAGCAGTGGCAGAAACTAAGATGCCTATTCAAATCACTTTCTTGGGAAGCTGAAGAACATCAGAAGCATTTGTGTGCTCAGTCTCTTAAGTGTTAGTATTTGCTTTCTGTTCTCCTGGTTGAGACCCATCATTTAAGGCACTCTTCATTTTCCAGGTAACTAAATGCAAAACAGGAGGAATTAGCCTTCCCCAACCTGGTGTCCTCAGATGTTTTGGACTTCAACTCTCATCAGCCCCAGCCAGCTTGACCAATAGTTGGGAATCCTGGGAGTTGTAGTCTAAGACATCTGGAGGGCACCAGGTTGGGGAAGGCTGAATTAGGGGAGCATTTTAAGCATGTTAATATGTAGCCAAACACCATATTAGGTGCAACAGCCATGATTGGTTGCCCCATAGTTTCTTTTCAATGACATGCAGCTCTGGGGGCAGGGGATCCTGGGAATTTGACTGAAGCAGTGGTGTTGGATAAAGGGGATGCCATTTTTGTAATCAACCCTGCCAGCTGTTTTCCCATCTGCAGGGGAAAATGTAGGGTGACCCTATTTTTCTCCCTAATAGCTGCTGTGATAAAATCTGCAGCCCTCCTAAAGCAGCATTTCAGGTTTTTGGTTGTTCTTTTTTAACCTCTCAGGAGACCAGTTTTGTGTCTCCCACACAATGTGCAGCTTGGCCTTTAGAGAATATAAAGCTGACAGCAGAATTCGGAGCAATAAAATTAGCAGTAAACGCAGTCTTTCTTGTGTCATTCTTTTTGCACGATGCCATATAAAACATTTTCTGTGGAATTGCTCTAAAGTAGCAGCTATATATATGCTAATGACTGAGGTCACTAACAAACTGCATATGAGAATTTGTGCGTGGACCTCAAAAGAGAGAGAACAAGGGTTGCTGCTCACATCTGGCAGTCATTTACTCATCCCAGTTCTGTGCATCTGAAAGTCTTACACAATAGACTTTCAGGGACAAGTTGATTCCTGGTGTGACCCTGCTGGCATCAGTGGTGTTACACGCAGGATGAATTTCCTACATGACATGTAAACCATATTCTTTAAAGATAGAGGGAGGAAACAACTTAATATGGTGGCTTCTTCTCTTCTTTGTTTTCTTAGTACAGCTGGCAGCTGGTTCAACGTGAAGTGCTAGCCAAGGACAATTAAAGGAATAGACAATGAAAAGGACTGACAGAAGAGGAAGGTGTCTGAGAACAGATGGGAGTGACCTGGTTTCCTACTAAAATGGTGCTAAATTATTTGTCAACAGTGAAAATAAATTTTATCTATCCCTGTCTATTTATGAAGACACAGACTATCAATGTTTTTCATCTTACCACTTAGAATGAAGAGAACTATTTCAAACTCATTTAGGATAGAATCAGAATCGTAGGGTTGGAAGGGGCGTACAAGACCATTGAGTCCAACCCCCTGCTCAATGCAGGAAGCCTGATTCCCAGGCGGTCTCTCATCCAAGTACTAATCAGGGCTGACCCTGCTTAGCTTCCAAAATCAGAGGAGAATGGGTGCATTCAGTCCTTTGCTCAAAAGCTTCCTGCTTGTCCTCAGAAGCTGCAAGTGTCAATAGTTATCAAAACGCTGCAAATGACATGCTGTGACTATATGAGGTCTAGATGCTCATGGAAGGCCAGACTAGACATTATTTTCTCCAGGATTGGGCTCAGGGAAACCTGTTTCCACCTGTTTGGGGCAGAAGTTGACCATGCCCTGCACTGATTGTCTGATGGCTTGTGATGTCACACATGCTCTCCCTTTCTGCTGATCCTCCCCACAACCATTTAAAAAAAAATTAGTGTTTTTTGAAGGGGGTGCTGAGCAAATATTAAAATGAATAAGTGTGCAAGTGGCACTTTAAAACAAGAAAAGGAATGTAGCCTGCCTGAAATATGGGTGCAAGCACAAACCAGAGTCAATCCGTGTTTGATTTGCTGATATTTATATCTGTCAAAAGTAATGCAAAAATGGGGAGAAGTCAGGCTTACATGGCTAGTCTTATTTTTAAGGTGCATCTCTATATCTATATCTCATATAAGCATACACCCCCCCACACACACCCTAGAATGTATCCAGCAGCAGCCTTTTTGACCTTGTTGATTCTTGCCTCCCCATTAAAATCTCCTCCATTGAAATCTCTGGAAGGGTGCCCCTGTTGTCTGGCCTAATAAATGTAAAATCCTAGAAGCAGAAGTACTAAGCATCCCTAACTCTCACACCAAGCTGCAAGACACTCTATCCATTCCACACAAATCAAGTTACATCACATAGGACTCAGTATACCAGAAGCAGAGAACAGGTGCGTTGCAAAAGTGCTTGCAAAGTAAATCCAGATAATTTACCTAAGGGAACCAAGCCACATTCTGCAGGGGAGACACGAAACCCCAGCGTCACTGGCCCTGGGTCACTGGCCAAGGAAAAACGTATTTAACCCCAAGTGTGGTGAGCAGAGTAGATATCAGGCATAAGCAAAACCCACCAACTGAACCTTTCTAAAGAAAACTTTATTCTCTGATTTTGCAGATTTAGATGTGTTGGCCTTCCATTTTATGATTACTAATTCAAATTCTTTCTTGGAAATTTCAAAGACAATGAATAACAATACCGCATGGTACTGAAATGAAAGCTAAATTTTGAGACAAGACTTTCATGACTGGCAACTGACTAAACTGGGGCAGTATGGAGAATATTTGCTGTTATACGTTAGTCATTCCCAGCATAGGAAGACAAGTTCTTCTGTCATGTACAGTTGATGATCCCCAACCTGGATATTTTTAGTGTACCTATAAAAGGATGACTAACTCTGCCTTGCATCACAGAAAGAAAGCAGAATTCTGAAGGAATGTGCGTTTGCATCTTAATATGATTTTATAAGCAGCCCACAAATTGGTGTGTCAGGTGTGGTTTTTTTTACAAGCTTATGATCCATCAGTTGAAATCCCCCTTACACACAGTAGACAATCACTATATAAGGAGGGTGTCATAGAAGGCTTGGAGGACACACAAGTCAGGAAGCTAGGCAAGAGCATTATTGTCTCTTCTGAACAAGACAGAACAACAACATGAAACTCCGGACTCCACCTAGATACAAGTACATCCAGTGCCATCTAGTGATTAAACTATAGAATGACATTATCCATGCATGTTCTCCATTTTTGTTAAGAAACAACAATTAAATTAACTGGCACTGCTGAAACATTTGGTAGTTCAGGTAATCAGTCACTTCTCTCTAAATGTTGAAGGTTTCTGAAAAATTTGACCAGAGCAAGTGGTGATCTGAGTAGTAACATTGCTAGTAGTCTTGCAGGGTGGTTCAGACACAATCTCAGAAGATGAACTTGGGTTTTCAGGTACTACTTGGGTATTCAGGTACTCTTGGACACTACTTGGTGATTGCACCTTCTTGGGGATAGGAAGCTGTTGTTGGCTTCTGTTAAGTATTCCACATGTTGTCTCAACAGAATATGATCTGAGTGTTTCATTTTTTCTCTCTTATACAATAGATGGAGTCTGCCATATCTTTTCTCCATCAAGTTTTATATTAACTCTATCTCCCAGCATTAATCATGGCACTTTCCACACGAAATTGTGCTGGTTGTAGGAACATATATAACTTATTTTAGTTTGGTAATCTGAATAGATAACGTTTCCCAGGTCAGGCCACTTTGGAATGAGATTTTTCTCTAGGGTTGCAATTGGATGTTCTGATTTGCTTTCCTATGGCTGTATCCAGTAGCTTTCAGTGGTGTTGGCCTGTAGCTTAAAAGAGCAATACGTGGGTCATTCTATCTCAAGATGTTGTTTGCACTCTGTACTGCTGACCCTGTCTGGTATATTCTCTGCCCCACCCCCTTCATCATCTTATTGTGCTTACGTTTCAGGGTTGATTTTCCAAGACAGAAGCTCCACATAAGGCAAAAAAGGTGGATCAAGGTGTTAGTTTTGGACATTTAATGAATGAGATACTGATAAGTCATATAGGTGCAGTACAGCTGTTAAGCATGTTACTCTGTCTGTTAAATACCTTCCTCTGTATTGGAATAAATAACATGGAAAGTATGAAAATGTATATCTGAATAACCATGTGTGTTTTTTGGTGTGTGTGGGGGGGAGAGGATAATTTTCATTCTAATGTTCTCTACAGTAAATTTACTGAAGTCTATAAATTCAGTGCATTTGCCATAATGTTTTATTTTAGCACTCTGTTCAGATTACTGCTGTTTTAAAGTGTGATGCAGGAACAGACGCCCGCTACAAAAACAAAAAAATAAAAAATCACAGCTCTGTCTGAATTATTTTAATTTATATAGATAACTCCCAAACTTGATAATAATTGAGAAAGGCGAGAAAAGAATTTCTTGCTCTCTTTTTGTTTGTTTACTTTGGTATTTCACGGCACTTCAGGCTTAGTCATTTACATTTTTCTGTGTTTTGCCTCCACACTCAGTTCCCTCCCTGTCTTATTTGTGTGGGTCATTCATGCAGCAACTGGGGGGATGGTGCAGGAGGGGGAAGGGGGAAAGAGACAGAAATAATAAAATAAAGTAAAATAAAATGGGAAAGCATGATTGCAAAAATATAGACTTTTTTTGCAAACAGTAGAATCTTAAATGGCTTTTTGAACATTGGCCCTCCTCCAAATATTCCCATATGAAGTAGAGCTGTGTGTGTGTGTAACTGTACACGTGCCAAATGGATGGATGGCTCTGTTCGCTGTGAGAGCACCAATCATCTCCTTGATTTTGTTATCCATTCCTTTCCAAACAGTGGTTGGATCAAGCAAGGAATCCATGCATATATTGCATTTCTAGAATCCCACAGCCAGCACGGCTGGCTGGGAGATTCTGGGAATTGTAGTCCAACACATCTGGAGGGTACCAGGCTGGGGAAGGCTTCTCTTGTAACTCTTTTGGTACTGATATTTTTACGCTGTTTGTTGAACAGTGTTCTTTTGTTCTGAAAGCAATTGTGCTCTGAAATCAAGGATCAGAGAAGTTTCTATTCTGTTTGAAAGTTGGATCAGCAAAGCTTTCATTGGATGGTCTGCATTTAAAGGCATAGATAATACTGGGTCTTTTGCAACCAAGTGAGTGGCAAGCCAGTTTAAAGCCGTCATGGAATCAACTGATGAAATACTCCATATTGTCTATTTGGAAGGCCATAAATCAGGGCCCCACATGCTGACTTGTAAATAAAAAATAAAGACAGGCTAAGCTGCATGCTGTGTATTTAATGACACATACTGGGTTGGATCCAGCACCTGCTTTCTGCAAGAGGAAGGGACCTTCCGCAAACGAAATGGCTCCACTCATGGAAGGTCCCTCCGCTCAATTTTGGGTAATCCCTTCTTCCCCCTGACAGTACAGGTCACCCTATTCAGCAGGGTATCCTGACTCTGTGTGTAGCATTTTCAGGGGTCTGGAGGGGCAGCTGAGAGGAGGGCTTGGGGAAATCCACTTCCGTCAGCACAACTGATCCAGCATAAATCTGGATCCAACTCCACTGTGCAGTTTAGCCCTCAGTGCTCCCCTCACACATGACCATTGGGCATGCTACATCTTTCAGGGCCCATTATATTTTGTTCGCTCTTACGTGCAAACCTGACCTATTAGACTGTGCTTTGTGAAGGAGTAAGTGTTTCATCTTAGTTGTCATGTAATAAATGTACACACGCTATTTATATGGCTTGTTTTATATAGAACTATGTTGTAAGTATAATAGGTTATGTAGAATGCATTTTTAAATTTCGAATGTGAGAAGAGAAGGAAGGAAGAAGGGGTCTGCAGTGGTATTTGAACCTCAAGAACTGTTCATCTGCCATTAACCACAGACATCTCATGAATGGAGGATGAAAAAAAGAATCTAACTTCTGTAATCTATTTTCTGCTTTTGAGATCTGTAGAAAGCCTGGAGCAAGAGCAGAAAGTTACTCAACCCTCCACTAGACCACATCAAATAAACTAAATGAGCTTAAAGAGTTCATTAACATCATACAAATGAATAAACAGTGGAGATGTGCCTTAACTCTTGTCTGTAGTTGGCACCAATCAAAGAGAGAGTGAAGGAAAATAGGGCACTATTTTTATGTACCATGTTAAGAGCTTCTTAGATGCCATGAAAACATGACCAGACCTGAAAAACTCCTTCCTCGACTTCTTATTTGAAAAAAATGAGCAGAGCTAAAATACATTTGATCAGAAAAGAAGGCACAAGTAGATGTTATAGCTAAAAATCAGATTAGTACAAAATTTGGGGGTCATACCCTGAGTAAGGGGAAGTCTTACCTCAGTTGGGATCTACAGCTGATTCTGTTATGATCTGGAGACCAGGATTATAATATATAGCTTCCATAAAGGATAGGCATGTGGCCATTTGAAGCCTAATTTGGGCAAGGGAACCTACCTGTCAGAGACAGCTGAGGAGATTGCAAGTAAGGAAAGTGCTCTTAATTCACAAATATGCATTTACATCACTTGATCTTTTAGCACTTCACCATTCTTAGCTGTTTCCACTGAAAAGTAGTATGTTTGTGTTGATGTGAAAGTTGTACCTGCAGCAATTAATTTGTGATGTCTTGTTCACACATGTAGGATCAATGATACACAATAAGAATACTTGAAGAACTCAGGTTATCATTGGTATCTCAAACAAGTCAAATTCAGCTCAATTCTTGTTTTCATGCTGCCAACATAAGCTAATCCCCGCCCTCCAGTTAGGCAGATGAAGGAACCAATATCCTCTTTATGGTCCCTGCTTTCATGAATACACCAATCTTGTCAGCATATTGCATTGCTTTAGGTCTTGTAACATCTGTTTTGTCTGTTCTTGCAATCATTTCAAGCTTCTTAAAATTATACCCCTTTATAATGGGGCTGTCCCTCATGATTGATTCCTGTAGTCTTCCATTTCCTCTTTAGGGGGCCCTTTGCAAATGGTCCTAAGAGGAATGCAGCAGAACACCAAAGGGCAGTCATGTCATATGCATTATTTTTTATTATTAGGTTATTATTGGCTACAAGGTAAACTATCCCTCCTGAAATCCAGTATAAGATTGGCAAAATAGTAGCAGAACTCCATCCTGAGTAAATTTAAAGCAAAGGGACTTACCTTTTCATCTAACCACATAGCTACAGGGCACATGTGACTGAAATTAAGTTAAACCATCCTCTAATTTAGATAAATAATCAACAGAACAGATCGGGTTTTTTTTATCATGCAAACCTGATTCACAGATGTAAAATTCTCAAAATGGGAAAATATATGCCATGTTGATATGCTGCTACCCACGTCTCATCCTTAAAATGTAAAAGAACAATGCAAGGGCTCCATCATTCTCTTAATAAGAACGAAAAATTATATACACACACAGCAATGATCGGCAAGATTTGGCATAATTGGGTAGGTGAGAGTCATTTCCATGAAATTGGAAATACTTTGATTTGTAAGACCATCTTATTTAAATTAACTGGCCTCTTATAAGCATGTCTGAAATCTGACTCTAAATTAAAAATAGTGATTTATCATCTGTAGCATTGCGGTGAAAGATACTACAGATTCTTGGCTTCTAAATTTTGGTACATGGCAGAACAACTGCATATATACCTTACAGATTACAAAGAAAATATATAAAGAACATGCAGCAGGCATCATTATTTTCCAACCCCCCTGAACAATAAACACATACTAGACTTGCAGACAATTCAGTATCTGAACTATGGTAAAAGTTTATTTTAGATTTGCATAATGAGGAATGAAGGAGGCCGTCTTGCTATTAAAGCAACTGATATATCTTTGTAGTAATAACAACAGTCTCTATGCCCAGGATTGCCAATTGGCAGCCTAGGGGGGAGGGCAAGGGCAGAACCAGTCCCTGAAACTTTTATTTGGTCCCCTAATGACCCTACTAAATTTCGGTCGAAGTATGGTAGAACATTTGACCATATGGGGGAAAAATGGCTTTTCAAGTTGTAAGAAAGAGATACATTCCATACTTTAAGGTTACATCTCTCTCTTTGGGATTCTGCACATAACATGCCTATTCACCTGCCCTCTCTGGGCAAACAAGCATTGACATCAGCAAAGAGGAGGAGAGCAGTCTTTGACCCAGTGTCTTATGGACCCAATATATAGGCCCAGTCCCATATAGTAAGCAATCTGCATGCTTCATACTATTTAGGAAATAAGGGTAAATTAACCCCCTCTATTTCTCCATGGGTGACTTAAAGTTAACAGTGCCAGTTTAGGAAGTTTATGCTGCCATATGAATTTATTGCAAAAATCTTGCCATTCTTTAAGTCTGGATGTGTTGAACTTCAAAGGCATATTGATTAATAAAAACAATATCTTCAGGAGAACATTAATTTTGATGAAAGATAGCCTGCTTATTAGTTGGTAGCCCCATTAGGGCCTCCATTATGGAGCTGAAAGATGGGAAAGATAGGAATGTTTTAGTACATAAACAAATAACTAATGACGCAATCCTATTGAGATAGTCGGCAGCCTCCGAAGTCAGAGGCCGCTGAGTAGCCAATGCAGGGCAGCTGCAGCATGGAGGCAGTCCTTCTCTCTGTGCTCCGGCCACCCTACGTCTTTGGCTAGATGGGCAATTTTGCCTGTCTAGCTGCAGCTTCTGTGGGAGGGAAGGAGGCTGGGACGCTCATAGGAAGCTGCATAACGTGGCTTCCACAGTCTCCTCCCTTCCCTGCCCCTGGGACCACCCCCATTTCCCTGTGTCTGTGCTCCATTTCTGAGTGCAGAGACATAGCCAGCGTGGAGAAAACCATGCTGGCTATGAGGGGGAATTAACGTGGTTTATGGGCTCTGAGCTTGGAGCCCTGGTTCTGACCTCGGATCCCTGAAACCAAAACATCCTATGGCCCTCTAGACAGTGTCTAGTGGCCATAGGATTGCTCCCTCCATAAATAACTTTATTATAGAGCTTGATGTGTGTGTGTGTGCGCGCGTGCACGCATGTGTGTTTTATGCTACAAAATGTACTTCCAGACCCCAGACTGCTCTCTGGAAAACCAGAGTGGTTTCCAATAATACCAAAGCTAGCCATCCTGCCCTATACAACTAGCTTTTTCTCCATATATTTTAAAATAACTCCGGTATACTAACTGAGTTCTTTTGAGAATAATGCAGTCACTGCACTCAAAAGAAGAAAAGGGAAAACAATGATTTTAAAGTCTAAGGGAGAAGGAAGCATAATGATTAAATCCAGGAGCTAAACACACTCTTAATAAGTCAAACTATTGGTTTAGCATAGTATCCTATCTCTTGGACCTGGTTTATATTTCTCTTTGAGAAATTTTCTTCACTCACAAGAATTGTGTACTGATGTAAGAGGTGAATCAAGAGATAATGCTTTACAGCTGGGTAAATACGTTATTTGTTCTATGATGTCTGAAGTGTCAAAATGTGCCCTTCACATGTTTCTTTACGTTAAGGTAGTTTCCAATGTCACCTTGAGTGGCATGGGATCTGCAGGAGCACATCTCCTTTCCACACTTGATAATATAGAATGTCTATGCTCACATTTGAGGAGGGTACCATGTGATGCATTTGCATAACAACCCATAATGTTATCAACCGTACAGAACGGAAAGTCTTGCTGAAGAAGAGTCAACACAACTTCTGTAAAGGTAAACCCTGTTTCACTAACCCTTTAGAGTTTGTTGGGAATGTCAACAAGCATATGAAAAGGGGTGGCCTGGTAGACACTGTTTACTTGGTCTTCCAAAAGGCTTTTGACAAAGCCCCTTAACAAAGACTCCTGAGCATCTGTAACAGTCACAAGATAAGAGAAGTCATCTTATGGATTGGTAATTGGTTAAAGAACAAGAGGGAGAGAATAGGAATAAATGGAGGTATGTCAACAGTGGAATCCCCCACAGATCTATATTGGGACTAGCGCTTTTTAACTTGTTTATAACTGATCCAGAGTCAGGGACGAGCAGTGAGGTGGTCAAGTCTGCTGATGATACAATTATTTAGAGTGGTTAAAACAAAAAGGGATAGCAGATAACTCCAAAAGGATCTCTTCAGGCTGGGGGAATGGGCATGAAAATGGCAAATGCATTTCAGTGTAAATAAGTGTAAAGTGATGCACATTGGATTTAAAAAAAACTAATTTCATGTGTATACTGATGGGATCTGAGCTGGCAGTGACTGACCCAGAAAGGGATGTTGAGGTTGTGGTGGATAGCTTGATGAAAAAGTTGCCCAGTGTGCAGACGCTTTGACAAAAAGGCAGATTCCATGGTGGGCTTCACTAGGAAAGGAGTTGAAAATAAAACTGCCAATATCACAGTGCCTTTATGCAAATCTGTGGTGCAACCACACTTGGAACTGTGTATAGCTCTGGTCAGAACACCTCAGAAAAGATATTGTGGAGCTGGAGGAGGTGCAGAAAAGGGCAACAAAAATTATCAAGGGGCTGGAGCAATTCCCCTGTGAGGAAAGGTTACAATGTTTGGGGATTTATAGGTCAGAAAAAAGATGAGTAATGGGAACATGATAAAAGTGTATAAAATGAGGCATGGTGTGGATAACATATACAGGGAGAGGTTCCTCTCTCATAACACTAGACCCTGGTGTCATCCAATGATGCTGAATGGTGGAAAACAGATAAGAGAAGCACTTCACACAGTGCATAGGCAAACTGTGGAATTTGCTACCACAAGGCATAGTGATGTCCACCAACCTGGGTGGCTTTATAGGGGGGTTAGCTAAATTCATGGAGGGTAAGGCTATCAGTGGGGGCCGCGGTGGCTTAGTGGTTAAGACGCTGAACTGCAGACTGGAAGGTCGGCAGGACAGCAGTTCGAGACCCGAGTGCTGCATGACGGAGTGAGCTCCCGTCTTCAGTCCCAGCTTCTGCCAACCTAGCAGTTCGAAAGCAAGAAATTGCAAGGAGATAAATAGGTACCGCCTCGGCGGGAAAGGTAACAGCGTTCCGTGCACCTCGGTGTTCAGTCATGCCGGCCACATGACCACGGAAGCGTCTTCGGACAGCGCTGGCTCTTCGGCTTAGAAATGGAGATGAGCACCACACCCTAGAGTCGGACACAACTGGTTGGGGACACTTTTACTTTTACCTTTAAGCCTATCAGTGGCTACTAGTCATGATATCTATACTCTATATATTACCTCCAGTATTGGAGGCAGTGTATCACTGAGTAAGAGTTAATGGGGAACACACATGGGAGGGTACTATTGCCCTCATGTTCTGCTTGTGGGCTCTCAATAGGCATCTGTTTGGCCACTGTGGAAACAGAATGTTGGAGGACATAAGGCCTTTGGTCTGATCTTGCAGGGCTGTTGTTATATTTTTATGTAGTATAATGGTTTGTTTCCAGGAAGACATTGCTGGCAGCGGAAGGAACCATGGTTTGACCACGGACTTCTGAAATTACCAAGTGCATGAAAAGGAGCCATGCTGCAGTGGTTTACACATCCCTAAAAATAATACTAAAATGGGTCCTTAATGTGATCACACAGAAGCAGCAACCATGTCATGTGAGAACTAGCGCATGAATCCTGAACAGAGACCAAATGCTATTAGAGGATTCCTCTGGTGAAAATGTAGGTGTTTTCTTTTGAAGGAATAGAAAGACAGAGGAAGAGCAGCATAAATTTAACTATGTCAAATACTTGCACTAACCATTAATTGCTGGGTATTTCTGCTCAACAACTTTTCAGATCACAGATGAGGCGTTCTTTGAGCAGCATAGTTAAAACCAGACTGGGAGCAAATGTTTTAATGCATAGTGGTTTGGAAAGGAAAATCAAAGCCCAGTATTTAGTATTTTTGAGTGGGTTTGACTTCCCGTAATGGATATTGGTCTGACATCATTTTTTTAAAAAAGGAAGAAAAAGAACAGTGGATGAGAGTATGAAACATTGTTACACTGACCTTTTCGTTGTTGTTATGGGGTGGATTTCCTTATTTTATAAGGTTATAGCCTTATAGTTTTCCATTTTGGTTTCCAAGGTACTTTCAAAACCATAGCTGCCTATTTAAGGTCAGGTAAACTACCCACAAATTTCCTGCCCAAAGGAATGAAATTAAGGTTGCTTGAGCTGGTATTACTGGTTAGTCAGAATGTCAGTATTTAGAGTTCTGGTTGTCCACGTTCAAATTTCTCTGCATTGCAAAATGAAGGAAGATGTGATGGAATATAATGTCTTGCCCTGTGACTGCATTGCTGAGCTGCAGAATGGAATTTCAGGTGGTCCCTTGGCAACATTATGTTACCCAAAGCTACGAAATGATTTGACAAAATCCCCCCATCTGGTGGTCTTCAGTACAGTTTGCATTCCGCTTGAAATTGCTCTCTTCCCACCCCTACCCCATTTTGGTATACAAAATGGAATTCTCCCAAGGGATTTCTCCATTCAAGGCATTTTTGCACAGCCAGCAATTCACAACTTGCCACACTCCCGCTGTGAATTATTTAGCTGAAACAGAAGTATGAAAAATCTGTCCTTGAGTGGCAACAAGAAACATTTCAACATTGTCCCTATGAAAATATACACCCAGCTCATTGCATTGATGCCATCTTGGCAGCCATGTACAGTCAAGTATGAGGTGTAGTGCCAATTGCAGAGGTTTGACATATAACTGAAGCTGTCTGATGTGGAAATAGCCTGTTGCTTTGGACTAAGGATAACTGAGATAATGTGCCTTATAAATCCCAAGTATTTGCTGCTGCTGCTGCTGTAGTTAGTCAGTTATTGTTGTTATTATTTCAAGTCATGAAAGTACTTCATCATTTGCTTCCTTGTCTAAAAATGCGCTGGAAAAATGTGAATGTGAATTCAGTTTGTGAATGTTTCCTAATTATGTCCAGGTCCTATTGAGCTTCTTCTGGAAACTCAGCATTACATATTAATCTTTCTGATAAGTAGATGTATGCATGAATTCTTTGCACATTATATGTTCAAATATGTTAGCAGCTTGGAAAAAAACCTCCCTAACTAAAGCAAGTAACATTAGTAGGAGCTCAGAAGTATCTACATGCTTATTGCTTAAGAATTACTTTTAAGAGTCACTGCTCTTAAAACTGAGGAATTCCAGAGATGTCTAGTACTGAGTAGCAAACATAGGGTCTAGTTTTGTGCTCTCTCTCTCTGCCTTGCTATTATCCTTCTCCATATATTAAAAAAAAATGTTGAAATTCTATCAGTGTACCTGTTCACCATAGACACCAGCTAATTTATTTTAAAATGAGCTAAAAATAGATGTTTCCCAATTCAGAACCTGGCTACTTCACAGACTTGTCCCAAATACCCTCTATTTCTTCAAACACACTGCATTAAATTTATTGGATTGAGTATGAGTCCAGTGGTTCAACTGATCAATATGCATAAGCCAGACTTCCCCAGCCAGGTGCCCTCCAGATGTTTAGGACTTTGACTCCCATCAGCCCCAGCCAGCATAGCCAATGGTCAGGAATTCTGGGAGTTATATGTATTAATGTATGTATGCAACAAGCTGTGAAAATATTGCTGAATATATTAAGTTTTAAGTAGCCATTTCCAAATTTATGAGCAGATGAAGATGTTTTGGACTTCAACTGCCAGGGTTCGTGACCATTGGCTATGCTGGTAGAAGCTTCTGGGAACTGAAGCTCAAAACATCTGGAGATCCACCTTCTGCCCACCCCCAATGTAGTAAGTGGATGGCTAACATTTTCCAAGAGACCAGAACAAGATTTTTATTTTGTTTAGTATTTATAAGGTAGCCAGGGCCACATATGGTCCTTTGCTTCCTTTTAAAAATTGTTAATTTTTTAAAAATTAAGAACATAAAAAGAGACATGTTAGATCAGACTGAAGGCCTATCTAGTCCAGCACTCTGCTTCCACAGTGGCCAACCAGAAGCCTATGGGAAGCCCAAAAGCAGGACATGAGCAAGATAGCACTTGCCTGGTCGTGATTCCAGCAACTTTTATACACACCGTTTCATTTTTCATTCAGCAGAAATAAATTTCACTAAGTCCCTAGAAAGTGCCATGCCAGGTGAAACTTCTTCAAAAGAGTTGCCAAAGCGTGGTCTGAAAAAGCCTTCCTCAACCTGGGTGCTCTCCAGATGTGCTGGACTGAACTCCCATAATTCCCAGTCAGCAAGGCCAATGGCAAAGTGAAGCAACTACTTCAGGCAGCAGATGTCAGGGGGTGGCAGCAGCAGCAGCCCCTTGGGCTGTTCCATCTGAGCTCCCAGATATTCCCCTCTCTTGAAGGATAGACCTATGTAGCCTGTCCTGAGCCCTCTAAATGAGCCTGCTGCCCTCAGATGCGATGGAGGACACTACCCCATCACCTGCAGAGCTGGCATCAAGAATAGGTATGGTTGGGCTTCTGCCAAAGGCCCACAACCCAGCAGGGGCCCACTGACAGGAGCCCCCTGGACCTGCCCCTCCTCTTCATCATCACAACCTGCTTGTTCACCTGCTTCTCACTCTGGCCCAGACAACAGTGGTGGTGAGAAGGAGGAGCAGCAGATGCCACAGCCTCCTGTCTTTCTGCAAGCAGTAACAATGATGAGAAAGAGGACGACGAGGACAAGCGATAGCAGCTGCTAACAGTGGTGGGGAGATGGTAGACTCATTGAGGGAGGGGGCCCATTGGGTGCTGGGCAAGGGAAAGCTCTTACCTCCAATCAGATGCTGATTAGAGATAATACCTTTTGTCTGGGAGAGGAGGCAGGGCTTCCCCATGCCTGCTCTAGATTACAGAAGCTCACGGTGGTAATTCATACGGGGTGTTTATTAGGAGAGAGGCAGGCATGCCATATTTTCTGTTCTCATCATCATATGAATCAGTGAGAAAACCATTCACTCATTTTTGCTGACCTCTTTTAGGAGGATGTCAGAAGATGTGTTGCATCTGTAGGGGGTTGTCTTCATTCTCTTACAGAGCTAGCATATCATGTAGCCCAGATCACAAGTAAAATGAACGTGCTTCCTCTTTAAAAGGTTCTTTGTTACAAGATGACTGGACTGTGGCGAACTCTTAGCTCCGTTAATGAAGTCCCTATTTATAATGCACATGAGCAAAAAAGTACAGCAGGATGTGGGTAAAATGTGGAGATAACCACATGCCTGGTGGCGTTGCTTTCAAACCCAGAGATGTTTAATTTGGGTTTCAGCCTGTTTCGTAGAAGTGAAAGGCAAAACTCCCACAGATTTCTGTAGAAATGAGCGGAGACATCAAAAGCTCAAGAATGCATCTGCTGTTATGTATCCCCTTGATTAAAAAAATATTTTACAACAGTAATGTAGCTAGCCAAAAGCAAGACTGTAAAGGTTCAGACCTACTCTACTGAAGCCAAATGAAAATTTGATTTCAGTGGGATTAGGATCACTGGCTTGATCAGAATATTTTATGGTGATTTAGGACACAATCCTATGCATGTTCTGACAGAAAAAACTCCTACAATTCCCAGCATTCCCCAGTCAGTATGGCTGCAATCCTATACACATTTACTGGAAGTAAGTTCAG
This sequence comes from Heloderma suspectum, assembly GCF_057233095.1. NCBI lineage: Eukaryota > Metazoa > Chordata > Lepidosauria > Squamata > Helodermatidae > Heloderma > Heloderma suspectum. The sequence goes on along the minus strand of NC_139458.1, from coordinate 65,155,553 downwards.
TTAAACTCAGTGGGGCTTACTTCTGAGAAGACATGTATAAGAATGCACTGCTAACCAGTAAAGCTGCAAGCATTCACTTCAGCATAATTTCATGGCATTAAATCTAATCAGTCAGTTTTTAGCCTCCTCCTCCCTCAAAGTAGTCTTACAGATATGCGTGCATAGCAAAAGCTGGACAAGTCGCTTATGATGGGATAAATGACATCGCGACAGCCACATCCTGTGCATGACAGTTGGAACAAACCCTCCCTTCCTAGACTAATCTTGTTTGTAAAAGCTGCTATCAGATAGGGGATGGATCAGGCTAAGTTGGGATAGCTGGCTCAAGGCTGGCCAAAATATCTTTCCAGTGCCACATCTGTTAGGTTGTCCTACCCACCTCCTCCATGCTCCATCTCTGCCCAAGTCTGCGTCATACGGCCTGTTTGCCTGGTCACATCTGTGGCCCTGAGCTTGATCAGCAGCCCCTCGCCTTCAGTTTGCATTGACAAAAATGAACAAGAAGAAAAGGATCCATTGAAATGAATGGATCCTTTTTTGGCAATGTAAGTTGCAGGTGCAGGGAGCCCTGTCCAGACTGGGGCAAAGGGTAAAAAAACCCTCTACCCTCCCACACAGCAGGGTCCCAATTGGATTGGACACTGCCCCTGTCCCTGCCCCACCCCAGTGCTGGCAGTTTGTGAAAATATCCTGCACTCAAGGCCAGAACTACACACCTAGGATAATATATAATTTGGTTCTGGTAGGCATGGCACCATCAGCAGCCTCCCCTAACCGAGAAGAGGAGGAACCTACATACTGTCTGTTCCCTTAGGCTGTACTGGATCTTCTTTGATAGTCTCTACAAAGCAATGGCAGCTCTGTTAGGGCAGTGGGACCCTCTGCTGGTAGGTGGCCAGGTGTTCCACTTTACAGACAACAGTCCTCTATTTCAAGGTGTCCCCTGTGATAAGCTGTGCAGTCCAAGGCTGGTTTCAAGGCAAAGAACCATAAGGAGAGAAAAGAGCCTTGAAGTTGCCCACCAGGAGTTAACACCTGGACAGCAGAGAGAGCAGGCACACAGACACAGGTCACTTTGTCAGAGGGGAGGCTGGTGGATCCAATTTCAGTGGGGTTAAAATTCCCTTCTGGATTTTAGTTACAACCAGCCAGAACTCTAAAGGATCTATCCAAGGTGCTGGACCCATTTAGGGGATAGCTCCTTTAGGCTTCTGACCGGTTGTAACGAAAACCCAGAAGGGAATCTCTGCCCCACTGAAATCAGATCCACCAGCCTCCTCTGCTACTCAGTCTTTTCAACTATGCTGCGATGTATCGTATTTTTATTTAAATTATAGCTATTATTTCTAAGTTTGCATCTATAGCTATACATACAAATGTTATGCAAATCGATGACCTCTTTTTGGTGATGCGTTTCCTCTTTTTTGGCAACGCATAATTTGCCACCCTATCTGTTGATCCTGGGACCCTGGAAAACTCCCAACTTCTGGAGCCGGCCCTGCTCTTGTCTTCACAAGTAAGGAGTACAGGACTGGCTATCTCTGTCTGTAGGGATAGATTAGGGAGGAAGATCAAAGTTCTATACATTCAAAGCCAAGCTTTGTGCCATGTGAGTAATGCAATATATAGTTGTGTTCTTGTAGCATATAGGCCCCTTCCATCACTACTAATCTATGATTCTACTTGCATATCAAATAAGTCCAAATGAATTCTTTGGACATGTACTGAGGAGTAAGTCCCTTTGATTTCAGTCTTATAATTGTCTGCATAAGTTGTCTTAAGGATCAGAGCCTTAATTCTCAATTCTGTGCACATGGCCAGATCACAGGAAGTGTCATAAGAGCATTTGATTATGTTCCCACCTTATGCTGATATAGGTGGGATTTACATTTTATTCTCTCAGAAATGAAATCTGAGAAATTACTCTTTGGAGATTACCTGAATGAGCCCATGCAAATCCTGTGCTCAGTCCTTTGGGGAAGATTTGAAAATTACATTGGTAGAAAGCTCTTGTAATTTTATATGCACCAACATATGCTACTATTTCAGCCAGAACAGAATTGGGTAATGATGACAGTTCCTTCTGAGAAAAGCTACAGGTGTGAGATAATCTGATGCAAGTGAAACAAGAAAGGAAAGGATTGAATTTCATGATGCCTTGATTGTATATGTATCAGCACAATCTCCATACTACAGCTATACAGTATTAGGATAAGATCAGATACATTCTGAAATACCTTCGGAGCTATGGGAAGCTTACTCAGCCTGGCTGATGATACTTTTACCCCAGCCTGGAACCCTCCAGATATGCTGGACTACAACTCTTATCACCCCAGCAAGCACACCCATTGGGCAGGCTGGTTGGGGGTGATGGGAATGGTAGTTCAAGGCTGGGTAAGGCTGTTGTATCCCTTGTGGTGTTGAATGCAAATGCAATGGTTTTGCTGAAAGGAGATAATATGATATGGACCTCAACAGAGCGGGGGTTTATGCTCTGTGTGTGGTGTCAAGAATAAATGATCCTTTCCAAATATTTTGAGATTAAATCCTGGCCTTCCTGGGCCATATTTTGCCTCCAAATCTAATGCCTTGAAAGTGGACAGTGAAGATCATTGTGTCCGTCCCCCCCACTTTAGTCACCACTGCTTCTGGGAAGAACCAGGACCTGCAAACTATCCGGCTTCCTCTAGGGTGGCTATTTATGAACCAGCAGAAAAGAGGATCAGAAAAGCACACTGATCTGCATAAAATCTGCGTAAAATTTGCAGATGCTAATTTATATGTATAGATGCAAATTGCGAAAAAATATTATAATTTAAATAGACATACAGTATATGTCACCATACTGTGGAACACTGGCCGGGTGACCTGTGTGTGTGTCTGCCTGTTCAGTCTGCTGTCCACGTGCTGCTGCTGGGCAACCTCAAGACTGTTCTGATGGTTCTTTATGTTTAAACCAGACTTGGACTGGACTGCCCGTCAAATGGAAGATGCCTTCAAAATAAAGGATGGTCCTCTGGCAGCCCTTCAAATACAGGACTGTCTTCTGTAAAGAGGACCCCTGGCCATCCCAGGGAAGAAATCGTGTGTGTGTGTGTGTGTGTGTGTGGGCATTTTCCCCAAGGGGCCACTGTGGAACCTTTAAAGAGCAGCAGTGTAAGCACAGTACATTTGGCTACAGAGCCTCCATTTGCAGTCTGTCATCATGGAGGCTTTCAGGATCCCTGGCACAAAAGCTCCAGCAAGTCAGGCAAGCTTTTAAAGGTGCTTTTGCTTGTCTCCATTTGAGAAGGGGCATTTTTGAGCCCTCCCCCCTTCTTGAAGACTTACTCCCATTCCTGCATGTGACCACAGATCTTTACTCTGACACCACTCTTCTCTTTGGCCCCCAACTAAGATTGCCTTCAAATAAGTGAACTGGTACAGCCAGGTGGCCTTGGATCCAAAGTAGCCCTTCCACAAACAGAAGGCTCCTTCTATTTGCAGAAGGGGTGGTGATCCAGTGGAGGCTGCCACTCACAGAAGGGGAAAGTGATTTTCAGTGATCATCTTTTTGTGCCATCTCCCTTGCCATTCTGGAGGGCCTTCAAACCTTAGGAAGTAGATTTTGCGTGGGGGGGGGGGGCAGGAGGAAGAGGGAATCTGCAAAAATTGCCTTCCCCTTCCACTCTCAGCATATCTGGATCCAACCCATGGTGTTTATACTTGGCTTTGTTCAGTTGAATCTATAGTCTATGATTAGGGGACAAAATTTCCAAGGTAATACAGATCTGTGTATAACTTTCCACCATGAAAGATTTAGGCCTGGTTTTGTTCCAATAAAAATATGTGAGAAGATTGGGGTGAGAGCCAGGTAAGAATATTTTCTGTGGCAGCACCCCTCCTATGGAGCTCTCTTCCCAGAGGTGTTAGATTTACTCCTTCACTGCTCGCCTTTTGGCCTTCATTGCTCGCCTTGTGGTGAGCACTGAAGAAGTTCTTATTTGGCGTAGCTTTTCTTGACTGTTAGAATAAGCTGGTGACTGCTCTTCTTCCTATGTACTGTACTGTTCAATAAAAGTGTTTTTGAAATGTATTGTATACCATCTTGAAAGTCTATTATGTGAAAGGTGGTATAGAAACATATAAATGAATAAGAATATTTAAATCCCTTATAGGGCCTTTAAAATATTTTATTGTCTGACATAATTCCTGTTTAATGATACATTCTATTTTTAAAATATAAACAATTACTTTTCACAATTCTGTCCAGGTTAAGTATTTAAAAAGAAAACTTCAAAGGGGCTGATTTGAGCACATACCAAAATTTCCCACTGAAATCAATGGGACTTAAAAATGCTTATCGTTGGCCAGGTCATGCCGTTTTATTATACTATGTTTATAATATTTCAAAGAACGCCCCCAAAATATATATCTGTGCACCTTTATTTTCTTACATGCACTCTTTCTCCACCTCCTTCACAACTTAAAATATAAATGTTAGTTTCAGTGGATGAGCCACAGGATGGTTATGGGAAAACATGGCAATTATGTACTTGGTTTGTTCGGTCACAAGGGAACTGGAACTTTTAAGGGGCTTGACTGAAGCGACACAAAAGTCAGGAAATGACCCCTTCAATGGGAGTTCAGAGGCAGTAGATTAGAAACAATATCTTCTTACAACTTCAGCAACTTTAGAGCGTACCATCCAGAGCAGAGTGTAGGGGTAACACAGCAGTGAGATTCCCAGAAGCAAAACACTGCTTCATAGACATAGAAGAAATGAGCTGCAGCTGATTTTTATGGTTCAGTATGGAACTGAAAGAGGAAGTCTTCATCCCACTAGAAAAATTCAGAAGAATGAATTGCAATCCTTTGAGTTTTTTGTTTAGTCAGTGAATCCTGTGTCCGTCAGATAGCGTGTACAAGCCAACATCTCTGTGGTGAGAGAGTGGTGCGGAAGAGAAGTTGCCCTCCATACTGAATAGGGCCTTTGTTTGCCCTGCTGCAGCAGTTACATTCTGCAGGTCCTGCGATTACAACAGTGGCTGTATGAGAACGGAATGGGAATGAGATGCAGTGCAGACTCCCCCCCCCCCCCAGTCTTGCTTCTTTCCATCAGAAATGAAGAGAAATGCTGCTGGAGGCAGAAAATAACTCTTCATTTGTAGCCAGGGTTTCACTTCCCTTATCAAAAAACATTGACCAAAAAGGGTCTCTTTTACTAAAATACAGAATTATCTGATTTGTATTTGCTGTTTTCTGGAATAAGGAAAGCACTGACGTGTTTATTTTGAGAAATTAAAGGCCAAAATAATGCTGTTGGTACAGGGGAGAAATATAAGTGAATGTTAGTACCATTTCAGTGATTCATGCATTAATTATTTCTGCATTTCCATTTCAACTTTTCAAGAAGCAATCAAGTATCTGACCTGCCTGCAGACCTGCGGCCACAAAGGGTGTGTGGACATGTGCATGACTCTTTGTGTGGGCCACTTTAAGAGTGCATAGTGGGAGCGGTTCACCACAACTCACTGTGAAATATTGAAACCAAAGAAATGTAGGCTGACTCAGATGTACATGCAATATTACCCTTGCTGCATTTTTTCTTTTCATTATTCCACTGTTTTCTATTAGGCCCCCCTTTTTGTTATCCATTTGTCCAACTTGCATTCATTTTGTTATTCATTCATTCATTCATTCATTCACATTCTTTGTTTCATTATTCATTTTCTTTTCTTATTTCTCTCTCTCTTTTTTACAGATGTTTTTGCTGTCACCTGTGGCAGCAGCAGAGCCAACTTCTATCTTCCTGGCAGCTGCCATGTTTTCTCCCAGAATACCCCTGGGTGTTGTGTTGTTCTTGTACATTCTGGAGAAAATGGCAACTGCCATGAAGAAGTGGTGGCAGCGGGGTGGGTGGGGGCCTCCACTTTCCCCCTGGAGTGCCCCAGAATGACACAATGCCTGGGGCATTCTGGAAGGGGGAAAAGTGGCCACTTGGAATAGCAGCAAAAGTCAGCGCCACTGCCACCACAGGAGACAATAGACCTTCTCCATCCCTGAACAATATGAATGAGAATTCCGCATTTGTTTTGGAGCAAATTAAAATCGGTCATTCTGTTCAATTTTTCATTTGTTCAAAAAAGAAGGGAAAAAAAAGCACACCCCTAGTCTCAGTCTTTTTCTGACTATTTGTCTGCAGGAATGGCAACATATCTTAGCTCTGAGTGAAAGGGTCAGATAAAGAGTTTTCTGAGTGACTGGCCCTCTGAGTCAAAGCAATGAATACTCAGAATTCAAACATTCAGGATGGAATTTTCTGCTGTTTTAGACAGACTAGTGTGATCAGCACAAGTAGCACAACTATGATTGGAACAAAACAACTACTGCAGTTCTAAACCTCTTCTTTGAGTTTCTTCACAGTTCAGCATTACCACTGCTGCACAGAGTGCTGTCTGAAAGCATCCATATAGTGTAATTTGAACTCTGTTCTCATTCCATTCTGTTTCCTCCACAGTGATGCTTATAATCTCTCTGAGAATGGGACAGCACCCTTGATTCCAATTACTTGATTCATACATTTTTCTTTTTTCAGGAATTTAGTATGGATTCATGAAGGGGCTCTTATGCACGAATGGGCTAGTCTCATCCCTTAGACCCTGATTCACACAACAGTCATGCCCCTGGCTGATGCGCAATTGGTGTCGGTCTGAAGGGGGGCCTTCGCACATATGGACATATACATATACGGCTCCCTCCATAGGAACATGAACTCTGATTGACTGGGCATGTTTAGCCTTGAGAAGAAAAGACTGAGGGGAGATATGATAGCACTCTTCAAGTACTTGAAAAGTTGTCACAGAGAAGAAGGTCAGGATCTCTTCTTGATCATCCCAGGGTGCAGGACACAGAATAATGGGCTCAAGTTACAGGAAGCCAGATTACGGCTGAATATCAGGAAAAACTTCCTGACTGTTAGAGCAATACGACAATGGAACCAATTACCTAGGGAGGTGGTGGGCTCTCCCACACTGGAGGCATTCAAGTAGAGGCTGGACAGCCATCAGGGATGCTCTGAGTTGGATTCCTGCATTGAGCAGGGGGTTGGACTTGATGGCCTTGTTGGCCCCTTCCAACCCCACTATTCTATGATTCTGTGACCAGGGTTCACGTCCCTGTGGAGGGAGCCCTTTGCAAGACCATCCCTATGTGCATAGCCAATTGTACTTCAGCTGGGGACCATTGTGCACATCATTGTCTGGGGGTGGGGCTAGCTTGCTCATGCATAAGAGCCCCTTCACATATTCATATCAGCACCTAAAGTATCTCCATCAATTTTGGCTCCCACACCAGGTCTCATGATATTTCACTTGTCTAAAGGAGTTGTATCAGGGAGCTTCAGGCTTCCAAAATATGTTTTTGCCTTAACATCCCTCTTCCCAGGGTCCTAAAGAGATAATTGTATGACTTTTTCTTTTCATCTACCTTTTGGCATGAGAAACTAGCAGGGAAGCAGTAAAGTTTCACCCAAACTTTAAAAAAAAATCCTTCACAAATTTCTAATCCAACTTGCTGGAAGTTCTTAAAAGTGGAGGCTAAAATGACCGTAAAATAGAGGCCACAAAAAGAACCACTATGATAGTGGGCTTCAGCCTTCATACCCGCTGTGCCAGAATGTTGACGTTTTTGACATCTGCTTGATGCATTGTTGTTGTTCAGTTGTTCAGTCGTGTCCGACTCTTCGTGACCCCATGGACCATAGCACGCCAGGCCTTCCTGTCCTGCGCACTCTCCCGGAGTGTGCTCAAGTTCATATTCATTGCATCCGTGATGCTATCTAGCCATCTCATCCTCTGTCATTCCCTTCTCCTTTTGCCTTCAGTCTTTTCCAGCATCAGGGTCTTTTCCAGAGAGTTTTCTCTTTGCATTAGGTGGCCAAAATATTTGAGCTTCAGCTTCAGTATCTGTTCTTCCAATGAGCACTCAGGGTTGATTTCCTTTAGGATGGACTGATTGGACCTCCTTGCAGTTCAGGGGACTCGTAAGAGTCTTCTCCAGCACCACAGTTCGAAAGCATCAATTCTTCGGTGCTCAGCCTTCCTTATAGTCCAGCTCTCACAGCCATACATTACTACTGGGAAAACCATAGCTTTGATTAGACGGACCTTTGTCGGCAAGGTGATGTCTCTGCTTCTTACTATGCTGTCTAGGTTTGCCATAGCTTTCCTAACAAGGAGCAAGCGTCTTTTAATTTCATGGCTACAGTCACCGTCTGCAGTGATCTTGGAGCCCAAGAAAGTAAAATCTGTCACTGCTTCCATTTCTTCCCCTTCTATATGCCAGGAAGTGATGGGGCCAGATGCCATGATCTTCGTTTTTTTAATGTTGAGTTTCAAACCAGCTTTTGCACTCTTCTCTTTCACCCTCAACAAGAGGCTCTTGAGATCCTCTTCGCTTTCTGCCATTAGGGTGGTATCGTCTGCATATCGGAGGTTGTTGATAATTCTCCCGGCAATCTTAATTCCGACCTCTGATTCATCCAACCCAGCATTTCTCATGATGTACTCTGCATATAAGTTAAATAAGCAGGGTGACAATATGCAGCCTTGTCGTACTCCTTTCCCAATTTTGAACCAATCGGTTGTTCTATGTCTGGTTCTTACTGTTGCTTCTTGACCCTCGTACAGGTTTCTCAGGAGACAGGTAAGGTGGTCTGGTACTCCCATCACTTTAAGAATTTGCCACAGTTTGTTGTGATCCACACAATCAAAGGCTTTAGCGTAGTCAATGAAGCAGAAATAGACATTTTTCTGGAATTCTCTTGCTTTCTCCATGATGCAGCGAATGTTGGCGATTTGATCTCTAGTTCCTCTGCCTCTTCGAAACCCAGCTTGTACTTCTGGTAGTTCTCGGTTCGCATACTGCTGAAGCCTAGCTTGTAGGATTCTGAGCATCACTTTGCTGGCATGTGAAATGAGCGCAATTGTGCGATAGTTTGAACACTCTTTGGCATTGCCCTTCATTGGAATGTAAACTGACCTTTTCCAGTCTTGCGGCCACTGTTGAGTGTTCCAGATTTGTTGGCATATTGAGTGCAGCACTTTAACAGCATCATCTTTTAGGATTTTAAATAGCTCAGCTGGAATGCTGTCATCTCTGCTAGCTTTGTTGTTAGTAATGCTTCCTAAGGCCCACTTGACTTCACTCTCGAGGATGTCCGGCTCAAGTTCAGTGACCGTACTATCATGGCTATCAGGGACATTCAGATCTTTCCTGTATAGTTCTTCTGTGTATTCTTGCCACCTCTTCTTAATTTCATCTGCTTCTGTTAGGTCCCTGCCTTCTTTGTCCTTTATCATACCCGTCTTCGCACAAAACATTCCTTTGAGATCTCCAATTTTCTTGAAGAGATCTCTAGTCTTTCCCATTCTGTTGTTTTCCTCGATTTCTTTGCATTGTTCATTTAAGAAGGCCTTCTTGTCTCTCCTTGCTATTCTCTGGAACTCTGCATTCAGTTGGATATATCTTCCCCTTTCTCCCTTGCTTTTCACTTCCCTTCTTTCTTCAGCTACTTGTAAAGCCTCATCAGACAGCCACTTTGCTTTCTTGCATTTCTTTTTCTTTGGGATGGATTTCGTTGCTGCCTCCTGAACAATGTTACGGACCTCTGTCCATAGTTCCTCAGGCACTCTGTCTATCAGGTCTAATCCCTGAAATCTATTCCTCACCTCCACTGTATATTCATAAGGGATATGATCTAGGTCATACCTGAATGGTTTAGTGGTTTTCCCTACGTTCTTCAATTTAAGCCGAAATTTTGCAAGAAGCAGCTCATGATCTGAGCCACAGTCAGCTCCAGGTCTTGTTTTTACTGACTGTATAGAGCTTCTCCATCTTTGACTGCAAAGGACATAAACTATCTGATTTCGATATTGACCATCTGGTGATGTCCATGTGTAGAGTCGTCTCTTGTGCTGTTGGAAAAGAGTGTTTTCTGTGATCAGCGTGTTCTCTTGGCAAAATTCTATTAGCTTTTGTCCTGCTTCATTTTGTACACCCAGGCCATGCCTGCCTGTTATCCCAGTGATTTCTTGATTTCTTACTTTAGCATTCCAATCCCCTATGATGAAGAGGACATCTTTTTTTGGTGTTAGTTCTAAAAGGTGTTGGAGGTCTTCATAGAACCCATCAACCTCAGCTTCTTCGGCATCAGTGGTTGGGGCATAGACTTGAATTACTGTGATGTTGAATGGTTTGCCTTGGATTCGTACTGAGATCATTCTATTGTTTTTAAGATTGTACCCCAGTACTGCTTTTCCCACCCTTTTGTTGACTATGAGTGCTACTCCATTTCTTCTAAGGGATTCTTGCGCACAGTAGTAGATATGATGGTCACCTGAATTAAAGTCGCCCATGCCTGTCCATTTGAGTTCGCTGATTCCCAAGATGTCGATGTTCAATCTTGCCATCTCATGTTTGACCACCTCCAGCTTACCTTGATTCACTGATCTGACATTCCAGGTTCCTAAACAATATTGTTCTTTACAGCATCGGATTTTCTTTTCACCGCCAGACACATCCACAGCTGAGTGTCCTTTCGGCTTTGGCCCAGCCGCTTCACTCTTTCTGGCGCTACTTGGAAATACCCTCTGCTCTTCCCCAGTAGTATATTGGACACCTTCCGACCTGAGGGTCTCATCTTCCGGCGTCATATCTTTTAGCCTTGTGATACGTTCCATGAGGTTTTCTTGGCAAGAATACTGGAGTGGGTTGCCATTTCCTTCTCCAGTGGACCACATTTTGTCAGAACTCTCTGCCATGACCTGTCCATCTTGGGTGGCCCTGCACAGCATAGCTTATGGCTTCACTGAGTTACGCAAGCCCCTTCACCACAACAAGGCAGTGATCCATGAAGGGGGCTTGATGCATGCACTTATCTATTGATCAGGAGTTCCTAAATTCTGTCACAGTGAGCTGTCATTACATTAAGAGGAAAAACAGTGTGAACACCCTCAACAGCAAATAAGGAAAAATAAAGCAGAGAGCTGGACTGGCGATGCCCAATTTTGTGGGGCTGGAAGGAAGTGGAGAAAGGAGGGAAGAGAATATGGATGGACTGCAAAATGTTGCAAGAGTTGCCATTCGATACAGGCAAGTAGACACGTGGGCCCTGTTTCCATGACAACAGGAGAAGAAGCTAATGGAGGAGTACTGCATTTTAAAAAAGGAATCAGCTTTACTGTGATGTGGCCCATGCAGGACTCCACGAGCAGGTTCTCCAGAGCAGTAAAAATCACTTCACAGAACATACTTCCTGGTGGGGTTGGGGGCTGGAGTGAACGTCATCTGACTGGCAGGGGCTGCTCAACCAATAAGAGAGACTTCCACCCCTCTCGCCCCCTTTCTCCTTTCACTTAAAGTCCAGATGCACCTGCATTTCAGGAGCAAGTCTCATTGACCACAGTGGGACTTACTTCCAAGTAGACACATATATGCTTGTGCTGAGAAAGAGAGAAGTAAACACAAAGATGGAAACCAGCCCCCATTTTAACCCACAGGATCTCTATAACGAAGGGTGGAAGTTTCTTCCTAAGGCAATAAACCAAACAAAGGAGAATCGGAGCCTCAAGATAACACTGTGCCTTGTCAATTGAGAGAGTTCTCTGTAAGAAGAGGTAGTGATGGCTTCTAGCTTAGATTGTGTTAAAAGGAATTAGACAAATTCTTGAAGGAAAGATCTTTTGCTGGCTACTAGTCATGTGGGCTATATGGAACACCCAGTTCATAGGCAGGATGACCCTGAATGCCAGCAGAAGTGAAAGAGGGCTATTGCCCACATATCCTGTTTTTGGCCTTCCTTGAAGGCATCTGGTTGGTCACTGTGGTAAGCAGGATGCAGGACTAGATGGACCCTTGGTTTGATCCATTCTACTTATGTCCATCTGAACCTTTGAGAACCATATAATAATTGGAGTAAGTCAGCTGAGCAAGGGACTATCTCAGCTACAGTGAGATGATTTCCCGCGTTTTATTGAAAACTGTGATTTTCCAGAAACATGGATGTGCAAGTCACCCTGAAAGGAGGTGTGCTGGTTTCCTTAAGAAATGAAATGATCAGCATTACTGTATACTGATTTGCTACAATAGCTAATGCTGTTATCTCTTAAAAAAGTTAACCACTTATGTACTTATTAACTGTTGAATACTTTTCTACATGTGCTTTTTGCCCAGAGACTTAGAAAAGTAGGACAAAGACTGGGCTTTATTTGTTCTGGAGCATTCCAGAACCATTTTTAGACAGGTCCAATGGCAGCCCTCATGAATTTCAGGTTGGGCCATTATTTGCCTTTGTGCTAGGACAATTGGTGAGGTTGGGTGTGAATCATCTAGTAAGTAGCCCCCCCCCCCAATCTAAACAATTCACTGTTTACCAACGAACAGAGCTAAAGAGTGCAGGATTGGGCAATATTTGCCCAAATATTGGTTCACTTACAACAATTAGGTAGCACTTTACTGTGCACAATTAGGACAGGAAAACTCACAACATTTAGAATATCCTTAAAGGCCAAACTGATGTGTGGGAAGTACATATTAATTGATTTGTGGGGGTTTTTTGCATATGGAAGCTTTATCTGAATTTATGGACCAAAGGCCGGAAATTAGCTGGCTGCTGCAGGAAAACAAAATCTATTTTTGTTAGCTATGTGGGCAACAGTTAAATGAAGGGAACATCTGCGTATCAAGCAGAATGGCACTACTTCTAATTACACCATCATTTTGTTCAGTGCTAAATTAGTGACTAGGGGTTCAGATCATATCCTCAAACTGACAGACTTTAAGACCTCAGTCTCCAGACTTGGTGTATATAGTGAAGGGTAGGGAAAATAAAATAAAAACTTCCTGTTTCATTTTGAAAATAGGTATTGACTCATAATTGTAGTTGTCGTGAGGATGAGGAAGACATTATGTAATTGACTCCTTTCCACAATCTTGTGTTTAAGGTTCCTGCTTAATAGCAGCCATTGAAGGAACATTTTGATCAAATAGGGGAGTTCACCTCTGTGAACTTTACCAAGGAAAGGGGTGGATAGAAAGTTTACATTGAATAGTGTGGAGTTAAGGACTGAAATACTTTGAAGAAGGTTTATTATTCTGAAGTGCCCTAAATGTTAATTTCAGTTGTAAATCACTGTGCACCCAAGTTTTGCTGGGAGGATGTTACTGCTTTTAGATGTATCACATCCTTCAGCTGAAATGATTTCACTGCATGACTGGTGTAGCCTCAATGAATCATGGCATTTCCAAGAAAAAAAATAAAGTATAGCTGACTTTTAAAGATATATCACTTTTTTTAAAAAAAGTAGCAACTCATGAGAGAGTTCCCTTGCTTAGTTCCCATGAGCATAATTATAAATAAGGAATTCACCTCCCCTGGTACTGTTCCTCACTGTTCCTTACACACAAGTATGGATTTGGTGGGAGGGGCATGCTATTATTTCTGTTTTAGTTGCTGGTATGAATCACCAAATGCCCTGAAATATTGTACTGGAGCTTACATCAGGATTGCTTTACTCAGATTTATTTGGTGCGTATGAAACAAACATTTTAAATAACAGCTCTGTATTTAATTCAGGACCAAGAAAAAGTCAACTCCACACTCATACTGCTATTTTTACTCTTTTTGCTAGTGTTGGCTGTAGTCCTATGGACAATGTGCTTCTTATGGTGTTCATTTGTACACCGAGATTGCAGAAAACTATAAGAATCCTGAGTATGTAAGGATTCTAAGAACCGATATAGGCATGTGGGGGACAACCACATGTATAGCTGGGGCTTATTTGTTTAAGCTGCAGGTGTTCCCAATGCTGAAGAGAAAAGCCAATTTCTAAAATGAAATGTGGCTTATTTCTTTGGCAGTTGGAACTGTTGTAACAGAAACAATAATAAAACTTGACTTTTGCATGTGGTTACCATTTCTGCTTGTAATACATGTCTGTCTGTCTGTCTCTGTCTGTCTTTCCCTTCCTTCCTTCCTTCCTTCCTTCCTTCCTTCCTTCCTTCCTTCCTTCCTAGAGAATTCCTAGTTGTGAAAAGAACAGAATTTGTCAACTGCTTAGATGATATCTGTCCACCTAATAGTCTGTCGAAACTGCCCAGTAAGATATATGTGTGTTTGCATGAACCAATGGAAGGGACATAGAAAATGTAGGGATGGCAGAGAATTCCGCCACGGATCTCAGTGAGGCCGAATGCACTGGCATCCCCCGAAATCTGTGGCAGAACGGCCTGCCCCCCCGCCCCCCCACGGATCCCCCCTGGGACGAGACTTACCTGGGGCGGATCTTCCGGGTGGCGGCGGCTCCAGCGGCGGCTTTGGCAGCGGCGTCTGCAGCGGCTGGTCTTCCGACTGGCTGCCGCCACCACCATTTGCAGTTTTTTTTACAGAGATGTGATAGGCTACATAAGTTTTTACATAGCCTAAAACGACTGGGTAAAAAAAAAAAAAAGGTGTACGCAAATGGCGGCGGCTACGGCTGCTGCCATTTGCGTTCCTTATTTTGGGCCGTCTTAGTCTACGTAAATATAGCGTCCGCTATGCTATTTGCGTTCTCTTATTTTCGCCATCTTAGTCTAGGTAAATATTTACGTAGACTAAGATGGCGAAAATAAGGGGAACGCAATAGCGTCCACTATGCTATTTGCATTCCCCTTATTTTTGCCGTCTTAGTCTACGTAAACATTTACGTAGATTAAGACGGCAAAAATAAGGAACGTAAATGGCGGCGGCCATAGCTGCCGCCATTTGCATACGCAGTTGTTTTTTTTTCCCACCCCAGAGCCCTCCGCGGCTGGAAATCCGGCTGCAGACGGCTCTGGCCTGGCTGGGCCTGGCCAGCTGCTCCGCGGAGCTGCCGCGGAGCACAGCTGGCTGTGGAGGATTCCAGGGGGGAGGAACAGAGCGCCTCCCCACTTGTCGAGGATTTCGGGGGGAGGGACGGAACGCCTTCCCCCCCACCATCAACATAATCCGTGAAAGGTAAGTGACTTTCGTACATCCCTAAGAAAATGTGATGGCAACAAAGCTACCTGGCAGGTGGACCACTAGCAAACTCTCACTGTATCTAGGTGTGATTGAATGGATTAGTGTCAAAAAACATTTGGCAGAAATTCACTTGATAGATATATCAAGATGTATCTTTTATATTTATATATAAAAGATATATAAATGCAAAATAATTTACAGTACTTTATTACATTTGGTTATGCCCATCAAGTACTGCCAATTTAGTTTCTACTCTGCAGTTATCTATCTGCTATTTCTCCTTTGGCTTTTGTTTGACAACTCTCTTGCTTAGATTCATTTGCAGTGGAACCCAAAGATGGCTTAGTTCTAGACACAGGATTATTGTCTCCCTGTCTTTGGGAGTGTAAGGCTAGACTTTCATTCCCAATTTACAGTTCCTTTTAATAGACATCTTTAACCAAATCTCTTAGCACTGTGTGTTAATAGTGTGTGGCCTTCATGCCAATGTACAGCTACACTATGGGATCTGCACTGTACTTCAGCTACAAACTACAGCCAACGCAGGCACTGTGTTTGTACACCCTGGACATTCCATTTCCCTCAGGCCTTTGAGATACTAATGGCTCCTACATCTCCTGTCTCATCCTGCTGTGACAGATTAACAGTGCAATCTTATGTATGTTTACTCAGATATAAACTTAGTGTGCTCAGTGGAGTTTTGTGCATGGTAAGCATGCATAGGATTGCACAATGGCTTGGAGTGTCATTAGTATGAATGGAAGCTCCAAAGTGGAGGTGGACCCTAGATGTCCCTTAAAAGGACTTGCTGGAGACTTGGGCAAGTGTGGAATGGAAGCAGGGCATCTTCAAGTGTCAGCCCATCACTTAAAACCCTGGGATCACCTTGTTAACAGAGTGATCTTGACCCCTTTTCCTGAACTGTCAACAGCTGTCAAAATTGCCTATATGCAGTCCCATCTTATCAATTACCTTGTATGTTTCATACTGCAGTTTGTTCCTTTGGCAGCTGAAACATACAAGTAAATAGACAAAGCAAGGTTATATATTTGACAGCGGCAAGTGTGCACTTGGACAATTACAAAAAGCAGAAAATAACAACAACAAATTGGACACATTCCTGGGGCCCGATAGAGATAGAGATAGAGATAGAGATAGATAGAGATATCTCCACATTCCAGCTCCATTTGTACAAATATTGGGGCATGAAACAAAAGCCAGGGTATGAAAACGGGGTTGTGATTGGAGTGGGGAGGGTGATGGCATGGGCAGACAAGGCAGATTCTGCCAAAAAGTCCCTTGAAATATGTGCTAGAGCCAGCCAGAGGTCTGAAGGGGAAACAACCCACACTGTATGGCTTGTTTGCCAGTGTGGGTTGTCGTGTGGTGCAAACTCACCCACAGACTTAAATATTGGATTTGAATTGACTAAGGTTTTCTGAAACTCTGGCCAGGAACTTTAAAAAACCACACTGTGTGTGATCTGTGATGGGCTATAGATATTGCTACAGACATGAATTATCTGTTGCTGTTCTTGTTGCTCTTATCTCAATGTATGGAGCCAATTTTACATTTCAAAAGAAACCATCTGTTTCTCTTCAGCTGCCTGGAGGGCTAACTTTATGCAGCTACATACAACAATAACAACATTTGGAGTTGCACCAGTGTAACTTTGGAGGTTTTCTGTAAATACTTTCCCCTTCAAACCATCTTCTGTTTCTTCAGTGCTAAGAGTGTATTAACTAGCCTCTTTTGGACATCAGTAAATCAATTCCATTCTCAAATGACAGAACTCACATGATAGAGTTCTTTCATGTCTGTCTCATCCTTCAAGAGCAAGGTTTACATTAGGACTTTTGTTTAAAATTTGAATGAATGTACTGAGAATAAGCGAAACCAACTAAACTCTTTCTCTTGCCTCAAA
Organism: Heloderma suspectum; assembly: GCF_057233095.1. NCBI lineage: Eukaryota > Metazoa > Chordata > Lepidosauria > Squamata > Helodermatidae > Heloderma > Heloderma suspectum. The sequence goes on along the minus strand of NC_139458.1, from coordinate 65,138,604 downwards.
GTGGTCCCTCTGTTACTGACACTTTCTTGGCCAGAATAAAAGGTGCATTAGACTGCAGAGGCATGAAAATCCATCTGTAAATCAGTGTGAGCTGAACACTTACATGTTACATTATTACAAATTAAAATTTTATTACAAATGTCTAACTGTTATAAATAATGCCAGTTTAGCAACTTCTGCCCAATTATCCTTCCAATTTGCATTTCAGTTTATGTTTTCCCATCAAACTTGACTGGAATCAGATGGAACATGGGGTGAATGTGTGGAAGAGTTTGGCATTTTTTTATAATTATGAAATATACCATAGATTTAATAAGACATTTCTCCCAAATATTCCACATCACTGATAATTATTTTATTATCCATTTATTCTCTAATAAATGAGTTTCAGTTACATACATCAGAACATTATATACACAACATCTTTCTGATGTGTGTCCTCAAGCTAAAGCAGACACTTGTGCTGCTATACATACCTTATAGAGTATGGTATCGGGGTTGTAGCATCGGTGAAAGACTCAGATGCCCCCACCCCACCCTGGCCACCAACAGTGCCATGGCCCTGATCCAAATCCCCCTTGTGGCCACATTTAGCAAAAGAAAAACAAGTTGGAAGATGCATGCGCACATCTCACACAGCACATCAAACTTAGCTAGGAGTCCCTTACTGCATGCCCTGTGCCAAGTCACTTGACTTCCCTGTGTTTTCATCATATTGATGAAGATTAAAAAACAGCAACACCCTGCAACGAGAAGGATTTAATTTAAACCAGGAATAAAAGGTTGCTGATACATCTTTTGATTTTGTGTGTATTTTGTGTGTGTGTGTGTGTGTGTGCATGTGTGTGCGTGCGTACACTACCTGGAATGGACAGGGGACCGGTTTAGTGGGATTTAGCCAACACTGGCAAAACTAAGCCTTTTTTGTGAGATATGGAGGCCACCTAGTAATGTTTTCCTTTGCCTTGAATAAAATATATGGCTTTCATTGTATCTGCAGGGGTGAAAATCTTAACTTTGATCATGGACTTTCAGTAAGCCTTTTAATGATCCCATAAACTTGATCTCTAGGATTGCATTCTTACCATCTCTGGAACACTGAGGGAATTGCATCATAGCTTTGTCTGAAGGAAGTTGAATTGCTCATCTGTGCCTTTGTTATCTCACAGTTGGATTACTAGAACTTACTCTTCAGAGATCTCCTACAGGGGCTTTGCACCAGCTCTTGGAGCTTTTAAAAAAAGTTTCCACAGAGATCCTAATCCATATTAAAACATCCCCTCATGCAGAAGAAATGGCAGTAGCTAATTCTCATTTCCCTGTGCTAGGAATTATGAATCTGGCTTCTGTTATAATGTGGAATATATGCATCACTTTATATTTAAGACATACATTGCCTTTCCATTAGTCCCTGCCCCATCATCTCTCAATTCATATTCTTTGTTCATGAACAAATTGACCATACAAACTGAATCCTTGGGCAGCCATTATTTGTACATTTGTCACGTTAATCTAGGAGTGCATTTTAAAACACTCAGTTGTGTATGTTCCGGGGAGGAAGAATTCTGTTTCCTGGAGGTAGAGTGGAAAGTCATCTCACCACTTCTACCCATCTCCATTTTCAGTCTCTGATCAGCGAGTCCCTGGTCTTAATGCCCCTCCCTGAATGTAAAACCTTCACTCAAGGAGAAAATGCTATTGCATCCTTCTGGCGGACAGATTTAAAGTAGATGTTTGGGGTTTTTTTTAAATTCGCATAATCTTCATGATATTGTAATATGATGCCCATTGGTATTAAGGCATTAAATCTTGGAGGGAGAATCATGCAGACATCACGCCTGAATTTGTTCTCCCAACAGCTATTGATAAACTTATGTTTAATGTAGACAACAACATATATGACCCCCCCCCCCAGTAAATAAACTTTGGTTTTGCAAGGACTGAAACATGTCTCTGACTGCTACTGGTAGCCTTCCCCTTCTCCTCCCATGAAAGTTTGGATGCTTCCAGATGAGGCTTTTATCACATCACTGTCCTGACACATTCACTGAACTTTACAGGGGGTGGGATCCAGGTGTCATTCCCTTCTTCTTGTAACCCTCCCATATTTTCTTACTGCATCTTCTGCCTTTTTTTCTTATTGTACGGAAAACCCATTAAGGAGAAAAAGATGGAATTGCTGCACAGTGCCTTCTAACTAGGAGTCCCCCGCCTGGAAGCACCCTATGCGAAGCAGCAACAGAATTCCAACTGCAACACAACTGCTTGTTCTGTGCTGGAATACTGGACCCCCTTTCAGGAGGAAAAAAATATAGCTCCAGTTGCTATGTATGGGTGAAGTGAGAAGACAGATGTAACGTGCAGGGACTGGCCCAGAATAGGTCTCAACCACGTTCAGTTCAGACATACTATTATGTGCTCCCACCTCGTAGCAGTGAGAGGTTCCGGGGACAGTGCTACTGGGTTTAGTATCCTTTGGATGCAAGAGTGCTGGAGATGTAAATTGTCTTTATAATATTTAATTTATTTACTAATACATAAACAGAGCATAGTGGAAGCAAACAAGCACTCCGATAGCAGGCAGCAGCTCCCCAAAGACAGCATCTGTACCCCAATACGTATCACTTCCAGCCAACTCACACCTGTCAACATCAATTGGCTTGGTTCAGCTGTAACACAAAATTATGATTTATTTATTTTTTACATTTACATTGGGCCCAGGCACTTCCTTCTCATTTCCCTATTCTTTCCCTTTTGCACAATCTGATTCCCTTGTGGAATCTGGATTTTGCAATACATCATAGTTTGACATCACAGGTTGACATTACGGATGAACTGAGCAAATGCTGGTGTCTAAATCATAACTGTGGGATAAGTGGGAGGGTGGGAGAGGACAGAACTGACAAATGCGAAACCATGACTTGGTGTTGTGTCTGAACAGGTTTCTTTCTCAGATCAGCTTTACAGAGGATGGCCTTTAAGCAGCCATAACAATACCAATTCATTTCCAATGTAGACATTTGGGGGCAGGAGGACTGCTTTTGCAACTTCCCATGCACAAGAAGGGGAGAAAATATATCAGAATAAATGTCCAGAAGCATCCTTCTTACTGCAGTGTTATATCTCCATAGTCAAATGAAAAGCTCTAGTCCAGTGGTTTTCCTCTTTGGGTCCCCAGATGTTGCTCTACAACCACCAGCCAGCATGGTCAATGATGATAGCAATCATCTGAGGGCTCAAATTTGGGAGCCACTACCTTTAGTCCAATATAGTAATATTTAGACTTTATTCATGGGTCAACTCACAGGAGGATTCCTCTAGCACTACCATAAGGCTCAGATGCAATACAGGACCAAGTCAGTGTGGGGCATCTTTGCTAGTCCCAAGCACTCCATCCTCCCCATCTGGATTTGGGCCTGAAAAACTAAAGAAATGTGTGGGTGCATGGAGGGTAGGTTGTAAGCAAGCACAATTTTTAACACTGCACAACATCATTACTGATCACAGGGCACATCTGTTCAGGCACTGTCTTAGGGCTTCTTCACACGGAGCTTTTATGCTGCTATTGAGATGGCTCTGTCACAGAAGTTTGTGGGCTCTTTAGATGTGAGCTCATTACCCTCCAGGGTGTCTCCCACAATTCCCCCCAGCCTATCCTGTGTTTTCCCCAAACACAGAAAATGTGGTATTTTTTCCAGCCCATGGAACAGGACCGCCATGACCTCCCCGTGAAATTATCCAATAGTGGAAGAAACCAGTTGTAGACATTTGTTTTCAGTTGTTGCAGGTGCAGTCAGGATGATGAAGGCATTGAGAATGGGCTGCGGGGCGTGTTGCACTCAAGAGATCCTGAACAGGGTTGCATGGAAGAAGACGGAGCAGATTTGACAGGCGCGAGGGCTTGTGCTCTCTCCCTTCCTTGCAAAGAGGGGAGGGCGCACGGTATGAGGGTGACTACTGCCTCCGCTCAAGTCTTGCTGAGGAAGGAAAGATCTGCACCTGACCCTCCCCCCCGCTGGTGATTTTCCCTTTTGCTTCAAGGGGACCCCCCTGCCAAACTGCCCAAATCCTGGCCGCAGCGCAGCGCGCTGCCCGCTCAGCAACAGCAGCACCAGGCGGCGCCAAAGAAGTGCATTGCTCTCGAACCATGTTTCTGCCATGTAAATGCTTGAACACATTTCTTGACTGGAGGGAGAAGAGGGTAAAATGCCTCCCTGCAACGAAGGGAGACAGATCTGATCCACCACCCCACCAAGCTCAGAATCAATGTCCTCTGTTGATTCAGAGCACCCCATTAAGTTCAATGGGGCTTACTCCCAAGTAGGTGTGCTGAGGGTTGCAGACTTACAGCGTGTCGGTCCCCATCCACTAGTAACATGCAAGGGGAGGGAAAGTGGCAGGAACCAGGGAGGAATTATCGCTATACCCAAGCAGCATCACCACCCCCGTGAGAAGGAAAGAAATGAAAAATAACACAATAGGGGACAGCCATCTAAAGAAAATGACCCAGTCCTACAGTGATACTGGATGGGGAAAGAACTGGCATTGATGTGGAATTCTCCGCCCATGTGATGGAACCCTTAGTGTTCAATTTCCTGATTTTGTGGCTCTTGAGCCAACATGAGATAGCCTTAACTCTGGTCTTAAACTGGGAGTTTTTTTTAACCACCAAATTTCCCTAGGTTTGAAAAATAAATTTAATTAGCATCATCACAGTGTTGGCAATCCATCCTTCTCTTTAATGCATTTGCATTTCTTGCAAGTTGACCTATATAATGCATAGGATTAACTAATTGTATCCATGATTCCAATGGGTTAATCAACTAATTGTGATCATTTCAAGGTGCATACTTAACTTTTTGTTAAAGCTATACACTTCAAACAAATAATAAATGCAAACAATTCATTTGCTAATTAGAATAAATCAAAAGTAGAAGAGTAGAGTAATACCTTTATTAGGAGTAATCGAAAGTCACAAACTAAGGCACCAGCTTTTGAGTTATACAGAAGGCTTTCTTGTACTGAATTTTAATAAACCAGGGTTTATTGGAACCTCCTTCCTGCAGTTTATAATCAAGGGTGTGGATTACAAATGGAGTAAGAAAATATGGTGTGGGAAGTAGCTCCAGGACCTTGACCAGCTGTGTCAGTAGGGTTTACTTCTGGAAAACCTACATAGGATTATAGCAGCTGCAGCCTCCCATCCCTTTTCTGAAAGGCATAGGGTTTATTTCTCAGTATGGTTTACATCAGAAAAACTCTCCTCCCTTGAGGCACAAAGTTAACAGGTGCCATTGGTCACCTCTCTTGCAATAGGAACATCTCTGTATTTTCTGTCTAGCTGGTGCTCAGTGTTAGTTCTTGCGCAGAGTATTAGTTCTGGCAATAGTCCTGCAGTAATTTCAGCTTATGGAAGCATACCCCCTACATGAAGCCTGGAGCACAACTGTTTTTGGCCCCGACAATCTGCCATAGAAGATTCTGAGGAGGAGCTTCTGTGAGGCAATTCTGAGGGAGAGTAGAAAATCTGAGTGGAGAAAGAGGAGACTGGGGAGGCTACAGGGAGAGTGAATAAAAATCACCAACTAGAGGAGATGTGGTGGAGAGAACTGCATCCAAATATCCTCACACTGCATCCATCTAGCAGTAGCTTTGAGGTCAGAGGGTGACTGGCCTTCTCCAATCTGAAACTCTCCAGATGTTCTGGACTACAGTTCCAATAACCTCCAAGCAGATGGCCTACACATCTTGAGGGCACCAGGTTGGGAAAGTCTGCTTTAAAAGAAGCTGTGGTAAGACTATGATTGAAAAAAAAAATCATCACTGAATCCCACCACCGTAGATAATTATTGGCCAGTCTTCAACATTCCATTTTTGAGTAAAGTCTTAGAACAAATGGTGACAAGTGGCAACTGAAGTTGGGGCTTCCTTGGATGAAACTGATTACTTGGATCTTTTCCAGTCTGGTTTCAGGGTGGTTTTGGGATAGAAATTGATTTGGTCACTTTGGTGGGTGATCTATGCCAAGAACAGGGCAGTGTGCCCTTGTTGGTTCTGCTGGAAGCCTCAGTGGCATGCAATACCATCAACCATGGTATCCTTTTGAGAAGACTGGTCAACATGGGACTCTGAGGCACTGTTCTGAAGTGGTTCCAGTCCTATCTGACTGAATGCTCCCAGAAGGTGGGGCTAGGGGACTAATGCTCAGTCCCTTGGCTATTGGATGAAAAAGCATAGGGGAAAAAAAATAAAGACTCTGTGGGGTCCTTCTAGGCTTTATTATGTCTCCTCTGCCTTTTAACATTTACTCAGAGCTGCTGTGGGAGGTCATCCAGAGTTTGGGCTCATCACTATACTGATAATTTTATTGTGTGACCTGCCTTGTTTATTGTTTGAATTACCCTGAAGTGGAGACTGGTGGCTCCGATGTCCATGGGGTGGTGAATCCGCTCCGGGTTTCAGTCAGAACTCTAAAGGAGCTCCCTTGTATAGCTCCCTTAGAGGTCCGACTGAAACTCAGAGTGGATCCACTGCCCCACTGACTTCGGAGCCACCAGCCTCCACTGCCACCCTGAGAACCTTTTTTTTAATATAAAAAGGTGGCATATAAAATAACCAAATGAACAAACCCCGCCCAATCCCTCTTTTTTTCAACTGATACCAAGGAAGCTGTTGACATCTTGAACCCTTGTCTGGATGCAGTGATGGGTTTGATGTGTCTGAGGAGCCCCTCTCTCTGGGGAGCTCTCCAAGCAAACCAGAATGCTGATTTTCCAGCGTTCTGGCTCATGTGGAGAAGCCTCCATGGATATAGGTGGCTCCGCTCTTCAGACATCACCCTCCACAAGAAGAGGGTGACTGCAACACATGAGGAGGGGCTGGGGCTGGAGAACTCCCTCCTTGCCTGTGTTATCTACCCAGGTAAGAGAACACCTGAATAGGACTTGTTGCAGCAGAAACTCGGGATGAGGATGGGTGTGAGCACGCACCTCCTGTCCCCAACTGTTCCCGCACTCCCAGCTGCCTTGTAGACCTTTGTGCACAATGCATAAAGGTCTGTGAAGTAGCCTGGGGCGTGGGGATGTTTACGGGACAGGTGTGCTTGTAAACATCTCACCTCCAGTTTTGCTGTAACTGCATTGCAGGCGAATGCCTGAATTTCTCAGGCAGTACCTTGATTGTTGGATGGTTGGATGAATCAGAGGTCGGAATTAAGATTGCTGGGAGAATTATCAACAACCTCCGCTATGCAGACGATACCACCCTAATGGCAGAAAGCGAAGAGGATCTAAAGAGCCTCTTGTTGAGGGTGAAAGAGGAGAGTGCAAAAGCTGGTTTGAAACTCAACATTAAAAAAACTAAGATCATGGCATCTGGCCCCATCACTCCCTGGCATATAGAAGGGGAAGAAATGGAAACAGTGACAGATTTTACTTTCTTGGGTTCCAAGATCACCGCAGACGGTGACTGTAGCCATGAAATTAAAAGACGCTTGCTCCTTGTTAGGAAAGCTATGGCCAACCTAGACAGCATAGTAAGAAGCAGAGACATCACCTTGCCGACAAAGGTCCGTCTAATCAAAGCTATGGTTTTCCCAGTAGTAATGTATGGCTGTGAGAGCTGGACTATAAGGAAGGCTGAGTGCCGAAGAATTGATGCTTTCCAACTGTGGTGCTGGAGAAGACTCTTACGAGTGCCCTGGACTGCAAGGAGGTCAAATCAGTCCATCCTAAAGGAAATCAACCCTGAGTGCTCATTGGAAGGACAGATAATGAAGCTGAAGCTCCAATATTTTGGCCACCTAATGCGAAGAGAAAACTCCCTGGAAAAGACCCTGATGCTGGGAAAGACTGAAGGCAAAAGGAGAAGGGGACGGCAGAGGATGAGATGGCTAGATAGCATCACGGATGCAATGAATATGAACTTGAGCACGCTCCGGGAGAGAGCGCAGGACAGGAAGGCCTGGCGTGCTATGGTCCATGGGGTCACGAAGAGTCGGACATGACTGAACGACTGAACAACAACAACCTTGATTGTGGAACTCTCTCCCGAAAGAGGCATGTCTCTATCTTTGTTTAGCTTTAGGTGGACCATTAAAACATTTTTGTTCCACTTGGTGTTTGAATGATTTTAAATGTAATTAATTCTACTCTCTGACATGTTTTAAAGATTTTCCCCCTTCTTAATTTTGTTTTGTTTGGATGCTGTTTTAACGTTTTAAAATTGTATATCACCCTTGGGGGTGCTTCGGGACAGAAAGATGATTCATAAATAATTTTATAAACAAACAAACATCCCATCAGGCCCTTCATTTGAGGTCAGACCCACCTGGATGTGTCCATCATAGGACTGATTCTACCTGTGTTCACATAATTTCATCCTCAGAATAGCCCTGAGTGGTAGATGAAGCTATGCCACAGGGATTTTCCAGTAGCTTCCCACTTGGCTTGGGTCCTGTGCCTTTAACCGCTGCAGAAATGCAGTGCAGTTTTCCCCAGCCGGAAAGGCCATGCTGGAAAAATCTTTGCCAGTTGAATCTCTATCTGTTATGCAGCTGTTAAAGGCAGCAGAGTCTTGCCAGGGAGAGTGGGGGGATGGCAACTCACATTCTCAGTGGCATTTCTGGTGGGATTTCTGGTAGAGTGGCAATTTACCAGTGAGCACCCCATGTTCAAATCCAACATTATTGCATGTTGCTAATATAATCACCACATTTACTGGGATATGTTCATTGAAATGTACCAACATCACTGAGAAAATATAAGAAAGGCCAAGTTCATGAAATTTACTGTGTGAGTTATAAGGACCCACATGTGGAATATCTTTACGCAACTGTCTTTGATCTTAATCCATTCCTGGGCATACATAGCAAACATGACTCAATATATGGGTGTGGGGTAGAGAGATGAAAAATATCTTCTAATACATCTACTAACATACTGCAGATTATGAAATAAAATTTATCTCAAATGGTGTAGGAGTTGCTTAGCTACAGGACTGAAATAGGAACTACCTTCTGAACTGACAGGAAATGACTTTGCTGTAGCCAATGGGCACAGGCCTTCAGAGGCCACCTAGTGCCCAATTCATAGTACTGCATATACAAATAATTCCTATACAATGGGTTGTAGCTAGAGCTATGTGCAAATGGCCTCTCAAAATTCTCCACTCTATTGGCAGCCTGGCCCCCCATTTTGCATCCTAATGCCCCATAACTAGCATCATTCCAGGGAATGGCAGGTGGGGTGGGGGGAATGCAAACACTACAAAAAATAATGGTGAAGAAAATTTGGAGAAAATTCTGTAAAGTGACCTTTTATTTCTGGGGGAGAGGGGGGAAGAAAACAAACAAACACCTCAGGACTTTTCTGAAAAAATGTCTTCTTACAAATTTTGGCTCAGTTCTAGCTGTCATTCTTTAGGGTTCAGAACCTTCCACAGAGTCTTCCAAATGACACATTCACTTTTTCCTATCACTCCTTCCTGTCCATCTCCTGCCTGCTCCATTTTGAATCCCCAGTTCCTCACTGCTTTCGTCCTATGCCTCCTTGTTTGCTTAGAGGCTGTGGGTCAAAGTAGATGTTACACTAAATACGCTCTTAGCAACTAAATCAGGGGCTTTCAAACATTTTTAATACTAGGTGTGAGGGAACCCAATTTTCATCAAGAGCACAGCACGTGGTGGCAGAGGGGTGGGAAGTTTAACCCTTCCCTCTCAGTTGCGACCCTGACAAAAATCACCCCCTCTCACACACCGCAATTAGCTTTGTGGGGGTCGGGGGGAAGGCTCCCACTAGCCTTTCTCCCCTAAGGCTAATTGTAGCCAGGGATCCTGATGAAAATCAGTCCCTGTGCCTAATCTTATCATTTTTTTTTAACATCTCCTGATTTCATTTCATTTATTACATTTCTATACCACCCAATAGCTGAAGCTCTCTGGGTGGTTTACAAAGATTAAAAAGCATTAAAATACATTATAGAAAGTGGAAAACCATTTGCAGATAAACGTATAAATAGACAGCACAGACAACATACAGTATATCTAAAATAATTGCAAACAATCAACAATAAGACCAATCCAGACCTGATTAACCTCATCATATGCTGCCAAATGCCTGAGAGAAGAGAAATGTCTTAACCTGGTGCCAAAGAGATAACCATGTTGGTGCCAGGCGGGCCTCACTGGGAAGATCATTCCATAACTGGGGGACCTCCACCTAGAAGGCCCTCTCCCTTGTTGTCATCCTCAGAACTTCCCTCGGAGGGCCTTATATGCTGAATGTAGTGTATTGGTAGGTTCATTGTTGTTGCTAATGTTATGCTAAATGTGACATCTACTTTGGCTCAGAGTATTCACCCTTAGTAGCACTCATCTTGATGACTCCAACAATCTTCCTTTTAATTCTGTGGGAACAGAGCTTGTGCTAGATATGGCTAAATAGCCAACATTTACACCATGGGCATTTACCCCATGGGAAAGGGAGGGACTTTCATCTGGAAAACCCCTCAGTGGTTCTGCAAATAAGATAATATTGCATAAAATCATTACTTCTCTCTCTGTGTGTGTGTGTATGTGCATGCATGCTTCATACACATACACAAACACAAACACACACACACACATTGAAGCTACTTGTCATTTTGAATGTTGGCACAATACTGCACCTTGATTAAGGGAAAAGCATTTTCAGCAGAATAACTTTGGTAGCTGATGGGTGGGAAATGACTATTGGAATAGTGTTTATAATTACATTCTACCAAACTTTCTCTTAATTTGTGGTGTTTTAATTCTTCTTATAGGCTGGCGCCTGTGAGAAAAATCTGGCAGTGATCTCCAGTACTTAAGCTGTTAGCGTGGGAACTTACTTTGTTAAGGACTCCAAACATAAAAGCAGGCAACTTAATTGAGAGCTGATCTGTTGCTATTTTAGAGTAATATCACATGTAGCTTTTGGTAGCAGGATGCTTACATTACATCTGCCATATCAGTAAAAAAAGCACCCTCTAATGTTCACTATAGAAGTGAGAGCCTCCATAGTACTATGCTTGACTCCACAATGCTCCTGAAAGAGCTCCAGTGGATGACACTGAGCAGACACATCAGTGGCAGAGAAGTAAGGTATTGTCATTGCCACCACAGAAAAAGATCAAAGATGGATTCCTGACTATGTTTGTCAGATTTGTTAGGAGTCTTGCCATTTGCACTCTAGCCATCAAACCTGTCGTTTCACTGCCCTCAGCTCCCCAGAATACCAGGAAGTTAATGGAGCTCTACGATTGGGTTGAGGATGTTTGGGACCGATTGTATAGATCATCCCCACCAGGGGCATTGTTAAGGGGGGGGCACCTGGGCACAGGCATCTTTTGAGCTGTCCTAATTGCCATTGTTTTTTTACATTTTCCCATTGACCTGCATTGGAACACAAAAACGGCCATAACCTTTTTAGTTTGTATGATAGATTCATGAAATTTGGAGGCTTGGCAGCCCCCATGGAGCTGACTGAGCCTGCCAAATTTCAGACAGTTAGGCCTAGTGACTTTTGTGCTAGCCACAGGTAACATTTGCTATTTTCAAGAAACTCTGTCAAAGTAAAGAGCTATAATTATTTTGTGCTTCCACATAAATTCATGGAATTTGAGGACCAAGCCTATGGAGCTGACTGAGCCTACCAAATTTCAGACAGGTCCAGTGGCTTTTGCACTAGCCATGCGTAAAGTTTCCTTAGGGTTCCCTTATGTAGGGTTTTTTGTTTTGTTTTGTTGAGGTGCAGAAAACCTCTCTCCCTCTACTTTTCTTTTCTGCTCTTACATGCCCACTGTTGTGAGCTTGCCTGCAATGACATTTTGAAGAGTGAGAAGGAAGGGAAGAAAGAGCTCCATGTGAAATACTGGTATTTCACACAGCACCTGATTTTACTGCCCCAAAGTGGAACCTTTGGATTCTGCAGAAGTTTAGTAGCTTCAGTACAGCAAAGGATCCAATCAGCCTCCACAGACTTCTTTATTAATTTCTCCTAAATAGCTGTAGGACTCAAATAATCCCAAAGGGAGGGTTAGGACTATGTGGCGTCATGATCAAGAAACTGCTGGGGCTTTTAAATAGGTTCTACAGTTTTAGAAAAGCTAGAAAAAGCCCTCAGCCACCTCACCTCATAAAGTTCATTTAAGTATGTGCAATCCTTACAAACCCTCCACAGCCTCCTAAATTCCTCTGAAGTACCACCTCTCTGAAAGGAGCCACTCGGCTTAGGGAATTCTGTCTACCCCCCTCCCCACACATTTCCAATCACCATTATTTTTTTATTCTTCCTTCCCCTATCCTGTTCTTTCTTTCATTCTCTTCTTTATTCCACCCAGAGCATATCTTGGGGAATTCTTAAAGATAATTCTCTTCAGCGGGCAAGAGAAGTTCTGAACAGTATTTGACTTTATACAAACAGACAAGAGGGCTGTTTTTTTCTCTTTCTCCTCACTCAAGCCTTTGAGAAAAGTGGGTTCACATGGTTGCAGAGAAATAAATCTGGGGTGGTTTTGTTTGTCAGTTGCCATTATCCAGCAAAAGGAAGGGCTGTAGCTCAGTGGTGGAGCACATGCTCGGCATGCAGAGGTCCCAGGTTCAATCCCCAGCATCTCCAGGTAGGACTAGGAAAGAATCCTGCCTGAAACCCTGGAGAGCCGCTGCTGCCAGTCAGTGTCAACAATTCTAGATCCACTAATGGTCTGACTCAGTATAAGGCAACTTCCTATGTTCCTATGAACAGAAAGGTTTAATTTTTTTTTAAAAGAGTCTTTGGTTTGTTTTTTAAGTGGAGGGGAGATAAATATTGCTAATATATGCAATCCTATGTATGCCAATGAACTTGAGCACGCTCCGGGAGAGAGCGGAGGACAGGAAGGCCTGCCGTGCTATGGTCCATGGGGTCACGAAGAGTCGGACACGACTGAACGACTGAACAACAACAACAACAATGTATGCCTACTGAGAAGTCCCATTATGTTTAATGAGGCTTATCCTCAGGAAAGTGCGTGTAGGATTCCAGCACAAGTTACTTTTATAGGGAAATTTGCACTTTGATGTTCTGCATGTTTACTCAGAAATAAGTCCTGAGTTGTGAGCATGGTACTGCAAGCTTAATACAATGCTTACCCAATTCCGTCTAATGAACTGACTACCCTTTCAGCTCAGTCCTATGCATGTTTTGCCATTTGTAGGTCTGGGTTTTTTTTTTGCATGAATTCTAGCTTCAGTAGTGAGGGAAAAGCACTTAGTACATGCTCAGAGTTTCTCCATAACTTATTTTCAAACTATTTGAAAATAGTTTTCAAACTATTTGAAAACAGACTCATTGGCTGAATCCTGGTGAAGTCTTGGCACAAATGAAGTTATGGGGAGGAAGATACAATGAGAGCTTGTGCATAACAAGGAGGAGGTAGAGAAGAGGTGCACAAAACAAGGCATCTGTTTTTATGAAGACTTGCTGGAGGATAGTAGGATGAGGAGGGATGGTTGCATGGAGGGGAATAGAATTGGTAGGGGGAGAACGCAAGTGCTCAGTGGTGAAAGAAAAACATTCTGTGCATGCTCAGAGGCACTCTCTATTTAAGAACATAAGAAGAGCTATGCTGCATCAGACCAAGGTCCATGTAGTCCAGCATTCTTTTCACACAGTGGCCAACCGGATGCCCACAGGAAACCCACAAGCAGGAAATGAGAGCAATAGCACCTTCCCACCCATGTTCCCATGCTGCTGACACTGGTGAAATGTAAATAAATTCTAGTAGTTCTAAATTAGAATGTACTTCAGAAACTTTGCAGATTTCTTGACTGGGGGACAGCTCTAATGACCTGTGCATTTTCATACAAATTTACCCAAAAACTGTCAGGGAATGGGTGAATGGAAGGGAAAGCAAATCACTCCCTCCCCCAAATTGGAGAACTCCCCTTCCACATGAACTGCTGGGCCTATCCTTCTGAAACTTTGCTGGTTTCTTACTTAGGGACAACCGTAGGCTGTCTGTAATTCTCAGAACAATGGTCCACAAGGAACATAGGGAGATAAGTATGTCCTCTTTTGGAGACCTCAAAATGTCGAGGCCACCCTTACACAAAAACCCTTGTGGCTATCATTCTGAAATTTGGCAGACATGATCTCCTCTGATGCGGCAATGAATCCTGAAATTTTTATCCAATTCTTCCAAGGAATTAAAATGTTATTGGCAGTTCCAAGGAGAACGCTACGTAGGGCTCTCCTGCACTGGAGGCATTCAAGACAAGGCTGGACAGCCATCTGTCAGAGATGCCCTGACTTGGATTCCTGCACTGAGCAGGAGGTTGGACTCAATGGCCTTGTAGGCCCCTTCCAACCCCACTATTCTATGATTCTATTCCCTTTAAAAGAAAATCAAAATATAAACCCTGCACCTATTTTTCTGACATTGGGCAGGTGTAATCCCCTTCTACTCCGGGAGAGAACGCAGGACAGGAAGGCCTGGCGTGCTATGGTCCATGGGGTCATGAAGAGTCGGACACGACTGAATGACTGAACAACAACAAAAATCCCCTTCTAGGGGGCTACTGTGCTTGAATTTATCATCCAGTTCTGACCAAGAGAAAAAAGTTAGAAGGTTTATTTCTAATTTCCCATGGTAGCCGACAGGAAGCATAAAGACTCATTTTTCCAAACATTGACTCAGGTTTGGTGCTGAGCTGAAGTGGTCCGACTACAAATTGGCTAGAGCAGAAGCGGGATGTTTTCCAAAATGCTGAACTGGGGTCTGAATTGAAGTGGGGTGGGGGGTCAATACACACTTCTTATGTATGTATGTAATCTATACACACATGCAAGCACACTGCATGCATACGCTGCACACACACACACACACACACACATTAGACATGTGCTTAGACATTATATATATATATATATATATATATATATATATATATATGCAAATTTGTGTTATGGGCATGTGCCCCAGATCCTTTAAGAACCTAGCAACACCCCTGATCCTCACATTCAAAGTGGAGACCAAGGCCTAGGGATAGTGAATCTGTCAGTTTTCGTTTTCCTCAGTTATTCATAGAATCATAGAATAGTAGGGTTGGTTGGAAGGGGCCTATAAGACCATCGAGTCCAACCTTCTGCTCAATGCAGGAATCCAAGTCAATTCATTTTTCCAGTCTTAAGTTCGATTCATCTTGAACTTTGCAAATTTTTCCAGTCTGAAGTTCAGGTAGTCCTGAACTTCAAGAATTTTTTTTTTAAAGGTTGCCTGAAAATTCACAAGCATTTTTGTTCACATTGCTCCTAATACATTCATTTTTGTCTAATATACATATTTTGCAAGCAATTTTCCTAATGCAATGCTTTTTGTATGTCATTTCCCCTAATATGCTCTTTTTGTATGCGTTTTTAATTAGAGAATGCCACTGGAAAATTCAGAGAAGTGTGAATTTCAAAGCATAATTGACTTTCAGTTTTTATAGTGGTTTGAAAGTGCAAAATTAGGTTAATATGTGAACTAAATAAAATTATCCCACGTTCCTACCAGTGCCTCAGCAGGAGTACTAGTTAATCATGGAGAAAAGTCCTGAAGAGATCGCAGAAAACCATGTGGATTCATCAGCCTACTGGGCTGGACCATCACATTCATTCCACCACCACTGTGAAGGTCACAAACAGCCTGAAGGTCAAAACTGATCTGGTAGTGATCTGTCCTCCCACTTTGTCCAACCAGGTCTCAGTAATGCAAGGCAGGTTGGCATGTTTTTCCCAGATAAGCACCCTTTCCCATAAAGCAACTTGCCATTCATCAGCAGTGCCTTAAGCCTAGAAGAGACTGCATGCAAGCCCTGAAAGTTATTGATGCTGGGACACAAAACGACAGGGAAAACAGCACATAGATGTCCTCATCGTCTTCTCCATTGCTGTTGCCTTCCACTGCCCCAGCACCCTCTGCCACCATACTTTTAGTGCCCCTGATTCCTCAGCTTCAGAATATATAATAGCTTCAGTCATCTCCAAGGGCCACAAACTATAATAACCCATCCCCACAGCTGAGTTCCCTAAAAATTCTCTGCCAAGTGGGCTGGCTGAGGCCAAGAGAAAGTTGCCCATCTTGGACAGTCTCACTCAGGCCTGCTAACAGCTCCATCCCCCAATTCACAGCCTTTTGATTAGTCCCATTCTCCTGCATTGGGCAGTTAGATAGCCCAACACCAAGACTCTTTTCTCTAAAAGAAAAGAGAAAAAGGTAAAAGAGGGCAGATTTCTGAGACCCAGTCCCCTGGCATTTTAGGTTGTGCTGTACATGCTACCTGTGTTGACATGATAACATAAGAAGAGCCATGCTGGATCAGATCAAGGGTCCATCTACTCCAGCATTCTGTTCACACAGTGGCCAAACAACTGCTGTGGGAAACCCACAGGCAGGCCATGTGTTCAACAGCACCCTACTGCCCATGTTCCCCAGCAACTGGTGTACATAGGCATAGTGCCTCTGATACTGGAGGTAGTATGTAGCCATCAGGACTAGTAGCCATTGATAGCCTTTTCCTCCAGAAATTTGCCTAACCTCCTTTTAAAGCCATCCAAACTAGTGATGGTGGCCATCACTACTTCCTGTGGTAGCGAATTCCATCATTTGGAATTCATGCAGTCTGTGAAGAAGTACTTCCTTTCATCTGTCCTGAATCTTCCACCAATCAACTTCATGGGATGACCCCAGGTTCTAGTATTATGGGAGAGGGAGAAAAATGACTCCCTATCCACTTTCTCCATGCCATTCTATTTCAGCACAGAAGTCAAGGGATTGTGTGTGTGTGTGTGTGTGTGTGTGTCGGTGGGTGGGTGGGTAGGGACTGCCAGACCTATGGCAGATATTGGTTAGTTCCTGGTCTAGTTCAGTGTGGCCTTACCACAAATTTGCCACAGAATTCTGGTTATTACCAGAATTTGGTCATAACCTCAGGGACATTATACACACTGCCATATGACAGAAATTGGCTGGATTCCTACAACTGCATCATCTTAACTTGTCTGGTGCCATTTAGGGGCGGAGGGAGGGACCTAAAAACTGACCCATTCCCAATCTCAAGCAGCCTGTTCAGTTTCCTGGGGAACAGACGCATCTCATATAGGGAGTAAGATGTGTATTCCCCACCATGTAGACTGGGCAAGGTCGTCTTCATTCTGCATTGACATCAGCTTTGGAAACCTTCTTTGCTTAGTCTTCTAAGATTGGCTAGTTTTCCAATCCTTTGGCTAAAAAAAATTAAAATCCATTTATAAATTTGAGACCTTGTGAAAGGACACAGGGATTCTTTGTCTGGAGAGATTCCTGTTGGATGTGCCATCCATAGGAAAGCTCTCCACTTTTCTTTTCATTTTCTGAGACAACATATGGCTGACCACCATTTTGAAATCTCTTAGATAAAGGGCTTTTGGAAAACATGTAAGTTTGGAGCTCTGCCCAGGCAAAACATCATGCCATGTAGTGAAAAAAGAAATCTTGCATTTTTCTACTTTTTTCCCATTTTCCTTCCATTCAGTCTAAATGCCATGTAAGCACACCAGGGAGACAAAGGGGGAGAAAGGAAAGGGGCCAGCCTCCCTCCCCACATGCCACCACCATCGCATCCACTGCCACCACTTGCCAAGGAAGGGGAGGACTTTGGGGGATGGGGAGGGCTGCCAGGGACAGGGGAAGAGCCCTTTTTTTGGAGCTTTGGATTGGCTCATAAAATTGATCGGAATTCTTCCCATTTTTTCTGGAAGAACTTGGATAATTTCCAAATTAATCCAAATTAGCTTGGGAGATCTTGCCTATCTCTACTATATCACTATGGGCGTTCCTACATGAGGCTGTTAATGTGCTATATCTAGGGATGTTAGAGAAATCCACTGCAGATTCAAATGAGGCTGGATTCTTCGGAATCCGGCCTCCGGAATTGGTGGTGGATTAGACCCACTTACCTCTGTTCCAGGAGGATTCCACATGGAACAGCTCCGGCTGCTTGCTCCTGGACCCATCCCGTTCGCCTCCATGCAAATCGCCTTTTTTTTAAAAATGGCGATCGGCAGGATGTTTGCATAGACTTATATGCAAACTAGAGCCGTGAATCTTGCGTATAAGTCTATGGACACATGGACTTATACACAAGATTCATGTCTCTAGTCTGCGTAAAAGTCTATGCAAACATCCTGCCAATTGCCTTTTTTTTAATTAATGACGATCAATGCGGAGGAGAACGGGACGGGTCCAGCAGGCAAGTGGCCCTCAAGCAGGGTGGCTCTGCGGAATCATTGTGGAGCACAGCAGCTCCAGAGGATTCAGGGGGGATGAACAGATCATCTCCCTGCCCCCCGGGTGAATTCCCCACCAGAACAGATGGTGGGGAATCTGTACACCCCTAGCTGTATCTACTTTCAGTTTCATCACAGAATTGAGATCTGAGCACTACATGAAGAGTGTTTCCTTTCCTGCTTTCCCACTACCCAGTCTCTAGGTGGCACTGTGGTATAGCGGAATAGCACAAATACACAAGTGAAAAAAGCATTTTCTTTCACTTTTACAAATAAATACTACATTTTCCCTGCTTAAAAAACCTTGCTGAAACTTTTTAGACAAACAACAACAACAAAAACCTAGAGGATCACAACATCATCTAAAGAACCTCTAAACAACCGTGAGTAGGGAATGACAAGCACACCATACTAGGGATGGGCGGAACGCTTACCTCAGGGTCCAGGGAGGTGTCTGTGGGGGGGGAGGTGATCAGTCCTTCCCCTCTCCCCCCCCCCAGAATCCTAGCCTGCCAGCTCCACTCTGCAGCGATTCCACGGAGCTGCTGGCCAGCTCCGGAGCACCAGCAATACGGCCGCCATTGATTGCCGTATCGCTGGCTGGGCAGATTGACTGCAGACGCAAATGGCGTCCACTACGCCATTTGCGGCTGTAAAGGTCTTAGTTTAAGCTATATGCAGCCACTTACAGTGGTATTTAGCTTAAACTAAGACCTTTATGGCCACAAATGGACACCATTTGTGTCCGCAGTCAATCTGCCCAGCCAGCGATACAGCAATGGCGGCCGTATTGCTGGCGCTCTGGAGCCAGCCAGTGGGGAGGATCTGGCTGGCGAGGATTCCTCCAGGAGGCGGAGGTAAGTCTTCTGATCCTCCATGGATCATGGACTGTGGTCCATGGAGGATTTCTCCCCCATCCCTACACCATACATGTCTTGTGTAGAAAAGCTCTATATTTCTATCTATGGTTTACATGAAACTGTCTAAATAGAAACTATAGAGTTACTGATAAAATTCAAAATTGATGGAGATGTAGATTTTGTAATGGTACAATATTATAACAAAAATTCATAACCAGCTGCATCATTATTCAAAGCTCAAGCTCCAAACTGGTTCTCTAAAATTTAAAGAATGCCCTTTATTCCAGAAGATCATTGAAGCTTCCTTTTTGTCAAGGCTACATGTGCCATTTCTCCTCGTGGGAAAAAGCATCCTGGCCATAACTATTTCAATTAGTCATCGGCTAATTCATCCCAATGTTTGCAAATTTCAAGCACTAAATTTTCTAAGAGTCAAAACCCCAATCAGATCAATGGAATGCTAGCTGGGTATCAACCTATTAAAAGATGTGAGTACCAGAAGAACCCACCTGAAAGAAATTCATCTCCAGAAGTATCTCTATAAATAGAGATGAAGGTGGGTTTGTGTGATTGCAATTGCCATCAGCAGTTTTGCTCTGCAGCTGAATTAAAAGGATTTCCCCACCTTTTGTTGATATTTATTGTTTTTCTTTTAACCATCTTAGGATGCATCAACTTTCTGTGGCTCTTCTTCTAGGTTTAGGCTTCAAAAGGAAAAACAATAATATAGCTGTTACTGTGAGCTGTTCCTTGTACGTGAAGAAGAAGAAGAAAAAAAGAGTCTTTGGCTGACGGATTTCATATTCTTTTTCTCCCTAGGGTGAGAATAAGAACCTCAGACATTATTCACTGGTGATTATAAGGCCCTTTAGAAGAAGGTAGTTTAATTATTTTAAAAGCTGCCTTAAGCAAGATATTATCTGTGTGAAGTATTGGACAAGACTCTCGTGGATATTCTTCAGTGATGTGATCCTTGTACAGGTTTAAACTGCCCTTGTAAATAACTGGTTGCACAGCCTCTGCTCTGCTGACCTATGTTGCTCTTCCTTCTTTGTTCTTCCCCTACTCCCAATGAATGTTGGGAGAAACTGTGAGTTTTGCTTTCTCCTGCATTCCGATTATTTAAATCTCAAGTTCTTTCTCTCCTGAATATGAAGAACTTCACAAATTTGGCTAAATTCTTATCATAAACAAATTGAAACAAAAGATTCAGCCATCCACGCCAGCCAAATTCAATAGGGACAGTTATTCCTAGCAGGGAGAAGATCATGATGTCCCTGCCTGCCATGTAGCTGTTAAAAATGAGGAGCCTGTCAATGTAAAGAGGTGGCAGACATAATTCAGCACCGCAACCACGGTTGAACACACAAGGATTCAAACCCAGACTTTTAAGAGCTAAGCATTCAAAACCCTGGTCCTGGACAAACAAATTTGTCAGTAGCAGTTTCTCCCACATTCAATTTACTTCGCGAATTTTGGTAAATTCCCTGAAAACCAAATGTATTGGATTTGGTTTTGGAAGAATGGTGAGGCGTGAGGTATGATCATACACAGAGTCATATGCAGTGTTTAGTAGTATATGTATATTTATTTGGTAGAGCAGTTGGCAACTATTCTGAAGTTAGAGCTGGTTCTCATAGCTATACAGTGAAGGCTGGTGACATTTGCTGCTAACAAAAGTTAGATAATGCACAGTAGTTGTCTTGCACAGTTTGTACCTTTGCTGATAAGAGTGCTTCTTTCTTTGCTGTGAGAAATCTTTTTTCCTGCCAAGGAATTAGGTTCCCCCTTTTTCCTCCTTGGTGAAGGAGGTGTATGTGCGCCTTCTGACTGTCTGAAACTAGATAAGCCCTATAAAACCTGGGCTGATTGGCCTCTTACCTGTTCTCGTCTGAGAAGGGGAAGGTGCACCGCCTGCTCAGATAACTCGCCCCGGGGCAACGCCTGTTACTTCAAGGGAACCGGGGTAACTACAGCTTTTAGGTGAGGGGCATGCATAAGCTTTTCTTTGCTTTTATTATCTGCATCAGTTTCCCATCAATAAACTGTATATCATTCTTTCACACAAGTGGGCTTGAGTCATGCTGGTATCTTCGAATCTGCTTGGTGGGGGTCCTGAGTAGATCAGGCCTCAGGTTTAAGACACCAAGCTGAAATGAAATTCTCATGTCTTCCTACCTCCAACCTGCTGTTACTGCTACTTATGCTTCCCACTTTGCTTTACTGTCCAATCAGGTGGCTGACCTGGAGTGAAAGCATATAAAAAGCCAGTACATTCAGCTTCCATAGTGAGCTGTGTGTTAAGCAGGGGCAGCAACAGCTGAAGCTATCCTCACCTCTTTTGTAGCCTTAGGGTGCAATCCTACACTTGGGACGAAGCCCCCGGGAACTCAAGTGGGACTTACTTATGAGCAGACATGTATAGGATTGCACTGTTAGACTCTTACTAAGAGCTACTGCCTATTAGACTAGAAGGAAAAATAGACCAGTTCACTTGTGCAGGTATTTTTGTGTGTGTGGGTGTAAGGAGACAGCAGTGTGGGCTTTTCTCGCGTTCTGGGACTGCAAAGCCTCCATGCTCCCTTCTTGCTTACCTTTCCCTATTAAGTCTCCAAATCGACATTTCCCTATGTCCCTACACCCATCTCTATTCACTCCCTGATGCTACCTTTTGAGGGCCTTAGATCGGCAGGATTTTTTTTTTTTTTTGCCTATCAACCATTTTTCTGGTCCTGGGGAAAATCCAAGAGGTGGAGAAAATTAAATGAACCTCCATATTTATTTATTTTGGGCAAAATTAATCACTTGAAATAGCTAGAAAGCCTTACACACACACACACACACACACACACACACACACACGACTGCCTTCAGTCTGTTCTATTCCTTGTATGTATCTAGTCTGTATGTATCCTGTGCTAAAAATAAACTAAAAGCCTGTATGCCAAGAAAAGTAGCATCCGGTGGCCTGCACGTTGAGGAAATGTGTATCTTTCATCTTATTTTTGCATAGTATATTCTGCAGTGTATTTTTTATTATTATTCTGTATAATTTCTGTTGGTTTTTCTGGACAATGAGAATAGGGAAGGAGCTATGGAGGACACTGAAGCCCTGTGTCTAACCACTTGAAATTCTATTAATTCTGCTCCAAGTTCTAAACTTCTTAGGATGCAGTTGCACCATAGCTTCCGGCAGCCAACAGGTTTGTGTCCTCTGTACTTCTGTTTCTGGAGATATGGAACACTGTGGTGTGTAAAAGCGGCTGCCCCATTGCTGTCTTCTTTATAAGCTTTGGAGTCTGTCTCTTGTTTCTCAGTGTCACAGTTCATGAGTTTCAGTCATCAACAGGGCATCAGCTTCAGTGATTATGGAGAGTTGCCCTACAGGAATCTGTTTTGTGGGTTCTCTTAATACTACACCTACCCAGCATCCAATGTGCACAAGCAAATCAATGTGCTTCATCCTGGTGGTTGCATAAACACAAAGTAATCCTATGGCATGTACATTTCTATCGCCTACTGGCTTTGTAGTTGCTAGGCAACTCCAGAAGGGCTTCTAGCCAGTTCCAGAGTGACCTGGAAGTTGTTGTAGTGGTGCAACTATGGCTTGACCTTGGGGCCAAAGTGCAGTTTGGATAGGTGGTCACCTCCGAGTTCGGAGGAGGCCGCCTATCTAGACAGGATTGCTTCCCAAATGGCCCAATAGCCGAAGCTCTCTGGGCAGTTCACAACAATTACCTTTGACCACACAGAGTGGGCAGGCAGGGTGGACTTATGGGAGGTACACACAACCTTTATATTCCACTCCATGGCCCAATGCAGTACCAGTACAGGTGCTCTTCTGTGAGGGGGCAGGGAGGGGAAACAGGGTTCCCTTATGCTCTATGGTAATCCCTTTGTGTACAGGAATTGTGCCCACAGCAGATGAGACCTTATGTTTTCCATGAGCTGGCAACAATCAGGCCTAAGGTTCACTATGCTTTGTAGGGCTCACTGTGGCATAGGGTTGAACATAAGGCATAAATGGGGGGAAATGCATGATCAATTGCTGTATATAAATTTATGATTATCTATCTATCTGTCTGTCTATCTATCATCTATCTATCTATCATCTATCTATCACATTTCTATACCACCCCATGGCTGAAGCTCTCTGGGCAGTTTACAAAGATTAAAAACAATTAAAAATACAGTATACGAAGTTTAAAAACCATTTACATTAAAACACACAAGCAGACAGTACACACAGAGACAACATATATCTAAAAACAGCTTTGAGCAATCGACCATAACCATAAGGCAAATCCAGGACCTGATTAAAACTCATCATAGTCTGTCAAAAATGCCTGAGAAAAGAGGCCTTACCCTGATGGTGAAAAGATAACAGTGCTGGCACTGTTGCTTCCTGCAGGCTGTAGTACAAGGGGAATCAATCCTGCATCTACAGGGATTACTG
Source organism: Heloderma suspectum (assembly GCF_057233095.1). Taxonomy (NCBI): domain Eukaryota; kingdom Metazoa; phylum Chordata; class Lepidosauria; order Squamata; family Helodermatidae; genus Heloderma; species Heloderma suspectum. The sequence continues at coordinate 65,114,983 of NC_139458.1, read as the reverse complement.
GGGTGTGCGTACTATGGTGTACTGGTTTGCTGCCAATGTGTTTATTTTTTAAGTTAATTTTATAACTCAGTATTTTATTAGGATTTAAATTCTGTTAGTTAGCTACCTTGGGGATCCTACTTCATAGAACAGAAAGGTGGGATATAAATATTGTAATCAATTAATCCTTATCATCATCATAATGTCACTCTGTTTTATCAGAGAATTCTGTGGTGTGTGTATGGAGGTGGGGATAGGATTCTCTAATGGAGTGTTCTCAGAACCTCTACTAGAATTCCCAGGGAATTCTCTCAAGGAAGCCATGACAGTTACACTGGTATAATACATACCATTGTACTTGTTACGTCTTTCATTTCATGGAGCCAAAAATAAGAATAAAACTGGAAACATGATTATTAATTAGGAATTCTTCTGCAGAGATTTTCCTGTTTTGGCACAGATGGAAATGAAAATGGCTCACACTGAATATGGCATTGTGTCTTTTGTGACACATATCTGATTGTTTGTTTATGTGTTATGTGGTACTCTTATGGCCTTGTACTGTATACATACATTTTTCATACCTTGCTTTTTCAGAGCTCTGTGGGAGGCAGAAAACATTTGCTGATAAAAATTTGCTCGGGAATTAAAATGCAGAGATGTTTGTTGGGTGCAAATGTAGCTTATTGGCAATACAGTTAACAAATTAAAAACACACCGTTTCTTAACTGTGCCTGCATTTGCAGGCGCAAAGGCAAAAAAGCAGGAACCAGAGACATTGTGGAAGTATGGACAATCTGGCCAGTTATCTATTCCAAGGATTGCAATCCAGTAACAGTGTTTTAATTGGCTAACATAACATTAAGATGACAGATGGTAACTTTAATTGAACAGATTCAAGCAGACAGATAGCATTCTGCCACTTTTCCTCTGTAAAGTCTTGGAGAAATGAAAGAGCTACAGATTTTGAGTTTGTATTCATATTGTTTCCTTTGCGCTTCACCTAACATACACATTATGCAATTATCAAATGATACAGAGGGCTCTGATGATATTTCCTGAATCAATTGTTATTTGAAAGCTTTCTCTAATATGTTTTTTGAAGCTACTTTCCATGTTACTTTTAGAGGCTATGTCTATCCATCCCTCTGGGTTGATGCTTAAAAACCTGTTAAGGGAAAGGCAATGCAAGGGTCCATTCTCTGATGATAATAAGCAATCTCTGGGCCTGTTCTTCTGCAAAATTGATTGATATTTGTACATGGTTGTCTTGATTATTATAAGTAGGTTTATTACTATGGTTTCCCCTAACCTGGAAGCTGATGGTATATAAAAGGGCATAAGGTCCTGAAGAGCTGGAAATCTTTCCAGCCTATGGAATGTCACAGCCTTTAGCTTATGGAAAGGGCAGAGAAACAGGTTTTTATAGCATTTTTGAATGTGTGCAGAAAGCGATAGAGAGTTGGGAGTTTAGTTAGAGTTAGCTAAATGGGAAAAAAAGTAATGGGAGAAGGGGCTAGTAGGTGCCCATGCTCTTGCTTTAAGACAGTCTTCCCCAGCCTGGTGCCCTCCAGAGTTTTAAACTACAGTTCCAGGATTCCTGACCATTAGCCATGCTGGCTGGGGCTGATGAGACTTGAAGTCCAAAATATCTGCAGGGCGCCAGGCAGCTTTAAGACAATCTGAGGCAGGATTAGCAGTTGTGCTATCTGCTTATAGACGTCTGCTTGCTTCCCAAATCCTTTTTTCATATATTTGTAAATAAATCACAAAGATACCATAAGCCTCCAATGCTGCCCCTCATTACAAGGAGACAGACTCTGTGAAGAACACACCTCTGGATTTTCTGATTACTTGGGGAAGTGAACACACCCCTTGGTAACAGTGAGTTATATCTAATGGTGGTCACTGTGTTCATTAGTGGAATGGGGAAGAATAAATGTTTTGGTGATCCCCTCCTGCAGCCCCCCCCCATCTGCTCCAGAGGGTTGGGGGACTCTCCAGATCAGATTTAGGGGTGGGGCAGGGAGCTGCATGGGAGGGGTGTCACTTAAAAGTGCCTCCCCATTCTATCAGTTGACTTCTTCCATCCGCAGAGTGACCATCACTTGATCCAGCCCAATCCACCGAAATCAGGTAAGTTAGTCAAGACTAACTTAAGTCCTATTGATTTCAGTGGATCCACTCTTAGCATAAGTAAGTCTAGGTCTACCTAATATATTCTTTTTTTATCTATTGCAGTTTCTTGGAAAAGAAGACAACAGTGTCCAAACTATGGGCCATTTCACATATGCATGTGCATCACTTGAGGAGATGGAAGTGGCATTTTTTAGAAAAAGGTATATTTTAGCTAACTGGGAATGAAGGCTTTGTCAAGGGTGGAGGGAAATATAGATAAAGGCTCGGAGCAGCTCCCACATCCTCTTTTTGTACTTCCAGTATAGCAGCTGAAGTCGTGACTAATACATCTTCCCCCATGAAGATACATGCATAGTTCAAGCATCTGACTATGGGGGAGATGCATAGATTGCTGCTTTGGACACTATGGCAGAAGCATGAAAGTGATTGTGAGTGTGGCTTGCACATCTCTGGGTACCCCCCATAATGTTCAAAACCACACTCAGTTTCTCAGGCAGGACACAGCTGAAGTTGCACTCATGTGTGGTGTATTAAATTTAAAACACAGACCTTGGCAGATTAAAAAAAAAATTATATTAAAATGTTAAAAATCAACATTATTGTACTTACATTTGATAAGTGACAAGTTATAATAGGATTATTATGAGGTACTGCGTGGCCGCATCACTTCTCCTGTCTTCATTTTATGTTTTTATTGTTTTTACCTTATATGTGGATTTTGTGATTTTATTGGTTCATTGTTTTGCTGCTCTGAGCAATGCAGGCACATTGGAAGGGAATATACATTTCCTAACAAACAACAACAAATACAATAAAATCAAATAGGTCAGGTCAAACTTTTATTGCTTATGTCCAAAGGCCTTTGCAATCTAATCTAATCTAAGGCTTCCTGCATTGAGCAGGTGGTTGGACTCGATGGTTTGTAGGCCCCTTCCAACCTTACTATTCTATGATTCTATATTCAATCCAGAATGTTAATATAGGTGCAGACAGAAGGACCCAGAGCAATTACACTATAGGAAATTATAGTGTAATAATACCTCACACTGCACAGTAGAATAATACCTCACACTGCACAGGTCATTCAAAATTAACTCTTCCATAGCACTGTTTGTAGAAATCAAAATCTTTCGTTATAGTCTCATCCTTGCAAGGCGGCGGTGGTGGTGGTGGAATTTCCCAATCAATTTAAAGGGCAGTCTCTACTTTTTTATGAATACATTTATATCCTGTCTTTTTTTCTCTTGCAAAGAACTCAAGGCGGTTTTACAATATCCTTCTCCTCTCCATTTTATCCTCACAACAACCCTGTAAGGTAGGTTAGGCTGAGAGTCAGCATCTGGCCCAAAGTCACCCTGTGAACTTCATGGCTGAGAGAGTACCAGAACCCGGATCTCCTGAGTCCTAGTCCAACATTCCACACTAGCTCTCAGGCTGGCACCACACTTATATTTAATGTTTTCCTGTTGTAACATCCTCTTAACAACATATGCTTTCTGGCAGAAGTTTAACAGTGCAACCATATGCATGTCTACTTGGAAGTTAATCCCATTCTGTTCAATGTGGTTTACTTCTAGGAAAATGTGCACAGGATTGCAGCCTAAAAGTAGTGCATTACATTTCTGTAACTTCTTTCATCCAGGGATCTCATACACTTTACAAACTTCCTTCAAATTTCCTTTCCTTTTCTCGTGCAGTCAACAAAAAATTGGTATTTGTTTCCATGAATCTGAATCTGAGCTGACTTTAACAGAGATATTTACTTCAGATTGACACACCTGTTTGCATCCTATTTCTAGGGGTGTTTTTACTGAGAGGGATTGATTGCTAGAAATTGATTCCACATGTTTCAAGACGCTCAGGCAAGTCTGTTATGGATTCTTGATGCTTAAATTACAGTTAAAAGTTTCAGGAAAATACCAGTTTAGTTTCTCTTGTAGCATATGGTGCTCACTTGATTTTCTACTATATTCTGGCTTAAACCAGAATATAGAGCAAGGGTGCACAACCTCAGTCCCAGGGGCCAAATCTGGCTCTCCTGGGGCCCCAGTCAGGCCTTCTAGGATTCCCCAGGTGGCCACACTCCTTCACCTGGCTCCACCTCTTTTCCCAAACCAGTGATCATTTGGTAGTTTCCCCACTTTTGTGCAGTTTTTTCCACATTCTCAGAAGTTGAAAAGGTTGAAATCTGTCATGGCCTGGGGGTCCAGCAGTGACATGGACTCTGAAACTGAAGATCCAATGGTGCCAACAGAAGAAACTCCAGGTTTGTTTGCGCACCACTGCAGAACTGCCAGAGACCCCTGGGCCCAAGCCTCCAGAGACCCCCGAGCCTAGCCCCAGCACTGGACCAGCACCCTCATCGAGAAGAGCCCCACATTCCAGGGAGCCAATGTTCCAATGCCAGCAGCGTGCCAGGCATGAACTCTTGGAGAGATGGAGGAGTGCTAGGCTACAAGCCAGGGGCTTGTACCTTTAAGGCTTCCATGCTGAAGGAAAAGGTGGAGTCTGGGACTGTAGCATAAAAGGCTTTGGCCTGGCCTCCGAGCAAGTTGCTCACTAGGAGCTCTCCTGGGTGCTGCCTCTTGCTGCCTGGCATTGATCCCTGTGGGCTTCTGCTCAGACCAGAACAGGACAAAATCTCCTACATGCTTAGCTGCTGGCAGTATGAGCTTTAAGCTATAGTATGCTGGCATTTTTTGTATTTTCACATTTGGGCCCTACCCCTTCTGCCTTTGGCCACACCCCTTTGCCTTGCAGTCCTGTCCAGCACTGGAACGTGGCCCTCAAGAGCTTCCTGGAAACAGCATTTGGCCCTTGTCCTGACCCCCCCCCCCTCTCACGAAATAGGTGATGAAATCTGGGATGGGACAAATCACGCTCAAATTGCGCTCAAATATACACAAATGTATTTATTTATTCATTAGATTTGAATCCCACCTTTCTGTCAAAAATAGCACTCAAGGCGGCTTACAATCATTAATAAAACTTGGTAAAAGCAAAAACATTAAAACACAATTAAAAACACAACAGTAACAGAGTAAAAACAGAATCCAGATCAGTCGACTTGCTTACACACCAAAGGCCCACTTAACAGATGGAAGGCAGAAGGACAGCAGAGATCGAGTGAACCTAGCCCCCCTCAGCAGGGAGTTCCACAGCCAGGGAGCGGCCACTGAGAAGGCCGTCTTTCGTGTTGCCACCAAACGTGCCTCTGAAGGCACATTTAATTTTTGTGAACCGCCCAGAGAGCTTCGGCTATTGGGCAGTATAGAAATGAAATAAAAATAAATAAATAAATAAAATTAATACTACGGGAGAAGGTGGTCTTTCAGGTAGCCTGGTCCCGAGCTGTATAGGGCTTTACAGGTCATAACCAGCACTTTGAATTCTGCCCGGAAACAGATGGTAGCCCATGAAGCTCTTGTAACAAGGGAGACACGTGCCCCCTGTAACTAGCCCTGGTAAACAGTCTTGCCACAGCATTCTGGACCAGCTGAAGTTTCTGAACAGTTTTTTAAGGCAGCCCCACATAGTGCATGTTACAGTAGTCCAACGGGACATAACTAAGGCATGCGTGACTGTGGCCACATAAGACATCTGTACGAATGGGTGCAGTTGGTGCATTAGCCTCAGCTGTGCAAATGCACACTTGCCACTGCCAAAACCTGGGCATCCAGGTTCAAGGCAGAGTCCAGAAGTATACTGAAACTGTGAGCCTGGGCCTTCAGGGGAAATGTTACCCCCCCAACACAGGTTGACTCCCTATTCCCTGATCTGCCTTTTGGCTAACCTGGGGCACCTCTACCTTGTCTAGATTAAGCTTCAATTTGTTTACCCTCATTCTCAACATCAGACACTGATTTAGAACTAGAACAGCTTCCTTGGATTTGGATGGAAAGGAGAGATTGAGTTGGGTGTTGTCAGCATACCCCCAAACTTCAGATAATCTCTCCCAGCAGTTTCATGTGTATGTTAAATAGCATGGGGGATAAGATGGAACCCTGAGGGACACCACAGGCCAATGGCCATAACATCAAACAGAAGTCCCCCAGCAACACCCTCTCAGATTGCCCCTCCAAGAAGGAACAGAGCCACCATATAACAGTGTCAGGAGCGCCCTAGCTGCCTCTTTCAGTAGACTCCAATAGCCAACTCAAGACACAGATGAAAGGATTCTTTTCAAGGCTTTAATCCTTTTACAATTTAATGACTCTTTCAGATGCTAATCACCAGTGACTAAGCAAGGAACAGCAGAGTAGCCTATGCTCCGGGTAGGCAAATGGTCCCCATTTGAAGGAGAGTCACTTGAAGACCCTGAACTTATGGGCTAGGGAGAGATCCTCCCTCTTTCCCTTGGGTCCATGGGAGGCGGCCGTTGCTTGCGCGCCAAACGGGTGCTACGCCTCCTTTCCGCACCCTCCACAGCTTGCTGATCCTCCTCAGAATCAGAACTGCTCTGGGGTTCTATCGGCTCAGTTTCCACCCTGACAAACAGTGCCTCTCATGATTCCCTTGGCCCCCTCTTTCCTTAAGCACACAAAAGGAGAGGCTTCAGTCTCACACCTTTAATTCATTATTCACAGGTTCATTACAGATGCAAATCCTTGAAGACTGTCTGGCTACAAATGAATGCCTCCAGGGGATTCAAATGGGATCACCGAAAGTTGCCCACAGTTTGAATGAGCAGCTCTCTGGTTAGGCTAACTTAGGGAGGGATGTCCTGCCCCTTGCGTACTGCTTTGCCATTTGCATCCCTGCGTTAGCTGTGATAGGCTACGTATATATTTACATAGCCTATCATGGCAAAGAGTAGCGACGCAAATGGCGTAGGGGACCATAAGTATTTATGTAGCCTATGACGGCTAAAGTAGGGAGGCAAATGGCGGCCGCAGACGGGGCAGCCAATCATGGCTGCAGACTGGGGCAGCAGATGGACCGGACTGGCTGATGCCAGGTAGGGTCCATCCTGGGAAAATTTCTCAGGGTGGCGGGGCTGAGTGCCCAGTTCCGCCATGGACTCAGGCGGGGGGTGGATTCTAAAGAATCCAGCCTCATTGGAGTCGGTAGTGGAATTCTCTAACATCCCTATATATGAACTGGCCTGTGAAAAAGCCTCCCCTAGTTCTGGCTGCTCCTCTTCTGAATCTGAGCTGCTATCTCCCTGTGCTCAGAATCAATCCTGACAGTGCCTTCCAGTCCCACCTCAGATAGATGCCCCAGAAGGATACCATGGTTGATGGTATTGAAAGTCGCCAAGAGGTCTCACAAAAACAACAGGGATACACTCCCCCTGTCCAGTTCCTGGCATAGATCATCCACCAAGGCGACCAAAGCAGTCTCTGTCCCTTAACCAGGGCTGGAGCTAGATTGAAATGGATCTAGATAATCCACATCACCCAAAAATCCTTGGAGGTGAGAAGCCACCAAACACTCCAGCACCTTGCTGGAGACTGCCTGGAAATAACCCCAATACAGTGGGTTTGGGGGAGGTTTTTTTTAAACAACAACAACGGTTTTACTACTGCCTCCTTTAGGTGAGATGAAATCACACCTTGCCATAAAGAGGCATTCACCACTACATTTACCCACTTAGTCAATTCCCCCCGGGCCCTTTTTATAAGCCATGAAGGGCAAGGCTCCAGCACAGAAGTGGTGGGTCTCACTTCTCCAAGGATTGTGTCCACATCCTCGGGCTGCACAAATTGAAAAATATCCATTGCAACTGGACAAGCAGGAGCCAAAGTTACCTGTATCGCTGGACCTGTATCAACTATGGCATCAACGTCAGCATGGATACGATCAGTTTTATCTGCAAAGTATGGCACAGAGTCTTGTGGGCCAGAGTGCAATAGGCCTCTAACCACCCGAAAAAGCTCCACTGGGTGACTCTGTGCAGACGCAGTGGTAGCAGAGAAGCGCCCCTTCTTCAGCATCGTCATTGCCATGGAGTAGGTTTCAAATAAGCAACAGAATCCTTATTCTCTCCCGAACACCCACCTTCAGGTACACACACTTGAAACTGGAAGGCTGTGGGGTGGGGCACCTGGACAGGGGGATAGAATCAAGATAGACCACTGTGACTCCACCTCCCCACCCCCCAGGTCTTGGAGAACCCAGATGGGCAAACAGGCGGGAGATTCACTCCCCAGTCTCATCCAACTAGGTCTCCATGATACAGGCCAAGTCGACACACATTTGGACTCCTTATTTTCAGGCAAAGACATAAAGGGATTCAATTTACTTAATCCTTCCTAAGCACACACAGGATTCCAAAATCTCACTGTCACGTGCACTAGAATTTTTACCTTGGCAGGGCTAGCAACTTGATTTTTGTTGTATTTGTTGTTGCTTCAGACTTTTCAGACACAGAATTTCATTCATTTCCCTAGGACAGTACCTCGGTGCAAAATCCCAGATCTTCCAGTCAAACTAGGAATATTTTTGCAAGGCATTGTACAGGCATTACACACCTTGACAGATCATCCTTGGACCTATCAGTTACGCAGAGCACACAGTAAAGTAATCCTTAGGATGTAGTGCCATCTTCTGGCCAAAATGTAAGTTTCACAGGATATGAGAGATTTGGGATGAAAGAGTTTTTCCCTAAATGGAAGAGTCTTGTGCTCCTCTAAAACACTAACACATTTATTGTGGTGTACACTTTTATAGCCTAGATCATCAGATGCATGAAGTGTGCTCAGTTCATGAAAGCATATGCTACAATAAATGTATTAGGGTGCAATGCTATGCATGTTTAGAGAGAAAAAGTCCTACAACTTCCAGCATTCCCCAGCCAGCCATAGTGGTAAAACTATTGCTGATAGAGTTACGTATGGTTAAAAAAGGCAAATTACATTACCAAAAAAGAATCATAGAATCATAGTATAGTGGGATTGGAAACGGCCTGGACACCATCAATTCCAACCCCCTGCTCAATGCAGGAATCCAAGTCAAAGCATCCCTGCCAGATGGCTGCCCAGCTTCATCTTGAAAGCCCACCACCTCCCTAGGTAATTGGTTCCATTGTCACATTGCTCAGTTAGGATGTTTTTCCTGATGTTCAGCCGGAATCTGGCTTCCTGTAACTTGAGCCCATTATTTCGTGTCTCTGGGATGATCGAGAAGAGATCCTGGCCTTCCTCTCTGTGACAACCTTTCAAGTAGTACATAGATTTGCAAACCAAACTGCATGTGCTCATTTATGTAGAGAGCAATGCCAGATTTAGGCACAAACTAAGTAAGCTACAGCTTAGGGACTCACCTTATGAGGGGTAGGGATGTCAGAGAATTCCGCCACGGATCTCGGTGAGGCCGAATGCCAGTGTATTCGGCCCCCTGAAATCTGTGGCGGAACGGCCTGCCACCACCCCGCCCCCTGCAGATCCCCCCTGGGATGAGACTTACCTGGGGCAGATGTTCCGGGCGGCAGCAGCGGCTGCTGGTCTTCCGACCGGCCGCCGCCGCCATTTGCAGTCTTGTCGCTTTTTTTTTTTTTTTACAGAGATGTGATATCACATCCCGGTTAAACAAAAAACAAAAAACTACTGCCGCCACCATTTGCGTTCCTTATTTTTCGCCGTCTTATTCTACGTAAATATTTACATAGACTATGATGGCAAAAAGAACGCAAATAGCGTAGTGGGCGCTATTTGCCTCCCTTTTTGATTCGCCGTTTTAGCCTACATAAATATTTATGTAGGCTAAAACGGCGAATCAAAAAGGGACGCAAATAGCGCCCACTACGCTATTTGCGTTCCCCTTTATTTTCGCCATCATAGTCTACGTAAATATTTACGTAGACTAAGACGGCGAAAAATAAGGAACGCAAATGGCGACGGCCGTAGCCGCCATTTGCGTACGCGTTTTTCTTTGGTTACCCAGAGCCTTCCGCGACTGGAAATCCGGCTGCGGATGGCTCTGGCCTGGGCCTGGCCGGCTGCTCCGCAGAGCTGCCGCGGAACACAGCCGGCCGTTGGGGATTCCGGGGGGGAGGACTGGATCGCCTCCCCCCCCGGTCGAGGATTCCGGGGGGAGGGATGGAATGCCTCCCCCCCACCATGAACATAATCCACGGAAAGGTAAGTGACTTTCGTACATCCCTAATGAGGGGGTTCTGAAAACAAAAAAAGAAAAAGACTAAATTGATAAACAATATAAACTATCATTTGACGACTTCATCAATGATTTGGCTCTTCAAATATCACAACAGGAAATGTTTTACATTTCATGTGATATGCAAACAGGCATAGTGCAGGTTGTATTTCCTCTTCAATTTAGTAATACTGAACTATGTAACTGCTATTGTGTTTCTATACTGTACATTAAAAGATTTCAGAAAGGTTAAGTAAGAAACCATAATGTATTTTCATTTAAAGATATTTATAATGCCAATAGGCTTATTGCAAGATAGCTGTTTTTATTAGATTATTAGTTTTTCATTGCATCTTTGCCAAAAATATATGTAAAAATAAAGCTTTATTATTTCTATTTTCATTGTCCTTTTTGTTAGAATAATGATGATGATGATGATGACGATGATGATTTTTATAATACTATGAGGCCATTGTAGCTTGACATAGCTTAGGGCCTCAGCCTGACATAATTTGGTCCTGATAGAGATACACCTTTTGAAATAATTACTATAATTCAAGATCTGTTCTTTTAAGAAGTTCTATTTGTTTTAATATTGGGGTTTTATTCTTTTATCTTGTTGTTCACCGCTCCTAAATCTTTGATGTCGAGCAGTATATAAATATTATAAATAAATAAATAAATAAAAATACGATACATCTCACCACAGTGGAGAAGGCTGTGACCAGGTGATTTGTGTGTGGCGCAGAGTGGTAGGCGGCAGTATTGCAACCGAAACTCTCCCCATGACCTGAGTTCGATCCCAGCGGAAGCCGGGTCTCGGGGAGCTGGCTCAGGTCGACTCAGCCTTCCATCCTTCCGAGATTGGTAAAATGAGTACCCAGCTTGCTGGGGGAAAGGTAGTCACGACTGGGGAAGGCAACGGCAAACCACCCCGCTATAGTCTGCCATGAAAACGCCAGCGCAAGCAGGCGTCCCTCTAGGGGTCAGTAATGACCTGGTGCTTGCACAGGAGGAACCTTTCTTTTCCTTTTCTTCAGTGCTGTACTGGTGCCCTCACTTGCCTTCTTATGGTTCGTTGTTGTTAAACTGGACTTGGACTGGGCAACCTTTCCAATAGGTGTCACCTTCAAATAGACTGTCCTCTGGAAAGTAAAGCACACAGTCACTCGTAGTTCCTTAGGATTTCAGACCAGTGGCGGATGGTGGCTCCGATTTCGGTGGGGTTGTGAATCCATTCTGGGGTTCAGTCAGAACCAGCCAGACTCTACTTGAGCTATCCTATGGGCTGAACCCAGTTTGGGGATAGGGTTCAGCACCTTGGATAGCTCCTTTAGCATTCTGGCTGCTTCTGACTGAAACCCAGAATGGATGCACAGCCCCACCAAAATTGGGGCCACCAGCTGCCACAGCTTCAGACTGCAGGTGAGGGATGACATGGTTTAATGCTGCCCCCAAGCAAATGATGGTCTCTACATATAAAACTAGCACAATGGAGAGAAAACTATACTAGAAAAATCCCCCATGGCACCTTCCTTCCCAGTAATTGTGCTTCTTTAAGGAATACATTATAAAGTAAGCCACAAAAAATATCACAGAAAGGATGGATTTCTATTGCTTTATGGATAACGACTAAGCTATAGAAATTGCAGGCACTCCTGATCTGGATTGAGCCTATTGCTGGGGGAAAGGGTTAAAGCCCCCTGGGTCCCAGTCCAGATTGGACCCCCTACACCTTCTCTAAAGTAAAAATGGGGGGGGGGGAGAAAGATATGTCTCCTGACTACGTCTTTTAGAGATCAAATCGCCAACATTCGCTGGATCATGGAGAAAGCAAGAGAATTCCAGAAAAACGTCTATTTCTGCTTCATTGACTATGCTAAAGCCTTTGATTGTGTGGATCACAACAAACTGTGGCAAATTCTTCAAGAGGTGGGAGTACCAGACCACCTTACCTGTCTCCTGAGAAACCTGTACGAGGGTCAAGAAGCAACAGTAAGAACCGGACATGGAACAACCGATTGGTTCAAAATTGGGAAAGGAGTACGACAAGGCTGTATATTGTCACCCTGCTTATTTAATTTATATGCAGAGTACATCATGAAAAACGCCGGGTTGGATGAATCACAGGTCGGAATTAAGACTGCCGGGAGAATTATCAACAACCTCAGATATGCAGATGATACCACCCTAATGGCAGAAAGCGAAGAGGATTTAAAGAGCCTCTTGCTGAGGGTGAAAGTGGAGAGTGCAAAAGCTGGTTTGAAACTCAACATTAAAAAAACAAAGATCATGGCATCTGGCCCCATCACTTCCTGGCATATAGAAGGGGAAGAAATGGAAACAGTGACAGATTTTACTTTCTTGGGCTCCAAGATCACCACAGACGGTGACTGTAGCCATGAAATTAAAAATTGCTTGCTCCTTGGGAGGAAAGCTATGGCAAACCTTGACAGCATAGTAAGAAGCAGAGACATCACCTTGCCGACAAAGGTCCGTATAATCAAAGCTATGATTTTCCCAGTAGCAACGTATGGCTGTGAGAGCTGGACTGTAAGGAAGGCTGAGTGCCGAAGAATCGATGCGTTCGAACTGTGGTGCTAGAGAAGACTCTTACGAGTCCCCTGGACTGCAAGGAGGTCCGAACAGTCAATCCTAAAGGAAATCAACCCTGAGCGCTCCTTGGAAGGACAGATACTGAAGCTGAAGCTCAAATATTTTGGCCACCTAATGCGAAGAGAAAACTCCCTGGAAAAGACCCTGATGCTGGGAAAGATTGAAGGCAAACGGAGAAGGGGACGGCAGAGGATGAGATGGCTAGATAGCATCACCGATGCAATGAATATGGACTTGAGCATGCTCTGGGAGAGAACGCAGGACAGGAAGGCCTGGCGTGCTATGGTCCATGGGGTCACGAAGAGTCGGACACGACTGAACGACTGAACAACAACAACAACTTTGGCTCTGAGTCACTAGGCTCTGAAAAGGATCCACGAAAGGTCATTTAGACCAGCTTCAAGTCTCCTTTCATTATATTTGATTCTTGTGAATGGCGGAGCTGATGCTTTTAAACCTAATTGTAAGTTTAAAATATTCAAAATACAGAATCAATACTTTTGCGAAAGAGTAAGTGATGATTTTTTGATATTGATTATTATTAACAGTTTATTTGGGATGCTGGTGATAAGGCAGGCAAGTTTTAAAATGCTTAAAGACCAAATGATCTGCAGTGCATACAGGAAATTAAATCAATGGTGGCAAAAGTAATATTAGGTATTTTCTCTTCATGACATTTCACCTCAGCACAAAACATGATTAAGAGAGTTTTGGCCTTTTGGGTGGCATAGAAATGTAATTAATAAATAATAAATAAATACGTGATTTGTTAGCATAGCCCTTTTGTTCCATATATCCCAGTGGCTTATATTATACAGATATTTAAGACTCAAAACCCTGTTTGAAGGCTCACAATAAAAAACAAAAGTCATAACACAGGAGACATAGCAAGGAGAGGGAAACATAAAAAGAATCTAAAGTTCAGAGGTGAGTATGGATTCTTATGTGGCCAAAATGTCACCATCTGTGCACAAGAGGAAGGTATCAGCAGATCTCAGGTGACCCCAAACTTTGCAGAAGTACATTTTTTTAAAAAAAAATATCTTTAAATAAAAACCCTAATGGGAGTGGGGGACCCTCAAATCAGCCCCATCAGGATTGAGTGTGCTCAGTTGCCACAGAATGCTAACTGACTGTTGGAGAAGAAATGGAAAAATATTATTTTTTATTGATTTGCAATATTTATATACCGCTCCACATCAGAAGATTTCGGAGCAGTGAACAACAAGGTAAAAGAATAGAACACCAGGTTAAAAGACTTAAAATGTTTTTTAAAAAGACAAATCCCGATAAGGCGGAATTTAATAAACCGTGGCTGGCCACGCAATGAAGCCCTTGCGAAATAATGTCTTCAGGAGGCGCCAGAAAGAACACTGTGTTGGTGCCTGCCTGACCTCCAAAGGCAGGGAGTTCCACAGGAATGTCCCGAAATGCTCTGAAAGACGGTATGGCTGACTGACCGAAACACTATACAGGAGAACTCCACACTGCAACATTTTGTCCATTATACAACCAAACCCAATCCAAGACTCACACACAGAGTAAGTAAGAATTATTTGTAGGCCAGAAGTTTGGCAGATAGGTACAGAGGAAGTTGCCTTATACTGAATCAGACCATGGGTCCATCTATACAGGATGCGATTTAGGAGCATAAGAAGCTGCCTTATACTCAGTCAGGCATTTGGTCCACCTAGCCCAGTATTGTTGTCACTGACTGGGAATGGCTCTCCAGGGTTTCAGGCAGGAGTTTGTCCAGCACTACCTGGAGATGCCAGGGATCGAATCCTGGATTAATCCTCCTTTAAGTATTATCAAATAGGGACGTGAAAGGAATTTGTTCTTTGTGAATTCTAATACAAAGTGACTTCATCCACAGCTCCCATGTGAATGTGCAGATTGGAATACAGTTATCCTTCGGATTTCACACTTTTCCAGATTTGATGATGCAGTTCTTTGCTCAAAAAAAAATAGCAAAAATGTGTAAAAATGCGTATTCTTACTGAGTAAATGCGTGTCTACTGAGGAAATGGGACAGGAAGGAACAGACCCATGCATACAAGACATGGACCTGAAACAGGCTGATCTTTCCAACTCTATTTCCAAAGCAGCATGGAACTAGGCACAAGACACAGTGGCTTGCATGTCCAATATCTCCTTATATATGCCTACCTGAAGACTGAGATCTGTTGGAGGAGCTTTCCTCTGCGTCCCCCTGGTGAGAGACATACACTAAAGTGGGATGTGGGAGAGGGTCTTCTCTGCTGTGGCACCCCAGTTGTAGAATGCCCTCCCCTTAAGAGGCTGAATTGGTGCAGACGTTGGTTTCATTTCAGTGCTCAGTTAAAACATGGCCTTTCACCAAAGCCGTTCAGGGCTAATTTAATTCTCTAAAGTTGCACAGTATTTTAATTGTTTTAGATTTTTTAACTGGTATTAGCTTGTTTAGGGCGCAATCCTATTCAGATAGGCAGACACCGCCAAACTCAGAGGTGATCGCCTATCCAATGCAGGGCAAGAGAAGCATGGAGGGGATCATTCCCTCTGTGCTCCTCCTGCCCTGCATTTTTGGCTAGACAGCCAATTGCGGCTGTGTAGCCACAGGAGGGCGGAGCGGGAGAGGAGGCTGTTGTACGACACATTGGATGTGTTGTACAGGCATTTCCGCCCTCCTTGTCCTGGAGCGCCCCCCAGAACGCCCCTTTTCGGCCGCTCTGTGCTTCTCTTGTGAGCACAGAGCACGGGGCATATCCATGTTGCCTCCGAGGCAGTGCAGAAGTGGGGGGAAGTTGGTTCTCTGGGAACCGACCTCAGAGCACAGGCTCTGAGGTCATTTCCCAGAGAATCAGATATCCTATGGCTGTCTAGCCACTGTCTAGGAGCCATAGGATTGCTCCCTTAGTGGTTCAATATGCTTTTAGCTGTTTAAATTATTTATTGTTTTATACTGTTTAAATTTATTTCATCTGTATGCCGCCTTGAGATCTTAACAATATAGGGTGAAATACAAATGTTTAAAATAGAATAAATAAATTGCAGGTAACAGATGTTATAAACCAATCCAGAAGCACTGTTAAATCCCATTTACACATTCTGAAGCATCCAACTGAAATCGATGAGACTAAGCAACTGCTTGGCTGGTATGTACCCTAAATAATCTTGTCTAGAAAATTCTACAGAAATGGTGAGAGGATAAACTGTTCAAAGTGTACTTAGATTAGGGATGTCAGAGAATTCTGCCACAGATCAGAAATCCGTGGCGGAATGAAGCCCCCCACCCCGCGAAATGGGCCTGGAACAGAGCACCTACCTGCTGCCGTCCGCGCTGACTTGTGAATGGCGGCCACATCTGCGGCCACCATTAGCTTCTTCCATGTAGCCATGATAGGCTACGTAAATACTTACATAGCCTATCACGGCTAACGCAGGGATGCCATTTGAGTCCCTGTGGAAGCCGTGATAGGCTACGTAAGTAATTACATAGCCTATCACGGCAAAACTAAGGGAATGCAAATGGTGGCGGCTACAGCATTTACGTAGGCTATTACAGCAAAAAAAAAAAAAAAGGAACGCAAATGGCGTAGTGGCCGCCATTTGCATTCCTTTTTTTTTTTTTTTTGCTGTAATAGCCTACGTAAATATTTTCGTAGGCTAAAATGGCAAAAAAAAGGGAATGCAAATGGCGGCCGCCATAGCCGCCGTAGCTGCCGCCATTTGCGTTCACTGTTTTGTTTTTGCTGTGATAGGCTACATAAATATTTACGTAGCTTATCATGGCAAAATACAGGGACGCAAATGGCGGTGGCTACGGCAGCTGCCATTTGCGTCCCTGCAGGCTGCCCAGTGACCGGATATCCAGCTGTGGAATTTCTCTGCAGAACAGAGCCGGCCAGAGAGAATTTCGGGGGGAGGGACGGAGTGCCTCCCCCCCACTGCGAATGTCACCCTTCGAAAAGGTAAGTGACTTTCATACATCCCTAACTTAGATTCTCACACAGCTATTGAAACGTGAATTATGCTGAATTACGCTGAATGAATGCACACGCCGTCATCTTTCAGAAATCAGCATTGGAAACAGAACAGTTCATTCCATATTTCTGAAAATGTTTCCTTAATGTTTTGGAAGCCTACAGGAGAAACATATTCCAGTGTAAGATACAAACAAGGGAAAGCAAGAAAGAAGTGTTGCTATATGTAGACAGGTGTGGGCAATTCATCAGCTGTCATAGGGCCAAGGTGTCATAGGATCAGCATCTAATTCTAGCAAAGGTAGTCTGTTTTCACAGTGTATATGCTGCCAAAATGAGAGTTATGGGCAGTGGAGGTTGGTGGCTCCAATGTCAGCGGAATCTACTCTGAGTTTCAGTCAGAACTTTAAAGGAGCTATCCAAAATGCTGGACCTATTTTGGGGATAGGTCCTTTAGAGTTCCAACTGGTTCTGACTGAAACTCAGAACGGATCAACAGCTCCACTGACATCCGAGTCACCAGCTCCACTGGTTATGGGGCAGTATCCAATAAGACACAAGTAAATAAGACACAAGTAACGTAAGTTGCACTGTACTAGCATAAGGGACCTCTAGCGCAATGCCAATAGCTACTGTCATGGCAGGTGACGCTACTGGCTGAGTTGTACTGGTTGAGATAGTGCAACATGATTTATTCCGGCGCTCATGTCTTATTATATTCTGCCCTAGGGATAGAAGTTATTCAAGAATCTTTGGAATATTTATTTATTTGCTGCATCTTTAGCCCACTTTTTAGACAGTTATTGTCTCCTGAAGCAGCTCACGTCAATAAAAAAAGGGAGGGACAGGCCCTGGCTTACAAACTAAAGTGACAAGATACACATGGGAAGGGGAGAGGAGGGAGATCAGTTTTTCAAGACCGTAACAAGGTGGTGAGCTATAGGCAGGCATTTAAATGGACTTTGGGCCAAGTTGGTCTTCCCTTGCTGGTGTTCTTGCTTGAATGAGGATCTGGCTCTTTAGGCCAATGGATGGGCCGGATGTGTAGCCCCATCCATTGTGTGTTTTGTGAACTGCCCAGAGAGCTTCGGCTATTGGGCAGTATAGAAAGAAAGAAAGAAAGAAAGAAAGAAAGAAAGAAAGAAAGAAAGAAAGAAAGATAAAAGATCAGCACCAGTATTTCTTTAAAGCATTTACTTACTTTAGAATGCCCGGGTGTACTTTTTAAAAACAGATCTTATGTTCTTTTCTTCCTCAGTACATATCCACTAAACTTCCCTGCAGGGAATTTTTCGAGCAGATAGCCCTGGTGAATGAGGCAGGCATTTTTTTTAATGGTGGTGGCCATTTTGATTTCCTACCAAACACCAGAAAACATGGCATGATGGGAAAAACAAAATGGTTGCCACAATTAAAACAAGGCTTATAAAGGCCTTCAGTTTTCCACCTTCCCCCTCCACATTCCAAATCAATAGCTGATAGGTGTGAGGGAGGCTTATGTATCTGCATGGCCTTATGGTGAGTCCCATTAACATCATAACATGTTAAAAACCTTAGTTATTTATTTTTAAATTAAAAATGGAAATTTAAAAAATGTATTCTACCTACCCCAATACAAGAGGAATAGAAAACCATCAATGTTTAGCTTTAACCCCCCCCCCCTTTGGTTTCTTCAGAAATCCTGGGCAGAACAAGGTTGCCAATATAAATTCTCAAAGTCACTTTTGACAGAGTCTCTCTCTCTCTCTCTCTCTCTCTCAACTATCCTTTCTCCCTCAATATTCCACCAAGCATCCTGAAATGTTCAGCATATATAAAACCAGCACTTCTTTTTGGCATCTGTAACTTCCACAAAGATTGGTGAAACCGTTCCCATTTTATGACCTACCCACCGATCACCATTTAACATGGTAGAATGCTGCTTAAAAAAAAACAAAAAACTGCTGGCCCTTAACCAAGGAGAAACTAGTGTGTCTCCTTTAGGATCATTCCTGGGAAGCGGGGCTGCAGCCTCCCAGTGGGCCTAGGTCTCCTGGCTGATGGCAGAAGCCAGAATGTGCTTCTGTTCAATCAGGATCCAAAGAAGCCCTATTTGAGCACAGTAGCTCTACCCTTCTATTGCCACCCCCTTCGGCCCCACAAGTTGTAGGGTGAACTTCTGCAACTGGGAGCCTGCTCTATTTGTGTAGGCTCCTTGTGCTATTTGGAAAACCAGGTAAATTAAACAGGCTTGGGTCTGGTCAGTGCCTGGATGGGAGCCTGGCCATAAACTCTATGCATGCTGTTTTGAAAAAGGTGGAGTGTGTGTGTGTGTGTGTGTCCTCTTTCCTATATTTTAGGAAGTCCTGTCCAACACCTGATAGCTAGGTTCCTCTTCTCCGACATGAATGATAGCTGTGTTTTCAGGCTGAGATAAGAAGGGGAAAAGGGGAATGGAGAACGTCATTTGGAACGGTCTCTTTTGGCTTCTACTTGTCCTTCTTATCTCACCTAATGACAGGGTGACTGCCAATGTTTATTTGGCCATTCCCATTCACCAGCTGCTCCAGTGCCATGTTGTTTTTCTTCCCAGATGGTTGCATGATGTTCCACGATAAAACTGACACAAAAAAACAATGCAGAATTTGTCTGAGGTTCAGCAAGCATGTGAAAAACATCTGATCTATCTCCGAGCTAGCCAAGTTGCCTGATTTCAATGCCAGAGTAATTATGATTTGAACAGAGGGTAGGAAAAGGAGAGCCCCTGCCAGATTGATCAGGTATGCTTCTGAAGGAGCACTAACATAGTAATAAAATAGTATCACCATTCACCACTCACATTTTGGCTCAGTGCACAATCAGTTGCTGCAGCCTGGAAGGCTCCATGTAGTTCACTGCAGACTTACAGACTATTGCATGCCAACTAATCATTGTACTTAAAATTACAAAACAAAAAGAGTTGAGTGTGAGTGCAAGACGTTTACAGTTAATGCTGATGTTAAAGTGAATATTTTTTAAATTGTACATTGCTTTGAGGGCTCTTATAAAATAATGTTGTAACTAAATAAGTAAAGCAATCAATTAGTAAAATCAAATAAATAGGGACAATTATGCTTGGCTATAAAATCCCATTTGAACCATTAGTCATGTTATCAGGCTATATTAAAGTAATAGCGATAAAGGAAATACACTGTGAAGAGGTTTAGAATTTGTTGACAACAGCCAAAATACTAACTGCTACTCATGGAGATTCAGTGAAGCACCTACTCTTAAGATATGGCGACTTAAAGATTGGCAGATTGCAGAGATGGCAAAAATCACTTAGGAGATAGGAAAAAACAGGACAGAATCTTTTTATGAGCATTGGTTGCCATTTGGAAGATATGGCTTGGATATAGACAATAATTAATTTAATGTGTTATGTGAATATGGAAAAATATAGATTATTTCAAGTATTGTTAGGGCATACTGGTGTACATTTGCAAGTGGTGTACTGCATCTTAAAACCTGCTTGTGGCAGTTGTGGTATTTAAGGTGCTGCAGTCCTCCTGAGAACATGCCATCATAAAACTGTAGGGCTGCAGCTTACCAGCAGATCTTCTGAGGTAAGTCCACTGAGGTAAGTCCATCATCAGGGCTGATGTCAAGGTTAGGCATGGTTGGGCACCTGCCGAGGGCCCTCACCCCAGCAGGGGTCCACTGACAAGACTCCCCCCCCGGAGTTGTTCCTCTTCTTCACCATTGCAAACTGCTTGTTCCCCTGCCTCTCGTTTTGACCCAGATATCAATGGTGGTGAGAAAGAGGAGCAGTAGATGCCACTGCCTACTTGCTCTCTGCCTGTCAAGCAAGCAAGTGGTAGCAATGACGAGAAAGAGGAGGAGAACCAATAATAGCTGGTGACAGCGGCACTGAGAAGGTAGACTCACTGAGGGAGGGGGTCCATGGAGGGTGTCTTGCTCAAAGGCCATCAACAACCTGGAGCTTGCCTGCATCTAAGTGAAAGCAAGTGAGAACACACTGATGGTGTTTCTGGAGAGGAGGGACGGCTGATCAGAGTTTCCAGCACCAGAAGGTTTTGTAACAGAAACCAAACACCACGCAACACAAAACATGAGCGTGCATAGAATTGTGTAGTTTTAATGTTTGGGAAAGGAGTATGGCAGGGCTGTATACTCTCATCCTACCTATTCAACCTGTGAAGATTGAATAGGTAGGATGAAGTCACGAAGAGTTACAGAGATGGAGTCATGAAGAGTTACAGAGATGGAGTCATGAAGAGTTACAGAGGATGAAGTCACGAAGAGTCGGAAGCGACTGACCGAATAAACAACACAATGTTCTTTGCTCAAATATAACTTTGTGCGGTGACTTTGATAAGGCTGGGCTAATTTGCAGTTGAAACTAATTTTGTAGCCCCTGTTTTCTCAACTGTAGTATTTAAGTCCATTTCTCCCACTAATTTTCTTTATGAAACAGATTACGAAATAAGCATTTTCAAAAGAAAGGAAAATCCATGCAAGGTAGGTCCTTGCCCCCTCTGTCTGGCACTCCCAACCTTCTGGGGAGGAGCAGGTGTAAAGCGAATGGGGCCCTAAATAGTGGTATGTGTCAGGTGTCATGAACCAAGAGCTTTATAGAGAGGCAGTGGATTTCTGCTTCCTGTGCCTTCGTTAAAAGAGGCAACTGCATGCTAGTGTCACCTGCCTCCACAGGCCAGGAGGTCCAGTCTTCTGCTACCATCTGATATAAAAGTTCTGGATACTGCTCAGTCTACTCAATGCTTCTGAAGGAGACCATAGGGATTGCCCTTCTGTGTTGCCAGAAATCTGACTGGCTAGCCACCGATTGCTCTGCCTATTTGCCTACTCAACAGGCCCAGCCCACCCATGAAGCAGGGTGAGGTGCCCAAATTAAGTGGCGGAGCCAGAGAAGTAGTGGATTATGCTGGTCCCCCCAACCTCAGCCAGGAGGACTCAGTGCCACCTCCAGTGGCTGCTCTAGAGAGCCCCGCCAGCCCCTCTTCCATTGTGGCATGTGCTGTGAGAGAAGGGCTGTCAGGGCTGTCTGGAACAGCTGGCGGCTCTCTGTTGCTTCAGGGCTCTGGATCTCGCAAGAGCCCCACTGCCACTCATGAGATCTCTCAAGAGCCCCATGCAGCAGCAAAGGTAAGGTGGGATGGACGTGCACAGTGGCGGCAGGAGGGAGGGATGTGTGGTGACTGGGAATGAGGGCAAGTGGCATTAGTGCCAGTTTGGGTGGCAAGAGAGCTTGCGCCAGGCCTGCTACTCAAGGTAATTGTGTCCCCAGGTTCCTGGGCTTGGAAGGGTTCTTTCCTTAATCCACTGGATAAAAGTGATTAACTTTGGGGGGGGGGGGAAACAGCGCTAAAGAAGATACTGGGTTGGAACCAGAGTTAGGGCACAATCCTATCTAGATAGGCAGCCGCCTCCAACCTCGGAGGCCACCACCTATCCAAAGGAAGACAGGAGAGGCATGGAGGCGATCGTTCCCTCCACGCCTCTCCTGCCTTGCTTAATTTTGCTAGACAGCCATTTTTGGCTGTCTAGCAGCAGGGGGGTTGACCGGGAGAGGAAGCTGCCATACGACACATTGGATGTGTCTACGTGCAGCTCCGCTCTCCCCACCCTGGAACATCCCCCAGAATGCCCCTTTTCAAGTGCTTCATGCTGCTCTTTTGAGTGAGGAGGATGGGGCTTCTCCGTGCTGCCTCCGAGGCAGTGCAGGCGAGGGGGCCGGTCAGTTCCTGGAAATGAGCATATCCGATGGCCCTCTAGATAGCGTTTAGAGGCCATAGTATTGCTCCCTCAGTCATACTCGAAGCAAACCCACTGAAATCAATGGGACAAGTTAATAATCACTAACTTGAGTCTCATGTCTACTCCTGACTTAGTATAGATCCACCTCATTCTCTATATTGTGGGAAGGGAGGCAGTCTTTGTGAAATATCACATCATGTCATTAAAAAAAAAAAAAGTGTGGTTGTGTTTTGTTTTTTAACTTCATCGCAACTGGAACAATCCAATATTCTGGTGGGCTGTAAAAAGAGTAGAAAATTATTTGAGTGTATATGAACAATTAAGGAGGAATCTGGAGGCTTCTTAAGACCAAGCTGATGAAAAGTCCATTTCTGTAATTCTCACCGTAGGCCGAAAGATTCGTCCACTGAAGTCATCCACCAGAAAAGCAAGCAGACAAAAAATAGTCTGGTTGCAGTTCTGGCATTGTGTCAATAGAGGGCACCTGAAGTTCTCTGAATAGATCATACTACTCTACTCTCCAATTACTTTTCAGCCTGGTTTCAGAAATTCAAAATCTACTGGCCAGTAGTAATTTAGAACCTGTAGTAATGTAGAACAAAGGGATTTGCAGACAAACAAGTGAATATATATGAGAAATTTACATTGTAAAACAATAGTGTCTTGGAAGAAAAGTGTCTCGCGGAGAACATATACACCATGAGGAAAACAAGCTTAAAAAAGAAGAAGAAATGGGCCATACATGCCAACATTTCCCTTCTCAACTGAAAAAAAGAAGAAGTAAATACGTTGTAGGTCACTCAGATCTCATGATAATAAGCTGCTACTGTTGTTAGACTTGATTAAGGCGTTCTGAGTTTAAACTGGCCCCTTTAACTGTACCTTTAAGAGGAGTTTGTTGCATAGCATGTAGTAGGTGATAAAATTGCTCTCCCCATACCTGAATAGCCTCCCCTGTTAATTTCTGAAGATCAAACTGCTATTAAAGCCAGATGGCCAGCCAAGGCCTGATTCTGATGTGATGTCAAGGTTGAATCTGAGTAAGCAGGTGCAGGATAAGTGGCGTACAAGAATTTCATTTCCATTTGTTAAAGATCAGAACTTGCCCCATTTGCACCCCCGAATGTGAGTGTGAACACATTTTTCAGGCAAAGCTTGCACACTCCCAAGCTTGATGTGCCCTTTTAAGATGTACATTTTGGAAAAATGCTCACTTCTGCACCTTAGTCAAAATGGGAGAGAAGTACGCATTTGGGTGGGCACTTTAAAAAATGTGCAGCTAAAAATGCACTTTTCCCATTTGAAAAACAACAACAACAAAATCTGTCATTTGGGAAGAGGAATGCGGTGGTTTGAGGTGGAACTTGAAGAACCTCGGATGAGCTTCTCCCATCCCTAGATTGTTCTGTTAAGCTATGAACGGAAAGGCTATTTTAACTAGTGTTACCAGCTTCAGATCTGAAAGGCTAACTTGCTGCTTTTAGGGCACAGTCCTATGAGGTTTAGACAAAAAAGCACTAAAGCTCCCAGCATGCACCAATCAGCATGGCTGGCTGGGGTATGCTAGGAGTTGTAGGACTTTTTTCTGTCTAAACCTGGATAGGATTGTTATCACTGAAGTATATACAACAGAGTCTGTTTTAGATAAAATCCTTCCCTGCCCAGATTTTAACATGACCACAAGATGTTGATTAACTTTGCCCTGGGATGTCTCTCCTTGGAGGGAAGGCAGGATATAAAATGACAGCCAATGTGGTGTAGAGGTTAGAGTGTTGGACTGAGACTCAGGAGATCCTGATTCAAGTCCCCACTCAGCCATAAGGTTCACTGGGTGAGTTTGGGCCCATCACTGACTCTCAGCCTAACCTACCTCACAGGGTCATTGTGAGGAGAAAATGGAGAGGAGGAGGAGTGTCATGTATTGGGTTCCTTGTAGGAACAGGTAGGATATAACTGAAACAAACAAACAAACAAATAAAATGATGATGACCACGATGACGTGATTATAATTATTTCTGTATTAGGCTTGTTGGCACTGCCTGGCTACAGGAGCAGTAGCATGCCCCAGTAGGGTCAGGGGGCACACCAGCAATCCCTGGAGCCTCAAGGCCCTGCTGCTTCTCGTCCTCGCTGTTGCTGCCTGCTCACCTGCCCTTTCTAAGTGAGTGAGCAGTGAGAGGAGCAAGGAGAAGGAGCAGTAGTTTCTGGACTACTTGACCTTTCACTTTAGGACCACAGGTAGCTGCCTGATACTGAATCAGACCCAGATTGTCGACACTGACTGGCAGCAGCTCTCCAGGGTTTCAGGCAAAATTCCTTCCTAGCCCTACCTGGAGAAGCTGGGAATTGAACCTGGGACCTCTGCATGCCAAGCGGGTGCTCTGCCACCGAGCCACGGCCCTCTTTCTAGGAGGTGGTGCCAAATGGGCCCAGAGGGAGAGGGTGGACAGAGGTAACAGCAGTGAGGAGGAAAACATGGGCCCTTCAGAGCGGGGGGCATTGAGAGGGCTCCCCCAAACCTGGAACTACCTAAGCAACCAGCTATTCTGAAATTACAGTGTGTGTGTGTATTGCATTGCTCGGTATTAATTGGTTATGAAAAATAAAGGCACAAAGATAGCATGGTGAGGTTTTAATTTCTACAGGACTAGAATCTTTAATCCAAGAGACCAATTGAAATCAGTGATGGGGCTCAGGAGAGTCATTATTAACTTAAGCCCCATTGATTTCAGCTGGCTTATTCTAAATATGCCTAAGTATGATTCGTCCCTATATGCAGTATGCCTTTTATATGGGGGCTCTTGTGTATTTTAGGAAGAAGGCCTGTGGCCCGGCATCTCCAGTGCTCTCACTTGGTAGATGAAAATATGCATCCGGATGACAAAAGCGGCTCTTGCAATTAAAATCTCCCTGCAGGGAAGATATCGGACACAATCCCAAATTGGCTTGCACCACTGGGAAGTTCTCCTGCACAAGCTCTTGCACTGCACCTTTGCATTTCAATTGGGCTTACACAGAAATGCCACACCCGAGTCCTGCTTGCTTGGCCTCGGGGTGGGCCATTGGGGGTGGGTGGGGCGAGATGACGAGCTTGGCCATGATTGGTGGCCTGAGGTGGTCCCACCAGAGGTGGGAGGGGGTGGAGAGCCATCTTAAGTTCTATGCGCCGCTCCCCAACGCCTTTCCGATGCGTGGCTGCAGAGAGGGCACCACATGCTTCTGCAGCCGGAGGAACGTAGGTGGCAGCAGCGGGGCTTGCCCTTGCGCAGCAATCAGTGGTGGCATGCCCTGATTGCTATGGGATGCTTTGTGCAACAGCGGCTGCATTGGGCAGGCAGCGGCGGCTTCTCCTCGCCCGGACACAGACCGGCCAAGGTTTCTTGCCGCAGTGACGGCGGATTTCCTTGCCCTCAGGCTTGGGGCAACGCGGATCGCGCCCTCTCAAATGATCCTGGGCCTCATGGCCTGGCTGGCCCTAGCATCCGACCCAGTCTTTCCCTCAAGGAGAGGCTGTGGGATCTGCAGCACGGCAGAGACTCCGGGCGTCTAAGCCTGATCTTCAGGGGCTGGTTGGCCCGAGGTTTGGAGATGGCCTCGGGGGGGGGGGGAGTTCCTTCTAGGGGAGCTTTTTCCCAGCCTGAGGGAGGATCCTCAGGGTGTCCGGGCCGCCACCAAAGGGTGCGGTGCGATTTAGGCACAGCCTAAGGGGCCATAGGAGTAGTATCAGGGTGCAGGAGGCTATTGTCTTCCTTACACTGAGCAAGGTTGAGTCTTGGGGGTGTGGGAGGGTTGACCATCTGAGAACCCACACATATTCTGTCCTCTTTGTCTTGTTTGTGGGGGGGGGGGATAGTGTTTAGTGCTCGTCACCTAATCCCCTGCTGGTGGGCACTCCAGAACTCCCTGGGAACCAACTGCTGTGGCTTGAACATTTAGGCAATATGCCCCCTAAAAAAGAACAGGGGGGCAAGAAGGGAAAGGGCAAAGCCCCTCACCCACCAGCAAAAAGGCCTCGATGGAGGCATGAGTCTTTTGGGGTTCTGTTTCCAGAGAATGTTTTACCTGGACAGGGCCCTCCCTATGGGATGCTCCATCTCTTTAGCCATGTTTGAGAAGTTTAGCACCTTCTTGGAATGGGCAGTGAGAGATAAAATAGGGATGCTGAGTATGGTCCATTACTTGGATGATTTTTTTGTTTGCTGGCCCTAAGGAGTTAGGTGTCCCTCTGGCTCACGAAAAAACAGAGGGTCCATCTTCAGTTTTAATGTTTTGGGGGATTGAGTTAGATACGATTAACCAATGTTGCAGGCTCCCAAATGACAACATCTTGGTCCTCAGGGAAAAGATACGCATAATAATGCGTTCCGGCAAAGTCACCCTGCACTAGGGGTGGACGAAAGTCACTTACCTGTCGTCGAAGCTTGTTCGCGGTGGGGGGGAGGTGCTTCGCTGCTCCCCCCGCGAAGTTCAGGCCGGGGGGGGAGGCTTCCCACCTCGCCCGGCCGAAATTCAGGCCGGGGGGGAGGCTTCCCGCCTCGCCCGGCCGCGAGCTCCAAAGTTTTTTTTTTTTTTTTAAAAACGCCCCCGTGATAGGCTACGTGACGATTAACGTAGCCTATCACGGCTAGATCTGCAAAGTCAGCCGTGATAGGCTACATTAATCGTCACATAGCCTATCACGGGTGACTTTAAAAAAAAAAGCGCGTACGATAATGGCGGCCCCCATAGGGAGCCGCCATTCGCGTTCCTTATTTGGTCGCTGTAGTCTACGTAAATCTTTACGTAGACTACAGCAACCAAATAAAGAACGAGAATGGCGGCTCCCTATGGGGGCCGCCATTACCCGTACGCGCTTTTTTTTTTCTTAAAGTCACCCGTGATAGGCTACGTGTCGATTTACGTAGCCTATCACGGCTGACTTTGCAAATCTAGCCGTGATAGGCTACATTAATCGTCACGTATCCTATCACGGGGGCGTTTTTTTTTCTTTTATTGGAATGGCGGCGGTGGCAGCCGGTCGAAAGACCAGCTGCCGCTCCCGCCCCGCATGAACACCCGCCGAACCGCCGGCCGGACCCGCCGCCGGGAGGGACATTCGGCAAAGGTAAGTCCCGTCCCGGGGGGGGGGTGCGGGGTGCGGGGGGGTGCAGAGAATTTCTCCCCAAAACTTGTTCGGGGGCCCGAACATGTTGGCGCTCGGCCCCCCGAAGTTTCGGGGAGAAATTCTCCGCCATCCCTACCCTGCACGCATTTTAAGAGGTGGTTGGTCATCTAAATTTTGCATGTTGGGTAGTTGCCTCAGGCTGGGCCTTCCTAAGATGGCTCTGCTGGGCCATGTGTGGACTGCAGCGACCACACCACCGAACCAGAGTCACCTCAGCCATGTGAAGTGATCTCAAGGTTTGGCTTCAATTTTTACAGGGGTTCAGTGGCGTCTCCTTCTGGAGGCGCGAGTTGCTTCTAGAGGCCGACTTGCAGGTTCATTCTGATGCTGCCGGGTCCCTGGGTTTTGGGGTGATCTGGGGTGATCTGGGGTGATCGTCGGTGTGTGGAACTATGGCCTGAGGGTTGGTTAGCAGACCAAATTGCCAAGGATTTAACATTTTTGGAGTCCTTCCCAATCTACATAGCAGTGCCCATATGGGCTGACCAACTTGCCAATTTGGTGGTTCACTTTTGATGTGACAATCAGGCCACTATCCACGTCATCAACACCATGTCTTCCAGCAATACCAGAGTTATGTTGCTGGTAAGGGCGTTCACGCTTCATTGTCTGTGACGTAATATCTAGTTCTGTGCCCAACACATACCTGGTTTAGACAATCCGATTGTCGATGCTTTGTTGCATAACCAGGTTGAACGGTTCGGGGAGTTGACCCCTTGGGCACATCCATTGCCAGACCCCATGCCAGCAGCACTATGGAGATTGGCAGACTGAGGCAGAGCTCACCATGATGAACTTCATAGCTCCTAGCACCAGAGCTGCTTACGACAAAGCAGGTAGGGAGTTTCATGATGTCCGATGCAATTGGCAGTTACAACAGTCATGGCCCATACCTGTGGACCATCTTTTACAATTTTGCATGTCTTGCTGGAATAGGGGGCTTTTGGCAAGGACTATCAGTGGCAAGCTGGCGGCCCCAGCCTTTTGGTCTAAATTCAGGGGCGTGGCTGATAACACTCTGGATTTCAGGGTGCAGTGAGCCATTGGGCCAGGATGTCACCCACAGCCACGGATTCCAGGCTCCCCCTTTCTCCGGGCATCCTCTTAGGACTCCAGGGATTGTGGCCATCCATATGCGCTTCGCATTTTGAAGCACCATTGTTTCACACAGCCACCTTAACAGCTTTATTTGGGGCTCTCTGGATTTCCAAGCTGGTCGTGACATTGAAAGGTGATGTATCTGGCAGAGCTATGTGATATTCTGACATCCAGGTCCAACCTGATGTTATTACGATTTTGCTCCGGAGGTCCAAGACTGATCAGACAGGTAGGAGTGCCATGGTGTCACTTCTGCCAGCACAGGCTGAGGAACTATGCCCTGTCAGGGCAATGGCTGCTTTTCTAGACTTGAGAGGGCTCTCGCAAGGTCCACTGTTTTGCCATTCTGATGGTTATCCATTAACAAAATATCAGTTTGGGGCCTGTGTTTGGCATGTAATTTACTAAGTCGGCATTGGGTACCCATGGTCTAGGTGAATTTCACTTTGGGACACATTCTTTCCGAATAGGGGCTGCTTCGACAGCCACATCATTGGATTTCTCAACCAACCAGGTGAAGGCAGTGGGCAGATGGCGCTCCAAGGCCTTCAGGGCTTATGTCAGGCCTCTACCTTGATATGGTGGTGACCCCTTCCCCCCAGTTTATTCCGGTTCTGTTTTCTTGTTTCCTCTAGATCGATGGAATGGACGTGAACCCGTGTGTGTGCTCATATGCGGACACAGCATGGTGTTCTGGGCTGGTTGGAGGGCTTCCAGGTCAGGCTGCGGACCTCCACTCAGACTGTCCGCCTGGCATGCCTGTATACAGTGGCTTGGCAGATGTGGCATGCGGTGGGAGCGCCTCCTACCCACTCTATTCCATCAAGGTTTGGTGTGTGTGTGTGTCCCCCCACAGGTTTTGGTGCTGCGTCTTGGGGGGGGGGAGACACCTGGGTTGTTTAAAAGGCAAGGGCCTTATTTTGCAAGCATTGGGGGATTTTCAGGTTATCAGGCGATGTTGGCTGGGGGTAACTATTGTTTGGTCGTGCTTGCTGCCCAGACTTTTCTGGCGGAATGTTGAGAACCAGTGGGCCATTGCAAGGGCTCGGCAGAAAGTTAACAGGGAAATAGCTCTGGGGCTATTCCAGCATGGAGATGGGATCATTTCTCATCCAGAAATTCTACAGACGCGGGGGGAGCTCTATAGGCAGGACAGGGTGCACCTGTCCAATTTAGGTAATGATATATTTCTGTGGGATCTGCAAAGGGGCCTATGGGAAGTAATTCAGTGCAGGTGGGGGAGTTTGACTAAGCATTAGGCTTGTCACTCCCTGTGGCGGTTAGGATGGGCATTGGGGATGAGAATAGGGATGGTGAGCATTCAGAGGCATGGTTATTGTGACAGGTGACGCCTGAGGCCTCCTGCTCAGGATTTCGCAGCCCATTGGGGGGATAAGGGTTACCTGGGAGGCCAACTCACCTCACCTACCTGGTGTTGTGCGGCACAGGCGGGGGTGAGAGGGGAAAGCCTACCTCCCCCCAAAGGGGTATCCTTGTGGGGTGGTGAGATGACACACCGCCACACAGGCTTTGAATGTTTTTTTTCACCCATATCAGGGACAGCTAGTGGCTGGCCCAGTTTAGTTGCCTGTCCTGTTTTCCCCTTTGCAGATTTATCAATAAATGTGGCCCAGTTTGAACCCAAGAACCTGTATCAGTCTCTTTATTTCCCCATGTCTGCTTGCAACTGCCTTTTGGATCACTTTTTTGTCAACTAAATTGGACTATACCTCAATGTACATATTGCAACATAAACATGAAATTCAGAAACTTTCTTTAGCCCCCCACTGCCCGCAAGTTAATTGGGAAGTCTGCATTCTGCAATACTCAATAGCCGTGATGCTGTTGCTAGGAATGTTGGTTTGGTGTGTGTGTGTTTAAAAAAAATATCCCCAAAGTAAGATCTCATTGCTGTGAGAGACCCTCAAGTTTAATATAAGAGAGGAAGTTTGGTGACAGACTAGTAAAGCATTAATGAGATTTCATTTTGTGACAGATGTAAATGGATCCCTCTAATCCTATCCTTTTCAGGTCTTTGTCTGCCGATGAGTGTTAATAATTAGTGGTTGTGTCCCCCTTTTCCTCCTTATAAAACTGTATTCTTCCTACACCCATACTTCTTTTTTCCCCCTTTTTGTTTTCTCAAAGTACCAGCCTTCCTGACAGCCTGCCTTTGTTCTCGTGTTTATAAATAATTTATAACACAGAAATACATCTTCTTAGTCCTAAAAAATAAACTAATGGGTGAACATAATATACTGCCAGGAGCAGATCTATCTTTAAGCACTAAGGGAAAAGAACTTCAGCCTTAACAAACGAAGAGAGGAATGAAAGCCACATGGGAACCTACGTATGAAGAAAGCCAGCAGGAGTTTTTGGCTGGAGGTGTCCACACTTGAGGCCAGATTAACCTTTAGACTAAGTAAACTACAGACTACAGAGTGGGGCATCCAGCCACATTGGGAGTCTTGCAATGAATGAATGGTCGGAAGGTTTCCCAGGTTAAAGTGTGAGCCTGTCTACCATCAGGCCTAAGGGAAAGACGTGAGGAGGAGTGATCCTGCTTTTTTATAAAGGCAAGTCATCTGAAAGGACTAAGGTAGGAGGCCCTGTGACCTAACCATTCTCTGTGGCCTCTCTTGGGAGTGAATTAGGGGGCAAGGCAAACCTGCAACCTTAAGATTAAGTTTTATTTAAGTGAATTTATCCCTGAATTGTACGCTTTAATCCATAATCAGTGCTCCAGATTTTACTTCCCTGTAGGTCAGCACATGCCAAGAAAGAGTTGGCTTGAATGTCCTCATTTAAAGAATTGGAAATATATTCAGGCCTTAGATAAATAACCCTCCTAACAATGTTAATGCTGCCTGGCATGTAATTTAGATAGCAATCTTGGCACTTCCTTACCTCGGCTGTTAGGATTTTGCACTGGAGCAGAAATAACCTCTTATCTCCCAGGTGGAAATGGGACATTGTAGGATGTCATGAGTTATTTACTGACTTAACACAACACAAGTATGTGATAATGCCACTGAAAATAAACAAGCAGGCAAGCATTCTTCACCAGGCTTTCTTTTTACCTTATGATAAGTCAGTAAATTTTAAAGATCCTGTATTTCACAGCAAGTAAAGGCAAATCATCTGGATATGGCTTCTGGCCACTGTTATTTATAAAAGGCTTCTATGCAAATGTAAGGTCTTCACAAACTATATACAACAAACATATGCATATCATTCATCCAGTGCTAAAGCATGAGGGACAATACCGACATTATAGTTAAATCTACCTAGCAGCTACATTTTTCTTTTTTACTCTCGAGTAGCAGCCATGTCTTTTTTCTTTTACTAGAGTAGAGACGGCCTGATCTGGATCTTAAAAACCCTCTTAGCCCCCCCCCCCCCACGAGTCCTGATCCAGATTGCCCCCTATGCCTGTTGTTGTTGTTCAGTCGTTCAGTCGTGTCCGACTCTTCGTGACCCCATGGACCATAGCACGCCAGGCCTTCCTGTCCTGCGCTCTCTCCCGGAGCGTGCTCAAGTTTATATTCACCCCTATGCCTACTCGAGAGTAAAAAATGAAAAATGTAGCTGCTAGGTACAGATTTAACTATAATGTCGGTATTGTCCCTCATGCTGTAGCACTGGATGAATGATCTGCATATGTTTGTTGTATATAGTTTGTGAAGACCTTATGTTTGCATAGAAGCCTTTTATAAATAACAGTGGCCAGAAGCCATATCGAGATGATTTGCCTTTACTTGCTGTGAAATACAAGATCTTTAAAATTTACTCCCCTTCATGGATCATGAAGTGTCCTTTCGGCTTTGGCCCAGCCGCTTCACTCTTTCTGGCGCTACTTGGAAATTCCCTCTGCTCTTCCCCAGTAGTATATTGGACACCTTCCGACCTGAGGGGCTCATCTTCCGGCGCCATCTCTTTTAGCCTTGTGATACGTTCCATGGGGTTTTCTTGGCAAGAATACTGGAGTGGGTTGCCATTTTCTTCTCCAGGGGACCACATTTTGTCAGAACTCTCTGCCATGACTGGTCCGTCTTGGGTGGCCCTGCACGGCACAGCTTATGGCTTCACTGAGTTACGCAAGCCCCTTCGCCACAACAAGGCAGTGATCCATGAAGGGGAGTAAATTTTAAAGATCCTGTATTTCACAACAAGTAAAGGCAAATCATCTGGATATGGCTTCTGGTCACTGTTATTTATAAAAGGCTTCTATGCAAACGTAAGGTCTTCACAAACTATATAGAACAAACATATGCAGATCATTCATCCAGTGCTACAGCATGAGGGACAATACCGACATTATAGTTAAACCTGTACCTAGCAGCTACATTTTTCATTTTTACTCTCGAGTAGGTATAGGGGGCAATCTGGATCAGGACTCTAGTGTGTGTGTGTGTGGGTGGGCTAGGAGGGTTTTTAAGATCCAGATCAGGCCGTCTCTACTCTAGTAAAAAAAAGACCTGGCTGCTACATACGGATTTAAAGTAATGTCTGTTTGGGCCCTGCATTCCACTATGATGTTGTATGAACTTCTGGGCAGAGAACAGTCTCTTAACAGGATTCTCTAGGAGTCTGTGTCTATCATGGAAATGTATCCTTACCAGTTCCATTAACAAGCCAAGGGTCTGAGTCTCATTGGCCTTCCTATCCCCACTGACACATGCATCTCCCCTTATTTCCACCCATCCTGCATAAACATCAGGGTGTTTGAAGTGTAGCAGGAAATGTCAGATGGAGGCAGAAACACATGGATGGGTTTTTACCTATTTTTTTGTGGCCCGTCATCAGAAAATGTGGGGCACTGTGATCATAGTAGTTACAGTGTGTGCAGCATCGCTATAATTCTGCATGGCAGCTTCCATCATACATTTCACACTGAAACAAAAAAAAAAGAGTCTGAGTAAATGATGGGTGAATACAAGAATAAATTGTAGATTATGACAAAGACACTTTCCCTTTGTTTAACATATAAATCAGGAGCACTTATGATTTGGTATTAATTAAAATAATGTATTTGCTTTCTTTCGACAGCTTATGTCAGCCTCGTTAAAAATTGAGTGCTAAATCTTCATTAGAGATTTTTCTGTATTAAAATGTTTCTGTGAAATATGAATTGAAACTCTACTTGTTGCTGGCCATATTAAGAAAGGAAAATGCTAGTCTTATTGGCAATGTAGGAACAGCTTTTCGAAATCTTGGTTTTCTCAAGATCGTAATTACAGATAAATATGCTGGTAACTGACATGCTGAAGGCACCACCAATACGTGTCCTGCCTTTAATTAAATTGTGTCCTAATTTAAAATGCCATGGGCATGATGAAGGCAAATTAAGCACTCTTAGTTAACCACATTCTTAACTCTCTCCCCCAATGAAATATATGAAACTTAAATATGCTCAAATTGGTTGGGGTTTGCTCCATATTGTTAAAGCAGGGACCTTACATTATGGCAGTTTTTGAGCACCTCAGCGCAAGCAGCTAAAATGTATGACAAGTAACATAACATTTTTTCATGAACAAAGTTCTCTTAACTTGTTCATGTTTACAACAGCGACCCCATTTTATCAATGGGAAAGTGTAAAAGAGAGGACATGTCTGATGTACCTCCACTGAATCTGTGACTCCTGCAGTAGTCACTTGCCTATCAAGCCCATAGGTGTGCAGGGATCTGAACTCAGGCCTTTTAGGCTTAGGCCTAGTAGAACAGCTACTGGACTACGTAGCTGCATGTCATACCATTGCAGTGAGTCCAACATATATGATATATGTCCATTATGTGTGGACTTGGCATCGCACTGAGTATGCACCAAAACCCAAACAAGTGTTCCCCAGAGAAGCAAAATCCCTGGCATGAATTTTTTGAGCTACAACAAGATTTGAGTGAAGGGATTGTCCAGCAAGAATTCGGCAAGAGGGTAGCACAACCTGTACTGGCTGGGAATGATGGGAGTTGAAGTCCAACACATCTGGAGGGCATCAGGTTGGGGAAGGCAAGGACAGCAGATTAAAAGCAAAGTGTTCACCTTGAGCTGGTCAACTGTTGTTAAATAGCAGTGACCTCTTTGCACGTCTGAAAGCTGCAGCACCCACCCAATTAGGGGGGGAAATGTAACTACGTAAGGCCTGAGCTGGTACATAAAGCCTGCATGAAGTGACATTTTGAATTTTTTTAAAAAATCTAGTGATCATCTTTCAGACAGTTGTTGGGGCTGAGAGAGATCATAAATCTGCCTGCATATGAAACAGCATTCAGAACTTATAATTATGTTTCATTGGGGGATTCTCCTCTCTGTTGGCAAAGGCAGTCTGAGAGCCCTGGATTCTCTTCTGGGTGCTTCTGCATTCGTAGGCCACACGGTGGTGGTGTGGTGACACCATTTCCCCCCCAGCAGCAGCAGCGGCAGCAGTGGCAACAACGGCAACAACAACAGAAAAAGGGGTTTTGTTTAATGAGCTTGAACTCACAAGCCTGCTCATCTAGTGAACTGTGACTTTTCAAATACCAACCTATTAATGTCAAAGGCAATACTGAAGGGAACCGTTCTGTTTGATTTAAAAAATACAGACAACGTGAAGTCCTCGATGCTCTAATATCTATCACCTATGGGGCTCCATTCATGCCTAATGCTTTATTCAAGCTAAGACCGAGTTTTTATATATCAGATTAATACATATCTGCGGCTCCGCACCTTTCTATTTTGATTTTTTTATTATCGGGGCTCACCGGGGCCATTTCCATTCCCTTACTATAGCATCTGCAAGCAGGTGGATTAGAGATAACTCTCATTGTGCTTTGTTTTCTCCTGACACTGTCATTAATCATTCCTTAAGCCACACTTCAACTTATAGTAATCAGGACTGGCTGTTCCTGAGCTGCACAAGAATTGCCTTTCACAATGTAATGTGAAATTGGAAGCGAATGGCTGAAGCCCGACGCTTCTTCTGCATTCCCCATCTATCTCATCATTTAGGTATTTATCCATCTCTGGCTTGTACAGGGAGCATCTCTCTGCTTCCCATGAGGACGCAGATTGCAACAGCGGATCAGATTTGTTACCCAGGCTTTGGGCTTTGATTGTCCTCTTATAAGTTCGGGATTAAAGTGAAATTTCCCACAGGGCTATGCAGGATTTGCTAGCATTTAACTGTTTAACCTGGCTGTTTGTGAATGAGAATCCTGTGGTCAACTATTCCACAGAGAATATTATGGTAAGCCAGCTCTGAATGGCAGACATCTTGGTAAATTCCTGTAAAGACTGCTACAGTTGATACCAATTAGGTTCATGCTTGATATCCATTGTTTTCTTGTACATGGTTAATGGTAATCTTATCATAAAAGAATTGTTCCTGCTCCCATCTCCTCTTGTGAAATATAGATGTCAGCTTTAGCATAAAGCGGACATCCAAAAGTTATACAGTCCCCCGTCCCCCACCCCTTGATGTAGCTGGTGCAGTTCTAATCCATGAACCAGTCTTAAATTAAATCATACCTTTTAGTCATATTCTCAAAGATGTCAGCCAAGTTTTTAGCTAGTGGACATACTTGTAGGGCAGTGTCCCAGTGGCTAGAAATGTTAAATTAACTGTACTTGATATAATAATAAAGATAAATACAAGGTGCTAGAAAGGAGGCTGTTAAATGCACAGACAAAAGAGATCCCCCCCCCCGCCCCCGCACACACATTCTTTCTGGGTGTTTCAACAAGATTCCTATAGAAAGCGCTTTTAATTTCAGTTTCCTGAAAATCTGAAAGTAGTGTCAGTATTTGGATGGGAGAAATTCCAGCCTTCATGGCCTTTTAGTTTCAGTTTCAGTACCGTTTAAGGAAGAGATTTTAAAAACAGACAGCAAAATGATTTCTACTTATCTACCATAAACGGCTTGTATGTTCTACCACTGAATATGCCTATAACATCTATTGAAAAAAAAATTCTAATGTGGAAGTGTTTCTCAAATGCCTAGAAGGATAGTGCTTCTTCCATCTGCTTCTTCAAGAGAAAAGCATAACACCAAAGCAAGAGAAGTACATAATTTAACAAAAACATTTTAGCTCACAGTGAAATCAGCTCCCTTGGAAGAAATGGGCTGAATCATTTAAACTCAGTTCTGATCTTACCCTCCTGCTGAAATTGCTGATGGTACTTGAAAGTTTGTGCTGTTCATTTTTATTCTCAAATGACCTCAAAACAGTGGCCAGATTTTCAGAATGTTTGCTCTGGGTTTTATGTTGAGAGAAGCAAGAGCAAAATGACATATTTTTAATATTTACAAAAATTGGGAAATTTAGTGAAAGAAAAGAAAAATATGTATCATGTAGAAAAATGTATATAATGTAGACAAAAACAATAAAATAACTTTCTCCACCTTAAAAAAAAACCAGTAGTTTTGGCAGATTTTATCTGCTTACTAGTGTATCTCTGAAAAGAAAACTGTGTTGACTATGCCCTGAAACTGGGGAAAACATCCGTGTGTGTGCGCGTCTCTCTCTCTCTTGCACCCATAAGTGAATAAAAAAGAACCTTGAGTATTCCCTATTTTATTTAGGTGGAATAGCCTCAGCATTCACATGAGTAAATTTTCAGCTGCAAGTAATGCTCCTGAAGCAACCTCTTCATTCCCATTGTTTCAGTGTGAAATCATTTCCTCGGGAGATAATTAGAGTTGCTCCATTTATTACATTAAATGATTAGCGTGCACTTGAAATGATTCAGTATATTTTCCTTTATTGCTGATTACTCTTAAATAGGGGCCTACTACATCCTTAACCAATACGTTAAGGTTGGTTGGGATCTCTCTGGTTATTTGCAGCACAACATGAGAGATTTCTTTGTACGTATAAGCCAGGTGTGCTGTGGACTGTAAATTTTGTCTAAAGAGGTACTTGAACATTTCAGCATCCCACCTGGTACAACAAAGAGGGCTGTAACGTTGGTAAAACAAGCCCTTTAATTGACAGCACTTTCTCTGAGGGTCTCCATCTTGAACCTTTCATATTAAAAAACAATGGAAGGCTGCATTAATAAAGCAGCCCTCTGACAGGTTACTGTAGGCCCTCCCATTGAATTGAGCGGAACTACTCCAGAACTGAGGATCAGTGCTTGACTGCAGTGCTGAATCACTCACAAGTGGGTCTCTAGTGTTATCTGATAGTGCAATATCCCCTTTCGTATTTTATGGCAACTACAGTTTGTCAGCCAATGTACGTATTAGAACATTAAAGTGTTCTTGTCATTGGTTATCCAAAGTTCTGGGCCTTCAAAACTGTAGAAGTTCCTCCTATTTATAAGCTGGATGGGGATATATATTTAAAATGATCTGGGGTAGCTAAATATCCAATGTGACAACAAAATGGAGATCTGGTTTCATGAACTAAGGAGCACCTACAGTTCCCATTGTTTGCTTATGATAATATGCCAGCCCCCCACGGCTTCAGAAGCACCAAAGGTCCTAACTTCTAGCTTAGCTAAATTGTGGATTGTGCTACCCAATAAATATTCACATTCAAATTTAGGATGTCAGACTCCATTCTTAGCACTGAAGGAAGAAATGCATTGGTTTAATATCAATGAAATAAATATTATTTCAAAATCCATTCATTAATGACACGAGGCGCCAGCAAATCATTAGACATTGTGTTGGACATCTTGTTAAATTTCAATGACAAGTGGTTTATTCTTTTTTATTATTATTAAATAAACAGTTGTATTGATATCTTATGACATTGCATGTGCATTTTTATTCATTTTAAAACACTTAACTGTATTTACATTTACAGTGTGTTATCATGGAAAAGATAAAGAAAGGTGGTGGGTTCTGTCACTATACAGTTTGGAAATATGGGGAAATATGGAAGGAAATGGAAGACATGAGAAAAAGTAGTGAGAAATTGCATGAACAAACAAAATGATGAACTTGAAGGCAAGAGGGGAAACCATGGTATACTGACTTTAATATAGAACACGGTTTTAGGTGCAAAATGTCTTACTATTAGGTGTTGACAGTATTTCAGCATTTTTTCCCCTCAAAATCAATAATAAAAATTAGGAAAATATAGTTTTCACTGAATTACTTTTCTTAAAGAATATTATTTCTCTCTCTTTCTCTCTCTCTCTCTCTCTCTCACACACACACACACACACACACACACACTGAAAAGGCATATAATATAATGTAGTTTGGCTATAACAGTGCTATTGCATAATTAGAGGTAAATCCCAATTTTAAAAAACTATGTATTGATATGGCTTATTTCAGATGCCCTATCTTCTAACTGCTATGCTTAAGTCTCACTCATGGCAAAAATCATATGGATTGACAGGACATTGGGTCCTCAGAAGTCTATCATTCATATCAGCTAATTTGCTGATTCCTAGTAATATATGATTTTTTTGCAGACCAACGTGGCATTATTCCAGACGATTGAACGTGATGATGCCAAAATCCATTTTGACCACTCTTCAGGTGTAGCTTGCAGTCAGGTTTGTATTTTTTGTCAAGTGACATGGATTGCTCCCAATTTGGGGATATGCAGCATGATCCTATGTATGTTTACTTAGCAGTACGCCTTAATGACTATAGTTGGACTTAATCTTGAGTAAATTGCTTAGGAACGCAGTCACAGACTGTTTAAAAATCGGGCCAAAATGACATATGCCGCTGTCACATATATTCTGTGAATATGTGGCAATATTTGATTGCACAGTGGACGAATGGTAAGGTTTGGTCCAAATGTCCTAGTTAAATTTTTACAAAATGTACAATTGAAATAGAAATACCTTAAGATACTTCAGTGCGGAGCCAGACAAGGGTCAGTTTTAGCCATTTGAAAGCAGAACCGGTATCTGGCCTTCAGACTGGGGAATGTAATAAGTTTCAGTGGACCATAAATGAGGGCTGAATTGCTCCCACTGTTGTCACATCAAAGGTTTTAGACAACGGTCGTTGAGGAGAGTCTTCATGCTTGTGAGTATCTGCTTGAGAAACAAATTACGATTACATTCAAAGCAAACAGGCACATAGTTGGCTTCAATAATGTGCATGATTCTTGGTGTTGCTCCAGAAGTGGACTTATGCATTTATATAAGGCCATTCATCTTAACCCAATTGCTCTGGAGCAGCCCTATCAATGCAATTTCAGGTCTGTACCATAAGTGCTTAGCACAGGTGGAGCCCACTCCTTATCATCCTAAATGGCACCACTTTGGCTGACTTTTTATGTGAAAGATCAGGCCCAGGAGAGTAGGGATCAAGCCCTTCTTCCTTTAATCCCAGCAGGTGGGCCCATTTGGGTAGCCATATTGTAATCGTTGTGCATGCCATAAATGCATTTTCCCTTACAAACTTACTTGAGCAACTTAAGAAGCAGCGCATGTCATTAAAATAACAGAGCTACTATAGGCATATTATACTAAAAGAGTGCCATAATGTTGTTTGTGTGTGACAGGCATTTTCTGCATCACAATGCTGAAATTCTACACTGATGTCATGGCTTAAGTGACATGCTGGCAGAAGACGGGGGGACTAATGCATAAGGGGTTTAAAGCTCTGCTTCTCTGTAAGTTGCAGCATATTTTTAATAGATTCATACCATCTTCTTTTAGAGAAAAAGTTATAACAATACCAATAGTGGTGGTTTGAAAGGTTACAATGGCTGAACACCATCTCTCTCAAACATTTAAGTAAAAATACCTGGTAGAGAGCATTTCTATTATTCGCAAGAAATCATGCAATATAATGGCTTTTAGCACTCCTTTTGTAATAGCTTATTTAAATACTTGGGGCTGCAATTGAGATTCCTACTTTGTTCAGACTTCAGAGGAATACTTTTTGTTGTGGTTGCAATTGATCACACTTACATTCCTCATTGTATTCGAAATAGCCTTTTTGATTCATCAGAATGCTGAGGCTAACAATTAGGTTTGCTGCCATCGTGGAAAGTTTTGTGCTTTAAAATAGAAACCCACAACAGAATGGACATGCGTAGTTTTATAATTGAGGCACCAGCCTACGAATTAGAAAAAGTAGTTGAGCATTTTTGTATAATTTTATTTCTTGATGAATTACTTCAGGAGTGCTCTTTGAACAATGTAGGCCATCCTTCCATTGAATTCCAGGGCGACTATCACTCCATTCTGCAAGCCACTTAAACAGAAGTGCCTATATTTAAGCCGATTTGCTTTTCAGAAAGATACCTGTAGTGTGATAGTACATCAGTTGCCATGTGCTGTTATAGGTACAGGTGTAGCCTATGTGAGGAAAGTGGGAGACGTTTGTCCTAATATACCCATGGAAGCCAAAATACCTCAAAGGCTAAAGGTATAGTGGAGTCAGGGCTTGCAGGGATGCAGCACTGACATTTTTTTTTTTTTAATTGGCAGAGACCATGCCGTCGTCTGCCACTCCCTCAGAATTCCCTGTTCGCTCTGAGGCTTAGCTGCAACTGTCACAGTAGCTGGTGGGAAATTACTTTTCCCAACAACAATATACTGTTCCCTGTTTCAACATAAGGTATTTTGTGGTGGCTTCATCTTGAATGGGCAATTAAGACCCATTCGCTTTACAAAATTCTTGCTCCTGGTGGAGATAAAACTGTTAGGACTGGTTTGTTGGTATGGGTCGACACAACTGCCTGAATCTCTCTCCTTGGGAGCCTGGTGATGGGGCCTGTCATGATGAGCACCTGCACTTCGAAATTTACCACTACACACCGCTGTGTAAGATGGCACAAAGGCAAACCATCCGCACTGCTGTTCCTTATATTGTCATAACCCATTTCTCTGCCCCTTGGTGGTGCCACCATGTGGTTGCTGTGCCATTATGTGGTTGCATAGTGACTGGTGCCATATCTGACCCACTTCTTTCACTGGCATGATGTCCTGCGTCATCTTGTGATGATAGAATTGTATACTGGGTTCTGACTTTGCACTGATACATTCCATCAAGATCACTACATCCCACCTTGATAGGGGTTTTTTGGTGCAGAAATGTGCAGGATCAAGGTCAATGGGAGATTCTTATCCTCCCCGCACCCCAAGTCAAATTACATTTCAAGCTACTTTGTTGACTGTAGGCTTCACTGAACTCAGCTGACCGAGAATGGAGGCTTTATCTAATCTATATTGGTGCGGTAGGAGCTGCCGGCACTAGAACCCATGGATCTGTGTACTGCTGCTGCCCCACTCATGCGTCAGTGGGACTAAGGTCAGAGCATTGCTCCTTGGTC
Source organism: Heloderma suspectum (assembly GCF_057233095.1). NCBI lineage: Eukaryota > Metazoa > Chordata > Lepidosauria > Squamata > Helodermatidae > Heloderma > Heloderma suspectum. The sequence continues at coordinate 65,072,931 of NC_139458.1, read as the reverse complement.
ATGGAGCAAAGTGGTCCTAGGGCTCTGCAGGCTGGCATTGGCTCCCCTCCCCATGACCTAGAAGGACCATGAAAGCTTGTAGTTCAGGCTACGATGTATCTGAGTAACAATAACAGCAACTGTGTTTTACTCCCAGCTTGTGACTCGTGGTTTCTGACCAAAATCTTACTCCTGGCTCCTGGCTCTCACTCAGTTGTCTTTAATTGTCTGGATCATATGTGTGGTGAACCAACCCGCTGTGCCATTTTTAGCTCCTATCCAGTCTCTTCTTGGCTCATGTCCTACCCCATCAAAGATATGCATGTATCTTTGCCTGGCATGGTTGAGACGCAGCTCAAGCAGGCACAAATATCAGTGCAATGGTGCAATGGCTGTTGTGGTGCCAGGTCTAGGGATAAATGCAAGGTCCAGCTTGACTATATGGGCACCTTACACCAGTTAGGGCCTTAATTTCTGCTCTTAGGAGCTTCCATACATCCCATAAAACTGGGCTGTTGGTGCCACACCCATTTGCACTGTAATAAATGAATGAATGAATGAATGAATGAATGAAATGCCATTCAGCAAAAATAATACGCTTATTTATTTATGTATTTACTCTTTCAGAAGACACATAAATTACAAATATCACTCTCATGGTAAAGTCAATGGCTAAGGCTATGTACACGATCGGTCAACTGACTTATGGTGGCCTCTTGTTGAAACTGGTGCACCTGTAGGATCTTTTCTGCTGGTGTGTAGGTACCACCATCCCTGCATTTCGAGCTGTTCATGGTGGCATACATAGTGGCATACACAGGGCTCCATCTTTCGCACCATGGCCATTGCTACCCACAGGGTAACAATGGCTGTTAAACAATTTTAAGCAGCTGATTGTTTAAATTAAACAATGTTAAGCAGCTACCTCATCAATTTGGTTAAATGACTTTTGATGGTTTTGTATATTTTTGTTTAAGAAAAAAACCCCAAACCCAGCTGTTTTAGTGTTTTAGGGATGCTCCGTTGTATTTATTGTTGTCAAACTGTTTTTAGAACCGTGAATGTATTGTTTTAACTTACGGTGTTAACTGTCTTGGGTTTGCTGAAGAAAGGTGATGTATAAATGTTTTAAATAAATAGATAGATTTATCATTAATTCATTTATTCCATTTCTATCCCACCTTTTCTTTGAGGAGATCAAGGTGGTATACTGGTTCTCCCTTCCATGTTTTATTCTCACAACAACCCTGTGAGGTAGGTGAGGTTGAGAGATAGTGACTGGTTCACATGGATTTGTTCATAAAGATCAGAAAAGAGGACTTCTAAGGGAAACACTCTGGAGCGATTCACACTTTATTGCAGCAGGCAGGTTTGATGCATTTATACTAGTATTTCCTACAGGGAACACACAGCATGTGCACAAAAGACACACATCTCCAAACATGCAGTTGACATGATTGAGGGAGCCATGACAAATGGTGGCTCCCCAGTGCATGTCGATGACATACCCTGTTTGTTTAGAAACATGACTCTCCCCTTCACACTTCTGCTCTGTAAGATACTCTTTCTGCCATAAACTGTGGAACCACCCCCAGCCCCAGTTCCCTTTAAGGGCAAGCAACCTGGACAGCAGCGCTTGAATAAAGGCACCATCTCTGATCTTCTTCCAGATGTCAAAGCACTTTGTGAATCTAAATGGGATTAAAACATGGAGTCATTTCTGTGTCATATTTCATGGGCAGAAGGGGATATTATTCACCTATTTCAAACTCTAAAACAGTGTTATAGATTCTTCCTTTTAAAAGGACATAGACTATATGTATTGTTCTTTATCAATCATACAAACAGGGATTGCATATCATCTTTAAGATCAAGAACACAGCCTTGCGTGGGTACTTGGGGGTACCCTCCAAGAGGGGGTACTTGGAGCCAGAATCTTGCAAAAGTCTGTATGGTTTTTCTGTTGTAAGTGTATCAGTAGCCTGGATTATTAGCTGGATTATTTACAGCCAGCCCCTTGTAAGATCACACCTTGTGCTGTTAGATGGAGAGACTAGATGGAAGCAGCTATTGAGCACTGAATGAGTATGTGATATTTATTGTTACATTTATTTTGTTATAACCATGTATCAGACATGCTCAATTCAAGCACATAAAATAATACAATCATATCAAGATTGAAAATGTAATTCTAAACCAAGACTTTCGTTCCTTCTGATCTGAACTGCTGCTGTGTGGTTCATGACTCTAACAAATGTATTTCCCATTAATGATTTTGTGTGCATGTCATTTCACCCATCGGCTGCTGCTACTTCACCATTTTATTTTATTTTTTGCATGTCATAGATAAAACTTTAGGACTTAAAAAAAAGTGCAAGCCAGAAAATTGCTGGTAAGCAAAACTCTCTTTCTATCCCGAGGCTCCAATTCTAAGTAAGTGATTGAAAGTGATCTCCACTGATACAATGAGGCTCTCTTCCAAGAAATTCTATTTAGGGTTGGGGCATTAGCCTATTATTCACCAACATTCATAGATTCCATGTGAATTTGGGCAAATGTGAATTTGGGTTTAATACTGATATGGGGAGGGGAAATATGCACACTGTCTCTGGATGAAAGGTGAAGATAGTTTAATTTATACCTTGTTGCATTTTCCTCAGTAGCTATGTTAGAAATACAGTTGGAATGTAATTTGTATCAAGAGAGATGACCTAGACTGGTGTGGTCTGAATGTTTTTTTGGTTTTTTTTAAGAGAGCTTTTCATTTCAGAAGTGCCACATTTGGAATGAGCTGTTGGGGAGGGGGGGGGCGTTGAAGAAGTCACTGAATCCATAACTTCATTTTAGACGAGGAGAGGGCAGAGTGTTTGAAAGGTGGGGCAAAAGTGCCCAAGGAGTCCCTCTGTTTGCTTTTGGTTGACCTAGGAATGCTGCCTTGGTTTGCAGTCTGCTTTCTTATATATGTATGAAGAAAGCAAAAACCCCTTTGGCTGGTCTGTTTTCTCCTAGACCGATATACTTAACAAGCTCTTCTATAGATCTCGTTTGTGCCTGTCAAAATCTGATAGCACATACCAAGGGACTCAGGAGTTGGTTTGGTTTTTTTTTGGTTTTTTTTTAATGATATTGGGGCAAATCCTTGCTGATTTTAATTCCAATAACGGAAGTGGCTGTATCCTAATGTGAGAGATCCTGTCAAAATGCCTTGTGACATTGTCCAGACGAGAACAAAACTAGAAAATTAGAAAGATTTTAGAAAGAAAACCTTATCTTTATAAGCCTGGTTTGGATGCTACTCTTTCCTATCCTCAAAGTTCTTGAAAGGTTATGTTCAAACCAGGCTTTAATTAAAGGCAAATAAAGGATTCCAAAATGACAGATTGTATCAATTTGAAGATGGTAGCTAATTCCTGCTCTCCTCAGTTATAATGGTGAGAACCTGGCATAACTCCATTCACTTCAAAAGAGTTCTCTTGAGTGTCACTGTTTTAACTGAGGGGAAATGTAACCACCAGAATAAATTCTTCAAAGCCAGACCTTAAACTCCATCATTCTTCCCAGTGACACACATTGATTGAATTTCTAATATCGTATTTTAAATAGCAGTAGTTTAATTTTGAATGTTTTCAGTCAGTTAACAACATACTTTGGGGATAACATATATGTATTTTAAACAACAACAACAATAATTAATTTTCTGATTTGTTCGAACAAGAGAAATTATGGTTACTTTTGTGACAGTTCATCCTGCAGAAAATGGAACATGATTTTTATATACATTTAGATAGTTGTTTTACCCAGCTACATTTGTAAAGAATACTCTCATGATCTTTAAAAGTGATATTCTTCATTACAACTCTTATTATAGCAAAATCGATAGAAGCTTGAGTGGTGGGTGTATTGTTATGACACATCAACTATTTGTAAATAATGTTCACTCCTCTTTTAGGATATGTTAGCAAAGTAACATTTCAGAAAAGTATAATTTATGACTCTAGGTACAAACACAGACACAAACATATATAGTTACATTATGAATATATGCTGAATGTTGCAATGTCTGTTGCGACAGAAAGCAAAACATCGATCTCTTAGCAGCCTGGTCCTGAAATCCAATATTGTGTTTCAAGAAATTCTCTGATCAGGCTTAAAAGTAATGATTCTGGTACAAGAAGATGACTGGCACTCCTGCACTGAGTGACAGTATGGTCCAATCCCAGCATAGGAAGGCTTGTACCCCATCCCCAGTCTAGTTTTGAATGAGCAACAGCTGCTCACTGCAAGTGAGAAACTGCAATGAAAACTAAGTTCTGGGAGCTCACCAGTAGCACTCAAGTGACACAGATTGTAGTGCCAGGTAGTGGTCCTCAGGACACTGCTGTTTTTAGGCACTGAACAAAAGTTGTCTGATTGTGCAAGAAGGTCAACTTCCTCTTTCTGTACATTCACAGGGTTCACAGAACGTAATTTAAGGCAGATGATGTGTTGAAGGGGCTTGGGGTGTCTGCATAATTTTTCAAGGGTGTTGAAATGGTGATTCAGTATGGCCAATTCCCAGCACTATGGTGTAAGAATAATCTGAATATCAGTTGGCAGAAATTGCAGAGTGAACAGGAGTTGCACAGTGTGCACTGGGGAAATGCAGCACAAAATCCTGTACTGTAGGATGCCTTAAAAATCTTGCATTTGTAATCTCCATTGATACAAATAAGTTGTTAAATGATTTGACTTTGGATCAATTTAGCCTTACTTTTTAGGGTATGGGAAAGATTTCAAAATCACCCACCAAAATTAGCTCTTTGGTTCATATTAGACTGAACTTGCAGCATTTTTCAGATTATGCAGGGGCAAAGCAGGTGAGGTAGCACTGGGATTAAAATAGGGAGGTTTTAGCTGAGTGGGGCCTCATGTTCATTTCCCTTCAAACTGAGCAGAGATATCAAGTTTTGTTGCTTTGACGCTTGATGTCAACAAGATAGTTGGAATATATATTTTACCCTTAGTATTCATTATGTAGTAACTAAGGCTGTAATCCTATACATATTTTCCTGGGAGTATTACTTATGTTACTTCTGAGTAGACATGTATAGGATTGTTCTGTAAAAGTATGAAAAGTGTGCTCAAATGAGAATCTCACATTCTAAAGTGCATTTTGCATTTTAGCAGTCAAAAAGTCAAGGCCATTTCACACATTACATGGCAGAAAACGTAGGTTCCCCACCATGTATACTCAGCAGGGAGCAAATTTCAGTTCCATGCTAAATGCATCTGTATGACCCAAAGTTTTCCAAACATGAATTTTGTTGAATTCAGGCTAAATATGTGTACCTTAAAAAAAGCAAAAAGCAGGGGATATGTAAATTCCAACAATGGATTATGGTAGCTAGTTTGTTTTTGACCGGAAAACTGGAGTGTTGTGACCTATTTTGTTGGTACTTGAAATATTGTGAACAATCTATAGAAGAACAGATGAATAAAACTGACACACACTTGAAAGTGAGCAAACTATTGATTTAAATTTTTTTACTAGATTCCAATTAGTCACAGGTATGTGTTTTTTTTCAAATTAAATAACCCTTTCTGGGGTGTTCATTTTCTGCTTTACTTCACAGAGATTGCTTATAGGTTTTGATCGCTTGTGTGTGCATGTTCACCCCCCCATACAACAAAAAATAGTCCTCCCATTTAGTGCTGATGTGTTTCAGATTCCCAAGAGAGGGTGGCATATATGTTGTTTCTTTTGAGGTGTTTTGACTTCATTAGCAGATGACAAAACATCTCAGGCTTCCTAAAATGTGAATTTTGGAGGAAATAATTTATTTAGGTTCATTTAGCAAGGAAGAGAAGTGGTACAGAAAGTAATGTTTAAAATAATCAAATATTGCAATCAGATCTTTTGGGCTGTGAAACTTTTGTATCGGGACTAATTGAAATGAAATGTATCTAAGTGCAAAAGAAAAGAAAAGAAAAAAAATGGTGTTATAGTTTCGTGTTGTTATTCCTGCATCTGTCAATATGAAAAGAGCATCTAGATATTTCAAGATGATTTTACTTAGATTCTAAATTTTAAAGAAAAGTCACGAGGAGATGTGTCAGGAAAGCAAATTTAGAGGATATATATATATATATATATATATATATATAATGCAAATAAAGGGTAAATACTAGTAAAGAGTGTGCTGTCTTAATTTTCACCCCAAACATACAGACATCCTGCCTGGCAACAGTATGAAAAAAGAAAGGAGGGATACATTTTCCTATTCAATAATAAGCTATGGAAGTTGCATGGGATAGTGTCTCTAGGAAATCTACTCTTTCTTTGAAAAAATGTCATTGGTGAGATAGGAGATTGGCACCACAATGAGCAAAATATAGTGAGGGCTGATACGCGTTGTCAGCTAGAATTTGGGTTAAGACACTGACTTTTGTCTGCACGGTGTCTACCTTCCAAAGACAATGGAAGACACAAAATTGCAAGTTTCCCTTTTCTCTCTCCCACTGTTTCTCCCCCTCTCTAGTTAATGTGGTCTATACAAGTGAATAATGTATAAGAAGATGTTCCCTTGATAATGTCACAATTATTCATTGTAGAGCCATAAACTCCAATATTCACATTAACAGTTAAGGTATTATTTTTCTTCTCTGAAATTAAGTGAGTGGCATCAGTGGTCATAAACGAGAGCATTCATCAAAGGCGCAGGCCTTGGCAGAGGATTAAGCGAATGCTGATGAAGTGTCCAGATTCCCATAACTTGGAATGGGGCTGCATTCAGCATTCCTTTATTATCCATCTGCCACATAACAAAAAGGCTCATATATTTAATGCAGGTTTGCCCTAGGCCACGTAATAGGATTAGGAATAATTTCTACAAATTTACAAAAACAAATCACATGGGAAGGCTTAGAATTTGCTAATAATTTCTCCATAGCTGGGAGATCAAAGGGATGTAAGAGTCCACAGCCAGGCGGTAGTTTGACCCTGGCCAGGGTTTCTTAATGAAAGGGTTAATCTTCTCAGAGGTGACCATAGAGGAGCAAATAGTGTGACCAAAGGCAGATTCGGGCCTCTAAAGTCTTGCAAGTATGACAGCAAGAAAACATTTACAGAATAACAGTACATTTTCTGGCTGGGGAAATCAGATAAATTAAACTCACCAACTTCATTGAAATGTGTTTAAACAAAGCGAAAGAGACTGACAACAGTGATCTAACAGAGGATCAAAGTGTCAACGAATGGTTTCAGAGTAACAGAAATTATGCTACATATCTGAAATATTTGCTGATTTTTTCAGGAAAGATGCTTTCTTCCAAATGTATGTCCAGTGAGTATGCTTATTTAATTCATTATACAAGGGCAAGGGGCGATGGATAAAGAAGAAAGAAAGACATGCCATCTAAACAAGTCTTGTTGGACAGGTGAGTTTTAGGAAGTCCTTAAACAGCCTTTAAAACACTCCTTTCCTGTGAGCTAGGAGCAAAATGCTTTCATTCTTTTATACATATGATGTCATTTACTATCACATATCAAAGTGGCCACAAACAGGAGCTGGAAAGAACATGACTGGGGTGAGATTCTAATTGTATGTTTTATCTTATTTTCCCCTTATTCTCTAAACTATTATTTTGACTCTTCCTTCTCTTCCATTACTAAATTGCAGAGGTAGCAAGCTTAACCATAGTGAGATGGCTGAAACATCTATTTTAATCGTGTTTCATTTGTGTTATGGGTTAATGTCATTTGGAAAATACGGCACACTAAAATGTTACTTTTCTTCTTCGAATAGCAGTCATGTGATCCTTCCACCTCCTGGTCTATGATCTGTTCATACAAGTCTAAACATCTAAACACAATGCTCCATAGCTGTGATCTTTTCCTTTTCTTTTTTTTTAACCTATTAGGATACTCATCAAATAGAGGATTAAATATAGAAGCCTTCTAATGAAGGTGGTGAATAATTTAGTACAGCTGCACAAAAGCATTTGTCCATCATCTGAGCATGGGTGAAGATCCTATTTCCAGGCTGCCTGTCTTTCGAGAAGGATTTCCGATCAAAAGTCTAGATCAAGCTTGAGATAAACTAGGTATGCCTGAACCTTTCTCCTTTTGTCTTACTGCATACTTCGATGGTAAGAAAATCACTGGCGGGAAAGCCTAAAAGGAAGCATTTCCCCCCTAACTTACAGTAGCCTCAAAACATTTATAGCATACAACATTCCTTTCCATCGCCTTTGGTCCTATAATATCAGTTCCTCCATGATGTGTTAGGGACTTGATGCTTTTGGCCAGAACATTTTAGAATAATAATATGTGGACAGGGGTGGAATGCAAAACAGGACAGCGATTATTGAGCATGCTCAGGCCTCTCTTCCCAGCTTAGTACATACCCCATCAGTGGCCAGTCACTTCGCAGAAAGAAACCTTGCTAAGCATGTGTATTTTGAATATGTCAGTTATCAATTGCATTTTTCTTTGAATGGAAGAGAGGGAGAGAGAGAGAGAGAGAGAGAGAGAGAAAGAAAGAAAGAAAGAAAGAAAGAAAGATCTTCTGATCTCATTTTAAGGCTTTCTATGCTTTGGCTGGAGTTTTAGTGTTATGCCACCATATCCCGCAAGTTCAAACAATTCAGTTGTCTCAGCACAAACCATAAGAACATGGGAGGAACTCTGCTGAAGTAGACTAAGGGTCAAACTAAATGTCCTTTTAACCACACATAGTAAAGCTCTGTGTGATAAGTTTTATTGACTTCAGTGCAGGTGGGTGTGGCCCTGATTCAGACTGGGACCTCGGCACTTTAGGATGGATTCTTTAAACCTTCCCTCACCCATTTAACCCCCACTCCCAGAGCATTGTGGTCCCTGATCCTAATTGCACGCTTACACTGGAGTAAAGAAACCTATCAGTCATAGCTGCACTATGCATGATTAGAAGAACATTTAGTTTGTCCCCAAGAGTCCATCTAGTCCAGAGTCTTGTTTCCTAGAGTGGCCAATGAGAACTCTATGGGAAGCCCACAAGTAGGCTTCTGGTTAGCCACTCCTGAGATGTTACGAGTAGTTGAAGAGGAATAATACCTCAGGAGTAGAAGGTAAAAAACTGGGGTGGTAAATTATTGCGCAGTACCTTTGGCCATGCCTTTTCTAACTGAGAGAGAGAGAGAAACTCAGCTACTCAGCTCTGTTGAGGCTACAGTATTGCTTAGTTTTGTCCTCTAGTCCCCATTAATGTTCTGCCGTGCTGCAGCTCACCATACTTGCTGAGGTGGCAACAACAGAAGATGGACCACAGGTTGCATGCATCATAGTTAAGCATTAAGATGTGTGCTGCGGACATGTGGTGCATTTCTCCCTGATTCCATTTTTTTCTGTAGAAACGGCACTTGCATTTTGTCTGTCATATCCCATTGCTCAGCATCTGAGCCAACACACCATTAAATCCCATTACCTTGTGAAGGTATTAGTGGGAGGTTTGGCATGCACAGCCTTCCCCAGTGGTTTGTTATTGAATGTCCTTGTTCACACATGATGTCATGATTGATTCTGAGCGCAGGGAGATAGTTAGCAGCTCAGATTCAGAAGAGGAGCAGCCAGAACTGGGGGAGGCTTTTTCACAAGCCATTTCAGATATGGGTAGGCGTGCTTCTCAGGTTACCAACTCCCAGATGGCCGGGCATGAAGCTTCCTCCTTGCCACCTCTGTGAGAAGCAGCGAGCAGCAGGAGGAGGGGCTTGAGGACTGTGACCCAAGGGACGCGAGGCGGAGACACAGAGCTAAGAGGGAAACGTCAGGGGCAGAGCTCGGATGGTCAAACCAGTTAGCGATGCGTGAGAGGCTACGCAGGGAAGCAGCACGCGAGGGGCGGGACCCTCCTCCCAAAGTTAGCCTAGCCAGATCGCTGCCCTTTCAAACTGCGGCAGCTTTCGGTGATCCCATTTGAATCCCCTGGAGGCATTCCTTTGTAGCCAGAGAGTCTTCAAGGATTTGCATCTGTAATGAACCTGTGAATAATGAATTAAAGGCGTGAGACTGAAGCCTCTTCTTTTGTGTGTTTGTGAGAGCTTAAGGAAAGAGGGGGGCCAAGGGAATCATGACACATGTCTGCAAAATTGCATGTATACATGTGTACCTGCAGAGGCATGATATACCCTCAGTAGGTTGTAAACTGTACTCTGACAAAATGGGGGAAATTAGCTCAAGAACAGTGATACTTGAAAAACAGTATTACTATTATCAAAAATGTATTTAAATGCCTTAAAAAAGAGAGAAAAAAGACTCGAGGCAACTTACGACAATATTAAAACATACAAATGTAGAATAGCTAAAACAATTATCCATTTCCTACAGTACAGAAATAACATGATTGATGAGTACATCAATCCTGAAAGACTGCCTTCTCCTGTATGAGCCTGCCTGGTTTTTAAGAACTTCTGGAGAGGCCCTTATTTAGAGACCGCTACCTTCTGAGGTGCTTTTGGTGGTGATGTGAGAGAGGGCCTTAGTTTTTGGTGGCTGCTGCCTTGGGAACTCCCTCCCAAGGTAGACTTAGGTTTACTCTCTTTCTGCTGTCCTTCCAATGGCTAATGACGACTGCTTTATTAAAGAAGGCCTTTGGCCTGTAAGTGGGTCTGTGGGTTGGGTGCTGTTTTTAATCTATAATTTTTATGTTTGCATTATATTTTAACATGTTTTAATTGTTTTAATCTATTTTACATTGTTTTGTAAGCCTCCTTGAGCACCATTTTACAGTAGAAAGACAGGGTATAAATCAAATAAATAAATCTCCCTCACAATGGACCGGCAGACTAATCACAGTGCTAGATTAGCAGAAGAGATGGAGACGGAGAGTTTTACTTTGCCAAATAAAGACTGAGGAAGGCTCTATGGAAATAGTGAGGTGGTCTTTGGAGGGCTACATGAAACAGGGGAAATTTGGTATCAGTGACAAAGGGTGGGCCATGCAAAGGGCAGAATGGATAGGTTTAGAGTGATTTCAAGAGAAAGAGGGAAAAGATAAACTCACAGCGATTATATTTACCTTGTTCCAGGGAGAAGAGAACACGACTGTACTTCCAGGTAGATCAGCTAAGGATGTACGAAAGTCCCTTACCTGTTCCCGAAGCTTGATTTACGGTGGGGGGGGAGGTGCTCCGTCCCTCCCCCCGAAATTCTGGCCGGGGGGGAGGCGCCCCATCCCTCCCCCCCGAAATTCTGGCCGGGGGGGAGGCACCCCGTCCCTTCCCCCCAAAATTCTGGCCGGGGGGGAGGTGGCCCATCCCTCCAGCCGCGAATCCTCCTGTCCTGCCGGGACGCAAATGGTGGCAGCTGTAGACGCCGCCGTTTGCGTCCCTGCAGTCAGCCGTGATAGGCTATGTAAATGTTTACGTAGCCTATCACGGCTGAGTGGAAAAACAAACAAACTGCGCATACGCAAATGGCGGCGCCCATGGGTGCCGCCATTTGCATTCCTTATTTTGGCACGTGTAGTCTATGTAAACATTTACGTAGACTACGGTGAAAATAAGGGGAATGCTATTTGCATTCCCCTTATTTTCTCCGTAGTCTATGTAAATGTTTATGTAGACTACACCTGCCAAAATAAGGAATGCAAATTGCAGCGCCCATGGGCGCCGCCATTTGCGTATGCGCAGTTTTTTTTTTCCACTCAGCCGTGATAGGCTACGTAAACATTTACGTAGCCTATCACGGTGTTTTTTTAAAAAATCTAGCCGTGATAGGCTACGTAAATCTTTACGTAGCCTATCACGTTGTTTTTTTTTTTAACTTGGAAATGGCGGTGGTGGCAGCCGGTCAGAAGACCGGCCGCCGCCGCCGCACCGCCGCCGAACCGCTGCCGGAGCCGCCGCTGCCGCCGCCACCAGGGACATTCGCACAAGGTAAGTCCCGTCCCGGGGGGGCGGGGGATGGCAGACCGTTTCTCCACCAATTTCGGGGGGCCGAATGCGCTGGCATTCGGCCTCCCCGAGATTCATGGAGAAATTCTCTGACATCCCTAATATCAGCATCACTTGGAAACCCTCTGTTGGCAGGGACCATCCTGGCTTTTACCAGCTTTTGGACATGCAATGGGGTAATCACTTCAGACTACAACATGGTGTGGTCTTCAGGCCCACTCAGGCTAGGCTGATAAAGGTGCTGAGGGGGAGACTAGACAGCTGGCTAAACTGTTAGTAGGCACCTCAGAGCCCCATAGGAATGCAGTTAGAAGATAGGATTTGAAAAAGAAACCCCCAGAGCCCAGTCTCTCCTTGGATCCCGACTACTCGAAAGAAAATAACAGCTATGAAAAGAAGTAAGGAAACATGGGGGAAGGAGACAAGGAAGGGAAGCTAGCTCACTATGGAGTTATGCTCAGTTCAAGGTCCTGAAAAACCTCAGCACAATGGATCCATGAATGGAAGAGAAAAGTCTCAAGATGCTTGAACAAAGATTTTATTTGTAAAAAAAAAAAAAAAAGCTCAATACATTTTGGCCTATTTTTATTTTAAGGCCTTCTTCAGGGGTCTGTAAATTAATCCAATGCAAGACAACGCATTACTAAAATAATATAGAATTTAAGCATAGGAAAACAAAACATCTAAATCATTGCACGCTGCAAAAAGACCTGTGACTACTTATAAAAACATCTGCAGAAATTCCTGAAATAATGTCTCCTACTACAATTTGATGGTGACTCAGAAGTTCAGAAGGCTGTCGTTTTTATTCTATCTGTTAGATACGTTTTTTCAGGTGTTCCCGGGATATCTCAAGGCCTCTCATGTCTGGGCAGGGCTGTGTTAGAGAGGAAAGGTCCTGAAAGCCCTCCGCACAGTGCCCTGGGCTTGTCCACTAAAAAGTCCAATGAACTTAATGTCCATAACCTGAACAGCCCTGTTGCCCCACTGTGGGACACAGTTGCCTCATAGGCCCAAGAAGGTAGGCCACAGAGGCCCACAGCCCCACAAATGTGGGTTTGCATCCAGGTGGAGCTCCCCTTCCTGCACTGCTTGTGATGAGCAGTTCGGCTCCCTGTATATTCGGCCAACCCTGCTAGAATGGATGCATCCCGCATTGGATGGATTCTGAATGCAGCAATGGGCACAGGGAGCGAAGCACTCTCTGGAAGTAGAAGGCAACAAATCTGTCTGGGTGTACAAGGCAGGAAGGTGGTGCAAGGAAGGAGAAAGGAGCTCTGGTCCTGGAAAAATAGGTTGGGCACCAGAGAAGGAGAGGGAAGGTGCTCAGAATGGATCATAAGGATCAAAAGCCAAGTGAACCCCAGGCAGATCTTGGAGTGACAGGACAGAGTGTCTGCCCACTCCAAGTCCAACAACCAAAATGTGCACAGGGTGGCTGAATTCCAGGGCAGTTATAGATTGCAGCTTAGGAACACAAAGGGGCAACGACTTTGGATGGATTCCAGATGAGGTAGAACAAAGGGTACAATAGCATGGCTCTAGGGATGAAGAGAAGCCTTCCTTTAGGGTTCCTGGCCTCTTAATGGAGTTAAGGCTAGCTAAGCATTACAAATCCTATGCGGTTAAGAGGCAATTAGGTAGAGGTACTTGGAACAAAGGGGACCATGAAGGATGCCCAGGTGATGCTATCTATCGTGAGGTGATGACACTTCAGGACCGGACCATGTTTTAGGATGGCCAATTCAAAGTTACCTTGCGGGTAGCTTGGTCTGGGTGATGAGCTGATAGTTAGGAAACCATTTGCATTTATCTGGAGTTCTCAAATTTTTCACACTGCAGGAAGACAAACAGGCCATGAACTTCAATTACAATAAAAGCAGGTAGCCTAGCATACTACTGAGGATCATGTTTCTCTTAGCTGCCATGAGACTCTTGCCCAAAACTCTAGTTCAAAACAGAGCTGCTAAGTTACTACCTGGGTCTGGCTGATATGACCATGTGACACAACTGCTTTCTGTCACCAGAAGGCTTTTTCTGCCATGGCACCCCAGTTGTGGAATGTACTCCCCTTGGAGGCCCAGTTGGCACAGGCAGTGGTTTCATTTTGGCGTCAAGTTAAAACATGGCTATTTACCAAAGCCTTTGAGTGCTAATTGGATTCCCCGAGTTTGCACACCGTTTAAACTATTTTATTATTTTAGATTTTAAAATTGTATTAGCAGGCTTAATGATTTAATATATTTTAGCTATTTAAATTATTTATTGTTTTCTACTGTTTAAATTGATTTTATCTGTACGCTTCCCTGAGACCTTAATGATATAGGGCAGGTAACCTCCCTTGTGGACTGTGGAAATGCTGTGGACATAATATACCTCGACTTCAGCAAAGCTTTCGACAAAGTGCCCCATGATATCCTGTTTGGAAAACTAGCTAGCCTAGAAGTGGGCTAGATGAAACAACTGTGGCTCCACAGTTGGCTACACAAACGGACTCAAAGAGTGCTTATCAATGGGATCTTCTCAAACTGGGGAGAGGTGACAAGTGGGGTACTGCAGGGCTCAGTCCTGGGCCCAGTGCTCTTCAACATTTTTATTAATGGCTTGGAGGAGGAGGTGCAGGGAATGCATATAAAATTTGTAGATGACACAAAATTGGGCAGGATAGCTAATACTCTGGCAGACAAAAAGAAAACTAAAAGTGATCTTGATAGGCTGGAGCGCTGGGCTGAAAACAACAGAATGAAATTTAAGAGGGATAAATGCCATGTTCTGCACTTAGGGAAAAGAAACCAAATGCACAGTTACAAGATGGGGGATACTTGGCTCAACAATACTACAAGCGAGAAGGAATTATTGTAGATCACAAGCTGAATATGAGCCAACAATGTGATGTGGCTGCAAAAAAGGCAAATGCTTTTTTGGGCTGCATTAATAGAAGCATAGCTTCGAAATCACGTGAAGTCCTAGTTCCCCTTAGCACTGGTTAGGCCTCATCTTGAGTACTGTGTCCAGTTCTGGGCACCACACTTTAAAAAGGATGCAGACAAACTGGAGAGGGTTCAGAGGAGGGCAACGAAGGTGATCAGGGGATTGGAAACAAAGCCCTATGAGGAGAGACTGAAGAAGTGGGCATATTTAGCCTTGAGAGGAGAAGACTGAGGGAAGATATGATAGCACTCTTCAAGTACTTGAAAAGTTGTCACAGAGAGGAAGGCCAGGATCTCTTCTCGATTATCCCAGAATGCAGGACACGGAATCATGGGCTCAAGTTACAGGAAGCCAGATTCTGGCTGAACATCAGGAAAAACGTCCTGACTGTTAGAGCTATACGACAATGGAACCAATTACCTAGGGAGGTAGTGGGCTCTCCCATACTGGAGGCATTCATGATGAAGCTGGACTAGGGATGTATGAAACTCTCCTTACTTGGCTCCGCCGGGTTCTGTTGGGGGGGGGGAGGCGCTCTGTCCCTCCCCCTGGAATCCTGGCCTGCCGGGCCCGGCTCCGCTCCACGGGGATTCCACGGAGCCACTGGCTGGCTCCGCCAGGAGCTGGACATCCTGCCGCTAACTAGCAGGGACGCAAATGGCAGCGGCCATTTGCGTCCCTGTAGTCAGCCGTGATAGGCTATGTAAAGACTTACATAGCCTATCACGTCTGGCTTAAAAAAACAAAAACAAAACGCGCGTATGCAAATGGTGGCGGCTATGGCCGCTGCCATTTGCGTTCCTTATTTTTGGCCGTCTTAGTCTACGTAAATATTTACGTAGACTAAGACGGCAAAATAAGGGGAACGCAAATAGCATAGCGGACACTATTTGCATTCCCCCTTATTTTCGCCGTCTTAGTCTACGTAAATTTTTACGTAGACTAAGACAGTGAAAATAAGGGAAACGCAAACAGCGTAGCGGACGCTATTTGCATTCCCCCTTATTTTCGCCATCCTAGTCTATGTAAATATTTACATAGACTAAGACGGCCAAAAATAAGGAACGCAAATGGCGGCAGCCGTAGCTGCCGCCATTTGCGTACAAGTTTTGTTTTTTAAAGCCAGACGTGATAGGCTACGTATGTCTTTACGTAGCCTGTCACGTCTTGTAAAAAAAACACACAAAACCTGACAAGACTGCAAATGGCGGCGGCAGCAGCCGGTCAGAAGACCAGCTGCCGCAGCCGCCACCGCCAAAGCTGCCGCCGAAGCTGCCGCTGAAGCCGCCGCCGGAGCTGCTGCCGCCGCCGCCTGGAAGATCCGCCCCAGGTAAGTCTTGTCCCGGGGGGATCCGTGCGGTGGCGGGGGGATGGCAGGCCATTCCGCCACAGATTTTGGAGGGCCAAATGCATCACCAAGATCCGTGGCGGAATTCTCTGCCATCCCTAAGCTGGACAGCCATCTGTCAGGGATGCTTTGACTTGGATTCCTGCATTGAGCAGGGGGTTGGACTCAATGGTCTTGTAGGCCCTTGATGGCTCTTCCAACCCCACTATTCTATGATTCTATGAGGATACAAATGAAATAAATAAATACATACATACATACATACGTACATAAATGTCAGCTGCATTGGCTTCCAGTCCATTTCTGAGTCCAATTCAAAGTGTTGGTCTTGACCTTTAAATCCATAAATGGCTTGGGACCAGAGTGTCTAAAGTAAATTCTCCTCCTGAATGTATCTGCTCAGACCCTTGGGTCATCTTGGGAGGTCCTTCTCTGGCTGCCCCTGTCAAAGGAAGTTAGGCGGGTGACTACAAGAGATTGTATTGCATTCTTCTGAACTGCAATACAATCAGTATATACAATCAGTATATATTTTATATTTTTAACTGCTTGTATGGCATTTTAGTCTTTTAGCTATTTGTAATCTGCCCACAGAATGTTGGTTACTGGGTAGATTAAAAATGAATGAATGAATGAATGATGAATAAATGCCCATGCAGCCTTTCCCAGAGCAAAAGATGCATTAAACAAGGTGATAGGGTGATGCCAGCAGAAATACAAACTACAGAGTGCAGGTGTACAGGCCGTCGCGACTGCATTTCTTAGGAACAGGTAACTGAGGCTTAGTTGCAGAACTCTCTTGCTTCTTTAAGGCCCCCAAGATGGCATGGCCACCACAGACTTTGACGGTATCTGTGACATTTTCAGCACTTGCTACCATCACCATTAAGAAGCAGGCAGGTTTGTTACAATGCATATGTTTTGCTTTGGCTGTTTTACACCTTCTCTCCTGCTCTGGGTGTGTGAGTGTGAGCGGATGCCATTCTTGTTGCCAACAAGTGCGCGACCAAGGAGGTCCAGCGGTGGGGGAAGTTAAAGGAAAGAACTGCGCTTAACTCTCATGCTGCTAAAAGCTTAGGGAGCCCAGCCTGCTGTAACTCAATATTTCCTTCTCACCCGCTTCCCTTGTAAAAGCCTAGCAAGATGTCTGTCACTAACACTAAAATAAACATCACCATCTGTTGGTAAAATGACATTATTACTTCACTCAGGGATGTGACAAGGGGCAAGGAGAGTGAAATAATGGGAAACAAAATCAATTAGACTGAAGGACTTCAGAAAGAAGACTGATGGGAGCAACAGCAGGAAAACATATTGGGAGCCTTTTACAATTGAAATGTGAGGTTTAACACTTTGGAGCTTTACTCAGGCAGCCAACTTCTATAACAATAAACGTACAAAAGAGAGCCAGTTTTACCTAAACACTTTATTACCCCTGACTCACAAGGCTATTTTCAGCACTGCGGCATGGAATGGCTCCCTCTCTCTCTATATATATTTCCAGCAAACAGGGAAGCAGCTGGCTTAGAAGATTTTAAATGTCATAATAATGTGGGGCTCAGGGGGAGGGGGGAGCCTTGGGGAGAATCTTTAAGAGTGAAAGGACAGTGTAGTAGAGGGTTGCTGAACTCTCACTCTCCCCTCAGACTGTTGCTCCAACCATTTTTTCCCCTCCCTGGCACTGATACTGGAAGTGACTCAGAAATGGAGAAATGTGGCTGGAACAATAGACTAAAATTATTTATGCTCAGGAGGGAGGGCCACACTCCTTTGACTCTTAAACTAAGACCCCCACCCTTACTCCATTTTATATGGGGACAGAGTAGACAGGGAAAAAGAAAGACGCATCTGCCGTTGTCGCATCGACTTTGGCCCTAAGATTCTATATTTTTAAAAAATAATATAAGATTCTATATTATTCCCCAACCTGGTGCCCTCTCCAGATGCTTTGACTGCAGGTCCCATCACCCGCAGCCAGTTTGGCCAATGGTCAGAGATCTGAAAGGTACCAGGTTAGGTAGGACTGTTATAAAAATTATAATTAACCAATCACTAAAAACAACAAAGGGGTGTATGCAGTCATGTCCCTCCACTGATGGAAGCCTCTTTGATCCAGAAGAGGCTTTCATGGATGGAAAGGGGACAGACAGAAAGGCTGATTTCTGAGTGATATCCTCCTTCTGTCTGCAGTCCCTGTACTGCTCCAGAGGGTTGGAGGACCTTTTGGAGCAGTGTGGGAACTGGGAAGTAGCGCACAGAGGGGGCTGCAGAAAGCAAAACCCCTCTTCCTTTTTGTTCACAGAAGCCTCTGCTGGATCAAAGAGCCTTTTGTCAGCAGAGGGACACCACTGAGTACAACCCAGAATTTTATGGCACCTTAAAGACATTTAAATAATAAATTAAATAATCACATTTATTATGGCATAACCAAGCAGTGGCATTTTTCGCAAGGCAATATAACCTTAAATTTTGTAATGGTGTAGTCCTGCCTTACAACACCAGAAGAGCCCGTGTTCCTTCAAATTATGTACTCTGTGCTTGCTCCACAGCTTACGGCCAAACTAAATGTTAGGCTGAAATCCCTGCCGCCCCGCCCACACACACACACCTTGTGGGGCATGGGGTAAAAAAAGAAAGAAAAAAAGTCTCCTTTGGAGTCAATGGAGGCTTTTCCTTTTTTTTTAGGAAAAAAAAGTGCAGGTGTACAGGCCGTCGCCTGTCCCATGGGGAGATGCAGAATTTGAGGGGAAAATGGATGGGAGGAGAATATCTAGCTCTCTGTTTGGAGCACCATGGTCCCAATCTTAATCAGGGCTGTTCCAGCTTACAGTAGAGTAAGAAAAACGATCACTGGGCTGGGCTAGGAGGAGGTGGAGCTGCCAAGACCAGGTTTTGTTTTTTGAAAAGGACGGCAGGAGGGCTGGTTGGCAGTGGTGCTGTTGGGCAGATGGGGTGGGGGTGGTAGAAGAGTATGTGTGGGGGGCCTGGCTGGCAGATGGGTGGGGGACCCTGGGAAAACAACTTGTTTGGGGGCCCCTCAAAGCTAGCTATGCCCCTGCATAAGACCTGTGGGAAAATGGGTTGGTTTTACATGGAAGACGACAACGTCTAGATCCCCTGTAAAATTCTTTGAATGAGGCAGGGTGATTGCACGTAAAAAAAAAAAAAAAAAAACTTCTTCCGGAAGTAGCCATGGTTACTGTCCTAGAGAGCAAGCCCCTGTTCCTTCTCTCCCCCCCCCAATCATCACTTTCTTTGCAAGAGTTTCTTTCTCAAAGTGACAGGCATACTTTCAAGAACATGCTTCCATATAGGACTGTGATATTCATCCCAAACTAAATGCATTCTTCTTTTTTATATGGTGCACATCCAACTACTATATTGATTTTCTATTTCACATGAACTCCACTTAGCATATGCAGTCTCTCAAGTACAGTCTATCAAGTACTTCAGTGGATGCCTCTGTCTTGCAGGATTTTGTTGTTTGCGTTGTGCTGCTGTTACATTTTCTCCAAAGAAAGGTTCACTAATGGTTTGAAGAGCTGATTTTGTAAATCAAACATATAGAACCAGTAGAAGTATCATTCTACTAGGGCATGGAGTATATCTGAAAGACACACCCAATATACTAGATTAAAAGTTAAAGAATCACACAGTCGGATAATTAACACCATCAATATTGCAACATTTATATGTTTAGTTATCATAAAGTCACAGCCTTCCCACAAAACGTGGTTGCATGACTATCACATTCCTTCTCCTCACATGGCACATTCTTCTTCTTCAGTCTACAATAGGCTGGTCCATTATCCTGATTTGGAATGATAATTTAAACATGACTCATGGCTGTGTCAGTTCTCCTGAATTCAATTCATAGACTCATGCAGAAAAGAAGCAATATTCATTTGTAATCAATATCCAATTAATTTCCAAGGTATGACCATTTCCTCCAAGGATTCAATGATAATTTTGAATGAATCTTCTCTCTGGACTAGAAATACTGGCGTCACCTACTAATTTTATGGCTATGAATGAGTCCAGGTTTTCTGCAAGACTCAATAGATGTATCCTGGCAATAAAGCTACATGTGAGCTGTCTGTCTGTCGGACTGTCTGTCTATCATCTTTCCATCACCCATCCTTATCTATCTTCATCTGTCTATCTATCTATCTATCATCTATCTATCTATCTATCTATCTATCTATCTATCTATCATCTATCTATCTTGTTTCTTTTTGGATCTATGTGGAGTGTTTTTCCCCCCTTTTTGGCTTTCTTCAGTAATGGTTTCTCTGTCCCTTGCATGCTGAACTCTTCTACCTGGTCTGATTAATTGTTTTACTTCTTAGCCTCCTCTCTCTCTCCCCACCCCTCCTACCTTATCTTGAAATAAGTTGTAGTTTTGGTGACAGTATTGTCTCAGCTCCACTCTGTAACTATGGATCCTTTAATTTCTGTTATTGCCATTGGATTTGTGTTGAAGGGCGCAAACCACTTCCCCCACCCCCTCTTTTTTGCCTCATTGAAAGCTTCATTTCCCACTGACATGGGAATAAATCCAATATGGAAGAAAATGCTATCAGTGGCTACTAGTCATGATTCCTATGTATTGCCTCCAGTATCAGAGGCGGCAGGCCTCTGTGTACCAGTTGCTGGGAAGCACAAGCAGGAGGGTGCTGTTGCATTCATATCCTGCTTGTCAGCTTCCCATGGGCGACTGGTTGGCTGTTCTGTGAACAGAATGTTGGTCTACATAGGCCTTTGGTTTAATTCAGTAGGGCTCTTTTAAAATAATTCTTTTACAATGGCATTTATGGGTTTGTTTTGTTTTCGCAAATATAACAAAAAAAAGGAAGAGGGAAAAAGCAACAAAACAGAAAAAAGTGAAAATATAATAGAAGAACATGACCTATACAAACTAATTTGATAAAAATAATTGATGCTGAACTGATTAAAATTTCTTTACTATGTTTGCAGCCCTAGTCTGTCTGTCTGTATAATTAAGTAAATGTGCTTTTTTTTTCATTTCTAGGCAAAAATCTTCACAATGTTTCATTGTTCCGCAATTCTCATGAAGTACATCACTATTGTTCCTGTTTTACAGACGGGGACTAGGGATTTGGACCCACGTTTTCCACTTCTAATTCTGTATCCTCTGGACTGTGGGTGGGCAGCAATGGAGATCAGAATCTACTGGTAGATCTCTGGGTGATTTGCAGTAGACTGACAAGGGTTCCTTTCTGGCTCCCAATAGTTCAATAATAGCAACAGCAGAATAGGGGTGGACAAAAGTCCCTTACCTGTCCTCGAAGGTTGTTCGCGGTGGGGGGGAGGCACTTCGCTGCTCCACCCGTGAAGTTCAGGCCGGGGGAGGAGGCTTCCTGCCTCGCCCCGGCCGAAATTCAGGCTGGGGGGGAGGCTTCGTGCCTCGCCCCGGCCGAAATTCAGGCCGGGGGGGAGGCTTCCCGCCTCGCCCGGCCGCAAACTCGAAAGTTTAAAAAAAAACAAAAAACGCCCCCTGATAGGCTACGTGACGATTAATGTAGCCTATCACGGCTAGATTTGCAAAGTCAGCCGTGATAGGCTACGTCAATCGTCACGTAGCCTATCACGGGTGACTTAAAAAAAAAAAAAGCGCGTACGCTAATGGCGGCCCCCATAGGGAGCCGCCATTCGCGTTCCTTATTTGGTCACCGTAGTCTACGTAAACCTTTACGTAGACTACAGTGACCAAATAAGGAATGGGAATGGCAGCTCCCTATGGGGGCCGCCATTATCCGTACGCGCTTTTTTTTTTTTTTAAGTCACCCGTGATAGGCTACGTGACGATTGACGTAGCCTATCACGGCTGACTTTGCAAATCTAGCCGTGATAGGCTACGTTAATCGTCACGTAGCCTATCAGGGGGCGTTTTTTTTTTTTCTTTCATTGGAATGGCGGCGGCGGCAGCCGGTCGAAAGACCAGCTGCCGCTCCCGCCCCGCACGAACACCCGACGAACCGCTGGCCGGACCCGCCGCCGGGAGGGACATTCAGCGAAGGTAAGTCCCATCCCGGGGGGGGTGTGCGGGGGGCGGGGGGGCGGAGGATTTCTCCCCGAAACTTGTTCGGGGAGCCGAACACGTTGGCGCTCGGCCCCCCGAAGTTTCGGGGAGAAATTCTCCGCCATCCCTACAGCAGAATGACTTTTTCCACCTAAATTCATCTGAAGAAAGGAAGAAAGGTAACTAGGAATGGAATCTATGAAAGCACACTTCAGTTCTGGTACTGTAAGAACAGATTCCTGGGCTCAGAATGTACTCAAGGGCTCCATGTTCTTTATTCTAAGGCCCAGTTTCCACAATCAAAATGGCCCACCAGGTGTTGTTTAAGCCATGGTGGGCTGTGATGCATGCCGGTGCATGCCATGTGGGATTTGCATGTTTAATGCCCGGCTGTGACTTGTTGTGTCATGCAGACCCAGGAGTTGTGGGTTATGTGAGGGTTAAACAACCCTCACATAACCCAGCAACAGACTATAGGTTATGCAAGGGTTCTTTAACCCTTGCATAACCCATAGTCCTGGGGTTCGCACAACACACACCACAGCCCACCGTGGCTGAAATAAGCCACAGCGGGATGTTTGATAGTGCAAACTAGCCCTAAGTGTATGTCTTTTGCAGATGGATCTGGCTGGTGGATTTTAGGTTCTAGTAAAACAACAGCAACAACAACAACAACGAAGTAGATCTGACAAGCCTGAAGTCTTTCCCATCCCTTCTCTGGACTACTTACCAGTTTCCAGTTCCACCTTTCAAAATAGTATCATGAAATATGCCAAAACACCTCCAACACAACAACCCTGTCATAATATGCTCTTTATACACTAGATCAGAAGTTGTAAACTGGTATGCTGGATGGAATACCTGGGAGTGATAAACAAGATTATCTGTACAACCTAGCACATTTTTGAAAGGTTGGGAATTTGAGTTAAGATTAGCCCATGGGCAGGCCTGCTCCCACTGTCTGACACGTATGCAGGAGATGGAAGAAGCTGCCAACAAAATTGACAGGAATGTAAGTTTTGGGGGTTTCTTTTAGAGCTGACAAGTGCTACGGAGATATATTTAGAAAACTCAGGAGGGATATTATTTTGATAAATAACCTGGTCCTCATTATTCTGTGTGTGTGTGTGTGTGTGTGTGTGTGTGTGTGTATTCCCTTTATCTCTTGTAATATTCTGGGAACAGGTAGTATACATATTTTTCCATATTAACGTTTATTATTGCATTGGTGATATATTTGTCCTCCTAGTAGATCCACCAGTTAAATTTCTGCCAGTCAACAAAGATGTAATGTCTGCCTGTCTTCATGCTATATCAACATGGGCTAGTTCAGAAAGTGGCAAGAGATCTGCCAGTAGGTATTTTTGGATTGTCATGCTGCTAAAATGTAGGTATTGAACAGTGTAACACAACAGGCAAAGAGAGGGTGATTCACCATTCCGGTCCAGCCCTTTGGGAGCCAAGCAATTTTTTATATTGTGGGCTTTGAACAAAATTTAAGTCATCATAAGATGAATAGTTTCTGTGCTTAATTTATTGGACAGAGGTGAATAGAGTTGTGAGAAAACTACTTGTCTACTGACCAATACCTAAACTGTATTATCAGATTCTTGAACTGACCAGACTGTTACCAGGGGCCTCAAACCTTATGGATCAGTGGGCACATTTGGAATTTTGAGAGTGTCATGGGCACTCTCACAAAATAGTTGCCACGGGAAGGCTTGCCCATTCACAAAATGACTGCCATGATGGGTGTGGCCAGACCCAAAACACTAATTTCCCAGAAGGTAAACTCATGAGATTAAAAGAAAAGTAACTTGCCCAAGAACCAAAATATATGAAGAGGTGGAGTCTGAGCTCCAAAACACAAAACCACTATTTTCAGCCAAAATAAAGTTGGCATGAGAGGGCAAATTAATTTAATTTGTTATTTAAAAAGGAATTTTAAGAATTTAAGAAATAAAATAAAAGTCAGGACGGGAGCCTTGTGGGTGCCAAAAGAGGTGTCTGTGGGAACACTAGATACTTGCAGGCAAGGGATACCCCAATGTTAAATCATTTTACCACACTGTTAAACTGACATTTTAACACTCATGTGGGTCCAATGTCTGAGGGTAAGCTAAATGTTATTCCACATTCACGCCATTAGGAACTGTATGAATGTTTTTTTTTTTAAGTAAATACCTGGTTT
Source organism: Heloderma suspectum (assembly GCF_057233095.1). Classification (NCBI taxonomy): domain Eukaryota; kingdom Metazoa; phylum Chordata; class Lepidosauria; order Squamata; family Helodermatidae; genus Heloderma; species Heloderma suspectum. The sequence goes on along the minus strand of NC_139458.1, from coordinate 65,048,529 downwards.
TAATGGGGAGGGGCAGGGTTTTTTATTCACTTTCCCCCTCCCCTGCCACCATCTGAATATGCCCCACCCCCCACTGCACCTGATATTTTCTCTTTAACCCCCCCCCCCAATCAATTCTATCAATATGAGAGATGGACATATGAAAACTGTTAAGATTGGCAAATGAAATTGTATTTTATTAAAGTATAAGAACTTGGAGCAGGATTTAAAACACACTTATCTTTCACTAGATCAAACATGCAAATCAACAGATTATGGGTTATAATAGTACTTTTGGCTCGACTAGGGTAGTTCCAGGCAATTCTATTGGATGCAGATTCAAAATGTCATATTTATGGTAGACTCCAGAATTTGTCTACTTTCTTGTGTACGGATTGTATTCAATGTTAGTCCTACTTAGAGCAGCCCCATTGAAATGAATGAGTCTTAAATTAGACTAACATAGGATACAACTCCAAGTGATCTCACTTACACCATGCTTAGGTTGGAGGTTCAAATCCATACTCCAATCTGCCATTAATTCTCTCTAATGGTTACCAGAAATTATAAGGATGTTCAAGTCTCCCAAGAGCACAATGATATTTCAGTGTGGCATTTCCAGCAGATTCCTAAGGTTAAAGACAAATAACATATATAGAACCACCTAACCCTGAGAAAATTATAGCCTCTATTATGTACAAAAGGGGGCATATGCTTCCTCCCACTGAAAGCTTCTTTTGAATGACCTGTCAGAAAGCTAGATAAATAATCTGAAACTGGAAAAGAAGGGATTGGGGGGGGGGGAGTCCTTTTACCCGAAAGGATGAAAGAGTCCATGAAACTATGCAATGTTTAGCTACAAAGAAGATATTACGGAATGCACTTATTACATATTTGGACAGAGTTCAGTAGCTCATTCCCTTCATCAGATGACTAGATTTGACCAGAGCCTTGAACCTGCGAATACATGCTCCCTTGCTAGAACGAGAAGCTTTATTAACCCACTCACCTGTTAATCCACTGTGTATTTTCACTTGATTTATTGAACTTGTTTTACAAACAACGCCATGTGCAAAGGGTAACCTCTTAGCAAAACATGGTTTGTGCGAAGCAAACCATTTCATTATATCCTTCTGATCTGGAACTTACATCAGGTGCTTTCTGTGCCTGAGAAACAAAAACCCAGGCAAGAGAAGAAAAAAACGAGTTCTACACAAATATTACAATCTAATTTAAATTAGATTTTAAAAAATTAACTGACATTTGGTGAACTTGTTTAAAAGGGTCAGATATGTGTTTGAGCTCTACAAGATTAACCTTTGCTCGTTTGGAAAAATGCAGACTTCAACAGCAGTCCGCTGCAGTGGTTGCACTTGCTAAAAGTTTAAAACAGTAATTTTTTCCCTGGAAAGGTCATCTTGAGCTAAAATGTCAAATAAATTATTTAGATTACTGAATTAGAAAAGTGAGGATCTGACAGGCTGAATTTTTTATGCACATTAGCCACAGCCAGGGTCTTGATATGTTCTTTTTTTTATTAAGTAAAGTGCCCCCCTCTCTCTTATTAAAAATCTTTCCATTTAGTCCAATATATACCAGTTGATGGACTGCAGTTGAATCTGCATCTAAATACTGGAGCTGATTTGTCTGTCACGCTAAGTGTAAAACAGCAGTGATTTTATAGATGCCAGAGCACTGGCATTACAGCAAAACTGGTGCAAATAAGATAAAGGATTCTTCCTGCCACGTGCAGTGAAACATGGTGGCCCACTTCTAACCTGTACTGGTTGGGTATGTCCATCTCCAGTGGTGAAGCATTACACCTCTCCGCCAAATGTAAATAACATCAGCTGTGATGCATCCATAGGATGTGTAATGACTGCATAACCTTCTCCCATCTTTCTGAGGTAGAAGAATCACATAAACCAGGCTGAGAGCAAGTGTGGTCTAGCAGTTAGTGTTGGACTAGGACTGGGGAGTCAGCCATGAAGCTCACTGGGTGACTTTCGGCCAGTCACTGACTCGCAGCGTAACCTACCTCACAGGGACGTTGTGAGGATAAAATGGAGAAGAGGAGGATCATGGGCTCCTTGGAAAAAAGGTGGAATATAAATGCAACCAATAAATATATAAATGATCACACAGGGCTGTTTCACAAGTCATGTTACATGTGCAGGGAAGGAAGGTGTATGCCTCCACCATGCAAACTGGAGCAGTGGGCCAGTGAGTGTATGAACCCCAAAGGAACAGTTGGTGGGGCAAGAGTAAAAAAAGGAAAATGCAAATATATGGTATGATTAACACTGTTGTGTTCTCAGGACAAGAAATCCCCCTAGTTGCCTTGCTCAGCTGCTCCGAATTTGCCTGCCTATTCTTCAGGGAGTCTCAGCGCAGTCATGGCTACTGGCGGCTTGCTTCCTTCATCTGCAACTGGGCAAGACTCAAAACAGAGGTGGCCACTTTACACAACTCCAAAGAAGAGGTAATGCATCACCAAAATCTATTGAATAGATACGTCTATTCAAGAAACAGAAATACGTCTATTTCTGCTTCATTGACTTCATTGATTTCTGCTTCATTGACTACGCTAAAGCCTTTGATTGTGTGCATCACAACAAACTCTGGCAAATTCTTAAAGAGATGGGAGTACCAGACCACCTTACCTGTCTCCTGAGAAACCTGTACGAGGGTCAAGAAGCAACAGTAAGAACCGGACATGGAACAACCGATTGGTTCAACATTGGGAAAGGAGTACGACAAGGCTGTATATTGTTGGCCTGCTTATTTAACTTATATGCAGAGTACATCATGAGAAATGCCGGGTTGGATGAATCACAGGTCGGAATTAAGATTGCCGGGAGAATTATCAACAACCTCAGATATGCAGATGATACCACCCTAATGGCAGAAAGTGAAGAGGATCTAAAGAGCCTCTTGTTGAGGGTGAAAGAGGAGAGTGCAAAAGCTGGTTTGAAACTCAACATTAAAAAACCGAAGATCATGGCATCTGGCCCCATCACTTCCTGGCATATGGAAGGGGAAGAAATGGAAGCAGTGACAGATTTTATTTTCTTGGGCTCCAAGATCACCGCAGACGGTGACTGTAGCCATGAAATTAAAAGACGCTTGCTCCTTGGGAGGAAAGCTATGGCAAACCTAGACAGCATAGTAAGAAGCAGAGACATCACCTTGCCGACAAAGGTCCATCTAATCAAAGCTATGGTTTTCCCAGTAGTAACATATGGCTGTGAGAGTTGGACTATAAGGAAGGCTGAGCGCCGAAGAATTGATGGTTTCGAACTGTGGTGCTGGAGAAGACTCTTACGAGTCCCCTGGACTGCAAGGAGGTCAAAGCAGTCAATCCTAAAGGAAATCAACCCTGAGTGCTCATTGGAAGGACAGATACTGAAGCTGAAGCTCAAATATTTTGGCCACCTAATACGAAGAGAAAACTCTCTGGAAAAGACCCTGATGCTGGGAAAGACTGAAGGCAAAAGGAGAAGGGGACGGCAGAGGATGAGATGGCTAGATAGCATCACTGATGCAATGAATATGGACTTGAGCACGCTCCGGGAGAGAGCGGAGGACAGGAAAGCCTGGCGTGCTATGGTCCATGGGGTCACGAAGAGTCGGACACGACTGAACGACTGAACAACAACAACAAATCACCAAAAACAGAGGATACAAGAGGGCACCAATTTGTATATGCTAATTTATACATGTAGATGTACATTTGAAAAGAATGACTGTAATTTAAATAGAAATACATCTTACCACAGTGGGGAAAGCTATGATCAGGTGAACTGTGTCCCGACTCAGTCTGCTCTCTGGGTGTTAACTATGATGAGCAACTTCAAGGCCTCTGCAGCTCTCGCTTCTGCTGGTTCTTTATCTTTAAACTGGATTTGGGCTGGACAGTCCTTCAACTAGAGGATTCCTTCATAACAGAGAACTATCCTGTAATGTAGGACACATGACCACCCTAAATGTCCTCCACCTCCCTGTCACTGTGAGAATCCTGTGAGAATTTCTCATGAATTTGATACATTTAGCTATGGTGTTAAAAGCTAAAGATACAAACAGCAAATATCCTCCCTTTTCCAAAAAATGAACCTTGTCACTTGGATGTTTATAGCTTGATTCTCCTGCAAATATTATTTTATGATGCTGAAGGATAGATTAAAGCAGAGGTACCATGCTGAAATGGGTTGGAGGGCCACGTGTCCCACCCAGCAAATGTCAGGAAGCCACAACCGTCTAAGTACCTCAGTGGGGAGTGGGACATGACTGAGGTTGATAAAGTTATGTATGTTGTAGAAAAAGGGGATAGAGAGAAGCTTCACCCCTCCCTTCTGTCACAGTACTAGGACAGTGTCCACCCAATGAAATGGATGGGCCATTGATTTGGGACCGTGTGATAAGGTCTGCAAGCTTTACCACATATTAGAATGTGTGGCAGGGCCATTGATTCAGGACAGAGGAAGAAAGCACTCCACACAGTGCATACTTAGTTTATGGATATTGGCTGCTGTGCTGGCACCCACAACACTGTGGCTTTAAAAGGGAATTGGACAAATCCATGGAGGAATTTGTCCTTCCATGGCTATTAATCATGATCAGCCTTTCCCAACCTGGTGCCTTCCAAATGTGATGGACTATAACTCCCAGCATCCCCCAGTCCAACACATCTGGGGGGCACCAGGTTGGGGAGGGCTGAGCACAATGGTCTAAGGAACCTCTGGGTCCAGGGGCAGACTGCCCTGAATACACCGTTTGCTGCCTGGGGAGCAGCAGCAGGTGAGCAGGCTTACAAGCTCCCCAGAGGCATCTTCTCAGCCACTTTGGAAAGCAGCCCTGCTGGACTAGACAGACCTTGGGGCTGATCCAGCAGGGCTTCTCTTAAGTTCATGAGGGCACCAGTTGTTGATTTGTGTGAAGTGCTGTAGGTGCCACAGCACCAAACCATCACCCCACCCCAAATCCTATTGCCTGGCCCTTCAAAAGGGTCTCATGTTTGCGTTCTCTGGGATAAAGCGTTCCTTCCTTCCCACAGTTTATTATAGCTTCACACCCAAATCATCCTGGAACATTCTTTTACACTTGTATTGAAACCAGTGGGGCATAAAAGTGCTTTGACTTTGGTTGGATCATGCCCATAATTTGTAAACCCGTTTCCTTCATCTTGATGTGGTCATGTAGGGTTTTCAGGCTTCAAATGCAGGCTAAGCAACAGTGCCCTGGGTGAAAGAACAGAAAACATCTTGTTGTAGGTACTCTGATTTCCTTTTTTCTTTTATCCTAGCAATTCCCTTTCCATCAGAATATAGAAGGCAGGATTTCTACCTGCTTTGTAGGATGGGAAGCGACACATTTTTTAACTTTCATACTTTCAGAGGCACCAGAAGTACTTAGTCATTTGTGCATCAGTGAGAAGAGGGATTTAGTGAATAGAAAGACCATAGACCTTACTCTGTGCTGATTCCTTACCTGACATATTAAATCTCACAAGAAAACAGCATTAATAGACCATGACGGTTTGAAAAATAGAGCCCTACATGTTGGCTTCTCTCAGTTGTCAACTATGGTACTACAGTATTATAAAGAAAAGAAATATTGAAAAATAAAGGCAAGTTACTTGGCTTTCTGTGTCTAAAGCAGTATTAGTATGTTGGCCAATATAGCATTGTTTTGATTTAAAGTTCATTCAGCAATGTCCAGTCAGATGCTATGTGGAGTTGCAGCAAGGCAGTGAGTCAGGGGAGAGGGCTCCTTCCACACTGTTCCTCATGTGGCAAAAGTTATGCTGTTCAGGAGTTAAGAGTGTGTGAATTTCTACACATATAGCCATCTATATGTGCTGGCCCTGTCCTGTCTGTTCCTGACTGTCCTGCATTGAAGAGGAAGATCTAAAGAAGGCATCCACTCAAGTTTGCTTAAACAGGAGTAGAACCCTTTGCATGATTAGGAACCCAGCTAAAGCAGGGTTGTTATCATCATCATTTACATACCACCTTTTTTGCTTAAAAGCTATCTAGGCGGTGCAAAAGTGGTGCACATGAGTAGAAGCCTCCTTCAGACCTTCCTACCAATGCAGGAAGGTCAGGGACAGTGCGGGTGGGGCCAGCACATTGGGGGTGGGGCCAGCGCAAGCAGCCACATGTCCCCTACCAGGATTGATATTTCCTGTTCAGGCATAATGGCTGGACAGGGCTCCCGACTAACCTATCCCTCCATCCATTGCTGCAGTGTTTCTGTCATGACTTCCTTGTTCTTTGTTTAGGGAAGTATACAGTTATTGTAGTCTGAAAAGTTAGTTCAAGTTCTTACACAGAATTTGACCTTTTCACCACTCCATAGCACTTTGCTGCTGACATTCAGTGGCTGATTTTTTTTGCCACTGAGAGTTTTGGCAGTGAGGCAGTAGTGGGGGCTGCTGCATTGGGGGGGGGGAGGGCAGGATGCTGTATGTGGGCCACATGTTGCCCACCCCTTCTGTATAGTTTGCAGAAGCTCCTTCCCTACTGGATTTCATCTGTCGTGGATTATTAATACAGACAATCAATCTACCAATATGGGGAGGTCTTACCACTTGATAAGGCCTGCAACCTTTAACACACATTAGAATATGTGCTAGGAAAAATGAAACCACACTTTAATTAATACTGACAACTAAGAAAATTCATGGCAGGAAACCATATCATGTGGTAAGTTGGTCGTTTGTCTTGAGATGACCTCTTGGTTAGCATCCGTGACATCACTGGAGGGCTAAACATCCCCAGTGCTATCCCCCCACCCTCCCCAATGTATCTGTGCTCTGATAGTCTACAAATATCTTCCATTTGTCTCTTTCATTATATATATTATAACTTTATTCTTTAGAGGCAATAAAGGGTTAGCTTTTCCATGGTCATTATCACATTATCCCCTCCTGTCCATTAAGTGGCAATTGGAATTAGTTCTGCTAATGCATACAGCATATGTCCTGGGTTCAATACAGATCTTTTTATTGCCTGGAAAGGTTCCAAGGGTCAGGATAGTTCCTGTAAAAAAAATAATGCCATTGTTAATGCGCCAAAAAAATTCACATTGAGAAAGGTGGCATGTTTAGAACTGCTGAATAGAAAACGGTTTAGTTCCCCTACTGAAAGAAAGTCACTAGACTGTTGGAAGAAAGAAGCCCCTTTCACACAGTACTGGCATGAAGGTGGTCCAAGTAATGAAAGAAGGGTGACCACCTGTGCATTGCCAAATAAGAGAGGAAGTGCATCACCAAAATGGAGGACAAAAAAGGCCCCCCCAATTTGCATAACATTTGCATATGCTACTATATCGTAGATGCAAACTTGGAAATAATAATTATACTTTAATTAGAAATACAATACATCTCACCATAGTAGTAAGACTGACCAAATGACCTGTATGCCTGCTCAGTCTGCTGCCAGGTGCTGTTGATGGGCAACTTCAAGGGCCATGCTCCCCCTCCTTATGGTTCCTTGAATTTAAACTAAACTCGGACTGGACAGCCCATCATATAGGAAATCTTCAAACAGAGGACTGTGTTCTGAAAGCTCATCAAATAGAGGAGTCTCTTCTGTAAAGTAGGACACTTGGCTGCCCTAAGTGGGGCTGTGCTGCTGGCCTCAACACTCAGGTCATGCAGCTTCCTCCGGCTCCGGCCCTGATGTTACCGTATTAGGCCTGGAAGGATATATGGATAGACCTCTACGCACATAGGCTGTCATAGAAGTTAGAATTATGCAGGTTTCTAGGTCCCGTAGAAGCCTATACCGATAGAGATCTATGTATGCTTCCTTGGCTTCCTTGACTCCAGCATCCACATCGAATGTGTGGACATTGGGGGCAGGGCCAAGGGAAACCACATGACCATGGGGGTAGGGCCAGCACTGTCCTTTTCTATATCTGGACCCCCTTATCATGAGTAATGCATATAGGGAGCTGAAGGGATGATCACATGATTCAAATGTTAATGTACGGAAGTCACCACTTCCTGTCCATACCACCCTTATTGACATTTAAGTGGTGACTTTTGAAAACATTTCCAACCCCAAATACTTCAGTTAGGAGAAACAATGAAAAATAAATAGGGGGTTTGTTCTTGTCTTTCTTTCAGCCCTAGTCTGACCAGAGGTCTTGTAAATAAGTCTTCGTAGAATTCCCTGCTAAGACCAGGATGGCTATACCACAGAATACCCACAAACAAAAGGCCATCTATTCTGGGTTATTTTCTATTGTTAAGTCTCAGTTGATTTTGCATTTCAGCCAGCATTACTCTCAGTAAAAGGCTGATGTTAACAACAGGCAGTGAGGCCCCATTTAAAATGACATATGATTGATGAGTATATAACAATTAGAAAAATGATTTACAGGTATGGGCCACTTTCCCATCAACTTGTGCCTGATTTGCAATATGCGTGTTTTATACAATGTTTTGTAGTTAGCATCTGGTTAACAGCTAGAAGGATAAAAGCAGGACGGACTTCATTCTGAAATCTGTGACTAGTCTGCTGTGATGGATAGAAAAGCTTTTCTTCTATTTTTTTTTTGCTATGGATACAAATGCTATTTGCCTCTGAAAGTACTGTTTACTGCAAATACCACTTGGGATGGGGGAATAGCAACTGGGGGGCATTATCTGCAGAAAATTGGTTAGGGTTAAGGAAAGGGTTAAATCCCTCCTCCCTCTGTGCCATGGTGCCGACAGAGATTGGGGGCCTGTGTGGCTGCTTTTTCTTGAAAAATAAAGTGGCCAGCATTAAACACTTGAAATCAACAATATGTTTAACTTAACATGTAGTTTGATCATGGGTCTGTTGCCATGTTATGTGTGCTGGAAAAGACCATAATTTTCTGCAGCATGTTGAAACAAGTCGTAGATATTGTACATGAAGGTTATATTTCACAGGAGTCTCTAGTTCTCTTCCAGAAGAAAAAACCTCAGCATATGTGCCAATGGACCTGGAAGCAATCTACTTCCTGGTAGATCTCTGGGTGTTTTGATGAATTAGCAAGGGTCTCACACTCCCAGTTGTTTAACAATAGCAATTTTTTTTGGTTTAAGGGCACAATCCTAGGCATATTTAGACAGAAAAAAAGCCCTACAACTCCCAGCATTCCTCAGCCAGGAGTTGTAGAACTTTTTTCTGTCTAAACATGCCTAGGATTGCACCTTAAATTGGATTGTTAGAATCCCTGATCTTTGATAACTCAGGATCAAAATAGGATGTATGTATGTAGTATGTATGTATGTATGTATGTATGTATTTAATAGATTTATATACTGCTGAACATATTTTAAAATATCACTAAGCAGTTACTTTAGATCTGTGCCTAGCCGCTATGTCTTTCCCCTATTTTTTTACTCCAGAGTAGGTGCAGGACCCTAGTGTGGAGGGAGGGAGGGGGGCTTTTAAGATACAGATCAGGCCCCCTGCACCTACTCTAGAATAAAAATGAACAAAATACATAGCTGCTAGACACAGATTTAAAGTGATGTCTGTCTGGCCATCAGATGTAGGCTTGTGTTTTTACTGTGCCATTCATTCATTCATTCATTCATTTACAATATTTATATACCACTCCATATCTAGAACAGATTTCGGACTGGTGAACACAAGAAATAAAACTGTAAAAAAATAAAAAGATAAGAACACCACATTAAAATTATACTTGTTTAAAAACACAATGTCAATAAAAAACATAACTGGTCAAGTAAGGAATGCCTGTTGGAACAGTGCTGTTTTCAGGAGGTGCCGGGAACAACGCAGTGTTGGTGCCTGCCTGACGTCCAGGGTCAGGTAATTCCAAAGGAAGGGGGCCACCACGCTGAAAGCTCTTCCCCTGGTGGACTCCGATCGGGCCATAGGTCCATGTGGAACCACCAGGAGCAAGCCCTCCGATGGTCTCAGTGACCGGGCAGGTTGGTAAGGGAGAAGGCGCTCTCTCAGCTCTCCTGGTCCCAGTCATCGCAGTATATGGCTCATGGGGCCCACCAATATGCATCATGCTCCAGCTGATGAACCTCAGGGCTCTAGCACAAAACAGTGAATATACTCCCCAAGCAAAGGCTGCTTGGTACTTTCACAGTACTGCTTGAGACAGGTCCAAAGAGCGTTTAATGGGCGTTTCAGTGAGGGTAAGTGGTTAACACTGTGAGTGTGCCCACCATGCAGCTGGCTTTGCAGTTCATGTAGTTTCCCTGTGATCACCGAGAGTTTCAAGAAGAGGACGGGTCTGACATTAAATAACTTGTGTGCCTGCTCCTGCAAAGCAGGGAAATGGTGCTTGATTGGTGACACATTCTAGTCTAGAACAGCCTCCCACAACCTGGTGCCCTCCAGATGTCTTGGCCGTCATTGGCCACGCTGGCTGGGAATGATGGGAGTTGCAGTCCAACACATCTGGAGAGCACCAGGATGGGAGAGGCTGTTCTAGAACTATGAGCTGGAAAAATTAATGCATGCGAACTAATTCTGAACGTGTGTAGTGGAAGGGAGCAATACCAGTAGTGGAAGGAAGGATTCATAACTCCTTGCCAGTCATTTATAGAGCACTTCCATTATAGAAAGATGTTATAAAACAGGGCTGGGCAGCATGCAGCTTATTGGCTGCATGTGGAGCACCCTGGCCAATTTTTGCACACACACACCCCCCCGCTGCTGCCAGATTTGCTGTCATGGCAGCGCCTGCAAACAAAGGCACCGATTGTGCAAGGAAACCAGGTGTGTGGGAGCGCACGCCTTGTCTCAGTGGAGGCTGGTGGCTGAAATTTCGGAGGGGCTGTGTGTATCCATTCTATGGGTGGATGTACAGTCCCACTGAAATCAGAGCCACCAGCCTCCACCGCCTTGTTTCCTTGCAAAATTGCTGTTCTGTTGATGCTGCAACAGCAATTTTGGCGGTTGCAGCAATTTCAGTAGTGGTAGGTTGGGGGGCAGCCCCTGGTGAGTTCCAGCAGGGGAATGCCCCCCCCGACCCCTGGACATGGCCCACCCTTGCTCTAAAGCTTTCATTCCAGACTTGCTTTCTGTTCTGGGTGCAAGAGCTCTGATCAGGGCTCCTCCCTTCGATATTCAAAATCAATATTATTCTCGTTTTGCACATTATCTCTCATAACGAGATTGTCCTACTTACTCATATCACCCAGTAAATTCATTGTTGAGTAGAGGTTTGAATCCAGTTCTCCCATGTCCAGAAAACCACATGCAAATATGTGGGCACTATATATTTGAAGAGGTTTGTTGGTTTGTATCTGTGGATGAATTCTTGCACAGCAGCAGAATGATGTATACACTGGTCCACAAATCCATTGCCGATCATATAGATTTGTTATGTCTGTTGTATGAAGTAATGTGGAGTAGTTCAAGTTTTTGAAATGTGCATACAAATGCATTTGCAAGGGATGCAAGTTTGCAAAAGTACGCTTTGGGCAGATGACTTTGGAAGTCAACTGAAGTTGGCTTGCAAATATCAAAACAGAGTAGAAGTTGAGAAGTGAGAAGAACTGGGAATCTTGAAGTAAATAAATATTAAGATTTATCTTTTTCTCTCACATAAAAATATGTGAGTCTCCAATTTAGTAAAACCTTCATTATTTTTTCCCATGTTATGAGACAAGGAGCTGAAAGCATCCAAATTTCCTTTGCTTTATTTTCATTATTATTTTTCAACAACAACCTTGACTTAGGAGGAGAAACATTTCAGAGCCTCCCCAGTTCTATGGAAAATTTTCTAGGCTGGAGTGGTATTCCTGCCCCCCCTCCCCACCCCCTTTATATTTCCTCGTCAAACCCTGCCTTTATGAGAGACCCATATTATTAAATAGCCGGCTGCACCGATTATTTCTACTGCTTTGAGTGGCATTTCTCACCCCACCAATCATTACCCAAACACACTTTGCTGCTAATTTCCTGGAAGATTCGAATGTTCTTCTTTCAAGGTCATCTCAAAGGATAGTTTAAAGAGCTTTTTTTCCCTGTAAAATATGTATATTTACAAGAGCACGCATAAATGGTCACCAGGGAAGATAAGCTATCAGAGAGTAAAGAGATGCCTTTCCTTATACAGTTCACACACCAGTGAAGCAGATAAAATTGGTTTTGTACCTAGCCTATGAATACACTGTTAGGAACTCTGTCCTGAAAATCGATCTATACTACTGAGATAAAAATGAATTCATCTCTTTTCATAAATATCTAACTCTGGCATCAAAATGTGATGGCGCTTGCCTAAATACCCAGCATCTATGGTTCCAGCAGGTAGCATGGTGACTTACCATATTGCAGCAATCATGTACAGAAGGGACCATTGCGATTGGCTGTGTGCAAACATTTGGGGGTCAATTTCAAGCATCATGCAATCCATGTGGAGGCAACAGAAAAACACTTTGGCATGGTGGCATTCCATAACACTTGAATGCCATTTATCACACCACATGGCACGGCCCAATTGCAGAGAGTGTCCCAATGCCAGCAGATGAGTGCCTTTGGATGGTGGCTCTAAGAAAGACTGCAGCCCTCTTCACATTGAATGTCCAATGAGCCAATCTTGCCTCCAGGCCCATCCTGCCTTCATGAGTTGGATGCAATACATACCTGATGCACAGGTGTGCAGAGTCCAACACTTTTAGGCCCGATTACCTTTGGAGTCCTTAGCAAGATCAGAAGAGGGGTAATGATTGCTGGTCATTAGACCTATTTACCTTGGACATAGTATTATGTACCTATGTAGGTCTATGTATTTATGTAGACCTATGTATGTGTGTGTATGTACACACATATTGTCATGGCTTTCCTCCTATAAGAGTTCTGCAAGTAGAGCTGTCAGTGTGGGTTGCCCGGGGGCTGCACCCTTTTTGACAAGAGACTCTTGATAACCTATAATATTATGGTGATGCTTCTCAATGGGAGCTGGCCCAAGAAGGCATCAGAGATGGACAGAGATAAGTCACCCTTATTCCCCTCCCCCTATCTCACTACCCAGAGGGAGGGGACAAGCCAGGTGGTCTGTGCAAAAGAAAACAAAAGGATGGGGCTTCAGCTGGCTTCAAGCGGAGAAAACGGTAAGAGGGCTAGTTTTTTCAGAGCTCTGGAAGCATCTTGGAGGGGCTGGCTGTTCCCCTAGAAATCTGATGTTGGAGCAGTGAACTTTGGGATGTCTGATGGAGTGTTTGATGCTATACCTATGCACAACCTCTCTATTTGTAAATGAACACTGTCAAGGTTCCACTTATGACCTGGACCCCCTGAGCAACTCCTTAAGGATCTCCTGCCTCCTTAAGAGTCCCACCTTCCTTCTTTTAAACTTCCCCTTCCCAGTAACATGGGGTTTAGGCTGTAGATGTGGGGTGACTGACACTCTAGATGCAGGGGTTAACCACAACAGTTTACTAGTAGTTTTAAAGCAAACAAATTTCAACTAAAGGTATTTACACAATAGAGGTGAGTGATACAAAAGGCCTTAAAAGAAAATAAAAGTTGCAAAATGCAAGTTGTTGTTGTTATATTTATATCCCGCCTTTTTCCCAATACTGGGACTCAAGGTGGCTTTACAACATTAAACCTTGTACAGTTAAAACCTATAAAAAGAAGTATACAAAAGTTAACAATATAATGAAATAATCAATAATGTTAAAATTGTGTAAAATATCAAAATGTTAAAAGACAACAAGAAATATAACCATAGTGTCCATCCATCATATTCTCACAGGTCCAGACTAGCTATCCCCAGAGGCCTGCCGGAACAAAAAAGTTTTTACATGCCTGCGAAAGCATATCAAGGAGGGGGCCACTCTTGCCTCCCTAGGAAGGGAGTTCCAGAGCCTTGGGACAGCCACTGAGAAGGCCCTCTTCTGTGTTTTTATTTATTTATTTATTTATTTATTATTAAATTTATTAATCGCCCATCTGGCTGGTCACCCAGCCGCTCTGGGCAATGTACAACATACAACAAAACAGTTTAAAATAATAAAATTCTACAATAAAAATATTTTCTAAAATACCCTAACCCACCCCAAATGCCTGCCTGAACAACCATGTTTTTATTGCACAACAGAAGCTCATTAAAGAGGGGGCATGACGGAGTTCCCTAGGGAGGGAGTTCCACAGAGTGGGAGCCACCACAGAAAAGGCCCTCTCCCTCGTCCCCACCAGTATAGCTGTCCTGGCTGATGGGACAGAGAGAAGGACATTCGAGGCTGATCTTGTTAAGCGGCCTGTCTGGTGCTGCTGGAGGCGCTCCTTAAGATAGGCTGGGCCGGAACCATATAGGGTTTTAAAGGTCAAAACCAACACCTTGAATTTGGCCCGGAAAACAACAGGTAACCAGTGCAACTCCTTCAGCACTGGAGTGATGTGATCTCGCTGGCGGCTGCCTTTAATCAGGCGAGCCGCCGCGTTCTGTACCAGCTGCAGTTTCCGAACCATCTTCAAGGGTAACCCCATGTAGAGCGCATTACAGTAGTCTAAACGAGAGGAGACCAGGGCATGTACTACCAATGGGAGCAGATGGTCGGGAAGGAAGGGGCACAGCAGCCGTATCAGATGGAGTTGATACAGCGCTGTCCGGCTCACAGCTGACACCTGAGCCTCCATGGACAGCTGGGAGTCCAAAATGACCCCCAGGCTGCGGACCTGGTCTTTCAAGGGTAGCCGTACCCCATTCAACACCAGGTCAACATCCCTCAGCCTCCTCTTGTCTCCCACCAAAAGTACCTCGGTCTTGTCAGGGTTCAGCTTCAGCTTATTCCTTCCCATCCAGCCACTCACCGTCTCCAGACATTTGGACAGGGATTCTATGGCCAACCTTGGTGAAGATTTGAATGAGAGGTAGAGCTGCGTGTCATCCGCATATTGATGACACCACACCCCAAACTTCCTGATGATAGCCCCCAATGGCTTCACTTTGATGTTAAATAGCATCGGGGAGAGGATTGAACCCTGTGGCACCCCACAAGTAAGTGGCCACGGGTCCGAAACCTCCTCTCCCAGTGCTACCCTCTGGTACCTGCTGGAGAGGAAGGACCGGAACCACCACAATACGGTGTCTCCAATGCCCAACCCCTCCAGGCAGTCCAGGAGGATACCGTGGTCAACGGTATCAGAAGCTGCTGAGAGGTCGAGGAGAACAAGGAAGGAGCATTCACCCCTATCCAGAGCCCTCCTCATATCATCCACCAAGGCGACCAAGGCCGTTTCTGTCCCATGCCCAAGCCTGAAGCCCGTCTGAAATGGGTCTAGATAATCAGTTTCTTCCAAGTGTGCCTTCAACTGCACCGCCACCACCCGCTCAATCACCTTGCCCAAAAGTGGCAGATTTGAGACTGGGTGAAAGTTGTTCAGAACTTGAGGATCCAAGGAGGGCTTCTTTAAGAGCGGTCTTATCACTGCCTCCTTGAGGGCTGATGGCACCACTCCCTCCTCAAGGGAGGCGTTCACCACTGCCCTGATCCCCTCACCCAATCTCTCTCTGCAGCTCATAATGAGTCAAGATGGGCAAGGATCAAGTAAGCAGGTGGTCGGCCTTACAGATGAAAGCACCTTGTCCACTTCATCAGGAGGAAGAAGCTGGAACTGATCCCACAAAACCGGTTTGCCACAGGCCGCCTCTTGCTCACTAACTGTATCTACAGCGTGCAGAGTAACACACCTAATCTGATCAAAGTGCCTTGCCAAGGCCTCACAGGAGGCCTTAGAATGCTCCAGTGGTTCCGGAGCCACTGGACTGACCAGGCTCCGGACCACTTGGAACAGCCTCCTGGAACAGCACTCTGCAGACGCGATAGAGGCAGCATAATATTCCTTTTTTGCTGCCTTCACTGCCACGTGATAGGCTGAAGATACAGCTCTAGCCCGTGTCTGATTGTCTTTGGAGCAAGACTTCCGCCACCTGCGCTCTAGCCATCTCACCTCCTGTTTCAGAGCTCGTAACCGCGGATTGAACCATGGTGCAGTCCGAGCCCTGTTCAGGGGGACAGGGTGTTTCGGAGTCACCTGATCTAATGCCCCAGTGATTGTGGAATTCCAGCCACCCACCAGGGTCTCGACCGAGTGGCCGTTGGCGTGCCCCAGAGAATCCCCAAGCGCGTTCAGGAATCCATTTGGATCCATGAGACGCCTGGGGCGGACCATTTTATTTATTTATTTATTTATTTAATTTCTACACCGCCCAATAGCTGAAGCTCTCTGGGCGGTTTACAAAAATTAAAACCAAACACACAATAAAACAATTTAAAATATATAGAACATTAAAACCACAATATAACAATACAACCACAATAAAATCTAGCAGCAGTGCAGGAGTTTAAAATACAGATTTAAAACAGCAAACATAAAAATTTAGAAAGCTAAAATGCCTGGGAAAATAAAAAGGTCTTCACCTGGCGCCGAAAGGAATACAATGTAGGCACCAGGCGAACCTCACTAGGGAGCTCATTCCAGAGCTGGGGTGCCACAGCAGAAAAAGCCCTCCTCCTAGTAGCCACCCGCTTCACTTTCTTTGGCAGGGGCTCACAGAGAAGGGCCGCTGACGATGACTTTAAGGTCCGGGCAGGCACATATGGGAGGAGGTGATCCTTCAGGTAACCTGGCCCCAAGCCGTTAAGGGCTTTAAATGTTAACACCAGCACTTTGAATCGGGCCCGGAAATGGACTGGCAGCCAGTGCAGCTGGAAAAGTACTGGCGTAATATGAGCTCTCAGGCCAGTCCCTGTTAACAATCTTGCTGCCCTATTTTGGACCAGCTGAAGTTTCCGGACCGTTTTCAAAGGCAGCCCCACGTATAACGCATTGCAGTAATCCAGACAAGAAGTTATCAGAGCATGGATAACTGTAGCTAGGCTATCTCTGTCCAGATAAGGGCATAGTTGGTATACCAGCCTAAGCTGATAAAAAGTGCTCCATGCCATTGAGTTCACCTGTGCCTCAAGTGACAGTTCTGGATCCAAGAGCACCCCCAAACTAGGGATGCACGAAAGTCACTTACCTGGTCTCGCAGCTTGCTTTGCGATGGGGGGGAGGCGCTTTGCTGCTCCCCCCGAAGTTCAGGCCGGGGAGGGGAGGCTTCCCTCCTCGCCCGGCTGAAATTCAGGCCGGGGGGGAGGCTTTCCGCCTCGCCCAGCCGAAATTCAGGCCGGGGAGAAGCGCCCCGTCTCCCCGGCCGCGAACTTCAAAAGAAAAAAAAAACAAAAAATGCCCCTGTGATAGGCTACGTGACGATTAACGTAGCCTATCACGGCCGACTTTGCAAATCTAGCCGTGATAGGCTATGTTAATTGTTACGTAGCCTATCACAGGGATGTTTTTCTTTTTTTACTTTTCTTGTAATGGCGGCGGCGGCAGCCGGTAGAAAGACCGGCTGCCGCCCCCGCCCCTGACGAAGACCTGCCGAACCGCCGCCGGGACCCGCCGCCGGGAGGGACATTCGTGAAAGGTAAGTCCCATCCCGGGGGGGGCGGGGGGCGGAGTATTTCTCCCTGAACAACCTTCGGAGGACCGAATGCGTTGGCACTCGGCCCTCTGAAGTTTCGGGGAGAAATTCTCCCCCATCCCTACCCCAGACTACGAACCTGATCCTTTAGGGGGGGTGCAACCCCCTCCAGAACAGGTTGAATACCACCTAGCTGGGCAGAAGAACCACCCACTAACAGTACCTCCATCTTGTCTGGATTGAGTTTCAGTTTATTGGCCCTCATCCAGTCCATTACTGTGCCCAGGCACTGATTCAGAACAGCCACTGCCTCACCTGGTTTTGATGAGAAAGAGAGGTAGAGCTGGGTGTCATCCGCATATTGATGGCACCTCAGCCCACACCTCCGGATAACCTCCCCCAGCGGTTTCATGTAGATGTTAAACAGCATGGGGGATAAAATAGAGCCCTGTGGAACCCCATGGCACAATTGCCATGGCACAGAGCAATAATCCCCCAGCACCACCTTCTGGAATTGGCCATCCAAGTAGGAGCGGCACTACTGTAGTGCAGTGCCTCCAACTCCTAACCCAGACAACCTATCCAGAAGGATACCATGGTCGATGGTATCGAAAGCCGCTGAGAGGTCCAGGAGAATCAACAGGGTCTCACTCCCCCTGTCCCTCTCCCGGCAGAGGTCATCCCACAGGGCGACCAAGGCAGTTTCCGTTCCAAAACCAGGCCTGAAGCCCGATTGAAATGGATCTAGATAATCCGTTTCATTCAACAGTGCCTGGAGCTGTCCTACAACCACCCGCTCAAGCACCTTGCCCAGGAAGGGGATGTTGGCCACTGGCCTATAATTGTTAACATCCTCTGGGTCCAGGTTAGGCTTTTTCAGGAGTGGTCTAATTACCACCTCTTTTAAAGCGGCAGGCACCACTCACTCTCTCAAGGAGGAATTTATAACCTCCTGGACCCAGCCGGACAACCCCTCCTTGTTTGATTTAATAAGCCATGAAGGGCAAGGGTCAAGCACACAGGTGGTCGATCGGACTTGGCCAAGCACCTTGTCCGCATCCTCAGGCCTCAGTAACTGAAACTCATCCAATAAAACTGGACCAGACGGTGCTCTGAACGCCTCTACCAATGGAACTGCATTAATGGTGGTGTCCAATTCATGACGAATCTGAGCGACTTTATCCTCAAAGTGCCGTGCAAACTTGTCACAGCGTGCTACCGAGGGTTCCACCGTCTCTCTCCCTGGCCCAGAATGTAACAGGCCGCGAACCACTCGGAAAAGCTCCGCTGGACGACACTGAGAAGATGCAATGCTGGTGGAAAAGAACTGTCTCTTTGCCACCCTCACCGCCACAGAGTAAGCTCGATAGTGGGCTCTTACCTGTGTTCGGTCAGACTCAGCTAGGGGTGGACGAAAGTCACTTACCTGTCGTCGAAGCTTGTTCGCGGTGGGGGGGAGGTGCTTCGCTACTCCCCCCGCGAAGTTCAGGCCGGGGGGGGGGCTTCCCGCCTCGCCCGGCCGAAATTCAGGCCGGGGAGGAGGCTTCCCGCCTCGCCCGGCCGCGAACTCCAAAGTTTTTTTTTTTAAAAAAAACGCCCCCGTGATAGGCTACGTGACGATTAACGTAGCCTATCACGGCTAGATCTGCAAAGTCAGCCGTGATAGGCTACGTTAATCGTCACGTAGCCTATCACGGGTGACTTTAAAAAAAAAAAAAAGTGCGTACGCTAATGGTGGCCCCCATAGGGAGCCGCCATTCGCGTTCCTTATTTGGTCGCTGTAGTCTACGTAAATCTTTACGTAGACTACAGCGACCAAATAAGGAACGGGAATGGTGGCTCCCTATGGGGGCCGCCATTATCAGTACGCGCTTTTTTTTTTTTTTAAAGTCACCCGTGATAGGCTACGTGACGACTGATGTAGCCTATCACGGCTGACTTTGCAAATCTAGCCGTGATAGGCTACGTTAATCGTCACGTAGCCTATCACGGGGGCATTTTTTTTTCTTTCATTGGAATGGCGGTGGCGGCAGCCGGTCGAAAGACCGGCTGCTGCTCCCGCCCCGCACAAACACCCGCCGAACCGCCAGCCGGACCCGCCGCCGGGAGGGACATTCGGCAAAGGTAAGTCCCGTCCCGGGGGGGGGGGTGCGGGGGGCGGGGGGGCGGAGAATTTCTCCCCGAAACTTGTTCGGGGGGCCAAACACGTTGGCGCTCGCCCCCCCGAAGTTTCGGGGAGAAATTCTCCGCCATCCCTAGACTTAGCACGAGTTTTCCTCCACCTGCGTTCTAGCCGTCTCCCCTCTTGCTTCATTGCCCTCAGCTCAGGTGTATACCAAGGAGCTGGCCGGGCTCTGCTCAGAGGGAGAGGGTGCTTGGGCGTGATCGTGTCAACCGCCCGAGTCATCTCTGCATTCCACAGAGCGACCTGGGCTTCGACAGGAGCACCAGCCATACCAGCAGGAAAATCCCCCAGAGCCCTCTGGAATCCATTGGAATCCATTAATCTCCGGGGGCAGACCATTTTAATAGGTTCCCCACCCTTGCAGAGGGGAAAGGCTGCCAGAAGTCGAAACCTCAGCAGGAAGTGATCTGACCATGACAAAGGGACAGATGTTAATTCCTCCACTTTCAGATCACCATCCTCCTGCCCAGTTGAGAAAACCAGATCAAGTGTGTGTCCTTTTATATGCGTTGGGCCAATAACATGTTGGGACAGCCCCATGGTTGCCATGGCGGCCATGAAGTCCTGAGCCGCCCCCAATACAGCGGCCTCGGCATGGAAGTTGAGATCCATCAGGACCATCATCCTAGGGGTCCTCAGCACCAAGTCTGAGACCACCTCCGTCAGCTCAGGCAGGGAGTCTGATGGGTCCTCCACCCCAGCGGAGGGGTTGTGGAACCGAGAAGTCCAACATCACCAGATAGTGATCTGACCATGACAAGGGGGTGGTGGATAGACTTCCAGATCACTCCCCACTTCTCCAGAAACAAACACAAGGTCTAGTGCATGACTGGCTACTTGGGTGGGCCCAGTTAGAATATGGTGCTGCTCCCAGGAGGCCATGGTCTCCATGAAGTCCTGAGGTTCTCCTGTGAGGATGGCCTACGAATGTACGTTGAAGTCCCCCAACACCAATAAGCTAGGGGACTGTACACGCACATCAGAGACCACCTCAAGCACCTCGGCCAGGGAGTCAGTCATGCAGCGGGGTGGATGGTACCAGAATCCCCAGACTGCCTTTCGGGCCCAACCTCCAGTACATGCACTCAGCAACCTTGGTCTCCCAGAGAGGGGGTTTGGTGAAGACCAAGGACTCTCGGTAGATAACAGCCACTCCCCCTCCCCGATCCCCAGCCCTCAGCTGCTGTGCATACGAAAATCCAGCTGGACACATGGCTGCAAGGGTTGGAGCAGCAGCCTTGGCCAGCCAGGTCTCCGTAATACATGCCAGGTCTGCACCCTCATCCAGGATCATGTCATGGATGAGGGAGGTTTTCTGGGTAACAGACCTGTCATTGCAGAGCAGCAAACGAAGGCCAGAAGATGGGGTCACGCCTCCCCCAACCATCCTTTGGCTCTGGACAGGCCCGGACCAGGGGACAGATAATACACATCTCTCCCTTGTTCCCCTTACCTGGCATGGCCTGCCCCTAGTGCTCCTCCAGTGCCTGCCGCCCAGCCTCGGTATGTTCTGGCCCCCAACACTCCCCCTACTGCCTCCATCAGGTGGACACATGCCCCCTCACTCCCGCCTATCGGGCAGGCTACCCACCCCTAAAAACACAACAAAATCCCCCAGAAAAAAAAAAATTAAAAATCCCCTTAAAAATAGTGCCACGCAGGAGTCCACAGGGAAGGCCTGGTGGTGGTGGTGGTGGTGGAGGCGGAGGCGGCAGGCCCAGCAGCAGCAGGCACACCTCTTCCCCAGTGGTGGTGGTGGCTTCTCCTGCAGGCCCTGGCTCTCCCAGGCCACCTCAGCGAGCCAGCTTATGTAGCCCCTCCAGGGAGGGGCAGGTGGAGCAGCACAGCTGGCTCGGTACCTGGGGGCCTGGTCCTGCAGGGACTGGTGGTCTGCCAGGCAGAAGTCTACAGGGAAGGCCTGGTGGTGGTGGTGGTGGTGGCGGCGGCGGCGGCGGCGGTGGCGGCGGCGGCAGCAGGCCCAGCAGCAGCAGGCACGCCTCTTCCCCGGTGGTGGTGGTGGCTTCTCCTGCAGGCCCTGGCTCTGTGTTCCCACCAGACATGCCTGTGATGGTGGCAAGGCCGCGAGAAGGGCCTCCCCCGAAGATCTCAGGGCATGAGTAGGCTCATAGGGAGAATATGGTCTTTCAGATAACCTGAAACACTCACAAATAATACATTTTCCTGAAAGTGCTGTTTATAAACAGAAGCGAAACTGGAAGGTCATGACGTCATCTAAAGGATCCACAAGCAACCATGTGTAGGGAATGATAAGCACACAATAAATGCTGTGTGTAGAAAAGCTCCTAGTTAATAATATTACTAACAATATTACTAATAATATTAATAATAATAGCATTATTAACTGTGTACTTTCACATGGCCTAAACTAGTCCCAGACTCATACTTGGATGAGTTTCATGATGGGTCAGTTTCATGCTGATGGAGATGGCAGGTGAAGTCTGTCCTTGTTTTACCAGAGCAGATGGCTCCATCTGATAGTCTGACCTAATAAAATGGACCACAATAGTCATGTAGTCCATTTTAATGCCCCCACCTTGAGACCCATCATCCCCCATGATATAAAAGCTTTACTTGCAATAGCTCTCCCCTGCCATTGTTCCCCAGCAACTAGTCCTATAATCATAATCATGACTAGTTGCCATTGCCACCTTATCCTCCATGAATTTACCTTGTTGTTCAGTTGTTCAGTTGTGTCCGACTCTTCGTGACCCCATGGACCATAGCATGCCAGGCCTTCCTGTCCTGCGCTCTCTCCAGGAGTGTGCTCAAGTCCATATTCATTGCATCGGTGATGCTATCTAGCCATCTCATCCTCTGCCGTCCCCTTCTCCTTTTGCCTTCAATCTTTCCCAGCATCAGGGTCTTTTGCAGGGAGTTTTCTCTTCGCATTAGGTGGCCAAAATATTTCAGCTTCAGCTTCAGGATCTGTCCTTCCAATGAGCACTCAGGGTTGATTAAACTCAACATTCTGTTAATGACGCAGAGCTATGTGTGACTGGCTTACTTACATGAGTGTAAGCACGTTTGGCTCCAATTCAGATCAGGACCATGGCAATTTGGGAGGTGGGGATTTAATCTTCCCCCTCCCATTTTCCTCCTGAAATTCCATCCCCATGGGGGAAGGGGAGGCAGTTAAAAAAAGAAAAAAAATGTCCCCTTTGGAATTAATGCAGATGTGTGTGTGTTTTATTTCTTTTTAACCTCCCATGGTGTGTGTGTGTGTGTGTGTGTGTGTGTGTAATTTTGGAATGAATTTGGGAGGAGGAAAGCTTAAATCCCCCCTCCCAAATCACCATGGTCCTGATCCAAATCATGGCTGTGAACACTTACACTCAAGTAAGTAAGCCAAGTAGCAGAACACTTAGTTTGGCCCTGAGTTGGTGGCTATCACAATATTTTATGAATTCCATAGTTTAACCATGCACTGTGTGAAGTACTTCCTTTTGTCTGTCCTGAATCTCCCACAATTCTGCTTCATGGGATGACCCCAGGTTCTAGTATTATGAGAGAGGGGGAAACGCATCTATCTACTTTCCCCATACCATGCATGATTTTATAAACATCTGTGATGTTCCCCCATTACTTACCTTCTATGTAATTTAAAAACTAGCCCCAAATATTGTAACTTTTCCTCATAGGATAGTTGCTCCTGCCCTCTGACCATTTCTGCACCATTTCTACCTCTACAATAACCCTCTTCAGGTATTTGACATGTCTGTAACCTCTACATATGAGGAAGGGGAGTGGGGAAGGGTGCACCAGTTTTGCCCCATTGCATCTTCACCACCCTCCATGCACAGACTTTCTGCAGTGGAGAACCTCCCTGATTTTCCAGCGCTGTTAATTCTGTGGAGAGCCTCTTCAGATAGACCAGACTCTCCACTACTGTCAGATGCCCGGCCCCTGGCTTCTTTTATAGTCAAGCTCTTTTATTATTTTTATTATGCAAACTACAAACCAACTGACCTTGCTTCAGGCGACAGACAGTATCCTTGTGCAGCAATTGACAACAAGCATTTCTAGTAGGCTTTGCATAACACCTGTGTTAAAACACCATGCATTTGAGTTGCGACTAAACTGCTGCTGGCTACTACAGACCCCCCTTCTCAGACTGAGTGGCCTACCAAGTCTTGCACTCAAGGTGGGTCTTTCCACAGGGTTGCCTCCTTTGTTGCAAGTCCCTTGGAGCACCTCATGACCCTGCATTAGGGATGTTGGAGAAATCCACAACGGAACCAAATGAGTTTGGATTTTTATGAATCCGACCTGTGGCTTCCACAGTGGACTGGCTTTTCTTCTGTCGGGAAGATTCTGCAGACGTGTGGACTGTTTCTCAAACCTTTGGGAATGTTGTGCAAATTTGGTCGTAGAAAAATATCCAAAGAAATTTAAAAGCCAGCCAAAAATGTGAATTTCCCCCATAGACCAAAGCATGAAAATGAGTATTTTGAGGTATTGCTCATATTGGGGGAATTTGCGCATTTTTGCATGTGTGAATTTGCACAAATCCAGATTTGTGCAAATTCAAATTTTGCACAAATTCAGAAACTAAAAAAAATCGATTCTGTCGATGGGCGGCTGACAGCACAAAAGGCACCTGACAGTCCACGGCACCAGACAAAATGGATTTTACACAGTCCATACATCCCTACCTGGACTGCTCCTCCCTTTTCATCTGATGTCTGACTCTGGGGTCTCTCATTTCCACCCCCTCTCCTCTTTGTTAGGAGCCTGTGTTCCCATGGGTTCAAGGGATGGCCTAGTCAGGCTATCATCCACCTGATTAGCCTGTACCTGGGCTTCACACTCTCTGGCACTGATATTATCACTGGCCCCCACTCCTGCAACCTTGATGCCTCAACAACTCCTTCCACCTTCCCCCTGGCCTCCCCGTCTGATTCAGAATCAGTTCCCATGTCTTCTTGGACATACCTGCAGAGGTGTTGGGCCCAATCCCTACAACTGCAGATAGAGGGTGACCAGAAAGGCAGTGGAGAGGGGCAGTTGTTGCATGCACATCCTGATCCCCTACCATGTTTGAAGAGGGCTATTATCATTTTTTAGATGCAGTGACCAGAATGCTGCACAGCATTCCAAGTGTGGTTGCACCATAGATTCATATAAAGGCAATTTAATTTTCAGCCCCTTTCCTAATAATCCCAAGTACAGAATTCAGTTTAGACTGTGCAAAAGGTATTCTGGATTTTTTGTTACGTGTTCAGATCTGCCTTTGAGCTTTTTAAAAGATCAGTGTTAATAATCAATATGAATGTGTGTGGTTTTAATTTTCTTTTTTAAAGGACAATTCATTCTGGTAGCAGCAAGGAAAAACCTATTATGACACTCATATCACTATCTTTTCTAAGCATTTTATTTCCAGATTTTGAAATAATCAAATAAATCATCCTTTACAGAATGATTCATGTATTTGATTTCTGCTTCTGTGCTACTATACTTCTATGAAAAGCAGGGTGGGGGGTGGGGAATCCAAAAGAAGCCAGTCACTGAAAGAGTTGTGCTATTTTTTTTCCTGATGGCTTCAAACAACAGTTTGGAAAGCGAATAATTTTTGCTATGAATAATAACTAAGTGATTTTCTGATTTGAAAAGGAAGGGAAATCTAACCTTCTCTTCATTTATATTTCTCTATATTCACTAGTCTTTTATAATATATAGATAGTGTAAAGTAATTTGGATCCAAGTCTTTTGTTGTTAACTGCAGCGTAGAAAATAACTTAAAGTGACAATCCCATGCATGCCTACGCATAAGTAAATCCTGTTGAGTTCAATAGGACTTACTCCCAGGTAAGTGTGTATTGGATTGCAGCCTTAATTGAGAAATGGAGGTTGGAGGGATGAGGGTTGGAGACTTAAATATCTTCTCTTCCATAGATTTCAACTAACTCTTTTTGTCTAGATCCACTTGCTGAAATCCAAGGCCTATGGTCTTGTTTAATATCAGCTGGTAATAAAGAGCTCTCCAGCTAAATACAGCTATATTCTAATATTAACTGCCGCTCTCAAAGCATTCATTGTGCAAAGGGGAGTCTAAAGCCTTCAATGTCAAGGCGTTTAGAGGCACTCTAGCATCAATCAAAGTTCTGCGTCCAGTAAGTGCCTCGCTTGCATTTACATGAAATATTCATACTGCATTCCGTTTTGCTTTTCTCTCTCCTAATCATCACTTTTAGGAAGAAGCTACAATCATCTCAGTTAGGGGAGGGCGTTATGGGATGTGTGGTACCTTTCAATGTCAGGCTTCCTGCAGATAGCTAGTTCTGTAATGAGGCAGCACACACTGTATAGACTACCAAAGGTCTTCCTCACACAGCCTTGCCTTATTATCATGTACAATTCATCTTCGAGAATACAACTTAGACCAAATGAAAGTAATTAATTAGCCATAACAACCCTGTCAAATAGCTATTTCGAATGTTGACAGGAAAAAAGTATTTAACATTTCTTTAAAGTGAACAAGATTTCTCTCTTTCTCCCCCACCCCCACCCCACCAACCCCACCCCCCAAATAGCAGATGGATGGTCTCCTTTCCCATTTGTGTTAATTATATAAGCTGCTGTTTAATTCTGCTTTTTTTGGTCTAGATCCGGAGTTGATGCTTTCTTATTTCAACAGAAAATTATTCTTTTGCGCATATATCTCGTGAGGTTGTGGGTTTGTACACTGCTTTGAAAACAGAAAGCAAAATGTTTTATCTTATTATACCAAGCCATCACCAAATAACAACAGTAAATTTATAAAGAAAGTGCCCAGCACTCTCCTAGATTGCTAAGGATGTGCTCGGTTTAGTATACAGCTAATCTAACTTTATTTGTGGCAAAAAAGGAGAAAACAATTGCAGTGAAGTGTTATTTAGAGCTTTCAGGAAAACCATTAACACATTATGATATTTCCTGAATGAAGAGTTAAAAAGCCTTCTCTATCACCTTGAATATATAACTAGAAGAAAATCCAGTATCTCCTAGTGTGAATAATAAAAATATATCTGCCAGCATCAAACTTAAAAAAAAAGAAAATAATTTGAATAGAGGCTGCCAACCATTTTTAATTTAAAAGGTCCCATAAGAAATGATACAACAGAAGAAGAATATGCTCCTTAGATGCATGTATCTGTGCGCATACACACACACACAAATTCCCCCTCCACCCCCATATTTGTGTTATTTTGCAAAATGCATATTATAAGTTTGCCACAGTAATACGTCATTCCACCCTAAATCTTAGTGCTTATAAAATAAAAGGAAACAAATAGAAAGGAGAAATCTACCAGGCTTCATGCTTTCATACATGCTTAGCTTTCTATTGTTGTTGTTATTGTTGTTCAGTCATTCAGTCGTGTCCGACTCTTCGTGCCCCATGGACCATAGCACGCCAGGCCTTCCTGTCCTGCGCTCTTTCCCGGAGCGTGCTCAAGTCCATATTCATTGCATCAGTGATGCTTTCTATACTTTATTTTAATTGGGATTTTAGTTTTTCAAAAAAACAGCTGTGTTGTAGCAAAAGTTTGAATGAATGACATTATTAGTCTCTTCTTCTTCTTCTTCTTCTTCTTCTTCTTCTTCTTCTTCTTCTTCTTCTTCTTCTTCTTCTTCTTCTTCTTCTTCCCCTTTTAACATTCAACTTCCTTCTACCTCACACACCAGCAATTCTTGGAAAGCAAAAAACAGTATTCCTTTTCGCAGTGGTCACAGTCACTTGTTAATATATTACTTTCTAATATTTCTCAAAGGATCACAAGATGTGTAATATAATTCTATGTTAATTAAGCATAAATGACAAAGCATTGCCATCTAGGAAAATGTCTTATTTCTAGCTTTTTGTTGTTGTTTTTTAGAAAACATTTTCATTTACTTTTAAAACTGTTTAAAATGGGAAGAATCACACATATACAATACACTTTATGAAATGCTCAATGCTGCTGTATCAGGAAAAACACATCAGAAAATATAAATATAATCTAAATTAATTTCTGTCAATAATATTGTGTTATCTTAAAAAATCAGTCTTAGAAATAGCATATGATTGGCTTTTATTGAATATAGAAACAGACTGAAGTTGGAAAACTGCAACACCATCTTCCTATTGTCACACCATTTTTTGAAGTAAGATTTTTAGAGGTTTATTTAGATTAAATAAGTGTGTTTTAGCGTTAGTTTTTATTTTTTGAAGCGATGATCTAGCCTGGTGATATTACAAGTTGAATTGGTGAAAGTAATGCACTAAGGTATTTTATTTTCAGAGAGAATTTAAGGAAGTAAAGAGAGATCATTTTGTGAGTGAAATAGGTTGGCATCACTTTGCCTGAGGAGGTGTCACTTTTTTGAAAGACATAATTCATGGGAAAGGGAAGGCAAGCATCTCCTCACATTTGAACCAGATTTTTCTGTTTCTGAAGGTCTGATGATCCTGTTAGGTGCAAGAACCTTCTGAAGATCAGTAAGCAATCCAAACTAATTTCACAGCCTCCCATCTTATGGTGGGATCAGCTGAAATATTTGGGAAAACTCCCTCTCTCTGTGATTCTGCCTGAAGCACAGACAGAACTACAGGCCTGTTGGATTAACGAAGGTCTCAAGGTCTAGAAGAGGCCTCATCATATTACCAGCCAACACTTACATTTTTATCTCATTGATTATCCTGTAAACACAGTGAGGAAACCATGGCCCTCCAGATGTTGCTGGACTACAACTCCGAGCATCCCTGACCATTTATATGCTGGCTGGGGCTGATGGTAGTTAGAGTCTAACAACGTCTGGAGGGCAACAGGTTCCACACCCCTTCTCTAAATTCTACTATGTTGGAAATCTTAGAACTTTTCAGTCTATGTTGAAATATATTATGTTACACTAATGCTAAACTATAGTTTTGTGTTATGAACACAAACTTCAGGCTCATGTACAACTCCCTCCCTTCTCTTCCTCCTCTAGCCGGGCTGGTAGGAGACAAGAAGCTTTCACTTCCATTTGCAGTTAAGTGTAGTTTATAATTATGTTTGAACCTGAAACTGTGGTTAATTTTTATTATGGCTTAAGGAAACAAGCCAGGATCAGAAACCATGGTTTGAAGTTTGCTTGTTTCCTTAACCATAGTTAAGACTAGCCACAATTTGTCTGGATTCAGATATAATGAACAGCTATGGTTAGTTAAAAATGGAAGCAAAAGCTTCCAATCTCCTCCTCAGGGAGTGCACAACCACGAGGCTTGTGCACATAATAGTAAAATATAGTTTATCATTATGTCTGAAGAAACCCACCGATAGGGATGTCAGAGAATTCCGCGATGGATCTTGGTGAGGCCGAATGCCAGTGCATTCGGCCCCCTGAAATCCATTGTGGAACAAAGCCCCCGCCCCCCCAATCCAAGAAAGGTGCGCGGGACGAAGTCCCCGCTGCCCCTGCCCCACGAAAGGCGCACGAAATGGAGCACTTACCTGCTCCCGTCTGCGCAGCTTTGTGAATGGCGGCCGTCCTGGCCGCCATTCACTTCCTCCTCTTCCTAGCCGTGATAGGCTTCGTAAATACTTACGCAGCCTATCACGGCTAACACAGGGACGCCATTTGCGTCCCTGCGGAGGCCGTGATAGGCTACGTAAGTATTTATGTAGCCTATCACGGCTCAATACAGGGATGCAAATGGCAGCTACAACAGCCACCATTTGCGTCCCTGCAGGGCTGCCCAGCGGCTGGATGTCTGGCTGCGGGCAGCCGGAGCTGGCTGGCGGCTCCGCGGCTTGGCCACAGAGCGGAGCTGGCCGGGCAGGATTCCGGGGGGAGGGACAGAGTGCCTCCCCCCCCATCAAGATTTCTGGGGGGAGGGATGGAGCGCCTTCCCCCCACCACAGATGCCTCTGCACAGAGCCAGGTAAGGGATTCGTACATCCCTACCCACCAAGTAATTCCTCCTAGGTAGGGCAGATTTTGATATTCAATATAATGTTGAAAAAGAGTCAAATGACGCGATACATTAAATATGTAGTATGCAGCTGACTCTCTCTCTCTCTCTCTCTCTCTCTCTCTCTGTGTGTGTGTAAGTTTTAATCCCAAATAAATGCACAGCCTTCTGATCTGGGACAGAACCACTGCATGTGAGTAGGGGAGGTTTAAATATTCTCTCTCTCTTCCCCCTGCCCCCGAGATAATTTTCTGAAATTCTCCCCCCACTGAATAGTGGTTAAACACTTTTTTCCTTTGCTTAGCTCCCATGCAGGTGGTGTGAATTTCAGTAAACAGGTGGCTGGCAGGAGAAGGAGAGGGTTTAAACCTCCTCAACCTGTGTACAGTGGTCCCAATCCAGATTGGAACCCCACGTGCTTACTTTTGAGGAAAAGTCAAAGGTGCACGCTCTGTATTTAACGTATTGCATAGTTTGACCCAGAGCTCTAAACTATGGTACCTAGTTGATTATTCTTTCCATACATTTTGTAAACTGAAAATAATAGGTTGAATCCAATTCACACTAGTGGAAGTTCGCTACTGTAACAGGTGTTTCTCCCTCTCTCCTCCTCCCTGTGGCCTTCCACACCACTTGAAAATCTGCTTCCTGACTGTTAGAGCAATACGACAATGGAACCAATTACCTAGGGAGGTAGTGGGCTCTCCCATACTGGAGGCATTCAAGACGAGGCTGGACAGCCATCTGTCGGGGATGCTCTGACTTGGATTCCTGCATTGAGCAGGGGGTTGGACTCGATGGTCTTGTAGGCCCCTTCCAACCCTACTATTCTATGATTCTATGCTCTGGAGGGTTTCCCAGCCCACCAGAGCAGATTTTGAGGGCATGTGAGGGGACTGGGAGGGGGAGTGGAGGGGAATTCATCTCGCCCTGGTTCTGCTGATGGAACCAGTTCCATCAGTAGAATGATACCATCGGATTCCACCCAAAGTCTTTTGAGTAGAGCTTTCCACAAGTATTAAAAATATGGTCTGACTCCACCAGAAGGCCCTGTCCATGCTATTGCTTATTGTGAAGAATAGAGATTTTCTGATATTCAGCGGTATATAAAAGCCACAAATCATTAAAATAAATAAATAAAGCATGACCTCCTTGGATGCTATAGTAAAGTGAAAGCTAGGGATGTACGGACTGTGTAAAATTCATGCCATATGTATTTTGCAGATTGAGATAATACATGTGAAGCACCTTGTTGGACTTGTTAAAGCACTACGCAAATGCCAAGTACTGAAGGGGCAGCTCCACATCCAACCTTGCAACCATTGCATTACCTGAAGAGAATAATCTGAATGTCTGCAAACCCATCCCCATCCCATTTCCTCTTGGGACTCTGAACATGCAGGCACTGTGACTTTGCCATCAAGTCCAGTCTTCTTCTCCTTCTTCTCCCCCTGCCCCGCCAAACCTGCTTTTTGTAACATCTAGCCTGATTAAAAGATTTGGAGATCTTGAAGTCTTGAAATCTTGCACTTTGCAATCCTATGTCTTCTAGACAGTGTCTAGATGGCCATAGGAATTTTCAGTTTCTGGGAACCGAGCTTCGAGCCAGAAACTGTGCTCCACACTCCTTCCGCTGCCACCCCATAGGTGGCACCGTTCTTCCCTGTTTGTGCTCTCGTAACTGCATCACAGAGTGGGAAAAAAGGGGGCGTTCCCGGGGGGTGTTACAATGCTTCCTATGTGCCATACATTTCCCCCCTCCCGCTCTGAGGTCCCCAGCTAGATAGCCAAAATCGGCTGCCTAGCTGCAAAATGCAGGGTGGCCAGAGGACAGAAAAGAGGATGCCCTGCGTACTCCATCCGCCCTGCATTGGATAGTTGGCCACCTCCAAGTTCGGAGGTGGCCTAATATCCTCATAGCATTGCACCCCAAATGTTAGAATTTCTCCTCTGATCAATGTTGCTACCTTTGGGTTGGTGTTGTTGTTTTTGGACAGATGTAGAATTCCTATTTTTTAATCCAAATGTTGTCACATTGGTATCTGTAAAGAATACAGTTTGGTTTCACTTTCCCCAAGTTTCTCTGATTGCAGACGAGCATGCAATCCCTTGTGGTTTGGCTCCAATTTCCAGCAGAAGTAGGATGTCTTTAATCCCGCAAGTTGCGGGAACCTATGTATACGGCTAGCTTTTGATCTCACTACAACGATTTTGAGCATAAGTGGCAAAAGCAATGCTACTCAGACATAAAAGAGCTGAATCTCTCTTGTTCTGCTTCCTCAAGTGTTGGTCTCAAAGAACTGAATCACATTAAGCTTTCCTTTTGTGTGTGCATCCGTGTGTGTATGTGTGTGTGTGTGTATGTGTGTGTGCCTGTGTGCATGTGCACACTAATGTCTGCCACGCAGCACCACCGTTTGCAGATTCCTCAGACCAGATTCCACCCCATAGAAAGCCCATCATTGAACACCACTGTCTTCATGAGATTTTACATGAGAAGCCTTGTTTTTTGAGGCATGTTCTTTATCCTCTTAATATCCTCTTTCTTTAGATCAAGAGTACTGTCTGCTATGTGTGCATGTCACAATGACACCTGTATATGATTATTCCTTTCTTTGCCAGCTATATGAAGACTGTAAATATGATATATTTTATCTTGCATTCTTGGAAAATGTATTGTTTGATCCAACTCCATATTTGCCGCATCTTTGATTTGAGAAGGTGCAACCTCAAACCAAAGATGAGGGAAATACGGAGTTGAGCTAAGCTACATGGTGTTGAGCTGTTATGCCCACAGGGAAGGCCCATAGCTCAATGGCAGAGCACCAGCAGAGAAGGTTGCACAGTTCAGTCCCTGGCATTTCCAAATAAAAGGATCTCAGCTAGTACATTTGGAAAGGCACCTGACTGAGACCCTGAAGAGCAACTGCCAGGCAGAGTGACAGTACTGGTGGAGTCTGGTGGCTGTGAATCCATTCTGGGTTTCAGTCAGAACCAGCCAGAACTCTAAAGGAGCTATCCAAGGTTTTGACCCCTGACCCCAAAATAGGTTCAGCACCTTGGATCAGCACCTTCTGGTTCAGCACCAGAACTTTAGAGTTCTGGCTGAGATCCACAATGGACCCAGAGCCCTACCAAAATTGGAGCCACCAGCCTCCACTGGACAGTAGTGGTAGGTAACATGTGGCCCACTGGCAACAGGCCCCCTCTGGCCTGCTTTGCATCCCCCACTGAAATTTGGCAACGCATCTGCACAAGAGGCCCAATTTTCCTTGTTTTCAAGAAAACAAGCATCAGTTTGCTGCTGAAATGCAGCAGTGCCACACCACAGCTGCAGAAGAGGCCTGGTTTTGTTCTTGTTTTAGAGGAAACTTGTCCCCTCTCTTTGCCGCCATACCGCCGGATTTCAGTGGCAAATCTGGTGGGCATGGGGGGAGGGCAGCCCTCAGTGGGTTCCACAGTGGAATGGGGGGAATTGGCCCACAGACTCTGGACGCTGCTCACCCCTAAGCTAGATGGACCAATAGTCTGACATGGCACAAAGCAACTGGCAATGTTGACTTGTGAATCTGTACAAGAGCAACAACAAAGAATTTATTGTATCAAAGCCAATTGCCATTATACACAGTGACAGCGAAAGAAAGATCATCATAACATTATAAGAAGAGCTGTGCACAAATGGCCTCTCAAAATTCTCCAGCCTATTTGTGGTCAGAGAAACTTGGGGGACAATTGCATCGAATTTCTCCTAGGGGAGGAAAAATTCTCCAACAGTTTCTCACCGGTAGGGCTCACTATTGGCAGGGGTTGTAGCACAGCTTCTTTCCCTTTTCCTGAGGGTTTTTGGTTTATTGCACTGCTTCTGTAGGTGGCAACAGCATCAACTGTGTTGAGGCTTCCACGTTCCTGAGGCAGATTTTTAAATTGCTTTTGGTCGTATTTTTGAGCTTACTTAATCATTGTGAGGTGGCCAAGGATGCTGCGGGTGTTTTCTCTCTCTATTACACACATTTCCATTCCTCTGCAGCCTCTCAGGCCACCTGCACTTCCTGAACTTAAAAAGCCCCATGCAAGGAATTGCCTCATGATGACTTTGGTATGGGGAGCCGAGGAGGCTACAGGCTGCCATAGAGATGACTGTACAATGACAGACAGGACACACAGGCACACCCCTCAGCCACCTTGTAGGTAAGGTAAGCACAAGAACCCCAAACCCAACCCATGAGAATTTCTCTGAAATTGCTCCTCCTCTGAATTTCTTCTCGAAAACAAATACTTTTCTATCAAATTGAATGAGAATGGTCAAAAAAAATGTGGGAGAAATTTTCAGCACAGCAGCACTAATTAAAGCTCTACTAATGAACCTTCAGGAGCTGAATAGTTTTCCATACAGCCTTTAAACTTTTTGACAAACATCTGTAGAGCACTGACAAGAAATTTAGATGTTCTGAAAGATACATATTTGTCACCATTAGACAATAAAAAAACAAACCTTTATAAGAGATGACTTAACAATTTTAACAACAGATAAGTATATTTGATTCTAGGATCGTTATAAATAGAGCATTCTATTAGTACATGAATAATATATTCAGTTGATACAGAATTGCAACCACAGACCCTGTCTTTCTTAGGGACCCTCTTATGCAGACCCATCCAGTCTGCCAGAGGGAGAACATTTAATCTAGCCAGAGTTAAAGCTGACCTCATTCTAATATTTGGGAAATCTACCAAGTATTTTGGGAGGGCTAATCTGTAGGTCCCCTTCATGGATCACTGCCTTGTTGTGGCGAAGGGGCTTGCGTAACTCAGTGAAGCCATAAGCTATGCCATGCAGGGTCACCCAAGACGGACAGGTCATGGCAGAGAGTTCTGACAAAATGTGGTCCACTGGAGAAGGAAATGGCAACCCACTCCAGTATTCTTGCCAAGAAAACCCCATGGAACGTATCACAAGGCTAAAAGATATGATGCCGGAAGATGAGCCCCTCAGGTCAGAAGGTGTCCAATATGCTACTGGGGAAGAGCAGAGGGTATTTCCAAGTAGCGCCAGAAAGAGTGAAGCGGCTGGGCCAAACCCGAAAGGACACTCAGCTGTGGATGTGTCTGGCGGTGAAAAGAAAATCCGATGCTGTAAAGAACAATATTGTTTAGGAACATGGAATGTCAGATCAATGAATCAAGGTAAGCTGGAGGTGGTCAAACATGAGATGGCAAGATTGAACATCGACATCTTGGGAATCAGCGAACTAAAATGGACAGGCATGGGCGAATTTAATTCAGGTGACCATCATATCTACTACTGTGGGCAAGAATGCCTTAGAAGAAATGGAGTAGCACTCATAGTCAACAAAAGGGTGGGAAAAGCAGTACTGGGGTACAATCTTAAAAACGATAGAATGATCTCAGTACGAATCCAAGGCAAACCATTCAACATCACAGTAATTCAAGTCTATGCCCCAACCACTGAGGCCGAAGAAGCTGAGGTTGATGGGTTCTATGAAGACCTCCAACACCTTCTAGAACTAACACCAAAAAAAGATGTCCTCTTCATCATAGGGGATTGGAATGCTAAAGTAGGAAGTCAAGAAATCACCGGGATAACAGGCAGGCATGGCCTTGGGGTACAAAATGAAGCAGGACAAAAGCTAATAGAGTTTTGCCAAGAGAACACGCTGATCATAGCAAACACTCTTTTCCAACAGCACAAGAGGCGACTCTACACATGGACGTCACCAGATGGTCAATATCAAAATCAGATTGATTATGTCCTTTGCAGCCAAAGATGGAGAAGCTCCATACAGTCAGTAAAAACAAGACCTGGAGCTGACTGTGGCTCAGATCATGAGCTGCTTCTTGCAAAATTTCAGCTTAAATTGAAGAACGTCGGGAAAACCACTAAACCATTCAGGTATGACCTAAATCATATCCCTGATGAATATACAGTGGAGGTGAGGAATAGATTTCAGGGATTAGACCTGATAGACAGAGTGCCTGAGGAACTATGGACGGAGGTCCGTAACATTGTTCAGGAGGCAGCAACGAAATCCGTCCCAAAGAAAAAGAAATGCAAGAAAGCCAAGTGGTTGTCTGATGAGGCTTTACAAGTAGCTGAGGAAAGAAGGGAAGCGAAAAGCAAGGGAGAAAGGGGAAGATATACCCAACTGAATGCAGAGTTCCAGAGAATAGCAAGGAGAGACAAGAAGGCCTTCTTAAATGAACAATGCAAAGAAATCGAGGAAAACAACAGAATGGGAAAGACTAGAGATCTCTTCAAGAAAATTGGAGATCTCAAGGGAACGTTTTGTGCAAAGACGGGCATGATAAAGGACAAAGAAGGCAGGGACCTAACAGAAGCAGATGAGATTAAGAAGAGGTGGCAAGAATACACAGAAGAACTATACAGGAAAGATCTGAATGTCCCTGATAGCCATAATAGTGCGGTCACTGAACTTGAGCCGGACATCCTAGAGAGTGAAGTCAAGTGGGCCTTAGGAAGCATTAGTAACAACAAAGCTAGCGGAGATGACAGTATTCCAGCTGAGCTATTTAAAATCCTAAAAGATGATGCTGTTAAAGTGCTGCATTCAATATGCCAACAAATCTGGAACACTCAACAGTGGCCACAAGACTGGAAAAGGTCAGTTTACATTCCAATTCCAAAGAAGGGCAACGCCAAAGAGTGTTCAAACTACCGCACAATTGCGCTCATTTCACATGCCAGCAAGGTGATGCTCAAAATCCTACAAGCTAGGCTTCAGCAGTATGCGAACCGAGAACTACCGGAAGTACAAGCTGGGTTTCGAAGAGGCAGAGGAACTAGAGATCAAATCGCCAACATTCGCTGCATCATGGAGAAAGCAAGAGAATTCCAGAAAAACGTCTATTTCTGCTTCATTGACTACGCTAAAGCCTTTGATTGTGTGGATCACAACAAACTGTGGCAAATTCTTAAAGTGATGGGAGTACCAGACCACCTTACCTGTCTCCTGAGAAACCTGTACGAGGGTCAAGAAGCAACAGTAAGAACCAGACATGGAACAACCGATTGGTTCAAAATTGGGAAAGGAGTACGACAAGGCTGCATATTGTCACCCTGCTTATTTAACTTATATGCAGAGTACATCATGAGAAATGCCGGGTTGGATGAATCAGAGGTCGGAATTAAGATTGCCGGGAGAATTATCAACAACCTCCGATATGCAGACGATACCACCCTAATGGCAGAAAGCGAAGAGGATCTCAAGAGCCTCTTGTTGAGGGTGAAAGAGGAGAGTGCAAAAGCTGGTTTGAAACTCAACATTAAAAAAACTAAGATCATGTCATCTGGCCCTATCACTTCCTGGCATATAGAAGGGGAAGAAATGGAAGCAGTGACAGATTTTACTTTCTTGGGCTCCAAGATCACCGCAGACGGTGACTGTAGCCATGAAATTAAAAGACGCTTGCTCCTTGGGAGGAAAGCTATGGCCAACCTAGACAGCATAGTAAGAAGCAGAGACATCACCTTGCCGACAAAGGTCCGTCTAATCAAAGCTATGGTTTTCCCAGTAGTAATGTATGGCTGTGAGAGCTGGACTATAAGGAAGGCTGAGCGCCGAAGAATTGATGCTTTCGAACTGTGGTGCTGGAGAAGACTCTTACGAGTCCCCTGGACTGCAAGGAGGTCAAATCAGTCCATCCTAAAGGAAATCAACCCTGACTGCTCATTGGAAGGACAGATAATGAAGCTGAAGCTCCAATATTTTGGCCACCTAATGCGAAGAGAAACCTCCCTGGAAAAGACTCTGATGCTGGGAAAGACTGAAGGCAAAAGGAGAAGGGGACGGCAGAGGATGAGATGGCTAGATAGCATCACGGATGCAATGAATATGAACTTGAGCACACTCCGGGAGAGAGCGCAGGACAGGAAGGCCTGGCGTGCTATGGTCCATGGGGTCACGAAGAGTCGGACACGACTGAACGACTGAACAACAACAACAATCTGTAGGTAGAAGGAATGTCAACAAAAAAACATCTATTTGGACCCGACTGCACCTACAACTTGGGGAGCAGTTTGAGCACATGAGTAGGAACCGTTCCCCACCCCACCCCCCAGTAGCACAACCAGTATTGCAAAGGATTATGCATGTGAAATTGGCAACTGTTGTAAAGGTAATGCTATTTTTAATGAATATTTCAAGGCCTTCCCCTCCCCTTCTCCACCACGTACCTTATCCAAAGGCATCCACTTCTCATTTTAATAACTACTTTAAAATGATGGAGACGTTCCAGACAAAATTATTTGTAAGACATAGACAGCCATGGTGGGTTTTTCTTTGATGTCAGACCATATACTCTGTTTCATTCAGGCACTACATCTCCTACAAAGCTAGAAACATGTTTTACCCCTATTTTGATATTTCTATATTGTTTTGTCCTTTCCTTCGATCAGTCTCTCATACCACTTTAGAACTTCAGAATTTCCTTCATTTTTTTTCATATCTTACGCTCATTATCCAGAAGTTATTCTGTTCCCTGTGTTAAATTACTTTATGCTGCAGCTTAAACGAACATGTCTTGCTTTCATCTAGCATTTCAAACAGGGCAAAGACTGCTATACAATTTCCAAACACAACTGTGCTAACAGAGATGAATTACCAGAGTTTATATAATTTATATTAGGAATTCATAGACCTAGCAAAAGGGATTAGTACATTTTATTTCAGGGTAGCGGATGATCCTGTCATTAATGGTCGATACTTTCATCATCTTTTAAACCTGAGGAATTTCCAGGGTGACAAGGACTGTAAGGACATATCAGGGATCCACAGCTGTGGGTTTTATCTGGCCATGTACTGCTTTACTCTCAGTATGTGGACTACATTCCATCAAAACTGGATTAGTCTGTCAATCATGTCTTACGATGTATATTGTATTATGATTTTTTGAAAATGTCACTGAGATCAGAGTAATTTCTTGGCTAATTGCATCTTGTCTCTTCTTAATACTGTGCATTTAATGGTTTCATTACCTTACATGACAATCAAAGAGCCTAGTCCAGCATTAAGGGCAGTTTTAAGAAATTCTAAGGATTCCTTGGCTCTCTTCTCTTCTTTTCTTTTTAATAACGGAAGGAAACATATTTAAGGCACTTCTGTATTTCATGCAATGTAATAAAATTTGTTTGTAGTATTCATATTGTTCCCCATGGTCTTAGATATACATAACAGCAGAGATTGTTTTTCTAATCCCAAAAGCACACCTTGTGCTTAGCACAGTATTCTCTCCTCTTTTTCCTGTTATGGAAATAGATTAAAGAAAATATTAACCTTTAAGAAACTGTCACTCATTACTCACACAGCTTCCATTTTATGTGTGCGTGTCCCTAGAGAATCCCTCCCAAACACAAAAATATTTGTGCTTCGGTATTTTCCATTTAGGCACGAAAGAGATTCATTTAGATGAATGTTGCAGTGGATTTGCAAAGATTTCATTAAACTATACTTTGCTGACTGCACGCATTCCTGCTGATATGTCACACAGAGGGAAAAATGGACAAAGAAATTCCAAAATAATTGTGGCCACGAATTTGCACTGACCAAATCAACACTGTTTAAGGACTGTCCAGGAGACACTGCTATCTAAATAATCACCAGTATCTTAGAAAATATATCACAATAGGATCCCAACTCTAAAATTCTTAAATATCCAGATGCATGCCACGATTCTTCCTAGTATTGTTATTTACCTGAGAGGAAAAAAGAGAACCGCAACCAAACAGAGAAGCATCTGTTCCTTATTCTTTCTCCAGTACATGGAGCTGTCAATAATAGAGCTATCTTTTGATATTTGATTCACATTTGGGTTTTGCTGCATGCCATCCTATAAGAGGAAGTTCCATTGCTTTATGCCAGTTTGAATCCTATTCTGACAATCTATATACTACCAAATATTAGGCTTCATACAATCACAGCTGGAGGAAAAACTTTTAGAATGGTTTCTAGTAGAATCTTCCCTCATCTACCCACATCTGACCCTGATTCCACATACCTGCATGCCACAGCACAGAAAAAGTTTCATGATGCCAAAAAGTTAATGGTCATTGAACCTGGGATGGTAATAGCTCTGCTTTGCTCACAAAACCAGTGGAACATCAACGAGCATAATGATGTTCATTGCCTCCACCCTGGGCATTAATTTGTGGGTGCAATGGTTGATAGGGCTGAGCCTTCAAAAAATAACTACAATAATTCCAAACCAAATATTTTAAACCACAGTATGCTGCAGTATTAAAGCATTATTTATCAAAAGAGAATTCCCTGAGAGCATGATATAAGGCAATACACTGTGCAATCCTGTACATCTCTACTCAGAAGTCACATTGAACTCAATGGGGCTTATTCTTGGGTAAGTAGGTACTGGATTCAATAAAAATGTATTATTGCAGCTAATTCAGATAAAATAAGATGATCAGGGAATGAATTCAGGAGAGGTTTATAAGAATGAGATATTATAATTGTGAATAATAAAGAGAGGCTGAAAAGCGGGGATAGAGGCGACACAGAGTATAAATACAGGCAGGGGAACTTTTGAAAATGCTTATGAAAAGTGATCCTCAAGTGAAAAGAAGACTGCAACTGCATACATTCTGGAGTGGATCCCTCTTTCTCTTTTTATAAAGACACATGGATATAGACATTGAAATAGAACAATGGCATGATGCCCCCTCTAGAATTTGCTGTCTGAAGGAATTGCTTCACGTTGCTATTCAAAGACCAACAAGGGCCATTTTGATCCCACTGTATGAATGCTGGATGATGATTATCATCATCGTCGTCATCGTCATCTATCTGTTACAATAATCTTATTCACCAGTGTATTCTGAAGCCTAAGCTATAGATAAGGGATTCACAAATCTGCATTGAAGTCTTTTGAGGACCTATTCTATGGATATGATAAACAGAGAGTGCATATAGGTTAAGACTCTCTGCACCCATCTTCATTTTTGAGACCTGTCTCTGTGGACCAAAAATAAAACTACAATATCTGAAGGCCGGCGCTTTCTCACAGGAAAAGAAAAACCCATCTGACTGTGGCACAAAGAATGTAAATGACAGAACATCCAACATGGCCCTTAAACAAGCTGAACCAAGATTTGACTCCCATCATGGTCTATGTTTGGGAGGTGAACATTTCTGTCAGTTTTTTCACAAGGGGATTGCCCCTTAAGCCATTCCTTCCCATCACAGAAAGACAAACAACAGCATTCCCACATCCTGTCAGTCTGGCTTTTCTGCTGTATCAACTAATTGCAGGCTATGGTGGAGACGGTGTGGGGAGGGGCACCTGCTGGCTGGAATTCTTGGTAGGAGTTCTCCAGATGAAGGACACACTTGGTTTTGGGTTTGACAGCACTTGCCAAATCCAGTTCAGATTCACTGTGGCAGGTAGGAAGAGTGTGAGCACTCGAAATACTTCAGCCTTCCAACCATTCAAATCCAGTTTAAGTCAATTGCTTCTCTCCCAAGCAGAAATGCAAGATGACATTTCTTTTAAAAAGTGCATCCACTGATGAGTTTGGCTTCTAAACAGTTTTATTTAAACATACCAGCAGATTTCATTTCATTGATATTCTTATAAAACAGGGTGATGATTAAACACTGCATCTGACTACTGTATATTTCATATGAGAAAATTGACGGTGATTTCCTTAGTGGATGCATACATACCTTCATGAATCACCTAACTCTAGAGAGCTTTCAAAGTTAACAAATAGGCTTGTCTCACACAAAGGAATCACTTAATTCCAACACAGCCTTCAGATTTTTTTTGCTAAATATCCCCCAACCCCAGGCCCCTGTAGCTCACACATGTTGGAAAACATATTAAAACTCTGGCAAAATCCTTCAGCCATAGAGGATGGGCAAGAACTGTTAACATTGATTTTCAATACCAACATTGTACAATTGCGGCAGTGATTGAAAGCAGGCAATGATTGGTAGTCAGATGATCCAAATACCAGCCTTCCCCACAAATCAACCAGTACAAGCCATATACTGTGCATTTTAAAAAAACCAAACGTTTTGTTTGTATGTTTATTTACATATCGAAGCAACACAAGCAGACACACAAAACATTGACATATGATCGTGACGCACCCAAGGTAAGTGATCTGATCCTATATCTGGGGCTACATTGTAGAATGAAAATTACAGATGACCTTCATAAAACAGAATAACATAAACAAGAATCTAGAAATTGTCAATTCCCTCTCCCTCACCTCCCAAGATCAGCACAATAACACTTTTCAGAAAATAAGGAGGAAAACAAATTTGCAGTGACCTGAAAGTTAATGCATGAATAAAGGTAGAAAAATATTATTTAATGCACCTAGGATATACCTGGCCAGAAGTTTCTGTACACTTCAGAAAAGCCATCTATATTAATAAAATGTGAGCTAGACTAACCTGATTTCTGCCCATCTTAACCTGGTGAGTCATTTTCCACATTACTAATATACAGTATCTGCCTATTGCTTCTTGCGAGCTACAACTGACTTTTTCCCCACGAAACTGCATATTTTTAATGTCAGAATGGACTGATGCAAGTCTGACATATAGAACTGGCAATCTCATAGGAGCTGCCTTATAGTAAATCAGTCTGGCAGCAATCCTCCAAGGTTCCAGGCAGAGGTCATTCCAAGCATTGCTACTTGTGATCCTTACCTGGATACCAGGGACAGAACTGGAGATTATCTGCCTGAAACGTATGTGCTCTGTCACTGCTATGAGTATTCCTTGAAGGTGGCCTTGCAGTTCCACACATGGGCCCTTCTGATATCATCTTTAGTGATGTGGAACACTAGGAAACGTGTCCTCAGACTTTGGCATTTTATCTAGTGGTCCCTACACTGCAGCAACTCCCATGTCACTAAAAATCATGTTGGAAGGACTCTTGTATCTGAGCATTCTGACAATATAAAGGTTTTTATGTTAAACAAGGGGTAAGCAGAAAGTAGATTGCCAGATGTTTTGGAGTTCAACTCCCCCTGCCAGCATGGGCAATAGTCAGAAATGCTGGGAGTCGACATCCAAAACATCTGGAGATCTACTTTCTGCCCACGCATGTGTTAATTTTGATCTCAATTTCCTT
Organism: Heloderma suspectum; assembly: GCF_057233095.1. Classification (NCBI taxonomy): domain Eukaryota; kingdom Metazoa; phylum Chordata; class Lepidosauria; order Squamata; family Helodermatidae; genus Heloderma; species Heloderma suspectum. The sequence goes on along the minus strand of NC_139458.1, from coordinate 65,005,858 downwards.
TCTTTTAAGGGAGAGTAGAGATATGAATTCAGAAAAGTAGCATCAGATTCAGAACCTAGAAGAGTGATCTTCACTATTTTTCAAGCAGGAGCCAGCTTTGCTCCAGACATCACTTTGAAGGCCACTTGGGGCCTTTCCTGGGCTGTGTGGGGCCTCTCCTCTTCCACCACCCTAGTCAAGTACCAACACTGGGCACCAGCCTCAGATGGAGACCTTTGGGGGCCTCTCCTTCCCAACCCCCTCCACATTGTCCAAGCAAGCTAAGTAATAGATCTCCTGACTTCCTACTCCAAAAGCCTCCTCTGGTAGCCCAGATCACAGCAGCTGGCTAACTGCTAAAGCAAACAACAACGCAAAGTAAGAGGGCTTCTCCTGAGAGTGAGTAGCTACTACATAAAGAAAGAGAAAGACAGCGAATAAGGGAGAGAGGCGGAGAGCCACACATGAGGTGACTGAGAGCCGCCAGTGACCCTCAGGCCTTGCAGTGAAGAACACTCACCTGGAGGATAAATTGGGCCCCTCCACAAGAATAGGTAGTGGTAAGGAGTACTCAGTTGGGTACTGTTCCTAGTATCTTGGAATATATCCAGATGTTTTACAGAAAAAGCTGTATTCTGGTTTTTATTCTGGTTTTATTCTGGTTGTATTGTTTACTGTGGTGTTTTAATGTTTTATATATTTTGTATTGTTTTATTCTGTGCTCTTTGGTTTTAATTTTTGTGAACTGCCCAGAGAGCTTCAGCTATTGGGTGGTATAGAAATGGAATGAATGAATGAATGAATAAATAAATAAATAATAAAAGTGTGGCAGATTAATTTAACATTATTGTTGTTGTTTATTCGTTCAGTCGCTTCCGACTCTTCGTGACTTCATGGACCAGCCCACACCAGAGCTTCCTGTTGGCTGTCGCCACCCCCAGTTCCCCCAAAGTCAAGTCCATCACCTCCAGAATATCATCCATCCATCTTGCCCTTGGTCGGTCCCTCTTCCTTTTGCCAAACTTGACATTGCAACCTGAAATTATGATAGTATGCACATGTTTGTTCTTCATTGCCCTGAAATGTCAGTTGGGGTCTGTTAAAAGGTGGTAGGGAAGAACTGTGTAAACATTTATTTCCCACAGTAGCCACGGCTTCAGTACCAAGCTGCAGTGAATTCAGCCACTTTGGCTGAAGACTATGGCTAGATCTACACTACTGCTTTATAGCAGCATAGAAATGCACTGATACCTGTTGGAGAACATTACATTTGATTAGGGATGTCAGAATTTTGCCACGAATCTCAGGGAGGCCGAATGCCAGCACATTCGGCCCCCCGAAATCGGTGGCAAAACAGTCTGCCCCCCCTGCCCCCCCCCCCCCGGGACGGGACTTACCTTGGGCGAAACTTCCTGGAGGTGGTGGCTCCGGCGGCGGTTTTTAAAAAATACTGTGATAGACGTTATGCTATTTGCGTTCCCCTTATTTTCGCCGTAGTCTACGTAAATGTTTACATAGACTAGAAGTGCCAAAATAAGGAATGCAAATGGCGGCGACCATGGGCGCCGCCATTTGCGTACGTGCGTTTTTGTTTTTACTCAGCCGTGATAGGCTACGTAAACATTTATGTAGCCTATCATGGCTGACTGCAGGGACGCCATTTGCACACCCGGCCAGCCAGAATTTCGGGGGGAGGGACGGAGCGCCTCCCCCCCACCTTGAATCACATTTTGTCAAAAGGTGAGTGACTTTCGTGCATCCCTACATTTGATGTACTGCTATTGTACTGTTATTTCCTGCTTTTCATTCCACATTATCCAAAATGCTTAACTCACTTACCTTATTGCTCTGTCCCTCCACGCGGAATCCTCGACGGGGGGGGAAGCGATCCGGTCCTCCCCCCCGGAATCCTCGATGGCCAGGCCGCTGAGCAGCAGGCCAGGGCTGTCCGCAGCCAGATTTCGACTTAACGACTCAACAACAACAACAACAACAACAACAATCTGTATCAGCTGCACCCTAAGGAATATTGATTACAGTTGGCCATTCTGGAAGAGTCCCACCCTTGACTTCAATAAGACTACTAGACTGTCTGCTGTCTCTGTGATGTTGGCGAGATCTACCAGCTTGGTTCTGAAGCCATGGCTGCTGTGGGAAGGAGAAAAGGGGAACGCAAATAGCATCCACTACGCTGCAGTGAATTCAGCCACTTTGGCTGAAGACTATGGCTAGATCTACACTACTGCTTTATAGCAGCATTGAAGTGCACTGATACCTGTTGGAGCACATTACACAGTTGATGTACTGCTATTGTAGTGTTATTTCCTGCTTTTCATTCCACATTATCCAAAATGCTGCAACAAATGTCATGTTATAAACAAAATGACAAAATGCTGCAATAAATGTCATTTATACCTATGAAGTATAAATGTGCAACAGGCATATAGCGATACCATGATGGGATCACAATGATATGACACAAGTAGGGATGTACGAAACTCACTTACCTTTGCTCCGTCCCTCCGCGTGGAATCCTTGACGGGGAGAAGTAGCATAGTGGACGCTATTTGCGTTCCCCTTTTCTTTCGTTGTTTTATCTTACATAAATATTTACGTAAGATAAGTCGGCGAAAAATAGGGAATGCAAATGGCGGCCGCCATAGCTGCCGTCATTTGCGTATGCTGCATGTTTTTTTGGGGGGGGACATTAGCCGTGATAGGCTATGTAAATTCTTACATAGCCTATCACAGTCCAAGGACAGCAATGGCGGCGGTGGCAGCCCTGCTGCGGCCAGCCAGAGACCAGCCGCCACCACTGCTGTCGCCGGAGCCGCCGCCGCCAAATCCACCACCGCCGATTCTGCCCCAGGTAAGTGCCGCCCCGGGTGGATTCTGCAGTGGGGGGGCAGGAGGCTGTTCCACCACGGATTCCAGGGGCCCAGATTCTAAAGAATCCAGCCTCACTGGAATATGTGGCAGAATTCTCCTCCATCCCTAGACACAAGGTGTAGATCTGGCCAACATCACAGAGACGGCAGACAGTCCAGTAGTCTTACTGAAGTCAAGGGTGGGACTATTCCAGAATGGCCAACTGTAATCAATATTCCTTAGGGTGCAGCTAATACAGATTGTTATTGTTGTTGTTGTTGTTGCTCAGTCGTTCAGTCGTGTCCGACTCTTCGTGACCCCATGGACCATAGCATGCCAGGCCTTCCTGTCCTCCGCTCTCTCCCGGAGTGTGCTCAAGTTCATATTCATTGCATCGGTGATGCTATCTAGCCATCTCATCCTCTGCTGTCCCCTTCTCCTTTTGCCTTCAATCTTTCCCAGCATCAGGGTCTTTTGCAGGGAGTTTTCTCTTCGCATTAGGTGGCCAAAATATTTGAGCTTCAGCTTCAGTATCTGTCCCTTCCAATGAGCAGTCAGGGTTGATTTCCTTTAGGATTGACCGATTTGACCTCCTTGCAGTCCAGGGGACTCATTAGAGTCTTCTCCAGCACCAAATACAGATTATCCAAGGTATCAATTTACTCACGCCTACAATGGGACTATGAACTAATTATTCCAGGATACTGGATTCACTATTCTAATTAGAAATATTAATACAGAAACTAAGACTGGAACAAGGAAAAAGAACAAAATTTGCTTTAACTGAAAACTGGTGGGAAACTTTTTTAAAATTAACAATAATAAAATACATGAATGAACTTCCTCAGTTTCCATTTTTCTGGGCAAAATAGTTGTTGGCTGTAAATATGTGGCTTGCTTAGAATCATGGAGGGATGACTTTTGCAAAAACTAATAATTTTTAATCATGTGAGAATAAATAGTAATAATTCTTCTCAGGATATACTCAAGATTGGTTCACTTTCTATATTGCCCAGGTTAAAAGGTGCCATTCATCCAGGCAGAAAACTAAAGTAGTAACATATGTGTTAGATGAGCATTCACATCGCAAGAATATTAATTAACAAGCGAGCAAAGCAAACTGTTGGTAAATAGTTTTATACACTCAAAGATTTGTCTCCAAGCTCTTCAGCAAATGGCTAACAAACATATTGCTGAATTCTGTATTAATTTAGAAATAAATGAAGCCGAAATAGGTTTGAATTCACAGAAAAAATGACATTAGCCAGCATCAGAACAAAATTGTTTTCCTTGTTTGGGAAGTGTGAAGAGATTTGTCTTTTCCATGCCATGAGCTTCTTGAATGAATGTAGATCTTTCAGGCTGCAATCCTATACACCAATGTTTCCCAACCTGGTACCCTCCAGATGTGTTGAACTACAACTTCCAGCATGCCACAACCATCATGCTGGCTGCAGTATGGTGGGAGTTGAACCCAACACATCAGGAGTGCACCACGTTGGGGAAGGCTGCTATACATACTTACCTAGGAGTAAGTTCCATTGAATTCATAGTAGAATTACTTCTGAGTAGACATGCACAGAATTGCTTTCTTACGGTGCAATCCTATGCATGCTTAAAAAGAAAAAGTCCTAGAACACCCAGCAGTCCCTAGTTAGTATGGCTGGCTGCAGAAAGCTGGGAGTTGTAGGATTTTTTTATCTAAACATGCATAGGATTGTGCCCTTAGCTGCAAGAGAGTCAGTATGGGAGATATACAGTTCAACGTAAGAGTCAGGAGTCCATTTCAGATGCTGTAAAATCCAAGAACAAGGAGTAAAGTTTGACTAGCATGGCCATGTTGCAAACTGTTGCTTCCCAGAGGCTATTCATGTGAGTGCATGGGCCAATTTTTTAATGGCAGCTGTCAATGGAGTAGTACTGGTTCAGATGTTACTTCTTCTAAGCCATTACATTCATGCGGACATTTAGCATGGAGAATGTTGCAGTTACTGAGCTTGACCGATGGAAATGTTCTGCTTCACTGATACAATCTTTGCTTCCCTCTGCCAATAGAGGCAGTCAAGTCATGGAAAACTCCAGGCATAGCTGGGAGACATCTGTGGCCTGGTTATGCACCTAGGTTCTGAGCTGCGAGCCTGCGACTGCCTTTTGGGTCCTTTTAGACTGTTTCTAGGTAGGGATTGACAGGCTAGTCTATTTCTGGTCTGTCTCAATTTTGCTTGTGTTCAGCCATAAACCGATTCCATCCTGCTTTCTGGATTTTTTTTTAAATGTGAAAATGTGCATGTAAATTGTATGGGTTTTTTAAAAACCTAAAATATGAATGTTTGTATGCTGTTTTTGAGCTGAGAATTGCATCACAAAATCTGGAGAAGACGTGCACAGTCTGAAGGATCTAGGAGGTGTGAATTAGGTTGGTTCACTTGAAAAACGGAATCCTCCAACATACCTATTTCTAGGGTGTTTATATTTATGCTTTTGTTCTTTTCATTATTGTGTACTAGTTTTTATTTTGAATGTAAGGCTTCCTGAATATTTTTTAGAAACATATAGGGATATACATTTTGAAAACAAGCAAAGTAACAGGATGTGCAACAGTTATGTGTAATCTTGTTCTGGCTTGGAGGTTTTGTGACTGCCAGTCACAAAATCTGCCAGGTATGTGTAGATGAGAATGTTTTACTTCTTACGGCAACCTCTTGTGGCTTGTGGGATGCTGCTCTGGAAAGCCTCACACTTTGGAGAGAAACATTTCGGGCTAAAGCCCCCCCCCCCCCGGTGCATGTGCAGAACACTGCACACAGTGCTTTGAATCTTCATAAAAAGCACGTTTGATTTCTATCTTCTCTTTTTCATTAATTTCCTTATATCTCACATAAGTGAAACATTAAAAAGCTAAGCAATAACAATAAAATCCCCAAAGTTCAAGGACTGGATTTTCTCTTTGACTGAGGCAGCCTAGGGCCATTTCACACATCATGCAGAAGCAAAATCCAATTTTTCTACTAAATGTATATTTGGAGCTGTAGCTAATCGTGCCCCCTGACATATATATCTGAGTGCAATACTTACGTTGGCAAGCGTGTTGGTTCATCCACGCCTCACATTTTTAGGTATATAAGTAAAACATTTCAGGTGTACACCTAAAAATGTAACGTGTGAAGTGGCGAAATTACACTTTGCGAAATTATAGGTTGCAGTTTCTGTATATTAGGGTTTTGGAACAAAGAGAATGGCAGACCACAAACTTGTTTAGACTGGCATTCTCATTTATGCTCGTTTCTGCTAAACTGTATACATTATTTGATCATTTTAAAGGAGCTGAACATGGTTATATCAAAACTTCTTTGAAAAGAAGTCCCTTTGGAAGAGAAAACAAGCTTGCAGTAAGACACTCTCCTCACAGCTGTGATTTTGTGGCACTACCCCATGGCAGTACCCGGGTGTCACAACAATTGAGCATACTTCAGAGAGCTTGCATCAGTCTGACTTCTGTTAAGTGTTTTGGTGGCTTTATTTCATAGGCAGGCTGGAGGACAAGACAGCAGCTGCATTTAAGCGGCTTTACAGATCTGTACCTGTTGAACTTTAATGTTCTGCTTTTATGGTCCTTGCACAGAAATTAGAAACGGGATATTGAGAAATGGGACTATCCTAGCTACCCTAGAACATGCACCAGGCATATGTCTTCCTGTCCTTCAAGCGTATTTAAACACCTCTGTCTTGAACCTCTTTAGCTGTACAGACCTAACAGTCTTCCTTGGCAGCGCTGGGATAAGGATTTCTTTGACTGGACATTTGGCAGAGGGAGCAGAAGGAAGAAGTATTACAAAGACCTTTGCAAGGTGGAACTGAGAGTGACAGAAAGCTTCCTTCCAATGAAAGCAAGAGCTGAATGGTACCCCTCCACATGGTTTCTACTTTGGGCTATATCAGGCTGTCCCTTTTAAAAAAATGAAAAATCTTCACCAATTGTAACATAGGTAGCCTTACACCAGTAAAGTGAAACATTGGAGAGGCCGAATGCCAACGCATTCGGCCCCCCGAAATTGGTGGAGAAATGGTCCGCCCCCCCGTCCCACCCCGGAATGGGACTTACCTTTGGCGAATGTCCCTGGCGCTGGCGGCTCCCGGCGGCGGTTCGGCAGGGTTGCAGCGGCGGCGGCGGCCAGTCTTCAGACCGGCTGCCACCGCCACCATTTCCAAGTTAAAAAACACACACACACAAGCAAACGTGATAGGCTACGTAAAGATTTATGTAGCCTATCACGGCTATATTTTCAAAAAACACCGTGATAGGCTACGTAAATCCTAGGGATGTACGAAAGTCACTTACCTGGTCTCGCAGCTTGCTTTGCGGTGGGGGGGAGGTGCTTCGCTTCTCCCCCTGAAGTTCAGGCCAGGGGGGGAGGCTTCCCACCTCGCCTGGCCGAAATTCAGGCCGGGGGGGAGGCTTCCCACCGCGCCCGGATGAAATTCAGGCCGGGGAGAAGCGCCCCGTCCCCCCGGCCGCGAACTTCAAAAGAAAAGTAAAAAAAAAACAAAAAGCCCCGTGATAGGCTACGTAACGATTTACGTAGCCTATCACGGCTAGATCTGCAAAGTCACCCGTGATAGGCTATGTAAATCGTTACGTAGCCTATCACAGGGGCGTTTTTTTTTTTTACTTTTCTTGTAATGGCGGCGGCGGCAGCCAGTCAAAAGACCGGCTGCCGCCCCCGCCCCTGACGAAGACCTGCCGAACCGCCGCCGGGACCCGCCGCCGGAAGCGACATTCGTGAAAGGTAAGTCCCATCCCGGGGGGGGGGCGGGGGCAGGGGGGTGGAGAATTTCTCTCCGAACAACCTTCAGAGGACCGAATGTGTTGGCACTCGGCCCCCCGAAGTTTCGGGGAGAAATTCTCCCCCATCCCTAGTAAATCCTTACGTAGCCTATCACGGCTGACTTTGGGGGAAAAAAGCACATATGCAAATAGTGCCGCCGCCATTTGCATTCCTTATTTGGGCACGTGTAGTCTACATAAACATTTACGTAGACTACGATGAAAATAAGGGCGACGCTATTTGCGTTGCCCTTATTTTCGCTGTAGTCTAGGGATGAGGGAGAATTTCTCCCCAAAACTTCGGGGGGCCGAGTGCCAACGCATTCGGTCCTCCAAAGGTTCGGGGAGAAATTCTCTGCCCCCCCGCCCCCCCCCGGGATGGGACTTACCTTTCACGAATGTCGCTCCTGGCGGCGGATCCCGGCGGTGGTTTGGCAGGTCTTTGTCAGGGGCGGGGGCGGCAGCCAGTCTTTCGACTGGCTGCCACCGCCGCCATTACAAGAAAAGTAAAAAAAAAAACACGCCCCTGTGATAGGCTACGTAACGATTAACGTAGCCTATCACGGCTAGATTTGCAAAGTCAGCCGTGATAGGGTACGTTAATCATCACGTAGCCTATCACGGGTGACTTTAAAAAAAAAAAAAATCGCGTACGCTAATGGCGGCCCCTATAGGGAGCCGCCATTCGCATTCCTTATTTGGTCCCTGTAGTCTACGTAAATCTTTACGTAGACTACAGGGACCAAATAAGGAATGCAAATGGCGGCTCCCTATGGGGGCTGCCATTAGCGTATGCACTTTTTTTTTTTTTTTAAGTCACCCGTGATAGGCTACGTGACGATTAACGTAGCCTATCACGGCTGACTTTGCAAATCTAGCCGTGATAGGCTACGTTAATCGTTACGTAGCCTATCACAGGGCTTTTTTTTTCTTTTTCTTTTTTCTTTTGAAGTTCGCAGCCGGGGAGACGGGGCGCTTCTCCCCGGCCTGAATTTCAGCCAGGCGAGGCGGGAAGCCTCCCCTCTGGCCTAGATTTCGGCCGTGGGAGGCAGGAAGCCTCCCCCCCAGCCTGAACTTCGGGGGGAGAAGCGAAGCGCCTCCTCCCCACCGCAAAGCAAGCTGCGAGACCAGGTAAGTGACTTTCGTACATCCCTAAGTCTACGTAAATGTTTACGTAGACTACATGTGCCCAAATAAGGAATGGAAATTGTGACGTCCATGGGCGCCGCCATTTGTGTATGCGCTTTTTTGCCCCCCCAAAGTCAGCCGTGATAGGCTATGTAAACATTTACGTAGCCTATCACGGCTGACTGCAGGGACGCAAACGGCGGCGGCTACGGCCGCCGCCATTTGCGTCCTGGCCGGCCAGGAGGATTCGCGGCCAGAGGGACGGGGCCCCTACCCCCCGGCCAGAATTTCGGCGGGGAGGAATGGAGCGCCTCCCCCCCACCGTGAAGCAAGCTGCGGGACCAGGTAAGTGACTTTCGTCCATCCCTAGAAACATACAGTTCTCAGTTTGGCAGCCATGTTGGAACTCTACCTAAAAGCACAGACCCGGAGCATGCTCAGTTCCAACTTTTCTAAAAGAAACACCTTTTCCTTTTTACCACTAGGTGGCAACAACATAAACTTATATTACACTAATCTAAATAAGATGGCCATGAGCCACAATTTTTAATTTAAATCCTAATGATTTCCCAGTGGTACACCTTGGGGACAATGTCCAGGGCCCCACAGCCCAGGGGGATCACAAATGACCACACAGAGAGCGACAAGGTGATGAGGACAGCAGAAGCAAACCCTATTTTATTCCTGTAGTCATGATGGTGTTATGATCAGCAGTAGTATGAAAGTCCCTTACCTGATCCCGAAGCTTGATTTGCGGTGGGGGGGAGGCGCTCCGTCCCTCCCCCCGAAATTCTGGCCGGGGGGGAGGCGCCCCGTCCCTCCGGCCGTCAATCCTTCTGTCCTGCCGGGACACAAATGGCGGCGGCCGTAGCCGCCGCCGTTTGCGTCCCTGCAGTCGGCCGTGATAGGCTACGTAAATGTTTACGTAGCCTATCATGGCTGAGTGAAAAAAAAACAAAAACCCGCACGTACGCAAATGGCGGCGCCGATGGGCGCCGCCATTTGCGTTCCTTATTTTGGCAAGTGTAGTCTACGTAAACATTTATTTTGCAAGTGTAGTCTACGTAAACATTTATTTGGGTTCCCCTTATTTTCGCCATTGTCTACGTAAATGTTTACGTAGACAACACGTGCCAAAATAAGGAACACAAATGGCGGCGCCCATGGGCGCCGCCATTTGCGTACGCGCGGGTTTTTTTTGTTTTTTTTCACTCAGCCGTGATAGGCTACGTAAACATTTACGTTGCCTATCACGGTGTTTTTTAAAAATCTAGCCATGATAGGCTACGTAAATCTTTACGTAGCCTATCACGTTTGTTGTTGTTGTTGTTTTTAACTTGGAAATGGAAGCGGCGAAAGCCGGTCGGAAGACCGGCCACCGCAGCTGCCACTGAACCACCGTTAGAGCCGCCGCCGCCGCCAGGGACATTCGCACAAGGTAAGTCCCGTCCCGGGGGGGGCGGGGTGTGTGGCAGACCGTTTCTCCACCAATTTCGGGGGGCCAAATGCGCTGGATTTCAGCCTCCCCAAGATTCACGGAGAAATTCTCTGACATCCCTAACAGAGGCTGGTGGCTCCTATGTCAGTGGAGGAGTGAATCCGCTCTGGGTTTCAGTCAGAACCAGTCAGAACTCTAAAGGAGCTATGGATTCAGCACCTCGGATTGCTCCTTTAGAGTTCTGACTGAAACCCAGAGTGGATTCACTACCCCACTGACACAGGAACCACCAGCCTCCACTGGGTATGATTTAAGTGAGTTTAAAACGCACATGCTCAGATTTATTTTTTTTAAAAATCAGGGTTAGCAAAGGGTTTTGTTGTTCTAATGTATAAGGAATGCAGAAGCAGTTGTAATGCATTGAATTGCAGTGTGTGTGTGTGTATGTGTGTAGAGAGAGAGAAATGTGATGTGATTCACAACTGAAGTAATACATTTGTTGTTGTTGTTGTTCAGTCGTTCAGTCGTGTCCGACTCTTCGTGACCCCATGGACCATAGCACGCCAGGCCTTCCTGTCCTGCGCTCTCTCCCGGAGCGTGCTCAAGTTCATATTCATTGCATCCGTGATGCTATCTAGCCATCTCATCCTCTGCTGTCCCCTTCTCCTTTTGCCTTCAGTCTTTCCCAGCATCAGGGTCTTTTCCAGGGAGTTTTCTCTTCGCATTAGGTGGCCAAAATATTGGAGCTTCAGCTTCATTATCTGTCCTTCCAAAGAGCAGTCAAGGTTGATTTCCTTTAGGATGGACTGATTTGACCTCCTTGCAGTCCAGGGGACTCGTAAGAGTCTTCTCCAGCACCACAGTTCGAAAGCATCAATTCTTCGGCGCTCAGCCTTCCTTATAGTCCAGCTCTCACAGCCATACATTACTACTGGGAAAACCATAGCTTTGATTAGACGGACCTTTGTCGGCAAGGTGATGTCTCTGCTTCTTACTATGCTGTCTAGGTTTGCCATAGCTTTCCTCCCAAGGAGCAAGCGTCTTTTAATTTCATGGCTACAGTCACCGTCTGCGGTGATTTTGGAGCCCAAGAAAGTAAAATCTGTCACTGCTTCCATTTCTTCCCCTTCTATATGCCAGGAAGTGATAGGGCCAGATGCCATGATCTTAGTTTTTTAATGTTGAGTTTCAAACCAGCTTTTGCACTCTCCTCTTTCACCCTGAACAAGAGGCTCTTGAGATCCTCTTCGCTTTCTGCCATTAGGGTGGTATCGTCTGCATATCGGAGGTTGTTGATAATTCTCCCGGCAATCTTAATTCCGATCTCTGATTCATCCAACCCGGCATTTCTCATGATGTACTCTGCATATAAGTTAAATAAGCAGGGTGACAATATGCAGCCTTGTCGTACTCCTTTCCCAATTTTGAACCAATCGGTTGTTCCATGTCTGGTTCTTACTGTTGCTTCTTGACCCTTGTACAGGTTTCTCAGGAGACAGGTAAGGTGGTCTGGTACTCCCATCACTTTAAGAATTTGCCACAGTTTGTTGTGATCCACACAATCAAAGGCTTTAGCGTAGTCAATGAGAAGTAATACATACGATTGTCTAAATTGGACCCCCATAAGGCTGTTAAGTCCAGGGTCTAAAATTACTTAGCCGCATCACTGTGATTTCCAGACAAATAACATGATGTTTTGTGCCCCTCTGTTGGTTAATTGCAACAGTGTGGAATGGTCACACAAGTGGAATTTTCACATAAAATGCCAAGACAGACTATCTGTCTATTTGTGTGTCAACAAGGAAGATGTATTTTCAAGGTAATATTTTACAAGTTTTAATGTAGTAAAGCTGCCTTGAGTCCCAGTATTGGGAAAAAGGCGGGGTATAAATAATATAATATGATATGATATGATATGATATGATATAATATAATATAATATAATTTTAGCTTCCTTTCCATAACTGTTGGGACTTTAGAAACATCTTAGGCACTCAAAATATTAAATTGAACCCCAAATTGCTCTGGGATACTGGTGCTGGAGCCCACAGAGTAGCAAATATTAAATATCTATGTTCCTAAATGTCAGATCCAATAAAAGCGACAGAGAAACTGCAGAAACTGTTGCCCTGTCTACTCCTACAGACATCCACCATTTCCTCAAAACTAGAGTGCAACATGGATTACGTAGGTGGATAAGGAATACATGTTTTCTCCGAACCATAGGAAGATGGAGAAATAACGTTCTCTCTACCCGAAACACATTCCTTTCCTAATCCACTAGATTTGTTAGGTCAAAGTCCCTAATGACTATCATCCTAATAAAAAGATGCTATGCTCAGATCAAATTAAAATGTCATACCTTATAGTGTAAAAGTGTGGCTACAGACAACTAATTACCACGTGGTCACTGTTAATAAATTTTACTAGGTTGTGTATAGGGAATTGGCCATTCATAGTATTTGGCCACATGCTGAGGCAATTTTATTTTATCATGTCCCTACTTCACCAGATGAGTGGTAAAAATAACTTCACCGTGGACGGATGCTGCAGATGACTGGCTTCCCATGTGGCTATTGCACACACTACGTAAACAATTTGAAACAGTTGTTTCATTTACAACCACAGCTTTTTTGTTCATTCAGGGAAGAATTATAACTCTCCAGATGTTTCACTAATCAACCTACAGCTTTCTATAAGCCTCTATCCAGAATGCAACTACAGTGAACCACTTAAGAACTACAAGGACATCAAGTGGATCTTGTAATTCCCTTTCCGTATTACCATCCAGCAAAGGTGACATAGCATGGGTTCCGGTATTGATGCTCCCCAAGCATTGAGGAAAGTGTACATTCTTCTCTACATTCAAGCTAGAGATTAGAATTTTCATGTAACTAATGAACATCTAGTACTTAATGTTATAACACCTCTCTCTCAAAGTATTTACTCTCTAGGAATGATTCCAGTGCTCCCTCAAGACAGTGGTTCTTGAAGAGTGGTCTGAAGCATGTAATCCCTCTTCAGACAAACACATGGAAGTCAAAAGACCAGTGGGTGTGATCTGCTTCCCCGTCGTGCATTGATTTTTAGTGCTGGCCAAATTTGGGATAGGGGAGAGAGGGGTTCGCTGGTGAAAGGGTGTGTGTGAAATTGCCTCCCCTCTTTTGCCTTTCATGGGAGGGAGTGAATTTCAGATGCAGGAGAAACAGCATTCCCCAGCACTCCTGAGGCCTCCCTTTGGCAGGCAAACACCATTTTTATTTTTCAGCAAGGCCCTGGAATGATAGTAGGTACTAGCCACTACGCGCACCTCACTAGCCATTTCCACTCAACCGTCTTGATTATCCTCAGTTCCTGAAAGTCTACTTGGTCTCTGCCCAAAGCATGTAAATAGGTCCTGGAGCTCAAGCTCAGTTCAGATTAGATCTTGATTATGCCTTATCTACCTGTGATAAGAACAACGCTCATGATTTCATGTATCTTCTTTGGCAAGGACATTGTGAGCAACTGCATATGTGTGAAATATTCTTGAAATCTCTTGTATTTAATGGTAAAGTTCAGCCTTGGATGATGATGTTGACAATGAAAGACATTGATTACATGAAGACTGACTTTTCCTCAACACTGAATAACTACAATGAGCCCCTGTACCCCCCTGAAATACATCTGTGATTAGGGTTCTAGGCCTTGCACCCAGCGACTCTGACTTCCAGGCAGGTTTGAATCCATCTCCTGCCCCTATCTATTAAAAATAATGGCAAGACCATTGTGAGTCTTTCCGTTAAGTTTGCTGGAGGTGCTACTGCTGACTTAGTCTTGGTTTCCGAAGTGATTTGATTGACATGAAACCTTGTGCCCTAAATACATCTTATTAAATGCACAAAGTGAAGACATACGATAAGTCAAAATATTATTTCTATACCGTGTCTGGCTTTGCTTACCTTTCTATTTTTCTCCATGGAGGGTTTGCCTTAAGTGGGTCCCACTTATTGTATTGAAACCAATTATAACAAACCAATTATAACACTAGGCAAATTCTAGAACTTAGATTTATAGTTTGGCTGGCAGAAACATTTATGGGAGTGTGTGGGCAGGGTGGGGGAGACCACAGTGTTTCGTCACCATAGCTTTCAAGCCAATTAGAATTTGTTACAGATTGTACAGTGGGATAATAAAGTTTTAAGAATCATTCCTTTGGTATTTGCAGGTATCATAGAGTAGACTTCCATTTTACATGCAGTACATAATACGTCTGATAGGCATTTTGTGCCTTTCTTTGTGATTTCGTTCACAATAGATACAACAATGGGACGTACAAATGTTTCCTATTCAGCACAGCTCTTTTGGGGTTAAACATTCAGGCTCCTATGAGAGATCATCAGCTTCAGGTCAAAAGTGCTGTTCTTAAATGATCAGCGGAAAGCAGCAAAAAAAAGGGGGGAGGAAGGCAGCAGAGTGACCTTGCTGAGGGTCTAAAACTGTGCTGAAGCCTTTTCTGCATGATTAAGTGAGCAGAATCTTAGATTAGCTAAAAGCAGCACTGAAACATAATGAGTTCACTTATTTTCGAGCATTTAATAACAGTTATAGACAGTTATGTGATCAGGTGGAGTTATGACTTATTCATTCTTTCGTTTCTATTAAAATTACCACATTTGAGGTTTTTAAAGTCATTGGAATAAAGAAAAAAAGTCTGATTTATGTTAGGAGAATTTAGTTTGCCCTTTGGTCTCTCAGTTTTTAAATGATATAATTAGACTTTTTAAATACCATTCTAAAAGCATTATTAGCATTTTCTATAGCAGAAAGTAAATGCGTGTTTTGTGGATAGTTTAATTTAAAAGGGGTGATAGTAATACTTGATTCAGGCAAGGGTAGTAATACATTATTACAGAAAGGTTTTAATAATCTTTTAAAATATGACTGTATATATCTATGCACGCACACACACGCACACACACACACTTTGAATTTAGTTATAAATGATGTTACAAAGAACTGGAGACAGAGCACAGACATATTCCCACTATACATTTGGGAAAGGAAGAGAAAAGTTCCATAGGATGCATTAACTCATGACCTTTAACATATTATCTCACGAATTACAAAGCCATCTATCAATCTTGTGAAGAGCGGGGGAAGAGAATAGAAATGCTTTGATCAAAACAAAGGGGATTTGCAGGTGGTTTGAATTAGCAGTAAACAATGGTTATTAATAAATCGTTGGGATAACACTTAGCTAGTTTGAGATGTTGAACATATAAATAAAATCCTAGTCTTTTATTTTGATGCATTTTATTTACACACAAAAAGCCATAAATATATTCGATGAAATATTATTTACAGTTTACCCTAACCTAAATGGTAATCCTCTCCAAAAAACATACACAAAGTCTCATTCTCAAGTTCAAGAATTAATTCATCCAAAATACTTCTATTTAGACATATAGGTTTCCAATAACTGATCTCCCTACCCCCCTGAACACCAGCCCCCCCCCCCCATCTCTTATAATTAACCTTCAGCGCGGTCAGGAATCTCGGGTGTTCATAAGCTAGTACATGAAATATGATATCCTTACTTATAAAACAGGCTTAGTACAATTACCTTTAGTGACAACTTTTTAATGACAAATGACATCTCTCTCTCTCTCTCTCTCTCTCTCTCTCAAGTAAATAGATCTTATTTATTTACCATGCCACACACTTTTCTATTTCAAATATATAACTAAAACATCAGAAATAAGGCCTGTTAATAGTTGTTGCATGTGAATGATAGATGTGAGTACATGAATTATAAGAGTAATGTGTGATTAAAACAGGATTAATGTGATAATAAATTATGGTGTATATGTGTGCATGTGTTTTAAAAAATAAGTACCTCCCTTTTAGGTAAACTTTCTAATTGACATTTCAATTACTATGTTCTCTAAAAATTTTGTCTACCTTGTGAATAACAGCTCAGATAAATTATCCTTTGGCCTGGACAGGATATTAAAAATGATCAAATGCAATTATTAAAAGTCTCTCCCAAGGTTAGTTAATTTTTGTGTGTGGGGGGGAGTTCCCTCATTGTTTTGTTTTTTGAAAGGTTGACAAGAGATGGTTGATGAGAGGCTTAAATCAGTCCAGGAAAAGAGCACCCAGTATGTTGATGCAGCCTAAAGACCTCTAGCAACAACTTATACCCAGTTGTCTAAACTCGAGTCTATTCCTGCTGCTAGTTATAGAAATGATCTGGCAGCCTGTATTCTCTTAATGTGTCAGTACCACCCATATAGCAAATTACACACAGGAATCTTGTAATACAGATTCCTGCCCACTAGAGACTGATCTCAGCCCAATAACACCATATTACTCCAGACCCTCACAGTTTAGATTTGAACTCTGGTCACAAAGGTGAGAGGCCAACGCTTCATCCACTAAGCCATTTATCCTTTTTCTTTGTAAGGAAGATTGATTTTAAAAAAGCTATTAACCTCCTGCGATTTATCTCATCAGATCATCTTCATTTTGTTCTGGCTTTATAAGGAGACCACATAAAGTCACATGTATTTCATTTCTTTTTCTTTTTTTTTCATTTATTCTTCTGTTAATTCTGCTAGGCTAAATGGAGAAGAAAGAGAGGTGGAGGGGAAAGACATGGCAAAAACAGAGAAAAGAAATAGGAGGAAAGGATCAGAAAACAGCAAAGAAAACCAAACCCATGAAGAAAATGTGGTTGCCTCAATTGTGGGGGCATGATTGGGTAGAATATAAATACAACTACCTAGTTGGCTTTTTAAGAAATGTTTTGGGTTAACATATAGAGTCAGGGGCTAGATTCAATGGGCACAATCCATGAATAAGAGTGCAACCCTAATCCTCCAGTGTTGATGGCTGGAGGGAGCTGGCAAAGAGGGATGCCACTTGGGGTAGGGCTTCTGCTGCAGCAGGTGCAAAGTTGCCACCAGCAGTTCTCCCAGTGGTGGTAGCTGGCAGAAAGCCCTGAAATGGGCCATTTCATGGGGGATGGGGGATGGAGAGAAGCCAGCTTTGGATCCACTGGATCCATAGTAGCAGCATTCCCCAGATGGGTCTGATCTAGGTCTGTCAGCTACACCAGCCCTAATTCCCACCCCCCATTGCTGTCAATGGTGGGATTGTAAACACCCTCCCATCGACCACCCTGGCTGGTATGAGCTGGCAGGGATGGGGATGAAGCGGTAGATCTGTCTCATTGCTCCCCACTGGGCCCACTCAGGACTGCTCTGTTAGTTCTTCATAAGCCCCATCAAAATGAACTGAAGCTGTACTAGAGTGCTTTCCTTTCCTGTTTGCACCAGAGAACCTGTTTCCAGTGGATTGTACCTCACAAAGAAAACTACTTACCTGATCCATTGATGGGACAAAAATGACAGACCTCTTTTCATTTCATGACAATCTCAAGCTGAATAACTGGTATTAATTAATCCATAGCAAGTATAAATAGAGATGGTAATAAAAGCAAAAGTAATATTCAAGATATTGAAATGTCAACCCCGAAATTATACACTTCACCTCTTTCTACCAAATTACACATTTCCCTTGCAGGGCAGTCAGTTATTTTATTGTTTTAATGTTAATTTGTTAGGAAATGATGCTAGAACTTTTCATAATAAATTAGTATTGGCTTCTGAGGTAGAAGCTAGTTTCAAATATATATTTTAATTGTGGTGGAAACAACAAAAAATCTTGTGGCACCTTAAAGACTAACACATTTATTGTGGTATAAGCTTTTGTGGACACTGTCCCCTTCATCTGATGCTACCCCTTTGGAAATTGTGGGTTTCCTTTGCGGAAATAAATTTGTATCTGCATTAATAGAATTACTTTTTAATAGATTTTGTGTTTGTAAGAATTATCACTGGTTTCAAATGCTTTTGCTTTTATGATTAACTGCATTAGAAATCTCTATTGACTTTGGTGGATTTTCAATCAAAATCTAAATTATCACCTAAACTGCATTTTTATCAGGTTTAGTGAGTTTGCTTGACTAACATATTGTTGACCAATCTGATTATACTTACAATGTCTGGTTCACCTTACAGCATTTATCCTTAACTGCATTATAAACCTAAACTGACTTTGGTAGATTTTTAGTCAAATCCCTAAATTATCACCTAAACAGCACAATCCCATTCTTACAATTTACATTTTACTGGAGGGAGGAAAGTGGAAATGGACAAAAGCGAATTGGGATTTAAAAAACCCAGAAATTGCCATCCAATGTGACCTATGCAAAGTTAGAGAAAAATTTGGAGGGCCCTGCTCAGTGTATAAGATTAGAGATATGTGACAGCCTTTGTTTGTTTGTTTGCTTGCTTGCATGCATCATACCCAACCTTTTAGAGGAAAATTATACAAAGGATATTACAACATAATTTAAAATACAAAATAACAAATCAAACTATTAGAACACTACATACTTAATACAAAAATAATTAGAACAACAAATAAAATAGCAGCAGCAGATAGAACAACCTGCCCCAACATGATGCCCTCCAGATGTTTGGGACTACAACTTCCATTAGCCCAACCACCATGGCCAATGGTTAGGGATTATAGGAGCTGTAATCCAAAATATCTGGTGGGTACCACACTGGGGGGAAGTCTGAGATAGAACTTTAGTTAAAAGCACAGTGGTACACTAAAATTAACCAAATATAGAGTGGAATAAATAAGACTTTGAAATCCTGCCAAAGAACAGAAAAGAGGGGGCCATATGAACTTCCTGGGGAATGGCATTCCAAAAATGTGGAGCCACCACAGAAAAGGCCCTGTCTCTGGTACTTGCCAATTGCACAGCTCTCACTGATGGACCAGAAAGCAGGGACTCAGATGCTTATCTTAAATAAAGGCTTATCTTAAATAAAGACACAGGTGCAGGTGGTCTTTCAGATAATCTTGCCCCAAACCAGATTAAAGGTTCATACCAGCAGTTTAAATTGGGTCCAGAAACTAATAGGCAGTCAATGTAACTGGCACAAAATAGGTCTAACATGCCTAGCTCCTACCAGCATTCTAGCTGCTGCTTTCTGTTTCAAGTGTAGTTTCTGAACTGTCTTCAAGGGCCCCTCTACACAGTACACTAGATGTAACCAGAGCCTGTACTGCTCAGAGAAGGTCAGTTTTCTCTACATAAGGCCACAGCTGGCAAACAGCCAAAGTTGGTAAAAAGCACTCCTGGCCACTGATGCCACCTAATCCAGGAGAATTTCCAAACTGTGTATCTGGCTCTTTAGGGGGAGCGGGGTACGACACTATCCAGAGTCAGTTGCACATCTCCATCCAGATCAGCAGATTTCCCCAGCCACAGTATATACATCTTCTCTGGATTAAATTTTAACTTGTTTGCCCTCCACCATCCCCAAACTGCCTCCAGACATGTGTTCAGGGTTTCTACCACCTCTTTGGGACCAGAAGTTGGAAACAAGAGAGAGCTGCATGTTATCCACGTATTGATGACATTTCAGCCCAAACCTCCAGATGACTTCCCCTAGTCGTTTCATGTAGATGTCAAAAAGCATGAGGGACAAGATGGAGCCTTGAGTCATTCCAAAGGCCAGTAGCCATGTGATGGAAAATAAATGCCCCAGCAATATCTTCTGAACCCTTCCTTCAAGGTAGGACCAGAACCACTGTATACACCCAAGTCAGAACCTGAAAAGGTGGTCTACACTGAGAAGGTCCGAAGGTCCAGGAGAATCAACACACTTACCCTAACCATTGCATGACATAAGTCATACTCCAAGGCAACCAGTGCGGTTTCTGTCCCAAACCCAAGTTGGAAGCCACATTGTAATGGATCTAAATCTCCAAGGCTGCCTGGAGATGATGAGCCACTACCTATTCTAGAAACATACTTATTCATGGTACATTGGAGACTAGGTGATATTTTTCTAAAACCATAGAATCTAAATCTGGCTTTTTCAGAAGTACCTTACCACTGCCTCTTGTAAAACAAATGCGACAACCCCATCCTTTAGTGAGGTGTTCACTAGTTTTGATTCCCACGCAAGCCCTATTCAGGAATTCCTGAAAGTGTGTTGTTTAAACATGTGAGGAAGGGGAGTGCTCCAGTTCTGCCCCCTCCGTTGTCACTCTTATCTACCTGTGCATGTGGAGACTGTCAGAAGAGGAGAACCTCCTCTATCTGTGAGGCCTCAGTCTGTGTTCTGCTGAGCTCCAGGCAGATTTCGCAAGCCACAATGGGCAAGGATCCAACGGGCAATTTTGTCTGATTTTTTTTAAAAAAACTTTTGCTGAAGTAATTTGTGCCAGAGTAAACTCTGCAGGGTGTTAAGGGATTGGGTGCAAGCAAGCTTGACAATTGTACATTTTGGCAAAAGAAGTCAAAGAGTGTCAAAAAGTAGACATTGATCAAACTGGCCTGTGACATTTCTGGAATCAATAGATGAAACATAGGTAAATGAACAGGAAACTTTGGAAGTAATACTCAAAAGAAAGTGTCTGCAATAAAATGGTTTCTTTTTTTTTCTCTTTTTTTGCAAATGAAGCTGACGATAAAGTAACTCTTCAGAAACTGGTTATAAATCCACTTCATACATATTTAACAGTGTACAGTGAATAGGATTAGTAATATCTTTTGTCTAATTTGTCAATCCAGTTCTTAGTTCCCCACAGTGCTGCAGTCAGACACAAAGACACTCCCAGTTACTTTGCCATAGATTAAGTAGCTCTTGAATTGAGATTTGCTGTATGGTTTTAGACCTTTGCTGGTAAATACTGTGATAATGGCTAAAGGCCAAAAATAGTAGCACAATGGAATTAAAGGTATAGACCTCTGGTTGACCCAAAGAGAAAATCTTCTCACCTTTTGAGCTGAAAAGGCATGCATGGTAATTATCCAGATGGGAAAAGATATCTGAAGGTATTTATGGCATTGCCTCTTGACTGTTTTTACACTTGTTTTTATTCTCTCCTGTCATTTTATTGCTGTAAACTGTAGTGATGTGCTAACATTGGGGCCTATAAAAACTAAGCCTAAAAATAAATCTTTTGAGAGGTGTTTCTCAATGCATTTGGAATCGGGAAATATAAAGACCTCACATAGCACTGTCTTTGTCCTTCAATTTGGTCTTAATTCGTTGGCAGGGTAAGCTATGTGACCATTTATTATATATTTATTTTGAAGTGTTGTGCCCCACCTTTCAATCAAACCATTCTCAAGGCAGCTTACCAACAAGAGGTTTTAATGATACAGCTCCTCCAAACCAAATGTACCCCTCCAAACTCACATATTCACACATGCAACCCAGCAGCCCGTTGTTCCCTGGCCAATGGCAGACATCAGAGTGTCCTTCCTTTCAGCTTCCTTTCAGTTCCAGGTTGGAGGCGAGAGCCAAATGAAACATCTGGCTAATCATGCATACAAGAGCTATGCCCAATGGAAGCTGGTGGCTCTGATGGGAGTGGGGCGGTGAATACGTGCTAGGTTTCAGTCAGAACTCTAAAGGAGCTCTCCAAGGTGCAAGACAGTAAGAAAAACTATCGCACCTAGCTCCACTATGCGTGATTATCTGAATGTTTCCTTTGGCCCTCATAGCAGATTCAGGAAGGAGTGGGAAAGAAAGCGTCCTGCATCTGCACTTTAGCTCCATAGAAGTCAAGGGGACTTACATGTGCTTAACAGTGTGCAAGATGGCAACCATAATGGGAATGGGCATAACCCATTCTACAATTAGAGGCTGAAAACATGTGAACAACAGTGTAATTGGAGGATTGGGGACATGCACCCTGCCAGACCTGACTAATTGGATTACCCTACTAGTATTTACCTTGAGATATAGTACACCTAAACTGACACGGAACCACCTAATGGCCCCTTTAGCTCAAGTATTATATATTTACTTATTTCTAGCCTGCCCTTCCTCTCAAAGAGGCCAGGGCAGTTGACAACCTGTAAAAAACAGTACAACACATGAACACCATTAAAATGAGTGTGAGAGCCAGTGTGGTAGTGGCAAGAGTGTTGGACTAGGAGCTGCGAGATCCGGGTTCTAGTCCCCACTTGGCCATGGAAGCTCACTGGGTGACTTTGGGCCAGTCACAGACTCTCAGCCCAACCCACCTCACAGGGTTGTTGTTGTGAGGATAAAATGGAGAGGAGAAGGATAATGTAAGCCACCTTGGGTTCCTTGCAAGAGGAAAAAAGGCGGGGTATAAATGCAATCATTGCCGGGAGAATTATCAACAACCTCAGATATGCAGACGATACCATCCTAATGGCAGAAAGCGAAGAGGATCTAAAGAGCCTCTTGTTGAGGGTGAAAGAGGAGAGTGCAAAAGCTGGTTTGAAACTCAACATTAAAAAAACGAAGATCATGGCATCTGGCCCCATCACTTCCTGGCATGTGGAAGGGGAAGAAATGGAAGCAGTGACAGATTTTATTTTCTTGGGCTCCAAGATCACCACAGACGGTGACTGTAACCATGAAATTAAAAGACGCTTGCTCCTTGGGAGGAAAGCAATGGCAAAGCTAGACAGCATAGTAAGAAGCAGAGACATCACTTTGCCGACAAAGGTCCGTCTAATCAAAGCTATGGTTTTCCCAATAGTAACGTATGGCTGTGAGAGCTGGACTATAAGGAAGGCTGAGCGCCGATTCCAAAGAATTGATGCTTTCGAACTGTGGTGCTGGAGAAGACTCTTATGAGTCTCCTGGACTGCAAGGAGGTCAAAGCAGTCCATCCTAAAGGAAATCAACCCTGAGTGCTCATTGGAAGGACAGATACTGAAGCTGAAGCTCAAATATTTTGGCCACCTAATGCGAAGAGAAAATTCTCTGGAAAAGACCCTGATGCTGGGAAAGACTGAAGGCAAAAGTAGAAGGGGACGGCAGAGAATGAGATGGCTAGATAGCATCACCGATGCAATAAATATGGACTTGAGCACGCTCCGGGAGAAAGCGGAGGACAGGAAGGCCTGGCGTGCTATGGTCCATGGGGTCACGAAGAGTCGGACACGACTGAACGACTGAACAACAGCAATAAATAAATGCAATCAATCAATCAAAATCATAATTCTAAAATTACAAATATGTACATAATAAAATACATCACAGTACCATAAAACAGATCAAACACTTCCCTATACCCACAGTGAAGTTCCACAGTGGGGATGCCACCACCAAGAAGGCTCTGCCTTGTGTGGTGGCCCCAGGGCCACATTTCTCCATGGCACCACAAGCAAAGCATGTCTGGCTAATCTTAAATTGGTACTTGGGAAAGTGGTCCTTCAAGTACCATTGTCCTGAGCCGTTTAGGGCATTATAGTGAAGTAACTGCTTGAGATACTGTAGTGGAAATGCAGAAAATTGTTATTGTGAGGAGTTAGTGGTACACAACAAATTGCTCCATCTCATGTCTAGACTTCTGGTTGGGCCTTCTGCTTTTAGTGATTAGCTATGCTTCTCCTTCCCAGGGTCAGTTATCTGTTTGAGACTGAACAACTTAAGAGGCTAGTAGATAAGCCTCTGACGAGATCTCAGGGTTAGCCAGAGTAGCTGAGATGGAGTTATCTGTGCTGGCTTACTGCCAAACATTCTGAAAGTCATTGGACTATGTCTAGGATAGGGGTGAGGTTAATATAAGCATGATAATATATATGAATCCCTGAGACATTCCCAGGGTGGGGTCCTAATGCAGGCTGGTATGGAAAGGTGCTGTGTACCAGCCTACCAGGCCTTTATGGGAGTCACATCCATTGCCATATTTGATGGGATCCCCAGACAATTGTACGGGTGAAAGTTCATAATCTTGCTCTTTAGTGTTTTGCTTTCTTCTGCTTTGTTCATATGCTCCTGCTTAATAAAATTTTTAGACTTCACCCATTAGTGTGTTCATTGTATTCCGAATCCTAGGAAGAACTATTGCCTCTTGGCAACACAGATACCACACAGATTCTCTGAGCTGAGGTGAGGAAACAGGGGAGTGGATGGCTATAACTGTCACATGATTCCTTGAGCTAGAAAAATTACTGGCTGTTAAGGCTCAAAATCCTCTACAAGCTACATTCCCACATTGTGAGGAGTGCCATTGTGAGTGGAGAGGGGTAATAAAGAGACAGACACAAGTGCTTGGATTGAAATTGGGCCACATTTATTGAAACATCTGCAAAGGGGAAAACCGAGGACGGGCACTTGACTGTGTCAGCTGCTAGCTGGCACTACAATGGGCGAAAACATACACAGCCTGAGGGGTGGCGTGACAGCCTCGCCGACCCTCAGGACTACCCTTTATGGGGGAGGTAGACCTTCCCCTGTCACCCCCTCCCAGGCCGCAGAGCTCCTGGGTGAGGTGAGTCGGTCTCACAGGCAACCCTTATCCCCCCGCTGAGCCACAAAATCCATTCGGGAGGCTTCAGGCATCACCTGTCACCGTGCCTCTGAATGCTCACCATCCCTAAGTTCATTCCCCCTTGCCTATCCTAGCCACCATCTGAAATGTGACCTACACTAAACAAGAATTCGACCAAGTTTACCCAAAGGACTCACCCAACCCCATTAACAGTGTGAAGTAGGCGAAAAGACGCACAGCCCAGGCCAATCGGACTATGAGCCAAAAATTCCTACATGGCCCCCAAGAGGGCAAACGGTTGGAACCCACACTGCTTAAGGGAGGGCGAGAGGGAGCTGTGTGAACAAGAGGCTGTTGGGAGGGGCGTGGAGAGTAAAAAACACCTCTCCGACCCCTCCCCAGTGGCACTGCAGGGGTTCCTCCAATGGTGGCCTGCCATGTCCACTCACCCCACCTGCTCGCAACGCCCCCCCCCCCAGCCAGGCAAGTCAGACGTGGGGGTAGGGCATTCCCTTTGAGAGTCATTCAGGAGATACAGTCGGAGCTGCTTCAGTAATACTCTTGGGGTACCATCCACTGAGATGTATCCTATTCATGCTCAGTCGCTCTGCAAGATCACTACCATTCTCTTTCTTGCCCCACTCCTATTCATTTCAATGGGGTTTGAGCTAGGGATGTATGAAAATCACTTACCTTTTGGGGATTATGCTGATGGTGGGGGGGAGGCGTTCCGTTCCTCCCGCCCCCCCTGGAATCCTGGCCGGCCGGCTGTGCTCCGCAGAGATTCTGCAGAGCCGCCGGCCGGCTCCGTCAGCAGCCGGATATCCGGCCGCTGGCTAGCAGGGACGTAAATGGCGGCGATCATAGCCACCACCGTTTGCGTCCCTGCAGTCAGCTGTGATAGGCTACGTAAATGTTTACGTAGCCTATCACGGCTGATTAAAACAAACAAACGTGCGTATGCAAATGGCGGCAGCCATGGCCGCCGCCATTTGCGTTCCTTACTTTGGCACGGCTTAGTCTACGTAAACATTTACATGTACGTAAACAGTGAAAATAAGGGGAATGCAAATAGCGTAGATGCTACGCTATTTGCGTTCCCCTTATTTTCGCCATCTTAGTCTACGTAAATGTTTACGTAGACTAAGACGTGCCAAAATAAGGAATGCAAATGGCGGCGGCCGTGGCCGCCACCATTTGCGTACGCGCATTGTTGGTCTTTTTTTTAAGTCAGCCATGATAGGCTACATAAACATTTATGTAGCCTATCACGGCTGACTGAAGGGACGCAAATGGCAGCGGCTACGGTCGCCACCATTTGCATCCCTGCTAGCCAGCGGCCGGATGTCCGGATGTTTTTTTTTTTTTTTTTAAGTCAGCCGTGATAGGCTATGTAAACATTTACGTAGCCTATTACAGTGTTTTTTTAAAATCTAGCCGTGATAGGCTACGTAAATCTTTACGTAGCCTATCACGTTTTTTTGTTTTTTTTTTTAACCTGGACATGGCAGCCGCTGCACTGCCGCTGCCGTCGCCATCGGACCCGCCGCCGCCAGGAAGATCCGCCCAAGGTAAGTCCCGTCCCGGGGGGAGTGGGGGGGCAGGCCGTTCCGCCACTGATTTCGGGGGGCCGAATGCGTTGGCATTTGGCCTCCCCGAGATCTGTGGTGGAACTTTCGTACATCCCTAGTTTGAGCAGAACTGTGCTCAAGCCCCACTGTTCCTGCTGGACTGTGCTCATGGACTGCAAGTTTGTTTATACACACACACACATACACAGTCAGAGCCAGATTGTAATAAGGATAACTGTTTTGGCATTTGGCCTGTGCACACCACCACATTGAAGTTGAAAGGAAACACACCCAGATGGGAGCAAAGTCAGGACTTTCAGCTGTAATGCAAGGGGTGTGACAGAAGCGGGGCACTAACCATTCAGGAAGTACAGCCCGTGACATACACACACCCACATAATTGTAGGGATGTTAGAGAATTCTGCCACGGATCCCAGGGGGGGCGAATTTCAGTGAATTCGGCCCCCCGGAATCCGTGGCAGAAAGGAGCAACCCACCCCACCACCCCGCGAAAGCCCCCCAGAATGGACCCTACCTGGCAGCAGCTCCGGCTGCAGCTTTGGCTCCGGCGGTGGCTCCAGCGGCGGCGGCTCCAGCTGCTGCCGGGCTGCTGCGGACGCAAATGGCGTCCTAGTAGGGGACGCCATTTGCATCCCTATGGTAGCCCGTGATAGGCTACGTAAATATTTACGTAGCCTATCACAGAGAAAATGGGAACGCAAATGGCGTAGGGGATGCCATTTGCGTCCCTGCTTTAGCCGTGACAGGCTACGTAAATATTTACGTAAATACGTAAATATTTACGTAGCCTATCATGGGCTACCATAGGGATGCAAATGGCATCCCCTACTCAGGACACCATTTGCGTCCACAGCAGCCCGGCAGCGGCTGGAGGCCCCACTGCGGGTTGGCCTGGCCGGCGGCTCTGTGGCCTGGCCGCGGAGCGGAGCTGACCGGGCAGGATTCCGGGGGGGGAGGAACGGATCGCCTCCCCCCCGTTGAGGATTTCGGGGGGAGGGATGGAGCACCTCCCCCCCTCTGCGGATGTCCCTGGATGAAACCAGGTAAGTGTTTCGTACATCCCTAGTCATAAGTAATGGAACAAACCAACATCATTTCTAACTTAAGGATCGCCTTTAATACCTGGATGAAAATCCTTTGCAGTCAATGACTGCCTGAAGTCTGGAACCCAGGGACATGACCAAATGCTGAGTTTCCTCCCTCAAGATGCTTTGCCAGGCCTTTACTGCAGCTGCCTTCAGCAGCTGCTGCTTGTTTGTGGGTCTTTCTGCCTTCAGTCTTGTCTTCAGTAAGTGAAAAGCATGCTCTATTGGGTTCAGATCAGGTGACTGACTTGGCCATTTCTTTGCCTTGAGAAACTCTTGGGTAATTTTTGCTGTATGTTTTGGGTCATTATCCATCTGCAATATGAAGTTGCGTCCTATCAGTTTGGCAGCATTCGGCTGAACCTGAGTGGAAAGTATAGCCCTATACACTTCAGAATCCATCCTGCTGCTTTTATCAGCAGTCAGGTCATAGAATCATAGAATCATAGAATCATAGAATGGTAGGGTTGGAAGGGGCCTACAAAGCTATCGAGTCCAACCTCTTGCTCAATGCAGGAATCCAAGTCAGAGCATCCCTGAGATGGCTATCCAGCCTCATCTTGAAGGCCTCCAGTGTGGGGGAGCCCACCACCTCCCTAGGGAATTGGTTCCATTGTCGTATTGGTCTAGAAGCCAGGACGTTTCTCCTGATGTTCAGCCGGAATCTGGATTCCTGTAACTTGAGCCCATGATTCCGTGTCCTGCATTCTGGGATGATCGAGAAGAGATCCTGGCCTTCCTCTCTGTGACAACCTTTTAAGTACTTGAACAGCGCTATAGTATTTCCCCTCAGTCTTCTCTTCTCAAGGCTAAACATGCCCAGTTTTTTCAGTCTCTCCTCATAGGGCTTTGTTTCCAGTCCCCTGATTATCTTTGTTGCCCTCCTCTGAACCCTCTCCAGCTTGTCTGTTTCCTTCTTCAAGTGTGGTGCCCAGAACTGGACACAGTACTCCAGATGAGGCCTAACCAGTGCTGAGTAGAGGGGAACTAGTACTTCCTGGGATTTGGAAGCTATGCTTCTAGAAATGCAGCCCAAAAGAGCATTAGCCTTTTTTGCAGCCACATCACATTGTTGGCTCATATTCAGCTTGTGATCGACAACAATTCCAAGATCCTTCTCGCTTGTAGTGTTGTTGAGCCATGTATCCCCCATCTTGTAACTGGGCATTTGGTTTCTTTTTCCTAGGTGCAGAACTTGGCATTTATCCCTATTAAATGTCATTCTGTTGTTTTCTGCCCAGCACTCCAGTCTATCAAGATCACTTTGAATTTTGACCAAAATTCTGCCTTCCAAAGTCAGAATTGACCAATACGACGAAAGCTTACCTGGGGCGGATGTTCCGGCAGCGGCAGCTCTGGCGGTGGCTCTGGTGGCAGCGGCAGCTGGCCTCTCGGCCGGCTGCTGCGGACTTAAATGGCAGCCACCACGCCATTTGTGTAGCTGCCTTTGCCGTGATAGGCTACATAAATACTTATGTAGCCTATCACGGCAAGCAAAACAACAACAACAACAACCACGTACGCAAATGGCGGCGGCTACGGCAGCCGCCATTTGCATTCCCTTTTTTTCGCTGTTTTAGCCTACGTAAGTATTTACATAAGCTATTATGGCAAAAAAAGGGGAACGCAAATAGCGTAGTGGGCGCTATTTGCATTCCTTTTTTTCCCGCCGTAACAGCTTACATAAATATTTACGTAGGCTAAAATGGCGGGAGGGAAAGGAACGCAAATGGCGCCCACTACGCTATTTGCGTTCCCCTTTTTTTCGCCGTAATAGCTTACGTAAATATTTACGTAGGCTAAAACAGTGAAAAAAGGGAACGCAAATGGTGGCCACTGTAGCCGCCACCATTTGCGTACGCGAGTTTTTTTTCCCGGAAGGCTGCCCAGCGGCCGGATGTCTGGTTGCAGGTGGCCCTGGCCGGCGGCTCTGTGGAATATCCGCGGAGCGGAGCCGGCTGGATCAGGATTTCGGGGGGAGGCGCAGAGCACGTCCCACCCATGAATCACCCCGTCGAAAAGATAAGTAACTTTCGTACATCCCTAGCCTCCACCATGTTTGACAGATGATGTGGTATGCTTTGGATCATGAGCTGTTCCTTTCCTTCTCCATACTTTCTCTTCCCATCATTCTGGTACAAGTTAATCTTGGTTTCATCAGTCCAAAGAATCTTATTCCAGAACTGGGCAGGCTTTTTTAGGTGTTTGCTGGCAAATCTGGCCTGTCTGTTCTTGAGCATTACCAGTGGTTGGCACCTTGTTGTGAAACCTCTGTATTTACATTCATAAAGCTGTCTCTTGACTGTAGATGTTGACAATGACATGCCTACCTCCGCAAGAACATTCTTGACCTGGCTAGATGTTGTGAAAGGGTTCCTCTTCACCCTGAGCAGAATTCTGCGGTCATCCACTTTAGTTGTCTTCCATGGTCTGCCAGGCCTTTTGCTGTTGCTGAGCTTGCCAGTTAATTCCTTCTTTTTCAGGATGTTCCAAACTGTTGTGTTGGCCACTCCCACTGTTTTTGCTATCTCTCTGGTGGGTTTATTTTGCTCCCTCAGCCTAATGATGGCCTCCTTCACTCGCATGGACACCTCTTTGGACCTCATGTTGGGAGTTCCAGTGAACAGCTACCAAATGCAAATGTACCACTCAGAACCACCTCCAGGCCTTTTATCTGCTTGACTGGCCATGGGGTACCCAGGAAACAGGCCACACCTGGCCATGCAACTGCTTGTCAGCCATTCGTTCCATTACTTATGAGCCACCAACGATGAGTGTGTATGTATGCCACTGGCTGTACTTCCTGAATGGGTAGTGCCCCACTTTTGTCAAACCCCTTGAATTACAGCTGAAAGTCCTAACTATACTCTCATCTGGGTGTGTTTCCTTTCAACTTTAATGTGGTGGTGTACAGAGGCCAACTGCCAAAACAGTTATCCAAAACAACAGTTAACAGTTATGTTCCAATATTTCTGGCCCTGACTGTGTGTGTATGTATGTGTGTGTGTGTGTGTGTGTGTGTATATATATATATATATATATATAGAGAGAGAGAGAGAGAGAGAGAAGACAAACAGCTCCATTTGCAGACATGTAGTACACATCCTCAAAGGATGATACATGACATGCGTGCTTACATTCCCTCTAATACCAGACTATGGTGGTTGAGTGCTGACAGGATTTGAGACAAAATAAGGCCTCTGAGAAATAAGATGCTTGGGTATGGTTTGACTATTCAGAAGAAGATACCTTTTTTTTTTAACCTCAAAAGGGGCAACCCTTCTCCTCCAAAGCCAAGTGAAGACTGAGCATGCTCAGGGGCCTCCAGGACCCACAGAATGTTGAGTTTGTAAAATGTTTGTAAAATGACAAACCAGAGGTAGTGGGGGGCAAGGAAGGAGGAAACACTACATTTGCCAAGTTGAGCTCTTTACAGCTTATAGTATCCTGGAGGAGGCCATGGCTGGCAGGCTGGAGCCCTGAACAGGAGCGCTCCTGTTGGGTGAGGATGCACTGAAACATTTTGTTGCAGATTCCACTTTTTAAAACTGATGGTAGTAGATGCTGTGGAAAATACAGTTTCCACATAAAGGATGACAAGGGACCACCTTCTTCACTAAAAATCTTCCCAGGTATTGAGATCAGCCCACTGAATTGTCCTCCACCATTCGGAAGCAAGGCTGCTCAGAGATCAGGGTCAGCATCAAGGGTAAAAAGGTCAGGGTCCTGCTGAGGGCCCACACCCCAGCAGGGTCGTTCTCACAAGAGCCCCCTGGAGTTGGCCCTCTTCTTCACCATTGCAACTGGCGTGTTCACCTGCTTCTTGCTCTGGCCAGATCATGGTGGTGAGAAGGAGGATGAGGAGATGCGACGGCCTCCTTGCTCACTGGCTCTCCGCCTGTCAAGCAAGCAAGTGGCAGCAATGATGAGAGAGAGGAGCAATAGCAGCTGGTGGCAATGGTGGTGAAGAGGTATATTCACTGAGGGAGACGGGCCACTGAGGGGGTCTTGCCCAAGGGTCTTACAAACCTGGATCTGGCCCTGATGGAGATAGAAACCTTTGCGGTTTCTGTCTTTGGAGATCCTGCACCAAGGAGGTTTATTTGGAACTATCTCTCTTTTCCTTTTAGTGCCGGATGAAAACTTCGCAATTTGCCCAGATTTATCTGCTCTACCACATTGTTGCGTTTTAATTATTTTTAGTTTATTGTACTTTGTACTTCTAAGCCACTCTGAGAGACATTTTGGCTGAAGAATGGGAAATAAATTCTCCAAATGAATGAATGAATTTGATTTTGTGTTTGCTGTTTCAAACAGCATGTGGTATTTTCCTTTCTCTTATTATCCACTAACAAGAAAGGGTCATGCTAAGAAGTCCAAATGACTATGAATGTAATTGAAGTTTTACTCTCTCTGTTTTAGTAAATGGAACATATTCTCTGTGCCTAAGACAGATGTGTTTGGACAAGACATTTTCTTGCAGATGTTACAAAGCTTTTGTAGTCAGATTCTGTTAACACTGTCACCTGTCTTTCAGATAAGACAGCTTTGTGAATGCTGAACACACACAGAAGCATGCCATTTCAGAAAAGATTTTTAATCAACTGTATGAATGGAACAGTTTGAAGATCAACCTTGATGCCTGGTCAGTGAAAACAACTGATGCTTTTGTCAAAGAAATAGTCCAGCCCCTTCGAAATTATGAAGAGATGCATCCATTTCTCCTCACTAGAATATTAAGTAGACATTAGGCTACTATGTAATTCTTCAAGTGTGGCCCAATATAGCTGGAATTTGCTGATTTGGGCACTGTAATAGCAAACACACACAATTTGCTGGAGTTACATGAGCCAGAGCTGTAGTTAGAACTCTGTAACTCTTATCTAAAAGAGTAGCTTCACCAAGGCCATGAGCTCCACATGGACACTATATTCCCGAGGTAGTGAAAATGCTCTGCAGACCAATTCCACTTTGTTCTTACCACATTTTCAGCTTTAGTCTCTGAGTACCCTCATAAACAATACATATTATACTGTTCTCATCTCTGTTGAAAACATGCTGTCAGTGGGTTTACATTTCTGACACAGTGCGCTGGTTTGCATCATTGCTGCAGCCAACTGTGGCTAATTTAACCCATGGGTTGTTTTTGAGTTGTGGCTGGTGTGTTAATCACAGCAAAAAGCCACCCTGCATTGGGTTTGGACATCATGATAAGCTGCGCCGAATGCCCGCCACAGCTTGAATATTCACAGTTGCTGCCTGCACCCACCGTAACCCACCATGGCTTAACCCATAAGCCATGGTAGGCTGCAGCGATCGTGCAAACCAGATTCATTTCCACATTAGAAATAGTCAATAAGTGTTAATTTTTCCCTGAAGTACTTACTTCAGGAAGGCCACATTTGTATTGGCTTCCCAATGCATGTACCTGAAGGATGGCCTCCTTCCATGTTATTGTAAACCAGCCTCTGTGTTAAGATCTGCATCACAGGCCCTACTCCAGGTGCTGCTGCCATCAAATGGGTGGTGATGAGGGAAGGGGCCTTTTCAGTGATGCCCCCCTGCATCTGTGGAACACCCCCGCCCTATGCCTGCTTGCCTAACCTCTAGTTTTATATGTTTTAGGTGCCAGGGTATGACCTTTTCATTTGCCCAACATTTGTCTGACTTTCCAGCTGCTGAATTTTGATAATATTGCACCATTATTTTGGTGATCTTGTTTCTATTTGTAATGTTGTTGTTTAAAATCAGCCTCATGGTTGTTTGGTTCTATATTGTTGTATACCAATTCTGAAATCTAGGTTTAATAGTAGTTTACACATTTTTAAATAAGTAGATGAAACTACTTATTTAAGTAGTTTCATCTAAGGACAGATACTGAAGCTGAAGCTCAAATATTTTGGCCACCTAATGCGAAGAGAAAACTCTCTGGAAAAGACCCTGATGCTGGGAAAGACTGAAGGCAAAAGGAGAAGGGGATGGCAGAGGATGAGATGGCTAGATAGCATCACCGATGCAATGAATATGAACTTGAGCATACTCCAGGAGAGAGCGGAGGACAGGAAGGCCTGGCATGCTATGGTCCATGGGGTCACGAAGAATCGGACACGACTGAACGACTGAACAACAACAACATAAGCCATGTTGAGTGCCACTTTCTTAGTAGAAAGGCAGGGCACAATCAAATCAAATAAATAAGACATTAGGAGGTACCCACATTTACTAACAAAGACATATATCTCAGTGTCAGAAGTAACATGTCTAGGAGAAGAATGGTCAGGTTGGCTTCTAAGGACCTTAAATTAACATGTCCCATCAAATACAAACTTACTATCTCCTTTGAATGGCTAAAATACACCATGTTACAAAGACTTATCTATGCACTTACTGCAGTGTACACAGAGACCCCTAGATCAGGTTTTTAAATATACTTAGCCTCAAGAGTAACCAGAGGTCTCTTACATGGTTGTTTGTGCACATGCTCATTCCTTATCTTATTGTCACCAAAATCACCAGAACCACTATGGCACTGAGGACTATGCTCTTACAATCATAAAATCATAGAATAGTAAGAGCATTAGCCTTTTTTGCAGCCACATCACATTGTTGGCTCATATTCAGCTTGTGATCGACAACAATTCCAAGATCCTTCTCGCTTGTAGTGTGGTTGAGCCACGTATCCCCCATTTTGTAACTGTGCATTTGGTTTCTTTTTCCTAGGTGCAGAACTTGGCATTTATCCCCATTAAATGTCATTCTGTTGTTTTTTGCCCAGCACTCCAATCTATCCAGATCACTTTGAATTTTGTTTCTGTCTTCCAGAGTATTAGCTATCCCACCCAATTTTGTGTCATCTGCAAATTTGATCAGCATTCCCTGCACCTCCTCCTCCAAGTCATTAATAAAAATGTTGAAGAGCACTGGGCCCAGGACTGAGCCCTGCGGTACCCCACTTGTTACCTCTCCCCAGTTTGAGAAGTTCCCATTGATAAGCACTCTTTGAGTCCGATTCTGTAGCCAATTGTGGATCCACCGGATCGTTGTTTCATATAGCCCACTTTGAGCTAGTTTGCTCATCAGGATATCATGGGGCACTTTGTCGAAAGCTTTGCTGAAGTCGAGGTATATGATGTCTACAGCATTCCCACAGTCTACAAGGGAGGTTACTTGATGAAAAAATGAGATCAGATTTGTCTGGCAGGACTTGTTTTTGACAAATCCATGTTGGCTTTGAGTAATCACGGCATTGTTGTCAAGGTGCTTCCAGATGGATTCCTTTATCATCTGCTCCAGAATTTTCCCAGGGATTGATGTCAGCCTGACTGGTCTGTAGTTCCCAGGTTCCTCATTTTTACCCTTTTTGAAGATAGGGACAACGTTAGCCCTCCTCCAGTCATCTGGCACTTCCCCCATCCTCCATGATTTCTCAAAGAGAATAGACAGCGGTTCTGAGAGTTCTTCTGCCAGTTCCTTTATTACTCTAGGATGCAGTTCATCTGGCCCTGGAGATTTGAACTCATTCAAAGTAATTAGGTATTCCTTGACCATATGCCTATCGATCTCAAGCTGCAATCCTGCCCCTTCAACCTGTACTTCACCTTTGCCAGGGGGGTCATAGACCCTCTTTTGGGAGAAGACTGAGCCAAAGTAGGAATTGAGCACCTCTGCCTTTTCTTTGTCATCTGTTATCGTTTTGCCATCCTTATTTAATAGCTGAACCACCATGTCTTTCCTCTGCCTTTTACTATGCACGTAGCTGAAGAAAGCCTTTTTGTTGTTTTTAGCATCCCTTGCTAACCTCAGCTCATTCTCAGCTTTAGCCTTCCTGACGCCATCCCTGCAATTCTGTGCTATCTGCCTGTATTCTTCCTTTGTTACTTGGCCTTCTTTCCACTTCCTATATGTGTCCTTTTTTGTTTTCAGGTCATCCCTAAGCTTTTTGTGAAGCCACATTGGCTTCTTCTGTTGTCTTCCACCTTTTCTTCTTGTTGGAATTGTTTGTGATTGTGCCTTGAGAATTTCCTTTTTTAAAAGCTCCCACCCATCTTGGACTCCTTTTCTCGTTAGCGTCGCTTGCCATGGGACCTTACCGATCATTGTTCTGAGTTTATTAAAATCAGCTTTCCTAAAATCCAGGGTACGCGTTTGACTACACTCGGCTTTTGCTTCCCTTAGAACCAAGAACTCAAGTACAACATGGTCGCTTTCCCCCAGAGTTCCTGTAACTGCTACTTTATCCACTAAGTCATCTCTGTTGGTTAGGATCAAGTCAAGGATAGCCGATCCTCTAGTTCCTTCCTCTACTTTCTGTAGGAGGAAGTTATCCGCCACACAAGTCAGGAATTTCCTGGAGGGGCCATGTTTTGCAGAATTTGTCTCCCAACAAATATCAGGGAAATTGAAGTCCCCCATTGCTACTACATCATGCTTCCTTAAAACATTGGCTATTTGCTTTTCAAAAGTTTCATCGTTGTCTTCTCCTTGATTGGGTGGCCGGTAGTAGACTCCGACCACCAGGTTCCTTTTATTCTTTGCTCCATTATTTCAACCCAGATGCTCTCGATGGGGCTACCAAGCTCATCCTCCTGTATTTCTGTGCAGAGATATGTATTTTTCACATGCAGTGCAACCCCACCTCCCTTTCTGTTCCTCCTGTTCTTTTTGAACAAGTTATATCCTTCAATTGCTGTATTCCAGTCATGAGAGTCATCCCACCAAGTCTCAGTTATACCTATCAGGTCATAATTTCCCTCTTGTATTAAGAGTTCAAGTTCATTCTGTTTGTTTCCCATACTCTGGGCATTAGTATATAGACATCGAAGGCCATGTGCTTCATAGTCTGGCTTTCTTCCTACATGTGACTGAAGACTATTATTGGGCGCTATCAGAGCTGTTCTCTCCGTTGCAGTGCATGCGCCTACGTCCATTGTTACCCCCAACATTACATCTCCCTTCCCCGTAGGATTCAGTTTAAAGCCCTCCTGATGAAGTTCTTCATGCTGTGGCCAAACACATTCTTCCCATCCTTTGTGAGGTGCAACCCATCCCTAGCCAACAGCCCATCTTCCAGGAAGTATAGCCCGTGGTCCCAGAATCCAAATCTCTCTCGTCGGCACCACCTTCTTCTATCCCTCTTCTAACTACTAGAAGGATGGATGAGAAAACTATCTGGGCCCCAAAGTTCTTGGGTTTCCTTCCCAAAGCTTCAAAGTCTGACGTGATCTCTTCGTAGCTCCGCTTGGCGGTATCATTTGTTCCCACATGGATGAGAAGAAAGGGATACCTGTCAGTGGGCTTTATGAGTGCAGGCAACCTTTCAGTCACGTCTCTAATCTGTCCTCCCGGGAGACAACATACCTGGCAAGTCCACGGGTCTTCGCGACATACTTGGGTCTCGATCCCACACAGCAAGGAGTCTCCCACTACTACCACTCTTCTCTTCTTCTTGTTGTAGGCCTGGGTTTCATCGCCTCTGTTTGACTGACCTTCAGCCTCTTGCTCACTCTCATGCAGGTTCCCCTGTGATTCTTCCTCTGCAGGCTGTCCTCCAGTCTCATCCGCAAGTACCTGGAATCGGTTCCACAGCTCCACTGCTTCCACTGGTAATCTGCAGTGTGTTCTACACATTTTCATTGAGCTGTGGTAGACAGCTTGATGAAAATGGCAACCCAGTATGGGGCCGCTGTAAAAACGGCAGACTGAACGTTAGGCATAATTAGAACAGGAACTGAGAATAAAAATGCCAATATCATACTGCCCTTATACAAATCTATGGTGTGACCACACTTGGAATACTGTGTACAGTTCTGGTCACCACACCTAAAAAAAAGAGATATTTGTAGAGCTGGAAAAAGTGCAGAAAAGGGCAACTAAAATGATCATTGGGCTGGAGCATCTCCCCTATGAGAGAAAGTTACAACCACTTGGGAAAAAAAGGGGGTAAGGGGAGATATGATAGGGATGTACAAAATTATGCATGGTGTGGAGAATGTGGATAGGGAGACATTTTTATCCCTCTCTCAAAATACTAGGACCTGGGGTCATCCCATGGAGCTGATTGGTGGGAGCTTCAGGACAGATAAAAGGAAGTACTCCTTCACACAGCAACGGGTTAGACTATGGAATTTGCTACCACAGGATGTAGTGATGGCAACCAATGATGGCAACCAATTTGGATGGCGTTAAAAGGGGGTTAGACAAATTCCTGGAGGAAAAAGCTATTAATGGCTACTAATCTTGATGGCTGTGTGCTACCTGCAGTACCAGAGGCAGTGAGCTTGTGTACACCAGTTGCTGGGGAACATGGACATGAGGGTGTTGTTGCACTCTTGTCCTGCTTGTGGGTTCTTGGTTGGCAGCTGGTTGGCCACTATGTGAACAGAATGCTTGACTAGATGGACCCTTGGTCTGATCCAGCATGGCTCTTCTTATGTTCTTACAATATTTCCAACTCAATAGCCTGAGGGACAATGATCTAAACCATATATACAGCTTAGTTAGAAGCTGGGATGCCTGCATTGCTCTTGTTCCAAACAACACAAGTTCTAGTCTTGCAACTGCTGTTTTAGCTAACACCTGGGTCCATTTAACTGCTTCCTTTTTTAAAAATGCATATCTCTAGAAAGTTATTTTTTTTCAAAATGGTGTCAGTGGAAGTAACTTACATTGATATTTAATATTTTAGAGCCCTGTACAAATGTGCAGACATCTTACTTTAAAGTTAAGCATTTTCAAAAGATAGGCCTTTAGACGCTTCACATTTGTTCAATACAGTTTTGGTGCTTTTCAGTATGGATAAGGCTAAAAAGTGAGGACTAGCAGGTCCAGAAAACCTCATTCAACTGGACCCAAAAATAGATGAAAGCTTAGATAAATATTGTTCCAAGAAAGAAAAGGAAGGTAATCTGACCTGAAGTGCCTTCATCAGCAAGCTAGACACTTTTGAAGGCACCACTTTTACATCTCCGGATCATAGGTGGTGTCAGATTGCCATTTTATATACTCATCAAAAATGAACCTGTTTTTGGCCATAAAAGAAAGTATTTGTGGCCAAAAGCTTAGGAAACACTATTTTACTTACATGAGGTATTTCAACTTTTTGAGAGAATGTAGAATAGAAATTTATGACACACAACACTTAAACTTATAAACCATAATAAGCACACAAGCTCAAAACTGGTATAGGTTTGATAGTTCAGTTTTTAGTGATTTATAGAGACTTTTCCCATCACTATTCCAGAGTCTAAAAACTTCTTGAGTTAATCTTTAAAAAAACAGAAAACAAAACGTATACATATCTTGTCAGAGTGGGTCAAATCTCAGCCAGGCCTGTGAATGTTAACAGTTTGGGCATCTTGCTGGGAACCCATCTCATCTATTAACTAGTTCAACTATGAATATGTAGACCTTGAAATACCAGATAAAAAATGGCAGTGATGATAGAAGTCATGGTAAATGGATTATGTATGAAAAACTGCAAATATGTGATAGTGTGATTTTTATACTTGTCTACTCAGAAGTAAGTCCTGTTGAGATCAATGGTACTTAACTGCAGGTAAGAGTGTATAGGATTGCAGCCCCAAAGAGCAAAGTACATTGACCGTACACCTGAGGGAACAAATACTTAATTGGCTGCAGTCCAGCGCACAGGGATGCTGCTGAAACATTCACTTCCATGTGAGGCTGCTTAAATCCCATTGAAGTGAATGGGATGTTGTTATGCATTCTAGGGGAGGTACTGTGGGTTAGTTATTGTTTTGAACCTGGGCAGCTCCTGTAGAGTTGGGAATAGTAACTGTGGGTTGAGTTCTGCAAAGTTCTGCAGTTCTGTGTGTGATAAATAAAGGAGTGTTGTGTTTGAGGCCTGCTGAGTCTCGCAGTCATTCCCTCTACCTATACAACAGATTTAAACAGACTGTGTGCAGGATCACAAACAAACCTTAGGCCTGATGAGTTTGTACATAAGGTATTTTCTTAAAGGTCACATAAAAAGTTCAAAAATTCATGCGAGTTTCCCCTATATAGCAAAGGAAGAGAATCGCAGGCCGAGGGGCCACATCTGGCCTGCCTGGGATCCCAGTTTGGCCCTGGGGTTCCCCAGATGGCCATGCCCCCTTCCCCCAGCCAGCACTACCAGTAATTAGGCCTTAGGAGAAGCACTTAGACCATTTAAAATGGGGAAAAACTGCACAATCGCCAGGAAACTGCCCTTTCCCCTAACCACCAATCATTTGGTGGTTTCCTGGCTTCTGTGCAGTTTTTCCCCATTCTAAATGGCCGAAATGCTTCTCCTACGGGTAATTTACTGGTAATAAGAGCTTTAAGTTACAATATGCTGGTAGTTTTTGTATTTTGGCATCACCCCGTTTGCCTTCAGCCCTGCCTCCTACTCAGTAGCGTAGTGGCGAATTCGGAAATGCAGGGTCCCTTCCTGACAGTCACAGCTACGCCCCTTCTAAGATTGTACAACCTTGTAAGATATACAGCCTTCAACTGGGATCAAAAAACAGTGCAGCTGAGAATAAGGCAGGGGCAGGGGTATTTCAGTTGGACATCTGAGAAAAATGCAGGGTGTTAAAATCTTGTTCACTCACTCACTCACTCACTCACACACAAACGTTTTAGGTTTTCAGATATGATACTCTATGGAAGCTTCACCCTCTCAACTCAGCCCACATGGACAGATCCCTTCTCATTTGAGAAGCCCCCTTGCACACTCCCTTAGTGTGCCCCAACATTACCCACTAGCCTTCCCTAAGGTCCTTCATTATATCTCCCCCCTCCCTTTCCAACAGGAATGTCCACACAGCCAGCTGGATTGAACACCCCCCCACACACACACCCCTTCTTTCCCCTCTCCCTGCAACTGATTTTTTTCTGTTTCCCTCTCCTCCACCAGGGTTTGTTTGCCCAGATACATGCCAACCTTGTGCCAAAAAGTGTAGCTGACAAAGCAGGTTGCATTTGGCAATTCTGCTTACTGTAGAAATTAATGTCAAAGAACTGTGCAATCCAATGTGTGTTATTTTGAAATAAATTTACAGAGCTCTTCGGAAGGTAGCTAAGGCTGCAGTCCTATGTACGCTGACTCACACACAAACATTTTAGGTTTTCAAAATATGATACT
The DNA here is from genome assembly GCF_057233095.1 of Heloderma suspectum. Taxonomy (NCBI): domain Eukaryota; kingdom Metazoa; phylum Chordata; class Lepidosauria; order Squamata; family Helodermatidae; genus Heloderma; species Heloderma suspectum. The sequence continues at coordinate 64,965,480 of NC_139458.1, read as the reverse complement.
CTATGGAAGCTAAGCAAACCTGGGAGAAAGCCCAATTGACAACTGAACATAGTGGGACTGACTTTTGAGTAAACACACACAGGATTGTGCGATAAATCCTAAAAACTGGCACAAACCAACTCTTACAATGAATATTAATAGTTCAATAGCTGAACAAGACATCATCTTGCTTCTCATATGCACCACCCATCTGCCTCCCTCTTTTTCATGTTCATCAAGCTGTGAAAGAAACTTTTCCATAACATTTCTCCACGCCCCTGCCCCACCCCATTGTAAAGCACAAAAAGGCACCAATCCTAAACACACTTACTGAGGGAGCTGGTGTATTGCTGTGGCCCTGTTCTCCTTTCCTGCCCTGGGATTGTGGGAGTGGGATAGGATGGTGCTCTAGCTGGCTATGGCTGCTGGTACTCGGGTATAGTTTGGAGAACTTCCAAGAACAAGTTTAAGCATCAGGAGTTTTAAGGGTGATGCAGTAATGAGGTGCCCCACCATAAACAAACCTCAGTTAAGTGCATGTAAATCAGCTTTATGTGTGTGTTTTAATAAAAGGTACAAAACAATGGGAGCATATTTTCAAGAGAAGGACAGGGTCTAGGCCATTCACATCTCCACACATTTACTTCCTAAAGGCACATTATATCTAAATGGTGTGAGGAAAAAGGAGAGCATAATGATGATGATGATGATAATAATAATAATAATAATAGCTTGTATAATAAAAAATTAAGTTTCAAACAGCTATGTAACTTTAGATTACAAATTAAATTTAAATTTAGATTGTAAGCTTCTAGGGGCAGAGACCTGACTTTTTTTGCTTATGATTCTCTGTAAAGTACCACAAATACTGTAAACACCAAAGTCTGTGCATCTTCTGGAAGCAGCTGAAGACATGTTTTATTCGAACTGTCTCTTGGTGACCAGCAACAGGGAAAGATAAAGTAGATTGATTAGCATATGGTTACCAGCCCTGAGCCTTTGGGATTAAGCAGATTATACATCCAATCAATCAATTAAAGAAATAAATACATCAGATATGGACAACAGTGATGATGTATTTTTTCTACCTCAGATAAAATAGTGACCCTATCACATGGATAGAAGAAAGCCTCATGGTTATGGGGCTTACTCTCAAGTATGGGGAATTACTCTCTAGTAAGTGCAAAGCAAATATATGGAGGAAATGTGTGTGTGTGTGTGTGTGTGTGTGTGTCTGGAGAGGGAGAACAAGAGAAAAGCTGCTTTACTTAGCAAATTTATTTAAAAACCATTAGGATTGTGGTAATGTGCACTTTAGGCCCTCACCCTCTGCAGGAACAGCCAAGAAGAAATGAAGCAGGCTGCAGCCTTCCCCAACCTAGCGCCCTCCAGATTTGATGGACACCAACTCCCATTGGTTCCAGGCAGCATAGTGGCTATGCTGGCTGGTAGGGGGGATGATAGGATTTGTGGTCCGGCACATCTGGAGGGCACATCTGGAGGTTGAGAAAGGCTGGGTGAGAGACATGATGGAGAAGTTCTGTGGCCCCTGCCCATTGCTGCACAGGCGAGGCAGCCGCTGTGTCGCGGGTCCCAATATCCACATACGTGTCTTCTTGGAAATAAGCATATAGATTTCAATGGGGTTTATTCCCATGTATTTCTTATTTTAATTTAATTTTTTAAAATTCATTTATTTTTCACTCATATAGACTTTCTCCTCCTTCTCTCTGCCCTCCTCACGCCCCACCCCCACTCTCACCCCACTGCTGTTTTTGGCTGCCGCTGCCGCCACCACCCAACAAACTGAGTCTGATGTTGGCCAGCGTGTTCTCGGGTGCATTGTGTCTGCGTGCTGGGTTGCTGCTGTTCTACAACTGGCTAGGCTTGCTAGGGGCACAGGATTGATGATCAGGATCAGCACCTCCAGCAAGCAATTTAGCCTGGCCCATGTGCTCCCATCCTTCCACAAAACCAGATAGCAAAGGCGCACTCTCAGGCGCAGGAGTGGCGGCAGCCCCTCCATCTCTCCCTCTAGGAGCGAGAGAAGGCGGGCTGCAAGAGAGGGTAAGTTAACCCCTTGCCAGGCGAGGCTGCCTTGCCCAGGCAGCCTCTCAAGACAGGGGAGGGGGGAATTTGCCATTCTTCCTGCCCTATGCCTGGAGCTTTGGGGAGAGTAGCTGCTGTAGCAGCAGCAGCGCTGACTCACAACAGCATCTCAGGCTTCTCCAGCCGCCTGCCCACAGCAGTAGGCTGGGAGTGGGAGGGACCTGGGTGAGACCTGGTTCTAAAAAATGTCCCGGATTTTTGTCTCAGTGAGACCCCCACACACACCCACTGCACCCCTGCTCCTACCAGATTGTGGCCTCTGAACGCTTCTCTGAAATTCAATTTGGTCCTCGGGCTGAAGGAGCTTCAACACCCTTTCCGTATCAAGTGTGTTTTGGTGTTTTGCTCTGCATTTCTTACTGCTTTTTTGGCCAAAGTATTTGCCCTGTATTTTTGAGTGAGATACTCCCAGTCCGCCCCATCTCATCTTCTTCTGCAAGGCTAGTTGAAATGAACGGGAGCCTGGCATGATCACAATCGCACTTTTCCACAGCTCCCATTTCAGTGAGGTTTGAAGAGGGCGGGCTGCGAACTTTGCAATGGGCAAAGCAGCCCTGGTTTACAGTGCAATCCTAGGTGTCAGGCCGTCCACTGCCACTTCCAAAGCCCTGTTGGCTTATCCAGCCAGGGCGGGAGGTGTGGGTGCATGGCAGATTTAATTTTTGTGTGTGTGCCATTCAGTTCATCCCCCCACCCCTAAATTTCAACCCCATAGGTTGTCCAAGGTTTGGATTGTTCTGCCCATCACTGAGAACTCACTGGAATTACACATTCCAAGGCAGGTGTAGAACTTCATCTGACTAACGTGGGCAGGATATACTGATCAGAGACAAAGTGCAGGATGAGTTCAAGGTATGACGGGACAATCTACATTACAACTTTAAACTGGTTTCAAACCAGTTTATCTAAAGGGATCCTGCAGTTTCATGAGGGTACTGAGAATTCTTGGCTAGAGACCCGTCCCCTGCCCAAGTGGCCCCCCTTCCTACAGCTACAATTCCCAGAATTCCTGTATTTGGTAGCTGTAATCACTAAAAACAGTTTTGAAACCAGTTTAAAGTTGTAATGTAGATTGTCCCATGCATGTCATACTTGGGACTGTGGACTGAAGCAGGAACAACATCATGAAATAGCTCCTGCCAGTTTGCTTCCTAAATGTTCATTTTTGGTAGTTTTCCAGAAATGATTGGCATAGGGATGGCAGAGAATTCCGCCACGGATTCCAGTGAGGCTGGATTCTTTAGAATCCGACCCCCTGGAATCCGTGGCGGAACGTCCTCCTGCCCCCCGCCCCCCCCCGGGGAATCCCCCTGGGACGGCACTTATCTGGGGCAGATGCGGCGGCTCCGGCAGCGGCAGCTCCGGCGGCTGGTCTCCTGGCCGGCCGCGGCCAGGCTGCTGCCACCATTGCCATCCTTGCAGCTGGCAATGTAAGAATTTACGTAGCCTATCATGGCTACCCCCCCCAAACCCAGCATATGCAAATGGAGGCGGCTACGGCGGCCGCCATTTGCATTCCCTATTTTTCGCCAATTTATCTTACGTAAATATTTATGTAAGATAAAACGGCGAAAAAAAGGGGAACGCAAATAGCCTAGTGGGAGCTATTTGCGTTCCTTTATTTTTTGCCGTTCTAGCCTACATAAATATTTATGTAGGCTAAAGGCTAAATAAAGGAAGGCTAAATAAAGGAACGCAAATAGCGCCCACTACGCTATTTACGTTCCCGTTTTTTTCACCGTTTTATCTTAGGCTATAAGCTAGAAGCTCACCAGGTGCTTCTGAGAGCTCCAACTGAATTGGGGGTGTGTGGCCTGAGTACTCCCAGCAGCTGAGTGGGCGGGAAGCTTCAGTCTGTTTCCTGCTTCCCAGCTGAGCAGAGCAGAGCAAGCTGCTCCAGCTGGTCCAGGGACTACAGAAGCGAGCAAGTTCCCAGAGAGCGAGTGACCAGAGCGAGCGGACAGGGGGAGCAAACAGGAGACAGGGGGCAGGGGGAGCAAACAGGAGTTGGCAAGGAGAGTTCAGCAGGGGAGGTCAAGGGGGAGGCCCCTAATATTTTTTTTCTTTTTAACAAACTTTTTTCCCATTTATTTGTCTTGTAATACACATTTCTACACCAGTGAGACTCTGCTTTTAACCTCTAATGAGTAGAGGATCAGGCACAGGCTAGTCTAGAACAATCACAAAGCTAGACACAAAAAAGGAAAAGAGGCTATGGAAGGCTATGGCTATGGAAGGACAAGACTCTCCAGTGGTGGTGACCTGCAAGGCCTGTGCCATGTTTGTTTTCTTGTCTGAGAACAACATGGCCTACACCTGCAACAAGTGCAAGTTGATCACGCTGCTGGAAGAAAAAGTAATTAAGTAAGTGGACTGGAGCAGCGACTATCGACCCTCCGGGGAATAAGAGAACACGAAGAGTTCTTCGACAGAATGGGGGAACTACAGCAGCAAAGTGAAGACCAGAAGCTTGAAGCACAACAGCAAGAGGAGGCAGAAGTGGGAGATGCTGAGGTGAAGAAAAACAGTTCCATATATCTGTTTTGTAAATTATATGAAGATCGGAAGGAAACAGGAAGAAACTGTTGGTATGCCAGTTAGCTTCTTATTACAAGATGTCCAGAAATATATATTGTAAGAGCTATTGTTTTTAATATGCATTTCAGACAGCAAGGATAAGAGAACATTATGTACATCAAAATGTTGTTGACAGTACAAATGATTGCCCCATTTTAATGTATTTTTATTTGTTTCAGTTGAAATCTTGCATATAAATAAAAGTTATATTTTTGGTTCTTTGTTTTTATCTTGATGTGGTTTTATTTTGGAAATTGTAATGGTGAAGGGTGCTAGTCAATAACATTTTCTTCTTTATCTTTCCTGCTCTCTCATTGGATGTCAAATAACAATTTCAGACAACTAGTCCATTCAGAGAAGAAAACACGGGGCAATTTTCAATGGTTTCCTTGCTATAATTTTTGAAATGTCTGTACTGAAAATTAATGGTAATGGATATCTGATATAGCCCTAAACATTAAAAAAAACAAAAACCATTGTATATGAATGCAGTGGAGGCTGGTGGCTCCGATGTCAGTGGGGTGACGAATCTGCTCTGGGTTTCAGTCAGAACCATTCAGAACTCTAAAGGAGCTATCCAAGGTGGTGAAGCGCATCCACTGAGCATGTGAAGGTGAACCTGTCTACTGGGAACTCTCTAGTTCTCCTCTAGGAGAGCCTGGGAGAGGATGAAAATTCTTGAGATCCTGATCCCAAAACATCCTGGCTGGGGATGCCTAATGAAAGACAATGTTTGCATTTTAAGTCTCATAACATGGATTATATCACATAAATATCATGATTACATTTATTGCATTGCTATTAAGAGAAACATTCATTTAATAGCCGAACATTAGTTTAAGAGCAATCCTATGGACCCTGGGAAAGCATCCCAGGGACCATAAGATATTTTGGATTCCCCCTAAGGCTGTAGACTCCTACAACCTTAGACATCAGATCTCTCCCCCTGCTCCTTTGCAACCATTGTGGAAAGAACTGTGGTGGATGCTTTCAAGGTAGCAAAATGACCCATAGCCAAATAATATTAACAAATGGGCATTTCATCTTCTCTACCTTAGGGGAGAAACCTAGACAGATACCTACTCAGATAGATAGAACAAGCTTTGCCGGCTACTTCCTGTGGTGGATTTTTTTCAGTGCTGTATATTTGCTAGAGACTATCTTTGCCCTGCAGATTGGGGAAAAGAAAAGTGGAATGGACTTAACATCTGTGAAAAGAGGTTTGAGGCTCAAACACTCAGATCACCAGATGGTTTTGTTGAGCTCTACAACCTTCTACCCATCATATATTCCTGGACTACTCCCACTGTAGATTGCAGTTACTCTGTTACAGGTAATTTGAATTAAAAAAGAGAGAGGTTGCAAAATGTAGTCTTTTTCACAAATAAACTTGAACTTGAAATATAATTGAATCTAGACAATGTGTATGTTAAATGCAAACAGCTTGCCAACATCCTCAGTGCTAAGGATTTTAACAGTCCTATTGTAAATATTATCAGTCTGAATCCATCTAATAAAAGGGACAGAATAATCCCATTTTTAAAATGCATGTAGTTTAGCCTTGCCTTTCATGCTAATACTTATTGCTGACTTGTGCAATGCAATGTTGCAGAAGCCCTTTTTAATTATTACATTGAGCTCTTTTAGTAGAGAACATGCACAATTAATGTAATCATGTTCAAATGATATTTTCAGTTCCCAATAATTAAGATGCCAAAACCACATTAATATGGACAACTCAGCAAATGTTTATATTTCTAAAGTGATATTGTAGGGGAATTTACAAAGGGCTACAGGAATCCATGGTGTATGTCTGCTGGTTCTGGTGGGACATTTTAATTTTAGTCTGAAGTGCCATATATTTGACAAATACATGAAAGAAATGAGGGAAATACCAGTGATGGCAATAATCTGTGAATTTTGAAGTGGAGACGTTAATGAAAATGTCCTATTTTTCCTACTAGACTTTAATTTCCAATCATTATTTTCAATCCACTTTTTTGCAGTTCAGTAATTATAACTTTTATTAATGCTGAGTCATGAATTCTGGAAACAGAAAAATCATATAAAATGAAATCTTTCACAGTAATTTACTTAGAAAACTCAGTACTTGTTTAGGGTGATTTGTCCTTTTGCTTAATCATTTGAAAATAACTGTGCCTTAAATAATCACATGTGATTATCACTATAGCATTAAACTCATTTTAGATCACCTTCCCCTCCTCCTCCAGTCAACCTGCTTCAAAAGCAAAAATACCCTTATGCCACCAGTGGTAGGAGGGAGCAGTGGCTCTGCCTTTGGACAAAGAAAATTATAAATCCCATGATGCCCACAGGAACTGCAATTCCCGAGCATCTCCGAAGAATCATCCCAGCTTTTGGAGCCAGCCAGGTTGGCCTAGGCTGCCTTGGCACTTCCTCTTGTCCTGTCTGTCTGTCTAGAGTCAGGGTTCCCTTCTGCAACTGGTACCCCTCTCACTTGCAAGCATAAAGTCTTTTTTCTTGAGAAGGTAAGGATAAACCATGTGGCTTTTGCATTCATTCCTTGTGGGTACTTTGGAAACCTACATCATTTTGGGGGGAAATTGGGGGGGTGTCGCCCATTCCTCATACCTTCTGAACGAGCTCAAGTGTTGTTCTTTCAAAGGTTCCCTCCCCTCTCTCTCCATTTTTAATTCAAAAACTTCTGATGTTCAAGCAATTAAGGATGATTTTTCAAACTTCTGAGAAACCTTCCATTGTCATATGACAACTCTGGTATAACAATAAGACGGAAACATTAGCATTTCAGAAAACGGACTCCTAGGCTTGTAAATAACTGTCAACTACTATATTCCTCCGAATGTATAGTCTCACTGGAAAATGAAATATTCAGATTGGGTTCCAAATTTGTACCAGCATGTATTTATCTTTTGATAAACAGCTGTGCATTTGAAGTTGCATTTTTCAATTCAAAAGATCCGCCCCTCCCCATCTCTAATATTGGTTATGATTTTTCTCCCAGCTTTTAAATGATAAAATGTACCTTTGAAACAAACCATCAGTGGGAAATGTTTTCTCTTGGTGTTGCTGCTGAACAGTTGGGCAAGGGCAGCTAACTCATAATTAAAGAAGCGCTACACTATTTAAAGGCCAAGCCCTTTATCAGAGGTTCAGGTTACAGCTGCCTCATCTACAAAAAAACGCATGTAAATGATGGACTGTTTATTGCAAACAATCTTTTATTTTGCAGCAAATCAAGCCAACCAGTTCTATGAATCCTGTTATGTTTCCTTCCTTGTCTGTGGCCTGCTTGGTTATTTTGAACCAGATAACATGCCATGAATGACCTGGTATTATTTATTTCCTCAATGAAGATTTTTGAAAAGTGGTATGTATGTGTTTTTCCTTGTCACCTATTACTGATTTAAATTACTGTCAGGTGGAGCCTAAAGCAAATGGGCAAAGACCGCTTTGCTGAACTGCTTGGTATCTCTCATTCTTTTATTGATGCGCCAACTACTTAAAAGGACTCACTGTCATTTGCCCTAAAGAAACAGCCCCATTACCATGGGTGCTGAATCATTTCCTGCAGATCTCTAAACACAGCCAGCTGTGTGCAGCTGAAGGTTAGCTGAACTTAGCCTTGCTGCTATAGGTGTTTCAGAAACTTCCTGAGCCTGGGTGTTGTGGTTTCCATTTTTTCTTTATTTAGTTGAGTTCTGGGCCGGAAACACAAAAAGTCCTTAGCAAAACAGACCAACTGTTAGTGACAGATAAAGAGGTGAAAGGGAAGTCCACGAGGGAGATATCTAGAGAAACCCCTTACTCAGGTTCCTCTGTGCTCCAAATTCCAAGGTATTACAGGACCCAAAGTAGAAACATACCCAAGAGGGAAAACTACACAAGGCCATTGCACTGCAGAAAGCTGTCACACCAAAAGACACATGGCATATTAAATGAATTTGTGCACTTTAGTTTGGCAGCTATACATTATTATTCTGACCACTTAAAAAAATAAATAAAACACACATGGATATTTGAAAGCGTATTTCTCTATCCCTTTCCTGTAAGTATTCAAGCTTGAAGTCAAAAAAGCATGACAAAGTTTTCCTGCACAAAACTATTTGTGATATTCTTGTCTGTCAAAAGGCAATGTTTAATCATTTTTATTAAATATTTATTTCAATGTGCATGAAAATGTACATTAAAAACAAAAATATACTATAGAAACAGACACATTTTTCACTTTCTGAAGGCAAATCTGGTTACTCTTCCAGATTCCTCTTGATTAACACCCCAATGGTGTTTTTTATCCTTTTGCTAACAGAGTATATATTCTGTTCATTGCACTGTTTTCTGTATCCCTGTCATTTGTAATAGTTCTTCTGTGTATTTTTGAACCCTAGTATTTGTCTATATTTGACTCATTCTCTAAACTGTATTCTATATAAAATTTTAATATCAGGACAAGGCACAGCAAGCTTTGGACTGAATGTGTTGGAAACATGCTTTTTCCTCCTGGGCCTTTATGGCTGTAAACTGACATGTGGCTTCACTTTCACATCCACACCATCAGGACACACAGTGGGTTCACCACTCCACACAACACGGTAACCCACAATGAGTGGTAGTGTGAGTTGTTGTTGAATTGTGGGTTATCATGTTGTCTGAATGCAGTGAGTTTCACGCTGGGTGGCTTATTAACCACCTTGAACAACCCAACAACAAACCCATGGGTTTTCAAGGTGGCTTGTTTGAGAAAAGTAAGCCACACTGCATGGTTAATATGCCACCCTGTGCAAAACTTGCTGCATTCAGATAACACAATAAGCCATGTTCAACAACAACCCATGGTTCAACAACAACCCACACTCAGCCACTGAGTGTCGGTTAACACGTTGTGTGAACCCATCCAGTGGCAGCAATCCAGACCAGACTACAGTTTGTGAAATCCGTCTGACTCAACAGTGCCTAAGGGCAAACAATTATGGGTTGGATTACATCCAGTGGGTTCTACCCAATGATGTTGTTCCACTAGTGCATAGCTTCTACCACTTGCAGAAACCCTGTTTTCATTCTTGCCCAAGTGTCAAATACTTTGGTTCCGCTCATGCAAGGCAATGTGCAAGACATTATGACATCACTAGGCTAGGTGTGACTTATGCTAGCAGCTAGCATAAGAACAATGACAACTCTTGCGATTTTTCTGCTACTGTAATGTTGGATATAACCTGTTTTTTCTTAACTGCAGGACAAATGCTGGCATGTGTGTTTCATCTCACATGCTGGAAAATGTGATTGTCAAGCAAGAACAACTGCATCTACAAAAGAGAGAGATAGGGTGAATGACCTGATGTCTATCCATGGACCATGCAGTAGTTTAAAAATGGTACTTTTAAAAATGTTACTTTTAAGAACTGTTCACTAGGTAAAGCATTCTTCACCAGGCCAAAGCATTTCAGAGCATTCAATGGAGTGACATGATAGAATCTGCTGTTTCTCAGACTCATTTTAGGATTAGAAGGTAAACAGACTCCCCCTAACTTTTCCTCATCATTATTATCTTTAACATTTGCACAACATGACCTTTCTCTAGAGCTGATGGAGCACCAAGTAGGGTAGCCCCTCTTCAATAGGAGCTCCGTGTGTATCAAAGCCCTGCAGAGGCACCTGTAAAGATTGCAGACTTTTAACCATTGATTGATCACAGCAACAGCATATAATGTAATATCCTATATGCAGGTTTGTTTGTTTTTTTATAAGGCTTTGAACTCCTGCTGTATGTTCAAGCTGAATGTCACTGCCATTTTTCCCATTTGGTGGGAGGCAAACTGAACCAAACTTCCAGGATACAGGTAGCTAACGACATATGATGCAACATCACTTATTTATTCACTCTTTTTCATTGTATTATTTGATGGCAACCAGTCTATTTCATTTAGTTTTAGATTTTAACAGATTTTGCTTTTTAAATATAAAAGAATATATAAATCTCTCTCTCTCTCTCTCTCTCTCTCTCTCTATATATATATATATATATATATATATAAGAACCAAGGGGTTTTGATGGCTTGTTTCTTTGCCAAACATGCAGTGGGCCCCAAAGATCCCATCCCTTTGTCAAAGAGAGCTGGATATGCCATGTAACAACTTCCAAATGGGATTTTTTAGGTGCTTTACATATTTTAAGAAGGAAGAACAAAAGAGAGAAGCACAGGATGTAGCATGACATTATTAAACTTCTTTACATGAAGTTCTTGAAGAGGGCAAAAAGGTACAATCAATTTTAAAGTTATCATGAATGAATCTCACTCTTTGCTGTATGTAGGATGGGGAGGAATATAATGAGTATAATGAAAGGAGAGAGGGTGTTGTTGTTTTTTAAGCTTTGTTCATGTTATGTAAAAGAGTCAGAATTCATTCTTGGGAGAAAAGTACCTTAAATCATGTATAAATTCCATTGTATTGTGTTCTAACGTTAAAGCAGTGGCAGACAGAAACACTATCAAGTTGTAAGCAGAAGATAGAAGCTGAAAAAATATACAGGCAAAATGAGTTTTGCACCAAAAATATTAACTTTCCATCTACTACACAATGGATTGCTAACATTTCGGCTTTTTTTTTTTTTTTTAACACGCTTTGGTAAGATGAAGGGACAGCCACAAAACAAATTCTTATTTTTTTGATCTGGATAGAAAATGTGTGGAAGCCAACAGAACTGCATATACTTCTGACAGTTCAAATGATACATAAGTATATGGGCTGACAAGGGCTGGTTTGTCATTGTAGTTCACTTCTATCAACTCTGCATGGTTCTGTAGGACAATGAAATTCAATGCACTTATAATTTCCCAAAAAGTGAGCTCAGATTCTTTTAAAAGCATTTCTAGGTGAAAACGGATCATTTACATGCCAAAAGCACTTTTAATGTGACATATTTAGCACATGTATTATTTAGAACGAAAGCTGCTTGAACTTAGTGAATTTTAAAGTCTATAAAATGGCACCCTGCTGGGGAGAAAGGTAGCTGTTCAGTGAAATTCCTAGTTATGTGATTATTTTGAATAATAGACTTGTACATAACTTTTTTTTACAAAATTAAAGGTATGACATGTGCTTTGGTTTAGCCCTGTAAATTGCACTTCAGATCACAAAGAATGGGCTGATGTAGGAATTTGTTGTTCCTCCAACCAATTTAACTGATTTTAAAAGACCAGTTTTATGTTTCATTTACTGTGTAATACATCAGACAATTATCTTAGTTGATTTATAGGTCATTCTTCAAATACTGGCCTAACTGGCACAGGTAATCCAGATGCAACTCAAGATGGGACACCTACGGTCAAAATTAGCCAACATTCCAAGGATAAGGGCAAGTGTCTTCACAGAACTGTAAGGCTGAAATGGACCAAAGCATCATCTAGTTCCTCCAAAGATCGATCCACATTCATAATACACCATCTAGCCGGATCATACACATCGCATACATGTGATGCTAGAAGAGAACAGGATAAACAAAGAGAAGACCAAATTAGCAGTGTCTGAAGACAATGCAATGTTGGTAGAGCAATCCTAATGTTTCAAGCAAGTGTTCCAAGTCTACACTGTTCAGATGTTCTGAAGTTCTCTATGTAGCGGGTCCTTGAGGATGCAGCCATGTGGAGGTAGTAATGCCTGAGTCGCCACAACCAGGTTGACAGTAGTCATTTCCTTGAGTCTAACCAATGGCCTGGCTAGTAGAGGAAGACAGGGTGCCACAGTCATGCAAATCACTGCTGGGAAATCACATCTGTCAGCATGGTTGTGCTAGCCTAGGCCTGATGTTATTTCTTGCGGCCATAGCAAAGAAAAGGTTTAAATGAAGGTACTACCACTGCTAATGGTGAGCTCCCCTCTCAATGTTTGGAGAGTTCTCCCCTCAAACGGGCAACGTGTGTGTACAGCCCCTACCCCAATTTGGCACAAAATAACTTCTCTGTCAGGAACATTTTGGCTCAGCTCTAATTGCAAATATATGTATAAAACACATGCCTTGACATAAAGTCTGTATCTGTTTCAGTTATCTGCTCTGCGTGGGGGACCAGTGTGGTGTAGTATTTCGAGTGTTGGGCCATGGAGATCTGAGTTCTAATCCCTACTTAGCCACAAAGCCTGCTAGGTGACCATGAGCCAGTTACTGTCTTCCAGGCTAACCCATTTCACGAGGAGGTTGTGAAGTAAAAAACAGCAGCCAAGATGAACAGTGTCAGGGATGTTCTGACTTAGATTCCTGCATTGAGCAGGGGGTTGGGCTCGATGGCCTTGTAGGCCCCTTCCAACCCTACTCTTCTATGATTCCATGACTTCTATGAGGAAGGGGTGTGGCTCAGTGGTAGTGCACATATCTGCATGTAATGGGCCCCATGGTAAATGCTGGGGACTTATCAAGTGGTAATACTCCTCCATATTTATGACTCGGTAAACTGATCATCTGTATTAGTCATCTGTGGCAGATGACATTGAATGTGGAAGAGATCCCCATAAACTACATAGTCGCATAGCTAGAACGATCATTTAAGGAACAAATTGTACTCCCCTTTCCTCCATGCTTTTCTGATCTTTAAGATTCAGATTTCCATTCCAAAATAAATAAATAGATAGATAGATAGATAGATAGATATTTTCCATTTCTTTGAGGTATTTTTAAATGTTCATGTAAGCTTTGGTGTGCTTTGTATAGGAAAACCTTTTAATATATAATACAATCAGAAATACATCTCAAAAGCTAAATCTCACTGCTTTCAATATGGCTTAATCCCAGGTATGTGCAAATAAGACTGCAGTCTATTTGCAGACTAAACAGTAAAATCTGGGTATTCATTGCTGCAGTACACTGGGTATTATTATTATTATTATTATTATTGTTATGACTCATAGACTATTGTTTCTACTTCTTTTCTGTTTCTGTCCAGATTTTAGTTCTTAATCTGAAAACAAAAACTGCAATCCTATGTGCAATAATAATTATTAATATTATTTCTGCATTTAACCCATAATGGTCAGATTACTATGATGTATTTGATGGTTTGTTTGTTTTTTAATTGAGAAACAGTAGTCATATTTCTGAAGCAATGGTTCTTTGTGTGTTGTGTGTTGAGGGGACAGGGTGGTGTGTGGGTGGATGTATATGATTAATCTTGATTTTACGATGTGAAATTATACATAATAGATGGCTTCACATGCTTAAAAGCAAAGCATCAGAGAACTTCACAGGCTTAAAATTAACACAATCTTTTTTTTTTTTTTAAGTTCAGATTCCCCCCCACCCCACTCCCCAAGACAAAGAGAATTCTAAAGAGTGGGGGAGATGTTGTATTGACTTCTTTGAAACATCACCATTATCAGTATGAATAAACTCTTTTAAGTCTGTGAGAACATATTAACCATCTGCTTCTCTAAACCAGGATATATTAACAAAACACTGCAGCAATGTGAGGACTGATAGGTCTTTACTCTATCACAATGGAATAAATGAGTAACTAGAGGGGTTGTAACAGCAGCCACAGAATACAACAACGCTGGCTACAGTTGTCTGTATTGCCGCACGTTAGCACACATTTAAGGGATGGGCAAACGACTTCACAGCTACCACTTTGTAAGTTGGTCACCTGTATTTGCTAAAGCTGAGCCAAATCTTTCAGCCCAGCTTTTGGGGGGACGTCCTGGAAGGGGTTGGGGGGGGTAGGGGCAAAAAGAAACTGCCCACAAAGCCTGGGCAGTAGGCAAACGCCATAGATATGTTCAGGGGGGTGGGGGTGGCTTACCTTAAGTTGGCTGAGGTTTTCCCCCTTTCCCCCTTAAAGGAAGCTCCACTGTAACTCGCAGTGGTGCACCTCTGCGCAGCAGCCTCCTGGCTGTGTTTCCTGGTCCAGAGCACCTATGGAGACAAGGCTACATAGCATCATTCCCCTGGGCAACCAATAAAGGTGGCCTGGAAGGCCTTGCTGCAGTTACAAATGATGGTGAGACTTTTTTCAGTGAAGAGGAAAAAACAAACCCTAGTATGCCTCATCTAAACTCAGAGAAGCCAATGTCCCTCCAAAATTTCTAAGAAAACATTCCCCCCTCAAGCAGCTAGATTCCACCCCCCAAGGTGTGAATGGCCCCAGGAAAGTGGGGAGAATTTGCCCCAACGCTAGTATTCACCCACAGGCTCCACCCCAACCTTGTAAAGCAATCCCTCTTCCTTACACAGCTTTCCATCTCAGAAATGTTTAGCCCTTTTTTCACAATACCTTTCAAACTTAGGAGCATTAGTCTATGATTTCACCACACAGACCTTCCAATTGTCATGCTAGTATGCCCACAAACACATATTTATTTTATTTTATTTTATTTCTAGGTCACCTTTCATGGCAGGAGCCTTCCCAAGGCAGTTTCCAAAAATAAAATGTCTGTAATAAAAACCAATATAATAATAAAACAGCAAGCATTCATAAAAACAACAAACACCAGCATAAAAATACCCATACAGCACAACTGCAGCTGTAACCCAGAACAGTCCAGAAAAACATAATCAGGGGAAAGTCAGAGTAAACCAGTACATTTACAGGGCCTTCATAAAGGCCTGCACTGATGGGGCCTGACAGATCCCCAGTGGCAACCCATTCCAGAGGTGTGGGGCCACTGCAGAAAAGGCCTCTGTCATGTACTTGCCCACCTAACTGCCCTCAAAGATGGGCAAATTAAAAGGACCTCTATTCCTGATGTTAAAGTGTGGGCAGACTGACATGGATGAGGGCAGTCCTTCAGGTAATTTGGTCCCAAACTGTTCAAGGCTCTAAAGGTCAAAACCAGCATTTTAAATTGAGCTCAGAAATGCACTAGTAATCAGTGTAGTATAGGCATTATATGATCTGACTGCCTCGCCCCCAGTGGGTGGCTGCATTCTGCAACAGCTGAAGTTTCTGTACTGTCTTCAAAGGCAGCCCCATGTAGAGAGTTACAGTAGTCCAGCCTGGACTTCACTAGTGCATAGATAACTCGGGCAAACTCCATCCTTTCCAGATAGGGCTGCAGGTGACATATTAGTGTAAGCTGGTAAAATGCAGTCCAGGACTTCCCCAATTAGTGCAGAGTCCAGGAGGACTCCCATACTACACACTTGGTCTTTTAGGGGAAGTGCAGCTCCATCTAAGACTGCTTGTAAACCTTCACCAGAACACTTGCCTTTCCAACCCATAGTACCTCCATCTTGTCTCCACTAAGTCTCAGCTTGTTTTCCCTCTCCAACCCTTTTGGGATGGCCACAACACAGTTGTTGGTTTGTATGACTCAGGCCATCCTCCAAGCAGTTTGGTGCTTTAAACAGTAAGGAGTAATAACTTTAAGTTAATGTGGACTGTGAGTGGAATCAGTATAAAAACTTAAGAAAAGGACTGCTGAGACCATAGCGATGGGAGAGAAAAATGGGATTCTTACTACTGAGCAACAAAATTGAATTTTTTTTATAAAACCATCCAAACCCAGCAGTCTGGAGCCCAGACAGATATTACTTTAAATGTTTTTCTAGCTGCGAAGTCTTTTTTAATTGTTTTTTTACTCTAGAATAGGCACAGGGCCCTTGATCTTGACTGGGACCCTAGGATGCAGGTTGGGTGGGGGCTTTTAAGAACCAAATTGGGGCCCCTATTCTGACTCTAGAGTAAAAATGGAAAAAAAGACATAATTGCTAGGCACAGATTTAAAGTAATGTCTGTTTTGGCTTTGTAACATACCCACTCTATTTGATCTGACAATTCAAAGTTAAGTTTGCTTTTCTAAGACAAAATTTTGAAAGCATCCATTCACAGAAACACGACTCAGTATTGTAATTAAGAAATATAAAAGATTAATATCCTGGAAGCAGCAATTGCATCCCTATATATTGTTCAAATATACATTTATATTACCATTGTGGCAGTTCGCTGTATATATTAATATAAAAGTGGAAAGGAATATAACCTCATGAAGCGGCAATTAATGATCCCTTTACTGAAATATACAGATGAATTGCATTTTCCAAGAGATAGCACTATTCTAAGCCCTCTGTGCTATAATTCAGTGAACATTTTATGATTGTATTTGAACAATGTTATTAAAGAGTGAAAAGGCAGGTTAAAGAGGGAGTGAAGAAATGTGTGAAAAACAAAACAAAAATGCAAAGCATAATTAGAATTTAATAGAAAGTCATGAAATTGCAAATTAAATCTGACCTCAACCTAAACTCATACCGTGTGTCTCACATCTGAGATGACTTAGTCTACATGGGCGTATGTTGCCTAGGCAGTAACACAGGAAGAACTAGAGAAGTGTGTTTGGGCAGAGCAAAACTTTTGCACATCTAATGGACCTAACTTGTCAAAATTAGGGACAGAAGGGAATGGACAAATGTGTCACAGTTCCCCTCCAGTTTCTGATTTTTCCTATCCTCAGTTTGCTCCTTTCCATTTCCTCATCAGTTTGCAACTTTTTTATTTAAATCCACATGACCAACCATACCCAGCCAGTTTCCTGGACAAAAGTGCTTTCTTAAACAGTGAAAAGGAAATAGACCTCACCCTCAACCACCTTTTCTACTCTAAAACTAGGGATGGATGGACTCACCTCCATCCGGGTTCTCCAAGTGAGTCATCCCCCACAAGCTGTCTGGACCCACTTGCGAGCCCCCACACTCACCCGTACCCACTTGCTGAGCAGACATGCACCCAACGAGTAGGTCTGGCAGGTCCCTCAGTGAGTCATCATTTTACAAAACAAATGGTGACTCATTCATTTCCGTAAATCTAGTCTTACACAAATGGCAGCTGTAAGGGGGCGATCTGTGCAACATTACTGTCTATTTACTACTGTAATGTTGCAGAAATGGCTCTTTTACGGACAGGTCTGGTAAGTGCTGAGGGTTGTGTGGCTCAGCAATTGGGGGTGGAAGCTTGGCGTGTGCGGTCTGGGCCCCCTTGAGTACCCGCAACATCCCTTTCTAAAACTAGGGGTCAAACTACATACTACATGAATGATATAGGGATTGATCCAGGGCTTCCCCATATGGGACTTTTGTCTTGTGATTGAGACTGGTTACTCACGGAAGTTTGCAGGTCCTTTACATGATGTCATCAACTTCCAGCACCTCTCCTGTGCTTTCTGACCATTTCTGCAGCTTTATTGGAAATGGAGATAATGAAGTACTAAAAAATGTGTGTCCGTGTAAAAAGGGAGTTCCTCTATAACAGTAATGCCATCTAGTGACTGTATAATGAAACATATAGAGCTTGCAGATAAAGGCAACGACCGGGGGAGGGGGAAGAGAAAGTGAAGGAGGCGATCTTAATCTCGCAAAAGATCTGGAAGCAGAAGCCCCGATAAAGTTGTGGGATAAAAGACCTGGTGTGGAGAAGCCCCCAGAATCTGCCTTCTGTGAAAGGGAAGGCTCTACTCACAGAAGGTCCCTCTGCCTGATTTTGGGAAATCTTTCCTTCCTCCCCACACACCACAGCTCATTCTGTTCGATAGGTTCTCCTGACTCTCTGTGTAGCAATTTCATGGGGCTGGAGGTGGCAGAGAAATCAATTTCCATGAATGCAACTAATCCGGTTTAAATCTGGATCCAACCCATAGTGCATAGCTGATGATTGGTGCCAACTGAGTCTTTTTTCTTTTTAAGAAATCCTTGCACAGGAGAGAACACATCTTTAGGAAGGAAGAGACTGGTGGAGATTTTAAACCCCACCTTCCGAAGTGCAGTGGTCCAGCAGATAGGACCTCATGTATTTACTTTCAGGTTTAAAAGAACAAACACACAAGAAAGTCAGTCGCACACTACATAATTAAAATAATATGTAGTTTGACTTCAAGGTTTGACTTCCTGAAAAGGAAATTCACCCACCCCAAATTTTAGGGGGCATTTTATTTTCACACTCCTAGAAATAGCTGAAATAAGCTGGATCAAAGTGTTTGACCCTACTCTAGTCTGAAAAATTCCATACCTGAGCATGACAGATTCTGTCACCACCAATCTTTGGACAAGATGCCTAGATGCTGAGAATGAGGGGATACAGATGACCAATTCATTTTAACCATTCGTTTTATGATGCATCTACACCTGATGTGTGGGTACAGTGACAATTCTCTTGGCAGTATGATGCAGGTATGTCATGTCCCACCATCAAGAGAGGCTAGGTTTGTGGGAGTAAAAGACACGGCCTTCTTTGTAGCTGCCCTTGTTATTGATTTCTCTTCCAAAGAGTTAGACTGGCCCCTTGTTTGTTTCGTGTTTGGCAGGCCCTTAAGACTTCCCCCCCCCACATGGCTTCTTGAGTGATTTTAAATGTATTAACTCTGCTGTCCGTTTTTAAAACACTGATCTTCTCTTGTTCTTAATTTTACTGTGTTACGGTGTCCTTATACATTTTTAAAATGTTTCTCAAGTTTTAAATGGTAAATTGCATTATGGGATCTTTGGGGGCTGAAAGGTACCTCAGAAATAATTTTATAAATAAAATAAATCCATTTCTTAAACAAGAGCTTTTGGCTTAGGTTCAGGTCCCACAGAGAAATATGCCATGTTGCTTATTCTGGTGCAATTTTAGCTTTAAAGAAAACATCATTTGTTTACCAAATATCATACCTCTCTGATTTCTCCAATAAAAGTGAAATGTAAAGTAAATAAGGGTGCAATCCTATGCATGTTTGGACAGAAAAAAAAAAGTCCTACATCTCCCAGCATTCCCCAGACAGCCATGCTGTAGGACTTGTAGGACTTTTTTCTGTCTAAACATGCATAGGATTGCACCCTAAATACGTTATTAGTACCAATTCCTGCCTTTTCCTTAAAAAAAAAAAAAAGTTTGCCTCACAACTCAAAATGAATTAGAAGCAGTTTTGGTTTGAAAAATCTTAACACCTAACATTGAACAAAAAATAAACTCCGCTCTGCTTTTTTGTTTCTGAATCTAATGTTGCTTTGAAGCGTTTTTCATTTCTAATTCCTTTGGTGTTATCTGTAATTGACAGTGCCATCCAATGCATATCTTCTCAGAAGTAAGTCCTAATGAATTCAATGGGATTTACTCCAAAGTAAGTGTGTATAGGATTGCAGCCGAAGAAACACAATAGAACATTCCCCCCACCCCATGCACGTCCCCAGTCTCCATATTCAGCAGTAATCCAACTGTTACTAATATTGGCATATGTATATTGGTGGGAAATAAAAGGTTGCTTTTAGCAGACATAAGCCAAGATTTTAATTTGTAGCTGATAATTTGCTACTGGAAGCTTATCGTGATTAGTCTTCTTACAGCACCAACAGTTTTTCAGGTAGTGTGAATTACCTGCTGTGTATGTTTTTACCACCCATTCAAGGATGAAAATGAGTTACAACCTAGGCCTCAATTAAAGCCTGAAATAAGAAAACCTAAAATTCTTTTATGCCTCCACTTCTAAAGAATAGAATTAGTTGCTTCATATATTCTTGGAATTCTAATTCACACTCCTGGAAATCCAGCAATGGATCTTTCAGCCCTTCTCAAATGAAGCTCATTTCAGCTGCTACCCAATTATGCTGCCTTTGCTCCAAGTCAAATCATCATGCAACAGCTGAGAATTGAAACAGACTCCATTTGTGAAAATGAATGGTGTATATCTGGTAATGCTGAATGTTTTTAAGTGCTGCCCACCCTTGTCCTGCAGGAATTAGTATGATATTCCTGGTTCTATTAATTTAATTCATATTTCTGGTACTCTGATTTGTGGGTTCAGTTTCATTATTGTATGTTAGATTTTTCTGTCAGCATTTTATGCAAATTGTGACATCCCTATTACAATGACAACAGTGGTATCTACGTCCCAACTGTCATACTTAAGATGAAGGCTTCATTGTAGGAGTGCTGTCTTTGTTAGAAAAATACTCACTTTGAACCTCACATAGATAGTGGTTTACCAAGCTTGAAGAATCACTGCAACTTATGAAATCTCGTGGCATTTGCAAGATAGTTATATCGACATGGATGACAATCCGCCCCACCAATGTTTTTGATAAGCCACTAGAGCATGCCAGCATTTTGCTAGCACGTGATTGAGCTACGGTGTTCCATATTGGGCCTGCTGTGTGGATTTCTTAGTGTAGTGGCTATGCTACAGTTGCTTCCTTGCCCAAAGCACAGGTGTATCCAAACTTGTCATGTCATGACTTTTAGGTAAGGAAATATATTACCAAAGAGACTGCATTTATGTCACATTATGGGCACTGATGCAGGTCAATGTTAGAATCATAGAATCATAGAATAGTAGGATTGGGAGGGGCCTACAAGGCCATCGAGTCCACCCCCCTGCTCAATGCAGGAATCCAAGTCAGAGCATCCCTGACAGATGGCTGTCCAGCCTCGTCTTGAATGCCTCCAGTGTGGGAGAGCCCACCACCTCCCTAGGGAATTGGTTCCATTGTTGTATTGCTCTAACAGTCAGGAAGTTTTTCCTGATGTTCAGCCGGAATCTGGCTTCCTGTAACTTGAGCCCATGATTCCGTGTCCTGCACTCTGGGATGATCGAGTAGAGATCCTGGCCTTCCTGTCTGTGACAACCTTTTAAGTACTTGAAGAGCGCTATCATATCTCCCCTCAGTCTTCTCTTCTCAAGGCTAAACATGCCCAGTTCTTTCAGTCTCTCTTCATAGGGCTTTGTTTCCAGTCCCCTGATCATCTTTGTTGCCCTCCTCTGAACCCTCTCCAGTTTGTCTGCATCCTTCTTCAAGTGTGGTGCCCAGAACTGGACACAGTACTCCAGATGAAGCCTAACCAGTGCTGAGTAGAGGGGAACTAGTACTTCCCGGGACTTGGAAGCGATACTTCTATTAATGCAGCCCAAAAGAACATTGGCTTTTTTTGCAGCCATATCACATTGTTGGCTCATATTCAGCTTGTGATCGACAACAATTCCAAGATCCTTCTCGCTTGTGGTGTTGTTGAGCCACATATCGCCCATCTTGTAACTGTGCATTTGGTTTCTTTTTCCTAGGTGCAGAACTTGGCATTTATCCCTATTAAATGTCATTCTGTTGATTTCTGCCCAGCGTTCCAGTCTATCAAGATCACTTTGAATCTTGTTTCTGTCTTCCAAATAGGGATGTACGAAAGTCACTTACCTTCTTATGAAATTGATTCGCGGTGGGGGGGAGGCGCTCCGTCCCTCCCCCCCGAAATTCTGGCTGGGGGGGAGGCGCCCCGTCCCTCCCCCCGAAATTCAGGCCGGGGGGGGGAGGCGCCCCGTCCCTCCCCCCCGAATCCTGGCTGGCCGGGTGCGCAAATGGCGGCGGCCATAGCCGCCGCCATTTGCGTCTCTGCAGTCAGCCGTGATAGGCTACGTAAATGTTTATGTAGCCTATCACGGCTAAGTTAAAAAAAAAAAACCGTGTGTACGCAAATGGCGGCACCCATGGGCGCCGCCATTTGCGTTCCTTATTTTGGCACGTCTAGTCTACGTAAACATTTACGTAGACTACGGCGAAAATAAGGGGAACGCAAATAGAGTAGACGCTACACTATTTGTGTTCCCCTTATTTTCGCCGTAGTCCACGTAAATGTTTACGTAGACTAGACGTGCCAAAATAAGGAACGCAAATGGCGGTGCCCATGGGCGCCGCCATTTGCGTACGCGCGGGTTTTTTTTTTACTCAGCCGTGATAGGCTACGTAAACATTTACGTAGCCTATCACGGTATTTTTAAAAAATCTAGCCGTGATAGGCTACGTAAATCTTTATGTAGCCTATCACTTTTTTTTTTACTGGAAATGGCGGCGGTGGCAGCAGCCGGTCGGAAGACCGGCCACCACAGCCACCGAACCGCCGCCGAACCGCCGCCGCAGCCGCCGCCGCCAGGAAGATTCGCCCAAGGTAAGTCCCATCCCGGGGGGGCAGACCATTCCGCCACCGATTTCGGGGGGCCGAATGCGCTGGCATTCGGCCTCCCTGAGATTTGTTGCAAAATTCTCTGATATCCCTACTAGGGGTGTATGAAACCCCACTTACCTGGGTCTGCCGGATTCTGCTGGGGGGGGAGACACTCTGTCCCTCCTCCCAGAATCCTCATCGGCCAGCTCCGCTCCGCGGGGATTCTGCAGAGCTGCTGGCCGGCTCCACCAGTGGCCGGACATCTGGCCGCTGGCTAGCAGGGCCGCAAATGGTGGCGGCTGTAGTTCTTCATATTCCCTGGTATGTTTATTCCTCATTTTGTCCATTCCCTGAGCATGTGCAGAGTGTGCTTTTTATTCGAACAAAGAGAAGGTTGCTGATCTTTCCCTTCATGCTGCATTTGTACAAGTGAAGTGCGTGACTGCTTCAGAAAGAACTTTCCATTATACTGTCTCTTTTTCTTCATGAGTTTCATAACAGAAGTATGATGTAGTGGTGAGAGTCCAGCCCAAAGTCACCCAGTGAGATAACTAACAGGAGGTTTGCTAATGAGCTGGATGTGGAAATACAAAGCTGAGCTGGGGGCAAGTGGGGTGCTGACATGTGTAGGAATAAGTCGCATTGAACTCAATAAGACTTACTTCTGAGTAGACATGCACAGAATTGGTTCTCCTCTCCATTTTAGCCTCACCATGTCACCAATAAGGCTGGATGTGGAAATAGAAAGCCTAGTAGGGGGAATAATACTCGTGCAGGGCTCCAGACCGGCATGGTCATTTAAAAAGGTTTTTTCTGGGGATGTACGAAAGTGACTTACCTTTCGCGGATTATGTTGATGGTGGGGGGGAGGCGTTCCGTCCCTCCCCCCGGAATCCTGGCCGGGGGGGGAGGCGCTCTGTTTCTCTGCCCAGAATCCTTGAACGGCTGGCTGTGCTCCGTGGCAGCTCCGTGGAGCAGCCGGCCAGGCCCAGCCCGGCCCGGCCAGAGCCGTCCGCAGCCGGATTTCCGGCCGCGGAGGGCTCTGGGTAACACAAAAAACAAAAAACTGCATACGCAAATGGCGGCGGCTACGGCCACCGCCATTTGCGTTCTTTCTTTTTGGCCATCTTAATTTACGTAAATATTTACGTAGACTATGACAGCGAAAATAAAGGGGAACGCAAATAGCATAGCAGGCGCTATTTGCGTCCCTTTTTGATTCCCCGTTTTAGCCTACGTAAATCTTTACGTAGGCTAAAACGGTGAATCAAAAGGGGACGCAAGTAGCACCCGGTACCCTATTTGCATTCCTCTTTATTTTTGCCGTCATAGTCTACGTAAATATTTACATAGATTAAGAAGGTAAAAAGAAGGAACGCAAATGGCGGCGGCCATAGCCGCCGCCATTTGCGTACGCGATTTATTTTTTTTACCCACCCAGCCGTGATAGGCTACGTAAAGATTTACGTAGCCTATCACGTCTTTTTTTTTTTGCACAAGGCAAGCCTGGAAATGGCGGTGGCAGCAGCCTGTCGGAAGACCGGCCGCTGCTGGAGCCGCCGCCGCCCGGAAGATCCGCCCCCCGTGAGTTTCGTCCCGGGGGGAATCCGTGGGGGGGTGGGGGGGTGGCAGGCCATTCTGCCACGGAGTTCGGGGGGCTGAATGCACTGGCATTCGGCCTCACCGAGATCCGTGGCGGAATTCTCTGACATCCCTAGTTCGTTGAAACCTCATTGGAAGCGAAAAAACCCGTAAGTGTAGATCGGCCCAAAGATGCAACAAGTGAGCCTTCTCTACTATCAAGATAGGAAATTTGTATGTTCTTTAATTTTTGCCTCTCCTGGGGCTCTCAATGGAGCAAAATGGTTTGAAATTTTGGATTTTCCCCCCCAGTGGGCTGCAATTTACCTGGGACTATTTGAAGTAAACAAAGTAATTCAGTTTATGATCTGACTGCATCTCTCTCAATATTTTAGTGCAGCATCCTGTGTTTTTCTTACTTTAGTATCAAGGAGAGTTTTGTAAAGCCAGCTGTACAATAGTAATGTGGCTTTCTCCCTCTTGGAATGATATTTGGGGATCTCTATTTACATTTTGCTTTACAATTATGCACATTTTACATATCAATTGTAATGTTCAAGGTGAATTCATTTATTATGCTTGTTATTTTCTGGGAGAAAAAAAGCTCAAAATTCTTTTAACACAAAAGTGACCACCTATTTGGATATTAAGTGCTGGATGCCATGATTGAGGCTGGATCTACACTATTGCATTATAGTGGTACTGAAGTGCACTGATACCTGTTGGGGCACATTACACATTCGATAGACCACTTTTGTAGTGTTATTTCCTGCTTTTTATTCCACATTATCCAGTATACTGCAACAAATGTCATTGTGTGTCCTATGAGGTATACATGCGCACGAGGAATATAGCGTTACCAAGATGGGATCGTAATGATGTGATACAAGGTGGTCTGGCCACTGTATTCCTAGGGTGATATTTTATATCATTTTTAAAAACTCCTTGAGCATCCAGAGGTTTCCTTTTAAAAGAAAGGATACAAACAAGTGGCAATGAAACTGCTAAGCTAATATTATGTGTCATTTTGGGGGAAAGCATCTATCATCACAGACACACACATGCAAACACATCCATGAATTGGTTTTCCCCTTGTCTATTCATACCAGGGGTACAGAACCTCAGGCCTGGGTGACAAATCTGGTCCACCTGGGGTCCCAATTCAGCCCTCCTGGGTTCCCAGAGAGCCATATCCCTTTCCTCTGGCTTCACCCCTTTCCCCCAACCACTGATCATTTGGTGGCTTCCTGGCTTTTGTGTAGCCCCCCCCCCCCGCATTCTAAAAAGTTGGAATGGCTCTCCTAAGACTTAGTTACTGGCTGCCTTTACAACAAAGGAAACCCGCAGAGTCCCCCCATTCTGGAGCCTTTCTGTATTTACAGCAGGATCCCAGACAGTGACCATGTGATTGCTGAGAGGGGAAGCTTTTAATTTTCAAGGTTCCATAGAACTCAATGAAACAGCTCCATCTAGTGGCTGTTTTAATCACATAACATTCGGAGTTTAAAAGATAGTTCATTAGCTCCGGGTCTTTTAGAGATGAAATAACCAGGAAATACCTCTGGATGTGCCCTGGAGGTTAACAATGTCATATAAAGGACTCGCAAACTTCCATGAGTGAGCAATCTCAATACCAGGATAAAAGCTCCGTGTGAAGGAGCCCACTGGCTGTAAGAGCTTTAAGCTAAAAAAATATGCTGCTATTTCCAGTGTTTTGCCCATCCCTCTTTTCCTTTGGCCCCATCCATGACTGGAATGCACCCCCAATAGCTTCTCTGAAATGGCCCTCAGACTGAAAGAGATTTTACACCACTGATTTATACTGCTTCAGAACAACATTACTGGGTATCAGTATAAAATGTCCATCAAGATGGACCTAACTTGTATGAGGTGCTGCAGACTAGGAACGAAGGTTGCTCGAGTGTTCTGTGACTGTTCTTAGCAAGACTCTTGCAAGGAAAGACAGACCATTTAAGTAAATTACATTTGGTGGCTTTGTGCAGTAGATTACTGCTCATGAGGGCCTCCGTTGAAAACAGTAAACACTGCATATGCACATATAGATTATGTGATAAACTGAGCTGTAAATTAGGGGACTTTGATAGTCATAAAACTCTCTTATAGTAAAGCCCATAATAGTTTGGCTTGCTGAAGGGAAGTGTGTTTTTTGTATCTAATTTTGCTTTCTTTCTAAATACCAAATTCCACTGGTGAATATTTCAATATCATCCACAGAGAATCTCTTGAAAGCCTATGCTATGAAATGGAATCATGATGTATGGAATGTAAAATTAGAAGAGAGTTTTTGTTTTTCATAGCTAGGTGGGTATTTAAATGAAGGATTTTTTTATTTAGTTCCAAAGCCTGATTAGTTTTTATCAAGTGTCAGAGAAAAATCTAGATAACATTGCTTAGTGGATGGTTTTGAAGAGCTAAGGTGAATCTGTCCAGTTTGTAAGATTTCTAAGGAGAGGTGGGGGGTGTTTGGGTTAAAACAAAAACAAGTGAGAAATAGAAACATGAATGATTTTGGATTTACATTAAACTAAAAAGAATTTGACTTGACTTATTTCTTCATTCATTCCACTCTTAGTGCAGAACTAATGCATAAAATAAACTTCAAATTTCAGGTATGCTGCCTTTTTCTTTTCTTAGAGAATTAATATAGTAGTGAAATGGAACTTAATCATTGCAGACTGAAATCAAACCCTCATCTGCACTCTAGTCTGACTCTGGCAAACTGTAAAGATACAGTTTTAATGCATGGCACATTGTACAGTTTCTGTCTAATTTGGGGAATAAGATCCATGTGTCAAAAGATGCAGCATGGCTATTTTAATCATGACAATGTGAATAATTTGCACTCAGGCTGATGCAGATATTAATTTTCTTAAAATTTTCAACAACATGACATAAATTGAAACACATTATGCATTTATATCATACCTTTCACCCTTCTTCAGATAAACATATTTCTTAGGATCAGACACTTTGTGAGGAAATTCCCATATCATTTTTTTCTTGTTTCTTCAGACGAGCGAGCTAAATGAGAACAGGCTAAAGAAAGAGCTAAATGGGAAAGAAGCTTTTATCTGTATGTTTAGTGTTTTTCTGGTGTATTAGAAAATATTCTATCAGGAGAAAGTTTGTGCAGATCAACAACTTAAGCTCCCCTTCCTATAAACTCTTTACATATACTGGGCAATATCCAAGGACATTCAAATAGAATGATTTCTATCTGCACCCAATGTCCTTGGGTGCAGATAGGATCCTTTCCCCTGGATCCTATCTGCACCCTCCCTCAAATTTGCATCAGAGGGTCCCTCAACCCTCTGGAGCAAAGGGGGAATCCATTGTACCAGCAGCATCCATTACAATGGCAGATGGGCGCAGTTGGATACAAGATTACTACAAGATACTTATATGCTAAAAATATGATTAGAAAGCCTATGTCTGGCCATATTCCATTTATCTGGTTGAAATACAATAGAAAGAAAATCAACAATCTTGAACACAAAAATAGTTGTCCCCAAAGACAATGTTTTGATTGAGTTAAGGATCACACCACGCCACCACATTTCAGGCGCACACTTAAGTTGTTTTAAGCGTAGACCTAAAAATGTTACAAGATAAATGATACATTTAGAAACATTTGTATTGTACAAGTCCGTTCATTAGGGAGAAGTTATTTTCCAGTGATGCTTTTACAAATCAATGTAGGCTCATACCTACATTGCACTCAATGGCAAATGCAATGGCCAACTCTATGTAATGTGTGAATGGCAATAAATTTATAAATAAAAGCAGCATGGAAAATAGCTGGCTGTAACAGCCAAATTTTTATTTATTTATTTATTAAATTTATTAATCGCCCATCTAGCTGGTCACCCAGCCACTCTGGGCGATGTACAGCATATAATAAAACACTTTAAAACAATAAAATTCTACAATAAAAACGTTTTCTAAAATACCCTAACCCACCCCAAATGCCTGCCTGAACAACCACGTTTTTAATGCATGGCGGAAGCTCATTAAAGAGGCGGCATGGCGGAGTTCCCTAGGGAGGGAGTTCCACAGAGTGGGGGCCACCACATAAAAGGCCCTCTCCCTCATCCCCACCAGTCTAGCTGTCCTGGCTGATAGGACAGAGAGAAGGCCATCCGAGGCTGATCTTGTTAAGCGGCCTGTCTGGTGTTGCTGGAGGTGCTCCTTGAGATAGGCTGGGCCAGAACCATACAGGGTTTTAAAGGTCAAAACCAACACCTTGAATTTGGCCCAGAATACAACTGGTAACCAGTGCAACTCCTTCAGCACTGGCGTAATGTGATCTTGGCGGCGGCTGCCTTTAATCAGGCGAGCCGCCGTGTTCTGTACCAGCTGCAGCTTCCGAACCATCTTCAGGGCTAACCCCACGTAGAGTGCATAACAGTAGTCTAAACGAGAAGAGAACAGGGCATGTACTACTGCTGGGAGCAGATGGTTGGGAAGGAAGGGGCGCAGCCGCCGTATCAGATGGAGTTGATACAGCGCTGTCCAGCTCACAGCTGACAGCTGAGCCTCCATGGACAGCTGGGAGTCCAAAATGACCCCCAGGCTGCGGACCTGGTCTTTCAAGGGTAGCTGTACCCCATTCAACACCAGGTCAACATCCCCCAACCTCCTCTTGTCTCCCACCAAAAATACCTCGGTCTTGTCAGGGTTCAGCTTCAGCTTATTCCTCCCCATCCAGCCACTCACCATCTCCAGACATTTGGACAGGGATTCTACGGCCAACCTTGGTGAAGATTTGAACGAGAGGTAGAGCTGCGTGTCATCTGCATATTGATGACACCGCACCCCAAACTTCCTGATGATAGCTCCCAACGGCTTCACATAGATGTTAAATAGCACCGGGGAGAGGATGGAACCCTGTGGCACCCCACAAGTGAGTGGCCATGGGTCTGAAACCTCCTCTCCCAGTGCTACCCTCTGGTACCTGCTGGAGAGGAAGGACCGGAACCACCGCCATACAGTGTCTCCAATGCCCAACCCCTCCAGGCGGTCCAGAAGGATACCGTAGTCAACAGTATCAAAAGCTGCTGAGAGGTCGAGGAGAACAAGGAAGGAGCATTCACCCCTACCCAGAGCCTTCCTCCTATCTAGGGGTGCACAAAAGTCACTTACCTAGTCTCACAGCTTGCTTCGCGGTGGGGGGGAGGTGCTTCGCTGCTCCCCCCGAAGTTCAGGCCGGGGGGTGGAGGCTTCCCTCCTCGCCCGGCCGAAATTCAGGCCGGGGGGGAGGCTTCCCACCTTGCCCGGCCGAAATTCAGGCCGGGGAGAAGCGCCCCGTCTCCCCGGCCATGAACTTCAAAAGAAAAAAAAAACGCCCCTGTGATAGGCTACGTAACGATTAACGTAGCCTATCACGGCTAGATCTGCAAAGTCAGCCATGATAGGCTATGTTAATCATCACGTAGCCTATCACGGGTGACTTTGAAAAAAAAAAAAAAGTGCGTCTGCAAATGGCGGCCCCCATAGGGAGCCGCCATTCGTGTTCCTTATTTGGTCCCTGTAGTCTACGTAAAGATTTACGTAGACTACGGCGAAAATAAGGGCAACGCTATTTGTGTTGTCCTTATTTTCGCCGTAGTCTACGTAAATCTTTACATAGACTACAGGGACCAAATAAGGAACGCGAATGGCGGCTCCCTATGGGGCCGCGCCGTACGCGCTTTTTTTTTTTTTTAAGTTTGGCGGCGGTTCGGCGGCGGTTTGGCGGCGGCGGCGGCTGGTCTTCTGACCGGCTGCCGCCGCCGCCATTTCCAAGTAAAAAAAACACACACACACAACAAACATGATAGGCTACGTAAACATTTACGTAGCCTATCACGGCTAGATTTTCAAAAAACACCGTGATAGGCTACGTAAATCCTTACGTAGCCTATCACGGCTGACTTGGGTGGGGGGAAGTGCGTACGCAAATGGCGGCGCCCATGGGTGCCACCATTTGCGTTCCTTATTTGGGCACATGTAGTCTATGTAAACATTTACGTATCCTACGGCAAAAAGAAGGGCAATTCAAATAGCGTTGCCCTTATTTTCGCCGTAGTCTACGTAAATGTTTACGTAGACTATACGTGCCCAAATAAGGCGTACGCACTTCCCCCCCCCAAAGTCAGCCTACGTAAAGTAGCCTATCACAGCTGACTGCAGGGATGCAAACGGCAGCGGCTATGGCCACCACCATTTGTGTCCCAGCAGGAGAAGAGATTTGCGGCCAGAGGGACGGGGTGCCTCCCCCCCAGCCAGAATTTCAGCCAGAGGGCTAGGGCGCCCCCCCGGCCAGAATTTCGGCTGGAGGGACAGGGCACCTCCCCCCAGCCAGAATTTCTGTGGGGAGGAACGGAGCGCCTCCCCCCCACCGCGAAGCAAGCTCCGGGACCAGGATCGGGGACCAAGCTGTCAGGAGCGCCCTAGCTGCCTCTTCACAGTTCCCATCAGTAGCCAACTCAGGATGCAGACGACGAGGATTCTTTCCGAGACTTTATTCCTTTATGACTCTTTCAGATACTAATCACTAGTGACAAAGCAAGGAACAGCACTGGGGAAAGATAGCAAAGTAACCTAAGCTCCAGGTAAGGCAGTTGGTCCCCGTTTGAAGGAGAACCATGAGAAGACCCTGAATTTATGGGCTAGGGAGAGATCCTCCCTCTTTCCCTTGGGTCCTCGGGACGCAACCGTTGTTTGAGCGCCAAACGAGTGGTACGCCTCCTTTCCGTGCCCTCCATCTGTCATCGCTCCCTGTGTCTGCGCCGAGCATCCAGCAAGCCCCCCTCCAGCGCTCTCTCACTGCCAGGGTCACTATCTATCCCAAGAATGCTGGCAAGAGGAATCTCTGCCAGCTGTTGTGCTTGTGAGAGATGAGCGAGCTCCTCTCCCACGGATTGCTGTTCCTCCTCAGAATCAGAACTGCTCTGGGGCTCTATTGGCTCAGTCTCCACCCTGACACCTGGTTTCTCTGTGTTAAGAATGAACAACAGGGCGGGGGGGATTGAAAAGATTAATTTCCTTTGTGTTTTTTTTTACTGGAAGAATTCATATGAAGAGGAAGGAAGCTGATTTTGGGGACATGTATGATATTGCCTGCTCATACACTTGCTAAAGAGTTTGTCACAAGGGCAACATAGAAAGCTGCCTTATGCTGAGTATTATATATACCAGCCTTCATCAATCTGGTGCTTTCCATATGTGTTGGACCACAACTTCAATTGGTCATGATGGCTAAGGATGATGGAAGTTATACTACATCAAGTTGGGAAGGGCCCCAGTTGAGAAGGTGGGTCTATGCTAACTAGCAACAGCCCTTCACAGTTTCAGAGAGGAGATACCTGGAGACGCTGGGTAGAGCTGGACCATTGATCAATGGCCCTTTTTCAAAAATTCCCTAACATAAATCAACAATGCTCATGTCCTCCAAAAGGAAAGGACAAAAGCCTACTTTACACCTCAAGAACCTTCAGCGCATGTGCACACAGGCTTCATGCAATCAGAGACATTGCATTTTCCAGGATATGTAAAATTCATGTGCAGTATGGTTGTAGGGTCTGTTCTGAACTTTGATCAATGTGTGGAAGTTGGGTGTGCTGTTCTGTGTCCGTCTGTCCCCCCGCATTGAGTCTATGTGGTTTTTGAAGGTGTGAAATGGTCTAATGTAAAGACTAGGCAACGCTTACTGAAGTGACTCAGGAAGGCTTCTCAACACATGTTAGTGAATGCAACATCTGGTGATGACATCCATGTATGAATGGGTCATCACAGTTCTAATACCAGAGGCAGAACTTTCATGTCATCTCCCATCACTTCAGACATAATGCTTTTCAATGAACTTAGTCAATTCAGCTTTCAATAAAAGTGTAGAGAAGAAGTCCTGCAAATGTCAACCAGCCCTGGAAGTAACGGAAGAACTACCTGGTGGTGCTTCCAACTTGTGGAATTGCCAACATTTTTATCCATGCTGGGAAAAAGATTCAGCTGTTGTATTTTTGCCTTGCCATGTAGCTTTTAAAGGCACAGAATCCAAGCCAGAAAATATTAGCATGTGTCATTGGGCAGTTCTACAAGTGCCACATGCAATATCCCCAAGTCAGTAACTAAAAACCATCATTTTCTGCATTTGCCCAGTATTTGAAATGCATTTCTACTGATTAAGCTGTAGTAGAGATAGAATTTGAAGCTCTTTTTCTCACATCCAAGCCTAGCTCTCCAGCTTGTGCACCACATTGCCTTTCTTATATGTATTCTAAAGAACATTCTAAATAATAAAACATTCCTTTTCTAAGATATTTTGTCTATTCCCTCAAGCACTTATACAAATTTGGTCAAACTGGAAAGTCATATTCTTTTTCTCGTTGATTTGGTTGGCTGGTAAAACACGAATGATAATAATAAGAGGACTTACATACGTTACTAGCGTTTTGATCTTTTGTATGTGTAATAGAGAGGTTATAACTTTCATTCCACTTGACAGGAGTTTGAGAGGTTATAGATAGGTTTCTCGACACCAACCATTATTTACTGTTTGACTGTAACATCAGTCTCTTTCTGCCTTTTCAATACTGTTTGCACTTTTTCTTTGTGAAAAGCATCTTGATTGAGCCATACAAGGGGAGATATTACTATCTTTCTATGGGATCAATGAAGATGTGTTTACAAGTCTAGGACACAGTGCACACACTGCAATAATGGATTTGAGTCTGTTTGTTGACTGAAAGCTCCTTTTCTTTGTAACTTGTCAATCTTGTATCTAT
The DNA here is from genome assembly GCF_057233095.1 of Heloderma suspectum. Lineage (NCBI taxonomy): Eukaryota > Metazoa > Chordata > Lepidosauria > Squamata > Helodermatidae > Heloderma > Heloderma suspectum. The sequence continues at coordinate 64,932,569 of NC_139458.1, read as the reverse complement.
TACTTGATTGCAACATAAAAGGCTATTTGGACAAGCGCTGAAACAACAACTGTATCAATCTCGTTGAAGTGCTTTCCTGCTCTAAATATGTAGCCTTTAGCAAGATAAATTGCTTAACATTTGAAAAGCATGCCAGAGTTTTATTGGTTGTTGTATCAACTGTTTTGAGGGTGCAGTGTTACTTTAATTGTTCTAATATTGAAATGTTGGTAATCAATGTGCATTTTTAATGAAAAGTTGACAATGAAAATTCCAAATGTTTTACTTTTGAAAGGTATGTTTGCACACAGCAGCTGCTCATATTCCTGATTTTGCTCTCTAGAGCACAACCTGAAACATAGGAAGTATCTCTTGAATTGCAGGTGCCTTTCCCCTTGGGATTCTGCCATGCTGACAGCCGGAAAGCATCTGTACAGACTGCAGAACTTCATGCTGGTCTAATGGTTGTTGTTGTTCAGTCGTTAAGTCATGTCCGACCCTTCGTGACCCATGGACCATAGCACGCCAGGCCTTCCTGTCCTCCGCTCTCTCCCAGAGTGTGCTCAAATTCATATTCATTGCATCGGTGATGCTATCTAGCCATCTCATCCTCTGCTGTCCCCTTCTCCTTTTGCCTTCAATCTTTCTCAGCATCAGGGTCTTTTCCAGGGAGTTTTCTCTTCGCATTAGGTGGCCAAAATATTGGAGCTTCAGCTTCATTATCTGTCCTTCCAATGAGCACTCAGGGTTGATTTCCTTTAGGATTGACTGATTTGACCTCCTTGCAGTCCAGAGGACTCGTAAGAGTCTTCTCCAGCACCAGAGTTCGAAACCATCAATTCTTCGGCGCTCACTCTTCCTTATAGTCCAGCTCTCACAGCCATATGTTGCTATTGGGAAAACCGTAGTTTTGATTCTGCGGACCTTTGTCGGCAAGGTGATGTCTCTGCTTCTTACTATGCTGTCTAGGTTTGCCATAGCTTTCCTCCCAAGGAGCAAGCGTCTTTTAATTTCATGGCTACGGTCACCATCTGCGGTGATCTTGGAGCCCAAGAAAATAAAATCTGTCACTGCTTCCATTTCTTCCCCTTCTATATGCTAGGAAGTGATGGGGCCAGATGCCATGATCTTCATTTTTTTAATGTTGAGTTTCAAACCAGCTTTTGCACTCTCCACTTTCACCCTCAACAAGAGGCTCTTTAGATCCTCTTCGCTTTCTGCCATTAGGGTGGTATCGCCTGCGTATCTGAGGTTGTTGATAATTCTCCCGGGAATCTTAATTCCGACCTGTGATTCATCCAACCCGGCATTTCTCATGATGTCTCTGCATATAAGTTAAATAAGCAGGGCGACAATATACAGCCTTGTCATACTCCTTTCCCAATGTTGAACCAATCGGTTGTTCCATGTCCGGTTCTTACTGTTGCTTCTTGACCCTCGTACAGGTTTCTCAGGAGACAGGTAAGGTGGTCTGGTACTCCCATCTCTTTAAGAATTTGCCAGAGTTTGTTGTGATGCACACAATCAAAGGCTTTAGCATAGTCAATGAAGCAGAATAGTCTGTATGAAAAGGATGTCTGACTATTCTGTGTGTGAAAGAGGTGTGAGTATTGTGTTCCTGTGTTAGAGTTAGAGGGTTGTTTTGGAGCGCAGTGGGTACATGAGCGGTTCATGGGTACATAATATAACAAACACACCTGCAAATGTGTACATAATATAAGCAAACACACCTGGTTGTTATATTATGGGTACATAATATAACAAACACCCACTTGGAAATAGTAATGATAAACATTCCAGTGAATGACTGTATTTGACCAATTGGTCTCATTGCATGGAGTTGTACAGGTAGGGATATACGAAAGTCACTTACCGTTTCGCGGATCTGCTTCGCAGTGGGGGGGAGGCACTCCATCCCTCCCCCCGGAATCCTCGACAGGGGGGAGGCGCTCCATCCCCCCCACCGGAATCCTGCCCGGCTGGCCCTGCTCCGTGGGAATTCCACGGAGCCGCTGGCCAGCTCCGCCCGCAGCCAGACATCCGGCCGCTGGGCAGCAGGGACACAAATGGCAGCAGCTGTAGCTACCGCCGTTTGCGTCCCTGTACTTAACCATGATAGGCTACGTAAATATTTACGTAGCCAATCATGGCAAAGTAAAAAAAAATGCATACGCAAATGGCGGTGGCTATGGCAGCTGCCATTTGCATTTGCTATTTTTCGTCGTTCTAGCCTATGTAAGTATTTACGTAGGCTAGAATGGCTAAAAATAGCGAACGCAAATGGCGGCCGCCGTAGCCACCACCATTTGCGTATGCTGCACCCAGCCGCGGCCAGCCAGGAGAACAGCCGCCCCCACCACCCCCGCACCAGCCGCCACCGCAACTGCTACTCCCACTACTGCAACTGCCACCCCTGCCCCTGCCGCCCCTACCGCCGCCACCCCTTCCACCACCGCCGCCCCTGCCACCCCTGCCGCCCCTGCCGCCGCCCCTGCTGCCCCCACCGCCGCCCCTTCCGCTGCTGCCGTTGCCCCCGCCTCCGTACCTTCCCCCGCACCCATTGCTGCACCTGCTGCCCCCGCTGCCGCTGCATCTGCCGCCGCTGCACCTGCTACCGCCCCGCTGTAGTGGCACCTTCCACCACTGCTGCGCCGCTGCTGCACCACCACCGATGCACTCGCCGCCGCTGCAACTGCCACCGCCCCCGCCGCCGCACCTGCCACCCTCACCGCTGCTGCACCTGCCGCCACCATACCTGCTGCCGCCACACCTGCTGCCACCCCGCCGCCCCTTCCGCCACCGCTGCTGCGCCACCACCACCACGCCGCCGCTGCTGCGCCACCACCACCACGCCACCACTGCCGCCCCACCGCTGCCGCACCCGCCACTGCATCCGCCGCATCCGCCCCAGGTAAGTGCCATCCTGGGTGGTCCCGGGGGGTTCCGCGGGGTGGGCGGGGGGTGGCAGGAGGCCCTTTCACCATGGATTCTGGGGGGCCGAATGCCAATGCATTTGGCCTCACTGGAATCCGTGGCGGAATTCTCCACCATCCCTATGTACAGGTACCAATATGCTGAATAAGCTCTGGTGTTCTGTTCTGATATTTTTTACACAAGAAAGTAAAACTTAAGACATTATGTCTGGAAGACAATGCATACCTAGAAAGTAATATAACACTTCAGGGCATATATGCCAATAGGGAAAGTCTGCCTACGACAAGTTTAAAGGTAACGGAGTTGAGTAGGAAAGGTTGCAGGGCCAAGTGCAGTAATAGCAGCAGAAGTAGAATTAGAGACAGAGACGATGAGTTCAGCAATAGCTGTAATCAGTACGGAATTTTCTTGCTTTTCTCTCTTTAAATCCCTTGCACAAAAGCCTAAAGTGGGAACATGTTATTCTTTTGCACAACAACTAACCTGTAATTCCAGCAGTTTGTAGTTGCCACATCATCAACTATGCTGGTGTCCTCCAAAGAGCAAAACACGGTATCCATTAACTTTACTATTAACTTACCGGATTGGCTTCAAACAATTTCATAGTAATCTAAAACTAACTGGTGTTTCAATGGTTTGTCATTTTGTCTCAAAACAGTTGCAAAAGAAGTGTTGTTATTTTGATGCCTGTTCAGGAAAGAAAGCATATGTTTTGCAGCAATCGGGTTTATTCTCATGTAGGTGTGCATCACACTGCAGTCATGTTATGTGCCGCAATGTTTATGGTTCAGAGTCTGTGCATGTGTGTTTGTATGGCAGGATGTTGGTAAGGAACCAAGTGTGGGACTTACTGCTGACAAAGCTAGAAGACAGCATGGTTATGCAAACCGCTCTACACTCCACCAAGTGATAGATGCATCAGTTGCAATGGGCAGAAATAAAGTGGGCAGGTCATGTTTTTGTCCTGACCTGACCTCCGTGTAGATCATGTTATGCACAGAACATACTGCAGGATCCAAGATGTGGAGAAAATCTACAGATGTACAACTTGCACTTGTACAAGGCATCATCAACATGCAGAGGTCATGGGCAGGGACTCCATCCATTCAGTGTATTCATGTTGCAATAATCTGGACAGGGCTACACACGGATAACAAAAGCAGACAATTATTCACACACACACACACATACACACACACATTGTGTGACTTCACACTGAAGATGAGTGGGAAGCAGATGTTTATAACTAGTTAACTCACAACTTTGCAGCTGTGTGGCAGAAGAAAAACAGAAGCCAGCTCATGTACAAAGGGGTCTTGAAAATACCAACAGATAGTTTCCCAGGCCATATAAACAATGCCTGTGTTTAGTCCATTTGTTTTAGTGGTCAGTTTTTCATGGTGATAATTCAGGCTCAGTCTCTCTCCCCCAACATTTTTTAAAGATGGTTTACAACCAATGTGGTGTACAAGTGATGTTTGAGAAATATAATTTTACATCCAAACTCTGCAGTCACCAGACTCACATAGTGCAGCTCATGCTGGACTGTACCATTCTACCTTCAGACTGCAAGAGATAGATCTCATGTTCAAATTCTTCTCCTTATGAAAAGGTTTGATGAAAGGCATAGTAAAAAAAAAAAAAAAAACTTAGGAAAATGCAATGTAGCCTGTTGCTAGGGCTGTACGGATGGGGAGGCAATCCGTTCCTCCCCCCCGAAATCCTCCAGAGCAGTTCCATGCCGCTCGGATTCTGGGGGGGGGACTGGCTTGGGGGCGCTTACCTTCCCTCCTGTCAGCCAGAGCTGTTCGCCTCCTCCCTGTCCCTGCCGATTGCCTTTAAAAAAAATGTCTTTTTTAAAAAAAGGCGATCGGGAGGATGTGCCCGTAGATTTATACGCAAATAGAGTCATGAATCTTGCATATAACAGTCTATGTGTCCATAGGCTTATACGCAAGATTCACTGCTCTATTTTGCATATAAGTCTATGGGTACATCCTGCTGATTGCGTGTGCCCATAGACTTATAAGCAAAATAGAGCGGTGAATCTTGTGTATAAGCCTATGGACACATAGACTGTTATATGCAAGATTCATGACTCTATTTGCATATAAGTCTACGGGCACATCCTCCCGATCGCCTTTTTTTAAAAAAGACATTTTTTTTAAAGGCAATCGGCAGGGACAGGGAGGAGGCGAACAGCTCTGGCTGGAAGAAACAGCTGAGTGCCTTTCCTCCTCCAGTCTTCCTGGAGCAGAGGTAATAAGTGGTTCCAATCTGCTGTGGATTCCTGAGGCTGGATTCCAAAGAATCCAGCCTCATTTGAATCCGCAGCAGATTTCTCTGACATCCCTACCTGTTGCTAGCTGGAATTATATAGTCCATCTCATTGCAGCCAAAAGAAGGTGCCCCCCTCTTCTTATGTTCCTAAAGACACTGTGTTCTGCACTACCATTAGGTGAGGAGAAGAAATGGCTTTGTGGCTTTTTCATTGGAGGCTGGAAGCACCATCCATAAGTTAAACATTCCCAATATTTGTCTGGTCTCTTTTGTTTGAACCTGATTTTTACTTGACAGCTTCATGTCATCCTGGTGTTACTTCCTCTGTCAATCTCCATCAGTTTTTCTCAGCCGCAGATAGATGAAAATGTAAAAGAATAATCATCCCAAAGTGTCACCTTAAAGCCTGGAACTAAGCAGCTATTTTTGCAGTCCATTCATATTTCCAGCTGTACTACTTATTGTTCAAGATATAATTCTGTGCCACATTCTACACTCCATCATAATCAGTAGTTTTTTTGTAGGGCTGTGCACCGCTTCAGTACGAAGCCTGAATAACGAGGTGATGCGGGCTGATTTGGAGATGCCTTGTCAGGATATGAAGTGGATCAGACCAGCACTGAGATGCGCTGAAGTGAAGCAGCTCCTCCACAAAGTGCCCTCCTCCAGTAGTATGGCATTATGCTATGTCTCATGATGTCTCAAAGTGCCCTCCTCCAGTAGTATGGCATTATGCTATGTCTCATGATGTCATGCATCAATATGTAATGTCCCCCTCTCTGACTGGATGTTTTCATGTACCCTACTGTTTACCTTACAGTTGGAACAGAGTTGGTATACTGTTTTCCCCACAGTCAGTATAGAGCTGCTGGAGTCTGTGCAAATGGCTGTAGCATGAGAGGTCATAGTGTAAATGGTACAAGTAGGAGGTGTGGAAGAGGCATCTTCATCTTCCAAAGCCCAGATCTCCTCCTTGCCCTCCAGTCTGCACTGCTACCCTCCTGACTTGCTCCTCCCACTTGGATTCCCTTTCTGTCTTCTCACAGAGCCATCCATCAGGACCCAGGTCTAAAATACTGTATACTTTCCATTACCAAACAAGAAAAAAAATCTATCCAGTACCTGAGAGAAATGATCTCAGATGACTTGCTGGATACAGAAAGCCATAAGTGAAAAAGAAATGTTGAACAAGGGGTGGATACTAACTTACCTGGCTCTTTCTTCAAACATGATTGGATTGTTGAAGGATTTCAAATCCAAACTTTTACACTGATTGATTTGGAAAACAGTAATTAAAGGGCTAAGTGACATCATTCCACGAGCATGAACATTGCAAATGGGACATTCACATTTCTGTCAGGAAGTAAAGGCTTGAACTGACCAAGATGCACAGAAATGGTGGAGTTTAGATGCTTTAGGCTGCAATCCTATGCCTGTTTAGACAGAAAAAAGTCCCACAGCTCCTAGCAGGGCTCCACACCTTGGATAGCTCCTTTAGAGTTCTCACTGGTTCTGACTGAAACACAGAGCAGACTCACCACCCCACTGACATCGGAGCCACCAGCCTCCACTGAGTTGTCGGGCCTTTTTCTGTCTAAACAGGCATAGGATTGTGTCCTTAACCATCTATATTAATATTATAGGTTCACCCTAACAAAAGCCCTGGAAGTTTACTACTATACTATAATTTGACTATTTGATTAGGGATGTACGAAAGTCACTTACCTGTTCGCAGATTATGTTGATGGTGGGGGGGAGGCGTTCCATCCCTCCCCCCGGAATCCTGGCTGGCCGGCTCCGCTCTGCAGGGATTCTGCGGAGCTGCCGGCCGGCTCCGCCAGCAGCCAGACATCCGGCCGCTGGCTAGCAGGGACACAAATGGCGACGGCCGTAGCCGCTGCCGTTTGCGTCCCTGCAGTCAGCCATGATAGGCTACGTAAATGTTTACGTAGCCTATCACGTCTGACTTAAAACAACAACAACAACGTGTGTACGCAAATGGCGGTGGCCACGGCCGCCACCATTTGCGTTCCTTATTTTGGCACGTCGTAGTCTATGTCAAGATTTACGTAGACTAAGACGGCGAAAATAAGGGGAACACAAATAGCATAGCAGACGCTACGCTATTTGTGTTTTCCTTATTTTCGCTGTCTTAGTCTACATAAATCTTGACATAGACTAAGACGTGCCAAAATAAGGAACGCAAATGGCGGCAACCGTAGCCACCGCCATTTGTGTATGCTAGGTTTTTTTTTAAAAAAGTCAGACGTGATAGGCTACGTAAAGATTTATGTAGCCTATCACGGTTTTTTTTAAAAAAACCTAGCCGTGATAGGCTATGTAAATCTTTACGTAGCCTATCACGTCTTTTTTTTTTTTAACTGGAAATGGCGGCAGCATCAGCTGGTCGGAAGACCGGCCGCCGCAACCGCCGCCGCTGAGCCGCTGCTGCTGCCGCCGCCTGGAAGATCCGCCCCAGGTAAGTCTCGTCCCGGGGGTGGCGGGGGGGTGGCAGGCCGTTCTGCCACTGATTTCGGGGGGCCGAATGCACTGGCATTCGGCCTCCCTGAGATCTGTGGCAGAATTCTCTGACATCCCTATATTCGATAGGGATGTCAGAGAATTCCGCCATGGATCTCTGTGTCTTAGTCTATGTAAATATTTATCTTCGTCTTAGTCTATGTAAATATTTATGTAGACTAAGACGGCCAAAAATAAGGAACGCAAGTGGCGGCGGCCGTAGCCGCTGCCATTTGCGTACGTGTTTTTTTTTTTAACCCAGACGTGATAGGCTATGTAAGTCTTTATGTAGCCTATCACGGCTGAATTTAGGGACGCAAATGGCGGCAGCTACGGCCGCTGCCATTTGCATCCCTGCTAGGGGTGCACGAAAGCCACTTACCTGGTCTCGCAGCTTGTTCGCGGTGGGGGGGAGGCGCTTCGCTGCTCCCCCCGAAGTTCAGGCCGGGGGGGGAGGCTTCCCGCCTCGCCCGGCCGAAATTCAGGCTGGGGGGGAGGCTTCCCGCCTCGCCCGGCCGAAATTCAGGCCGGGGAGGAGGCGCCTCGCCTCGCCCGGCCGCGAAATAAAAAGTTAAAAAAAAAACACCCCCGTGATAGGCTACGTGACGATTAACGTAGCCTATCATGGCTAGATCTACAAAGTCAGCCGTGATAGGCTACGTTAATCATCACGTAGCCTATCATGGGTGACTTAAAAAAAAAAAAAAGCGCGTACTCAAATGGCAGCCCCCATAGGGAGCCGCCATTCGCATTCCTTATTTGGTCGCTGTAGTCTACGTAAATCTTTACGTAGACTACAGCAAAAATAAGGGCAACGCAAATAGCTTATTTTAATGACAATGATAGTTAATGACAATAACTGTCATTGTGCTCTCTTGGTCAGTTAGCACAATGGGTCAATTTCCCTAAGTTTTGGGGGGATATAAACACCCTCAAAGATGGGGAGACAACGACAAATTCTCAGAATTTTTGGTGGGGGATGTCTTTTCTTTAAATATGAGGTGGCTGAGAGTTTTTCTTTCTTTTTCTTTTACACAAAAGCTTTGCGCTGTCTTGTTAAAGGGGGAGGCCATCTGTCCCCTGAAAGAATGCCCCTGGAACAATGCTACATGATTTAGAGTTATTTAGAGTTATTCCCATGGGGCATTCTGTCTCAGGAATATTACCTGGCTTCTGAAGGCAGCCAAGCTGCTGGCTGAAGTGACAGCAGTGTTGTTGTTGCTGTTGTAAAAAAGAAAGAAAAACCCGTTGCCACATTGTATTTACAGGTAAAATTCTTGGAATTTGCCTATCCCATTAAAGTCATTGAATTTACCACACAAACCGCTGACACACACATCCTCTGGTGGTGGATGAATGGTTCTGTGAATGTGCATGTGGGGTTGACCACATTCAGCCTAAGGCCTTGTCTGGGCCTCCTGTTGCTGCCACTTCATACTGAAGGGAAAATCTGAGGATGGGCCAGGAGTTTCTGTGTTATACATAGTGCTGATATTGATGTGCCTCCACTCCCCTTCCATACAGTGGCCAAAAAATAACAACACACACACCTGATCAGGGATCACCTCTGGCCTCCATCAGACACTGCCTCTACAACACCAGCTCCAACCTATAATGTTGTGTGGATTTCCTGCAATTGCAATGTGCAATTGCCTTGGGAACTTAATGAGCCATGTGGTCGCTATCACTTGGAGAGGGGGTTGCCTGTGGATTCTGACTGCATAGACAAGCATACTTCTGATGACATGGCTAAGGCTAGAGTTACCACACCTCCAAAATAACTGAGAAATGGGTAAGGAGGAGCGATAACTGGCTTAGGCATGATTCCTTCAGAGGCCACAGACAGTCACCTCCACACACGGTTATAAGAACCATTCATTCTTTTATTATATTTCTATACCGCCCCATAACCAAAGTTCTCTCGGCAGTTCACAAAAATGAAAACCATGAAAAATACATTATTTGAAGTGCAAAACCATTTGCATAAGAACGTATAAATAGACAGCACACACCCAGACAACATATATCTAAAAACCTATTTTTTTAAAAAACAATCAACCAAAGACAATCCAAGACCAATAAAAAAAAATCACTATATGCTGCCACGTGCCTGAGAGAAGACGGCAGTTTTAACCTGGCACCAAAAAGATAGCAATGTTGGTGCTGGGTGGGCCTCGTCAGGGAGATCATAATTGGAGGCCACCACCAAAAAGGCCCTCTCCCTTGTTGCCACCCTCCAAGCCTCCCTCAGAGGAGGCACCTGTAACATTGTGTAACTGGGGCCTTTACAGTTGCCAACTATGCAACATTACCTACCCGGAAGTGCCTGAGCCACCATTGTTGAATGGCGGCTTGCTAGGGAGGACAGGCAGCTGCCGACTGCTCGCCAGGCCATAGGGGGCTCACTGAGTGGGTCTGCAAGCGCCCCGCCATTCAGCGAGCAGGGTTCAGGAGGGTGGGCAAGGGGGACTCCACACACACCCCATGGACTCTTGTGATATCCCTAATCCTGCCTGTCTATTTTTTTTCTTTAGAAAACTGTTCCAGCTAGCTTACAACATCAAGATTAAAATGATGCACTGATAACAACAAAAACAAGCTGAAAGCTACAGCAATTTGAGATGGGGCAGTTATGCTACAAGAAAAGCATGTTGTGGCGTCAGTGATCAAGCTATGGTCACACCTCGGTCAATTCGTACTACCCTTCCTTCTCTTATCCATCTATGGAAAAATCTGAGCAACCATGCTTGCCCCAGTGTTGTTCAGTCATTCAGTCGTGTCTGACTCTTCATGACCCCATGGACCACAGCACGCCAGGCCTTCCTGTCCTCCGCTCTCTCCCGGAGTGTGCTCAAGTCCATATTCATTGCATCAGTAGCATTCTACAAAGGCACCTTACCACAAAAATCCTTAACATAATTCTCATAGGGTTAAATCAAACCTGGCTCACTAGTGGAAGTGTTGTAGTGTGATGGCACTTGCTCCCTCTCTCCTCCCCACTGCAGCCCTCACCTGTTCTGAAGGTGTTGCCCGCCCACTGAAGCAGATTTTGTGAGTGCATGGGGAGCAGCATGGAGGGAGAGGAATTTGCTCTGGTTCCACTGATGGCTCTGCTTCTGTGAACAGAACAATGTGGCTGAATACAACCTCAACACTGCTAACCTCACGTTTTCGGATCCATGTTTGGCCCATTGGTGGTGGTGCTGGGGAGAGTGGAATGACAATTGCATTCATTTGTAAGATCTATTATCTACTGAAGAACCTAAGACCATGATCCAATAGATACATACAAGCAAAGCAAATAGGTACTGTTCTGTATTGCTCACACCTCTCAGAACTGGAATCAAGGGTACGTTTGTAGGTGACTACTGTGAATATCTGAGCATCATCACTTTCTCTTCTTCTTTTGCTTTATAACAAAAGAGAACTAGAATTCCTAGCAAGTTCTTAGATACTCTGAAGGTCATTAAATGACACATGGTGTGCCTGGATAAATAAGTCAACAAATGTAAGTTTAGTTTCTACTGTACACCTTTCATATTTTGCCCATAGGAAGTGATGTTCTGTCCTGTGTCTCTGTGAGAGGCAATAGTGACACACTCTGGCAGACTGACTTGTTCTGAACTTCTGATGCATCGTCCCCAGCTATCAGAAGCTGGAGATATCACCCAAGCTTCCCTTGCCAAGTAAATTTAGGTTCCTTATTAATTTCAGCAGATTTTAGCTCTCAATGTATTCAGCACACCCTTAGCTGTATCCTGTCAGGATGTGACATAACATTTTATAATGTGATGCTACATGTTATATAATGCTTTAAATTAAAAAAGAAAAGAAGAAATCAAGACATTTCTTTCAAAGAAGCACTAAGTAGCTAATGTGAATATTTGGGGGTAATTGGCTCTCCAAAGAGAGAGGGATCATTATTTCAGGTTCCCTAGCGAGTGTTAATTAGTCTTATTGCCTCCTTGTTTAACAAAAGAGGATGTTGCTAGTACCGCTAAATCTATCATGACACATGTGGCTTTTGCAACATAGGTATTTTAAAGTAACATGACTGACAGTCAGGTAATTCTATTCGCAACAGATCATGCTTACAAGAGTCAGTTATCTTCATCAGGGCTGCTCCACACTTGACAAAATTCCGATGCTGAAGTCACTTGTGTGTAGGAATTTCCACACAGATCTTGAGCGTAGATTGTCATGTGCAATGACGATCCTACATGCATGTAATTTGCTGCAGGCACACACACATTGGAAAGATGCAGCAAATCACATCTTCCCAGCACAGGTACATGCAACAAATTATGAGTGCATATTTACTTATTTATTTGATGTATTTTTCATACTGCCCATCAAACATGGCAGTTTATAAAAAGAATAAATGAATTAAAATGTGAATAAGAAGGGGGAAAAAACTAATCAAGAGCCAGTGTGGTATAAGGTTTAGCATGCTAGACTAGGACTGGGGAGACCTGGGTTCTAATCCCCACTCTGCCATGGAGCTCACTGGGGTGACTTTGGGCCAGTCACTGACTCGCACCTAACCTACCTCACAGAGTTGTTGTGAGGATAAAATGGAGAGGAGTATCATGTACAACTCCTCAGGCTCTGTGGAGAAAAGGAAAGATATAAATGTAACAAATAACTAAATAAGCAAAAAGGCCACAAAGACAGTCATGTGTGGCATTCAGTATGATTCCAATATGTTTAGTGGCCTTGTAAGTTTTTCTCTCTCCTTCCCAGACATTGCAGTATGACCATACAGGTAAGGGATTGCTTCTTGCATGTAAGCCCAAGGGAAGGGTACGATGTCTGAAGTGCATTTGCTGATAGCCGATCAACTTTTATTCAGTCTAGTACTGTAGATTGTAGAGAACTTCTGCAGTGAGTCACAGGATTAGCACTGGTAGCCCCATGCAATATATGATGTGCTTGTAGTCCAGATGGGCTGCAAGAGTTTGAGGAATACACGATCACAGACCATGTCTTCCATCTCTAGTGGCATTTGGAGTGATTATTTGCTTGCTTTAAAATGCAAGTCCCCTTTGGCATCACACAGTTTCTTCACAAGTGCCCACATGTGGCAGATGATGTTGCGCAGGTAAACAGCATTTAGATTATTCATGTTGAATTGTGCAGGACCACGTGTCGATAATGAGCCCATTCTATGACATGGTTCTTGGAAATGCATGTAGAAGTGCTTTTTTAATGCATTATCCCCCGCCCCATTATTTTTTCCCCTTCTGACAATGCTGATCTGTTGCCTCAGGCGCTGTGAAAATCATACTATAATATTAACTGACAATTGCATGTGTATTTATACTGATATCCTGATATTAGCATGTTACAGAAAAATCTGGCAATACAATATGCAGCTCAGTACATTTCTTCCTGATAGGAACAGATAAAATAGGCAGCAAGAGATGTCACCCACATGATAATGCAATAGAGCTCCTAAATAGCTGAGACGCTTTGGAAAAAAAAAACATGGAGGAGATCGTTGTGCATACATGGCTTACTTTGAGCTTGTCAGGACTCTGTTCTTCAGGTGGCCAGTAGACCTACTCTACAGATAACAGCCCTCTGTCTGAAGAGCTGTCAGGACACAGCCCTCTAACTGAAGGTGTTCAGTCCACGTCTGGTCTAAAAGGAAGGAAAGGTTCCTCCTGTGCAAGCACCGGGTCATTGCTGACCCCTAGAGGGACGCCGCTTGCACTGGCATTTTTTTAATGGCAGACTATAGTGGGGTGGTTTGCCATTGCTTTCCCAGTCATGACTACCTTTCCCTCAGCAAGCTGGGTACTCATTTTACTGACTTTGGAAGGATGGAGGGCTGAGTAGACCTGAGCCGGCTACCCGAGACCCGGCTTCTGCTGGGATCGAACTCAGGTCATGGGGAGAGTTTCGGTTGCAATACTGCCGCCTAGCACTCTGCGCCACACGAGGCTCTTATGATTTAAAAGGAAAGAAGAACCATAAAGAGGGAGAGCAGCAGGGTCCTTGAAGCTGCCCAGCCCCATCCAGAGTTGGCGCTTGGACAGCAGACAGCACAAGGTCATCTGGTCACTCTTCCCTACTATGGTGAGATCTATTTAGGGATGGATAAAAATTTCCTTCCTGTTCACAAATCATATGAGCATGTCCCATTCACAACTTCAAATGTGAATCCAAGCAGGAATGTAAATCTCAGGAAATTTTTGAAATTCAGGAATGCAGTCCTTGGGAAATGTTCATAATTTTGCCTATCCCTGGATGTACTCTATTTCTGTTTAAACAAAGTAATAAATAAATATTGCTGCCATGAGCCTTTGCTTATGGCAGAAATAATTTCTTATTTATAAAATTCGTTTTCAGTTCCCCCTTCCCAATGCAAGGTAATAGTCTCAAAGAGGCGGTAGTGAGACCACTCCTAAAGAAACTCTCCCTAGACCCAGAAAATTTTAGTAATTTTTTTTTTAGGCCAGTGGCAAATGTTCCTTTCCTGGACAAGGTTCTTGAGCGGGTGGTTGCCAACCAGCTCCAGACGCTCTTGGATGAGACCGATTATCCAGATCCATTTCAGTCGGGATTCAGGCCAGGTTTTGGCAGGGAAACAGCCTTTGATACCCTGTACGATGACCTATGTCGGGAGGGAGGCAGGGGGAGTGTGACCTTGCTGATTCTCCTTGATCTCTTGGCAGCTTTCGATACCATTGACCATGGTATCATTCTGGGACGACTGTCTGATCTGGAAGTGGGAGGCATTGCATTGCAGTGGTTTCACTCCTACATGGATGGTTGGCTCCAGAAGGTGGTGCTTGGGGAATATTGCTTGGCCCTGTGGATTCTCCAGTATGGGGTTCCACAGGGGTCAGTTCTGTCCCCCATGCTATTCAACATCTACATGAAGCCATGGAGTGCATTCATCCAGAGTCTGGGTGCATGTTGTCATCAGTTTGCTGATGGCACACAGCTCTATTTCTCCTTTTCATCTTCTTCAGCTGAGGCTGTGGATGTGCTGGATTGGTGCCTGGCTGTGACAATGGACTGGATGAGGGCTAATAAACTGAAACTCAATCTAGACTAGGGATGGGCAGATTTCCTACCTGCTGGTCCAGCTGGGAATCCACCCTTGGGGGGAAGCGATCCGTTCCTCCCCCCGGAATTCTCTTTGGCCGGCTCCGCTCCATGGCGATTCCATGGAGCCACTGGCTGGCTCCGAAGCGCCAGCGATACGGCCGCCATTTCCGTATCACTGGCGCTCCGAAGCCAGAGGATCCAGCCGAAGAGGATTCTGCAGGGAGGCGGAGGTAAGTGTTCCATTCCGCCACAGACTCGGGGGGGGGGGTGGATTCTTTAGAATCTGGCCTCATTGGGGTCTGTGGCGGAATTCTTCACCGTCCCTAATCCAGACAAGACTAAGATGCTGTTGGTGGGTTGTTCTTCTGACTGGATGGAGGGCACTCAACCTGTTCTGGATGAGGTTGCACACTCCCCCAGAAGGAGCAGGTTCATAGCTTGGGGGTTCTCCATGAGCCATGTTTGTCACTTGAGGCTCAGGTGGCCTCAGTGGCATGGAGTGCCTTCTACCAACTTTGTTTGGTCGCCCAGCTATGCCCTATCTGGACAGGGATAACCTGATTCAGTTGTCTATGCTGAATAGCTATGCTCTGGTAATCTCCAAGTTAGATTACTACAATGCACGCTACATGGGGCTGCCTTTGAAGATGTTCAGAAACTGCAGCTCATGCAAAATGCTGTGGCCAGATTGATAACAGGGACCAGAAGGTCGAAACATATAAGACCAACTCTGGCTCTCTTGCACTGGCTGCCTGTTTGTTTCTAAGCCCCATTCAAAGTTCTGGTTTTAACCTATAAAGCCTTAAATGGCTTGGGACCACAATACCTGACAGAGTGCCTCTCCCAACATGAACCTACCCATATATTACGCTCAACATCTAAGACCCTCCTCCACCTACCTACACCAAGGGAAGCTTGTAAGATGGCAACAAGGGAGAGGGCCTTCTTGGTAGTGGCCCCCAAATTGTGGAATGATTTCCCGACAAGGCCTGCCTGGCACCATCATTGTTATCTTTATGGGGCCAGGTTAAGACTTTTCTCTTCTCCCAGGCATTTGGCAGCATATAATAAGTTTTAATCGATCCTGGAATGTCTTATGGTTATGGTTGTTTGCTTTTGAGATTGTTTGTTTGAAGTTGTTTTAGATATATGTTTCTTTTTCTGTATATTGTCTGTTCATGTGTTTTTTATGTTAATGGTTTTTAATGTCTGTATATTGTATTTTTAATGTTTTTAATCTTTGGAAACTGCCCAGAGAGCTTCAGCTATTGGCGGTATAGAAATGTTAATAATAATAATAATAATAATAATAGTCTCAGTTAAGCATAGCTAAAATATTTTCATATTTTCATATTTTTCCTGATATTAGGCAGGGGGTGGGGAGTAGATATGTACTGATAGATACTGCCTAATGCATGTGGCAGGACATATTTAGGATCTGATCTTCTGAACTTGGGAATAATGATCTGAGAGTGGAGGAGCCAGTAATGATGACTCCTTTGTCATAGACAGATCAGTGTCTGATCAGTTTTGACCTGTTTTGACCTGCTTGCTAACCATATTCTCCACAGGAGTGGGGGACCAATTGTAATGGTCTGTTGCCAAAGGCTGATGGATCCTCATGGTTTTCTGGTGTCTCTGTGGGAGTTTCCCACAGATTTGACCGGCAGTCCTGCTGAGGCCTTGGTCTCTGCTTAGAATGGAAGGATGACCAAAGCTATTGATACAGTCATTCCCCAATGACCTTGGCTAAATCAAGGATCCACACTAGCTCCTTGGTATTCTGAGGAGCTGAAGGCAATATAATAACTGGCCCAATGGCTGGAGTGCACATTCATCATGACTTGTGATGAATAAGACTCAGCACAGGCTAGAACCCATTTTGGAGGCTAGTCTGTGGTGATGATGATGTTGACAAAACCATACTCCTCTGCCACCATTGGACCTGCATGATGTTGGCAAGCTGAGCTTTTTCTAGTAGTGCGGAGCCTTCTTGATCACAGCTCTAGCCTGGAACAATAGTGGAAAGCTCAGGGGCTTGCTGTGACCAATTTGCATTACATTTTGCAAATAGAGTTGCTCACATCTGTGCTCATATCCATGGCAACTTAGATACCACTACTGATACTAGGCCAGAAATTGGACACCAGCTGGTCAGACTGTGATGTATAACTTTCATCTTATGCAGCCTGAGGATATGGATAAGGTGCTTGGAGGGCTGAGGCCTACCACTTGCCCCTTGGATCCTTTCCATCCCGGTTATTGAAATCAGCCAGGTTGGGACTTATGGGATGGACTTCAAGAGGTGGCTGGTGCCTCTCTGAGAGAGGGGGCAGTGACTATCGCCCATGAAATGACAGTAATAAGCCCCCTATTGAAAAAAAAATCTAATTTGGATCTAACAAATTTGAATAACTTCCACTCAGTATCATTCCTGGGCAAACTATTGGTGACTTTGCAATGCCAGGTTGTCTTGGACGACACTAATTTGGATCTAACAAATTTGAATAACTTCCACTCAGTATCATTCCTGGGCAAACTATTGGTGACTTTGCAATGCCAGGTTGTCTTGGACGACACTAATTATTTGGATCTATTCCAATCTGGTTTCTGGCCTCGTTATGGGACTGAAACGTCTTGGGTTGCCTTGATGGATGCCTTATGCTGGCAGTTAGGTGGAGGGGGTGCAACCCTGTTGGTTCTCCTGGACCTCTCAGTTGTTTTTGATTCTATTGACCATGGTATTCTACCAAAACTCAATCTGGATAAGGTAGAGGTACTGAGGGTGGGGAGGTTTACTGATCTGGACAGAGTTTTGCAAGAGGTAAACAATAAATATATAATTTTATTGAACAATTTGTGAATCTAAAAGTGGTGCCACGTAAATTAAACATAGGTCATAGACACCTCTGTCCCTTTTACGCTTTTACCCTTTAAATCATACGTGTTAGATTTAAAGATCACTGGGGGCAATAGCTGTCTAATTTCTGCATTTCCTTGCTTTTTCCTAGATGAAGATTTTTGTCCAGGAATATGTAATTAATGCAAAACAGTGAAATGTATGTAGGTAAGAGTCAAATGGGTAAGAGTCTTTCATGATTTTAGTCCCCCATGATCACAGGGAAGTAGCCTATCCTCCCTCTGTGCTAGCAGGAATGACCACTAGTGCAATGGGAAAGTAGCACTTTTTAGCATGACTTGAAACTACTCAAAACTACCACTTCCAGGATGGGATAAGTCAGTAGAGGTTGTGCAGTGGAGCTCTGCTGAGTTGTTCCATTTTGGAAGTGGTAGTTTGGGGTATTTTCTTGGGTTGTACTAGCAAGAAAGAACTACTTTCCTGTTGCACTAGCAGTCATTCCCAATAGTGCAACATGTTTAGAGCTGGAAAATTGACAGCATTGGATACTACCCACAATCCCCATCAGCTTGATCCATTAATAGAAGCCAGAGTTATTGGATTTAAATTTATTTATACTCTAATCTTAAATATGTTTATCCAGAAATCTGTCTCCTTATGTTCACGAGAATTGCTTCCTATTAAGTGTCCGAAGGCTGCAATCCTATGCATACATATTTGAGCCTAAGGCCCACTGTACTCAATGGGGATTTCTTCTGCATGTACATGTGTAGGATTGTGCCATTAGGATTGTAGTTTTCCTGCCTTCAAGAAATATTTGCTTCACTTCCTGTTAATCCATCACCATCAATGTTCTCCTCATATATTTCCTACTTTCTTGTTGGTTTCCCACTTTCCAAATTAAAAGGTGCTAGTAAATCTGTACTCCTATCATGACTTTTTGTCATGCAATTGCTCAGTAGCTTTAAACCTCTTGTGCCTGCATTATTTATGGTGTTTAATACAGTCCCTTGGCTGTGCTTAGGGAACATGTCTTCATTTTGTGTTTGCGTTGGGGTTTTCATGTGAGCACTGCCCTGGGTGTTTGCAAAAGATATTGTATCTCTGCAAGAGACTGACATTTACTACTGTTAGTAGGACTCTAAAATACACTGTCTTTCTTTAACTGCTTCAGCTGACATTCTGCATAAAGCCTGGTTTCTGTGCTACCTTTAAATTAATTAGAAACCTTCTAAATTAGAAGGACACACTCAGCAACACCATTTTGGCTTATTAAAAGATTTCAGCACATCTGTTAATTCTTTGTCCCATTTTTCTTCCAAGGAGTCAGCACTAGAAAACAACTGCTTTGAATTTTCAGGGGGGAAATTATGAATTTTGCTGTTTATTATTATAGAATTTATGACACTATTGTTGTGCAATTACTCTATTTATAAGCTTTTAGTAGGTGTTCTAGCTTTCTATGACTTTGGCCATAATTTAGTCCAAAGAACTGCTACATGCTTTTTATGTGTCACATTGAGTGGACCAACCTTTCCCCCTACTGCAGCAGTTTTAAGTGCCGAAGAGGCAAGCCATTGTCCAGTTTAAGAAATGGCTTATCTCTTCAGCAGTAAGAATTGCTGCAGCAAAATAGCAAACCAAAATGGTCTGTCGGCATGAGAGGTTCTCTCCAAGTTCTCATTTCACTTCTTTGTGCAGCAGCCTTTAAATATAGTTTTACTTCAATCAATAACTTTTAGCTGACAAAAACCATTTTCTAAACGCTGATGTACTATGTAGAATTTGTTATACAGCTGTAATTCAACTTGTCATGTTGTCCAGTAAAAATATTCCCAGAAGGTATTCCACCAGTTTCAGTCACTGTCACTGGAGCTTAAGCAACAACATGGCATTTGAGAAAGTGGGGTCTGCTATCATCTCCCTGTCAGCTGGTGGCGATTTTTTTTCCCCCACATGTCACCTTAGGTGGTGGAGTCAATGTAAACCTTTGTAACTGTTTCTAACTGAGAGGAAAGGACAATGAAAGAATGGGACGACATGAAATTGTCCCTAAGCAGGAGACACTGTACTTGTTATTTTGCTTCCTGCTGCTTATAAAAACAAACAAACTAAAAACCTTTAACAAGGGAAACCATTATATATACCCACAAAAGACATGAATATGGGAATATATTGTTGGCAATTTGTCTGTAATATGAAACAGGGGCAACTTGATCCTGGTGCTTCCTCTAGTCATCCAGTGTAAAGTAGAGCCCTACTCCGGGCATACTGTGTAAGGCACGGGGTGCAGATTTGCAAAGCACCACCCTCTAAGTATCTAAGAGAGTAATCCTAGGGCGCTTCTAGGAGCAGCATCTAGGGACACATAGGATTGCTCAGTTTCTGGGATCCGAGGCCGGAAACAGGGCTCTGACCTCAGAGCCTAGAAACTGCGCTCCCTTTCTCTCTCACAGCCAGGGTGGTTCTGGCTACATCTCTGTCCTCGGAAACAGAGCACGGAGATGGGAAAAGGGGGGCTGTCCCGGGGGCAAGGAGGGGAGGAGACCAGGGAAGCTGCATTCTGCACCTAGGAAAAAGAAACCAAATGCACAGTCACAAGATGGGGGATACATAGCTCAACAACACTACAAGCAAGAAGGTTCTTGGAATTGTTGTCAATCACAAGCTGAATATGAGCCAACAATGTGATGTGGCTGCAAAAAAGGCCAATGCTCTTTTGGGCTGCATTAATAGAAGTATAGCTTCCAAATCCCGGGAAGTACTAGTTCCCCTCTACTCAGCACTGGTAGTTCAGTTCTGTGCACTGCACTTTAAGAAGGATGCAGACAAACTGGTGAGGGTTCAGAGGAGGGCAACAAAGATGATCAGGGGACTGGAAACAAAGCCCTATGAAGAGAGACTGAAAGAACTGGGCATGTTTAGCCTTGAGAAGAGAAGACTGAGGGGAGATATGATAGCACTCTTCAAGTACTTGAAAGGTTGTCACAGAGAGAAGGCCAGGATCTCTTCTCGATCATCCCAGAGTGCACGACACGGAATCATGGGCTCAAGTTACAGGAAGCCAGATTCCGGCTGAACATCAGGAAAAGCGTCCTGACTGTTAGAGCAATACGACAATAGAACCAATTCCCTAGGGAGGTGGTGGGCTCCCCCACACTGGAGGCATTCAAGACGAGGCTGGACAGCCATCTGTCAGGGATGCTCTGACCTGGATTCCTGCATTGAGCAGGGGGTTGGACTCGATGGTCTTGTAGGCCCCTTCCAACCCTACTATTCTATGATTCTATGATTCTCACCCCAGCCTCCTTCCCTCCCGCTCAGAAGTACAAAGAAATCGCCCATCTAGCAAAAATGCAGGGAGGCTGGAACACAGAGGCAAAGGTTGTCTCCTCGCTCTGGACACGCTGCATTGGATGCTCAGCAGCCTTCAACTTCGGAGGCTGCTGACTATCTCCATGGGATTGCACCCTTAGAAATCTTTTTGCCATAGCTGTTCACCAGTGCAAGGTGACCAATACCAGGGGCTCAGGGCCCATGCTGTGGGCTTAGAATAGGGCACAAGCGGCGGCCCTCCCCTGAAGCGTCTTGTGTGGTGCTCCTGTTGATGACTGCTGCAGCTTTGTGCAGGGGCGAGGCTGCTAATCACGCATAGTGTAGTACATGATAGTCTTGCTTACTCTTGTGTAAATGTGGACAGCCCTGATTTGGATCAGGACCATGGCACTCCAGAAAGGTGGAGGTTAAACCTTTTCCTGAAATCCCAGACCTAGCTATGTGTGTGCACGTGCACAGGAATTAAAAATGGGGGGAGAGGAGTTTCCATTGGAGTCAATGGAAACTTCTTTTAAGTTTAACACCCCCTCCAAAGTGCATCATGGTCCTGATCTGAATTAGGGCCACACGTGCTTACACAAGAGTAAGGAAAAGTATCGTCCTTAGCTACATCATGCATAGTTAGCATAACATTTCCTTTGGCCCTTCGTAAGCGCACAGCTCTGACGCTCAGGCTTGAGAGAACTCTCCTGGGCTGGCACAGAAGAGAGCATGGGTGTCCACTCTAGGGATGGATGGACTTGCCCACGGCCAGTTTTGTCGAGTGCTCACTGAGCTGCTGCCGCTGCCTGCCGCTGCTACCAGTGCCACACAAGCTTCATTGCAGCCTGACAAGTGCCTGACGAAACCATGGTCTTCCCATCCTCCCTAGTGAGCTGTCATTGTGCGCAGCAATGGTGGCTTGGATGCTCCTGGGTAGGTAATGTTGCATGCTTGGCAGTAGTAAAGGGCCCATTTGCGCAACATTACATGCATGAATGCTCCTTAACGGACACCAAGTACACAGTATTACCTACCCAGAAGCGCCTGGGCTGCCATTGTTGTGCACAATGGTGCTCGCTAGGGAGGACAGGCAGCTGCGAGGCGCTCACCGAGTGTGTCCCCAAGCGCACCGTGGTTCAGCAAGTGGGGTCCACACACGGACTACACACACACACACACACACTGGACTCTCATGACATCCCTAGGCCAGTCCAAGTCTGGTTTAATGTCAAAGAACCATAAGGAGGGAGAGCAGCACAGGCCTTGAAGTTGCCCATCAACTGTCAGCATCTGGACAGCAGACTGAACAGGGACACAGGTCACCTGGTCAGTCTTACCTGCTATGGTGAGATGTATTGTATTTCTGTTTTTAATAATATAATAATCATTATTATGCCTATGTTTCCATCTATGGAAATAAAATGGCAAATGCAAATGTTATGCAAACTGGTGTCCACTATTGTCTTCTTTTTTCAGTAGTGCCTTTCCTCTTTTTCAGTGATGCATAACTGGCCATCCTAGCTTATGTTTAGAGATGATATGGCTGTGGGCTTTCTTTCTTTCTTTGCTTTACAAAAAAAAAAAAAAGCTTTGCCGCCCCTTCAACTGGCAGCTAGGCCTCCCTCAGCAGCCTGGTAGCATTTTCTTCTAATTTGTGACAGAACGCCCCAGGGGAATGGCACTATGGCATGACCTAGATTTGTTCTCAGGGGAATTCCAAAGGATGCAAATGGCGTGGAAAAAAACCCCGGGGATGCAAATGGTGTCCACTATGCTGTTTGCATCCCTGTTTTTTCACTCTATAGGCTGCATAAGTATCTACATAAATAAAGACTCATAGCCTATCGTGAGAAGAAACGGGGATGCAAATGGCATAGTGGACACCATTTGCATCTGATGACTTCCTGGTTCCACTCAGGACAGCGGAACGGAATCGGCCAGGTGGGGAGATTCAGCCTGTTGCATCCGGGGTGGCAGGGGTAAGTACATTCATTCCACCGCGGACTCCAGGGGGCCGAATTCCAGTGAATTCAGCCTCATTTGAGTCTGTGGCAGATTTCATGGCCATCCCTACCCTGCCCCCGCTCACCGGTCCCCGGACCGTGATCAAGTCCCTGCCATGCTCAGGGAGCATTCTCATGTGTGGAATGCACATTTTTGCAAAGGATCACATTTGTGTGTGTGCAAAATTTTTTGCACATATGAAAATATACGCATCTGCAAAATGCTCATTTTCACATACACGAATATGTGCATTTCACACATGCAAAAACATGCGCATTTTTGCGATCGCCATTTTATTTCACAAAAAATGGTGACTGCAAAGCTTAACGAGGCCGCCAGGGTGAGTGCAGGGCATTCGCCAAGTGTTGGCAAGGGGCAAGCAGGGGCAGGGGCTCGGTGAGTGGGGCTTGGGGGCAAGGGCAGTTCCATTGGATTCCCAGACTGAATCGGATGACCACACCATCCCTAAAAGCAACACCACATTTATCCCTGGTTCTACACCTCCCAATAGTGGTAGTGGTTCCACTTCCAATGTACCTTTGTAGTAACAGGCAGACATTCCCTGAAAGAGAGAGAGAGATACCTAAAATACAGTTAACTTTAGGAATAGGTATACGCAAGCTAAAAAGAACCTCCACAGGCTCCACCTCCACCAAACTTCTTTTAATGATCCTGCTCCTGAGAGAGAGAAGTAGCAAAGATCACTGGAGCTGGAACAGTCCTATGATATATTTATTATTTCTAGGGATCTATAAGAAATTAGTTTCAGTGCATTTTTGATCAGGATTTGCCTAGTTTGCACCCTCTGGACCGAACTCAGATGCAATCTTTGGTCGAAGTCCATACTTTTTTGAGCTTGCAATGAGATGCGTGGACCCAAATCAATGTGTTTGACAGTATGCATATGTTTGAAAAATGCACATGAAAAATGTGCACTTTTGAAACATGAACAAAATACACTTTAATCCACAGGAGAAGAATGAGTACACTTCAAAGATGCGCACAACTGATGCATACATTTCGAAAAGTATGCATGAAAATACACCCGGATTTTCATGCAAAAAGAAAAAAAAACAAAGCTCACAGTCTGATACAGACTCAAGTTGGAACTTGGAATGAGCTTCGAAATGGAATTCGGAAAACTTCAGCGAGCTTGAGTTTTGCTGATTTGCACATCCCTAATTATTTCAACTTCTCTCCCCCAAAGCATTGTGACTGAAGAACCATTCCTTTTGAAGCATCCCCTTAGAAGAAGCTAGAGCTTCTAGTCACAAAACTACATTCCTCCTCCCCTCCCCACCTGCATTCCTCTTGTATGGAGCACTCAGGGAGAACATTAAAAATTAAAAAAAATAAAAATTATTAAAAATTATTAAAAATAAAATTATTTAAATTATTTTAAAATTTTGCAGACACACAGGGTAGGAACCAATGGTGCCCTACCGCTAGCACCAAGCACCGCCAGTTCCTGGTACCCACATGGCAGGCCCCAGAGGCAGTGGTTTGTGGCCCCTACAACAGGAATCAGTGGTGCCCACTGCTAGCAGTATGGTTGGATCCTACCCATAGTCTGCATCTCCATTTGCCTTCAAATCTCTGCATCACTAATGAAGCTTCATAAGGGTTCAGATTTGGTTTGGTCCACTTCAGGATATCCCCCCACTGCGACAGACATCTCTCAAATCCCTCTTAAGCAGCCAGCTTCATTTCTGGATTTGGGATTCAACTGAATCCGCTACACACTTCGAGTTCCCACATCTCAGCTGATGTGAATGTGAGAATACTGTGGCTTCCACTTTGTCTCAGTTGGAAATGTAATTGAATTTGTGATCTTGGTGTCTGAAGTTCCTTTATTATTACAACCCAGCAAGAATACTGCACATCCTTTCTACATTTGGCACAATTTTCAGGGCTTTTAAAATACATTCCCATAGACTTTGTAAAGAGAATTGCTTTTCAGTTATCAGGTATGGTTCACTGCCATAAATCATGACCATTCTGGTTAGTTCAGTAGAACAGTCAGCATATGCAAGACCTATTGAAAGGAATGGAGTTTTCAGAGCAGTATAACTTGGTAGTTTGGATCCGATTTGAACATACCATTTACCGGCAACACTTGAAATAGTCGTATTTGACAGTCAAAATCAATGAATTTAAAATATTCAGCTCTTATGGGAAATAAGAAAAGAGAATTGCCAGATATGTTTCTGTTTTGCCCAATTCAGTGATGGTTTGATGATAAATGCTTACAATTTGTATTCATAAAGTTCTTTTTACCACTTCAGTAGGCTATCTTCCTAGGTCTATCATTTGTTTGATAAATTTCAGACGCCACTGCTGTTTTAATTACATCAACATAAAGATGCTTAATTGAACTTGTGGGAAGCTAGCAATTTGCATGACCCATAATTTCTTAAGCTGCCAAGCATTTGGCATGTCAATCAATAGGATATGATTATTTGAAGCTGATCATAAATTACTTAAGTATTGATTGTGTTGCCAAATCCTCAACAGAGCACTGTATTACAGCTGACGTCAGTTAGCTGGCAAGGAAGAGAATATATACATGCCCCTTTATGAGGCCATCTACATATGATTAATTGAATAATAACACATGATAATAAAAATAAAAACGTAATTTATCTCCATATATTTTCGGTCAGTGCCATTTTACACGTTTGCATGGCATTCAACAAAATGATTACTTTTCCAATAGCTGTAAGTAAAGCTGTAAGTAATGTCCAGTCAAGAGCCTAACGAAAATGTGTTTGCTGCCTGGGCAAGGGCACCCAATTCAGACTTTCAGCTACATTTTCTAGAAGGGAAGAAAGTGTGCAACTGATCCTCTGCCCGTTGGAAGGATGAACTTCAATGTTACTTGCCAAAATATACGGGGGAAAGGATTGCTGCCATATGGAGAAACTGGAATCTCTAACTTGAATTCATAGAATAGACAGTGGGGAGAGGTCAGTGCGCCCTCAATAATGTATTGCTGGTTCAAGGAAACCAGCTGCCACATGAGCTGAGGATGAGGGGCATTCTTTGCTTCATTGACTGGCAAAATAATTTATAAGCACTGCAGTCTGGGTTTCCTAATATCTCAGGTGGCCAGTCCAGGCTCACTTACAGCATAGTCTCTTTGGACAGTCCCTTTTAAAAGCACTCTAAGGCAGCTATACCCCTTCCAGCTGAGGTGAACAATCTAAGTCGTAATCATAACAAACCAGGACCAGCCCAAGACATTTTGCTCCCTCAGGCAGAGCAACAAATGGCACCCCCCTCCCAAAGTCAAGGCTGCCCTTGCACTTCCCCTAAGTGTTGCACCAGTGGACCCACCACTAGGGATGTACGGATGTTGTTAAATATGTTCCGTCTGTGTTTCGCAGATTGTCAGGAGTCTCTCATTCCGCTGTCTACTCATGGACAGAATCAGATTTTTCTCAACTTTTTGAAATTGTATTCATGTTAGAAAATGCTCATTTGCATAAATGAGCACTTGACCAAATCAAAAAATGCACAAATCCTCCCCAAATGTGCAAATCCCCCCAAATGCGCATTAGCCTGTGGGGGGAAATGCACATTTTTGGTCAGTCTTTTAAATTGTTATCATTGGGGGGCAGCGATGACAAAATTGGTGTTCAATTCCAGAAAACACTAATTTGCAAGTTTGGAGAATCTCAGAAAAAGCCATTCTGCTGTGACATCTGCAGGCTGGATTTATAGAAATTCCAACTCCTTTGAATCCATTGTGGATTTCTCTGTCACCCCCTACCCACCACAAGCAAATCCTAAGCCAACCCTAGGAATGAGCTAAAACACTCTTTTCTAAAATGGGACAGGTCAGCAAAGCTCCCTTCTGCAAGCTGCATTGACCTGTTCTGTTCAAGCACTTTAGTCCATTTCTGGTTGCTTCAGGAAATGCTAATTTCCCATTGATGGGTTCCACCAGCACACAGGCAGCACTGAATCCTGCCCATAGTATTCAAGGCTGGTTAAGTTATTTTGGCACCAGAGGCAGAAAATCTCTCAAGAGCCTCTCTCCATGGTGGTAGTTAAAATGCAACAGCAATACAGTAAATTAAATAGCTAACCATTTGCTGCCCTTTCAGAACACCCCAAATCAGCTGCCTCTGGTGACCACCAGTTCAAGGTGTTGGTTCTAACCTTTAGAGCTCAGAGGGAGCAATCCTATGGCTGCTAGACAGTGACTAGATAGCCATAGAATATGTTGTTTTCCGGGAACCAACCTCAGAGCCCATGCTCCAAGGTCGGTTCCCGGAGAACCGACCTCCCCCACTTCTGCGCTGCCCCCACTTCCATGAACAGCCCCATCCTTTGTGCTCACAAGAGAAGCATGGAGCGGCTGAAAAGGGGAGTGTCTGGGGGCGTTCCAGGGTGGGGAGGGCGGAAATGCTTGTACGACACATCCTATGTGTCATACAGCAGCCTCTTTCCCCACTCCACCCTCCCGCGGCTAGACAGCCACAATTGGCTGCCTAGCCGAACAAGTAGGGCAAGAGAAGCGTGGAGGGAACAATCCCCTCTGTGCTTCTCCTGCCCTGCTTTGGATAGGTGGTCACCTCCGAGTTCGGAGGCAGCTACCTATCTCGACAGGATTGCGCCCTAAATGGCTTAGAGCTCAGCTATCTGAGGGGCTGCCTATCTTACTATGAACCTGCTCAGCAGGAGACACCTCACTTTTGAAGACACCTCACTTGGAGAGGCCATCTGTCATGTGCACAAGAAAAGGCTTTCTCCTGTGTTGTTCTGACACTCCAGAACACACACCCTTTGGAGTTGTGGCTGCTCCCCATTCTCTCTGCATTTAGGAAGTTTGTTATGGTGTTTTTAAACGTTGTTTTTAATGTTTTACTGTTTTCTTCTGAAGATATCTTTTATGTTCTGCATTTTTTGTAAACTGCTTTGGTTGACCTAAGAAAGGAAGTATAAAAATACAATCAATCAATATCTTATTTTATTTATTTCATGTGTAAGCTGGAGGTGGTCAAACATGAGATGGCAAGATTGAACATCGACATCTTGGGAATCAGCGAACTAAAATGGACAGGCATGGGCGAATTTAATTCAGGTGACCATTATATCTACTACTGTGGGCAAGAATCCCTTAGAAGAAATGGAGTAGCACTCATAGTCAACAAAAGGGTGGGAAAAGCAGTACTGGGGTACAATCTCAAAAATGGTAGAATGATCTCAGTTCGAATCCAAGGCAAACCATTCAACATCACAGTAATTCAAGTCTATGCCCCAACCACTGAAGCCAAAGAAGCTGAGATTGATCAGTTCTATGAAGACCTACAACACCTTCTAGATCTAACACCAAAAAAAGATGTCCTCTTCATCATAGGGGATTGAAATGCTAAAGTTGGAGGTCAAGAAATCACCGGGATAACAGGCAAGCATGGCCTTGGTGTACAAAAAGAAGCAGGACAAAGGCTAATAGAGTTTTGCCAAGAGAACATGCTGATCATAGCAAACACTCTTTTCCAACAGCACAAGAGGTGACTCTACACATGGACATCACCAGATGGTCAATATCGAAATCAGATTGGTTATGTCCTTTGCAGCCAAAGATGGAGAAGCTCTATACAGTCAGTAAAAACAAGACCTGGAGCTGACTGTGGCTCAGATCATGAGCTTCTTGTTGCAAAATTTCGGCTTAAGTTGAAGAACGTAGGGAAAACCACTAAGCCATTCAGGTATGAACTAAATCATATCCCTTATGAATATACAGTGGAGGTGAGGAATAGATTTAAGGGATTAGACCTGACCTGATAGACAGAGTGCCTGAGGAACTATGGACAGAGGTCTGTAACACTGTTTATGAGTAGGGATGGTGGAGAATTCCGCCACGGATTTCAGTGAGGCCAAATGCACTGGCATTCGGGCCCCCGAAATCTGTGTTGGAACGGCCTGCCCCCCCCACGGATTCCCCCCGGGACGAGGCTTACCTGAGGTGGATGTTCCGGATGGCAGCAGCTCTGGCGGTGGGTCCAGAGGTGGCTGGACTTTCGACCAGCTGCCGCAGCCACCATTGTCATCCTGGTCTTTGCCATGATAGGCTACAGAAGTATTTGTGTAGCCTATCATGGCAAGCCAATAATAATTTAAAAAAGGCGTACGCAAATGGCGGCAGCTATGGTGGCCGCCATTTGCGTTCCCTATTTTTCGCCGTTCTAGCCTATGTACATATTTATGGCTATTATGGCGAAAAATAGGGGAATGCAAATAGCGTAGTGGGTATTATTTGCGTTCCTTTATTTTTCACCATTCTGCATTCTACGCTCTGCAGAGTGGAGCCGGTGGGGCAGGATTCTGGGGGGGAGGACCGAATCGCCTCCCCCCTGGTTGAGGATTCCGGGGCAAGGGATGGAGCGCCTCCCCCCCCCACAAATCAATCCGCGAAAAGGTGAGTTTTGTACATCCCTATTCAGGAGGCAGCAACTAAATCCATCCCAAAGAAAAACAAATGCAAGAAAGCAAAGTGGCTGTCTGATGAGGCTTTACAAGTAGCTGAGGAAAGAAGGGAAGCGAAAAGGAAGGGAAAAAGGGGAAGATATAGCCAACTGAATGCAGAGTTCCAGAGAAAAGCAAGGAGAGACAAGAAGGCCTTCTTAAATGAACAGTGCAAAGAAATCGAGGAAAACAATAGAATTGGAAAGACTAGAGATCTCTTCAAGAAAATGGGAGATATCAAGGGAACGTTTTGTGCAAAGACGGGCATGATAAAGGACAAAGAAGGCAGGGACCTAACAGAAGCAGGTGAGATTAAGAAGCGGTGGCAAGAATACACAGAAGAACTATACAGGAAAGATCTGAATGTCCCTGATAGCCAATAGTGCGGTCACTGAACTTGAGCTGGACATCCTTAGGGCTGGCAGAGAATTTCTCCCTGAAACTTCGGGGGGCCGAGCGCCAACGTGTTCGGCCCCCCGAACAAGTTTCGGGGAGAAATCCTCCGAACCCCCCCCGCACCCCGCACCACCCCCGGGACGGGACTTACCTTCACCGAATGTCCCTCCTGGTGGCTGGTCCAGCCGGCGGTTCGGCGGGTGTTCGAGCGAGGCGGGAGTGGCAGCCGGTCTTTTGAACGGCTGCCGCCGCCGCCATTGCAATGAAAGAAAAAAAAAATGCCCCCTGATAGGCTACATGACGATTCACGTAGCCTATCATGGCTAGATTTGCAAAGTCAGCCATGATAGGCTACGTGAATCATCACGTAGCCTATCACGGGTGACTTAAAAAAAAAAAAAAAGTGTGTACGGATAATGGTGGCCCCCATAGGGAGCCGCCATTCCCATTCCTTATTTGGTCGCTGTAGTCTACGTAAAGATTTACGTAGACTACAGCGAAAATAAGGGCAACGCTATTTGCGTTGCCCTTATTTTCGCCGTAGTCTACGTAAACATTTACGTAGACTACAGCGACTAAATAAGGAACGCGAATGGCGGCTCCCTATGGGGGCCGCCATTCACGTACGCGCTTTTTTTTTTTTAAGTCACCCGTGATAGGCTACGTGACGATTCACGTAGCCTATCACGGCTGACTTTGCAGATCTAGCCGTGATAGGCTACGTGAATCGTCACGTAGCCTATCAGGGGGCGTTTTTTTTTTTTTTTTTTTAACTTTCGCGTTCGCGGCTGGGCGAGGCGGGAAGCCTCCTCCCCGGCCTGAATTTCGGCCGGGCCGAGGCGGGAAGCCTCCCCTCCGGCCTGAATTTCGGCCGGGCCGAGGCGGGAAGCCTCCCCCCCGGATGGAACTTCGCGGGGGGACCAGCGAAGCGCCTCCCCCCCACCGCGAACGTCCTTCGAGGAAAGGTAAGTGACTTTCGTCCACCCCTAGACATCCTAGAGAGTGAAGTCAAGTGGGCCTTAGGACGCATTACTAACCACAAAGCTAGCGGAGATGACAGTCTTCCAGCTGAGCTATTTAAAATCCTAAAAGATGATGCTGTTAAAGTGCTGCACTCAATATGCCAAAAAATTTGGAACACTCAACAGTGGCCACAAGACTGGAAAAGGTCAGTTTACATTCCAATTCCAAAGAAGGGCAATGCCAAAGAGTGTTCAAACTACCGCAAAATTGTGCTCATTTCACATGCCAGCAAGGTGATGCTCAAAATCCTACAAGCTAGGCTTCAGCAGTATGCGAACCGAGAACTACTGGAAGTACAAGATGGGTTTCGAAGAGGCAGAAGAACTAGAGATCAAATCGCCAACATTTGCTGGATCATGGAGAAAGCAAGAGAATTCCAGAAAAATGTCTATTTCTGCTTCATTGACTACGCTAAAGCCTTTGATTGTGTGGATCACAACAAACTGTGGCAAATTCTTACAGAGATGGGAGTACCAGACTACCTTACCTGTCTCCTGAGAAACCTGTACAAGGGTCAAGAAGCAACAGTAAGAACCAGACATGGAACAACCGATTGGTTCAAAATTGAGAAAGGAGTACAACAAGGCTGCATATTGTCGCCCTGCTTATTTAACTTATATGCAGAGTACATCATGAGAAATGCCAGGTTGGATGAATCACAGGTCAGAATTAAGATTGCTGGGAGAATGATCAACAACCTCAGATACAGAGACGATACCACCCTAATGGCAGAAAGTGAAGAGGATCTAAAGTGCCTCTTGTTGAGGGTGAAAGTGGAGAGTGCAAAAGCTGGTTTGAAACTCAACATTAAAAAAATGAAGATCATGGCATCTGGCCCCATCACTTCCTGGCATAGAGAAGGTGAAGAAATGGAAGCAGTGACAGATTTTATTTTCTTGGGCTCCAAGATCACCGCAGACAGTGACTTTAGCCATGAAATTAAAAGACGCTTGCTCCTTGGGAGGAAAGCTATGGCAAACCTAGACAGCATAGTAAGAAGCAGAGACATCACCTTGCCAACAAAGGTCCGCAGAATCAAAGCTATAGTTTTCCCAATAGCAACATATGGCTGTGAGAGCTGGACCATAAGGAAGGCTGAGAGCCAAAGAATTGATGCCTTCGAACTGTGGTGCTGGAGAAGACTCTTACGAGTCCCCTGGACTGCAAGGAGGTCAAATCAATCAGTCAATCCTAAAGGAAATCAACCCTGAGTGCTCATTGCAAGGACAGATACTGAAGCTGAAGCTCAAATATTTTGGCCACCAAATGCAAAGAGAAAAGTCACTGGAAAAGACCCTGATGATGTGGGGAAAGATTGAAGGCAAAAGGAGAAGGGGACAGCAGAGGATGAGATGGCTAGATAGCATCACCGATGCAATGAATATGAACTTGAGCACACTCCGGGAGAGAGCGGAGGACAGGAAGGCCTGGCGTGCTATGGTCCATGGGGTCATGAAGAGTCGGACACGACTGAACGACTGAACAACAACAACAAGATTAAATACATGTAAAAGACAGAATACAATTTCAACAAAGCAAATACTTTATCAGAATGACAAGCTTGCATTAATTTGAAGAGGAAATTAATAAATAACTCCATCTCAAATATTCTGGATCCTTCATACATCATCTAAATTTCCTCGATTTATGGCAGAATAGAGTATTTTATAGCTATTCCCCCCACTGTTGTTTTAGAACCATTAAAAGTAACTTCAGCCAGTTCGAAAATGGAAGATGCAATCATAGTTGCATTTCATCGTTTTTGCTCTACAGCCAGTTTATTGTATTTTTAAAAATATGCTATAGATAGAATCAGAATTTAGTATATTTTAATAGGGTTAGTACATTTCTTCAATTCTTAAACATATTTCCTGATAATTACTATAGATAGTGAAATATTTTAGTATATTTTTATAGGGTTAGTACATTTTTATAGTCTGATAAACCATATTTCCTGATAATTACCAGAGGGAGAGAGAAATAATTTATATTTTTATAAGGTTAGTACATTTTTATCACTGTACATTTTTTTTGCAGACTAAGTAGTTTAATTCTTCTCCTTCTCCCACCACCCGATTTCTTTTATTTATTTATCTTGCCTTTCCTGATGGTCACATTTTTCTCAGTAAGCACTCTTTTTTATTTATATAACTGAGAGATGGTGATTTCTGCATTTGTTTTCCATCTTTTGTGCATTGTATAAATGTATCTGTTGCTAATTTTGAAAGATGCTCAAGGCATCCGTGAGACACTGTGAAAGTTAATGATGCTGTTAAAATGATGATAGATTGTTTTAATGGTAGATATGCTCTTAATTGGAAGATGTGTAACAAAAATGTGATATTTCATACTTCTAAAAAAGAGTCAGTCAGGAGCCATGATGTATTTGCAGTTCTTGTCTTCACAATGCATGTACGGTACAATATCTGATAGGTATTGGTAGGTATGTATTCATGTAGTGTATGTTCTTTCAGACAACCCATTAAATAGTGTTTGTTAACCTTTAATTCAGATGTCAGCAATAAGATAATATGATGTAAAACACAAGTCAATGGAGGGTCATAAAGCTCTTTCTACTACCATTTTTATTGGCCTGTTACTCAATGCTGAATGCAGCTACACCCCGAAGCAAGTCTTGAATAAAGTATGGTGTCAATATATTATGATACAAACTCAACCTGTAAAATCAATGACAAGGATTATGTCTATACTAAAATATAGATACCCGCTCGGAATAGATTCAAAACGTGCTGAGGCTCATCACTGGGCTCTTTAATTTAACCCATTTATCATAAAGCACACTTGTGTAAGTTATGGGCGTGCACCTTACATTCATGTGAGTGTTAAACAAAGAGGACAAAGTAATTGGCAGCAAGGTAATTAAATGCAATGTCCTCCTGAAAATTTAATCGGACCTGGAATTGTGCACCTATTCAACTTTAACCTATGGCTTTTGTGTGTGTGTGTATGGGGGGGGATTGCAGTAGTGCTAAGGATGTTTAAAATGTTTCTAGATCACAACAATAGCATTCTTTAAAGAGGTACAATTCTGCGTAGGAGCTGTGTAAGCCTTGCCAGGTAGATCACATGCTGATTTTGATCAGCAGCAATTAAACAGCCATGGACATAACTCCTGCTCACAAGCTAGCATATTCATTCTCACAGTAAAAAGAGAATGTGTGTGTCTGTGTAATATTTGACTAATGTGAAGGAAATATAGGGTAAATACTGTAAAGCCCCTTTGATTTCAATGGGAGTGTTAAGCACATGCTTACATTTCCTCCAGTGAAATCAACGGAACTTAAAACAGTTTAACTCGAGCTGGATTGTGCCTGCAGGCTGTAGAATCCAGTGCTTTTATTAACTAGGAAGCCTCCCAGATTCCAGATGGAGGTTATGAATGTGGCTGATGAGCTTACCGTGCTCATTTACCCTTCATATTTTGTGCACAACTACTCTGTGCTGTGTTTGCCCACCATGCGACCTCTTCCTGCCAGTCGGTGAGCCAAGAGGTATCATGTCCAAAGAGTCTGCACACCTGGAGTGTGTAAAAAATAGCAGGGATTGTGGTGTTGTTTTTTTAAAGAAAAGGGAACTACGTTCTATAGGTACCCAATTTGCCTGTTTCTTTTTGTCCTTCTGCTTTAGCACAATTGCCAAACTGAGCCATCTGGAAGTGCCCTAAGGCGGTATTTGCCCTAAGGAAGAAGATACATTGTTCGCTTCTAAAATGTTACAACTTCCTGGAACATAACGGATACCCCTTGTTTCAAAGCACACTGCTGCATGACTCTACAGTAAATCTTTGAACCACCTACACAAATTTAGAGAGTTCTTCATTTTGATCTATCTATGACTCTCCCGCACATTTCTGTCCTGTCACAAATGCTCTATATGGTGTACTGTACTTTTCTTGATGGACCAAATTCCATAATTTGTTCCAGAGATGTAAATGCTGGCCCTTAACTAAATAGAGATAGTAGGTATTAAGTATTTTTATGTTTGCTATCCATTGTGGGTTCACTGTCATAGAAAGGCCATATCATGATCATCTGAATTACCAAGAGCTATTATTAAATACATGATGTTTGGGATAACTCCTTATATAGATATGTATCATGATACAGAAATGCCCTCACCCCGGCGCCAGCTTGTCTGGCTGAAAGGGGGGGGCCATTGCGGGCGGGTAGGGTGACAAGATGTAGGGGCCTCTGATTGGTACACCCCAGTGGCACCACCATGCAGGGAGGGGCAGGCTGAGTTGCCTTAAACTCAGCCCCCTTCCCAAACTCAGCTCCGTGGCTCGACGCAGCTACAGAGAGATACAGCTCCGCCGGGAATCTACGAGGAACACCCGTCTGCTGGAGACCATCTGCCTGCTCGAGACTTCGTCCCGTTCCAGCCACCTGGTCTCAGCGTGCAAGTAACGCGCCTAAATCACTACCAACAGGCTCGCTTCCACCCCAGCGCTTGCGGCGGGAGCACGCGCTCGGGCGCAATTTCTTTGAGGCCTGCGCCTCCCCTGCCAGCGGGACCGCTGCCGTTGGTGGCAGCGCACGCTTGGGCACGGCCCCTGCGGCCGCTGGCACTTGCTGCCCTCTGAGGGTGCCAGTGTTGGTGGGCTGCGCGCCCGCCCCCTCCCTCGCTTCCTCCCTCGCTTCTCCAGCGCCGATGGCTTGGTGCACCTACTGCGGCTCCAGGGCTGCCGGCGCTCGCAGCGGGGGTGCTCCTGCCCAGCGCCGCCCCCTCCCTGGCTGCCCTCCTTCACCTCTCCGGCGCTTGTTCTCTGCAGGGGCACCAGTACTTATAGTGGCGGCACGCCCGCCTTTCGCTGCCGCTGCCGCCACCTCCTCCTCCTCCAGCAGTTGCAACTCACGCCGCCGCGACCCCGGAGTCACCGGCACTAGCGGTGGGTGGGCTTCCTCGTGTGCCAGCAGGACCGCCGGCGTCCATTACAGCGGCGCGCGCTCCTGTGTGACGCCTGTTGTTGCCGGCGTTTGCCGGCCCCGGAGGCCATGGCACGCTTGCCCCCCCCACTTCTTGATCACCGGTGGGTATGATGGCGGCGCGTGCCGGGCACGGTGCCTATTGTCTCCGGCGTTTGCCAGCCCCTGAGGCTGACGGCGCTTACAGCAACGGCGCACCTGCCCCCCCACTTCTTAATTGCCTGCGGGTGTGGCAGCGGCGCGTGCTTGGGCGCGGCGCCTGTTGCCCCTGGCGCTTGCTGCCCTGCGTGGGTGCGGCGGCAACACCCTCCTAATTTGGAATCAGCGGCATAACGGCCGGCATTGCAGTAGTAGGCGGCCTTGCCCGGTCGGCAGGCTACTTGCTGGGTGTGCTGCTGCCTGTAGCATGGCAACTGCTGGGCCTGCCCTCGTTTGTCCCCCTAGGAGTTAGTAATGTCCCAGTGCTTGCACAAGAGGAACCTCTCCTTTCTGGAGGGGAGTCTGCTTGGCAGCCTTGTGTAGCCACCTTGAGTTCCACAGTTGGAAGGGGAGAAGAAAGAAAGAAAGAAAGAAAGAAAGAAAGAAAGAAAGAAAGAAAGAACAACAACACACACACACGCACACACACCATGGGATATAAACGCATTGAACAAAAGCCTCGGGGAAAGGAGGTGGATCCTGGGAATAGGTGGGGCTTAGCCTTCTGAGAAACCCCAATGGGCTGGATCTAGCCCCAGACCTGAGGGGGGGGGGTTTGCACCCCTTGCTAGCCTTTTCCTCCCGTGTCTCTGAGGGCTGGATGCCCCCAATCTCTTCTGATCTGGGAAACTGGCAGGGTCAGCCCTGATTGTACTTGGATGGGAGCCCACCTGGGAATCAGGCTTCCTGCATCAAGCTGGGGGTTGGACTCGATGGTCTTGCAGACCCCTCCCAACCCTATGATTCCATGAATTAACTTCCTCATTCAAGCGGCTCCCTGGGTTGCTGTTTGGGATCCCCCTCTTTCTAACAACATCAGGCCCAAAGAGGTACGGGGTAGTAGCACAGGTAGAAGCCCTGCGACGCCCCCAAAAATTGGCTTCTACATAGGCACGATTCTGAGTCAAATCAATGTTGCGGGCCCAGTCTCGGCTTCCATTCTCATGCATCTGGAAACAGCTGAACGTACTCCCTGGACCACCTCTCCTTCCCCCGACTGTGCCCAGGTAAAGCCACGGCAGTCCACCCCAAACAGACATGACAACAGGCGCAATGTTCACTCTTGCTTTCCATTGCAGTGCACCTGGACGCCATTGAGGCCTCCACCTCGCCTTCGCAGGCTCACCATGGCAGCACACCGCCACTGCAGGCGGTCCACCCTGCTGCGGCATCTCCGTCAGCAATGATCCAAGCAACATTATCCTCCTTGTGGTTTCACCCAGGCGGCACTCCACAGTTGGAGGCGGTCTGCCCTCCTGGGGCATCGCCGTCAGTAGCACTGCAAGCAGCAGCATCTCCCTTGCTCCCGGGGACCAGGACGCGGCTGCCCCGGATATGGGTGAGATGACTGCACCTCGCCTCACTTGTCCAGATGGGCAACCTTCAGGGCTTTGGGGTTGCCACCTTAGCTTACCTCCCTGGGGCGGCTGTCCCTCCCATTGTCATCTCCCTATACAATGCCCGGGCCGCCTGCAGCTCCGTCAATCACACCCCACATTAGCCCCAGCCGCTTAATTCAGCGTCTTATATGGTTCTGCTGGATTAATTCAGGATCCCTAGCCCTGCCCACGCCCTCTTGGGCATCCACGTAAGTGGCATATTAGATCCCTACACTAATTTGGTGACTTGCAATGCCACCGGGGCTACCCATTCTTGTAATGGCTTTCACCTGAAGAGGTGTGTAGCTGGCTTATGTCGAGGCCTTCCGCAGGAGGGCCGCCATTGACCCTCCTCTGCGCAGGGACTTGACGGACCTGGACCTTTCGCTCCAGTTTTGATTCCTTCCTGGCCATGTTTCAATGACAGATCTGGCAGTGGCCACATTCCCCAGGCTGTCTCCCGCACTGGCCCTCGGCCTATGGCGGGTCCACTGCTTCAGCACCTTTATCTGTGCTGGGAATACAACCTAGGGATGGCGGAGAATTTCTCCCCGAAACTTCGGGGGGCCAAGCGCCAACGTGTTCGGCCCCCCGAACAAGTTTCGGGGAGAAATTCTCCGCCCCCCGCCCCCCGCATCCCCCCCGGGACAGGACTTACCTTTGCCGAATGTCCCTCCCGGCGGCGGGTCCGGCCGGCGGCTCGGCGGGTGTTCGTCCGGGGCGGGAGCGGCAGCCGGTCTTTTGACCGGCTGCCGCCGCCATTGCAATAAAAGAAAAAAAAAGAAAAAAGCCCCCGTGATAGGCTACGTGATGATTAATGTAGCCTATCTGCAAAGTCAGCCGTGATAGGCTACGTAAATCGTCACATAGCCTATCACGGGTGACTTAAAAAAAAAAAGCGCATATGGATAATGGCGGCCCCCATAGGGAGCCGCCATTCCCGTTCCTTATTTGGTCGCTGTAGTCTACGTAAAGATTTACGTAGACTACAGCAACCAAATAAGGAACGTGAATGGCGGCTCCCTATGGGGGCCGCCATTTGTGTACGCGCTTTTTTTTTTTTTTTAAGTCACCCGTGATAGGCTACGTGATGATTAACGTAGCCTATCATGGCTGACTTTGCAGATCTAGCCGTGATAGGCTACATTAATCGTAACGTAGCCTATCACAGGGGCGTTTTTGTTTTTTTAAAAAAACTTTTGAGTTCGCGGCCAGGCGAGGCGAGGCGCCTTCTCCCCGGCCTGAATTTCGGCCGGGCGAGGCGGGAAGCCTCCCCCCCGGCCTGAATTTCAGCCGGGCGAGGCGGGAAGCCCCCCCCGGCCTGAACTTTGCGGGGGGAGCAGCGAAGCGCCTCCCCCCCACCGCGAACAAGCTTCGAGGACAGGTAAGTGACTTTCGTCCACCCCTAATACAACCCCAAAGGCACATACTCCCAGAACCTTACCTTTCCCGTCATAAGTGCTCCCTTATAGCAGTCAGCACTCATGCATCTCTTGTCCATTGCCTGGGGATGGTAGGGTCCCCCTTGAAAGGCCGAGGCAATAGGAAGCCCAGGGGCAGGCTACAGCTCCCCCCGGTGGGCCCATGCCTGGTTAGGTTGGCGCCGCTACTCCAGCTTTAAGACGCTACCCCAACAAGGGGAATGCGTTTAACTTGGAACATGTTATCATGCTAGGTCCTAGGACCCCTCCCCCTTTGTCTAGGTCAACATAGGCCATCCTTACTTCGTAAGCAACAGTTCCCCTCGCCAGGCGTTGACAGGTTCGTGAGAGGTTTAACAAGGCAGTACTGGCAGAAGGGTTATAGCCCCCCCCTTTTTTCCACACCCCGATATCTAATTTAGGGATTTCCCTTCTCAGAATGGTTCCCAGGAAATCCTCTAGGGTGCTTATCCGATTCCTAACCTGTCTTCCCTGAGGGCCAGTTTGTTAATCACGAGATCCTTGATCATCAGTGCTCAGTGCGATACACCTTGTCGATGTGGCAGTTGTCTTGGTTTGGTATCCCGGCCACGGGCCCTGAGGGGCATATCCTACATGGAGTCCAAAGATGGTGGTCAACGTTCTGGCCTAATGCAAGTATTGCTTCCCTTCCCTTTTACCTCGGTGTCCCTTAGCTCACAAAGGCTGCGGGCCTGTTTCCCACATCAACATTGAGTAAAGCCAATTTGATACCCTTTAGGCGTTATTCTCACATCCCTCAGGACAACTTTTAGGTCATTTGAGCACAGCTTCAAGCAGTTATAGATCTTCCTAGGGTTTTCCTTTGGGGGGCCAATGAAGATATTTTAGGGCATCTTCTTTTCACAGTTAGGGTAATGGCCCCTGACCATGCCTTCTCGTGCCGGCTCAGTTTGGGCAGTGCAAGGACTGAGGCTTCCGCACCATTAAACCAGGGTCATTTCCGCTGTGCGCACGTATCCATGGGCATGGCTTCAACTTGGTAGGGCTTTAATGGCACCTCCTTACGGAGGCGTGAGCCGCTCTTAAAAGCCGGACTGCGGATTCACGTGGTTCCGCCGCTACTCCAGGCGGTTTCAGACTCTTAGGGCAGGTCCGATCGTGCGGTGGGTAGTGGCCTGTAGAGTGGATGCTGCCACCTCCAAGCACATTTTGGATGACCTTATAGCCAAGTCAGTAACACCCCCCCCCTTCGGTATGACAACGTGACCTTCTGAAATCGTCATGTGTCAGTCTGTTCGCGCTCTAGTGTCAGTATTACAACAGCCGGTTCTGGGCCCGCCATGTGCCGGGTTAGGCAAACCCAATTGTTGAAGCTTTGTCACGAAATCAGGTCAACAACTTCCGGGCCTTAGTCCTGGGGGTGCGCCCATTCCCAGATCCCATCCTTGCAGTACTATGGGAGACTGGGAGTCTGAAGCCGGGCATGCCATCCTGCATTCCATGGCACCTGTATAGGAGCTGCCTGCGTCAGAGCAGGTATAGTTTGCTGCGCATTAGGCAAAGCTTCAGCGATAGGATTCATGGCCATTACCTATAGTTCATTGGCTGCAATTTTGCACCTCCTTAAGGAACAACAGACTATCTGGGACCATAAATCGCAAGCTGGCCATTTAGCCTTCCGGCCCACAATGGTGGGATTCACTGATTCCATGTCAGATTTTTGAGTTCGGTGTGCAATATAAGGTTGGGCACAGATGTTGCCTGCTTTAGTAAATTAGCCACCCTCTCTCTCCGGATACCCCTTTCGGGCTCTGGGGTAACGGCCCTCCATTTGAGCCTTCCAGTAAGACGTTCCCTGTTCCACGTGGCAGCCTTAATGGCCTTCTTCAAACCCCCCCCCCCCCGTTAGGAATCCAGGGTTGGTCTGGGCTCCCAAGACCGAGTTGTCCCGGAGGGCCTTGATATGCTTCAAAGTACAGGTCTGGCCCAATGTAACCCATTTACGTAACTGGTGATCAAACTGATCGGTATGGCAAGGGCATGGCAGTGGCCCACGTCCAAACGTAAGCCAATGGGTTATGCCCCGTCGGCACCTTATGGGTTTTATGGAATGCGGCGGGTCGGAGGAGGGGCCTTGGTTTTATCACTTCAATGGCTCACTGTTGACATAAAGGCAATTTTGGCAGTTTCTACATTAGCTCTACCCCGCTAGGCCTAGGTAATTTGCAGTTCAGAACCCACTATTGTTACATTGAAGCAGTCTCCATGGTAAGTTGCTGGAGGTTTCTCTCTCAGGCATGTTATGGCATTTCAAAATGGGACTTCACACCGTTCCGGCCTGCGTTCACGAGTTGTCCGCTTCTTCCTGACACAATTTTTGCTTTGCTTGCCCTAATGTGCTTATTCCCTAGACCAGCAGACTCATCGCACGCCAGTACAGGTGCTCTTACATGGGCTCGTTATGATGTCTGGAGTTGCATGAAGGGCTTGTATGTCATCTTCAGACTTCAGCTTCTGCCACCCCATCACATTAAGATTCAGTGGCTTCACAGACGTGGCATACGGTGGGAGTCCCCTCCTCACTTGGTTCCACCAAAGTTTGTCAATCTTCCTCCACAGGTCCAGGTGCTGCACATTGAGAGGAATGACTTCGGCTGTAAGCCAGACAAGGACCTGATCGAACAGGCCTTGGTGGAGAGGCAGGTGGTCCGACATACCTGGTCGGAAGTAGCCTATTGCAGCCCTCTATGCTCCCATGGATCAATGGGAAGGAATGGAATGACGTTGCCAGCGGCAGGGCACGTCCGAAAGTGCACCGAGAAATGGCTTATGGCCTATGTGAATGAGGCGATGGATGCTCCACCCGCCAGGGAATTCTATGGACAAGGAGGGAGCGTTACAGGAAGGACGGTGTCCGCCTGTCTCATGTAGTGAATAACATATTTCTGTCTGATCTGCAAAGGGGCCTGCGGGAAGTTCTTCTGTGCAGGTGGGGGGAGTTTCACAAGCTCTAGGCTTGTGACTCCTGTGGCGGCTAGGATGGGCAAAAACAGGAAAGTAGGGATGGTGTGCATGCAGAGGCACCTTATGGTGACAGGTGACGCCTGAGGCCCCCCGAACAGGTTGTGCAGCTCGGCGGGGGGATAAGGGTTGCCTGGGAGACCAATCCTACTCACTCACCCAGGTGTTGTGTGGCACCGGGTCGGGGGTGACACCGGAAGGTCTACCTCCCCCAGAAGGGGCAGTCCGGAGGGATGGCGAGATCACCGCCACCCCTCAGGCTGGGTGTGTTTTCGCCCAAGAAGTGCCAGCTAGCCGCTGACACAGTTAGATGCCCGTCCTAGACACCCCTTTGCAGCTATTTCAATAAATGTGGCCCAATTTTCAACCCAAGCTTGTTGTCTGCGTCTTCTTTAACCCATCTCCGCTCGCAATAAACCAAGCAATTCCATGTGAGAAGGAAGAGGGAGAAATGTATAGCAAAGGCAACAATCGTACGTTAAGAAAATGATTATGCAAACCAAAGAAAAATAAATGGGGGAAAGGAAATCTATTCGGAGGGAAGCACAAGCATTAACTATGCAATCCTAAATATGGCTATGCAGAAATACAATTGTACCACAATAGGGCATTTTTGTCTGGACTGAGGCCTTGATTTGGTTGTCCTGATGGATGACCTTTATCAAGAGAAGGACGGGGAGAGTGCGACCCTGATGTTCTTGCTCGATCTCTCAGTGGCTTTTGAAACCATCAACCATGGTATCTTTTTTGACTGGCTCAGTGGGTTGGGAGTTGGGGACATTGTATTGTAGTGGTTCTGCTTCTAAATGCAGAGTGGTATTGGGAGTTTGTTGGCCCCCTGGCAATTGTGCTATGCGGGTACCACTTTGTCCCCAGTGCTGTTTAATATGACATCATTGGGAGTGAACATTAGGAGATTTGGAGCAAAATGTCATCAGTATGCTGATAACACCCAACTCTATTTCTCTGTTACATCTGAATTAGGTGTGGTCATGCAGGTCCCGGACCAGTGTCTGGATGCAGAGGTAAGCTGGCTAAGGGCCAATACACTGAGGCTGAATCCTGGCAGGACAGAGGCCTTGTGAGTGAGTGTTCCCAGGTCTGGGAAATAAGTAGGCTACCTATTCTGGATAGCGCTGTACTCCCTCTGAAGGATCAGGTGCACAGTCTCCATCACCGGAGGCCCAGGTGGCCTCAGTAACTCAGAGTTCCTTCTATCAGCTTCAGCTGGTCATGGGCCAGGATAGCTTGGCCACAGTGGTTGAGGCTCTGGTACCCTTGAGGGTGGATTGTTGCAATGTGCTTTATGTGAGACTACCCTTGAGGATGGTCCAGAAGTTACAGTTGATGCAGAATGCTTTAGCTACCAGCAGCATGTTACATCTGTGCTGAAGAAACTGCACTGGCTGCTTATTTTCTCCCATTTCGGGTTTAAGGTTTTGTTGCTAGTGTGCAAAGCCATAAACAGCTTGGGACATGGTTACCTGAGAGATCTCCTACTCTTCTACAGACCCATTCGGTCCTTGAGGTCATCTTCTGAGGCTTTCCTCCTGGTGCCACATTCTGCTGAGGTCTCTTCCATGTTTGTTCAGAGCAGGGCACTTAGCATGGTGGCGCCTACTGTATGGAATAATATTTGCCCCAACAATTCTTATTTTTAGGCAAGACACATCTATTTATGCAAGCCTTCCCAGTGTAGCTTAGCCTAACTTCTACTTTATTCCTATGGATATGTAGGTATAGTATATTAATTCTATATATTGGTTTTATGATTTATGTTTTATGTTTTTCATGGCTTGTTTATGACTTGTTTACACTGTTTTGAAATCTGTAGATGTATTTAAGGAGACAATAGTGTGACCACTCCTGAAGAAGCCCACTCTGGACCC
Source organism: Heloderma suspectum (assembly GCF_057233095.1). NCBI lineage: Eukaryota > Metazoa > Chordata > Lepidosauria > Squamata > Helodermatidae > Heloderma > Heloderma suspectum. The sequence continues at coordinate 64,888,886 of NC_139458.1, read as the reverse complement.
ACTAGAATTAGACAACTACCTCCAAGTTGCAAATACCCCTTTCTTAGGGAAGGTACTTGAGAGGGTTGTGGCAGAGCAACCATAGGCACTCTTGGAGGAGACTGATATCTAGACCCATTTCAATCTGGATTTTGACCTGGTTACAGGACTGATTCAGCCTTGGTCACCCTGATGGATGACCTTTATTGAGAGAGGGACAGGGAGAGTGCAACCCTGTTAATTCTGCTCTATCTCTCATCAGCTTTTGATACCATCGACCATGGTATCCTCCTGGATTGACTCCATGGGATGGGCATTGGAGGCACTGTGTTACAGTGGTTCCAGTCACCTGTGGGGCCGATTTCAGAGAATAACACTGCGTGACAATTCCTTGGCCCCTTGACACTTGAGCTATGGAGTTCCACAGAGTACCATCTTGTTCCCAGTGTTGTTCAACATCTATATGAAGCTGCTGGGAGCAGTCATTAGGGGATTTGGAGCCAAGTGCCATCAGTATGCTGATGATATGCAGCTCTATCTCCCTGTGATATCTGAATCAGGTGACTCTGTGCAAGTCCTGGACAGAGCCTAGACTCTGTGATGGGCTGGATCAGGGCCAATAAACAGAAACTGAATCCTGGCAAGATGGAAGACCTGTGGGTGAGTGATTCCTGAGTCCAGGAGATAGGCTCATTGCCTGTTCTGCATGGGGTTGCACTCCCTCTGAAAGATCAGGCCCATAGTTTGGGAGGAATCCTAGATCCATCACTGTCGCTGGAGGCCCAAGTGGCCATGGTGGCTTGGAGTGCCTTTTACCAGCTTCAGCTGATTTGCCAGCTACAGCCTCTCCTGAAGAGGGATAGCTTGGCCACAGTGGTACGGGTGCTAGGAACCTCATGACTGGATGACTGCAATGCACTCTATGAGGGGCTAGGGATGGGGGAGAATTTCTCCCCGAAACTTCGGGGGGCCAAGTGCCAACGTATTCAGCCCCCCGAAGTAGTTTTGGGGAGAAATTCTCCGCACCCCCCCGCACCCCGCACTCCCCCCCGGGATGGGACTTACCTTTCCCGAATGTCGCTCCCGGTGGCGGGTCGCAGCGGTGGTTCGGCAGGGCTTCGACAGGGGCAGGGGCAGCAGCCGGTCTTTCGACCAGCTGCCACCGCCACCATTCCAAGAAAAGTAAAAAAAAAAATGCCCCCGTGATAGGCTACGTGACGATTAACGTAGCCTATCACAGCTAGATTTGCAAAGTCAGCCGTGATAGGCTACATAAATCGTCACGTAGCCTATCACGGGTGACTTAAAAAACAATTTTAAAAAAAGCACGTACGGCTAATGGCGGCCCCCATAGGGAGCCGTCATTCGCGTTCCTTATTTGGTCGCTGTAGTCTACGTAAAGATTACGTAGACTACGGCGAAAATAAGGGCAACGCTATTTGCGTTGCCCTTATTTTCGCCGTAGTCTATGTAAAGATTTACGTAGACTACAGCGACCAAATAAGGAACGTGAATGGTGGCTCCCTATGGGGGCCGCCATTTGCGTACGCACTTTTTTTTTTTTAAAGTCACCCGTGATAGGCTACGTGACTATTAATGTAGCCTATCACGGCTGACTTTGCAGATCTAGCCGTGATAGGCTACGTAAATCATCACGTAACCTATCACGGGGGCATTTTTTTTTTTTTTTACTTTTTATTTCGCGGCCGGGCGAGGCGAGGCGAGGCGCCTCCTCCCCGGCCTGAATTTCGGCCGGGCGAGGTGGGAAGCCTCCCCTCCCGGCCTGAATTTCGGCCGGGCGAGGAGGGAAGCCTCCCTCCCCCGGCCTGAACTTCGGGAGGAGCAGCGAAGTGCCTCCCCCCCACCACGAAGCAAGCTGTGAGACCAGGTAAGTGACTTTCGTGCACCCCTATGAGGGGCTGCCCTTGAGGCTGCTCCAGAAGCTGGAGCTAGTGCAGAATGCAGCAGCTTGGCTGTTGTTGGGAGCTGCCCCTTTTCAGCATGCAACTCTTTTGCTGAGGGAACTGCACTGGCTGCCTATTTGCTACCAGGCCAGGTTTAAGGTTTTGGTATTAGTGTATAAAGTCTGAACAACCTGGGACCAGGATACCTGAGACAGTGCCTTCTCTCAACCTTCCCAGTCACTGAGGTCATCAGAGGGCATGCTTCTGGTAGTTTCGCATGAACCTATATCGCACTTAGAATCCTCCCAGAGAAGAGCCTTCAGTGTGGTGGCCCCCTTTCTATGGAACTCCCTTGCTGTGGAGGTCAGCAGGCACCAACAGTGTACTGCTTCTGGGACCTCCTGAAAACAACTTTATTTCAGGAAGCCTTCATTGACTGACCAGCCACAGTTTTTATCAGCATACAGTTCTTTAAAAATAATCATTTTTAATATGGAGTTTCATTCTTTTGTCATCTTACCTTTTTATCTTTTTATTGTCCACCACTCCAGAACCTGGATAGAAGTGGAACAGTATATAAATGTTGTTAAATAAATAAATAAAAAGAAAGAAAGAAAGAAAGAAAGAAAGAGTTTATAAATATTCACCTTTCCCAACCAGGTGCCATCCAGATGTTTTGGACTACAAATCCCATCATTCACAGCCAGGATAGCTTGGCTAGATTGGGGAAGGCTGTACAAGTGTATTCTATATCATGTTTAAGCCAGTTTTGGGCTCCAGAACCAGCCTTAACATCAGTTCATGGGTCAATAAAAACTCTAAGCATTTACTGGGTCATGTAATGGCATCTGGTAAGTGTGAATTAAAATTAGATTATTGTAATGGGCTGAGAAGTGTTAGCTTAAAGGGGGAAAATGTTGACCTGTCTGCTGTACTTAATACAAATTTTAAATAATTCAGGCATGCAGAGGATAAATAATATTTGGGGCCTTCAGCTGAAAGAGTGAAGCCTCCACTTCTTTTGATGTTGGTTCGTCACTGATAATTAGGAATGTGAGATTATGTACCATCCCTTACTCTGGTAAATAATGTCATCTCCTCCAATTAAGATCAACCACACACACCTCTTCAATTGCATTATTAGCATTGTTGTCAAGTTCTGAAGAAGCTATAATTAACTAGTCACCGTAATTACCACTAGTTTCCAAAATGAGCACAGTAAATAATTTATGCAAGGAGGGTTTTTTTTAAAGAAGTTTTAACTCTCACAAGACTACATTAAATAAAACTTTGGTGTCTTAGTAACAACACAGAAACCAGAGAGGTCATCTGCAAAAGGACACGTACAGAGCTTTCCTGCACATTTCTACTCAGAAATGTCCCAGGGGGGCTTACACCCAAGTATATGAGCATAGGATTGAAGCCTAACAGTGCAATCCTATACATATCTACTCGGATATATGTATGTTCCATTGTTTTCAATGGGATTTACTCCCAGGGAAGTGTGTATAAGATTGCAGCCTGAGGATACAATCCTGTGCACAATTACCTGGGAGTAAGCCCCATTGAAAGCAGTGGAACTTACTTTCAGTAAGCATGCTTAAGATTGCACTTGTCAAGCCCGGCTTCCTCATAACAACAGCCAACAAACAAATAGTGAATGCCTTTATTACTCAAACACAAGCACTTCACTAGAGTCCACAGCTCAGAGTTCTTCGTGAGCCAAGTTCAAATAAAAATCAGATTATACAAGCAGGAGCCAGAAACAGAACCTTAAAGTCCAGTGGTATAATTCAATACAGAGTCCCCAGACACGGGATTCAAGGCATGCAAAAGTTCAGGCTTCAAGAATAATCCAGCAAGGGGAGTGTCCGGGATCAGCAACATTGTACCCACAAGCTCTTGTGTCTCTGCTCCAGCTTTTATGCAGGGGCATGGCAACTAGAGCTCCTCACTTGTCAACTAGAGCTCCTCACTTGTCAACTAAAGCTCCTCACTTGTCAATCTAACCCTACAGGGGATCTTAGTCTGAAGTCAAGAACTGTGTCTCACGTGGTCTCTCTCATCCTCCTTTTTTAGCTGTTGGTGTTGTCTGGGAGACAGTGTTGGGCATGCTGCTGCTTCAGCTGAGACTACCTCCTCCATGGCCCTTATCAAGGAATATTCTTTAAGTGGGGCTGATTTGGCTGCCTTTCCCCAGGCTAGCTCTGGCTGGAGGGAATTAGTAGTGGCCTCCTCCATATTGCAATTGGGTTAGGCAACCTGTGGTCCTAAGGACGCATGGTGGCCCTTTGCTCTGATTCCATGCGCACCTCAGCCTAAGTTCAGAAGCCTGACCTGAGGCAAGAAAGACCAGTGCAGTGGAGGCTGGTGGCTCCAATTTCAGTGGGGCTGTGAATCCAACCTGGATTTCGGTCAGAAACAGTCAGAACTCTGAAGAAGCGATCCAAGGTGCTGAAACTTATGGAAACATAGTTTCAGCACATTGGATAGCTCCTTTAGAGTTCTGGCTGGTTCTGACTGAAACCCAGAATGGATTCATAGCCCCACTGAAATTGGAGCCACCAGCCTTCACTGGACCAGGGCTATTGTACATGCCTTGAAGAGCTGTGTAGAAGAGAGGATTTCAGTAATGCAGTTGAGCTTCTCCCACACCAGCACAACAAACTGTGCTTGCCAAAATTCCCTTGTTTACATGGCTAATAGAGCCCTCCATTACATCTAGTTATCCTACTTCCTCAGCCATAGCACCAACTGAGAACATCAGACAGTGCCATTCATATGCACCCTGCTAAAAGACAGTTCTTTTAGTTGTTGTCACCACTGTATTTTGCTAAAATAAAAGAAATCTATACTTTTGTTCAACAGGGTAAAACCATTGATAAAAGGTTGCTTTTATTTGTATTCTATCTTTAGGTCTTAATCCATCAAAGTATTTAAACCTGCATTTATTTTTGCATATTTGAATAGTGCTCTTCACATCAATGGAATGACATATATGTATAAGTATTTTATAGATCTGGGCACACATTCCTTTCCTTCCATACTATTATTGCTGCTAAAGATTATTTCGATGAAACCTTAAGCTTCCTCTGTGCAGACCTGTCATTCCCGTTAGCCTTAATTAGTGTAATATGTGCTCTTTGAAAGAAGAACAGACCCTGTAGCTATAAATTGTGACTTTTGAAAGAGAAAGTCACATCGCTTTTGAATTTCTGGTTGAGCTAGCTGCTACCTAATTTCTGTTAGCAATTGTGGCAGATAGAAATCAAAACCGAGAACTGTAAATACTGAAAATGTAAAGATGCTTTTGGCTGAGTTTTCACCATTATAATTCAGAAGGTAGATAATGTCAGCAAAGCTGCCCTGATTAAAATTGTATTGTGTACCCATTTGTGTGTGTCCAGCATTAGCTACTTCAGTCCTTTAGATCAGTGATGGGGAATATCTGGGCCTTCAGATGCAGTTGGACTGCAACTCCCACCATCCCTCACCATTGGCTATGCAGGCTTGAGCTGCTGGGACTTGCAGTCCAAAAATATCTAGCAGGCCAGATTTTCCATGCCATTATTTTAGGTTGTCATCCGAATCATTTGTACAAGCGCATAAGTTCCATTGTGGATAGGGAGCTGCTTTTTTCATTTTAATGGATGCCATAGATCTATGGGCAAATCTGTCATTTCCATTAAAAGGAGTAAGGTGCCCCACATGCTGTGGAAGACCCAAGAAGCACTGGGCTGTGTCATTTTGCTCGTACACTGGAGATACTGATGGAAATAATTTTGTCTTGATATGAGAAGTGGCATATGCAAGTAACTGGGCTGTATCTAGGGATGTACGGATTCCCCACCTTCCGATCTGGTGGGGAATCTGCCCGGAGGAGAGGCAATCTGTTTCTCCCCCCCCCCCCGGAATCCTCCAGAGTGGCTCCACTCCAGGAGGATTCCACGGAGCTGCACACTGGCTCCGTACCGCTGGCGATACGGTAATGGCAGCCGTATCCTGGAGCAGCGGTAAGTGATCCATTCTGCCACGGATTCCGGAGGCCAGATTCCAAACAATCCAGCCTCATTTGAGTCCATGGTGAATTCTCCAACATCCCTAGTGTCTGTATCATATGCACTTGTGTTGGTGGCAGCGCAGAACTATCATAGCATCTAGGTGTGCCAAGAAGAACAAATTAATCATCCATTTCCTTCTGTCGTTTTTTTTAAAAGTTCAGAATTGGATTTTTTTTGTGGTACTTGTAGTGGAAACATGGAAGATTACTGTTATTTTGAGGAGTTAGTGGTGCACAAATTCCCTTGCCCACATCTACACCTCCAGCTAGGACTGTTTATTGAGCTGGCAGGCTGTTTATTGAGCTGGCAGGCTATGCTTTTTCCCAGGGCCAAATATCTGTTTGAGTTGTTGCTGTTGTTCAGTCCTTAAGTCATGTCCGACTCTTCGTGACCCCATAGACCATAGCACGCCAGGCCTTCCTATCCTCCACTCTCTCCCGGAGTGTTCTCAAGTTCATATTCATTGCATCGGTGATGCTATCTAGCCATCTCATCCTCTGCCATCCCCTTCTCCTTTTGCCTTCAATCTTTCCCAGCATCAGGGTCTTTTCCAGTGACTTTTCTCTTCGCATTAGGTGGCCAAAATATTTCAGCTTCAGCTTCAGTATCTGTGCTTCCAATGAGCACTCAGGGTTGATTTCCTTTAGGATTGACCAATTTGACCTCCTTGCAGTCCAGGGGACTCGTAAGAGTCTTCTCCAGCACCACAGTTTGAAAGCATCAATTCTTCGGCGCTCAGCCTTCCTTATAGTCCAGCTCTCACAGCCATACATTACTACTGGGAAAACTATAGCTTTGATTATACGAACCTTTGTCGGCAAGTTGATGTCTCTGCTTCTTACTATGCTGTCTAGGTGTGCCATAGCTTTCCTCCCAAGGAGCAAGTGTCTTTTAATTTCATGGCTACAGTCACTGTCTGCGGTGATCTTGGAGCCCAAGAAAGTAAAATCTGTCACTGCTTCCATTTCTTCACCTTCCATATGCCAGGAAGTGATGGGGCCAGATGCCATGATCTTAGTTTTTTTTAATGTTGAGTTTCAAACCAGCTTTTGCACTCTCCACTTTCACCCTCAACAAGAGGCTCTTTAGATCTGCTTCACTTTCTGCCATTAGGGTGGTATCGTGTGTGTATCTGAGTTTGTTGATAATTCTTAATCTCATCTGCTTCTCTAATTCTAATCTCATAATTCTTCTTAACCTCATCTGCTTCTGTTAGGTCCCTGCCTTCTTTGTCCTTTATCATGCCCATCTTTGCAAAAAATGTTCCCTTGATACCTCCGATTTTCTTGAAAAGATCTCTACTCTTTCCTATTCTATTATTTTCCTTGATTTCTTTGCATTGTTCATTTAAGAAGGCCTTCTTGTCTCTCCTTGCTGTTCTCTGGAACTCTGCATTCAGTTGGATATATCTTCCCTTTTCTCTCTTGCTTTTCGCTTCCCTTCTTTCCTCAGTGACTTGTAAAGCCCCATCAGACAGCCACGTTGCTTTCTTGCATTTCTTTTTCTTTGGGATGGATTTCGTTGCTGCCTCCTGAACAATGTTACAGACCTCCATCCATAGTTCCTCAGGCGCTCTATCAGGTCTAATCTCTTAAATCTATTCCTCATCTCCACTGTATATTCATAAGGGATATGATTGAGGTCCTACCTGAATGGTTTAGTGGTTTTCCCTACGTCCTTCAATTTAAGCCGAAATTTTGCAATAAGAAGTTCATGATCTGAGCCACAGTCAGCTCCAGGTCTTGTTTTCACTGACTGTATAGAGCTTTTCCATCTTTGGCTGCAAAGGACATAATCAATCTGATTTCAGTATTGACCATCTGGTGATGTCCATGTGTAGAGTCGCCTCTTGTGCTGTTGGAAAAGAATGTTTGCTGTGATCAGCATGTTCTCTTGGCAAAACTCTATTAGTCTTTGCCCTGCTTCATTTTGTACACCAAGGCCATGCTTGCCTGTTACCCCGGTGATTTCTTGACTTCCTGCTTTAGCATTCCAATCCCCTATGATGAAGAGGACATCTTTTTTTGGTGTTAGTTCTAGAAGGAGTTGTAGGTCTTCATAGAACCGATCAACCTCAGCTTTTTAGGCCTCAGTGGTTGGGGCATAGACTAGAATTACTGTGATGTTGAATGGTTTGCCTTGGATTCGTACTGAGATGATTCTATCATTTTTGAGATTGTACCCCAGTACTGCTTTTCCCACCCTTTTGTTGACTATGAGTGCTACTCCATTTCTTCTAAGGCATTCTTGCCCACAGTAGTAGATACGATGGTCACCTGAATTAAATTCGCCCATGCTTGTCCATTTTAGTTCGCTGATTCCCAAGATGTCGATGTTCAATCTTGCCATCTCATATTTGACCACCTCCAGCTTACCTTGATTCATTGATCTTGCATTCCAGGTTCCTAAACAATATTGTTCTTTACAGCATCGGACTTTCTTTTCACCACCAGAAACATCCACGGCTGAGGGTCCTTTCGGCTTTGACCCAGCCTCTTCACTCTTTCTGGCGCTACTTGGAAATTCCCTCTGCTCTTCCCCAGTAGTATTGGACACCTTCCGACCTGAGGGGCTCATCTTCCGGAGTCATCTCTTTTAGCCTTGTGATATGTTCCATGAGGTTTTCTTGGCAAGAATACTGGAGTGGGTTGCCATTTCCTTCTCCAGTGGACCACATTTTGTCAGAACTCTCCGCCATGACCTGTCCGTCTTGGGTGGCCCTGCACAGCATAGCTTATGGCTTCACTGAGTTACGCAAGCAGCTTCACCACAACAAGGCAGTGATCCATAAGGGGATCTGTTTGAGACTGTACAGCTAAAGGCTGGTAGATAAGCCTCTGGTGAGATCTCAGGGTTAGGCCACTTGCTCTTAGCAGAATAGCTGGGATGGGAGATATCTTTGCTGGGTTACTGCAAACATTCTCGAAGTCATTATCATAGATAATAGAATCATAGGGTTGGAAGGGGCCTACAAGACCATCAAGTCTAATTCCCTGCTCAATGCAGGAAGCCTGATTCCCAGGTGGTCCCCCATCCAAGTACTAACCAGGGCTGACCCTGCTTAGCTTCCGAGATCAGAAAAGATCAGGCGCATCCAGCCCTTTGCTTGACTAGACTATGTCCAGAATAGGAGGGATCAATGGGATAGTGTATATGTCCCAGAGACCACCCCAATTCAGAACCTCGACACAGTCCAATCGGGGGAGCGTGCTGTGTAAGCCAGGCTGTTGTAATGCATTCATCACTGAATCTGAGAAGGGAGTTCCCAGTGACTGAAGGGGTGTATGCTTTATGACTTTGCTTTGAAGTATCATGCTTTGCTTTCTTCTGCTTTAATTACTTTAAACATTTGTTTCTGTTTAATAAAGTCTTTAGACTTCACCCATTAGTGTGTTCATTGTATTCCGAATTCTTAAAAGAACAGTTGCCTATTGGTGTGATATTTGGTTCCTCTGGAGCCATAGCTGCACAAATTTGGGATTATTTCTTCTTTCTTTCGATCTTCAAACAGCTCAAGTGCTGTCACATAGATGACAGAGCAAATTTGTTTTCTGTTTCTTCAGATAGTAGGGCCGAAACCTACTAACTTAATTTGGTTTCAAATTCCAAGAAAGGATTTTTTTCTCGATTTTAACTAAACATTAGGAAGAACTTCCAGACAGTAGAGCTGTTTGACAATGGAACTGACTATCTCAGAAGGTGGTGGACTCTCCTGATAAAGAGCTGCACAAGTCTGCAGCCATTTTTTCTGGATTCACCAAACTGTGAGTGAATCAGAATTATTAGTTATAGTAAGCCACCTTGGTCCAATATTCTGGAAAGGCAGGGGAGACATTTAAATAATTAGAATAATAAGAATATAATTAATAACCAGAAAGTTCTATGCTTTCTGCTAGATTTGCAGCCTCTTCTTGCAGTCAACAATATAGACAGGACACTTCTTGCAACTCCTATCAGCTGTATGACAAGGCACACTTTGGAAAAGAAAAGAAAAGGACTGCACCTTTCAAGTCAGCAATTTCAAGCTTCTCACTACACTGATCTGCTGCTAGGTAGGACAGGATCAGGTCAAGATGGTGGTGCATGATTGGTTGCTTCCAAATTCTGGGGATGATGGCCCTTACTGATACTGAATCAAATGCCATTGATCTTTGTGCCAAAATGTAACAGTGCTGACTCATGTTCAGTTTGTTAGCCATTATAGCTTGGATCCAAATATCCCATTATTCAAGTAGAAGCCACATCTGCTGGCAAAGGGGAACTAGTGCCTCCCACAAACTTCATTTCTCTGCACCTGCTGACGTGCTACAGGGGGTTGGTAGACCCTCCAGAGTAATTTTTGGCAGGGGGTGCAGAGGATTGTATCCAGTGTTAGTCCTACTTATAGCCGACCCACTGAAATGCATGGGACTTAACTTAGACTAACATTGGATACAACCCATTGGATAGAACCCAGAGCCTGTGGGCAGGGGAGAATTCAGTACTTCCTTACTAGTCCATCATCTCTCTAGCTCATCCCCCTATTCTCTAATACTTGTGCATTTGATCACATTTTATATTTCCCTTATTGAAATGCATGTTTTTGTCATCAGCCCAACTGTACTTTATTTGTTAGATCACATTTGCTTTTTAACATATCTTATAAAATATTTGCAGTCCTTCCCCACTTTTTGTCACTGGTAATTTATACTACAAGAAAAGGCATTAACTGTACACTCAGGAATGCATTGCCATGTCATGAGCATGTTATATGAGATGCTGCACCACTCTCTTTGCTAAACAGCTTAATCAGCAAATAAGTATGAGAAAAAGGTGCAATAATTCAGTGTCTTCGGGAAGATAAATGCTTAATTTCATCTTTATCAATGCCTTGCAGAACTACCTATCAAAATGCAATATAAATAAGCAAAAAGAAGACCGTCTGGAAGATTTTGCTATTTAAGGCCATCTCTGGAGATACTCAGAAATGTAAAAATTAAAACAGCAGAAATAAGTGTGGACAGTCATGTCCCATGTTTGAATGCCCTGGGAAGAACAGGCCTGGAGGGGTTTTTACAGGCTTATGGGGACTCCGAAGCTATGAAGGAAAATGGTATTTAAACATACACACACACACACACACACACACACATGAACCCAGGGACTAAGATGGGTGAGAATTTTGTTCTGTCCTCATTTTTAAGTAATATGACCTAATTCACACTTCCCAGACTAAGATGTGAATCAGAATACATTGTCCTTCAGATTGCGCACTTCTCCAAATTTTGTGATATAGCTCTCAGCTCAAAAATTGCATACAGAAATGCATGTAATTAGGGAAAGTGGTGTACAAAAATTACATATGTTAGGAAACTTTTCATACAAAAATCTGTATATTTGGGAATGTTGCATACAAAAGTATGTATATTAGGGGAAATTGCCTACAAAAATAAATGTGAATGTGTGTGTGTGTGTGTGTTTTAAAAAAATATATCACAGAGTAATATGGAAAATGGACAGAATGGACTTGTTATTTCATATATGCAAAACTGACAAGGACCAGAAATAGAATGATTTGTCCTTCCCTAACAGGGACTGATGGCTACTCAAGCACAGTGCTCTCATAGTGCTTCTGAACACTGGCAGTAAAGAAAGAAGCCCACCCGCACAAGTCCAAAGTGACCTGGTGCATGCTTCCCACTTTAGCCAGGGAAGGGGATTTTATTTATTTATGTGATTTATTCATTAGATTTATATAAAAGGTAAAGGTGTCCCCAACCAGTCGTGTCCGACTCTAGGGGGTGGCGCTCATCTCCACTTCTAAGCCGAAGAGCCAGCGCTGTCCGAAGACGCTTCCGTGGTCATGTGGCCAGCATGACTGAACACCGAGGTGCACGGAACGCTGTTACCTTTCCCGCCGAAGCGGTACCTATTTCTCTACTTGCAATTTCTTGCTTTCGAACTGCTAGGTTGGCAGGAGCTGGGACTGAAGACGGGAGCTCACTCCATCACGACTCACGCGGCACTCGGGTCTCGAGCTGCTGTCCTGCTGACCTTCCGGTCTGCAGTTCAGCGTCTTAACCACTAAGCCACCGCAGCCCTTTAGATTTATATACCACTTTTCATAACAAATCACAGAGCAGTTTACAAATAAGAAGTAGGGATGTGCATCAGTTTTGGCTGAATCCTGAGCCAAACTGCGCTCCTTTGGACTGATTCTTCTGCTTCCTGGGGCAAAATGGATTTCCCTCTAGAGCAACCAGAATTGAAGCTGAACTACCACAGATCTTTGGTTGCACTTCAGAGGGTGGCACAAAGGCAGACTGTATCAGGGCCAGCCCTACCATTAGGCAGAGTGAGGCAGCTGTCTCAGGCAGCAGGCTTTGAGTATCATGAAAGGGCAACATATTCTTATTTATGTAATGCATATGATTGTATTTTTACTCCCTCAGGAAGGTGGGAGAGGGTCTTGTGAGATCTAACTTGACCACTTTATATGTACCTTGACTATTTTGCAGGAGCGGGGGCTCCATTTGCTGCTCTGTCTCAGGCAGCAAAATGTCTTGGGCCAGCCCTGGACTGTGCGTCTGCTGAAAAGTGTGTCTTTTAGGTTTCAGTTCTTGGAAAATGCTGGGGGGAGTGAGTGAGTTTAGCGACTGACAGGTCCACCTTCTAATCATAGGCCACGTTTTACCAGGGTCTCTCCAATTACTGTGTTTTAGGGGAGGAATGTTAAAGTAATATATCACATGACTCATCTGTGGTTCAGTGCACTTTGCTAGTTCTCTCTCCCTCCTAGAAGCAGGGACATTAAAAGAGGTCTGTAGGAGGGTATATTAGGTGTTTGCTTGGCAAATGCTGGATATTCAAGTCCTTCTTCCTCTGCCACTGTATGTACCACATCTAACATCCACCCCTGTCCTATTGTGCTTTCTGTGACTTGGGTGCCAGCTGAGCAGAAAACAAAAAAAAATCTTGAAGTGTTTTTCATTCAGCACAACTCCCTAGGCCCTGCACCTGTCCTTCTGGCATTTCTCATGTTTCTTGCCTCTATGACATATGCTGTTTTCATACAAATTGGCAACAAAACAAAACACAAAATAAAAACATGGAGGGGGTTAAGGGGAAATGAATCCCCTCCCCTCCCCCCTCCTTTGAACATTCCCCTCCCACAGAAAACACGGAATTTCTCTTTCTGAAGATTTGCTGGTTCCTTAGCTAGGGCCACCTCTATACTGTATGTTATTTTCATAACAATTGCTCTCAAAGAACATGGGGATGGGGGATCATGTCCTTCTTTGGAATCCCCAAACTTTAAATGTTGCTCTTGGATAAAATGCCTTGTGCCTATTCATCTGAAACTGGGCAGGCTGCAAATGTCTTACTATTCTGTTAAAAAAAATTAAAAAGTTATTGGCCATTCTCATGTTTGAAAATTGAAATTTAGGCAGCTATCCTATACACACTTCAATGGGAGTAAGTCCCATTGAAGTGAATGGGATTGTAGACATGCATAGGATTGTACTGTTAATGATACTCATCACAAAAAATCTGCATGCACTCCTTTGCGTGAATTTGGCAGGCATCACCCCCTCATAAGTTTCTAGTATTGCTACAAATTTCACCCCATTCTGTCAAAAGCCAAGAAGTTACAGCTGTTTTGGATTTTCCATGCTAGTCAATGGCAGGAATGAAGCTCATTGTTGTAAAGACTCCTTGTTGTAGCAAAGCAGGTGGCCTCTGATGCAGTCTGAGCTGAAGTGGGCTGTTCTCTGAATCACTGATTCGGGGTCCGAACTGAATTTTGAGGTTGGTACACACTCCTAATAAAAACTAACAATAGAAAACACAAGCACTAATAAAAATATACTAAAAATATACTATAAAACAATACTATGAAAATCCAAAACGCACCTAGGTCTTGGTGATACATACCAAGTCAGCCCCTTCATCCGTGATCAAGTCATGGATGACTGTTGTTTTGTTATGGGCTCACCTGGCATTGAAGAGCAACAGAACTAGGGAGGAGGGCAGGGGCCAGGGTGACATGATTATTCAAATCTCATAGCATGCGGAAAAGACCAGAAATGCCTTTCAGGTGTCTAAAGCCCCTTCTTCTCACCTGGCTCATCCTACCACCAATGCTGTATTTCTTAAGGGGGTGGGGTAGGAGAATGGGCAAGGCCTGGGGGAAGAAGCTGCTGTGATTCAATCCAGCTTACTTCTGAGGGTTGTCCTGCTTACTTGTGAGTAGTCATGGAGAGGTTTGTACTTGGGATGCTATTTGAAAGTGTTTCATATGTGGATCTATTAGCACTCCATTGCTTTCAATGGGATGCCCATCTGGCTGCTTACTGACACTTCTTAAGGACTCAAGAGACACTGTCAGTAATACAAGCCTCTTAATTATTTATTTTACCTCAGACCAAATTCCCTAAACTTCCATCCCAGCCAAATACACTCACAACTAGGTTGAGCTGTTGGGTACAGTCTTCTGCTATTGTACTTCTGGCTACTTGGGCAGTTTATCTGGTTTTAATGCCTGCTTGTGTAACCTTCTTCTGGTAAGACCTTCTTCTGGTAACACCAACCTGCTCTCTTATTCTGATCTTCAGCAGCCACATTTGGTTGTCACACAGAGAAGGAATAGCTTAATATTTAGGCCTCAGCTGTCTACCTTCTCCTCAGCCTTTCTCTAGTCCTTCTATTACCCAACCACACACAAACCAACAGAACTTCTCCCAGACTGATCACCAACTGACTTAGGGCTAGGGATGTTGTGAATGCCTGATACGAGTGTGGAGTCCAACAGACTCCACCCTGCTTGGCCTCCCCAGACTCCCAGTTGTGGACTTCGCGGCACTTACTGGACCTGTTTGCTGAGTATTGCATGCTCCTTCCCCAAGCCACCATTGTTATGCAAAATGGCATCTTGGGTCTTTCCAGAAAACTAATGTTTTCCAGAAAACTAATGTTGCATACATTGCGACTGTAAAGGGACTGTCTGTGCAACATTACAGGTGTCCCTGCAGTGCTTGCCAGTCAGTTGCCAAGCCATCTAGGGGCTTGCACAATGTGATGAGTGCATGCGGCAAGCGGCGGTGGCTCGGCAACCAACGGGCATTCCTGGTCGGAGGGAAATCCGTCCATTCCTACTTAGGGCACAAGCCTATCGATTGTGCTGTCACTGCTTGGAAGACCGCAAACTCGGAGGCTTCTGAGTTTCCTATGTCCTGCCGGACTGAAGCTGGCAGGGCAGGAGGAGCACCAGAGATCCTCCCCTCCCCATTCACCAATCTCCTGTATTTTCACTAGATGGGCTTTTCAGCCCATCCAGTGAGGGAATTTTGGAAGGGGAGCAAAGGAGGCTGGAGAGGCCTCAGGATAGCTCATATCCTGGCTTCTCCAGTGTCTTCCCCTCCTTGCCCACCAAAATGCCCCCTTTCCCTCCTCTCTGAGGTTACGTTTCCCCATCTCTGAGGTGAAGAGGTAGCCAGCACAGTTTTTTCTGCCCCAGCTGTGAGGGGGATGGGTATGTTTCAGTTCTCTGACCCCCGTTCTGTTTCAGAGTGCTGTCTCTGACCTTGGAGGGGTTTAACGAACGATCCTGTGGTCCCTGGGATGCTCGCCCAGGGACCATAGGATTGCTTCCTCATTGAATCTGTCAACTCCTTACTGTCATTTTCCAGCTGCTCCTTTCCACCTAGCTAGAACCCACAGCCAATCAGAGTCTAATGTTTCACAGACTAATCAAAATTGAATTTACTTGATCCAGGCCACATCAAGAAATATTAAAAGCAATTGTCTCTCTCTCCCCCTTCAAAACATGTCACCAAGCAATACTCCTACATAGGCCTTTGATAGTAACAAAGCTAGGCCTCAGGCCTTCACAGATACATTATAGCCTCTCAAAGGCCACACAAAGCATTTGAACATTACAGAACAACAGCAGGTATATACATACATACATAGCATTTCTTCACACAACAATGAATTCCCCCACATGTCATTGTTAAGAACAGTAAAAAATAACTATTTGTGCCAGCTGATCTATAGCTTGTCTCATACAATGAAGCTGTGTGATAGGTGTAGTGTTGAACGTAGTTGTGCGAACTGTCCCTTTGTGCTACACAAATCCTATAGTGGTAACTGTTCACTATGAATTCAGAGTCATCAGTATAACTTATATTCACTCACAAATGAAATTCACTTACACATATATGCAAATGAACAGAAAGATCTTGAATATTAATAAAAGTGTCTTTTACTATGTTCAAGCTTAAGTCAGCCCTTTGTTACAAGGGACACTAAATGTTTGATGTATTGCTTGAAAGAGTCTCCCACAGGCTAGAATATCACTATGAATTTAGACTACAAATTTGAGTGTCTTTTTCACAACTGAAGCACACAATGTGGTCCTTTCAGACATCAGAATTTCCCCCTTTTTTCTCTGTTTTAATATATGCGTATTTAACATTCAAACCAATGGACAAAACCTCCAGCTTTTTTCCCCAACGAAGACAAAAGTTGGAGAAATGAACTGAAGGCTTTGGTCTGCTAAAAGTGTGAGTTTCACGATTAAGAGTCTGAAACCAAGCTTTTAGAGCTATAATCTGGCAGAACACAAATACTGAATCCCTTTCTAGCCCTAAACTCCTAAACTTCTAGCCCTATGCTGGAATTTTGGTTTTGTTCCACATTAGACTCAGCATTTTTGAAACCTCTCTTTCAAACTATTCCATTAGTTTAAGTTTTAGAAGCTGTTGCTCATGTGTAATTTCTATATTATATTGCTAAAATGTGGAATCCTTTCCCCTTTAGGGAGGACAATCATAATATAAAATTATCTGAACTAGAGATGGGATTAGATGAGCACATAAAGCTGCATAGGAGGAGGAGGTTATTATAGCACCAAGCTGTAGTAACCCTGTGGGACCTTGCGTGCTTTTGTTACACGTCTCACTATATGATGACAGACTACATGCAAATACTTCGGCTTCGAAGAGCTTCGGCTATTGGGCGGTATAGAAATGAAATAAATAAATAAATAAAATACTTCCCTTGCTTTGCTCCATCCTCATCTTCTGGTAAATCTGCAACAGCCAAAGAAGATCTGTTTAAACAGGAGGTGTGTAACACATAAAGTCCTGCTGACACCAGTTTGTTTACTTTTCACACACATCTTAATGCCAGCATCTTGTGCCAGGTTTGGATATTGGTGTAAAGGGCTAACAAAAGGTTTTTTTTAATTAATAGCAATTAAAGGAAAACATGGCTGTTTTAAAAAAAAGTTTATCCACACTGGGCAAGCATTGTTCTCAATTAACACTGGTGTGGTTGCATTGCGTTTTAATGAGAGTTGATTTCAGTTGGGTTGCTTTAGTGTAAGGCACCTGTAAACTACCCACCTTCAGTTCAGTTAGATCAGTTCAGTTCAGTTAGATCCGATTACACCCAATCATGGCTGTTTTATTTATGAAGTAGAATGTAAATCAAACCATATTTTTTCTGAAAAAATGTGCACATACACTGAATGTGTGAAGTAAGCGATTTAATGCTAGAAAGGTAAGCAACACAAAATCCTGCATGTAAATAAGTATGCATGAACTCCACACATAGATAGTACATTAATATTATGATCACTGTCTCAGATTTGTGTTACGACAAGTGAAATCATCTCCAGCGTGGATTTGGGTCATATAGCCAAAGTTAGTCTTTTCTGAAGTATCACTGTCCTAGCAAATGCTATAGAAAACCTACAAGAAATGTTTGTTTCTTTCTCTCTCTTTGTGTGTGTGTGAAGATGTGTGATTCTTCCACAGCAAGAAAATGCTTCTGAATTTTCTGAACACTTTGGGAAAAGGGTAAATGAAGTGGAGCAGTAGATTTACTTTTTACAACAGTCCAAAAAAAAAAAAAAGTCACAAGTATTAATGTCAACAACTGGAGTTTTACCTCATTAGACAATATCTGATCTAAGGCTCTGATGATTATTCTCAGCAGAAAAATATGCTAATTATTCGCTCCGAATGTAGAAGGAAAAAAGGTGTAAAATTTCCCTTTAGCCGTGTGACCATGTACTAATTGCATGTCATGTGTCAAAATAATGCAACTCTCGTTGCCTAAAGCAATTAGACATACAGAACTCTCTTAATGAAGCACTGTCTGTCACTAAAATGTTTTCAGTGCAATTGCTGAAGATTAAAATATTAACTTCTCAAATATTTATGATAGTTACTGACAGCATTTCAAAATGCTACTTTTAACAAAAGCTTTCTGCTTAGCTGTACCTTTTAAGTTGGATTTGAGATTCAAAGACATTATTAACACACAGGGATTCTGGGCAATCTTTAAGATGTCTCGAGAGTGTTTACTGAGTCTACACCAGCTTCACAAAAATTCACAGCACCTTTTAGTGAAACAATATAAACCCTTATGAAACAGCAACAAAAATACACACATTTGATTTTGTATACTCCTTAAAAGCGTTAAGATCACCTCGAATGCAGCTAATCAGGTTTTTTTTTACAGTTGATAAATGCATTTCTTTGTATGAATTTCAGAACCCATTAAAGCGACACAACACTGTAACATTTGAGAAATACACTGATTTTGGTATTCGTCAGATTTTTTGCCGATACGTTATACCAAAGGCGGCAAACAGCAACTTTGGGAGAGGGGTGACTTCAGTGGGGAGAAAGGGTTAAACACACACACACACACCCATGCTACAGCCCTGATCTGGACTGGCACACCCCATGGCTGCTTTTTGTAAAAGGAAATGACATTTGGAGTTCTAATCGTAGAATTCTCACATCACAATGGTTTGACCACTCTGCTCATTTAATGCATAGTAGCGTTGCCACTGCTGTTTGAGTGGCTAGTGAGCTGGTGCGGTAGTGAGCAAGCGAGCACTGGGGAGGGGTGTTGGAAGACAGAGCCATGTGTGCTAGGGATGGGGGAGGAATTCATTGCGTCCACAGTTTAATGCAAATATATCTAATTTTGCACTTTCAAACTGCTAAGTGAACCAAAACTCGGTTATCCTTCCAAATTTGCACTTCTATGAATTTTGCAATGGAATGCTCCAATAAAAATGCATACAAAAATGCATCTGTTAGAGAAAGTAATGTTCAACTACGCATTATACTAGGAAAGCTGGCTGCAAAAATCGTAGATATTAGCCAAAATGCATACAAAGATGCATGCATTAGGAGAAATGTGCACAAAACTGCTTATCAATTTTCATGCAAGCTTCTTAGAAAAGTTCAAGATGAAACAAAGTTAAGACTGGAAAAATGAAAAACTGAGAGAAACTGAAATGGATAGATATATTCGAAACTAGTGAGTGGCGTGAGGACTGCCCTCAGTCCCGAGTGGACTGGGACTTCTAGTCCCTGCTCAGCCATGGAAGCTCACTGGGTGACTTTGGGCCAGTCACAGACTCTCAGCCCGACCCACCTCACAGGGTTGCTGTTGTGAGGAAAAAATGGAGGTGAAGGAGGACTATGTACACCACCTTGGGTTCCTTAAGGAGGAAAAAAGGTGGGATATAAATGTAATAAATTAATTAATTAAAATTAAAATTAATTAATTAAATTAATTAATTAATTACTGCCTTCAGGTGCTGTGGAGAACACTGTCCTGTGACAGATAACGAAGTACAATTCAACTGCCAGTCTGGTCAGCTTCTCTACATGGAATAGGGGTGTCGGCCTATCTTGACCTTTGCTTAATGCTGAGATCACTTGCACAGCAGCCCTGGCAGCTCTGCTGCCACCCACCAATCATGACATTGTGCGCGGATAACACCCTCACATACCCATGCATGGTAGGCACCTACCTATTTTGGGCTTTGTGGGGCAACTCCTGACATTATCATTTCCAGTTGTTGTGGCCTGATGATGTGGACAAGGTGCTTGCAGCAATGTGACTGATCACGTCCCCTCTCGATTCCTTCCCTTCCTGGTTAATAAAAGCTAGTGGAGGGGGTAGGACTGGGTGGGTCCAGGGGGAGATAAATGCTTCCCTACAGGAAGGGGTAGTCCCTGCCCTCCTTAAGGAGGCAGTAGTGCAACCACTCCTGAGGAAGTTCACTCTGGGCCCAATGGTATTAGACAACTACCGCCCAGTCACAAATACCCCTTTCTTAGGGAAGGTACTTGAGAGGGTTGTGGCAGATCAACTGCAGGAACTCTTGGAGGATAGTGATTATCTAGACCCATTCTAGTCTAGGTTTTGATCTGGTTACAGGACTGAATCAGCCTTGGTCGCCCTAATGGATGACCTTTACCAAGAAAGGGTCAGGGGGAGTGCAACCCTGTTAATTCTGCTCTCTTATCGGCTTTTGATACCATCAACCATGGTATCCTCCTAGATCAACTCCGTGGGATGGGTACTGGAGGCACATAGCCATATCGCTGGTGGGCCGGAATAACTGCGCAAGATTCATGGTGCTAGTTGGTTCATTGGTAGGGGTGTACAAGACCCACTTACCAGTCCGCTGAAGGGGTCCGCGGGGGGGGGAGTCGATCCGTCCCTCCCCCCGGAATCCTCCCCAGCCAGCTCCGCTCCATGACAAGTCCGCGGAGCCACCGGCCAGGCCCGTCCGCAGCCAGACTTCCGTCCACCGCCATGCAAATGGCATTTGCGCATTTGCGTCCCTGCCCTTGGCCGTGATAGGCTACATAAATATTTACATAGCTTAACACGGCAAAGAGCAGGGACGCAAATGGCATAGCAGACACCATTTGCATCCCTGCTCTTTGCCGTGATAGGCTACATAAATATTTATGTAGCCTATCACGGCCAAGGGCAGGGACGCAAATGGCATCCACTACACCGGACGCCATTTGCATCCACAGCCCAGCAGCGGATGGCTGTGGACCGAAGACGACAGACCCGGACCGGCTCACACCAGGTAGGGTCCGTCCCAACCGGACTTCGTGGGGTGGTAGTGGGGAGCAGTCCATTCTGCCATGGAATCTGGGGGGGGGGCGGATTCTAAAGAGTCCGGCCTCATTGGAGTCCATGGTGGATTTCTCTAGGGATGTACGAAAGTCACTTACCGTTTCGTGGATCTGCTTCGCGGTGGGGGGGGAGGCGCTCCGTCCCTCCCCCCAGAATCCTCAACGGGGGGGAGGCGCTCTGTCCCTCCCCCCGGAATCCTGCCCGGCCGGCTCCGCTCCGCGGGGATTCCGCGGAGCCGCCGGCCGGCTCCACTGGCAGCCGGACATCCGGCCGCTGGGCAACAGAGATGCAAATGGCGGTGGATGGGTCCAGATAAGTTGCAGGCTGGTCGCTGAGTGCAGAAGGGGTTCGAATGCAGCCGAAGGACCTGCGAGTGGAGGCCAGGGCTGGGCAGGCACCCGGAGAACCCAGGTGCGGGGGGTGACCGTCCATTCCTAGTTTGAATGTTGCCATAGCCAGCAACTCACTAAGTGGCTGCAGGCTACACAGCAAATAGTTAAACTATGGAATTTGCTACCGCAAGATCTAGTAATGGCGAATGATTTGGATGGCTTTAAAGGGGGATTAGACCAATTTCTGGAGGATCAGGCTATCAGTGGCTACTAATCATGAGGGCTATATATTACTTCCAGCATCAGAGGCAGTATGCCTCTTTTTACCAGTTGCTGGGGAACTCTGTCAGGAGGGTGCTGTTGCACTCATGTCCTGCTTGTGTGCTTTCCACAGGCAGCCGGTAGGCCACTGTGTAACAGAATGCATGACTAGGTTGGCCTTTGCTATGATCCAGCAGGATTCTTCTTATGTTCGTATGAATGTATCCAAGGCAGAGTGTCGCGGCACTTCTCAAATCACGCAGTGTAGCCACTTAGCGCAGGAAAATGTCTCAGCCCAGCCCCGGTGAAGGAACAATATTACACAGTACAATGTTACTGTGGGAATAATTCCTTCCTTCACTCATCTGCTAGGGACTTCTGCCTTTGAAAACCACATTTAGAAAACAATCTTACATAAAACTTGTATAGCTTGGCTACATACTCGCTGAAACATTCAAATGCTGTTAATGCACTTTCCCTTGAAATAAAACAAAAAGGCAATAAAAAGAAGTTTATAATTCATGATACACCCCCCCCACACACACACACCATATTACTAGCATTATCTAATATGCAGCTTCATTACATCGCTCCATGATTGTTTTTGCAGGTTTAGGTTTTTTTCTTCTCTCTACACCTTTGATACTTTAAAAATAATAATAACCCCTTACAAATTCAATTCCAAAGCCAAATGACATCCATTTCCATATTATTGTGCTCTCTGGTAAAGTGGGAGGGTCAGAGCAATGTGGATGATCTCTGCTTTGCTTGTTTGCGGGCTGCTAATTGCAGGCAACCCAGGAATTCATTTTAGAATCTGGCGGAAACCCCTTTGCATGCAGGCCAAGGATGTAAACAAACAAACAAATCCAACCCCAGGAAAAGAGATTCTACTTTTCTCTCATCTTCAGATTCGCCAGGGACAATGGGGAAAGATTCATTAGGCCATTTGTTACTGTCATCTGCCATGATTCGAAATGAAATACTAAATGTTTCATGGACTCCGAAAAGAGAGAAGTATTTGTCTTTGTGTTGGCTATGCAAAGGCTGCCTGGCTCTCAGCTCCCATACAAGAGGCCTGATGGATGAAAGGGGGAAGGGTGGTACCATCTGAATGATGATGGGCTAATATCATCCTCTTGTCAGCCGTAATAGGCTTTTCCTCACAGAAATAATTCATAAAACCGCTACATTATATTCTATCCCTGACAGGCCCTATCTATCCTGCAACCCAGCAGGCTCACTACTAATAAGAAAATATGTGGTTCAGGAACCCTGAAAAATTAAACAGGTAGTTTATGAACAATTTGTTTCATGGGGGATGTTTATTATGTTTATTAAATATTGAGCCTTTAATGTTTTGCCAGTACAGATGATATCATAAAAATGCTGACTTAAGCCTCAGTTGTATTCTTGGAAAGTGGCATTTTATGGTATTTGTAACGCACAGTAAATAACTAAATTACGGTGGCTTATGTGTGTACACAGAGTGTAATTTATAGACAGCAAAGGAGAAAACGTGCTTATGAAGAGGCAGAGGTATTTTTATGCACGTGGGCATGCACACACCTGTGCCGAGGCACGTACAAAGTAGCATAGTGAGGAATGGCACTCATTTAGTGGCCATCCAGAGTCTAATTAGGCCGCTTAAATCCCACTGACTTCAACAGGATTTAAGTTGACTCGCTTAACATTACAGATTACAGCCTTTGGGCTTGGGCTGATGTTTTGCTTCTTCAAAGATGATGTCACACGCATAACGCATTATTTCCGGGCAGCGTAGGCATTTTCTCCCCAGGCTGCATTTGGTTTGGTGCCGCTTTCCCCAACCTGATACCCTCCGGATGTGTCGGACTGCAATTCCCATCATCCCCACCCAGCATGGCCAATTGCTGGCGTAGCCACAGGGCCTGTGGCCCTTGCTCGCACCACTGACACAGTGAACCTCTTATGTGTGCAATGTAGCTGTGTGTTGGGGACTAACCAATTGGATAGTGCATGTGGTGTGAGAAGGGACACAGCCGCTCTCCTGTGCCAGGCCAGGCACTGCTTTAGGCTTTTTATAAAGGCCCCAATTTGCTTCTCCTTCTCTTTCTTATACCCAGAATGAACACTGATGGTGCTGTATAAAAGACATATGTGCAATCCTAATGTAGCTTTGAACAAGCTTTGCTATTTTATGTAACAATTCAAAACCCTCTCAAAATAGCCTCTTCTTCTTTTCCTTTTTATGAAAGATTAGGACAAGGGTGTTGTTCACTGGTAGAGTACATGCTTGTGGTTATTGCTGTGTCTGCTTAAAGGGGTGAGCAGGTTTTTCTCCAGCACTAAAGGTAACCTTCCTGCCCCCAGACTCCTCTCCTTCCATGCACCATGGTTCAACAGTTGTCACACATCTTATGGCAGGATAGGATCATAGTGTGTGATGGTTGTGCTATGAGGAGAGCTGCTGCCATTATGTTTAAAAAATGAATAACTAATAACACTGAACATCTGTATAGCCCCTTCAAGCTATACAAGTGATATAGCCTTTTCAATCCTTCAAACTGCTTCACGTGCATGATCTAGTAATCCTTACAACAACCCTGTAAGGTAAGTCAGTATTATTATGCCTCGTATTGCAGATGTGGGGAGGGGACTAAGGCTGAGAGAGAATGGCATACGTAAGGCAGAGGCGAGATTCGAAACAGGGACTGCCTGATTTGCAGCTCAGTTTCTCAAGGCTCAATCCTATGCATGTTTAGACACAAAAACTTCCTACAACTCCCAGCATTCCCCAGTCAGCATGGAGTTGTAGGACTTTTGTGTGTGTGTCTAAACATGCATAGGATTGCGTCCTTAGTCACTACACTTTTGCATATGCTCCAAGTTTCAGCAAGGCCATTATTGGGAGGCTTTATACACACAAAAGGGTGCCACTGCAGGTGTGTTTTTGTGTGCGAAGATACACAAACAAGCTTGGCAGGCCTGCTTTTGGATATAAGATCAAAATGCAAAGGAAGAAAAAGAAAACATATTTAAGAGCATTTGCTGTGGTTGCTTCTTATACCCAGTAATAACCACAGATATGGCTGCTCCTGATCACATGTAACCTGAAACAGTTGCAGACGGAGGTGTGCAACTGTCCTCCTTATAGGGTGGCCACTTATGAATTGCCAAAGAAGAGAAAATGTATCATTAAAAAAGAGGACAAAAGAGCACACAGATTTGCATAAAATTTTCATAGCTAATTTATATGTATAGGTGCACATTTTAAAAGAATTATTATAATTGAAATAGAAATATGGAGAGTACATCTCACCATAGTGTGGAAGGCTGTGACCAGGTGACCTGTGTGCCTCACTCAGTCTACTGTCCCAGTTAACTGTGGATGGGCAACTTCAAGGCCCCTGCACTATTCTTATGATGGCTCTTCACCTTTAAACAAGGCTTGGACTGGACAGCCCTTCAAACAGAGGACGCCTTCAAAACAGAGGACAGTCCTTTGGCATCCCTTCAATTAGAGGACTGTCCTCTGTAAAAGAGGACACATGGACACCCTACTCCCTTAAATCATCTCCTTGACACAAGGAGGGCGAGGCAGGCAATGATATTTTACTTCAAGGCTGAGAACTACGAAGCTGGTTATTGATACTATAAAGATACTAGAATACCATCAGTAGCAGACACTACTTTTATACATTTTTCATAGATGCCTCCTCCCAAAGAACGTGGCTCCGACAAAACTGGGAATGACTGGTTTGTATCCAGAGGTGTGCTGGGATGTTGCAGCCTGTGCACCTGAGCATCCCTATATCAAACTGGAGGACTAGCCCTTGCATGCAAGAGGTAAAGCTATTTAATGCCCCTAGACAAAAAGGAACAGATCTGACTCTGGCTCTGGCCTTGCCTTGCATATGTTTGTTTTTTCGTCTGTCACAGTACATTTAATCAGTGTTGCTTGCATGACAGTGAATGCTCTGTAAATGTAAACTGGCAAGTGGAAGTCTTATCTACATCATACAGGGTTAATGGCCAAGGTTAATAATAAACAGTACCCACAATATGAAAAAAGGCAGTAATTCACAGATAAATTACGGAAAGCACACGTCCAATGTGATTTACAAAGAGATTTTAGACAAGCCTCTGTTTAGACCTCACACAAATCCAGGCAGTGTACTGAACATGAGCGCACATGTCATTTTGTTCTCTGGGCTAGCTTTCTCCCCTCCTCCTCCTCCTCTTCCATCATCATCATTGTATTTCTTCTTTTTCACCATTATCATTATCATCATGATGATTTTATTTGTATAGTGCTTCCAAATAGCCCTCATAACTGAAAACAATATCATACATTTTAAAAATAAGATTAAACCATTTTAAGTCCAGGCAAGCTGATCCTATGGCCCCACAGTACTTTAGCCACAACACCAGGCTAATGCCAGCATAAAATAGTAATGATTATATGCTCAACCAGCAGCAGAGTGAACAGAACATATAGAGCTGTAGAAAGAAAAATGAACACAGCAATGTCACAACTCACAACCTTGCTTGCCAAGGATGGTCCCACTTTAGCCATGCATGGAAGCCACCAATCACTATGTCACAATGATATCATCTGTACCGAGTACCCAGACATGTCAGGCATAAGCATATTCCCAAGAATGTAAGACAGTATTTCCTTAATCAGGGACTCTTAGGATGCAGGACAGGCAGAGAAGCAACTGATACATCACTGTGGTGGGTAGTGTTACAACTGCAGTCCATTTGTTTCTGGGTTCAATTCAAAGTGCTGGTTCTTACGTATAACGCCCTAAGCATCCTGGGGCCAGGATATCTGAAGGGGCCACCTGCATCCATATGAGCCTGCCCATCCCTTTTGATCATGATTTGAGGTCCTATTCTATGTCCCACCACCAAATGAGGTTAGATTGGTGGGAACATGGGACAGGGCCTTTTCTGTGGCTGAACCCCATCTATGTTACTCCCTTCCCAGGGATATTAGATTGGCTCTCTCACTGCTTGTCTTTCAGTGAGCAGGGAATTTAAGGACACACAGCAGTACGGGTTGTTCTAACCTTAACAAAATCTAAAAGGGTTCACCAATCTTCCTGAAATTTGTACATGCCAGAATGAAGTGTCTGTTTTAAATGACCTGAAAATTTCAGGAAGATTGGTTACAGTTTGACAGAGAAAGGGCAGTTAACAGAAAAAAGAAGAAAACCTCACACATTCAAAAATCAGCATGGCTCTTCTTATGTTACGTTCTTAATAACTGGCTTCCCGATGATCACAGCTGCTGTAGGTCTCACTAGTGGTTTGCTTGGCTGTGAAGGTAGGAAATATACAGCTGTCCATACATGCATAAACTCCCTTTCACACTGCTTTTGAATGCACAGTCTTGAGGTGGGGAGAGGGGAGAGAACCGAGGATGGGATTCTGCTCCCCTCCCTCCCTCCCTCTCTCCCACTGAACCCATAGCAGGGTTGCCAGAATACCCCTTTAGTTGGAATGCTATCCTCCATTGTTGCTTGGGCAAAGTTGTTATCGGGAACAGGAAAAAGAGCTGAGGAAACACGAGATCCTGATTACCTTCCTATTGTCTCCTGTTATACCCCTAACTATGCCCATTTTCCCCCTTTGCTCTGGCGATGTTCTGCGAGTGGTAGTTACTGCTAAAGGAATAGCGGTATTACTTGCATTGATTCCCTGCACTAGCATATCTTTGCCCCCTCTGCTGGAGCACAGCGTCTTAAAAGCAATCGTATCCCCATCCCGTGGACTTACATCAAGAATAAGATCATACAATACTAGCAGAAAGGGAAAATACGCTAGAGGGAATTAGCAATAATCTTCTAAATGTACCTGAAAGGAAGGGCTCAAAGGCCTTTTAAGGCCCAATCCTATGCGTGTTTAGACAGAAAACATGCTGGCTGGAATGATGGGAGCTGTAGGATTTTTTTTTTCTGTCCAAACATGCATAGGATTGCACCCTTAAAAACTGAAAATGGAGGAAGACAGTAAAAAATCTGGAGGGTACATACACACATGCACATATAACCATTGGTATATTTTTCTTTTAAGAATTCTGAGGATTACTCCTGTACATGCTCAGTAAAGGAGTAGGGAGGGAGTGGCTACCATTTTGGGCAGTTACCAGAATTGCAGAATGGAAGAAGCTTGTTTTCTCCTTCTTGTAAAATCCTGAACCTTAAGACAGGTTAGTAGGGAGATTTCCTTTTGAAGATTCATGATTTTTTCCCCAAACACTATGAGTTCTTTGTTTGTTTATGTTCTTTTATATTGTATAAAGGACTGTTTAAGTTGTTCCCGCGTTGCTGGATCCTGATCCACTTTGAGAAGATTGCTGTGAAGCTGGAGCGAACGGACAGACTGTTTTCCTTCTTCTGCCAGCAGAAAAATCAAGCTTCAGAGAGAAGTTCCGTTTATATTTTTGTTGTGGACTCAAGCTGAAAAAAAGACAGAACTTTAGGAGGGCTGTGCTCTGTTTTATTGTTTCTGTGGGTGATGCATGTAAAACTATTACATGTGCATTATTATTGTTTTAATTAAGATATTAAAATATATGTTATATATTTTATAACATATATGTTTTTCCTGTACAAAGCCTTTGCTGTGAATCCCATTAGAGTCCCTGAAGAAAAGCGTTATACACGCACTCACGCATATATAGGTTGACTTCAGAATAGGTGCGTGCAACTGGGCTGGGGGAAGCAGCCTTTTCTGCCCCCTCCTCTCCACAGCTGCTTCTTCAGCCCCCTGAACATGCTACACAGAGGGTTGGGAGATCATGATGCAGGTGGGGCAGAGACTCTTTCTGTGAGCAAAGCCCATAGATAGCAGATCCTGGATCCAACCATAGATATAGATATAGATATAGATATAGTGTATGTATATGGACCTGGGACCAACTGTGTATCCCTGTGACAGAATTATTTATTTAAAATACGTTATAAATATTTTAAAATATTTCTTAACCACCTTTCAGTAAAAGGATTCCTGGGCAATTTACAAGTGCGTGAATTATACTAATCACACAAACATATAAATACATTATAGTGAAAACATACAGAGCCACAACACGCAATTGAACAGAAGTAAAAACAGCCTAACCATACATTCCTCCACATGTCTACTCAGAAGTATGCTCCACTGGGTTCAATGGGACATATTCCCAGGTAAATATGTATAGGATTCCAGCTTAAAGCATAAAAAACAAATTGAATCACATTTCCTCTAGAAGGCAGTGGAGGCTGGTGGCTTTGCACCTTGGATAGCTTCTTCAGTTTTATGACTGGTTCTGACTGAAACCCAGAGCAGATTTATCACCCCTGTGACATCAGAGCCACCAGCCTCCACTGCTAAAAGGCATGAGCAAGTAGGAAGGTCTTGACTTGGAACCTAAAAGACTGTAGCATCGGTGTCCATAAGTCTCTTTAGGGAGAGTATCCCAGAGTTATGTGAAATAAACACCGTTGCTATACTGCCAGGGTCTTTAGAGGTTGGAAGTATGAAGCTGATTGGTAGGAGATTCAGGACAGATAAAAGGAAGTACTTCTTCACACAGCACATAGTTAGAATATAGAATTCGCTACCGCAGGATGTAGTGATGGCCACCAATTTGGATGGCTTTAAAAGGAGGTTGGACACATTCCCAGAGGAAAAGGTTATCAATGGCTACTAGTGCTGATGGCTATGTGCTACCTCCAGTACCAGAGGCAGTGAGCTTATGTTCACCAGTGGCTGGGGAACATGGGTGGGAGGATGCTGTTGCACTCATGCCCTGCCTGTGGGTTTCTGGTTGACAGCTGATTGGCCACTGTGAACAGAATACTGGCCTAGATGGACCCTTGGTCTGATCCAGCATGGCTCTTCTTACGTTCTTATGTTCTAAGTAGTGTTGGCTTTCCTGTGTGCCATGTTGTTTCTGTTGTGGAAGTACTAGGCATCATCTCAGCTTTCTTCTTGACATTTTGGAATGGCAACCTGGAAAGATGCAGGTACTGCCTAATGGTGGGAATGATAACTTCCCTTCAGTGTTTACCATTTCTGACTTGCAGAAGCTTTCCAATGTCTCCAGGAAGTACAGTATTCATCCTTTGCCAGTCATGTTGAATGAAGCTTGCATATTTTCCTGTTCTGATCTAAATCTGTTGCCTGCTCTGTAAATCCCTATGGCATATTGTGTAATCATATGATATACCCTAATGTGTTTAGGGGCACATGTTGTGTTGTGTCATCAATGTAAAGAACTATCATTTTCACTGGCAGGCAGTTGGAAGCAATTAATTACCCATGGATAGCGTGTACAGCTGTTGCTTATGTATGGAAACAGAACAGAAATTAGATTTAATTGGTTTATCATAATCAAGAAAGTGGCATTTATTTCATTACAGCTTTTGTCAACTGAGCCACTTGATTCTTCTTTTATTGGTTTTAGACACAAGCAGGCAACATCCTCTTGGTACTGAAGAATTCCCAAATGAGTCAAAATGTGGGTTATATTTTCTCATTCAAAGCTGGGGTGGGGAACCCTTCCTCATATGCTTATTCTAAAATGGTGATACTGTCAGCCTCTGATTGATGTATTAGACAAACACAAAATTAAGGAGCCCACAAATCATAACATAAAATACTGCTTTTTCACACACACAAAATTGTTGATGTAAATAACTAATGGGAAACTGAGACTGAAGAGAAATGTAAGAATTTGACCACCCGGTGAGTGGTGAGTCTTGGACTTAGCAGGGACATATTTAAGCATTTCTACACCACCATCACCACCCCTACTGTAAGAGAGTCCTAACTTTACACTGTGGTGGCACCCCACTGCCCTCCAGTAGTGTTCGACCACAATGTTCATCATCCTCAGTCATTGTCCGTGCTGGCTGGGGCTGATGGGAGTTGTATTCCAACACATTTGGAAGGCCCCAGGTTGGGGAAATCTGCATATGCCATTGCCTAACATATTCTAGGCTTATACATACATACATTTATTTATATTTATTTATTTATTTCATTTCTATACCGCCCAATAGCCGAAGCTCTACATTAGGCAATGGCATATGATAGCACTGAAGTTTGGATGCCCATACAGAAGTCTGTGCGAACAAGGTGTGTATCCCATTCTCTTCATGGTTAGAGAATGCTCCATGCACAGAATGAGGATGGGTGGATCATGGGTTGTTTCAAATAACCGCTGATGGGTTTCTTTTTCAAATGCCCTGAACCAAAGAAAGTCGACTTAGACGCACTGCCTACAAAGACTGGGACTTGGGAGATCTGGGTTCTAGTCCCGACTTGGCCATGAAGTCATTGGGTGACTTTGGATCAATCACGGATTTTCAGCTCACCCTATCTCACAGTGTTGTTGTAAGAATAAAATGAAGAGGATGGAATATAAATGTAACAAAGAAACAAATAATAAATGAACAAATCTGTCAATTTCAGTTTCTCTCAGTTTTTCATTTTCCCAGTCTTAAGTTCAATTCGTGCCAAACTGAGATTTTTCAAAAGTTTGTTTGAATTAAAAATGGTTTGCATTTTTGTGCATATATCTCCTAATACAAGCATTTTTACAAACAATTTTCCTGATATAATATATTGTTGAATGTTATTATCACTAGTATACACATTCTGGCATGCATATTTCTTTAACATACACATTTTAGTGCACATTTTTTTATTGGACAACTCCATTACAAAATTTGCAGAAGTGTGAATTTTGAAGAATAATTCTGAGTCTCAGTTCACTTATTGTTTCAAAAGTGCAAAATTAGGTAAGTTTGCATTAAAATACAATTAAAATGCAAACTGAATGCAAACTGAACTAATTTCTCTCCCATGCCTATATCTGTACACAATTCATCGAAATAAAAGGGTAACATGCAACAGTAGGACTTGACAGATTATGAATTATAACAGGACCCACAAAATTGTTGGCCAGAACATCTCAGTCTAATATAATGTCTTTACAGCTCTTAATGTAATAATGAATATTAAAAAATCTATATGAATGTAAGGAAATCAAAGCCATCTGACACAGCTTTGAACAAAACAGATGTAGTATTCTGCACAGGAGAGCCACAAACGTATTAATTTTCACCAATGAGCTTTGACGTGCTAAGGATATAAAGCTACAGTTTTAATTGTCTGATCTTTTTATGGGAAATAGTAAAACAAAATTCTGGATGTGAACAACCCTGAATTTTTGGAGGCTGGGATCCAAACCAAACCATTTCACTCATTCATTGAGAGCTTTTTAGCTCTGCCTTTCAGCGGCCGTCTCTGACATCCAACGCGGGCAGGCAAACTGGCCTATCATGAAGCATGAGTGGCTGCCCTCGAAACGAAAGGGATTGGTTTGGTTTATTACATTTATATGGTCACCCATCAACAAATATGCTCTGGGTGGTTTACAGATCAAGACAAATAAAATAAAAGGGGTTTTAAAATATACTATAAACTATAATTAAAGACAAAAAACAATAAACATGTAGTATAAAAAACTTCCCGCTAATAAAGACAGCATAAAACCATTATGACCTGCATTCCAGCCATCTTCCAAAGTTCTGCTTCTGCAGGAGGGGGTGGCGTGGCGTGCAGATTTCAGTCAGGATATTCAGAACTATAGACCAGCTGCAATTCCAGATCTCTTGACTAGGCTGGATGCAAACCCTGGAAGTTGATCATCTTGTATTTAGGTGACATAGAAATAATAAAAGTTGTTTTGGTTATATGTTGTTTGTGTATATTGTCTGTGTGTGTTTATGTAAATGACTTTTAAGGTTTTTATATTGTATATAATGTTTCAACTTCTGTAAACCGCCCATAGAGCTTCGGCTATGGGGCAGTATAGAAATGCAATGATAATAATAAGAATAACAATAATAACAACAGCAGCAATAAATAAATACATAAAT
Organism: Heloderma suspectum; assembly: GCF_057233095.1. Classification (NCBI taxonomy): domain Eukaryota; kingdom Metazoa; phylum Chordata; class Lepidosauria; order Squamata; family Helodermatidae; genus Heloderma; species Heloderma suspectum. Next base: position 64,856,478 of record NC_139458.1, on the reverse strand, counting down.
AATACACAGAGTATCATTGGGTGACCACATTCAAGTAATTGTGTGGAATTGGATTGAAGAAGTCCTCTCTGCCACTCGTGTTCCATTGATTTTCACAGCAATAGCCAGTAACGTTCCGTTGGCAGGAGCGTCCCCTAAGTGGACCTCTCTTGATGGGATGCTTCCGCTGGCAGAAGAGTGGGCAATTTTTGAACATTTCCCCTCTCTCTGCAGCCCCTTGCACTTCCTAAAATTTGCTGCAAAGGTCTGGGGTTGTTCTGGAACAGTGAGGGGTGGTGGTACAGAGGGATTCAGAAAGGAGGGGAAATCAGTGGAAATTGTCTCCTCCGTTTCTTCCTCCAGCAAACGCCATAGCTGAATCAGAGTCCCTTTTGTGGTCAAAAGGAAGCCTTCCATTCATGGAACAGAACTCAGGATCTAACCCATTTTTTTCAAATCCAAAAAGAAAGATTATTCATGCACATTGAAAATAGACAGATCTAGTTATGATAGCTTCATATTACCTCCAGGACCAGAGGTAGGATGCCCCTACCACCTGCAAGGCAGCAACCGCATGAAAGGGCTAGTGTCCTCACATCCTACTTGTGGGCTCCCCAGACACATCTGGATGTCCACTGTGCAAAACAGGATGCTGGACTAGGTAAACCTTTGCTTTGATCTTCTAGCACGGCTCTTCTTATGTTCATTCAACCCATTGCATTTCAAACATCTACCACAGCACTGTTTGTTTCTGGGATTAAGCACCACTGGTAAACACCACCACCACCACCACCACAAAAACTGAAAAAACTTTGGGCAGGTACTTTGGCAGAAGTGTAGCAAAGACTCTCATGTGGGAATATGGTGCTATCCTCAAGTTTCTGGTTTAGTTTGGTACTTTTGATCTCAGTCGCTTCAAGTTTGATAGCAGCATAAATGGCAGGCAACGCAATCTATACCCAGTAAAGCTGAAAAACTAGCATTTATTTTCAAAATTGTGAGTCTGTTAAGAAGTACATAAAGCAATGTTCACTTCATAAAACATAAACAACAATTAAGTGAAAACAGACACACACACACACACACACACACACATGTTAAAAACAGCAACAGTGACATAAATAAATATGTAAATAAAAGCAGAAATGGTCAATGACATGTGTTTTAAGTCCACAGTTCAGCAATACCATTATTAGGACCAACCAAAATGTCACAAAAGAGTGTGCAAGCTTTTGAGTTCTCCAGAATGCTTCCTCAGGCTAGTTGGTACAAAATAAGCAGAATATGGGGGAAGAAGCAAAACACTCCAAAAATTTAGCCATGTGTTACAGCCATGAGGTCTGCATTTTAGAGCCAGCCTCAAGACAGAGATTGGAGACTGGATCTAAAATTGCAGTTAAAAATTAAGATTTTGGATTCCTCCCCCCCCCCATGAACCAATGCAGCTATCTTTGCTTTTTATATTTTAAAACCTCCTAAATAAAATGTTTTGGGCTGAGAGTAAAATGTATAAAGCAAAGAAACCCGAGAAATCTCTTGGCATAGTGTGGGTGCTACAATCAAGCCACTCCACGCTACTGAAATGGCTCATCTATAAATGAAGGAACATGGCCTCACTTCATGCTGATCTGATGAGGTGATTCTGATGAGGGTCAATTGGCATCCAATCTTAAAAACATTTATTTGGAAATTGACCCCACAGAATCCAGTAGCACATGCTTCCCAGTGCCATCAGAGTCAATGAGATCAACTTCAACACCCTGAACCTAAACGTGATGGTCATAATCCAGCTAGAAGCGTGTGATTCTGATTGGCTTTGTACCCTTTCTACCAAGAAAAAGGGCACTCAGGGTGGCTTACAACCATAGATAAAACTTGATTAAAAGAATAATAGAACAAATGCATTAAAACACAATAATAATAGATTAAAACAGCATCCAGTTCAACAAACCTGCTTACATGCCAAAGGCTTGCTTGAATAAAAAGGTCTTTGCTTGCCAGCAGAAGGACAGCAAAGAGGGAGCAAGCCTAGCTTCCCTTGGCAGGGAGTTCCACAGCCTGGGAGCAGCCACCAAGAAAGCCATCTTCCACATTGTCACCACATGCACCTCTGAAGGCAGTGGTCTTGAAAGAAGGATCTCTCCTGAAGATCTCAAGACCTAGGCAGGGTCATATGGGAGAAGCAGTCCTTCATGGCTTTATAGGTCATGATGAACACTTTGAATTCCTCCTGGAAACCAACCGGTAGCTAGTGAAGCTGTTGTAACAAGGGAGCCATGTGCTCCCTCTAACTGTTGACTCCAATCTGGCTGCAGCATTCTGGACCAGCTGAAGTTTGGCAACCCCACGTAGAATGCATTACAGTCCAAATGGATTGTACTAAGGCATGTGTGACTGTGGCCAGATCAGACATCTGTAGGAGTGGGTGCAGTTGGCGCACTAGTCTCAGCTGTGCAAATGCACATTTGCCACTGCCAAAACTTGGGCATCCAGTGCAAGGCAGAGTCCAGGAGTATACCCAAACTGTGAGCCTGAGCCTTCAGGGGGAGTGTAACCCCATCCAGCACAGGTTGAATCTCTACTCCCTGACCTGCCTTTTGACTGACCAGGAGCACCCCTCTCTTGTCTAGATTAAGCTTCAATTGGTTTGCCCTCATCCAGTTCATTACTGCCATCATTCATCAGTTTAGAACCAGAGCAGCTTCCTTGGATTTAGATGGAAAGGAGAGATAGGGTTGTGTGTCATCAGCATACTGGTTGCACCAAACCCCAGAACTCTGGACAATCTCTGCCAGTAGTTTTATGTATATGTTAAATAGCATGGTGATATGATGGAACCCTGAGGAATACCACAGATCAATGGCCATGGAGTTGAACAGGAATCCCCCAGCACCACCTTCTGAGGTCATCCCTCCAAGAAAGACCAGACCCATCTTACAACACTGCCTCCTCCCAGTCCCATCTCAGACAGATGCACCAAATGGATACCATGGTTGATAGTATTGAAAGCTGCTGAGAAGCCCAGCAGAACCAACAGGGACATACTCCTCCCGTCCAGTTCCCAGTGTAGATCATCCACGAAAGAAGTCTCTGTCCCATAACCAGACCTGAAGCCTTATTTAAATGGATCTAGATATTCTGCATCATCCAGAAATTCCTGGAGCTGAGAAGCCACCTCACACTCTAACACCTTGCCCAAGAATGGAATTTTGGAGAGCAGTTCAAAATTATCCAGTACAGTGGGGTTCACGGAGGGTTTTTTAAACAAAAGTTCTTACCGCCACCTCTTTTGGACAAGATGAGAATCACACCTTGCTGTAAAGAGGAATTCACTACTACCCTTACCCACTCGGCCAGTCCCTCCCTGTCTTTTATAAAACAGGTAGGGCAAGGGTCAAGCCCACACATGGTGGGCCTCATTTCTCCAAGGATCCTGTCCACACCCTCAGGCTGTACAAACTGAAAAGTATCCATTGTAATGGGACAAGCAGGGGCCAAAGTTATATCCCCTGGACCTGTATCAAGTATGACATCCAAGGTGACAAGGATCTGCAAAGTGCCACACAAATTGGTCACAGTTTGGACAGGAGCTATCATTAGGTGTGGTTGTTGTTGCTTTTCTTCTGATATGCTGGGACTGTCTTCCTAAACTTAGGCAAACCTGCCAATTCTGGTTTCTCTCAATTTCTCATTTTTCCAGTGTTAAGTTTGGTTCAGCCAGAAGGTTGAAAAACAAGTTTGCATAAAAAATCATATGCATTTTTTGTCTGCATTTCACCTAATTTATGCATTTTTGTACACAATTTTGCCCAACATACACTGTTTTTGCATGCAATTTTCTAAATATGATGCATTTCTTAACAATATTTTCACTAATATTTAATTTTTCATCCATTTCCCATTGTATTCACATTTTTGTACATATTATTATACTGAACTCTATTACAAAATCTGAAGTGTGAATTTCAAAGGGTAACAGAGTTTCAGTTTGCATATTGATTTGGAAGTACAAAATTAGGTAAGTCGCATTAAAATGTGAACCAAATGAATGTCTCCCCCATCCCTAGTCTGAACATTTCCATTTGGAATTTCAGCAACTGTATCTTGAAAGATAAATAACTGTTCTGGGATTGCTCACATTCTACATGGGTCAGTTCAAAGATAACCCCTGCTTTATACTTGTTGCCCGGATACATAAATGACTAGTTGCAGCACTGGAATGCTTATGTCTATGTAATTGCCACAATTTAGTGACTCCAGTGCACAGCTGGGGATCATCTCAATATAAACAGGATTCCAGTTGCACATGGGCAGTATCCTGCAACCTGTAACAGGTCAGAGCAATGTGAAAATAGAGGCCAGCAGATCACGTCCCATAGGATTAGGATCAGGATATACTGTACATTGGATGTGTGCCCCTCCAGGTGTTGTTGGACTGCAGCTTCCATCAGCTCTAGCCAGCATAGCTAATAGTAAAGGATGACTAGAGTAACAGCTCTCGACAACATCTGGGGGGACACAAGCTGCCCATCCCTGTTGTAAATGAATTTAAACTCTAGTACTGCAGCTAAATTGCCCTTACAGATAGGCCTGCATATGAATAAAATATCTTATATAAAACAGTGCAAATAATGAAATGCATTTTTGACTGTTAAAACACCAGCGGCTGGGTTATTCACACAACTTGAGTACTGGATCTGTTGGCTCTGGCATTAATGACAAGGTTTGCGGCCATGAACTAAATTTGTGAAGTGGACATGAACTCTAGATAGCAAACATACTCTTGGTTGAAACGTTTGTGCATACATGGTGAACACAAGACTACTGCACTCTGTAGCTATAAGCCGATGATAGATTGTTTCATTGAGAATGTTTTCATAACAAAAGTCAGGGCGAGACTCAGGCTGGTTTACACTCCCAATTTGCTTTATTTGCTTTATTAAAAATCTAAGATAGACCAAGTAAAGGCAGCGCGAGCGTATCTGTCATCAGCACAGCTTTTAACATTTATTCATTTTGTCTGCTTCAGAATACACTGCAGCAGCAGCTGGCAGATAGAGGCAGGAAAACAACTGATCCCCCTGTCAACACCACCCAACCTTCTGAAGCCAAGCAGGCAGTTACACAGTAACACATAAAGGCCAGTGTTTTGTTTAGCCAATATCCTTGTGTGTGTGTTTTCCCCTCCTCTTTTGTTCAGAATATGCAGTGCATTAAAGGGACCTGATTAGAACAAAGGAACAGAGCTCATGGTAACAATTATGATAGGAACGAAAATGCATAATTAAAAAAAAAGCCCACAAAAATCAGGAAAATAATGCCAGGTGAAGATGAATACATGTCCGCTGGGAACAATTACATAGCAGATGCATCCAAAAATTCATTATCGACGTATAATTTGACATGCCCCTAGTAATGTAATTCATTACATTTACAAATAATTCATCACAGGTGTTGTCAACTACAATGCCTCACAGGATCTTTGCGTTATTCACTGGGAAGGGAGGAAGTGTCCAGTTTTTAAATACATGTTAAATGCATTTTTGATAAAATGATTCAATCCTTCTTTTCTTGTAAATCCCAGAGTGGCAACGAAGAAACATATACATGAATCATTTGCTTTCTAAAATGGATTAATTTTCCACTGAGCATATTGAAGAATTAGCACTGGAAATGTGTGTGTGTGTGTGTGTGTATATAGATATATATATATACAAACACACACATACACACATACATATATCCACTTACACCGTGCATATATTGTATATAACCAGGGAATTGTTTCCCGATAGACTGGAAACCATGCACCTATATACTACTCACTTCCCATACTAGATCAGACAAAATATTCTAAATATTAATAGCAGTTTCCCTCATTTTGGCTAACCATATAATAGCTGCCTGGCTTACAAGTACTATTTTTAGAAGGTTCAGTTCTATTTGCCAGAAAAAGAATATTTCTGTGACCCATCAATTCCCCAAGCTGTGAGATCCAGGAACGTACATGTTACCTGAATTCTGCTTTTCCTTAGAATGAGGTCACCAGAAAATTATTATGTTTTTGTGATATATTGTTGATTATTTACCCACATATACAAATTGAGAGAGATGGGGATTTACAGTTTTAACTCTCCAAGAAATACTCCTCCTCCATTAGATAACTATTGGGGATCTTGCTCCCTAAAAACACTGCAAGGCCTCCAACTCTGCTTCCTGTGTTGCTATGCACATAGTCAAATTTTATTGGACATGTACTGCTGTGGTGTCATCCTTGATTTGCTGACATCAACATGTGACTAAACTTAGAAGAAGGAAGAAGAAACAGTTAGGGAAAACAAACTGGTGCTAAAAAGGATTTTAAAATATTTGGAGTGTTTTGTGGGGGGAAATATCTACTCCACATTTCTGCCCTAAAATGGGACCTGCACGACATTCTGTGTAGCTCTAAATAATAGGAAATATCTGCAAATTTTATTAGATGCCACCCAATGTGCCAAACAGCTGTAATATTCCCTCTTAGACTGTATTCCTAATAGGACCAGCAAAGCCAACAAGTGGTCTTTCCTGATTTATGCACACAGAATCATCTAACCATTATGTGCACAATAACCCTTTTATTCCACATGTTAAGCTGCCTCACCAGAAAACACAGGTTATTTCTCCTGCTACTGTTCAACTACTTTTCTATATCTAGAATGGTGTCTTCATTAGAATTCAGCAAGTGCCATCAACATTTCCTGTGCTATGTTTTAAATAAATACATTAACAAACTTAAATGGGGGGAAACTAACATTATGGTTTCATTATAGGTATTACAATTATTATCAAACTCCCTTTCCCTTTAACTCATCATTTATAACAAAGCTATCATTAAATTTGCATATTTTATTATATACTGTAACGACTTGAGGGCAATGTGTCAGTAAGCATCAGATTTGTACATGGTTTGAGTTAAAAATTTATTCTCAGCATATCTCCAGTCATTTAACAGCGGTGTTTATTATATATATCATGTGATCTTTATTCTCTCTCTCTCTCTCTCTCTCTCTCTCTCTCTCTCTTAAAGTTGTCTTCCAATTAGGGATGTGGTGAACTTTTATTGTCATTTGGTAATATGTCACTGTAGCCACAGGACATCAGAAATTAAGCTTACATTTGCCTACTAAACATAAATACCGGAAGGGGTCAAAGGGGCCGATGTTTGGACAAATTTAGATGGTGGGAAAGAAGCCAATTTGCTTGCTAAATCTTCTATGCAATTTTGCATAGTTAAGGGTTTCTTTTCAGAGATTTAGGACACACACGTACAAACGGAACCACCACTTTTTAAAAAAGAAGAAAGAGTGATGTAAAATAATAGTTTCCAGCTCCCAAATCTTCCAAATAATATTTGACTTTCATCTTCTATCAACATCCTGTCAGTATTTCCTTCATAGGTATTCTTTTGCATTTGAAAAAAAATGATATCATTTTCCACACATTTGCCAATTGACTTGGGTCAGATATCTTTGTACTCATAGATGCTTACACTTTTGTCACATTTTATGTGAGTTTTAAATCCACTGCATTTCCATGTGCGGTACAATTATATTTAAAGATTTCTTTTCCTTCTTGGACAACAGGTCTCAGGTTTAATGCTATAAGCATTCTCCATAGGGGTGTGTATTTACCTTTTTAGCAGAGTTTCATAAACTGTTTATAATTACAACTACAGTGCTAAGAGAGTGATCCTATGGTCCTCAGACATTCTCCCAGAGGCCATAGGATTTTTCAGAAAGAAAAAAGAAAAAAAAACAACTCTGAAGCCATACACAGAACTATGATGGTTTTGCTTTTAATGTTGGAAGCCTCTTTTTTTTTCATCCCAGCCACTGCAGATGTTTCTGGGAGGTTTCTAGGGTGGTTTTCTCTACGAGGTCAGAATTCCGACCTCGTAGAAGGGGGAAACTGGGTGTTGTGGGCATGCCAGTGGGTGGGGAAGGAATGGCTAGGGATCCAAGGGATCCTAAGCCCTCCTTACACTTGACCGTACCCCACCAATGCCTCAAAACATTTAGACATGCTCTTGAGTGCATCTAAATGTGTATCATCCATTGCCAGCAACGGGAGAGACTGTGTTTTTCTTCTGTCAATAGGTAGGGGGGAAATACAGTTAGCCCCGCCTCCTTCCTGATGTCTGCCCTACCGGCAAGAGCTGACAAGGCACAGGAAGAAGCAGCACCTCCAATATCAGAATCTCCGCTCCGAGAGCATAGGGTTGCTCTCGAAATAAATCTATCCTTCTTGTCAATCATATTTAACCTATTTGTGTATGTTCAGGTAACTAAACTAGAGATGTGTGCTTGTGGCAGTTCATGTGTCTGCACGGCCTTAGCAATCCAGCTGATAGTCGGCACCACCAGTGCCAATCATCTCTTTGTGATAGATGGCTGCTTAAATCCAAGCCCCCTTGCCCCTCCTCCTTTTCCTGATCACAAGGAAAGGGGCTGGGGATGGCTTGAGGGAGAGAAGGGTCCAAGACTCTGTGGGAGATTGCCTGCTTTGCATACCTCAGGACCCAGGTTCCATTGCTGGTGTCTCCAGTTTAAAAGAAAAAAAGGGGGGAGGTCCCAACCACCTGCCATTACTGGCCAATCTGCCCCTCTCTTTCTTGCCCCTCTCTATGGTCAAGAAGCAGCACTGGAATTCTGATTGACATCCACTGGAATTTGTTCAAGCTCACTGAACACTTGAGACAATGCAAGACCAGAACTGTAATCACAGTGGGACTGCCCAGTAGTGGGAGCACTACTTGTCCTCCCTAAATTAAGACACACTAACAGGCTTTTAAAAGTCAGAATTAAAAGGAAATGTCTGATTTAAGAAAGATCAGTGAAGGCTAGTGTTAGTACAGCATACTCCACCACCCTGAACCTCCCAGTTCTGCTGAAAAATCCCCTGGCCAAGGGTATTCTTTTCAAGAATATTTTTAGTATGCTTGAGTCATCCTGGGTTGTTGTGGGGGATCTCCTTATAGCTACTATGGCTGTGAACATGGCAAGGTGCTTGAAGGGAGTAAGGGGGTAACTTAAGGAAGTTAATATTTATTTGATGATGTTGTTCATTAGAAGCAAGTAAAAGCTTCTGAACATAAAAATAATTTCCTTCTTCAGCTTGTACGTTTCTGACGTTAACAATTCATAGACACTAAAATGCATATATAGATACATGGAATGAATGACTATAGCTGGTTGGCCAAGCTCCTGCTCAACTGGAAAAGTGATTAGGCTCCACTCAGGAGCCCCCCTGAACACAGAAACTGCCTCCACTGGATCCCAGATTTCTTTGCAAATTGAAGGAGCCCTTCCATTCATGGAGGGGCAAGTCTGGATCCAACCCAACATTCTTATAATAGCCAATGTGGCATAGTGGATAGCGTGTGAACTTGGATCAGGTAAGCCTGGGTTCAAACCCTGGCTCATTGATAAAGCTGACAGGGTGGCCTTGGGCAAGTTACTATTTCTCGGCTTAGGGAGCAGTCCTATACAGAAAACAGTCCTACAACTTCCAGCATTCCCCAGACAGCATGCTGGAAGTTGTAGGACATTTTTTTCTGTCTAAACATGCTTAGGATTGTGCCCGGAACCTACGTTTTGGGATTATGGAACTAACCTCATGTATGCTACTCTGAATGGCTTGGAGAGAGATTGGTATGCAAACATGGGGCACGATCTTCCCAGACTTAAACATGTTTAACTTTCTTTGGTTTCAGTGGTAAATGTTTAAACACATGTCTCACTCTCCCATTGTAAAGACAACAAGGAGGCTGGCAGCACTTTAAAGATGAAATGATTTGTTGTGGCATAAGCTTTTTGTAGACTAGAGCCCACTTCATTAGATGCTTGACATGGATTCTAGACCACAGAAGCTTATGCCATGAACCATTTAGACTTTAAGGTGCCACAAGCTTCTTTGCTGTTTTTGCTGTTTTTGCTGCTCTAGCTGCCTTTCTGGAAGTTCTCCCCTTGTGAACAATGAGACTTGAAAATGCTCAACTTTAAGTGGATTGTACTCTTGTGACAAATAAACAGGCACACTGTAGAATTGCAAACAAATCGTTTGAAGTCAGTATCTTTCAGATCGCCATTTTGAACAAACCACCAAACAGCCAGCAGTATTAAAAGCAAAAACAGCATAATATAATGTGCAGGAGAATTGGAGATGCTTAGCTTACTTTTGCATGCTTATAACTTTGGAACAATTTTGCAAACATCCTTGTTCTGTCTGTCGGGGAAGTGTCTTGGCTGTACTGAAATCAGGAAAGCTGTCTTGGATTCTCTGACGATCCATACTGTGCCCAGCACTCATCTGCCCTACCTATTTACCATCTCAGGTGGTGCTGGACTTTTAAAAATCTCAGGTGGCATGGGATTTTGATGACGATACTTCAAATGTTGCAGTGCAGATGTTTATTCTACATAGAATCATAGAATCATAGGGTTGGAAGGGGGCTAGGAGAACATCCTGCTCAATGCAGGAAGCCTGATCGCCAGGCGGTCTGCTCTATTAATGGCTCATTCTTGTCCTATGGATAACAGGATGTGGTAGACTCAAGTCTTTCATGGCTGTCAGGGGTGGCCCATACATATAAGCAAATTAGGCAGTCACCTAGGACACCAAGTTAAATGAGGTGCCAATTCGAGGAAAAAAATACAAACAAATGCACGTGTGTAGAGGGAATATGACCAAGGCTGTGGAGGTGAGTGAGGCGACGTGGGATATCCTCCTGCTCTGCTGCCAATCCCAGTTGGAGGCAGGGAGAGGGAGACTCCTTCCTTGGCCCTTGGAGGGCTGAGCCTAAGGACTGGTGGCACCATGTTCGCCATGTCACCCTGAGGATGCCACCGGGACCCTTCTTCCAGGGACCTCCCTTGGGCATCGTCGATGGGACGTCTGTTCCTTTGCAGAATGGATGGCTGTGCTCTTCTCTTTTGTTGTGTTTATCAGACCTTCTGTGCTGATACAGAGCTTAGTAAAAACACACACGCACACACACAACACACACACACTAAGGGCATGTTTTAAAATAAATTATAATACTTCTGCTTCAAAGATGTGAGGGGCGTGTGTATTGCCTCTTAATTAAACAGAAAAGAGGGGCAACACATTTTCCAGTTTACCAAAAAGCTCAGCCTCGATCTGGGGTTGGGGCGTTGGCGCGCCAATTGCGTGGTTGGCCTAGGACGCCAGTTGCTGGAAGCTAGTCTAGGGCCGCCTCAGCGGGCTGTCCTCCATGCAGTCCTCTTACTCTTGTAGGCCATTTCACACATCATGAGGCAGGAAACCCAAGTCTGCCACAAAGCTGACACTCATTGGGAGATGCTGCCAGTCCTGACTCCCTAATAAGTGTACTTGTATACATGCTTGCAATAAACATGCTTGCAGACACTGATTTGTTGCATTCACACTTAATGCTTTTGTACACTGATGAAAACATCTAAGGCAGGGGTGCAGAACCTCTTTCAGCCGGAGACCCAAATTCAATTTCAGAGAAGCTCTCAGGGGCCACATGCTGAAGGCAAAGGGGATAGGGCCAAAATACCTCCAAATCCCAGCGTATTTCAGCATAAAGCTCTCACTGCCAGTAACTACATCTTAGGAGATGCATTTCAACCATTTAGAATGGGGACAAAACTATGCAAAAGCTAGGAAACCACCAAACAACTGGTGGTCAGGGAAAAGAGGGAAGGGCTGGGGGGGGGGATGTGTGGCCATCTAGGGAACCCCAGAGGGCCAGATTGGGACCTCAGTCAGGCCATATTTGTCCCCTTGTCCTGAGGCTCTGCACTCCTGAAATAAGGTATACACCTAAAATGCATTCCTAGGCATTCTTACCTATGAGTAGGCCCCATTGAACTCCATGGACTTTCCTTTTGAGTTAACATGCATAGGAGCTGCCGTGAATGAATTGTTTTACAAGGGCACAGTGCCAGTGGACAAGTTATGGATGAAGCAATATTCTCCATGCTGCAGAAGAAGTGCGATTGTCCATACTTTCATAAGTCAAAAACACAAGATAATGTGCTTGACATAATGTGCATCAACTTTATACTGTCTGTGAATCCTGAGTAAAAAGAGAGAAATTCAAAATGTGTTGATAAACCAATGAGCATAATAACTCTTATCAGACTCTTATACAATTCAAACAATTTTCAGGAATCAGAGCTTTACACAGATTTAAAGGAGATCAGATATGCCTCCCCTGTTGATATTTCTCTTGTACAAAAAGATGAGATATTCCTAAAATATACATAATACTAGAATGAAGTCAATTGTAAAGCAAAGCAGCTCTGAACTTGCAAATAATATCTCAATCTTTTTATATTCTTCTTTATTCACCCCACTGTAGTGTAAATAATTTTGAAACTGCTGCATTCCATTTATTGTACAATTATGTTATATTATTTTTTTCTATTTCCACAACTCTTCCATGAAAACATGCTTTGTATATGCCTAAGCCGTTTACCTTGTGTGAATATTTGCATTAAATAAATGAAAATTCACCTCTTTCTAAAGATATCATGCAGAGACACAAAAGTGCTCCCTGCTATTATAAATATGCTTGTACTGATATAAAAATAGTAAATGAATTTTTAGTTGGTTGGTTCAATTTAAGTAAAACAGATGAACATGCATTTTTATGAAAATGGGCTTATTTAACCATAAACCACAAATATTTCCATTAAATGTGCTTTCCAGATTGGCTGCTAATTCTGAGATTTTTATGGATGTGGGCCTTTTTGAGCAGTGCTAAATCTCAAACAAGCTTGCTAATGGAGTTTTTTTTTTTTTTGCAAAAGGATGTGTTAAGGACATTCACACAAATGTGATAAATGGGAAAGCCTATCTTAGAGGGACAACAGTATAGTATAAAAAAATGAACCACAAATTAAACACTGTTGCCCCAAATACACAGGCTTCTCTATATCTATCTGTATCTGTCAGTGATTTCTGAGGCTCATCTAGCTGTCTGGACTGCACATGTCTAGCCTTTTAGAGGAAGTCAGAATTCCACCACCATTGCCATCTGATTGACAAGAGTACCAGGGGTGAATTCAGTGTCTCCTTTCATCTCCCTTGCAAAATGGTTGATCTCAGTGTGATTCTAGCTTTCACTACAACCTCAAATGCGACATTCATGCCCTGTTAGATTAGAGCCTGAATCTGTTCACACAGAGACCTAAATGAAAATTATTAGGACCCCAAAAAGAGCAGCCAATAAACAGCACAACAATGCTGTTTGTAGAATTGGCCTGATATTGCTCATTTATTCCTCCCCACCTATAAGAATCTTTTTTGGTGTCATCTTTTGAGTGATAGTACTCTTATTGGCAAGATCAGAGAAGCAATTAACCCACTAAAATAAACCCCTTTGCTTTGTCTACCTTCTCCATGACTCCACCCTTAGCACTCAGGGTAGGAAATAATAGCCTTCATCAGATGTGATGATCCCAATCCAATAAACCATGGTTTATCAGCCCTGGAATGACACTAGACTTCACCAGTCTACAAAAAGTCAGCAGGAATCAGGCTACACAAATCTCTCTTGGAAGAGACTTCCAAAGTATTAGGGCTGCCACAAAGAAGGACCTGCTCCTTATACAGGGGCAAATCTGGCTTCTTAGATGGGGTAGAACTGGAACAGGAACTCTACAAAAGAAAATAAATACTGTGTGTGTGTGTGCACGCGCGCGTGTGTGTGCACGTGCACGTGCGCATGTGTGCACTTCTGCACTCATATGGGAGGAGATGTTCCCTGATATCAGCCTTTCCCAACCTGGCACCCTCCAGATGTGCTGGACTACAACTCCCATGATCCCCAGCCAGCATGGCCAATAGATTATGGCAGTTATAGTCCAGCTCATCTGGAGGGCACCAGGTTGGGGTAGGCTGCCTGACATAATCACAACCCAGCCTGTGTAGGGCTTTAAAACTCATAGAAGCTGCTGGCTGTATGAATTGTCCCACTCACTTTAATGAACTCCACTGAAGTGAAAGTGGTAAAGGAGCTTCATGTGCTCTTCAGAATGCTCCATAAGGGACAACTGAATTGGAATAATAGGCTATAGTTCCTATTGCTACCCCTCAAAACCTTTGCACAGTTCTGTGCCCCCGAATATACCAAGCACAGCTCAGTACAACAAAAATTATGGTTGCAAGTCTGGAAAGAAAAAAAAATCATCCTCACAGATGCATGTCAGGTGCCTTGCATATAGAAATTTGAAGGTTGCAGCCCTACTAATTTACTTTTATTTTCAAAGGTAGCATGTTAATTTGATCACATATTCCAACTGTTGTGTGCAGAGATCAAAATTATTACCCTTTATTTATAATTATATTACTTCTTTTTAGAGAGTGGGGAGGGGGGCCGATATACCAGAATGGACTCTGTGTGAATAGAAGTGACAGAAATTAAATACCATCTTTAAAGAATCACATAGAGAGAAATGTAGAGTAGAAAAATGTATTTCTATGATACTGCCTGTAATTCTTGCTGGATAATCATGAACCCAGCAGTTAATGACCTCTACTCAGAAACATTAAGACCAACCAAAGATAATGGCGTCCTGTGTAAATTAACAAACCCAGTGGTGAACTGGCTTCCAGTTCAGCAGGAGATGGTGTGAAAATTAGCATTAGTTCTTAATAAGATCAGTGTCCTGCAAGCTACATTCTGTACTGTTCATAATGCTGTTTCTTTTCAGGTGAAAATTTTGTCTCCTGAGGAACCCTTGCATAATACATCCTCATGACAGAGAATCATCCTCACCCTAATCAGTCCACTGCTTCAAAACTTTCCCCATTTCTTACACTTTCCTGCTGAGAGCGCTGCTGTGAGTTGTTGGAAATGATTATTCATTTGTAATGTTCTTTAATAACATTTCATGTTGATATAGAGGTACCCCATGGAGCAGACGAAGGATTTGATTTTAGGCCTATTTGACAAAAGTAACGGTCACTCGATAAGCAATTGTTTCCTAATTTATCAACCACTTCACATCACTTCCTAAAATAATATCAAATGTGTGACTGTCTTTCTATTTGCATTCATTTGTATAAAGAGTAGAGAGTTTTTCACCCCTTATTTGTTTTAAGCACATGCTAAAGTCACAATGTGAACATGTTCTCTATGCTTAAGGACATGTATGTCAGAAAGCTGAGACTTAGATCTGTGTCCATGCTTCCTTACCCACAGATATATTTCCCACCAATAGTGGGCAGTGCAATGGCTTGACAATCCCTGTGTATATAGTAAAATAAAAATTAGTAATAGAATTGACCAGGGATGGAAAACTTTGGTCTTCTCAGGGGCCACTTTATTGTCCAGCTAGTGATCAAGGGGCTGACTATATTTTGCAGCACAACCAAACACCCTCACGAGTGATCAAGTTCCTTAACAAAATAGTGCCATCTTGCAATGAGGGCTTAAAAAGTATGGATCACATTATATACAAATATGTTGGCGTGTTGTTGTTGCAGTTTTTACAAATTACATTCTTATTAAATGTAAAATAAAAAGAGAGATGTAACATTGAAGTGTGAAATCTCTCTATTTCTGGCAACTTGTAAACATTTCCCTCCTTTCTGTAAAAGTGCAATGGTGGACAAACATTTCATTCAAATTGGGTAGGGCTGTCATATGTCAAGTAAAATTGGCTCTGATCCTGATTGGGCCCATGGGGCTGACAGTTGGCCATTTTTGAATTAGATGATAGATGTGATTCAGAGAGAGCCAATGTGTCTAAGACCAGTGTATGTTATTACTGAACAATCCCCATAGATGGAATCTCAATTTACTCATACAAGAACTGCCCATAAGGCTTTATGGAATTACTTACAGAACTTGTTGGAAGACTCAAACCACAGCCATGTCAGTCTGTGATGTGCCCTCATACATTTTCCCCTAGAATTTCTTAAAGTAAAACTTTAATATCAAACTCTTGTCTGAGCAAACCTTTCATGATAAAATGTTTACCTTCAATGACATGCACTATTATTTCATGATTATTTTAAAATACACTTTAAGAGTTTTACATGTTAACCAGCTACTAAGAATGCCTTAATAGAGAAACTAATTTTTGTTCGAGGTGTCTCGACAATTTATATGCATGCATTATGTTTTCTTAAAATGGGGAAATTATGCATCTGAAGGAATCTGTCTAGAATAATGGGGTTCTATAGAGGTTACTTTAATCACATTCACCAGCGGTTATGGCTGTTTTACATCTTATTTGCAACAAAAGGAAACTCTAATTATCTTCAAAAAGAGCGCAAAATGGTGTGCTTTGCTGCTGATGCAATGCTGATTCGTGAATGCTGCTGATAGGAGCTGACAACTAAATACATGTCACACTTTTCAGAAATCAGTGATGGTGACAGGATAACCCTCTTTTGTGACCTGGAGACCAGTGATGGGGTATATATTTGCTTGTTAAGTAGAAACAATTTACAGTTTTCACATGAAAAAATAATAATGCTGCAATAGATGTGCTACTGATTATTTTTAACAGTGTTCCCATTCCACTGTGGCTTGGAAAGGGCCTGCTGTAAATTAGATTTAATGCATACCATCTCCAAAAGTACATGGTCTGTATGCACTGCTGAATAACATCCTTCTGTATATTTCCTTCACATGATTACAAATGCTGTTATATGTATTTTCTCCCTAAATACAAGCCATGCATACTCATTATATATACTCATGTATATGTAATTAATGATTATTAAACAAACATGGCCACCTGCAACAAAACTGCAAGCCACATCCATTCATTGTGCTATTTTCATTCCAGTGCTTAGATCTCTTACGAACAAAGGAAGCTGACTCATACCAAGGGCCAATCTACCCTTACTTTTTTTTACACTTACAATGAGCTTTCGTTGCCCGTCTTTCACATTACGCTGTCCCCAGTTCGTATTGGAACTGCAATTTCCTGCTTCCCTGCTACCGCTTTCAATACCCTGATATTCCCTGTGCCCTGCTCTTCCATGTTTGTCACCATATAAGGCCATAGCCCCCTCCCATGCCTGCCCATATACGGCGGTGTTTGTATTTCCCTCCTGTCCAATCACAGCTCTCAATGCCTCCATGCGGTCTTCCAGCTACTGATAGGCTAGCAGAGCTTCCTCAGCACTGGAAGTTTTATCACCAACCAGCAGAGGGCTGGATGTGTGTGCACTTGTCTGATCTCAGAAGCTCAGCAGGGTCAGCCCTGGTCAGTACTTGGATGAGAGACCGCCTGGGAATCAGGCTTCCTGCTTTGAGCAGGGGGTTGTTCTATCCCTTCAAATGACAGTATGTTTTACCTCATTCTATCCCCTGCTTTGGCTTTTTTTTTTTTTTTTAAATTAAGGCATTATCTTCAAATCTTCAGATCTTCAAAGAAGTGAATCTTCAAAGAATCATGGCTTCTCCAGCCTGATTGCGCCGCCAACTTGCCTGGGCAAGCCCAGGCAAGCGTAAATGTTTTCACAGTCGCATCCATGCTTGCTGCACGGAAAGAAAAACACACACATATCCAGGCAGACAGTCCTCAGTGTCCACGGACTAACATCGATAAACATGCCCGTGGACAATTTTAACGTCATCTCATGAGCGGCGGACATTTTTATTGATGTTAGTCCACGAATAGTAACATGAGACAAAGTTATGTTATTTCCAGATTACACTAAAGAAATCACTGACAAAAGAAGGCAATTGACCAAGGTGAGAAATCAGGCAAGACAAATGAATCTGCAATATCATATCAAATATCCTGCTATATTTTGCATTCATTTTGAAAGCCAGATGAAAAAGTGTTCAAATTATGAGATGGTGGAAGCTTCGTTAGTAGGGATGTACGAAAGTCACTTACCGTTTCGCAGATCTGCTTCGCAGTGGGGGAGGAGGCGCTCCGTCCCTCCCCCCAAAATCCTCGATGGGGGGAGGCGCTCTGTCCCTCCCCCCGGAGTCCTGCCTGGCCGGCTCCACTCCGCGGGGATTCCGCGGAACCACCGGCCAGCTCCGCCAGCAGCCGGACATCTGGCTGCTGGGTAGCAGGGATGCAAATGGCGGCTGCCGTAGCCATTGCGCATTCAAGGAGGTACTGGAACAGGGAAAGAGGGTGAATGTGGATAATCATGTTTTAATGTGAGTGCATTTAACTCGAGAGTGCACCGACTTCATTTCAGTGGTGGGCGCAATGTAGATCGGCCCAAAGTCAAACAACTGGTCCATTTAACTCAGTGTTGTCTACACTGACTGGCAGCAGCTCTCCAGGAGTCTTCAGATGGCATCTTTCTCAACCCTACCTGGAGATGCTGTGGATTGAACCTGCGACC
Organism: Heloderma suspectum; assembly: GCF_057233095.1. Classification (NCBI taxonomy): domain Eukaryota; kingdom Metazoa; phylum Chordata; class Lepidosauria; order Squamata; family Helodermatidae; genus Heloderma; species Heloderma suspectum. The sequence goes on along the minus strand of NC_139458.1, from coordinate 64,838,136 downwards.
CTCTGTACGAAAAGCTTGTGAGTTGCCACTGCACCATGGCCTTTCCTCACTTGTTGCCAATCCAGATTAAATCCCTGCTCAGCCACCCTGGTGGCCATAAGCAAGTTTTTCCCTCTCAGTCCTCAGAGGGATATGTTGAGAAACACTTGTAAAACACTTTGTCCCCTAAAATGACCAAACATGAACCACCTACCTATATTTTTATATTATTCAATTATTACACATTATTCAATTTATGTGTTGCATCCTACTGCAAAAAGCAGTCTTGAAGCAACTTACACATAGAAATAGAGAAATCTATATTAATATAACAGAAAAAAATGAAAATCAATACAAAACATAAGCAACACAATAAAACAAATAAAAACAAACACCATAAAAACGTAAACTAAAAACAATACAATACAATACTAAACGTCTTCATCCACAATACACAAAAGCTCTTCCCAGCCTAGAATGAACACCACAAAAGCAGCCTGCAAGAATTGGGCCATAACTAATGTCCAATTGGCTGGGGAAATAAATACTTCTTTCGTCCTGGTGCCAAAAAGATAAGAGTGTTGACAGCAGGCAAGCTTCCTTGAGGACAGGACAGCATTCCATAAACGCCAGACTGTCACAGAAAAGACCCATTCCAAACTGCCACCCCTGAACTGAGCATCTCTCAGAAGGAGCACATAGAGAAGGGCCCTATATAAAAGCTAGCTGGTACATTTTATCTATATCACTTCCCTTATGCATGGAGAAACAAGTGTGACAGAAATCAAATGGACCAACTGGGAAGGGTTGGAGCAAAGAGGGATAGTGCAAGGGACAGAGGGTTTTTTTCCCCCCAACCATCCCCTCACCAATGAAATTTCATTGGCTTTTCTTGAGTTATGAATAAACAAGAAAATATACCAAAGGATGCCAAGAGGACTCTCATCCCTCACCAGTGTTCTTTGGTTGCCACCCACTTGCATATACAGCTTCAACAGCTAAAAATGTTATAGTGTGTTCCCTCTTTTTATAGTGTCTGTGAAACAACATACAAGAATATTCTGTGGCTCCTCACAATACAACTTCAACCTAATTAACAAGGGTCTTGTGGCACATTTATTATGGCATATGCTTTCATTGGCTAGTCCACTTCATCTGTAGGAGTGAAATGTCACCCTAAGCTGGCAGATGTCATCCCCTGCCCTGCTACAGGATTTGAGGTGGTATAGCAATTTGGGGGCTAAGTTACTTGAAGAAGGGGAATTGATATGGGAGTGCCTGGTGTGAAAAATTAGTTGGTTTTGCCAGTGTTGGATGCATGTGTTGCAGGAGCCAATTTAGGTCAAAGGAGTAATTTGGCTTTTTGAGGTTCAGACACCTCCTCTGCCTTCGCTTCAGTTTCTGGCCTTGGGCAAGGCTTTTCGGGTTTTCAAAACATTTAATTGCTTGCTCCTGCTCAATGGGAGTACATTATATTGAATCTCAGATGGGCACTGGGTGAGGCCCTGACAATTTTTACACTAACTACAGTGACCTCTTCATTATACTTTTTAAAGGCACATACAGGTGCTCCGAATTGGAAGGCAAAATACAATATTAGAATCCATTTCATGGCTTTCTTTAAATTTAAATTTGCATGGATTTTTATTTTATGTATTATTAATATTTTGCAATGTCTTTGTGATAGAAAGAAGACAGTGCATATCTTCGATATAAAGAAAACAAAGTAAGAAAGGCGGTATGTATATTGTCATTATGATGGTAACTAAGGCATATGAGGCACATGATGTCTACTTTTCATTTTATCACATGATTCCAATAAGCCACTGTGATTCTCACCTGTCCTGGATGCATAGTAAAAGTGGGGAAGAAGTGAGACATTTTGTTTTTGGAACTCTTTCCTTTTGTCTTGGCATTTGAAAGTATAAATTTAATTTCACTTCAACATCACACACTTCTTCGATGACAAACTCACATCTCTTTAGCCCCAAATGCAAAAGTAAATAAGACATTTAGATAGGTTTTTTCTGTGCTTTGAAAAGAACTTCATATACTGAAGTTTGAAAGAATTCTTCTGAATTTGCTCTGAGTGTGTTTAGCAAACTGTTTGTCTCAGAACATGCAGAAATAGCTGTGAAAAACTTTGATTTATTTATTTATTTATTTATTAAATTTATTCATCGCCCATCTGGCTGGTCACCCAGCCACTCCGGGCAATGTACAAAGTATATAACAACAACAGTTTTAAACAATAAAATTATACAGTGAAAACATTTTCTAAAATACCCTAACCCACCCCAAATGCCTGCCTGAACAACCACATTTTTCATGTGCAGCGGAAGCTCATTAAAGAGGGGGCATGGTGGAGTTCCCTACGGAGGGAGTTTCACAGAGTGGGGGCCACCACAGAGAAGGCCCTCTCCCTCGTCCCCACCAGTCTAGCTGTCCTGGCTGATGGGACAGAGAGAAGGACATCCGAGGCTGATCTTGTTAAGTGGCATGTCTGGTGTTGTTGGAGGCTCTCCTTAAGATAAGCTGGGCTGGAACCATATAGGATTTTAAAGGTCAAAACCAACACCTTGAATTTGGCCCAGAAAACAACTGGTAACCAGGGCAACTCCTTCAGCCCTGGAGTGATGTGATCTCACCAGCAGCTGCCTTTAATCAGGCGAGCCGCCACGTTCTGTACCAGCTGCTGCTTCCAAACCGTCTTCAAGGGTAACCCCACATAGAGCGCATTACAGTAGTCTAAATGAGAGGAGACCAGGGCATGTACTACCGATGGGACCAGATGGTCGGGAAGGTAGGGGCGCAGCCACCATATCAGATGGAGTTGGTACAGTGCTGTCTGGCTCACAGCTGACACCTGAGCCTCCATGGACAGCTGGGAGTCCAAAATGACCCCCAGACTGCGGACCTGGTCTTTCAAGGGTAGACATACCCCATTCAACACCAGGTCAACATCCCCCAACCTCCTCTTGTCTCCCACCAAAAGTACCTCAGTCTTGTCAGGGTTCAGCTATTTCCTCCCCTTCCAGCCACTCACCGTCTCCAGACATTTGGACAGGGATTCTACGGCCAACCTTGGTGAAGATTTGAACAAGAGGTAGAGCTGCGTGTCATCTACATATTGAAGACACTGCATCCCAAACCTCCTGATGATAGCTCCCAGTGGCTTCACATAGATGTTAAATAGCATCGGGGAGAGGATGGAACCCCGTGGCAGCCCACAAGTGAGCGGCCACAGGTCCGAAATCTCCTCTCCCAGTGCTACCCTGTGGTACCTGCTGGAGAGGAAGGACCGGAACCACCGCAATACGGTGTCTCCAATGCCCAACCCCTCCAGGCGGTCCAGGAGGATACCATGGTCAATGATATCAAAAGCCGCTGAGAGGTCAAGGAGAACAAGGAAGGAGCATTCACCCCTATCCAAAGCCCTCCTCCCCAACACTCCCCCCCACTGTGTCCATCAGGTGGATACATGCCCCCTCGCTCCCGCCTATTAGGCAAGCTACCCACCCCTAAAACACAACAGAATCCCCCCCCAAAAAAAAACAAAACACCCCCAATTAAAAAATCCCCTTTAAAAATACTGCCGGATAGGAGTCCACGGTACTGATAGTGGTGGCAGTGGCGGCACAGCAGCAGCAGCGGGCCCAGCAGCAGCAGGCACGCCTCTTCCCTGGCGGTGGCAGCTTCTCCTACAGGCCCTGGCTCTCCCAGGCCACCTCAGCTAGCCAGCTTATGTAGCCCCTCCAGAAAGGGGCAGGTGGAAGCAGCACAGCTGGCTCAGTACCTGGGGGCCTGGTCCTGCATACTATGAGCTCCATGAAGGAAGAAAGGTTGGATATTAAATGCAATAAATGAAAACATTAAAAAGACAGCAAGAATGGAGCAGGTGACATTAATTCTAGGGAGTCATGAATCTGTTTTGCTTTCTCCCACATTTGAATTTTTAAAATCTCAAGCTCTTTCTGTCCTGAATATGGACTTTATGAATTTGGGTAAATTCTTATCAAAAGTAAACCCAATGGGTACACCTATTCCCAGCATAGAGAGGATCATGATGTACCTTCCTGTCATACAGCTGTTGAAGATGAGAAGTCTGTCAGAAAGGAGATGCAGTAACCCTAATTGTATTGGTTGAATACATGCTTGAAGACAGAATACAGAGGGATTCAAACCCAGACTTTTAAGAACTAAGCACTCAGAGTTCTGAGCATAATTGGATGGAACAGTTTCAGTTTCTCCCACATTCTCTTATTTTTTATTAGCTCAAATTCTTTTGGTCCTGAATATGGAAGATTTGGTAAATTCTTATCGAAACCATCTCTAATTAATTCAAGACAGGTTTTGTGGGAGAAAATTTAAAGGAAGAGAGTGAAATGGCTTGAAAAGCAGAGAAATTTGGATAGCTTTAAAAGGGGGTTAGACAAATTCCAGGAGGAAAAGGCTCTCAGTGGTTACTAGTCTTGATGGCTATGTGCCACCTCCAGTACCTGAGGCAGTGAGCCTATGTACACCAGTTGCTAGGGAACATGGGTGGGAGGGTGCTGTTGCACTCATGCCCTGCTTGTGGGGTCCTGGTCAACGGCTGGTTGGCCACTGTGTGAAGAGTATGCTGGCCTAGATGGACCCTTGGTCTGATCCAGCATGGCTCTTATGTTCTTATAAAGAGGAGGCTATTCCAGTCATAGAGTTAAATTGAGACAAATGTAGACAAAGATGACAAAGAGATGCTTTACAATGCTTTCTAGGCAACCCCAAATCTATCTATTGCCCCCAAAGCATCATTGACCAGGAACCCAACCAACCTACTCATTGCTGGAGCAATCTAGAGCTTAGCTGAGATGTCTCGCCATGAGCCCACATATGATAAGCTATTGTCTAAGTCCATATACTGCAGATGGGTCCACTAGATAGCAACCTGGCCTTGGAGAAAAGGGGGTTGGCATACATTTGTTTGGCGCAAGGCCTAACAATCAGGTTCATAAAAAGGCATTTGCAGAGGAATAACAAAAAGCAAAAGGACCACTTTGCCAATACAATTAGGAGGGGCCTGGGGACCAAACCAGTGATTTAAGAGAAATTGGAGGTCTTATATTCTTCCCCTAAACTCTGCTGGTCATTCTGCAGCATTCACCACTTTCTAACCATTTGGTACATCTTGTTAATAAAATTAAAATTAAACAAAGTGATGCTAAAATAAATTCAAATAATAGTAATTAATGATAGCATTACTTAATTGATTATTAACATATTACATGCATGTTTGCCAGTTTTGCAAGGTATCAAACATACAGCAATTATATATCATTTGTCCTCTTTCTTTCCTGTCTATAATTTTATCTTTTATCTTTTCCAATGATTTCCTAAGATTTACTTCATCTATACTAAAATGTGCCATAGTCACTCACAACTGAATGCCAAAACAGACATATTTCCATCTAATGGGGAAGGGGGAGAAGATACCTTCCACATGGTCCCAGTTAAAGTTATGATTGGTTGATCTATCTGTTGGAAAGATATCTTTACATTTTTGCATGGCTTTCAAAGCACATTTTATCCAGGTATGTCATAGTGGTTCATTTGCTACATTATATTGGCATCAGCAGGGTAGTAATTTAAGTGGTGATGTTATTCAGGCTTAAATCAGTTCATCTGATGAAAGCAGCCATTGCTAGTTTAAATTCTGTTTTAAACGGCATTTTAAAGGCTTCAGAAGATAGCAGTTGATCTAAAATGTAGGACAAGGAAGCAACAAATTTACATATATACATAATTGTGGTCTTCCAAGAATAGTCTCAGTGAGCAGAAAATATTACGTGTAGCCGTTGTTCATTCTATGTGACCCTAAAACAAGGGGTGATGTGAAAGTGACCTGAAAATTTGAATCTCAAGCCTTGCTTTGAGTTTTTTGAAACAAGGCCATTATTCCCTTAATGGATGTTGAGGGAACTGGAGAGTAGAGGAAGCAAAAATGGCAGGGAGCCATGATAGTCCATTCAATGTTTAAAAATCCAAAAGTGTGGTAGGGACCAACTTTATCAGGACCAACTAGAAGCTCATTGAAAAGTGAAAAAATGTTTGAGCTGATCAAAACTCTTCATTTGAACAGATGTTAAGTCGGGGTCCCCAACCTTTTTGGACCCATGGGCACATTTGAGAATTAGAGGAAGTGCTGTCAGCACCACCACAAAATGGCTCCCACAGTGGATGTGGCTGGTCACATAATGGCTGCCATGGGGGCCTGGCTAGTCAAAAGTGAGCCAAAGAGGTGGTGGTGCGGAGAGAAATAGCAAGGTTAGAGACTGGGAGGGAGGGGGGAAATAGCAAGGCACAGGGGTAGAAAGAGCAAGGCTAGAGGCTAGAAAGGGAGAGAAAGAAGACTGCCCTAACATTTCCCAAGGCTTTTGTTAAAACATTTTTTTTAAGGAGACAGGGAGGGGAAAGCTTTGTGGGTGCCGTTGGAGGTCCCTACGGGTGCCATGGTGCCCACAAGCACCACGTTGGGTACCCTGAGTTAAGTGACTCTACACAAAAAAGGAGATGGGTTAAAAAGACCTTGCTGGGGATTTTTTAAGCCTATTATTAAGCTAATTGTAATAGTCTTAGAATAGAATGGGGAAAGTGTTGCTTAATTAGGTTATTCTGTTCTTGTGGTGCTTCCAGATGATTGGCTCCTAGCATTCCCAATCAAAAGACATTGCACAGCTATTCCATCTTTTCCTTCTTAACCAGGTTTGTGTATGTATATTGGGGGGGGGGGGATGAGATGGAAGAATCAGTGGGAAAATACAGGAGGGTTTCAAGCGGAAGACAATGATGTCTGGACTCCCATAAAATTCTGTGAATGAGGCAGGGCCACTGTAGGATAAAAGGCTTGTCTGGAAGCTTGTCAGAAAGAGTTCAGGTTGCACTAAAGACTACATGGACAGAGAAGAATTACTGCTCTTTCTCTGAACATATTGTTTACACACAGCCACCTTCCCTGTGTGATGAGAAATTCCAGGGCAGCATTAACCAGGGGCAGTTTCCTTTGGATGAGAGACAGCTCTGGATAATTTGTAATATTTGCTTTATTTACCAATATGCAAGCAAAACGTGTGGAGGCACTCCTACAAGAAGTAACTTGGGCCACCCACAAGGCTATATCCATAGTGTTCCAGCCACGTCCAGCAAGAAATTCTCCCCTCTTTCTCTCTGTCTTTGTCTCTCTTGATTCTTTACACACCTTCCATCTCCACATTCCTTCAGGTGTGTGTGCTTGGGGGAGAAGGGTGTCTGTCACCATTTCCAAGCCCCAGAGTGTTCATCACCTTACACTTGCTTACATTAAACCACATTTGCCATTTTGATGCCCATTCTCCCAGTTTGGAGAGATCCTTTTGGAGCCTTTCAATCTCCAGTTTTGTTTAACCATCCTAAATAATTTGGTGTCATCAGCAAAGTTGCCCACCTCACTGCTCATTCCTAATTCCAGATCATTGATGAACAAGTTGAAAAGCATGAGTCCCAGTACAGATCCTTGTGGGGATCTTTGGAGCCACAGTGGTCTGGGGGCAGGAAGTGGATTTTACCTTCATGAGTGGTCAGCCTTTATAACAGGGGTGTTGCACCTCTTCCAGCCTGAGGGCTGAATTCAATTTTGGAGAAGCTCTCAGCAGTTACATTCCAGTGGTGGGTAGATATGAAGGCAAAAGGATGGGGCCAAATGCGATAGGGGCAGTGCCAAAAATACTAGTACATTTTAGGCTTAAAATCTTACTGCCCATTACTAAGCCTTAGGACAGGCACTTCAGCCTTACAGAATTGTGTGTGGGGGGGTGCTGTGCAAAAGCTGGTAGATGCCAAATGATTGGTAGATGGGGGAAAGGAGCAGGGGGCACAGCCCTCTGGGGAAGCCAAGTAGGCCAGGTTGTGACCCCAGGAGAGCCTAATTGGGGCTATGAGCCTGAGGCTCTATAATGAAGGCAGCACTACACAGTAGCAAGAACTTCACTGTCATGGTTTAGATACTCTTTGGCATGCCTTGAGCTTCACTTACAGCATCCAAGGCTACTTATGTTATGTATATATTTGTCACAAACAGTTTTATTCTGCCTCTCCATTGAGATTGGCCAAGGTGGCTAACAATAAGACAATGACGATGATGACGACGATACAGAAACAAATAACCTTGGCTAGATCTAGGCTAGTGCTTTTTTACTGGCATTGAAGTGCACTGATAACCATTGGGGTGCATTAGGCACTCCGTATTTTGTTGTCGTTCAGTCGTATACCGTTTTTCTAATGTTATTTCCCACTTTTTATTGTGCATTATCTGAAATACTGCAACAGATGTCCTTGTGTGTGCTACAAGGTATAAATGCGCAAGAGGGATATGGCATCACCATGATGGGATCGCATCAATATGACATGGACTGAAGATCTGGTCCAACAAAGCACTAAAAGCCAGTGATTAAAACTTACAAATAGCAGCAGAGAGGGCTAGAACACTTTATCAGTAAAAACCATGAAGAACAGCCTTAAAGGTGTAACATTAAAGTGTAGGATATCTCTTAACACACAAGAGATCCAAGGATTGTGAGGAGGAGGAGGATGTAAGCCGCCTTGGGATCCTTGGAAGAGGAAAAAAGGCGGGATATAAATGCAATAATAAATAAAAATAATAAAGGACTGGCACAAAGAGCCAGGAAATAGTATGAGGACAAATATTACATTGCTAATGCAAGAAATTGCAAGGAGAGAAGTAGGCACCGCCTCGGCGGGAAAGGTGACAGGGTTCCGTGCACCTCAGTGTTCAGTCATGCCGGCCACATGACCACGGAAGCGTCTTCGGACAGCGCTGGCCCTTCGGCTTAGAAACGGAGATGAGCGCCGTGCCCTAGAGTCGGACACGACTGGTTGGGGACACGTTTAACGTCAAGTAGATGTTGGCCTAGTTAGTGGCTGGATAGGAAACTGCTGGACACTTTGGAAGTCAAATGCCATGTTACATGGGGGGAAAGTCTGCTGCTTATTATTATTATTATTATTTATAACATTTGTATACTGCTCCAGATCTAAACAGATTCTGGGGCAGTGAACAAGAGATAAAATGAACAAAAGATAAAAAGAATGAAATATGATAGTAAAATTATTCTTTAAAAAACAGAGTGCCAAAACCGAGGCTAGTCAACCAAAGAAGGCTTCCTGGAAAAGAGCTGTTTTCAGGAGGCACCCAAAACAAGCCAGTGTTGCCACCTGCTTGACCTGCAGAGGCAGGGAAATGCAATAGGGTGTGATAAAGTCATTGTGAGGGGGCAATTTGGAGTGGGGAAATTGTAAGTAGGGAGAAGACTGTGCATCCTCAGTTATTGCCTCCCAATGTAAACCTTTAAAAGAATTTTTTAAAGGCCATTACATTTCATGCATTTTTATGCAGAAGGACAATTAGGGTGGTCATGTGTCCTCTTTTATAGTCCTCTATTTGAAGGGCTGCCAGAGGACTGTTCTTTTTAATTTTTGTGAGCTGCCCAGAGAACTTCAGCTCGGGGGCGATATCGAAATATAATAAATGAAATGAATGAAATGAAATGTTCTCTATTTTGAAGGGGCCCTCTATTTGAAGGGCTGTTCAGTCCAAGTCTGGTCGAAAGATGAAGAACCACCAGAAGAAGAAGAAAGAGCTGGGCCTTGAAGTTGCCTATCAACAGCACTGGGCAGCAGATTGAGCAGGCACACAGGTCACCTGGTCTCAGATTTCTTCCATACTATGGTGCGATGTCCTGAATTTCTGTTTCTATATCACTACAGTTAACATAGTTGTTGTCTTCTCATATACAGATAGAAGGTGGCTGCTGGACTCTAGGAATTCCCTGTAGGACTACTTATTGCAGTATCTTTCCTTAAGTTATGAATCAATGAACATTCCAGAAACATTTGTTAAGGAAAGCATATCTTAGATTAATTCCATATTCCATTTGGTGCAAGAGCTCATATTAGTATTCAGATTAGCTATATAATAAAATGACACAGTGCACTGATGTTCTCTTGTGTTGGTTTTGATTAAAATAACAAAGGATTTAAAAGATTTCCAAGTTCTCAGTTGAGAATTAAGAAAATCTACAAGTGCGAAACTCCAGTTGCTAAAGTGAATGCAGTTTTTCATTTAGACTTGATCCCCCAAATTGGAACTGCCCATGATTTAAGTTGTCAAAATAGAATTATGAAAAACCTCATATTGGGGATCCTAGCTGTGTTAAATAACCAAAAGGAAATATAGAACATAACATTTCACACCATTGCTCAAACAGGGACTTTGGCATCTTGTTAGTAATTCATTGTGCATGGATATGGCATATCCAATCCAAGACACTTGTGCTCTGAACTGTTTCTCAATGTACAGTAATGCCAACTGGAGAGGAGAGTAAATCAATTATTGTCCACAGCTATGGTTTTATGAGATTGCAAATAGTAGATCTGAGTCAATCCAATTCAAATTTTATTCAAAAGAGTAACCAAGTGTTTATGCCATTAGGCAAGAGTTGCTGCTTCATTAATTATCAACTTGGCACTCTGGCCAACAGTGGTGACAGAAGAATACGGCATGAACATGTCTCCGCGAAGCGTTCTTCGGAGCTGCAGTGGTTTCATTATAGTAATGCTCCCTGTCAAGTCATTAGGGCTCCTTTCCAAGCTCTGTTTAGGGCTGTGTACTCATCATACCCTCTCTTATTTTCACAACTTGATGGTGCACAATGACTTCTAAATGCTGATTGCTTGTTCAGGGCCTGAGCTGTTGGTTTCTTCTCTTACAGTGCTCTGAGCAATATCAACATCTCCCCACCCCCTCTTCGCATGAATCACTTTACTCTTGCCTTTCAGGGTCAGAGCTAGTGCTGTGAAAGTATTCGCAATCTCGGTAGCAGAGCATATGTGTGCGATAGATACTCTTCTTTCTGGAGGAAATAAGCCGTCTTGGAAGAATACATCCATTGTGAGCTAAGCACCATAGCAAAAACACTGAAGCTTTCTCTGGCTGGTTTATAGATCAATATCTCTACAAGATATATGAAATACAAAGGATTTCCAACATGGGTGAGTAGTTGTGTATGTCCAAATACAAATGGTTAACAGTACAATGCTATGTATGAGTTCAATGGGGCTTACACCCAGGTAAGGGGGTATAGGATTGCTGCTTAAGTATCTGGAATTAGAACACGTGTTGTATGAGAGAGAACTTAAAAGGAACGTGCCATAGGAGTTCCTCTGTACATTGCTGTTAAGGTTGCATTTAAATTTCCACTTCAACAAAAAGTCTAAACAGAAATGCTTTTACCCTGAAACTAGAAGCTTTGTTTCTGGATCATTGGATTGCCGATTAATGGATTTCAGTTTCTATTCCAGTTCTTTTTGCCAGTGCTCGAAGCAGTTAAAAACAGGTTTAAAATCATAAAAGTCATAAAAGCAGTACAACCACTTAAATGCAGGTATCAAATATAGAATTAAAACAACACCGTCTTAACCCTGGCTGTTAAAAAACAACTTGTTCCAAAATAAAGTTTTGTAGTACAACTGGAAAGAGCACGAGTCCAGATTTTGGTGGATTCTGAAGAAAATAGGTTCTCATCTCAACTGAGCATCAGCCACCGGGCGACCGACAACGCCTCTCTGTGCTTGCTGCTTTATCTTGGTGCAGTAATGAAAGGATTTAAGGAACTGATTCATTTCCATCCATTTGCTGTGCTGGGAAAAAATCCTTACACAAAGTTTTTTCAAAGCTTAAAATCATTAGAGGTAACTGAAAGAGAAATAAGCTCATGTCTTGTTAAACATTGCTATGTCCTATCAAAATGACCTGTGTACTGAGGCCCCTTTGATCAATCTTCCAAAGCTCATTAATCATATTAATGTTTTATGTAAGCCATTATTATAAGCTCACAGAACCACACTTTCCTGCAAAGCTCTCTAAAGGCCACTTCTTTCCAAATTCAGCTACAAAATATGCACAGATGTAACCTTCAACAAGCAATTGATTCCTAAATGCCTCACCATCAGTGTGTGCAGGAATTTGAGGTGAAAAATCTCCACAGAAGCCCTTATGCCCAGCAAGTTGGGTGATAGAGGTGTATAAAATTATGCATGGCGTGGAACTACAAGGGAGATGCTTTTCTCCCTGAGAATATTAGAATCCAGGGTCATTCAATGCGTCTTTCATGAATAGAACACCCAAATAGGGCTTTTCACTTTTGTTCTCCTCTCATATCTTTTTTATCACAACAGCAAAATAATAGATTAATAACAAAAACTGCTGAAGTCTGTACCATAACTATTGCCCTGGTAATTTGTATATGATATAAAGTTACTCTTGACATTTTTCTCTCCTCCATGTTCATCTGCTCCAAATAATACAATTGGGTTTACTCTTTCACTCATAGTTGACATATAATTAGGAGTGAAATGAAAAAGAAAGAGAAAAATAAAAAAGATAGTTCACAGAAATGTTACTTTTATTGGTGATTTTTTCCAGACTATATCATCTACATATTATCTGGTGTTTGCGTGCCATTTGTTCCTTTTCCAGATGTTCCCCCACTCTATCAGACTCATGATGTAACATGGGTGCTCCATATGTTCAGAGGGCCAAATCATGTGATCTTTCTTTCCTCTTTTTTTTTAAAGGGAAGAATGGCATTATTGGCGCCTTTGGATTCCATCCAATGTCACACAAGCAGACATCTGCAATGGGACTTCCTTTCCTTTGTCTTCCCTTCCTCTGACCACCCCTAAATCTGCTCTAGAGTAGTCTTCCCCAAAATGGCAGCCATGCTGGCTGGGGATGATGATGGTTGTAGTCCGACACATCTGGAGGCTGCCATGTTGGGGAAAGCTACTCTAGGGTGTCCCCCCACCCTCTCAAGCGGTGTGCGAGGAGGACAGGGGGAAATTGTTCCACCTGCAGTTTCCACTCTGTTGGTGGATGGACACAGTGTGACACAACCACAGTGCTTATGTTGCATGGACTGCCTGTGTCACACACTGCATGATGAACGTGCTGGAGGGCTGAACATGTGCACATGTGCGTTCCCACAATGGGAGCAGGTTCTTTACCCCATATAAACACCTGAAAAGGATTGTAGCCCTATTTTTAGTGTTCACTAGTTATGGAAAACCACTTTTGTCACATATTTTCTTAGCTTTTCAGTAGGTAGCACTTTGGTAACTCTCCTACCCTGCTCTGGAAAATTGTCCTTTCCTCAGGCTTCATCCAGCAATCTGATCTCCTGATTTCCACAGCTGCAGCCTCATGTTAACTAGCCACATGTTCAGTGTGTATTTCATCATAGGGCACGGTGCTACTCATATTAGTAGATACTGGGTAATAATATCATTACTATGGTAATGATATTAATATGTGTCACTTTTAGAAATGAGGAATTACCCAATTTCTGTTTGCTTCCCTTCTGTTTCTATAGTAACTAGACATGTAATTCTCATTAATGAATAGGTATTTGGCATTATTATTTTAAGTAATTCCACGTTAATATCCCAGGGTTTTGAATATTTTTTAATAATTCATAATGCATCCAACACTGCATGGAACTAGTTGGTTTCTAAGTTTAAGTTCCAATATCTCAGAGCCTAGGACTATCTTTCAAGAAAGTCATAGGACATGGCATCTACTTTAAAATAATTCCATCCCTTTTTCCTGGGTGGGATGTCTCGAACCTTGTATAGCCATTCTCTCATCTTTGGTGCAGCAAAGATTGAGATATCTGGCAGTGGCTAGTATTGGCTGGGGTTTCCACATCCTTGATGATATAATCTGAAAACCTGATAAAATGAGGTCCACTGTACCAGTGGAGCATTCTACAAAATGGAGAGTCTCATAGGAGACTCTAGCTTTAAACTCAGTTCATCAGTCAGTAACTCATGTGAATCAAATAACTAAACTGTTTGAGCTGAAGGCAAAATTCAGACTGAGTGGTAAACACAATTACTGATATGAACCACACAACTGATGGAAGGATGACATTACCATTTAACATTTTAGTTTGCCAAGTCCATCTTTTTCCACTAGAAAAGACATGCTCTCCAGAGTTAGAATTCCTTAAGAACAGCAAAGCAATTTCCAACTATGTAGTTATGATGAGCTGACTTATCATTGGATAGGGATGCTGACAAATCTGTCAATTTTGGTTTCTCCCAGTTTCTCATTTTTTCAGTCCAGTTCATCCTTAACTTTGAGAATTTTCCCAATCTTAACTTTGATTTTTCAAATATCTATCCATCTATAAAAATTTTCAAAAAAGTTTGAATGAAAATTCATATGCATTTTTGTGTTCATTTGTCCTAGTACATGCATTTTTGTATACAATTTTGCTTAATATACTCATTTTTTGGATGTAATTTTCCTAATATTCATTTATGAGCATTATTTTCACTAGCACACACTGGAAAGTTTAGAGACATGAGAATTTTGAAGGGTAACTGAGTACCAGTTTACTTATAGGTTTGAAAGTGCAAAGTTAGGTACATTTGCCTTAAAATATGAGCCAAACAAATTTCTCCCCCATCCCTATAACTGGGATTAGAAATGAAGAAATATAGCTTCGGCTATTGGGCTGTATAGAAATAAATAAATAAATAAATAAATAAATAAATGAAATAAATGCATATATAAGTAAAGTGTTATGGCTTGATACCACAAAGCCTTACCTTCTATCTATTTGTAAGCTCCTCTCCATTCATTTGAAAATAGAAGTTAAGGAACTGGGGAGGGGTACTCCACTGCCCCAAAGAACCAACCAAACTGCAACAGTTTGACATACACACTGCCCTTATGCTTCCTAGGGAAATCCTATGGAATAGAGATCACCACATAGGTGCAACCCTTGGCTGACTGTCATGACCCTTACTGTGAGTGGCAGCCAGGACTCTGGCACAGAGGAAGAGGAACCAGCCAGATCAGGAAAAATAGGCCCTGGCATCGAGTCTAAGTTTAGCTAACTAGGAGCCTCTTGTGCCAGAAGCCTCCTAGCTGGGACCTCCAGAGTCAGCATCTCATGTACCATATTCCCCTGAGGAACCACACTTCTTGACACCAGGGGCCTCATACCCCGTATGCTCATGGCAGGAGCTGACCGAGAGGCTCCATGACATAGGACAGCCCCTTTACAACTCTCCATTCTTCAGAAGCAGGGAGGATCCTGAGATGGGAATAATCTTGCGGCGGGGGGGGGGGGATCTTCATGACAATGGAATGAGGAGTGCGTTGGAGTATTACCTGGATTTTCATGGAATTGGCTTTGGTCCATTAGGGACACACGAAGCAAGGTAAGCCAAGTGTAGTGTACCATTAAAATCCGGTTTTCAGTGCTTGAAAGGAACATACTTCCAGGTGGGGTGGGGATAGTAGTACTGAACATCATCAAACTGGCAGGGGCTGCTCAACCAATGAGAGAGGCTTGTTTCTCATCCCTGTCCAGGTTCCCTGATGCTACTATATTACGAATGGAGAACAACTAATTTTTCCTGTGTATGCAGATTTCCCTGAAGAAACCAAAATCCCCAGTTCTCCAATGCAACAACTGATGGCTCCTGAGACCTCCTAGCCCACCCCAATTTCACCTCATCCCAGCAATCTGTTGTGGAGTTATTGCTTCCACCCCATTTTCTCCCATGTGTGCACTTTTGCCTATTGCTTCCAACCTTTTGCCTATTGCTTTCAACACCCCCTTTCTCTCTTTCTCCCTGAGAATGAGAAGCTCCTGTAAACCTGAAAGATCATTACTGTGATAAAGTGATAAAGCAGAGAAAGGACTTTACATAACAACATAGAAACAACAGAACATCAAAGAAGCACAACATCGCCATAGCGATTTAAGAGAGCATCGGAAAAGTGAAAGAGCACTTTAGGGCAAGTTACTAAAGTTAGCCTTTAACCCTTTCACTGTAGGGGAGCAAGATTCATTTCTTACTTCTGAGCAAACATGCACAGAAGGGGAGATATGTTAAAAATTAAAAACTGGCTAGCTAAGATGAATGAGTTTCCCCACTACTGCGGTAATGGGAGGAGTTGCTGCTGCACTCCTGGGGATTTTCTCAATTGGAAAAACTACTTCCATTGGGGAAACAAGAGGGAATGGGGCATCCCCATAGGCCAGGTCACAGAGGGCATGCCCAGGATTTAATGCAGGGGGGACATGGCACACTGTGGTAAAACCGCCAGGGAGCCACTTTCAGTAAAAAAAAGTTGGAGTAAAAGGAGTTTCAAAAAATGCTGGTAATATAGTCTGTTACCCAGAAAACCTCCCTCATCCATGACATGATCCTGGATGAGGATGCAGACCTGGCATGTATTACGGAGACCTGGCTGGCCGAGGCTGCTGCTCCAACCCTTGCAGCCATGTGTCCAGCCGGATTTTCGTATGCACAGCAGCCGAGGGCTGGGGATCGGGGAGGGGGAGTGGCTGTTATCTACCAAGAGTCCTTGGTCTTCACCAGACCCCCTCTCCGGGAGACCAAGGTTGCTGAGTGCATGTACTGGAGGTTGGGCCCAAAGGGCAATCTGGGGATTCTGCTCGTGTACCGTCCACCCCGCTGCATGACTGATTCCCTGGCCGAGGTGCTTGAGGTGGTCTCTGATGTGCGTGTACAGTCCCCTAACTTATTGGTGTTGGGGGACTTCAACGTACATTCAGAGGCCATCCTCACAGGAGCATGTCGGGACTTCATGGAGACCATGGCCTCCTGGGAGCTGCACCATATTCTGACTGGGCCCACCCATGTAGCCGGTCATGCGCTAGACCTTGTGTTTGTTTCTGGAGAAGCAGGGAGTGATCTGGAAGTCGGGGGTATATCCACCACCCCCTTGTCATGGTCAGATCACTATCTGGTGACGTTGGACTTCTCGGTTCCACAACCCCTCTGCAGGGGTGGAGGATGCATTAAAATGGTCCGTCCCAGGCGTCTTATGGATCCAAATGGATTCCTGAACGCGCTTGGGGATTCTCTAGGGGTGGACGAAAGGCACTTACCTTTCGTCGAAGCTTGTTCGCGGTGGGGGGAGGCGCTTCGCGGCTCCCCCTGCGAAGTTCAGGCCGGGGGGGGAGGCTTCCCGCCTCGCCCCGGCCGAAATTCAGGCCGGGGGGGAGGCTTCCCGCCTCGCCCGGCCGAAATTCAGGCCGGGGAGGAGGCTTCCCGCCTCGCCCGGCCACGAACTCCATTGTTTTTTTTTAAAAAAAAACAACGCCCCTGTGATAGGCTACGTGACGATTAACGTAGCCTATCACGGCTAGATCTGCAAAGTCAGCCATGATAGGCTACGTTAATCGTCACGTAGCCTATCACGGGTGACTTTAAAAAAAAAAAAAGCGCGTACGCTAATGGCGGCACCCATAGGGAGCCGCCATTCGCGTTCCTTATTTAGTCGCTGTAGTCTACGTAAATATTTACGTAGACTACGGCGAAAATAAGGGCAACGCAAATAGCGTCTTTATGTAGACTACAGCGACCAAATAAGGAACGGGAATGGCGGCTCCCTATGGGGGCCGCCATTATCCGTACGCGCTTTTTTTTTTTTTTTAAAGTCACCCGTCATAGGCTATGTGACGATTAACATAGCCTATCACGGCTGACTTTGCAAATCTAGCCGTGATAGGCTACGTTAATCGTCACGTAGCCTATCAGGGGGCATTTTTTTTTCTTTTATTGCAATGGCGGCGGCGGCAGCCGGTCAAAAGACCGGCTGCCGCTCCCGCCCCGCTCGAACACCCGCTGAACCGCCGGCCAGGCCCGCCGCCAAGAGGAACATTCGGCAAAGGTAAGTCCCGTCCCGGGGGGAGGGTGGGGGGGGTGCGGAGGATTTCTCCCCGAAACTTGTTCGGGGGGCCGACCACGTTGGCGCTCGGCCCCCCGAAGTTTCGGGGAGAAATTCTCCGCCATCCCTAGGATTCTCTGGGGCACACCAACGGCCACTTGGTCAAGACCCTGGTGGGTGGCTGGAATGCCACAATCACTGGGGCATTAGATCAGGTGGCTCTGAAACGCCCTCTCCCCCTGAACAGGGCTCGGACTGCACCATGGTTCAATCCATGGTTACGAGCTCTGAAACAGGAGGTGAGACGGCTAGAGCGCCGGTGGCGGAAGTCTCGCTCCAAAGGCGATCAGACACGAGCTAGAGCTGTATCTTCAGCCTATCACGTAGTGGTGAAGGCAGCAAAAAAGGAATATTATGCTGCCTCTATCGCGTCTGCAGAGTGCTGTACCAGGAGGCTGTTCCAAGTGGTCCGGAGTCGGCCCTGTGGCTCCAGAACCACTGGAGCATTCTAAGACCTCCTGTGAGGCCTTGGCAAGGCACTTTGAAGATAAAATTGATCAGATTAGGTGTGTTACTCTGCACGCTGTGGATTCAGTTAGTGAGCAAGAGGCGGCCTGTGGCAAACCGGTTTTGTGGGATCGGTTCCAGCTTCTTCCTCCTGATGAAGTGGACAAGGTGCTTTCATCTGTAAGGCCGACCACCTGTTTACTTGATCCTTGCCCATCGTGGCTCATTATGGGCTGCAGAGAGAGACTGGGTGAGGGGATCAGGGCGGTGGTGAACGCCTCCCTTGAGGAGGGAGTGATGCCATCAGCCCTCAAGGAGGCAGTGATAAGACCGCTCTTAAAGAAGCCCTCCTTGGATCCTCAAGTTTTGAACAACTTTCGCCCAGTCTCAAATCTGCCATTTTTGGGCAAGGTGATTGAGCGGGTGGTGGCGATGCAGCTGAAGGCACACTTGGAAGAAACTGATTATCTAGACCCATTTCAGTCGGGCTTCAGGCTTGGGCATGGGACAGAAACGGCCTTGGTCACCTTGGTAGATGATATGAGGAGGGCTCTGGGTAGGGGTGAATGCTCCTTCCTTGTTCTCCTCGACCTCTCAGCGGCTTTTGATACCATTGACCACGGTATCCTCCTGGACTGCCTGGAGGGGTTGGGCATTGGAGACACCGTATTGCGGTAGTTCCGGTCCTTCCTCTCCAGCAGGTACCAGAGGGTAGCACTGGGAGAGGAGGTTTCGGACCCGTGGCCGCTCACTTGTGGGGTGCCACAGGGTTCCATCCTCTTCCTGATGCTATTTAATATCTATGTGAAGCGCTGGGGGCTATCATCAGGAGGTTTGGGGTGTGGTGTCATCAATATGCGGATGACACGCAGCTCTACCTCTCATTCAAATCTTCACCAAGGTTGGCCGTAGAATCCCTGTCCAAATGTCTGGAGACGGTGAGTGGCTGGATGGGGAGGAATAAGCTGAAGCTGAACCCTGACAAGACTGAGGTACTTTTGGTGGGAGACAAGAGGAGGCTGGGGGATGTTGACCTGGTGTTGAATGGGGTACGGCTACCCTTGAAAGACCAGGTCTGCAGCCTGAGGGTCATTTTGGAATCCCAGCTGTCCATGGAGGCTCAGGTGTCAGCTGTAAGCAGGACAGCACTGTATCAACTCCATCTGATACGGCGGCTGCGCCCCTTCCTTCCCGACCATCTGCTCCCATCAGTAGTACATGCCCTGGTCTCCTCTCATTTAGACTACTGTAATGCGCGCTACGTGGGGTTACCCTTGAAGACGGTTTGGAAGCTGCAGCTGGTACAGAATGCGGCGGCTCACCTGATTAAAGGCAGCCGCCGGCGAGATCACATCACTCCAGTGCTGAAGGAGTTGCACTGGTTACCAGTTGTTTTCCGGGCCAAATTCAAGGTGTTGATTTTGACCTTTAAAAACTATATGGTTCCGGCCCAGCCTATCTTAAGGAGCGCCTCCAGCAGCACCAGACAGGCCACTTAACAAGATCAGCCTCGGATGGCCTTCTCTCTGTCCTATCAGCCGGGACAGCTAGACTGGTGGGGATGAGGGAGAGGGCCTTTTCTGTGGTGGCCCCCACTCTGTGGAACTCCCTCCCTAGGAAACTCCACCATGCCCCCTCTTTAATGAGCTTCTGTCGTGCATTAAAACGTGGTTGTTCAGGCAGGCATTTGGGGTGGGTTAGGGTATTTTAGAAAATGTTTTTACTGTAGAATTTTATTGTTTTAAACTGTTTTATTGTATGTTGTACATCGCCCAGAGTGGCTGGGTGACCAGCCAGATGGGCGATTAATAAATTTAATAATAATAATAATAATAATAATAATAATGCGGCTTTTCAAGAGGGAAGCATCTGGTTGGCAGCAGATTGGTGATGACGTCATCTGTCACAAAGGAACTCAAACTGCTCTAACTTTGCACTAAATCACTCATGAAGGCAGCCCCCTGTTCAGAGTGGGATAAAAATCCTCAACTGAGCTCCAGACCTTCTTTTCTGTTTGGATCTATCCAAGCTTCTCCAAGACCAGCCTGGCTGTACCTGCTACCTACTACCTGCCTGACTAAGCCACCCTCTCAGGCATCCTTTGTACGTACCCCATGGGCTCCCACTCATGGTCAGGACCAGACACTGAGAAAGGCTGGAAATTAAAGCCTGCTCAAGGTCCTCCCTCACATTTCAGCCCCTTTCTAGTAGCTAGAGCACCTTAGACTCACAACAAAGGAAGTGGCCTCTCAGCTGCTGTGTTGTTTTTTTGTTTGTTTGTTTGTTTTTTCCTGGATGACATGAATTATCAAGATCCATTTCAATCTAGCTTTGGGCCTAGTTTGGGGGTTTACACTGTCTTGGTCACCCAGGTAGACAAACTATGCTGGGGAGTGGACAAGGAGACTGTGTCTCTGCTGGTTCTGCTGGATATCTCAGCAGCTTTCAGTACCATTGAACATGGTATCCTTCTGGATTATCTTGCTGGGATGGGACCTGCAAGCACAATGTTGCAGTGGCTCCAGTCCTTCCTGGTTGGGAAGTCTCATAGGTGCTGCAGGTTGCCTATCTGATGCCTTTGCCATTGGTCTGTGGGATCCCATGGGGTTCCATCTTGTCCCCTGTACTATTTAATATGTACATGAAACTTCTGGGAGAGTTTGTATGGAAATTTGGAGTTCAGTGTCAGCAATATGCAGATGAACTCTATCTTTTCCATCTGATCCTAAAGAAACAGTAGAGGTCCTGAACCAGTGCCCGAAGGTGATAATGGTATTAATGGACCAGATTTATGTATTTATTTATTTACAATGTTTATAGCCCACCTTTCCAAAATGTTCAAGGTGGCTAACAAAGAAAAAGAAATGCAATGATAGATAGATATAGATAGATAGATGATAGATAGATAGATAGATAGATAGATAGATAAATAGATAGATGATAGATAGATAGATAGATAGATAGATAGATAGATGATAGATAGATAGATAGATAGATAGATAGATAGATAGATAGATAGATAGATGATAGATAGATAATCCAGAGAAGACAGAAAGGATCCTTGTCAGTACAGCTGATCCTGAGATGGAGGTTCAGCTTGTATTAGATGGTACAGCACTCCCTTGAAGATGCAGGTTTGTAATTTCAGGGTTCTTCTGAACCTGGCCTTGACCTGGATACCCAGGTATTGGCTGTGGCCAGGAGTGCCTTTGCCCAGCTGAGGCTGGTGCACCAAGCACACCAGTTTCTGGAGACTGGAGATCTGACTAGGTGACACATGCATTAGTTACATCACATCTGGCTACATTTCATTGCCAAGTAATGACTTGGCTGTTTGCTCAAGCTTTAGAGTCTCAGTGACCATTGCTGGTTTTATATTGGATTTGTGGGGGTTTGCTATGGTTTTATGGTAAATTGTTTTTATTTATTGTTCCTGCCCTGAGATCTTTTGATTCAAGGTGGGTTAGAAATATTTTAATAACGAAGTAATTAATGAACACCTTAAATAACTTCTGAGTAGACATGCATAGGATTGTGCTGTTGCTCTACAGGGAGAAACAGAGGCATTTACTACCTGGAACCCATCCTGTATTTCACATTGCAGGCATTATGGCAGAAGAGAGGAAAAATTCATTTACTGGCATCACTACATAGCTTTTGTGTTTGTATAAATATATTGTAAATATTCTTTAATTCTATTTTCAAAACATAATAACAAAACAATAAGGATGTACGAAAGTCACTTACCTTTTAACAAAATGTGATTCGAGGTGGGGGGGAGGCGCTCCGTCCCTCCCCCTGAAATTCTGGCCGGGGGGGAGGCGCTCCGTCCCTCCCCCCCCAAATCCTGGCCAACCGGGTTTGCAAATGGCGGCGGCCATAGCCACCGCCGTTTGCATCCCTGCAGTCAGCCGTGATAGGCTACGTAAATGTTTATGTAGCCTATCACAGCTGAGTAAAAAAAAAACACAAAACTGCGTGTACGCAAATGGCGGCACCCATGGGCGCCATTTGCATTCCCTATTTTGGCACGTCTAGTCTATGTAAACATTTACGTAGACTACAGCGAAAATAAGGGGAATGCAAATAGCGTAGATGCTACGCTATTTGCGTTCCCCTTATTTTTGCCGTAGTCTACGTAAATGTTTACGTAGACTAGACATACCAAAATAAGGAACGCAAATGGCGGCGCCCATGGGCACCGCCATTTGCATACGCGCGGTTGTTGTTGTTGTTGTTTTACTCAGCTGTGATAGGCTACGTAAACATTTACGTAGCCTATCATGGTATTTCTTAAAAATCTAGCCATGATAGGCTACGTAAATCTTTACGTAGCCTATTACGTTTTTTTGTTTTATTTTCTTTTTTACTGGAAATGGCGGCGGCGGCAGCCAGTCGGAAGACCAGTCGCTGCCGCCCAACCGCCGCCCAGCCGCCGCCGGAGCCGCCGCCACCAGGAAGATTCGCCCAAGGTAAGTCCCATCCCGGGGGTGGGCAGACCATTTTGCCACCGATTTCGGGGGGCCAAATGCACTGGCATTTGGCCTCCCTGAGATTCGTGGCGAAATTCTCTGACATCCCTACAAAACAAACCACAGAGAACTTGAGTGAAAGTTGAGACTATGTTTCAGTCAGTCAGTGGTTGTTGCTGTTGTTCCTCAGTAGGGTTGTACAGACTGTGTGAAATCCGCTCTGTCTGTGTTTCATGGATTGTCAAGCACCTTTTGTTAGGGATGTCAGAGAATTCTGCCACTGATTTCGGTGAGGCCGAATGCCAGTGCATTCGGCCCCCCGAAATCTGTGGCGGAATGGCCTGCCCCCCCTGCCCCACCGTGGATCCCCTTCCGGGACGAGACTTACCTGGGGCAGATGTTCCAGGCGGCGGCGGTGGCTCCAGCGGCTGGTCTTCCGACCGGCTGCTGCCACCACCATTTGTCTTGTAGAAAAAAAACAAAAACAAAAAACGATGTGATAGGCTACGTAAAGATTTACGTAGCCTATCATGGCTGGGTTAAAAAACAAAACAAAACCACGTACGCAAATGGCGGTGGCTACGGCCTCCGCCATTTGCGTTCCTTATTTTTGGTCGTCTTAATCTATGTAAATATTTACGTAGACTATGATGGCGAAAATAAAGGGGAACGCAAATAGCGTAGCGGGAGCTATTTGCATCCCTTTTTGATTCACCATTTTAGTGAATGAAAATGGGACGCAAATAGCGCCCACTACGCTATTTGCATTCCCCTTTATTTTCGCCGTCATAGTCTATGTAAATATTTACGTAGATTAAGACAGCCAAAAAGAAGGAATGCAAATGGCGGACGCCGTAGCCACCGCCATTTGGGTACGCGTTTTTTTGTGTGGTTTTTTTCCTAGAGCCCTCCATGGCCAGAAATCTGGCTGCGGACGGCTCTGGGCTGGGCTGGGCCTGGCCGGCTGCTCTGCAGAGCTGCCACGGAGCACAGTCAGCCATGGAGGATTCCGGGGGGGAGGAACAGAATGCCTCCCCCCCCCACCATCAACATAATCCGCGGAAAGGTAAGTGACTTTCGTACATCCCTACCTTTTGTTCCGTCATCTGTCCACAGACTAGGGATGTCAGAGAATTCTGCCATGGATCCCAGGGAGGCCAAATTCCAGTGAAGTTGGCCCCCTGGAATCCATGGCGAAACGGAGACTACCTAGTTGCAGCGGCTCTGGCAGCAGCTCTGGCTGCTGCTGGGCTGCAGCTGCAAATGGCAGCCACTATACCGGCTGCCAATTGCGTCCCTTTGCTGAGCCGTGATAGGCTACATAAATATTTGCGTAGCCTATCATGGCAAAAGCAGCGACGCAAATGGTGCAGCGGACACCATTTGCATCCGCAGACCTGGCTGCCACAGCCGGATGTTTGGCTGCGGATACACCTGGCCGGCAGCTCCAGAGTCGCCGCGGAGCAGAGCCAGCCAGGGAGGATTCCGGGGGGAGGGACAGAGCGCATCCCCCCACAGCGCAGATGCCACTTACGAAACAGGTAAGTGGTTTCGTACATCCCTACCACAGACGGATGCAATTTTTTTCGTCATGCGGAAAAATGCAGGAATAATTACATAAATATTTTTGTAAGTGTTTATGTAAGCATTTACATACTTTACCTCAGTACATAACTTTTAGTGGATTGTCCCCCATTCCATTCAACATTTCCTCAGCAGAAATTTACATATTTTTCTATGGCTTTATATGCATACATTTCAGGAAAGTAAAAAAATCATCCAAAAGTCCACGGACTCCGCACGGCCTGGTTGGGGGGGGGGGGTGCGCTCTGCAGCAGATTCCAGAATTCAGATTCTTAGAAATACGAGCTCATTTTAATCCATCTTGAATTTCTCCAGCATCCCTATTCCTCAGTCAATCAGGCTTGTCGTTGTTGTTGTTATTGATGATGCTATTGTTATCATCTTTACCTGATTTGCATATTTCAATAAATACTCTTTAGCTGAGGGGGAGAAGCAGAAGTGGCATTCTTCCAATAAAACCAATACTTTGTTTTCTTCTAGTTCATCAAATCTGCCCTTTCTCTTAGGAGCATGTGATATAGTATTGAAGCTGCTGAAATTGCTTCAGCCAGAGACACTGGCGCTAGAAAACATGGCACAAGGATCAATCGGTGACAAAAATATAATTGAAGATAAGTACGCACTGTGTTAGGTAATTTCAGACTCTGGATTAACGGTCTAATGTCCCACCTAGGGATGTGCAAATCATCCAAACTCAAGCTCACTGAAGTTCTCCAAATTCCATCTCAAAGCTTGTTCCAACTCGAGTCCATATCAAGTTGTGAGCTTTGTTTCTTCTTTTCGCATGAAAATCTGTGCATAGTTCCATGCCTATTTTTCCAAATGTATTTTTGTGCTTTCCCCTCCCCAAATGTGCCCATCAAATGTGTGCATCTTCAAAATGTATGCATTGATTAGAGCATATTTGTGCATATTTTTCAAAAGTATGCATGTTTCCTGCACGTTTTCCAAATGTACGCGTGCTGTTGAACACATTTGCTTTGGTCTGTGAATCACATTGCAAGCTCGGTACAGATTGCTTCTGAGTCTGTGTTCGGTCTGGAAGGTGTGAATTGGGTAAATCCTGATCAAAAATGAACTGAAACAAATTTCTCATAGATCCCTATTCCCACTTCCCTTTAGATGGTAACGTGTACTATTTCACTTCAAAATGTGGTAAGCCAGCCCTGCTATGTTTGAGTGCCCTCCTACCTATTCTGCTATTTGGGGACCTCCGGCCCAAAGAGTTTCCCTGATGGCACCTCTGTAAGCCCCCAGTCACATTTATCTCCCACATTGCAAACAGTCTGCTTCTCCTTCCCACTGGGTCCTTTGTCTAACTTCCCGACTGGAATTGCCAATAATAAGGCCAGCATAGGCCATTAAATCACCTATGAACCTTTTAAAAGGGTAACCACTTTCTCAAGGTTCCCATTTGTGTGGACCCCACACTTCCAATTTAGCAGACAAATGCTGAACTGCCATCGTGCCCAGGAATGCAGTTCTATGAAGGTTGCCTACATCAAGGTATGGATACGAGACAGACGTCAGTGTTTTACATGCCACTTGTGACAGAGCAGAGGAAGTTCACAGTCTTGAAGCAGATTAATTAGACTCCAATAGGACTGGAAGAAAAGACATTAACAACATACTGACTTTCCCTCTCATTCATTTTCTGTAGCACTCATTAAAATGATTTAGTCATTTTCATCTTAGCTGTGTGTGTGTGTGTGTGTGTGTGTGTATGTGGGGGGGGGGAGGCTGTGTACATCTCATTCTGTTATATATTTAACCCAAAGTCTTATCTTCAAGCCTCATAGTAAAAAGAAAGCAGCCTAATTACTTCCATACATTATCAAGAAGCTCAGAACTTACCTTTTACTTCAGGCCAAAAT
Source organism: Heloderma suspectum (assembly GCF_057233095.1). NCBI lineage: Eukaryota > Metazoa > Chordata > Lepidosauria > Squamata > Helodermatidae > Heloderma > Heloderma suspectum. The sequence continues at coordinate 64,811,914 of NC_139458.1, read as the reverse complement.
ACAAAATTCAGAAGCTAAAAAGTGAGAATAATTTATTTTAATTAATAATCCTTTTCTGTCTCGAATACTGGAGAAAGACGGTGTTAAATTGCTTCGTGTATTAAAAACAAACCTTAATATTTAAAAAGACTTAGACATACAAAAAATAATTTGAAATTGCCATGATTAAATTCTTATGCCTACTTCATCTTTCTTAGATCACTCTGATGATACAAAGAAAGCGCCCGGTCATCTGCCCTTAGCTAAATAGAAAGCTGGATTGGAGCATTCATATAAAGGGGGAAAGCTAGCACACCATGAATAAACTTGCGTCCTTCAGCATTTTGTTTGGTTTCATCCTTGACAATAATATTAGTTTTCAAAGGGGTAATTGTTTAACTGTGGGTGTTACATTTTCTGCTTAGTCTACTGAGCTGCGGAAGGTTATATTTACTCACTATAACATAAGCTCCTGAAACTTTAACGGGAGATTGCTACAATCCACCTTCTGTCCCCACCTGACTTTAATGGAGATAGCAACAACCCACTTCCTGCCCTCACCTAAATTTCTTCTCCCTCCCTCCCTCCCTCCTTCCCTTTGATTTCCTCCTCCCTGTCAGATAAGTTACAGATACTCCTGGTGCACAATAATGTATAGCTGTCTCCGAGGAGCCCTTGTGTGCCTTCCTAGTCCTGACTGTGGCATACAATCTTATCTGGGATCGGGATTATATGCCTTCTAAATCCACTAGTGTGTGTGTATGGCTAGTATACTGGAGTTGAAAAAACGTTATATGGTGGGGGAAGGTAAAGCAGCCAAAGGTAAGCAGGTTGTTTACCACATTTGTTCTGATTTGGCCTGTCCCTGATGTGTTTGTAAAAGTTATTTCTTCCCAATGCAATCAAGAGCTCATATAGCATATTGGTCCAGATAATGAGCTGTGAACCATGAAGTCCCCAGTTCTAATCTTTCCTCTTCCATGAGCTCACTAGGTGGCTTTAAGTCCCTCTCCCTCCCTCTCTCTCCCTCTCTCTCTCTGCGCCCTTTATCTATAATAGGAAGATAATAATGCTGACCTACCTTTCAGGATTTGGGGAAGTGGAGGGAGATAATCTAGTGAAGTGGTTTGAGCACTTAGGAAAAATGCTATATAAAAGCTAAGTATTGTTAACAGTCTATAAAAGACTGTAAAAGCAGACATCCAGCTTCAAGTATGAAAGCCCTGACCCAAAATTACTTCCCCCCCCCTATATCTGAGGATGAAGACAAAGAGAGAGAGAGAGAGAAAGAGCACTTCTGAGTAAACAAGAGAAGTGTAATGAAATGCATCAGCTTACCAGTCAGTATAGGATCCTTCATCTGGCCAAGGCATTGGGTGCATCTTCCTTTTTAGAGAGAAGATGCTTGTTGCTGGTAGGTGTTCCATATAACATGTGAAGCCTCCTCACCCAAGAAAGCACCATTAGTTATTAATCCCCCCTAGACAATAGAATAGATCAGCCTTCTCCAACCTAGTGTCCTTCAGATGTGTTGACCATGCTAGCTGGGGGCGCCATGTTGGCTGGGAATGATGGGAGTTATAGTCCAACAAATCAGGAGGACACAAATTTGGGAAAGGCTGGAATAGACAATAGAATTGGGGCTGCTTCATACCACTGCATTTCTCCCTGTGATTATGTACATCAGTACATGGCAGAGTGAAGAAACGATTGGCCTGCACTTGTAGTTAATGACATGCATTTGCAGGATTGCTCTTTTGCCTTATGCAGAAAGGGTGGTCATGAGGGGAGAAGGGTTCAGATTAGGAAAGAAAAAAAATGATTGAGGGGACCACACAAGAGGTTCAGTACTCCATGAAATACTGAAAGAATGAGCAAATAGAAGAAAATATATTTACAAATCCCCAAAATATCAAAATGACAAATTCTGAATGTTTGTCTTGAAGACAGTAAATGTTTTATGGACTGTATCCCAAGATGTCCTTCTACTAGGGAACAGACACCAGATAGAATTAACCCTCCCTTCTGCAGCCCCTTCTCTCCATGCCCTAGAAATCTGCTCTGGAGGACTGCGGGGTCCTCCAGAGAGATCTGAAATATGCCCAGGGGGAAGGAGGGGATGTACCATGCACATACTCTAAGTGTAGATTATCACTCTGCATTGCATCTTAATCAGTGCAAATCATTGCACTGATTAAAGTGGAAATGAATTTCGTCAAAAGAAATGTAGAACAGATAGATCATTCATGCTAGTATGTAGATCGGGATATGCAGGGTATTTGACTGAGGAAAATTGGATTCGGAGAATGTACACCTAAGAGCATTTATTTTTGGTGGCCAATTCCTCCCCACCTCACTTCTTTAAACTCTGATCAGCATTCCTCACAGGCAGCCATCTTAAGTGACTGGCTTTAGTTGGCAGCTCTACAGCAGTGGTGGGCAGATTTCAGGCTTGTGGGATCTTTGTTTTTTACTAGAACTCTGAGATCTACCAAATGGAGCCTGGCGCAAAAGACACATTAATAGAATTCAAGAATTCTGAGCCTAGGAATTTGTTTCGAGTACCAGAACTAGGCAGAGATCACAGCTGGATCCACTCCTAGTGACCCCAAGCTTTCTTCATTTCAGCAGTATAAGTCAGGGCAGGACAAGAGTGCTGCTATGGTTAAATATCAGGAATTTATAAATCCTTGCTAATCTACTGCAAATCACCCAGAGATTTACCAGTAGATTGAGATCTACCTTCCATCCACCCCTATTCTACAGAGGAGGTGGCCAAGAGCAGCAAAGAGCTGGATGTGCCTGATCTTGTCTGTTCTCATAAGCTAAGCAGGGTCAGTCCTGGTTAGTACTTGGATGGGAGACCACCTGGGAATCAGGCTTCCTGCACTGAGCAGGGGGTTGGACTGGATAGTCTTGTAGGCCCCTTCCAACCCTATGATTCTAGACATAGGCAGCCGCCATGTCACTTTCTATTTTAGATTGTAATCATGTACACTGATGGTGCAATGCAAGTAAGTAAGTTGTTGTTGTTGTTGTTGTTCAGTCGTTCAGTCGTGTCCGACTCTTCGTGACCCCATGGACCATAGCACGCCAGGCCTTCCTATCCTGCGCTCTCTCCTGGAGCGTCCTCAAGTTCATATTCATTGCATCGGTGATGCTATCTAGCCATCTCATCCTCTGCTGTCCCCTTCTCCTTTTGCCTTCAGTCTTTCCCAGCATCAGGGTCTTTTCCAGAGAGTTTTCTCTTCGCATTAGGTGGCCAAAATATTTGAGCTTCAGCTTCAGTATCTGTCCTTCCAATGAGCACTCAGGGTTGATTTCCTTTAGGATGGACTGATTGGACCTCCTTGCAGTCCAGGGGACTCGTAAGAGTCTTCTCCAGCACCACAGTTCGAAAGCATCAATTCTTCGGCGCTCAGCCTTCCTTATAGTCCAGCTCTCACAGCCATACATTACTACTGGGAAAACCATAGCTTTGATTAGACGGACCTTTGTCGGCAAGGTGATGTCTCTGCTTCTTACTATGCTGTCTAGGTTTGCCATAGCTTTCCTCCCAAGGAGCAAGCATCTTTTAATTTCATGGCTACAGTCACCGTCTGCGGTGATCTTGGAGCCCAAGAAAGTAAAATCTGTCACTGCTTCCATTTCTTCCCCTTCTATATGCCAGGAAGTGATGGGGCCAGATGCCATCAAGTAAGTAAGTTAGCCGGTAAGTAAAGAAATACTGGGCAGTATCCAACAGGCTGTTGTGTTTACCCAAATGATGTAGCACCAGCATAAGCGACCTCTCTAGCACAACACTGATACGATAAGATAGCATGAAAGGTTTTCCGGGGAAATCCATCCCTCCAGAGTAATGCTATGTCAAGTGCATCAGTGCAGCAACCCTATTGGATACCATCCACTGAAAATAAGACACGCTGTATGCTGCAGATTTGACCAGGCTTCTTGCTGCTGATGTTTTGCTGTATTCTGATGAAATACTAGCATTCTGGACTCTGAGTAAAAATGACACATACAGAGGAACACCATCGTGCTGATGTTGTCTTTTTTCCCGTTGCTTTGCATACTTTTTATTGCATGAAGGCAGAAAGATAAATCTAGTGCTTTAAAAATGCTAATGTAGAAGGCACAGTCCTTGGAGATGAACACAGCCTTTTCTAATTTTTGGCATATGGCATTTGTCTTGGAGAGTTATGTCACTTGACAAGACATACGTGGTTCTGCCCCACAAAATATGTCAAACATTTACAAAAGTGTTTTTAGCATGGAACATGTAGAGATAATTCATGCCATCACTGATACAGTGGCTAGGGGTTTATATAAAATATGACTGTATCAGTAAAATATGCCAACCTTTTAGGTTAATATTGGTGTGTGCTTGAATTCTTTTCACTAGCACCTGGCAACATGTCACATCAACTTAACAGTTCTTCTTGTTTTTAATGGGCCCTTCTCCTTCTTTGTATCTTTCTTCTCTCAGGAGAGGCAGAGGGAGAAGGGAGAGAGAGCTCAGAGAAGGAGGGGTTGCAAGGCTGGTCCTCTCATTAGGCCAAGGGTTGGGAACCTCAGGCCTAGTGGCAAACTCCGGCCCTCCTGGGGTCCCAAACTGGTCCTCAAGGCTTCCCCAGATAGCCATGCTCCTTCCCCTGGCCCAGTGAAGTGCACGAATTTGATTTACATTTGTTTAAGCCCAGCTCATGCCACGTTCACATCCCCAAACATGAATGCCTATCACCATGGGGAGCACAAATGGCAGTAGATGTATGGCCACGGAGCTTTTTGTGGTAGTAGTGGAGGACTCTACAGTGGACATGCCCCCCAGCAGCAATCTTTGCTGGCAGAGGGGCACTTCTGCCCCATCCTAACCCCCTCAGACACCTGTCTGAGGGGATTAAGATTCTGCCCTTAATTTATTATTCTGTATTTTTACTGCCACAAAAGCAGAGAGGTGCTTCTAGGATTTTCTGGCTCAAGGGCCAAACTAACTATAATTGCTTTAAATTCTTGTACACTGCCTTGATGGCTTTTTTAGCAGATAAAGTGGTATATCAGTGTTCATCATCAATGACAACAACAACAACAACAACAACTAGAACAACTGTACCAATATGTGGAAATGTTTATGGACTAAATAAGCACACTTTTGGTTGGTAACAACAATAACAACAACAGCATGGCTAGCTTTGAGAGCTGAGTATACCTTGACTTGGGTGGGCATGGGGACTGGGCTAGTGTTTGCTCCACCTTGGGCAGCAAAGGATAAGTGAGTTTCAGCTCACATTTTGGTTCAAAGGTGCAAAATTAGGTAAGCTTACATTAAAATCTGAACCAAATTAACGTCTCCCCCATCTCTACTTTTGAAGGTACGAAAGTCACTTACCTTTTCGCAGCTTTGATTTGCGGGGGGGGGGGAGGTGCTCTGTCCCTCCCCCCGGAATCCTCCCTGGGCCGGCTCTGCTCTGTGGTGGCTCCGCAGAGCCGCCAGCCAGGGCCGTCTGCAGCTGGAGCTCCGGCCACGGTCAGCTGCTGTGGCCGCAAATGGTGGCCGCCGTAGTGGCTGCCATTTGCATCCTGCCAGGATACCATGATAGGCTACGTAACTATTTATGTAGCCTATCATGGCAAAGAGCAGGGGCACAAACGGCGGCCGCTACGCCGTTTGTGCCACTGCTCTTTCCGTGATAGGCTACGTACGTATTTACGTAGCCTTTCACGGTAAAGGCAGCCACGCAAATGGCGTAGCCACACAAATGGCCGCCGTTTGCGTCCCTGCTCTTTGCCGTGATAGGCTACAGAAATACTTACGTAGCCTATCACGGCAGCCTGGCAGGACGCAAATGGCGGCCGCTATAGCGGCCACCATTTGCAGCCGCAGCAGCCGGCCAAAAGACCAGCTGCCGCCGCCGCCGGAGCCACCGCCACCGGAACATCTGCCCCAAGTAAGCTTCGTCCCAGGGGGGATTCCGCGGAGTGGTGGAGGGTGGCAGGCCATTCCGCCACGGGTTTCGGGGGGGCAAATGCCAGTGCATTTGGCCTCACTGAAATCCGTGGCAGAATTCTCCGCCATCCCTAATGGCTTCTGTCCAACAGAGCTGTTCATCATGTTGTTCTTCTGCAGGACGTGGATTGGCATCATGTGCTTCTGTATCATTTGTTCTTCTGTGCCATTCCAGATGCTGCCAGGAATGTGAATTGCTGGCAGGCTACCACTGATTTCAAAGCAACTTGTACAGGAGATAAGCCCAGTGGATGCACCTTTGATAACGGAAACAGCCATTGCTGAGCAACCACTTACTTTATATGTAACAGTCTATAAAAAAGGCTGTCCCACTCCCCATGCCTTTGACAGTCATCAGTGGTTTTGTCTTCAGTTAAATACTCCACCTTATGCTTACAGGTAATCCTGTAAGCATAAGAGATGGAGGGAGCAATCCTATGGGGATAGGCAGCCACCTCAGAACTCAGAGGCAACTGCCTATCCAACGCAGGGCAGAAGAAGCGTGGTGAGTATCATCTCCTCCACACTTCAGCCGCCCTACATTTGCGGCCGCGGGAAGGCAGAGCAGGGGAAGCAGCTGCAGCCTGCAGGATGACACGTTGGATGTGTCGTACGGGCATTTCTGCCTTCCCCGCCCGAGAACGCACCCCAGAAAGCCCCGTTTTTGCTGCTCCCCTCTCCTCTTCTGAATGTGGAGTGCTGGACCATTCCAAATTCCCTGTGAGGCAGTACGGGGGGGGGGGGTCTGTTCTCAGGGAACCGACCTCGGAGCGCAGGCTCTGAAGTCAGTTCCTGGAAACCGACATATCCTATGGCCGACTAGCCACTGACTAGCGGCCATAGGATTGCGCCCTAAGTTGCATGTTCAGATATTGCAAACCAGTGTGATACAGCGAACCCAAAAAATTACGTCACTCGTGCAAATTATACATGTTTTATGTAGAGAAGGTTGCCATAGCAAGCATTCTTTTGGAACACATAACATCATACAGCTGAGAAAAGAACGCATGCACATATAGGGATAGAAGGAGAGAAAGCCTGAAATGAGTGTAACTTTGGGACAGAACCTGTGGTGTGTGTGTGGGCTTGCAAGGAAGTGGCATTTTCCATAAAATATATCTAGCAGAGGTGATTTGGTAATATAAGCAAACCATTCTGCATATTTTCCATTCATTTCTCAGCTGTGCCTTAATAGAAATTACTTAAAGAAAGCTATAAACTGTGCAAGAGGCCACAACAACTACTGTATGTAAATAATAATAATGGTAGTAGTAGTAGTAGTAGTAGTAGTAATAATAATAATAATAATACATCATGCCAGATTGATTGATTGATTGATTGATTGCAACAATGGCTAGATCTCCATGTTTTATGTGTGATATGAAAGTCCATCTGGATATTTTTTCCTGTGCATAAGCATGCATGTGAACCTCTTGAAAGTTGTCAACACAATCAGCCTTTGATTTTTGCCAGATGTAAACCTACACCAGGGATGTTGAACTTCAGGTCTGCAGGCCAAATCTGGCCGTAAGAGCTTTAAGCTAAAATAGACTGGGATGTGTGGTATTTTTGACCCTTGTCCTTTTGCCTTTAGCCCCATCCACCTCTGGAATGTGGCCCCCAAGAGCTTCTCCAAAATTTAACCTGGCCCTTGGGCTGAAAGAGGTTCAACATCCCTGCCCTACCATAACATTACAGGGGCTGGTATTGTACAGTGGTGGTTTTCCTAGGGGGTGGGAAATGAATTGCCTCTGGACACAGCAGTAGCCTCCCCCTGCTTAGCTCCTCCAGCAGATCTCCCACTCAAATACAGTACTCCCCAAATCCTTTGGATGCTGACAAGGGGATTTGGCTCTGTCCAATCCTCACAAAGAGAACAGGCTAGTAGGTGTAGGGTGCTATCCTACACAGGGTAGGATAGCAGGTGTAGGGTGCAATCCTATGCACCCCTAGTTAGGAGCAGGGGTGCTGGAGAAATTTGAGACAGACTAAAATGAGCTTGGATTTCTAAGGCTCTGACCTGCGGTATCTGCTGTAGAGCAACCCCCTCAGGCTGTGCAGAGTTCGTGGACTTTCAGATGGGTTTTTTTTTTTTTTACTTTCCTGAAATGTATGCGTATTTAATATTTATTCATAGGAAAACATGCAAGTTTCTGCTGAAGAGAAGTTGAATGGAACGGGGGACAATACGCTAAATGTTACATACTAAGGTATAAAATATGTACATTGTTACGAAACGTTTCACATAATTATTTGCGTATTTTTCTGCATGACAAAAAAATAATAATTTGCATCCGTGTGTGAGCAGATGACGGAACAAAAGGCGCCTGACAATCTGCGAAACACAGACCCAGAGGATTTTACACCATCCATACATCCCTAGCTAGGAGTAAATCCTATTGAATTCAATGGGTCTTGCTTTTAAGGAGATGTGAATAGGATTGCTCTGTAAACCAGTACACTATGGGGATTCAGCTGTGTGTGCGTGCATGTGTGGAGATTTCATTAGTGCATATTGTGCACGATATGTGGCAAAAGGCTCATCTGAACCATTCCATATAAACACAAGCTGCTGTTTTCCACCACGCTACGCTACACAGATCAGGTAAGTTCATGGCAGTGTGCAAAATGCCACACCCCGGGTCCAGCTTGCTTGGCCTTTGGGTGGGCCATTGCAGGTGGGTGGGGTGAGATGCTGTGCTTGGCCACGATTGGCGGCCTGTGGTGGTGCCACCAGAGGTGGGAGGGGGCGGAGAGCCATCTTAAGCTCTTTGACTCGTAGCTGCAAAGCAGGTGCCATGCACTTTTGCAGCCAGGGGAACATGGGCAGCCGCAACAGCTCAGCTGCTCACGCTAGAGTGGCGATCGGCAACAGCCTTCCCTCCCATCTGAGGGATGCTGTGGGCTACAGCGGTGGTGTCTGTCAGGCAACAGCGGCGCCCTCTCTTCGCTCAGACGCTGAGCGGCTGACGTTTTTTCTTGCCGGGGTGACAGCCATTGTAGCAGAGGGCGGCTGATTTCCCCTCCTGCAGGCTCTACGTTAGGGATGTCGCAAGCACAGTTCAGGGTTCAGGAATTCGTCGCGCATCCCCCGTCCACAACCCCCAAACTGCGCACACCGAGATGCTGTCCTTGTTTGTCCCTCACTCGTGCCTGCTCGCGCTCCCCAGTACTCACCACGAACCCGTTCAGTGTGCGCTGCCATTTTTGCACCTTTGATTTCTGGGTAAAACAGGAAGTTAAAAAATGCACATATTCAAATATGCGCAGTTTGGAGCTGGGAAAGCTAAATATGCGCAATATTAGAGGTATAATCCCTCTAATATTGCACGTATTTAGCTTTCCCAGCGCCAAACTGTGCATATTTGAATATGCACATTTTTAACTTCCTGTTTTACGCAGAAATCAAAGACGCAAAAATGGCAATGCTCACTGAACGGGTTCACAGTGATTGCTGGGGAATTCACCCAACTCATAGGTGGCTCGAGCACAGGTTCGGGGGGATGCGAGCAGGGGCGCTGCTTCGGTGAGTGCCTGGAGAACCCAAACTAGGGTGATTTCTTACATCCCTACTCTGGGCAGCCCGGATCGCGCCCTGTCAGGTGATCCTGGACCTCACGGCCTGGCTGGCCCTAGTGTCTGGGCCAGGCTTTCCCCCGCGGGGAGGCTGTGGGGCCATGGGATCTCTGGCGCAGCAGTAGCTCCAGGCATCCAGGCCTGATCTTCAGGGGCCAGCTGGCCCAAAGTTTGGAGGTCTGGGGGGGGGCTTCCTTATAGGGGGCTTTCCTTTAGCCTGGGGGGGGCGGTTCCCTGCAGTGGCTCAGGATGCAGGAGGCTACTGCCTTTCTTAGTCTGAGCAATGGGCGTCCTGGGGCCCTGGAAGGGGTGACCAATTGAGATCTCCATACATTTTAAAAAAAATCAAAGGGTGGTTTCCTTCCATCCCCCCCCCCCATGTTTTCCTCCCCTTCCTTGTTTCCAACTGACACGGAGGGTCTCCTTTCCATGGGGAGGCAGCTTTGAATTGAGGGCTTATTTTTCCAGGCTGAAGAGCATGGTCCAAAGGAATATTAGGCTGCTACCTTACAGACACTAAGTAGGGTCAGGTCAGGTCAACTTTTGGAAGGGTGCCCACTAAAATTCCCATTTCTATATATTTTCAGATCTTTACGGCTAAGCAGGGTCAGGCCAGGTTGCCACCTGGATGGGAGACTACATTGAAATACCGGGTGCTGTAAGCTTTGCATTTTAGATTTCTGGGGCTTCTGAGCCCTGCACCCAAACGGTGCCTTGTTCCCTTCAACGGCCTGACAGTTTACAGGCCAAGGGAATTTATCCCAAGCAGCTTGCTATCGGGGGCCTGTTTTTTAAGAAACGGGGGGGGGGGGAGAAAAGGAAAAAGAAAAAGAAAAAAAATCTGTGGAAGTTTTCATTGCAATATAGCCTACATCCCAGTGGGGTAGAGTTAGGGTATTAGGTGTTTTCCTTATACCAGGGGCCCCGGTGACCTCTCCCTTACAACCATTTTTTTTCAGGCCCACAATATTTTCAACAAGGGGGCAAGAAAGGAATGGGTAGGCACCACGCCCCACAGCTAATAGGCCACAACGAAGGCGCAACTCTTCCTCTGAAACAGGGGCAGGTCCCGATTTAGCTTCAATCCTTGCGCGCCTCAGGTAGTTGAGAAAGACACAGGGCTCACCTCTCCCATGTCCATGGGATCAGGTCCGTTGCCTAAACTTGGTGGCCTAAACGAACTTGGTGGCAGTCCCAGCATACATTGTTCCCTTTTTCTGCAATGTGTCTATATGCCATCGAAACATCTTACACCTCCGATCCTATTTCTGTGTTCAGGACCAGCTCTCCCGGCTGAAAAAAGCGCTACACCTAAGACACCGCTGGCTCCAAGGGTAGGGATGATGCCACCTACCCTGGTTGCAGGCATCTCAGCTCCACTGTCCTGAAGTTTCTTCCAGCACGGCTCGGCCTGGGTCTTGGGCCCAGTTCCTTCAGTATCAAGCCATTCTGTGCATTTGTTTTATGCTTACCTAGGGATGTCATAGAAATCTGCTGCAGATCCAAATGAGGCTAGATTCTTTGGAATCCGGCCTCAGGAATCCACAGCAGATCAGGACCACTTACCTCCTCTCCAGGAGGACTGGAGGTGGAACGGCACTCGGCTGCTTCTTGCCAGCCAGAGCCGTTCGCCTCCTCCCTGCCGATTGCCATGGCTTAAAAAAAAAAGGCGATCAGCAGGATGTGCCCATAGACTTAGATGCAAATAGAGCCATGAATCTTGCGTCTAAGTCTACGTGTCCATAGGCTTATACGCAAGATTCACGGCTCTATTTTGCATCTAAATCTATGGATACATCCTGCCGATCACCTTTCAAAAAAAAAAGAAAAGAAATGGCAATCGGCAGGGAGGAGGCGAACGGATCTGGCCGGCAGGAGGGCAGGTAAGCGGCCCCCAAGCCGGTCCCCCCCCATGGAATCCTCGTGGAGCGGAGCCGCTCCGGAGGATTCTGGGGGGGGGAGGAACAGATCGCCTCCCCCCCCCCCGGAATGGACGGTGGGGAATCCATACACCCCTATATTTACCTAGTATTGTCAACTTTAGAATTAGTACCTGCAGGACCAACTCTTCCCCCTCTACACCAGCCATCTCCCAGGTGTCTGCAGTGGCAGACCCATGCTAGACTATTTATGCCATTGCCACAGTAACTCAGGACTGAGGTGAGACGGGTAATGTTCTTACATGACCTGGGACTGAGGCAGCCTGTGCTCCACCCGGGCACATAGCATGGGGCAGTGGTATAGCAGGAGCGAGTGTGCCCTGGCCCGCTGGCACACTCCCACCCAACCTTAGGGAGGGAGGTCTGGTATGTTAAGGTTGATAACAGTGCAATTCCATCTGTTGTTACTACCACCTATGTGATGCTAATCTCTACCGCCAGTTGCCAGAGAAGTTGCGGGGTGGGGGTGAGCTGGTAGATTTACTTCTCCCCCTTTCTGTGAAGAGATGTTTAAGGATAATACAGGCCAGAGGATGGCGGACAGGACAGGATGAGACACAAGATTGTATCATACACGGGCTACTTGGTATTCTCCAAGGAACTTTCTGCAGAGCGATTGCATTGGCCTTTGACCCCTTCATTCAAGGGTATCCCGCCTCTGCTGGGGGCTTGTTTATGGGTTTCCCACACCCAGGTGTGATTATTGTACTGGGAGGGCTCAGTAGGAAGCACACTGTATTCTTCCCCCAGCAGCTCCCAAGTTTAGGGTTGCAGGGCCTTAGTATGGATAAACGGGGGCAGGAAGGCTGGCACGTTTGCAGCCTTGGCTGCTCTGAATCCGAGAGTATCTTCCTACGTGATAGTGCCTAAAGGGCACCCATGGGGATGCAGATTGACCTATGATCCTTCTGACGCAGCAGGGGGCACCTTTTTGAATGGGGGTGAGAGACAGGATGGGATTGCAGAGTATGGTCCATAATTCAGGTTAGTTTTTTCTGTCACAAGTCCTGGGGGTTGCTGCCCAGTCCTCTCATTTAATCTAAGGGTTCAGAACAGTGACCAAGGAACTTGAATATCCTTCCTGATCAGATGACCAAAGACCCATCAACCATATTAATGTCCCTGTGATTGTGCTGGACTCCATTAATCAGTGCTGTAAAATCCCAAGGGATGAGGTCCAGGCATCGAAAGTTCCGCCACGGATCTCGGGGAGGCCGAATGCCAGCGCATTCGGCCCCCCGAAATCGGTGGTGGAATGGCCCGCCACCCCCTGCCACCCCCCCGGGACGGGACTTACCTGGGGTGGAACTTCCTGGCGGCGGCGGATCCGGCAGCGGTGGCCGGTCTTCTGACTGGCTGCTGCCGCTGCCATTTCCAGGTTTAAAAAAAAAACGTGATAGGCTACATAAATGTTTACGTAGCCTATCATGGCTGATTAAAGAAACAACAACAATGCGCATACGCAAATGGCAGCTACGCTATTTGCGTTCCCCTTATTTTCGCCGTCTTAGTCGACGTAAATGTTTACGTCGACTAAGACGTGCCAAAATAAGGAACACAAATGGCGGTGCCCATAGGCGCTGCCATTTGCGTACGTTTGTGTTTTTTTTCTTTTAAATCAGCCGTGATAGGCTACGTAAACATTTACGTAGCCTATCACGGCTGACTGCAGGGTAGGAGTGGACGAAAGTCACTTACCTTTCGTCGAAGGTTGTTCGCGGTGGGGGGGAGGCGCTTCGCTGCCCCCCCACGCGAAGTTCAGGCCGGGGGGGGAGGCTTCCCGCCTCGCCCCGGCCGAAATTCAGGCCAGGGGGAGGCTTCCCGCCTCGCCCAAGCCGAAATTCAGGCTGGGGAGGAGGCTTCCCGCCTCGCCCGGCCACGAACGCGAAAGTTAAAAAAAAAAAATGCCCCCTGATAGGGCAACACAAATAGCGTTGCCCTTATTTTCGCCGTAGTCTATGTAAATCTTTACGTAGACTAGAGCGACCAAATAAGGAACGGGAATGGCGGCTCCCTATGGGGGCCGCCATTATCTGTACGCGCTTTTTTTTTTTTTTTAAGTCACCCGTGATAGGCTACGTGACGATTAACGTAGCCTATCACGGCTGACTTTGCAAATCTAGCCATGATAGGCTACGTTAATCGTCACGTAGCCTATCAGGGGGCGTTTTTTTTTTTTTTCTTTTATTGCAATGGCGGCGGCGGCAGCCGGTCGAAAGACCGGCTGCCGCTCCCGCCCCGCTCGAACACCCGCTGAACCGCCGGCCGGGCCCGCCGCCGAGAGGGACATTCGGCGACGGTAAGTCCCGTCCCGGGGGGGGGTGCGGGGGGCAGGGGGGTGCGGAAGGATTTCTCCCCGAAACTTTTTCGGGGGGTCGAACACGTTGGCGCTCGGCCCCCCGAAGTTTCGGGGAGAAATTCTCCGCCATCCCTACTGCAGGGACACAAACGGCGGCGGCTATAGCCGCCGCCGTTTGCATCCCTGCTAGCCAGCGGCCGGATGTCCAGCTGCTGGTGGAGCCGGCCAGCGGCTCCGCAGAATCGCTGCAGAGCACAGCCAGCCGGCCAGGATTCCGGGGGGGGGGAGGGACGGAACGCCTCCCCCCGCACCATCAGCATAATCCCCGAAAGGTAAGTGATTTTCGTACATCCCTACCCAAGGGTCGGCCCTCTTATCGTTCGGGATCCCATTCACTAGACCTTGTGCTATACATGGCAGCACTTAAATGGGACGATTTAATACCCAATTCTTAATTCTTCTGCATGTGAACAGAAGGCCTTTATTCCTGTCCTTATAACAGTCCTCCCTCAATCTGGAAATTTTGGCTGGTTGTAGCTTTTAGTTGCACCGCCTCCTGCACAATATCTGGTTTTTCATGCGGCATGTAATGGACCAGGGCAACTCCAGTGCTGGCATTGTTGTGGCATGGCCGGATGCAAATGTTATGGTATGGGGGGCTCCCTGGGTGCTGGTACTTCCAGAGACCATGCCAGAGGTTCTCGTGGGGAGTGGCGAATTTACGGTTGGCAAGCCATGGTGCACCCCATAGAACACAGTACAAGGGCCTTCTATACCCAGGTAGATGGAGCCTTTGTCTCTGACATTCACCGTGGTGGTTGTTGCCATCTTGGTAGTTTACCATTATGGTTCCTCGCCCATTCCTGGAGTGTAGGACTCCCAGCCCGGACTATTGGCAGACAGCTGGCTGCATTTGTCTTCTGGTCGAGTCTGAGAGCAGCTTGACATATACCACAGAGTTTAGGGTCCAGGACACCCCACAGGGTTTGGCCGGTATCTGGTCTGATGATTTTATTGAGGATACCCATGCCCCCCTACCCCATTTTTCTCCATATCTGTGGGGCTGGCAGCCTTCAGCGCAACTCCCTTTTTGATGCAATTATTCCCTGCTGCATTATTGACAGTTTTCTTTGGGGTGGTCTATCTTTCTTCATAGTGGCGGCAGCCATGGACAATGTGTATGAATGGACCTTCTAGTTGGGATATTCAGTTCTCTCAACAGGTCATGCATATCAGCTCTGTCAGCCCAGGATCAACCTGTGGGGTACAGGTGTAACAGTGTACTTTTTTCCCATACAGGTGATGGAATTGGGCTCAGTGGAGGCTGTGGTGGTGTCCATTTGTGTTATGGGGCAGGGGAAAGCCCCCCTTTTTTTCTTCACGATGGTTCCCCCCTTAACTAAAGTATTCATTTGGTGATCATGGGGTGACCTGGGAGGTGGGAGGCCTTGGAGCCTTTGCATTCCTTTCATGCCTGGACCACCTCCTCAGCCATCACTCTTCATTTCTACATGACAAAGTGCAGGTGGGGACAGGTGGTGCTCCAAAGCCTTTCAATTTATACATGCAGTCACTCCCAGGGCAGTAAAGGTGCAACGTTAAGTAGTGTTCAAGCTCACCTGTTGGTTTCCTTCCCTTAGAACATTGGATTGTTGGGAACTAGTGCATGTGCGCACACCCGGGCACAACACAATGTTTGGGCTGGACAGGGCATTTCCACGTCAAGCTGTGGAGCCAGCTTTTACTCAGCTGGTGTGCCAATGTTCCATTGTGACAGAAGTGAAATGGGCCAGACAGAGGGTTCCCAGGTCAAGCTGTGGTGCCAGCTTGGACTTCCCTGGTTTGCCAACAGTCAAGTGTTGGGCTGACACAGCATGTGGTGGAAGAGCCTTCCTTCGGCTCACTTTGCTTCCCAGGATGAAATGGAGGAACGGCTGTGGCCAGCGAGAAAGGGCTCGGCAGAAGGTTAGCAGGGAAATAGCTCTGAGGCTATCCCAGCTGGGAGATGGGATTATTTCTCATCCCAATATTTCACGGATGCGTGGGGAGCTCTATAGGCAAGATGGGGTACACCTGTCCAACTACGGTGAATTATATATTTCTGTGGGATCTGCAAAGGGGCCTACAGGAAGTAATTCAGTGCAGGTGGGGGGAGTTTGACTAAGCATTAGGCTTGTCACTCCCTGTGGCTGTTAGGACGGGCATTAGGGATGAGAATAGGGATGGTGAGCATTCAGAGTCACGGTTATTGTGACAGGTGACGCCTGAGACCTCCTGCTCTGGGTTTTGCAGCCCATCAGGGAGATAAGTGTTACCTGGGAGGCCAACTCACCTCACCTACCCAGTGTTGTGCGGCATGGGCAGGGGTGGCAGGGGAAGGCCTACCTCCCCCCAAAGGGGTAGCCTTGTGGGGTGGTGAGGTGACACGCCACTGCACAGGCTTTGAATGTTTTTGCCCATTTCAGAGACAGCTAGGGGCTGCCCCAGTTGAGTTGCCCATCCTGCTTTTCCCCTTTGCAGATTTTATCAATAAATGTGTCCCAACTTGAACCCAAGAACCTGTGTCAGTCTCTGTATTTCCCCATCTCTGCTCTCAAATGCCACACCCTGAGTCCAGCTTGCTTGCCTCTGGGTGGGCCATTTCGGGCAGGTGGGGTGAGACGACATGGTTGGCCATGATTGGTGGCCTGTGGTGGTGCCACCAGAGGAGGGAGGGGGAGGAGAGCTGTCTTAAGCTCTCCGCGCCGCTCCCTAACGCCTCTCTGACTCATGGCTCCCCCACCCACCCTTCCTTTTGGTGTGGTCATCCTTTTGGGGGCAAGTAGGAATTTTTGGCTCTCAGTCTTATTGGCCTGGGCTGTGCGTCTTTTTGCTTACTTCACACTGTAAATGGGGGTGGTACGTCCTTAGGCAAATCTGTGTTTTTTGGTCTAATTTACTGTCACATTTTGGTGCTGTTAGGATGGGCATTAGGGATGAGAATAGGGACAGTGAGCATTCAGAGGCACAGTTATTGTGACAGGTAACAGCTGAGGCCTCCCACTCTGGGTTTTGCGGCCCATCGGGGGAACAAGGGTTACCTGGGAGGCCAACTCACCTCACCTACCCGGTGTTGTGCAGCATGGGTGGGGGTGACAGGGGAAGGCCTACCTCCCCACAAAGGGGTAGCCCTGTGGGGTGGTGAGGTGACACGCCACCACACAGGCTTTGAATGTTTTTGCCCATTTCAGGGACAGCTAGGGGCTGCCCCAGTTGAGTTGCCTGTCCTGTTTTTCCCCTTTGCAGATCTATCAATAAATGTGTCCCAATTTGAACCCAAGAATCTGTGTCAGTCCCTTCATTTCCCCATCTCTGCTCGCAAATGGTGGTTTGGGTGACCCATTAGTAACACCCGTGCATTTTGCCATGTAGATTGTAAAATCTAGGCTACAAAACTGGTCAGCCACATGGAGACTTCTGTGATTCAATTACAGGTTTGTACACATGTGAACATTTAATCTGAGAACACGTTCCACTCATTTGGCAGCTCCCTCGAGAGAAGTGGTGTGAGGCCTATGTGTGAGGCACCGTCCAGTTAGATTTACAGTTCCACAATTTCACATCACCTTTGCTCTCATGCAGCTGCTGTGTAGCTGGTAGATCCACAAATGGGCCATGCCACAGCCTAAGGTGGGTTGCATCAGTGGAACATCTACAATTTTTTTAAGTGAAAGCCAGATATGAGAGAAAGAGGAGGACAAAGTCTGAAATATATTGTTAGAAAAATATATTATATATGTATGTACAAATAAAATCAAAGAGGATCCGATGCAACAGGTCTGAGCTGCAGAGAAATCCAGGTTTGAAAAGGTTGAAGATTACTGTTGTGCGTTAATCTCTAAAGAAAGTAATAGGTCAGACAATCTTTGAAAAAAAGAAAACTACTGGAAGTTATGCTCCCAAAGACAGACAGACTGGTTTACCATTATTTAATCATTCTAAAGAGTTCAATTGTATCCCATACCTAAAGTTATATAAATACATTATGGGGTGACAATAATTTCAGCATCAGCAGCATCACCATTTTCTTACTATTGGTTGTATCCAGTTGTTGTCACTCTGCTGGTGGCAGGTGCTTCGATCCAGTGGAACCCCCTGTCTGTGGAATGGGGATGATTTTGGCTAGTCGCCCTTGATGCCCAAAATCTGATCCAGAGGCTTGGTGGGGTCTTTAGGAACAGTGTGGAAGGTGGTACAGGAGACTGCAGAGGGAAGGGGGACTCGTCAAAAATCACCTTCCTCCCCAGGAACAAAGTCTTAAAGTCAAACAGTAGTCTGTATAGGGATCAGAAAATTCAGGGAGATAAATGTTTTGCTGATGGAATAATCCTCTTTCCCATCTTATCTCCTTCTACTGAAGCCTAATGAAATGGCTGCTCCCTCATGACGGCTGAGGGAGGAGCTTATCATCTGGATATATTGAATTGTAAATGTATAGCCTTTCTAATGGAAAGTGTACATCATTTTCATCATAATGTATTTATCCTAAAAACATTATACACCATTTTTCCCCTCCAAAAAATGTGTCACTCCTTTTAAATATCTATTTTATTACAGGATTAATGCTTTTGCTCCGTATGGCATTCTAGTAAGCTTATACCTCCCCTTCATGGATCACTGCCTTGTTGCGGCGAAGGGGCTTGCGTATCTCAGTGAAGCCATAAGCTATGCCATGCAGGGCCATCCAAGACGGACAGGTCATGGTGGAGAGTTCTGACAAAATGTGGTCCATTGGAGAAGGAAATGGCAACCCACTCCAGTATTCTTGCCAAGAAAACCCCATGGAACGTATCACAAGGCTAAAAGAGATGACGCCAGAAGATGAGCCCCTCAGGTTGGAAGGTGTCCAATATACTACTGGGGAAGAGCAGAGGGAATTTCCAAGTAGCGCCAGAAAGTGTGAAGAGGCTGGGCCAAAGCCAAAAGGACACTCAGCTGTGGATGTGTCTGGTGGTGAAAAGAATGTCCAATGCTGTAAAGAACAATATTGTTTAGGGACCTGGAATGTAAGGTCAATGGATCAAGGTAAGCTGGAGGTGGTCAAACATGAGATGGCAAGATTGAACATCGACATCTTGGGAATCAGCGAAATAAAATGGACAAGCATGGGCAAATTTAATTCAGGTGACCATTATATCTACTACTGTGGGCAAGAATGCCTTAGAAGAAATGGAGTAGCACTCATAGTCAACAAAAGGGTGGGAAAAGCAGTACTGGGGTACAATCTCAAAAACGATAGAATGATCTCAGTACGAATCCAAGGCAAACCATTCAACATCAGTAATTCAAGTCTATGCCCCAAACACTGATGCTGAAGAAGCTGAGGTTGATTGGTTCTATGATGACCTACAACACCTTCTAGAACTAACACCAAAAAAAGATGTCCTCTTCATCATAGGGGATTGGAATGTTAAAGCAGGAAGTCAAGAAATTACCGGGATAACAGGCAAGCATGGCCTTGGTGTACAAAATGAAGCAGGACAAAGGCTGATAGAGTTTTGCCAAGAGAACACGCTGATCATAGCAAATACTCTTTTCCAACAGCACAAGAGGCGACTCTACACATGGACATCACCAGATGGTCAATATCGAAATCAGATTGATTATGTCCTTTGCAGCCAAAGATGGAGAAGCTCTATACAGTCAGTAAAAACAAGGCCTGGCTCAGATCATGAGCTTCTTATTGCAAAATTTCGGCTTAAATTGAAGAACGTAGGGAAAACCACTAAACCATTCAGGTATGACCTCAATCATATCCCTTATGAATATACAGTGGAGGTGAAGAATAGATTTAAGGGATTAGACCTGATAGACAGAGTGCCTGAGGAACTATGGACGGAGGTCCGTAACGTTTTTCAAGAGGCAGCAACTCAATCCATCCCAAAGAAAAAGAAATGCAAGAAAGCAAAGTGGCTGTCTGATGAGGCTTTAGAAGTAGCTGAGGGAAGAACAGAAGCGAAAAGCAAGGGAGAAAGGGGAAGATATACCCAACTGAATGCAGAGTTCCAGAGAATAGCAAGGAGAGACAAGAAGGCCTTCTTAAATGAACAATGCAAAGAAATCGAAGAAAACAATAGAATGGGAAAGACTAGAGATCTCTTCAAGAAAATCGGAGATCTCAAGGGAACGTTCTGTGCAAAGACGGGCATGATAAAGGACAAAGAAGGCAGGGACCTAACAGAAGCAGATGAGATTAAGAAGAGGTGGAAAGAATACACAGAAGAACTATACAGGAAAGATCTTAATGTCCCTGATAGCCATGATAATGCGGTCACTGAACTTGAGCCGGACATCCTAGAGAGTGAAGTCAAGTGGGCCTTAGGAAACATTACTAACAACAAAGCGGAGATGACAGTATTCCAGCTGAGGTATTTAGGATCCTAAAAGTTGATGCTGTTAAAGTGCTGCACTCAATATGCCAGCAGATGTGGAACACTCAACAATGGCCACAAGACTGGAAAAGGTCAGTTTACATTCCAGTTCCAAAGAAGGGCAATGCCAAAGAGTGTTCAAACTACCATACAATTGCGCTCATTTCACATGCCAGCAAGGTGATGCTCAAAATCCTACAGGCTAGGCTTCAGCAGTATGTGAACCAAGAACTACCAGAAGTACAAGCTAGGTTTCAAAGAGGCAGAGGAACTAGAGATCAAATCACCAACATTCGCTGGATCATGGAGAAAGCAAGAGAATTCCAGAAAAGCAACTATTTCTGCTTCATTGACTAGGCTAAAGCCTTTGATGGATCACAACAAACTGTGGCAAATTCTTACAGAGATGGGAGTACCAGACCACCTTACCTGTCTCCTGAGAAACCTGTATGAGGGTCAAGAAGCAACAGTAAGAACCGGACATGGAACAACCGAGTGGTTCAAAATTGGGAAAGCAGTATGACAAGGCTGCATATTGTCACCCTGCTTATTTAATTTATATGCAGAGTACATCATGAGAAACGCCAGGCTGGATGAATCACAGGTCAGAATTAAGATTGCTGGGAGAATTATCAACAACCTCGGATACGCAGTCAATAGCACCCTAATGGCAGAAAGTGAAGAGGATCTAAAGAGCCTCTCAATGAGGGTGAAAGAGGAGAGTGCAAAAGCTGGTTTGAAACTCAACATTAACAAAACGAAGATCATGGCATCTGGCCCCATCACTTCCTGGCATATTGAAGGGGAAGAAATGGAAGCGGTGACAGATTTTATTTTCTTGGGCTCCAAGATCACCGCAGACAGCGACTGTAGCCATGAAATTAAAAGACGCTTGCTCCTTGGGAGGAAAGCTATGGCAAACCTAAACAGCATAGTAAGAAGCAGAGACATCACCTTGCCAACAAAGGTTCATATAATCAAAGCTATGGTTTTCCCAGTAGCAACGTATGGCTGTGAGAGCTGGACTATAAGGAAGGCTGAGCACCGAAGAATCGAAGCTTTTGAACTGTGGTGCTAGAGAAGACTCTTACAAGTCCCCTGGACTGCAGTCTGCAAGGAGGTCAAATCAGTCCATCCTAAAGGAAATCAACCCTGAGTGCTCATTGCAAGGACAGATACTGAAGCTGAAGCTGAAATATTTTGGCCACCTAATGCGAAGAGAAAACTCCCTGCAAAAGACCCTGGTGCTGGGAAAGACTGAAGGCAAAAGGAGAAGGGGACGGCAGAGGATGAGATGGCTGAGGAGGATGAGATCACCGATGCAATGAATATGAACTTGAGCACGCTCCAGGAGACAGCGGAGGACAGGAAGGCCTGGCGTGCTGTGGTCCATGGGGTCACGAAGAGTCGGACACGACTGAACGACTGAACAACCACCTTCATAATGCCATAAAATCCAGAAGGAAATATAAGAAGATGCCTTCACTGATAATAGCAGCAATAAAATATATTCGTTTAACCAGCAGCAGGAATTCCTTCTCTCTGCATTCTTTGAATCCCCCCACAAATTATCAGGAGTTCCAGGAAACCTAATGTATTGTTGCAGAATCTCCCACCTCTTCCATGGTATATTTAAAGCCTAACTAATAAAAACAGATAAACAGAAGAAATGTCAAACTGAATTCTGGGTAATGATCAGATCAGCATGCTTTTATACAATTTCCATCACTTTGAATTTTAAATTACCTTTTAAGGGCACTAAAGCATTCTTGCAAATTAGTCTGCACTCCAATTAATGCAACCAACATGACAATAAGACCAGTTTCAGCTTGGCTAAGCAGACCAGTCAACCAGGAGGATGTGACTTGAGGACTTGGAGAGACCGTGCTTTCACCTTTCTCTTCACAGCAGCTTAGGCCCAATTAGGGCAGTTAATCTGTCTAAATCAGTGGAAAGGAAAGATCCCCCCCCCCCCCGCTCCTCCCGCATCTCAGTCCCTTCATAAACTGAAGCAACTGTTTGGGATAAACCACACAATATACCAACCATGCTCAGCAAGTAGCAAAATTCCACACTACAGCTTGCATGTATGTTAAAAAGGTGCTCCTCCTCACTTAGGCCTTTTGCCTCCCTGGGCGGTTTTTGTTTTGTTTTGTGTTTCGTTTTACTTAAAGAGACTGGGGTGGGGGGAGGATTGACATTTTCTTAACGTACAGGAGTTTTCTCTTTTGACTATTTGTTTAGCATACTTGATTCATTGGACTCATTTTGGACATCCATTAAGTTTTATAAGAGAAGACTGCCAGGAACACTGAAGAGAAATGCCAGGTTACATTATATAAATTGTTCATAAACAGAAAAGACTGGCTTTTCAATCAAGAAGTCAATAATGTTTGCATGAAGGTATAAGCACTTGAGAAGCTATTCTCTGGAGTTTGAAACTGAAGGCAGAGAGAGAGGGAGGAGGAGGAGGAGGAGGAGGAGAAATTAAAATATATGCTCATATATACAGCAATATTTTAGGTACAACCTTCAACAAAAGACACACCTACATTACTTAAATGAGCAATGGGCAAACAATGGTTTCACTTTCTCTTGCATTCAGATTTTTTAACATCTCAATTTCTTTCTGTCCTGAATATGAAGAAATTTGCAAACAGGGCGTTGGGGGATTAACAGGCCAGCTGAGGAGAAGAGGGGCTAGACACCTTACAGCTGTCCCCTCTTCTGGTTCTTCCCCCAACCTGATGGTTCCTGGCAGCCTTACCAGTCTGCCCTCGGGTCTGGTGGTGCTGCTGCTGAATGCCAGGTCGGCCCAAAATAAGACCTCCCTCATCCATGATTTGATTGTGGATAAGGGGGCTGACCTGGCATGTATTACTGAGACCTGGGTGGGGGAACTGGGAGGGGTCACTCTCTCCCAGCTGTGCCCTCCTGGGTACTCGGTGCAGCACCAACACCGACTTGAGGGTCGGGGAGGGGGGGTTGCCGTGGTCTATAGGAATTCAATCTCCCTCTCCAGGCTTCCTGCTCATTCGAGTGCAGATCTTGAGTGTCTGTACCTTGTGTTGGGTACCCGGGACAGAGTAGGGATTCTGTTGGTGTACCGCCCACCCCGCTGCCCATCAGACTCCCTGCCTGAGCTGACGGAGGTGGTCTCGGACTTGGTGTTGAGGACCCCCAGGATGATGGTCCTGGGGGATCTCAACTTCCATGCCGAGGCCGCTGTATCCGGGGCGGCTCAGGACTTCATGGCCGCCATGACAACCATGGGGCTGTCCCAACATGTCATTGGCCCAACGCATATAAAAGGACACACGCTTGATCTGGTTTTCTCGACTGGGCAGGAGGATGGTGATCTGAAAGTAGAGGAATTAACATCTGTCCCTTTGTCATGGTCAGATCACTTCCTGCTGAGGTTTAGACTTCTGGCGGCCTTTCCCCTCTGCAAGGGTGGGGGACCTATTAAAATGGTCCGCCCCCAGAGATTAATGGATTCCGTTGGATTCCAGAGGGCTCTGGGGGATTTTCCTGCTGGTATGGCTGGTGCTCCTGTTGAAGCCCAGGTCGCTCTGTGGAATGCAGAGATGACTCGGGCGGTTGACACGATCGCACCCAAGCGCCCTCTCCCTCTGAGCAGAGCCCGGCCAGCTCCTTGGTATACACCTGAGCTGAGGGCAATGAAGCAAGAGGGGAGACGGCTAGAACGCAGGTGGAGGAAAACTTGTGCTGAGTGTGACCGAACACAGGTAAGAGCCCACTATCGAGCCTACTCTGTGGCGGTGAGGGTGGCAAAGAGGCAGTTCTTTTCCACCAGCATTGCATCTTCTCAGTGTCGCCCGGCGGAGCTTTTCTGAGTGGTTACATTCTGGGCCAGGGAGAGAGACGGTGGAACCCTCGGTAGCACGCTGTGACGGGTTTGCGCGGCACTTTGAGGATAAAGTCGCTCAGATTCGTCATGAATTGGACACCACGATTAATGCAGTTCCATTGGTAGAGGCGTTCAGAGCACCGTCTGGTCCAGTTTTATTGGATGAGTTTCAGTTACTGAGGCCTGAGGATGCGGACAAGGTGCTTGGCCAAGTCCGATCGACCACTTGTGTGCTTGACCCTTGCCCTTCATGGCTTATTAAATCAAACAAGGAGGGGTTGTCCAGCTGGGTCCAGGAGGTTGTAAATTCCTCCTTGAGAGAGGGAGTGGTGCCTGCCGCTTTAAAAGAGGCAGTAATTAGACCACTCCTGAAAAAGCCTAACCTGGACCCAGAGGATGTTAACAATTATAGGCCAGTGGCCAACATCCCCTTCCTGGGCAAGGTGCTTGAGCGGGTGGTTGTAGGACAGCTCCAGGCACTCTTGAATGAAACGGATTATCTCGATCCATTTCAATCGGGCTTCAGGCCTGGTTTTGGAACGGAAACTGCCTTGGTCGCCCTGTGGGATGACCTCTGCCGGGAGAGGGACAGGGGGAGTGCGACCCTGTTGATTCTCCTGGACCTCTCAGCGGCTTTCGATACCATCGACCATGGTATCCTTCTGGATAGGTTGTCTGGGTTGGGAGTTGGAGGCACTGCACTACAGTGGTTCCGCTCCTACTTGGATGGCCGATTCCAGAAGGTGGTGCTGGGGGATTATTGCTCTGTGCCATGGCAATTGTGCCATGGGGTTCCACAGGGCTCTATTCTATCCCCCATGCTGTTTAACATCTACATGAAACCGCTGGGGGAGGTTATCCGGAGGTGTGGGCTGAGGTGCCATCAATATGCGGATGACACCCAGCTCTACCTCTCTTTCTCATCAAAACCAGGTGAGGCAGTGGCTGTTCTGAACCAGTGCCTCGGCACGGTAATGGACTGGATGAGGGCCAATAAACTGAAACTCAATCCAGACAAGACGGAGGTACTGTTAGTGGGTGGTTCGTCTGCCCGGCTAGGTGATAATCAACCTGTTCTGGAGGGGGTTGCACTCCCCCTAAAGGATCAGGTTCGTAGTTTGGGGGTGCTCTTGGATCCAGAACTGTCACTTGAGGCACAGGTGAACTCAGTGGCACGGAGCACTTTTTATCAGCTTAGGCTGGTATACCAACTACGCCCTTATCTGGACAGAGATAGCCTAGCTACAGTTATCCATGCTCTGATAACTTCTCGTCTGGATTACTGCAATGCGTTATACGTGGGGCTGCCTTTGAAAACGGTCCGGAAACTTCAGCTGGTCCAAAATAGGGCAGCAAGATTGTTAACAGGGACTGGCCTGCGAGCTCATATTATGCCAGTACTTTTCCAGCTGCACTGGCTGCCGGTCCATTTCCGGGCCCGATTCAAAGTGCTGGTGTTAACATTCAAAGCCCTTAACGGCTTGGGGCCAGGTTACCTGAAGGATCGCCTCCTCCCATATGTGCCTGCCCGGACCTTAAGATCATCATCAGCAGCCCTTCTCCGTGAGCCCCTGCCAAAGGAAGTGAGGCGGGTGGCTACTAGGAGGAGGGCTTTTTCTGTTGTGGCACCCCGGCTCTGGAATGAGCTCCCTAGTGAGGTTCGCCTGGCGCCTACATTGTACTCTTTTCAGCGCCAGGTGAAGACCTTTTTATTTTCCCAGGCATTTTAGCTTTCTAAATTTTTATCTTTGCTGTTTTAAATCTGTATTTTAAACTCCTGTACTGCTGCTAGGTTTTATTGTGGTTGTATTGTTATATTGTGGTTTTAATGTTCTATATATTTTAAATTGTTTTATTGTGTGTTGTTTGGTTTTAGTTTTTGTGAACCGCCCAGAGAGCTTCGGCTATTGGGCGGTATAGAAATAAATAAATAAATAAATAAATAAATTCTTATAAAAAAATGAACTGAACTAAAATTCTTACCCCTCTGCACTGACCATATTCAGTATGTGCAGCTATTTCCAGCATGGAAAACAGGCAGCTACCTGCCTGCCATGTAGCTGTTCAAGTCGGAGCCTGTCAGAAAAAAAGAAGTGGCTAATTAAATGAATGTGCATTTATAGGAATTCCTTTTCATTTATTATTTGTGTTCCACCTTTTTATCAAACAGTGCTCAATGCAGCTAACCAATGTAGAATACAAAGTAACCCACAAAACAACAATCCAAACATAAAAAGCAAGTAGACGAGCCATCAATAATGTTGATAAAAAAAAAACCAACCCAACAGCTAGTTGACCAAATTGCAACATTTGCGGTGCTCATGACAGTCAGTTTATGGAGCCAACAGTTCATCTGAATAAAAATGTCTTTGCCAGCAGAAGGTCATCAGAGAAGGGGCTAGTCAGATCTCCCTTGACAACAAGTTGCAGAGGATGAGAGCAACCACCAAGAAGGCACCTTCTTGAGTTCCCACCAAACATTCAAAAGATGTTGGCAAGGCAAAAATAAAGACTTTCCTGAAGATCTTAAAACCTGGGCAGGCTCATATGGGAAAATACAGTCAATCAGAGAATAATTACAGGTATCACTTACTACACAGCACGTGCTTCGTTTAAAAAATATCATGTAAATTCACCATCATTTCCAAATATAAGTCTGGCCAACAATATTATCAAGCAATCTCTGGACATTTCTATAAAATGAGCTACAAACGGCTATTTGACCTTGTAGATCACATGGAAAACTAGTGCTTTGCCCTCAATGTCAGATAGAACATCAAAGGTGATAGTGATTTGGTGAGGGCTGAATCTCACAGTGTGTTAACTGCACCTCGTGCAGCTTGCCTTCTCTTTCTTTCTTAATTAAAAGGAAACACAGGGCTGCAGTCTAGGATTGGGAACACCATGCATGCGTAGGAGAAGTTTAAACCTTCCCTTCCCACCCACTTTTCCAAAATCCCCACCCCCACATGGGGGCCAAAGGAAAAAAGCCTCCATTGATGCCATACAGGTAACAACTGTGCAGCAAGCCAAAAGTGATGACCTCACACAAGGAACTGCTCCAGTGCAAATGGGCATACAGCATATTCTGGCAGTGGCATATCCCCCCCACCCCTTTCCTTTGCAATAAGGAAATGCCAAGCAGGCTTATCTGACCAGCAGGATGATGCTAAGGAGGACTTGGTTCATCCAAAAGTCTTTCAGCCTCTTGGGTCACAGGAAAATCACAGATGTCAGTGCAAATGTTTGACAGTTGTGACTCCCTTGCCAGGCATTTTGTACAATACAACAATAGCTAATGCAAGAAATGGCGGCGGGGGGGAGTAGAGATTCTAGCATAGTATCCATCAGTTTGCTTTTCCCACCAGCTCAGTATTCTTGTCATTAATTCTCCCCCTTGATCTCCTTTCTACCTATATTATTGATGAGATGATGCATAATATGCATATGCTACATCATGCTTTGTAGTATTTCTCTCCCCCAATCCCCCACCAATCTCTGTCTATTAATCAAACACTCTCTCTGTGTGTCCATCTCTCTGTTAATCAAACACACATAAGGTGCCATTCTTTAAAAAAAAATCACGTAGGGCCGAATCCTATGCATGTTTAGACAGAAAAAAGGCCTACAACACCCAACTTCCAACTCCCAGCTATGCTGCCTGGGAAATGCTGGGAATTGTAGGACTTTGTCTGTGTAAACATGGATACGATTGCACCCTTACTGTATTTTCTCAGCTAGACTCTTCAAACCTTATGGGTTGGATTGATGATCTGCTGTCCATAGGTGGAAAGGCTCTGCTCACAGAAGCTGCCTCCACCTGATATTCAAGGATATCCCCCTCCCCACATCATTGCTCATCCCATTCAGCAGGGCTCTCTAACCCTCTGTGAAGCATTTTCAGGGGGATGGAAGGGCGGCTATGGCAAGAAGGGGGCAGGGACGTCCACATCCAATTGCATGCACCGAAATGTGGACCCAACACTTTGTCAACCATGTTGCTTTGGTAGCTCTTAGCAATTTGGGAAGATAATCCCTGGAGGGAGATGGCTTGTGATGTGGTGTTTGTCCATTACTTGGGGCATAATTTAGCCAAAAGGGCATATTTCTAAATTCCATAAATTTCAGTGAGGGAGTTCAGCGTATGCTCAGACCTCTTCCATTTGAAATCAGTTGGAATTAAAAGTGTTGAATATGTGGTTGCACTTTAATTTGTTCAGGTATTGCTCATTGCTGTGACTGAAGGAAGTTATTCTCAAATGCCTTCTTTACTTTTAGAACCCACAACCTTTGGGTTCTTCATTTTGCTACATGCCATGTTAGTTTCATTACTGCTTTGTTGATTCATCCATTGGGGCATTTATTTATTTTTTCACCCCAGCCTGTCTTTATTCTTGACTGCTTGACAACTGGGCTTTCTCCAAAAGAGTTTGTAACTAAAATGGCATGGGGGGTGGTTGCATTTGGCAGACTGAGAAGAAAGGCTGGTCGAGCATAAAGGTCTTTGAATATTGCTGATATAGTTAAGAGCATGGTGCCCCAGCACTTATTGGCAGCATCGGGAAAGATCCAAATTAGCAGAAACCAAATGTGCAATGTCAATAACATTTGCTGGCACAACGGGTTTCCTGGGAAACTTGCTGCACTAGCCAATGCTATTGACATTGTGCAAGTGTTGTTTTCTGCTAGTACAACGTCCTGCTAGCAGGAGCACACCATTGGATCCTTCCCTTGGTTGTACTTCATTTCACTTCAACTTCATTTCACCTCAACATTTCACCTTAACTTTGGCCAACCCAAAACATTTTGCTGCCTGAGACAAAGACAAGGTGGTGCCCCCACCAGCCCCAATTCTAAAGCCAAACAGAGTGGCAGATATGCCCCTCAATATCTGTCACCTGAGGCAGCTACCTCACTCTGTCCAATGGTAGGGCCAGACCTGGTTTTGAAATTAGGAAGTTCTTGCAACCTTATCCCAGAGCTTCAACATAGTTATTGAGCAACGTTGCCCTACTAGCCTTACTACATAGATGTGAAGCCTAGTCAGAAGACCAACAACCACTGGGAGGCTGCACACCCTGCCTTCCAGCAAGAATATCATGACAAGGGGACCAACCAGGCCCCATTCATTGTCCAGACAAGGAGAATCTGCAGGGTTTCCCCTCCCTGCCAGCAAGAACTCTCTTCTCCAATTTCCAGATACCTTGGGAATGCAGAGCAGAAGGGAAGCATGCACTGTCCCCATCCATCAGACAGAGAACAAAGGGGTGCTGGGTTGAGTTTGTGGATGTGATTTTTTGCTTGCTTTTGTATTACAACTTAATCATTAGACTGAAGGTGGGACTTTCAAAAGAAAAGATTTATTTATTTCATTAAAATTTTCAGATTATTATTATTATTATTATTATATTTCTTAGGTGCCTTTTGAGGCTATAGTCTCCTCAAGGCAGTTTACAATATAAAACAGTATAAATTATAAATCATTCTTCAGTAACAAAACCATTTTTTCTGCATAGCTAAATTGCAGAACCAAATATACTAAAGTAAATAGTACTCTAGTCCTCATTTTTTGACTCCACTCCAACAGAGTATATACGGAGCCACTTCAACTGGCAGTGCTCAAACTGGATGTGTTGGTGGGGTGGGTGGAGATGGATTCCACAAACCCACTCCCTGATTTTGTCCCTCATTTTGGCCAAATCACTCCACCTATGGGTTTCTAAAGATAGTAGCTGAGGGTCAAACTACATGTTACGTTAATTGCATAGCATGTAGCTGAGGATTTATTCTATTCTAGAGTAAGTGCACACAGCCCCAATTCAGATCTGGACCACTCAAACCTTCCCCCCACATTTCCCCCCCAGATCCCCTCTCCCACATGCAGGGGCTAAAGAGAAGTGAAAACCTTCCACTGGTGCCAATGATGACTTTTTTCTTGTTTTAAGACCTAATGCCGATGGGGGGAGGGCTTTTGGAAAAGCCCTGGGGCAGAGCTTTAATCTTCCCCTCCCAACTGGGGCTGTCACACACTTAGGGTAATAGAATCATAGAATAGTAGGGTTGGAAGGGGCCTCTGGTCCCAAGCCATTTATGATTTAAAGGTCAAGACCAACACTTTGAATTGGACTCAGAAATGGACTGGAACCCAATGCAGTTGACATTTGTTTATTTATTTATTTATTACATTTGTATCCTCATAGAATCATAGAATAGTTGGGTTGGAAGGGGCCTACAAGACCATCAAGTCCAACCCCCTGCTCAGTGCAGGAATCCAAGTCAAAGCATCCCTGACAAGTGGCTGTCCAGCTTCATCTTGAATGCCTCCAGTGTGTGAGAGCCCACCACCTCCCTAGGGAATTGGTTCCATTGCCATATTGCTTACAGTCAGGACGTTTTTCCTGATGTTCAGCCAGAATCTGGCTTCCTGTAACTTGAGGCCATTATTCCGTGTCCTGCACTCTGGGATGATCAAGAAGAGATCCTGGCCTTCCTCTCTGGGACAACCTTTCAAGTCCTTGAAGAGCGCTACCATATCTCCCCTCAGTCTTCTCTTCTCAAGGATAAACATGCCCAGTTCTTTCATTCTCTCTTCATAGGGCTTTGTTTCCAGTCCTCTGATCATCTTCGTTGCCCTCCTCTGAGCCCTCTCCAGCTTGTCTGCATCCTTCTTAAAGTGTGGTGCCCAGGACTGGACACAGTACTCCAGATGAGGCCTAACCAGTGCTGAGTAGAGGGGAACTAGTACTTCCCTGGATTTGGAAGCTGTGCTTCTATTAATGCAGCCCCAAAGAGCATTGGCCTTTTTTGCAGCCACATCACACTGTTGGTTCCTATTCAGCTTGTGATCTGCAACAAGTCCAAGATCCTTCTCGCTTGTAGTATTGTTGAGCGATGTATATAGGGATGTACGAAAGTCACTTACCTTTCTGCGGATTATGTTCATGGGGGGGGAGGCGTTCCATCCCTCCCCCCGGAATCCTCGATGGGGGGGAAGCGATCTGTTCCTCCCCCCCGGAATCCTCGATGGCCAGCTGTGCTCCATACATAGGCTAAAACGGTGAATCAAAAAGGGACGCAAATAGCACCCACTATGCTATTTGCATTCCCCTTTATTTTTGCTGTAATAGTCTATGTAAATTTTACTATGTAAAAATAGTAAATATCTGTAGACTAAGATGGCCAAAAATAAGGAACACAAATGGCGGTGGCTGTAGCCGCCGCCATTTGCGTACGCGTTGGTTTTTTTTAACCCAGCCGTGATAGGCTACGTAAATCTTTACGTAGCCTATCATGTCTCTTTAAAAACAAAACAAAACACCTCCGGACTGCAAATGGTGGCAGCGGCAGCGGCTGCGGCAGCTGGTCTTCCTATCACGTCATTTTTTGTTGTTTTTTTTTTACAAGACAAATGGTGGCGGCGGCAGCCGGTCGGAAGACCAGCCGCCGGAGCCGCTGCCGACCGGAACATCCGCCCCAGGTAAGTCTCATCCCGGGGGTGATCCGCGGGGGGTGGGGGTGGCGGGGGGGTGGCAGGCCGTTCCGCTACAGATGTCGGGGGGCTGAATGCACTGGCATTCGGCCTCACCGAGATCCATGGCGGAATTCTCTGACATCCCTAATCCCCCATCTTGGAACTGTGCATTTGGTTTTTTTTTCCTAGGTGCAGAACTTGGCATTTAGCCCTATTAAATGTCATTCTGTTGTTTTCTGCCCAGCGCTCCAGTTTATCAAGATCACAATGAATTCTGTTTCTGTCTTCCAGGGTATTGTATCCCACCAAATTTTGTGTCACCTGCGAATTTGACAGTATCCAATAGGGGTGGTGCATGTGCCTTGCTGGGTCCCGGTCTGCACACACTCAGCCCTGCCAGCCCCGGTCCATATGCAGCCTCTTCCAGGAGCCAGCATGTTTGCGTGCTTTGGGGCTGGCCCCAGGAAGCGCTGTCTCGCAGACGGGCGAAGACCTGGGCTTGCGGAGCTGGCGTGTGCAAACCAGGGCCAGCAGGGCTAGCCATGTGCACACTGCTGCTATTGGATACTATCCTTACTCTAAAGTAAAAACAATTATTCTTATCTACATGCAATGCAATTAACATAACATGTAGTTTAACTCTAAGGGCACTGATGATTTAGATGCTGCCTTTCATCCAAGGAGCTCCAAGTTCCTTCCCTAGCTCATTTTGTCCTCATAACAACCTTGGGGGGTAGCTTAGGCTGAGAATTGATGAATGGCCCAAGGGCACCCATGACTGAGTGGGGAATCTCATTGATCATAAGTTTCTTAAGTGTGGGGGTGTGAGGGTAAGGACTCAGTCCAGCCCCCACCATCCCTACTGAACACATGACTGCTAGGTTTTCAGCTTATTTGAAAGGGCCAGTGAGCACAGCCTTGCCTGTTGGATCAGACTGGAGGATCATGTGTGCGGTAAACATTTGTGCATATAATTTGTATGTATCTAGCTAGGGATATGCCTGCTGAAGCCCACTTCCATGCACATGGCTCCTAGTAAGAGGGGGGGACCCCCCCCCGCCTCCGCCCCTTAGAAGTGCATCCCACTGTTTTCAGTCAACTTGTCTTGGAGCAAGGGCCTCCATAAAACAAAAGCCTTTCTAAGACCACCACCGTTTCCTCTGTTCTTTGCTCACTGTTTCCAATTAGCACCCCTACATCTGTCAAAACAACCTTAGTTCCTTTGTCAGACTTGCCCTCTCCTTTTGTATTCACCCTGTCTGTGTTGGTTTCAATGGAATTTGCTTTCACCAACAGTCAATTCGCATATGTTTTATTAGCCAGTGTTTTGCATCCATAGGCTACATCCACAAAGACGCCTGGTATACAGAAACCTATACAGGTTCAAAGTGACAGCGTTTCGACAGAGATATTAGGGCTATATTTTGCAAAAACAGAATCATAGAAAATGTCAGGGTTGCATTCTAACAGGATTTGGTGCTGCACTTTGTTCATTGCAAAGAACATGCGCAGGATTCCTGCACATGACCTGTACAATGAATAAAGATTGCAGAGCAGCAGTATTTGCTAAATTGTACCAAAATATAAATTTATTCATTCATTCATTCGTTCATTCATTACATATCTATACTGCCCAATAGCCAAAGCTCTCTGGGCGGTTCACAAAAATTAAAATGATCACAGTTAGCAGAATGACATAAATAAGCAGAAATATTGCTAATATAGTACACAAAGATGCTGAAAGAAAATTCTGATCTGTGTTTATGTAAACAGGTAGAGTTTTTTGCAGTGTTATTTTTTCCAATAGCATATATACATTCTTTAATATATTTGCTAAATTATATACTGCTACATATTGATAAAATCATGGAATTCTCATCATAAAAGAAGCAGTTCCTTTGCAGAAAAAGACTACCTGACATTATATAAATGTGTGTATACACGCACACATGCATATATGCACTCATAAAACTCACATTTTGGGTACCCAAATGATTTCTTGTAGAATAACTTGGGTGATCAACTTATTATTAAATTACAATGACTGCTTCATCACAATAGAATAAAATAATAAATAATTTGGGTTTAGGCTAAAACATAAGTTTGCAAGTAATTATTCTCAGCTTGTAAATGATGTCTCTCCATAACCAGCCAAGCATAAAACGAAAAGATGAAGATGAGACTTATTTTCACTTCATTTCACTCCTTTGTAATTGACAAGCTCTCACTGGGTGTCAACTTTAAGAGATGACAAATCCTAAATCTTAGAGGACCCAATTCAATAGTTCAGCTTTCCAAACTGTTTGCAAATTAATCTGCATTTTCAAATGATTCAGGCATGAAATATAAGATGACATATATATTATGAAAATATTAATTTCCTTGTCTCTTCTCTTGCGTACAAAGACAAAGGTAGCTTTTAAAATATTCACTTTGTTAAGAAGAGTTTGCATTTAAATGTGTAAATGTGCAATGCACCACAATATAGCAGTTTACCTTATCTTGTATTCCTGTTTTGTTCCAACACAAGCACTGGTTTCCATTCTCTGATAAGAAGATACTATTTTGTGCCTAATACTGCATGATAATTAGGCATGAGCTATTTCACATGACACATACTAGCCAACAAAAACTGCTCCTCCAATGCCAAAAACACATTATAACCACAGAAGTAGATGTAAAGACATAAATTCTGTTCTGAGGCTGAAGTGTTATTATCTTTAGCCCACACCTTTACATATAGTAATGAGTTTAACACCACTCACACTGGAAATGGCAATATCACAAATTAGTTAAACTGGTCTTGGGCAAGAAATTATTATAGGAATCAGCAGTGTTGCCATGCCCATCTGGGGCAAGAATTCATAGCAATTGCCATGTGATCAGATCAGTGGTCTGGCTAACTCATAAAAGTAACCCGTTTTGGATGCCTTCCCAGAGAATTTACATCAGTACAGGGTACAAATGGAGCATTACGTCCTTTCAACTTCACTCCCGACATCTGGCTTTACATCTGGGTCCAGGGACGGCCATCAAAAAGCAGGCATCTGCCTGTAGTTGCCAACTTTGCCACTCTGGATGAGTACAAACCAAATAGTAACTTGGTTCATCTAACCACCTGGTAAGCTAAGTCATCTATAACAATTGCATCCAGACAAGTCATGAAGAGAATTTTTTCACATATCTGCGCTTGATCAGAAATTCAGGGAAAGAGGAGAATGGTAGCATTCTTCTCACCAAAGGGCCAGATGTTCACCATGGCCTGCTTACCAGATGGTTATAGGCAGACCATTCAACTTAACCCTTCTTCTGTTAAATTCCACTGTGCTTGTTGTTTGAACTAGAGCTAAACTGACTTTGGGGGAAAGAATTCTCAAGCATATCTTCCTTATGTTGTTGCTGCTGCTGCTGCTGCTCTTATGCCCATCAAGGTGTATGGTGCTTTACAAAGTAAAATAAGATAGGTCCCTGCCCCAAGGTGCTAACAATATAAAGGAATTGTACAATCTCCCGAATCAAATATGCTTGTAAAACCTCAAATGGGTGATTTCCAAATTTTCATGCTGTTGCCCAGGACATCTGTCCTTTGATTTTTAATTCATGGCCTGCTGATAATATTGTGGAGTTGACTGTTGTATTTGTATCATTGTATACCACCTAGGGATGGCGGAGAATTTCTCCACGAATCTCCGGGAGGCCAAATGCCAATGCATTCGGCCCCCCGAAATTGGTGGGGAAATTCTCCGCCGGCCCCCCGCCCCCCCCGGGATGGGACTTACCGTGGCCGAATGTCCCTCTCGGCGGCGGGTCCCGGCGGCGTTTCGGCAGCGTTTCAGCGGGGGCAGCGGCTGGTCTCCTGACCGGCTGCCGCCGCCATTACAAAATAAAAAAGTAAAGTTAAAAAAAAAAACCCACCCGTGATAGGCTACGTGACGATTTACGTAGCCTATCACGGCTAGATTTCCACAGTCAGTTGTGATAGGCTATGTAAATCGTCACGTAGCCTATCACGGGTGACTTTGGAAAAAAAAAGCACGTACGCAAATGGCGGCCCCCATGGGCGCCGCCATTTGCATTCCTTATTTGGACAGGGGTAGTCTACGTAAAGATTTACGTAGACTACGGTGAAAATAAGGGAACACTATTTGCGTTGCCCTTATTTTCGCCGTGGTCTATGTAAATCTTTACGTAGAATAGACGTGCCAAAATAAGGAACGCAAATGGCGGCGCCCATGGGGGCCACCATTTGCGTACGCGGTGTTTTTTTTTCAAAGTCACCCATGATAGGCTACTTAACCATTTACATAGCCTATCATGGCTGACTTTGGAAATCTAGCCGTGATAGGCTACGTAAATCGTCACGTAGCCTATCACGGGTGTGTGTTGTTGTTTTTTTTACTTTACTTTTTTTTTCGCGGCCGGGGAGACGGGGTGCTCCTCCCCAGCCTGAATTTCGGTGGCGAGGGATGGGGCGCCTCCCCCCCGGCCTGAATTTTGGTGGGGTGGGGCGCCTCCCCCCCCTTGCCTGAACTTCGGGGGGAGAACTGAAGTGCCTCCCCCCCACCGCGAAGCAAGCTTCGAGAACAGGTAAGGGTCTTTTGTCCATCCCTAATACCACCTGGATATATTAAACATGACAAGCAGTATAGTAATATTTTAAAAATAAATAAAATGAATAATTTCCCAGTGATAATTACTGTTGAATGTAAAAATAAGGTGTAAAAGTATTGGGTGCTGTCCGATTAATCCTTCCCACTCAAGGAACATCTTTAGAACACACAGGGGGAGATTTCCCCTTCCTCTGCAGTCTGCAGCTGTTGGGGAACTCTCAAAAGCAAATTTGCAGGGGCACAGGGGGGAGAAGAAGAGGAGAAAGTCCCATTGCATGAGTGGAAGTCCGCTCCGCTCACATGATTGAACATGGCAAATTAACACCATGTTATTGCCTTGACAGTGCACAACTGGACCTCTGATTCATTCAAGTTCTTAAGAGTATCCTGCAAGGGAAAACATCATCAGCCAAATCTGCAAATACTTAACAAAAATAATTAGCTTGTAGACAAGTTGATTGAGAGACCCTCCTGAAGATCGAGAGATGGGATGGGTGTTTGGGTATTGCAGTGTGCAGGAGCTAAATGTTCAGGTGCGGGGAGGAAGTGTACTTATAAACTCACTACAAAGTGGTCCAAGGGCTTCTTTATCCCCCACCTTTTAACTGTTTAAAAATGCTGCTGCAGCTTGGTGAACCACCAGCCAGCAGTGAGTCTCACCCACTTTGGAAATGTGGCCCCAAATGCCCACCCCCCACCCGGAAGACGCAATGTGATGGCACCAAGTGGTCACCATGGTATTGCACTGAAAAATTATGTCCACCCTATGAGCCTTTTTATTTCTACTTCAACTGCTAAAATCCCCACTCATGCCCTTCTTATCTTTTGTACTGTCTATTAGAGTACTCCCTTTGTTCGCCATTACTTCTGCTGTTTTCCCTCCCTGTTCAGTCCGTTCAGCACACCTTTGCTAAAAACCACCTCTCCCATCACTATGATTCTCATGTCGCTTCTCTCTTACTATCCCTGCACCAGCTTCCTGTCCACATCAAACTTTCATGAGAGCAAATTTTGACTTGAAGGAGACCTTTTGAATTACTGTTGCTTCGCTGTCAGACAGGAATTTTCCCCACTCCACAATGAAAAAGTTGCAAAAGAAGCCTTGGGCTACTGACATCCTAAAATCATGTTTCCTGAGGTTTGAGGTGGGCTTCCCTAAAAGGGCATGGTCAGACGCAAGCAGTGACCAAGAATTAAGGAATCAAAGCAGAGACAGAAATACAGGAAAAGATGAAAATAAATGTGTTAAAGACCAGAAGTCAGGGTGCAAATGCAAATGTAAGGGGAGAAATTGCCTTTTTTTCTGGTATGCCAGTATACAAAGCAACATTGCCTGAAATCCAGTTGCATTGATCCACTCAAACGATTTCCATCAGTGGAAATGGGAGTGAGGCAATTGTCCCTCCACCCTGCAGCCCCCTGCATGTCCTCAAAATCTGCTCCATGGGGTTGGGCAACCCTCTGGAGCAGAGTTTGGGGGTGGGGGCTGCTGGTGCAGAGAAGAGGAAGAGAAAGTCCCATCGTGCAAATAGAAGTCTCCTCAAGTGACCCTGGATTCTGCCCCTTGCATTCTGCCCATTTGAGCTACAAAATCAGCTCAGGTTCCTGGTAGACAGTTCCTGCAACTGGAGGATGAATTCCTCCTGGATCGAAAGGGCTGTTTATTAGCAAGCAGAAAGCAAATAACAACATTGCTATGAACTTTTTTAAATTTCAAAGGTGTGGATTTGAAGATCACACCAAGTTCCTGGGCCTTCTCTGCTCTAGAGCAGGGGTGTCAAACCTCTTTCAGCCCAAGGGCTGAATCCAGTTTTGGAGCAGGTCTCAGGGGCCATGTTCCAGTACTGGGTGGAGCCAAAAGCAAAAAGCGCAGGACCCCAAATACCCCCAATACCAGCACATTTCAGCATGCCGTTCTTCTGACTGCCAGTAACTAAGCCTTACGAGAGGCATTTCAGCCCTTGAGAAGGGGTGCGGGGACTTCACAAAAGCCAGGAAACCTCCAAAAAATTGGTGGTCCAGGGAAAAGGGATAGGGCCTAGGGAAGGGGTATGGCCAATTCGGGAACCCCAGTGGGCCAGATTTGGACCCCAGGTAGACCAGATTTTGCCCACAGACCTGAAGCTCAGCATCCCTGCTCTAGATGCTCCATGTTTCACATTAGATTAGCAAGCTCAATTTTACTTTCTTTTGTAATGGATACCCACACATTGTTTCACAGATACAACAGACAGTGACAAGCAATTCAAGGATTAAATTACATTAAATAAGTTTGGACAAGCTTCCAGCTCTTCTCCTTAGCTAGTATTCTCAGCTATGGGTTCTTGGGCCTGATTTCCCACTCAGACCAAGTATCAGGTAGGGGTTGCCCCTGTGAGGGTGCTGGGCAAAACCCAACTTCTGGATTCCACTCTGGATCCTTGCTGGTGGGACTCTTACTCCTACCATGTCCTCTATATGTTGCTCTTGCTGCTTTATCAAAGTCTGTATTCTCTCTCTCTCTCTCTCTCTCTCTCTCTCTCTCTCTCTGAATCAAACAAACAGCATTCTTCAAGAACAGGACTTGATACCACATTCACACATGCAGGATTTTCTGCTTCTCACCTGACCAGATTCTTCTCTACTTTAACGTTTGCATGGCATGCCTCACCTAATGGGCTTTTATTCTGAACCTCAGACAAGTTCCTTTCTTGAAGGAATGGATTCAAGGAGATGAACCTCACATTCTTCACAGCTAAGGGATTCCCCCCTCCCTCTTGCACTATAAGGGTTTGCTACCACATTCGTCTTTCACTGTGTCCGTAGCATATCAGTGGGAAGTAGTGATGGCACTGAAGTACATAATTCGTTCATAGTACACTTTTGGCCAGCCTCTTCATTGATAACCAAACTGAGCACCGTTGCTCCTCCCCAGGTTCTCCTGTACACCCTGCATTGCAAACTAAGTTGCCAAAGCCAGCTGCGTTCTGGCACATATGTAGAAGTTGCTTTTCTTAATCCCTCTTGTTGATTGCCGCGAAACTCATATGAGCGGTTTGATATGGGCATGTAATTTATAAAATAGTAATGTACTGCATGAATAATTAAACTAATCACAGTTTTGCACCATTCCCAGTGTGGAAATCACAGATATGGGTCTGTCTGTCTATCATTTAACAGGTTATTGAAACCTTTCAAAGAACTTTCATCTCCAGGCATTCCAAACTGCCACTCCTGATATCAGCAAGTGATGAGAGCAGAAGCCAAAATGTTTTGGTTTAAAATATATTTTTAATACTCTGTTGTTAGACTTTCTATCTTTCTTATTTGTGTGTGTGTGTGTGTGTGTGCATGTACATATGTGCCAGCACACATGCGCACGTGTGTGTGTGTGTATATATATATATATATATATATATATAAAATCCTGTTATACAATTGCAATAAATTAGTAGCAGCAGCAGTTGTTTAAAAATCCATAACACTGAAGCCTCAATTCACTTACCCCAATTCACTTGCAGTCCAGCTGCAAGTGTGCACTCAACTGAAGGATCTCTTCCAGGATTTTCTCCAAGCATAACCTTCATGAGCATGTGACTGACCATCAATCAGACCAACCATTTCTCATTGAGTATCTTTTCTATCGAAATTTATTTATGTCTATTTAATTTATTTTTGCAAGCATGTTATACGATTGCCCCCATCTACTCTCCTACTCTTCAGGTTTGACTAGGGGAAGAAACGATGGGCCCCAGCAACTGAAATACAATTCCCTGGAGCCACTGTGTTAATTTGCATGTGCAAGACACCAACAGCATACAGGCAGCAGCTTCCGGGGGGGGGGAAAGCAGTGCTTTCTCCAAGCACTTGCCAAAGAAGCTCAGAAGCTCAAGTCAGTTGTAAATCAAGCAGGAGGAGTATTCTGACAAATCAGTAGGGTTATGATTGCAGTTTTAATTAATCTACTAAAAACACACCCTTTGTATCTTTCCATGACTTACAGTCCTAAGACCCAATGGATGTGCAAATTAGTGTTTAGAACTTGGTGCACCATCTTTGTTCCTTGTGTTGCATTGGACTTGAAGCCCACCTAGTATACTGCACTAACGCAGAAGCTTGGATATAATCCCAGTTGGCAGGTGCATCACTGAACAATTGTGCAAAACTGTTAACACCACATCGATGAGACAAAACAGGGCACAGCAGGGTATGAGCACGAGAAAGACCACATACCAATACCATGTGAAAGACATCCCAGCCACCAGGGAGCATACAAACGTAAGAAGATAAGAAGAGCCCCGCTGGATCAGACCAAGGGTCCATCTAGCGTCCAGCATTCTGTTCACACAGTGGCCAACAAGCTGCCTGTGGGAAGCCCACAAGCAGGACATCAGTGCAAGAGCACCCTCCCACTCATGTTCCCC
This sequence comes from Heloderma suspectum, assembly GCF_057233095.1. Lineage (NCBI taxonomy): Eukaryota > Metazoa > Chordata > Lepidosauria > Squamata > Helodermatidae > Heloderma > Heloderma suspectum. Next base: position 64,771,351 of record NC_139458.1, on the reverse strand, counting down.
AGCAACTGGTGCCTCTGATACTGCCTCTGATACTGGAGGCAGTGCATAGCCATAAGGAGTAGTAGCCATTCACAGCCTTATCCTCCATGAATGTGTCCAATCCCCTTTGAAAGCCATCCAAAGTGTGGCCCACTACCTCTTCTGGAAGTGAATTCCATAGTTTTAACCACGCGCTGTGTGAAGAAGTCCTTCCTTTCATCTGTCATCAGTCAGCTTTATGGGATGACCCCAGGTTCTAGTATTATGAGAGAGGGGGAAACATGTCTCCCCATCCACTTTCTCCACACCATGCATAATTGTGTGCACCTCTGTCATGTCTCGCCTCACTTGCCTTTTCTCCAAGCTGGTTTTACACAGGATGCTGTGCTGGCAACATCTGTGCAGGTCACTTAGGACCTGGCGAATACCATGTGTGGATTCAGCCTGCGTGCCAGCACCAAACTCTGGCCAGACAAGGAGGCCAGCCGGAGCAGCAAGAAAGATTCAAAAGCAATAGGCCAGAGCATAGTGTGGCCACCAAAAAAGGGGGCACCAATTTGCATCATATCTGTATATGTTAATTTATACATCTAGATACAAACTTAGAAATAATAACTATAATTTCAATATATTTCACCATACAAATAATAACTATAATTTCAAAATATTTCACCATAGTGAGGAAGACTGACCAGGTGATCTGTGTGCCTGCTCAGTCTGCTGCCCAGGGGCTAACCATGGATGGGCAACTTCAAGGCCCCTGCTGCTCACCCTGTTGATGGTTCTTTGACTTTAAAACACACTTGAACTAGACAGCCCATTACAGAGGACACCTTCAAACAGAGGACTGTCCTCAATAAAGTAGGTCATGTGGCCACCCTACCAGAGCAGGTAGGGTGACCCTTCCTGGCCCATATGTTTATTTATATCTCTTCATTTATTCATTACTTTCTAAACTGCTCCACAGTTATTTGGGATATTTCTATACCGCTGAATATAATAAAATGCCTCAACAGTTCACAATAAATAAAGCTTCTCTATAAAAGCTTCAAGGTCGGGGTTGCTTACTGGCTAGAAAACAAGGGAACACATGGGATGGGGGCATGGAAGGTCACAGCTAGGGATGGCACAGGAGTCCACAAAGCTCAGCGAGCGGCTAGGAGCACCGCAACACCCCAGTGCTCTCACCCTAGCCTCCTTGGGAGAAGGCCAGGGTGAGAGTGCTGGGCGCTGGTCACACAGGGACCCATCCTGTCTCCGCTGTCAAGGAGACAGAAAGCCCTTGACAGCTGGTGGGAGAGGCAGGGCCTCGGTGGCACCCCAGCATTCTCACCCTGGCATCCTTGAGAGGAGGCCAGGGCAAGAGCGCTAGGGGCTGGCCGCGTGAGGACTCGGCAGGCAAGCCCTTGTGCACATAAAGCACAAGGCCTTGACTGCTGGAGTCCTTGGCATGGAGAGGAGGGGCGGCATGCGTGGCTTGATGGGTGGGTGGGATGAGCAGGAAGGCTCGTTGATCAGGACCACGTGGGGTGAGCAGGAAGGCTCACCGAACAGGGCCAGGTGGGATGAGCAGGAAGGCTCGCCAAGCTGCACAAGTGTGGAGGGGAGCTCATTGAACTCCTGGGACAGGGAACATGGAGAATTAAGTGGGGCTGCCTTGTGCACGCAGAAGTACCTGGCTGCTCCTACACAACATTTCTGGATCCAAGCCACACTCAAGAATTGGCTGGATCAGTATCCAAAGAACTGCATCTGCACCATCATTTCTGACAGGAAACACACGCAATGAAGCATTCTTGTCATTAAGACACAGTTTAAAACAGGGGTCCCCAACACAGCACCTATGAAAAGGTCTCCAAAGTGGTGCCAGCAGGCACCCACTATTTTTTAAAATTCCCATTTTTTTAGTATACATACATACATAGATATAGATCTAACCATAGCAATAAATATATATGAAATGCATACAGCTTTCTAGGGATTTTACATAGGCTTCAATAAAAGGGGACCAAATATCCAAATAAGTACACACTTGAAGGTAGGGATGGACAAAAGTCCCTTACCTGATCCCGAAGTTTGCTTCACAGTGGGGGGGAGGCGCTCCGTCCCTCCCTCTGAAATTCTGGCCGGGGGGGAAGGCGCCCCGTCCCTCCAGCCGCGAAACGTCCTCTCCTGCCGGGACGCAAATGGCAGCGGCCGTAGCCGCCACCGCTTGCGTCCCTGCAGTCAGCCGTGATAGGCTATGTAAATATTTACGTAGCCTATCATGGCTGATTTAAAAAAAAAAAGCGCGTACGCAAATGGCGGCGCCCATGGGTGCCGCCATTTGCGTTCCTTATTTTGGCACGTGTAGTCTACGTAAACATTTACGTAGACTACGCCGAAAATAAGGGGAATGTTATTTGCGTTCCCCTTATTTTCGACGTAGTCTACGTAAATGTTTACGTAGACTACACATGCCAAAATAAGGAACGCAAATGGCGGCACCCATGGGCGCCGCCATTTGCGTACGCGCTTTTTTTTTTCAAAGTCAGCCATGATAGGCTATGTAAACATTTACGTAGCCTATCAAGATGTTTTTTAAAAATCTAGCCGTCATAGGCTACGTAAATGTTTACGTAGCCTATCACATTTGTTTGTTTGTTTGTTTGTTTTACTTGGAAATGGCGGTGGCAGCAGCCGGTTGGAAGACTGGCTGCCACAGCTGCCGCCGCCGAACCGCCGCCGAACTGCCACCAGAGCCACCGCCGCCAGGGACATTCGAACAAGGTAAGTCCCGTCCCGGGGGGGGCGGGGGGGCAAACCGTTTCTCCACCAATTTCAGGGGGCCGAATGCTCTGGCATTCGGCCTCCCCGAGATTTGTGGAGAAATTTTCTGACATCCCTATAAAATTGAAGGTGGTCCTATATGCCAGCTGTTCCAATACAGAACTGAAGGCATTGGAAGGTCCTCAATCCATTGCATTGTAGGAGGTGAGTTTATCCTTCCAATGTTGTAATTAGGGTGGTGCAGGCACCTGATTCTAGGGATGTTAGAGAATTCCACCACGGATCCCAGGGGGGCCAAATTCCAGTGAATTCGGCCCCCCGGAATCCATGGCAGAACAGAGCCCCCCACCCCTCCATCCTGCAAAAACCCTGCAAAACAGAGCCTACCTGGCTGAGGCTCTGGTGGCGGCTCCGGCCACTGCCGGGCTGCTGCGGCTGCAAATGGCGGCCGTCGTAGCTGCCGCCATTTGCGTCCCTACGCCGGCCCATGATAGGCTACATATACATTTATGTAGCCTATCACGGCTAAAGCAGGGATGCAAATGGCATTTTCGCACATACAGAAACATGCACTTTTTTGCGGTGGCCATTTTATTTTATTTTTAAATGGTGACTGCAGAAGTAGGGATGTATGAAAGTCACCTTTGCTCTGTCCCTCCGCGCGGAACTCTCGATGGGGGGGGAGGCAATCCGGTCCTCCCCCCCCAGGAATCCTCGACAGCCAGCTCTGCTCCATGGCCAGGCCGCAGAGCAGCTGGCCAGGGCCGTCCGCAGCTGGATTTCCGGCCGTGGACAGCCTGGTGCGGACGCAAATGGCGGCTGCCGTAGCGGCTGCCATTTGCGTCCAGCTAGACAGCTGTGATAGGCTACGTAAATGTTTACGTAGCCTATCATGGCTGATTAAAAACAACAACAACAACACTGCGCATATGCAAATGGCGGCACCCATGGGCGCCGCCATTTGCGTTCCTTACTTTGGCACGTCTTAGTCTACGTAAACATTTACGTAGACTGCAGCAAAAATAAGGGGAACGCAAATAGCGTAGACGCTATGCTATTTGCGTTCCCCTTATTTTCGCCATAGTCTACGTAAATGTTTACGTAGACTAAGAAGTGCCAAAGTAAGGAACGCAAATGGCGGCGCCCATGGGTGCTGCCATTTGCGTATGCACGTTTTTTTGTTTTTGTTTTAATCAGCCGTGATAGGCTAAACATTTACGTAGCCTATCACGGTGTTTTTTAAAATGTAGCCATGATAGGCTACGTAAATCTTTACGTAGCCTATCAGGTTTTTTTGTTTTTGTTTTTGTTTTAAACTTGGAAATGGCGGCAGCGGCAGCCGGTCGGAAGACCGTCCGGAGCCGCCACCGCCAGGAAGATCCACCCCAGGTAAGTCCCATCCCGGGGGGGGGCGGGGGCCGGGCCATTCTGCCACCGATTTCGGGAGGCCGAATGCGCTGGCATTCGGCCTCCCCGAGATCTGTGGCGGAACTTTCGTACATCCCTACCAGGTTCAAGTCCTGGATAGCAATTGTTTTACCATTCACTGACCTGGCATTCAGCAGCAGCAGCAGCTCCAACCCAGGGGGTCTGTTGCCAGGGCCATCAGTTATTTGAATTGGAGGACAATTTAGGGACAGTCAACACCCTATTGTTACACAGTCTGCCCTTAGAGTGTGACTGGCTCCCACCTCCTTATATCCCTCTGCCCTGTAGAACCGTAATGGCCACCCCCTGGCTCCCAACACCTCCCCCTTTTTTAAAAAACACATGTCTAGTGCGGGCAGTCCTGCAGGCCACACTGAGGCAAACAGTCCCCTTCCCTCCTTTCAAGCAGGGGGACAGGCCCTCGCCCACATGTTCCCCCGAAGTGGCTCCCCCAAAGGGACATCCCCCTTTGGAGTCACCTGCCATCAGAGGTGGTACCCTCCGGCAGCAGTCCTGCCCCCACCAGGACCTGGATTTTATGCCCCCGCTTGCACAGGTGTTGCAGCTGGGAGTGGGGTGGTGCTTGGCTGGACCTGGGGCTGCAAGGAGGCAGAGTGGAAGTCCCCTAGGTGGAGGTAGAGCTCCAGCAAGGCAGAAGCAGCAGGAGCACTGGATCACACCTGCCTTGCAACACGGAGGGGCTTCCTCTCCTTGCAGCAGTGATGGAATGAATATTAAAGACTATTTCAGTACAAAATGTATCTGTGTAATAACCTCCTCCCCAAAAGAAGGAACTACTGGACACTGTCAAAACATACATTTAAAAGAAGGATTCGCTATGTTGGACCGCCAGCAGTTTGCTGAATTAGACAACCATAGGAAACTAGAAAGCTGCCTTATGCTGAGTCGCACCATTGGCCCGTCTAGCCAGTATTGTCAACACTGACTGGCAGCGGCTCTCCAGGGTTTCAGGCAGGATCCTTTCCTAGCCCTACCTGGAGATGCTGGGGATTGAACCTAGGACCTTCTGCATGCAAAGCAGGTGCTCCACCACACTGAGCTATGGCCCCTGGCTTATTAAATCCCTTATTAAATAGGTGTTGTGATGTCCAATCGACTCAAAACAAATGTTTTTTCTGAATAATATGCAGCCTAAAATCCATAGACGAGACAGGTAGATGCCAAAGCGGTAATCTGCTGATTAGGCATTTTGTGCTGGTGCCCACAGCAGTTTCTCAGATTCCCAAATATGCCCATAGGTTGCCAAATTCCCAAGTATGTCCCAAAAGGTTGGGCACCCCAGTTTGAAAAAGTTGTTCCTAGATTATCAGTTTTATTTAAAAGCAGCATGATTTTGCTTAAGACAGGGTGCATTCTAGATCTGCCCATGTCCGAACACCTCCACTGAACTGTTTATTAGCCCTGACATTTTCCAGACTGATGCTTTTCTCTTATAAGTGTTCACCTTCCACCTCTTGCATATTATCTAAGTAGTTTGAAATTATTGCTGCATGTTTGCAGGAATGTGGACAACGGATGGGAGAACCAGGCATGTTCTAGTTTGCCAAACTCCTCCAAACGTCACTTTGAAGCTTGGATCGATTCAGTCCCATTTTTGTTTGCAACATGTTTTTCAGTTCATTTGGACAGGAAAAGTGCACATTTTGAATGGGAAAAGTGCACATTTCTATGTGCATTTTTCAAAAGTGCACACTTCCCCCATTGTCCAAATTATGAAAATGCATTGTTTAAAAAGTGCATTTCAAACTGTGCATTTAAAAAAAAATGCATCTTTGAATGTCTTCACAAGTTCGGAAATGTGCAAAAAATGTGCTCCCGTTTGCAGTCAGGGTTGAGAACAGGGCAGGTTTTGATGATTTGCGAACTGAAATGAAATCTTCATACATCCCTAACAAGAACTGTCTGGAGGAATGAACGTACTGGTGATTTCCAGGGTGTCCCCACTGATCCTTCCTTCATGATATGTGATATGCTCATTTACGTCTGCTTCTCTGACCTTAATCCTGTCTCTTTTCAAGTAAGTTTAGACCTTCCTCTTTGGTTACTTACTAACCTTGTGTCCAGTCTTCAATGTACAAGTATAAAAAGCTATCTCGATGTCCAAGTAGATTATGTTTGTTTCTCCACCCCTGTCAGGTTTCATTGTCACCTCCTCAAACAAGTTAATAACATTTGTCAAGCATGGCCTCCCCTTTATACATGTCATGGTTGTCTTTGAATAGCTGCACCTGTCCAAGTATTTGTCTGTTTTGCCCCTAAGCAATGACCCCAGATTCCCCCCCCCCCTGCATATCTTCAGTGTTTATACAGGGTGGTTTATTTTATTTTATTTTCCCATACAATTCAGTAGCTTTACACTGCTATTCCAAAAGGATGGCATAGGTGCTTCTCTGTAAGTTTTGCACAAATCAATCAGTATAACATTAGTTTGTGTGGGGAAGAGTCTCATTGCATTAGCTATGCAACACATTTCAGTTGTGGTAGACCTGTCATTTATTCCAATTTTAAAAAATCTTCTGAGCCTGCTATCCAACATCCACACTAGAAATATTTTGATATTGTATTTATATTATGGCTAGGAAGTGTGATGGATTGAAATGGTTGGGAAGAGGCTACCATTGTTGAGTGGTGACATCATTTGCATCGCACTTTGAGGACAAAATCACTTGTCTCCACAGCGACCTTGATGCTGTTGTTGGTGCAGTACCAGTTGAGGTGTCTGATGCCACCATCTGCCCGATTTTGTGGGATCAGTTCCAGTTGTTACGGCCTGATGATGTGGACAAGATGCTTGCAATAATGCGACCGACCACGTGCCCTCTTGATCCCTGTCCCTCCTGGCTAATAAAAGATAGCCAAAGGGGTATGACTGGGTGGGTCCAGGGAGTGATAAATGCTTCCCCATGGGAAGGGGTGGTCCCTGCTGTCCTTAAGGAGGCAGTAGTGCGGCCACTCCTGAAGACGCCCACCCTGGACCCAACGGTATTAGACAACTACTGCCCAGTCCCAAATACCCCTTTTCTAGGGAAGGTACTTGAGAGGATTGTGGCGAACCAATTGCAGGCACTCTTGGAGGATACTGATTATCTAGACCCATTTCAGTCTGGGTTTCGTTCTAGTTACAGGACTGCATCAGCCTTGGTCGCCCTGATGGATGACCTTCATCGAGAGAGGGAAAGGAGGAGTGCAACCCTGTTAATTCTGCTCGATCTCTCATTGGCTTTTGATACCATTGACCATGGTATCCTCCTGGATCGACTCCGTGAGATGGGTATTGGAGGCAGTGTGCTACAGTGGTTCCGGTCCTACCTACGGGACCGATTTCAGAGAGTAACATTAGGTGACTATTCCTTGGTCCCTTGGCAATTGAGCTATGGGGTGCCGCAGGGTACCATCCTGTCCCCAATGTTGTTTAACATCTATATGAAGCCACTGGGAGCGGTCATTAGGGGATTTGGAGCTAAATGCCATCAGTATGCTGATGACACGCAGCTCTGTCTCCCTGTGACATCTGAATCAGGAGAGGCTGTGCAAGTCCTGAATCAGTGCCTAGACTCAGTAATGGGTTGGATGAGGGCCAATAAACTGAAGCTGAATCCTGGCAAGATGGAAGCCCTGTGGGTGAGTGGTTCCCAGGTCCGGGAGATAGGCTCATTGTCTGTTCTGGATGGGGTTGCACTCCCTCTGAAAGATCAGGTCCGTAGTCTGGGGGTACTCCTAGATCCATCTTTGTCACTGGAGGCCCAAGTGGTTGCGATGGCTTGGAGTGCCTTTTACCAGCTTCAGCTGGTTCGTCGGCTACGGCCTCTCCTGGACAGGGATAGCTTGACCACAGTGGTACCGGCATTAGTAACCTCAAGACTGGATTACTGCAATGCGCTCTATGTGGGGCTGCCCTTAAGGCTGGTCCAGAAGCTGGAGCTAGTGCAGAATGCAGCAGCTCAGCTGTTGTTGGGAGCTGCCCCTTTTCAGTGTGTAACTCCTTTGCTGAGGGAACTGCACTGGCTGCTTATTCGCTACCGGGCCAGGTTTAAGGTATTAGTACTAGTGTACAAAGCCCTAAACAACTTGGATACCTGAGAGATATCTGAGAGAGCGCCTCCTTCCCTACCAACCTGCCCAGTCACTGAGGTCATCAGAGGACATGTTCCTGGTGGTTCCACATGGACCTATGGCCCGGTTGGAGTCCACCAGGAGAAGAGCCTTCAGTGTGGTGGCCCACTTCCTGTGGAATTCCTTGCTTTTAGAGGTCAGGCAGGCACCAACATTGTGTTCCTTCCGGTGCCTCCTGAAGACATTGTTCTTTCAAGAGGCCTTCCTTGCATGACCAGCTATGGTTTGTTGAACTCCACTTTGTTGGAATTTGTCTCTTTAAAAAAATGTTTTAACTCTTTTAACTCTTTTAACCATTGTTTAGTCTTTATCATGTTGTTCACCACTCCAAAATCTTTTGATGAGGAGTGGTATGTAAATATTGCAAATAAAAATAAAATAAAAATAAATCATTTGCAGAGATCAAGCAGCAGGGGGGCTGGTGGCTCCAATTTTGGTGGGGCAGAGATTCCATTCTGGGTTTAAGTTAATATAAAGGAGTATCCAAGGTGCTGGACTCATTTTGGGGATAGGTTTCAGCACTGTGGATAGCTGCTTTAGACTTCTGGCAGGTTGAAACTAAAACCTAGACTGGACTCTCCATTCCACCAAAAGTGGAGCCACCAGCCTCCTCTGCCAAGCAATGATGCAGGCCTGATGTGGATGGAAAGTTCATTTCAGGGCATTCCAATCCAGATAGGTGTATAATTTCATGTGCATGTATCACTTGATGGGCGAAGAACTGGTGTAACTTCAGTGCACATCCAAATGCACATCTGGGGAAAGTGCATTCTATTTGCGCCTCATTCTTTTCAATCCAAATGCACATCCCTATCCCCATTCTGGATGCACATCTGAAGGCAACACAGGTGGCATCCACTCTGAGCCCTTCCTTATCCTGCGAGTGTGGAATGGGGCAAAGAGACAGATAGTTTCCTCCATGGTGATGTAATGAAGCCCGGGCTTCCTGGGTTACTAAATCCTGGATTGGCAGAGATGATGACATCCTCTACCACCGCCCTTAGACTTGAATCATTCAAAACAGTAGAGGAAGATTGTAATTCTCTTCTGGGGGAAAATATCTGAATGAAATAAATCTAAGGCATATCTAGGGCAATCAACCAATACAGAGAAATAAGAAGACATATGTTGTTTTACACTGCAAAATTAAGAACAACTCACGCGTATAAAAGTAACAATATCCTTGGTAAAGTAGGCATGAAAGAGTTAAGAAGGGTTCATTTTTATGTTATAATCAGCATAGGTTTTCAGTTTAGCCAAAGGCTGGGAAATGCTCCAACAAAATATAAGCAAATCAGAGCATGCTACACATCCAGGATCCCACAAGTTGTTTTTCCTTCCTGCCTTTTCTAACATAACTGTGTGATCTCAGTTTGGACAATCCATGTTTGATGCACTTTTGTACTCCCTTTGGGACAATTGTTTTCAAGGGATGCTGCTAGCTGCAGCTTCTTTGGAGAGGAAATCAGATCATGTAGGAAGCCTGTATGGTTGCTGGAGGAAAAGACTGCTAATGAAAGCAAGCGTTCAGCATATGCCACCTGTAATCGACCAGAGTTACTTGAATATTAGGCATTTGTGTACATAGTTTGATGTACAAGAGCAAAATTAGGAATCAGGAGCTCAGAAAGTATGGAAATAAAAGCTAAATTCAGATAGATTTTTTTTTTATCCTGATCATAATACAATAAATAGCTAACTATATGTGCATGCTAAGAGACCAACGGATATTTGCAATGTATATGCAATACATTGGGAAATTAACACATTAAAGGACTTCAACACTTCTCTGCCTACTTTGCTGCATATTATAATTAACAATCAAGATGAGAACCTGACAGCAAAAGGAAGAAGAAAACTAGACCCAAATGCAACATCTAACCCAAGAGCAAACAGAAAAACCAGAGCATTGTTCCCAAAGGATTTAACACTGAAGGTGGTTAACAGCCAGGCAACACAATTTCAACTGAAATTGAACTGACTCTCTACCCTGTGTGTGTGTCTGTGTGCGCGTGCATGTTAAATCACCTGCATGATTGTATGCAATGAAAGTTCCAGGAAGCTGAAACAAAATTAAAGGAACTGAAATGCCTAAATTAAACAAAGATTAGAATTTTTGGTGTGGGGTGCGGGCAGGTTTAATGTAAATATCATTCCTCAAAGGCTCAGGTTTCAAGAGTTCTCATTGTAAGCCAAGCTGAACTGCAGTAGGATGGTTGTTTGGCCAATTTACCTGCCATCATATATACGTAGATGAGAAATGTGTCGGGATGCTGAAACAAAGATTTGTTACAAATAAAATCTTTGTTTCAGCATCCTGAGATGTTTCTCTTCTATTTGTGGGTCTATTTGGGGTGCTCCCCTTCTTTTTGCACCTTTGTTTTTTCACTCTCTGCATCATATATACTAGCAGCGAACTCAGTCCTTCGAGTGCCTATCCTTATGTAGCCAGGCTACACTAAGGATCGTCTGCTCCCGTATACACCTGCATGGACCTTAAAATCAGCTTCAGCAGTCCTTCTCCGGGAGCCCCTGCCAAAGAAAGTAAGGCGGGTGGCTACTAGGGATGTACGAAAGTCACTTACCTTTTTGCAGCTTGGCTTCGCAGTGGGGCGGAGGCGCTTCGCTTTTACCCCCGAAGTTCAGGCGAAGGGGGGGAGGCTTCCCACCTCGCCCGGCTGAAATTCAGGCCGGGGGGGAGGCTTCCCGCCTCGCCCGGCCGAAATTCAAGCCGGGGAGAAGTGCCCCGTCTCCCCGGACGCGAAACAAAAAGTAAAAAAAAAAAAAAAGACCCTGTGATAGGCTACGTGACGATTTACGTAGACTATCACGGCTAGATTTCCAAAGTCAGGCGTGATAGGCTACGTAAATCGTCACGTAGCCTATCATGGGTGACTTTGAAAAAAAAAAAAAGCACGTATGCAAATGGCGGCGGCCCATGGGCGCCGCCATTTGCGTTCCTTATTTTGGCACATCTAGTCTACGTAAACATTTACGTAGACTATGGCAAAAATAAGGGCAACGCAAATAGCGTGCCCTTATTTTCACCGTAGTCTACGTAAATCTTTACGTAGACTAGACGTGTCAAAATAAGGAACGCAAATGGCGGCGCCCATGGGCCGCCGCCATTTGCGTACGCATTTTTTTTCAAAGTCACCCGTGATAGGCTACGTGACGATTTACGTAGCCTATCACGCCTGACTGATAGGCTACGTAAATCGTTACGTAGCTTAGGCACGGGTGTGGATTTTTTTTTAATTTTTTTTTTTTTTTTGCAATGGCGGTGGCGGCAGCCGGTCGGGAGACCGGCCGCCGCCCCTGCCCACGACGAACCGCCGCCGAACCACCGCCGGGACCTGCCGCCGGGAGGGACATTTGCCAAAGGTAAGTCCCGTCCCGGGGAGGGCGGGGGGGTGGTGAATTTCACCGCCAATTTCGGGGGGCCGAAGATTCGGGGAGAAATTCTCCGCCATCCCTAGGCTACTAAGAAGAGGGCCTTTTCTGCTATGGCACCCCAGTTGTGGAATGAGCTTCTCAAAGAGGTTCACCTGGCGCCTAGGTTGTGTTTGTTTCAGCGCCAGGTAAAGACTTTTTAATTCTTCCAGGCATTTTAGTTTTTCAGTTTGTTTATATCTGATATTGTATTTTACATTTTTGCACTGCTTTTAGCTGTTTGGTTATTATTTTTATTTTGGTCAAGTTTTATATTGTATTTTATCGTCTGAATTTTATCGTCTTGTATTTTAATGGTTTTTAATTGTTGCAAACCGCCTAGAGAGCTTTGGCTATCGGGCAGTATAGAAATGTAATAAATAAATAAAATGGCACCAGCCACACACAAGAGGGGAGTATCTGCAGGCTTGGGGGTTTGCAGAAGTACTCCAAAATATCTGAACATGCTCAGTGGACATGAATGCTGACTGAATGTTGGGCGGGGTGGGGGAGAAATGGAAACCAGGGGGAGGTGGAATGGAATGGAGTATTGTGGAGGAAGATTTGCTGACTGGAACCCTCAACAGGAGCCCTCCAGACTTGGTAGCAAGTCCCACTAGTTTGATATCAAAATGAATCCAACCCCCCTCTGGCGCACTCCCAAAGCCATTTTGGTTTCAACTGTTTCTACTGAATACTAAAAGAGACACAAGGGTTTTTTCTTAATGTTTGATCAGGGCTAGCGCAAGGGGGAAGAGTGCGAGACATTGGAGCCTGAGCCACCACCCTTCCCCTCCTCCCCTTCCACAGCCTGGGCAAGCATGAGCAGCTCCTGACGCTGTGTCAGGATTGATTCTGAGTGCAGGGAGATAGTTAGCAGCTCAGGTTCAGAAGAGGGACAGCCAGAACTGGGGGATGCATTTTCCCAAGCCAGTTCAGATATGGGTATGAGTGCTTCTCAGGTTACTAACTCCCAGATGGCCAGGCCTGAAGCCCCCCCCTTGCCCCCCTCTGTGAGAAGCTGGGAGGAGGGGGATGAAGAGAGTGGGGGATGTGACCTAAGAAACGCTAGACTGCAGCGCAGAGCTAAGCAGGAAACATCAGGGGTGGAGCTCAGACGGTCGACCTGGTTAGCAATGTGTGAGAGGTGACATAGAGAAGCATCACTGGAAGGGCGGGACATCCCTCCCTAAGTTAGTCTAGCCAGCAAGCCTCACTTCAAACTGCAGGCAACGTTGGTGTTCCCATTTGAATCCCCTGGAGGCATTCCTTTGTAGCCTGAGAGTCTTTGAGGATTTGCATCTGTAATGAACCTGTTGATAATGAATTAAAGGCGTGAGACTGAAGCCTCTCTATTTTTGTGTGTGAGTCCATCAGGAAAGAGGGGCACAAGGGAAATGTGGCACGCTGCTAGGGGAAAATGCTCAAGCTGACAGGACCCAAGCCACTGCCGCCGCCGCCGCCACCACCCTCCCCCTCTTCCCCCTTCTGCTACTGCGGGGGGAGCGGGAGGAGGGAGGGGTGCAAGGAACTACTGCCGCCACCCTCCCCCCCACACACACACACACGTCTTCCTCACTCTGAGGGGTCCTTCCCTATTATAAAGCTATCCAGGTTGGTGGCCATCACTATATCCTGTGGTAGCAAATTCTATAGTTTAACTATGTGTTGTGTGAAGCAGTACTTCCTTTTATCTGTCTTGAATTTCCCACCATTCCTCTTCATCCCAGGTGCTGGTATTATTATGAGAGGGAGAAAAACATCTTCCTATCCACTTTCTCCGCACTAGCATTTCTCCTGGCTTGGCTCTCCACAGAGCCCACCCAGCTCAATTGCCTCATTCTGAGGGGTCCTTCCTGAGAGTGAGGCATAGGTGTCCCAGGGATTGCCTGTGCTGCAGGAAGGGCCATGCTAGATCAGACCACAGGCCTGTAGTAGTTTGTGTAGTATTCTCAACAAGCTGCCCATGGGAAGACCACAAGCAGGACATCAGTGCAATAGCACCCTCCCACTCATGTTCCCCAGCGACTGGCATACAGAGGCATATGTCCTCTGATACTGGAGGTGGCATATTATTTGACTACCCTAAATAATTTGGTATCGCAACAAACTTAGCTCATCACCAACTCTAGATCATTTAAGAACAAGTTTAAAAGCACTGGTCCCCATACAGATCCTCTGGGGATCCCACTTTTTACATCCCTCCATTGTGAGAAATGACCATTTATTCCTACTCTTTGTTTCTGTTCTTTAACGTAAGAGAACTACTGTTATGTTTTAAAGGGCTGCCCAACTACTTATGTAGCTGAATAGATACGCACTGCTCCCTTCAAACAATCAGAGGAAAATGTAAAAGCCTTACAAGCTATTCCAAAACTTCTCAGGGATTGGGGGAATTGTATGGCTACTTGTTGCAACAGTCAAACCACAATGTGCATGCCAGCAGTATGACTGTTTTCGGGGGTTGCTTAAAGTTTTTTTCAGGGTACATCTTGTAAATTTGCCAGATCAGACAGAGACCCAAGACTGTGGGTGAGGCAGGAAGAAGCTATACAGGTTCTACAACAGCAACTCTAGCCTCTGAAAAGCTATTTGGCCACAATCTAACACAGTCAGGGAAGCACATAAATCCACTGTAATCAATGGATTTAAGTGCACCTAACTCTCTGTTGGATTGTGGCCATTTTGTATACACAACCAATCTCCTGCGATTGAGATATTGCCCACACTGCTGCCTCAGAACAAATGGATAAAGAATACATAATCTATTAAATCTTGACAATTATGATTTTTCCCCATAAAAAACAAAACAAAAAACAAAAACCTTCCAAGGCATTGTAATTTTGCTTAACAAAACTATTATATGCAGTAATGTCCTGCAGCTTAATCAGTTTTTCTCTTTGCCAGAATGGCACTTATAGCACTGAAATATACTTTTTAAAAAGCGCTTTTGGCTAGCAGAATCCTCAGTTTGGTTGTTATTTCCAGACAAGACGCAATAGTCTGCTTTTTTTTAAAGCAAGTAAAAATTTGCCATGTTCCATCCTTCTAATTCCATATAATAACAACCATGACAGAAATATAAAGGAAGAATGTGAAAGATGGTGTTTTGAAAGAATGGCTGAAAAGGAATTCTCCATTCCAGAAAATCCCTACATTTGTATTCCGAAACATCCCCGCAGAAGGCTAGGTAAATTAGCTGAACAGGATGTAATGTAAACAAACCTTTATAGCTGAGCTAGAACAACCATCTTCCATTAACAGAGCTATGGATAGCAGGTACCTTCTAGTTAAACCATAATGTTTGATGCAACATAGTAATGAGGAAGTCTAATTAGAAATGAATTGCTATGAAAGAGAGAAAAATACACCTTCAGAAATCCTGGTGAACTCAATAGAATTTGGATATATGAGCAGGAGCACAAAATTTAAGCACTTGGTTTGCTTAGTTTAAAAACCCATGGTTAAAAATGGTACCCTAAAGATGAATGAACTGCAAGGAAATAAATTAAATTTGAAATGACTGTTGGAATGCATGCATTATACAAAAGATCATGAAATTCATTTCATCTGACATATTGTACAATGAGCTACAAGAACATTTGCAACTGATAAGAAGTATGCAAGATCTCATTTAGTATTCTAACAATAAAGATTACACCATGAAAACCGAGGTGTAATACTTCATGCAGTGTTCTAGCAACCTGAAGGTCAGGAACAGAAGACTTGTCTTGAACCTCCTGCTTTTCTAGCTATCCAGGGATGCGCTTGTACACTATCAGTTGAAAACCAAATGTTTGTTCTATGACACATTCAGAGAATGGATGGACTTCAGTGGTCCCACTGGAAAACAATACATTTATTAGAATCATCTGAATTTTAGATATTGTCAATTAAGTTCATCGAAACATCCTGACTGAAAGAGCAATATGACAATGGAACCAATTCCCTAGGGAGGTGGTGGGCTCTCCCACACTAGAGGCATTGAAGAGGAGGCTGTCTGTCAGGGATGCTCTGACTTGGATTCCTGCATTGAGCAGGGGGTTGGACTCGATGGACTTGTAGTCCCTTTCCAACTCTACTATTCTATGATTCTATGAATGGGCAACACATGGTGGTTCTATAAAACTGTAAAAAAAAAAACACACACACTTTGTAGAACTGACAACATTTAAGTTTAGAACAAAATCTGAAACAAAAAACCATTTTGTCCTATTCTGTAAGTTGGGACCAGTTCACCTTAGGGAGCGCCTCACCCCTTATGTCCCTACCTGATCTCTGCAGTCATCAGAGGGAGCACTTCTGAGGGTGCCACATGCTCCTGAGATTCGCCTCAGGAGCACTTGCAGTAGAGCATATAGGGCTCACGTCAATGTATGTTTCAACAGAAAAACATCCTGCAAACCCTGGCTCATTGATAAAGCTTGGGCAAGTTACCATTTCTCAGCTTAGGGTGCAATCCTATGCATCTTTAGACACTAAACAGTCCTACAATTTCCAGCATCCCCCGCCAACACGGCTGGCTAGGGAATGCTAGGAGCTGTAGGGCTTTTTCCTGTCCAAACATGTATAGCACTGCATCCTTAGACATCTCTCCTCTGAGCACAAGTAGGGATGTACAAAAGGTACTTACCTTTTGCGGATTATGTTTATGGTTCGGGGGGAGGCGTTCCGTCCCTCCCCCCAGAATCCTCGCCGGGGGGGAGGCGCTTCATTCCTCCCCCCCCCCCGGAATCCTGGCCGGCCGGCTGTGCTCTGCAGCGATTCTGCAGAGCCGCCGGCTGGCTCCGCCAGCAGCTGGACATCCGGCCGCTGGCTGGCAAGGACGCAAATGGCGGCGGCCGTAGCCGCCGCCGTTTGTGTCCCTGCAGTCAGCCGTGATAGGCTACGTAAATGTTTACGTAGCCTATCACGGCTGATTTAAAAAAACCAAAAAAAAACCCCATGGCCGCCGCCATTTGCGTTCTTTATTTTGGCACGTCTTAGTCTACGTAAACATTTACATAGACTAAGACGGCGAAAATAAGGGGAACGCAAATAGCGTGGTGTTTACGTGCGTAAATGTTTACGTAGACTAAGATGTGCCAAAATAAGGAACGCAAATGGTGGCGGCCATGGCCGCCGCCATTTGCGTACGTGCGTTTTGTTTTTTTTGTTTTTTAAAGTCAGCCGTGATAGGCTACAAAAAACATTTATGTAGCCTATCACGTTTTTTTAAAAAAACCTAGCCATGATAGGCTACGTAAATCTTTACATAGCCTATCACGTTTTTTTGTTTTGTTTTTTAAACTGGAAATGGTGGCGGCGGCAGCCGGTCAGAAGACTGGCCGCCGCAGCTGCCGCCGCCGCTGCCGCCGCTGGAGCCGCCGCCACCAGGAAGATCCGCCCAAAGTAAGTCTCGTCCCGGGGGGGCGGGCCGTTCCACCACCAATTTCGGAGGGCTGAATGCACTGGCATTTGGCCTCCCTGAGATCCATGGCAGAATTTTCGTACATCCCTAAGCACAAGTCTGAATCGAACCCATTATCTTTGTGATAATTGCTACTTGGTTGTCATGTACGCTGACTCTTCTAGGAAAACAATGCAGGCGAATATCCCTTTACTGCAGGGTGGGATGTATGAAAGTCACTTACCTTTTCGCAGATTGTGTTCGTGGGGGGGGAGGCGCTCCAACCCTCCCTCCAGAATCCTCGACGGGGGGGGAGGCGATCCGGTCCTCCCCCCCCGGAATCCTGCCCGGCCGGCTCTGCTCCGCGACGGCTCTGCGGAGCAGCCAGCCAGCCAGGGCCGTCCGCAGCCAGATTTCCTGCCGTGAACTGGCTGGTAAGGATGCAAATGGCGGCTGCCGTAGCAGCTGCCATTTGCATCCAGCCAAGCAGCTGTGATAGGCTACGTAAGTCTTTACGTAGCCTATCACGGCTGGACAAAAAACCACAACGGCGTCCGCAAATGGTGGTGGCTACGGCGGCCGCCATTTGCGTTCCCTATTTTTCGCCGTTCTAGCCTATGTCAATATTTACGTAGGCAATTACGACAAAAAAAAGGGAACTGCAAATAGCGTAGAGGGCGCTATTTGCGTTTCTTTTTTTTCATCATAAAAGCCTACATAAATATTTATGTAGGATAAAACGGCGGGGGAAAAAAGAACACAAATAGCGCCCACTACGCTATTTGCAGTTCCCTTTTTTTTTTCACCGTAATTGCCTACGTAAATATTTATGTAGGCTAGAACGGTGAAAAATAGGGAACGCAAATGGCAGCCGCCATAGCCGCTGCCATTTGCGTACGCCGGTTTTTTGGGGGTCGGTTAGCCGTGATAGGCTACATAAATTCTTACGTAGCCTATCACAGCTGCAAGGATGGCAATGGTGGCCACAGCAGCCTGGCCGCGGCCGGCCAGGAGACCAGCCGCCGCCGCCGGAACCACCGCCACCGCCCCAGGTAAGTTCCATCCTGGGGGATTCCGCAGGGGGAAGGAGGCTGTTCCTCCACGGATTCCAGGGGGCTGGATTCTAAAGAATCCGACCTCACTGGAATCCATGACGGAATTCTCTGCCATCCCTACTGCAGGGTTGATACAGAGCGTGTGGGTGGGTAGATCAGGTGTCCTGTTTTCTAGTCTTTAAAAGGACTTTCCAACACTTTGGAGAGTGCGTGCGGATGGGGTGGGGGATGGGGGGGAAGGCATGGTAGAACCTCGGTAAGAAGTAGCTCCAGACCTTTTTCATATCTCCCCATGGCCAACCCTACACTACCTTATTCATTCATTCATTCATTCATTCATTTATTAAAACATAATATTATCCCTTCTTTCCATTACAAATGCTCAAGGCAGCTTACAAATTAGATGAGGTAATAAATACAATAAAATACGAAAATACTAAAAAGCAATACAAAAATAATACAGCAGATAAGCACAAGTCAAGATTAATATATCAGGGAGACTGAAAGCTGGTCAGCAGGCCAAATGCCCAACAAAAAATTGAATAAAAGGAATAGCCATTATATACCATGAAGAGCATTTTGATCTGAGAATACATGGAGTGTAACTGTTTTTTAAAGAAATCTCGCTGATGCCTTCCTGCTGGTACCTCCCCTCTTCTGTGTGGATGGTGCCATTTTGGCTACATAAGGGTCAGAACTCACCTTTGAACTTCAGAAAGAGGGAGAGATATGGGCAGATTATTTCACATTTTAATAGTTCAACGTGTAACATATAACCTTCAAAATGGTAAGGAAAAAGAGAGAGAAAACTATTGCATGGATGATCAGGGCATGTGTCAGGGTGGAAACTGAGCCGATAGAACCCCAGAGCAGTTCTGATTCTGAGGAAGAACAGCAATCCATGGGAGAGGAGCACACTCATCTCTCACAGGCACAGCAGCTGGCAGAGATTCCTCCTGCCAGCATTCCTGAGATAGATAGTGACCCTGGCAGCGAGAGAGTGCGGGAGGGGGGCTTGCTGGACGCTCGACACCAACGCCGGAAGTGACGAGATCTTGGATGAGTTGGCGCGCATGCCTAGCCCGCCTATTTTGGAGGACCTCATCCAGACCTGCCTCCAGATAGATAGTTGGCTGGAGGGGTGCCGGCAGACCCAGCAGGGCACCAGGGGCCGAGATTTCCCTCCTCCCATTCCCCCCCCCCTCCGCAAGTGCCCAGTGGCTCTGCCAGAGAAGTTTTCTGGTGAGAAAGGACATTTTCAGATTTTCCGGGCCCAATCGGAGCTGTACATGCGCCTCCGACCTGAGGATTTCCTGACAGCTTGGACCCCATTCCTCTTTTTTCTCTCTCTCTTCTCCTACTGCCAATGGAGGTTGCCAGGCACCCAGTGGTGTAAGCTCTGGCGCAAGAGAACCAGGCACTTCGTGATCAGGTGGCTCAACTGACGACTGCTGTACAGAATCTGCAAGCTGCGGTTCAAGCCCCACCACCTCCAATTCCCACCCCACCCCTGTGGTGGGGGCAGAGAAGACCCCGATGCAGCTGGGAGCTACCCGAGCCCTGCTGCCACCGGAAGAACTAGAGCGGCGGCGTGCAGAGCGCCGATGCTTTCGGTGCGGAAAGCTGGGCCATTTCTCCAAAACCTGCCGCACTAGACTCGCAGCCCCACTGCCTCCCCCTCCTCTACTTCCTCCTCCTCCTCATTCCCAGGTCTGACTAGGCTGCCCCCCAAGCCTGTTGGGCGTCTCCAGTATGGGGGTTGGTTCCACACCAGGTGGGTGTCTTCCGCAACCCCCCACCCTCCCATCTGCTATTGCGTGTTCACCTCCGCTCCTCCCAGTGGGGTGGGGTGGAGGCCCTAGCTTTAGTGGACTCTGGGGCTACGACCAGTTTCATGGACGAAACGTTCGCCCTCTTCCACAAGATTCCTACCCTGCCTCTTCCTGCACCCTTGGCAGTGGAGACCATCGATGGGCGTCCTCTTTCTTCAGGTGCGGTGACCCGGATTACAGCTCCACTCACTCTGCGTGCCCAGTCCCACATTGAGCAGATTCAGTTTCACTTGGCCAAGGTTCCCCAATACCCAATCGTGCTGGGTGCTTCCTGGCTCTCTAAGCATAATCCTCAGATTTCTTGGGGGCTTCAACAAGTGGAGTTTGCGTCTCCCTACTGCCGGGAGCATTGCCTCCTGACCGAGGCGCCAGTTCCAGCCCAGGTCTTAACCCTTTTCTCCCTCTCCTCATCTGCTTCTGGCAGTTCTTCAGCTACCGTGATCCTCCCAGAGAAGTATGCAGCTTTTCGGGATGTTTTCAACAAGAAGGAGGCCGACCAGCTCCCCCCTCACTGCCCTTTTGACTGTGCTATTAACCTCATTCCTGGGGCGACCATCCCCGCTGGCTGGCTGTATTCGATGTCGGAGCCGGAACTTCGAGCTCTATTGGAGTTTTTGGACACAAACCTCAGACGTGGCTTCATTCACCCCTCCTCCGCCCCTGCCTGGGCCCCTACCATCTTTGTGTCCAAAACATCGGGAGAACTCCACCCAGTGCACGATTACAGAGCGTTGAATTCGGTCTCGATCCCTGACAAGTACCCCCTCCCCCTCATACCGGAGATGCTGGAGCGCCTGGGGAGAGCCAAGATTTTCACAAAGTTGGACCTGCGTGGCGCCTACAATCTGATTTGCATCCAGGAGGGGGATGAGTGGAACTAGGGATGTACGAAAGTGACTTACCTTTCATGGATTATGTTGATGGTGGGGGGGAGGCGTTCCGTCCATCCCCCCGGAATCCTGGCCAGGGGGGAGGTGCTCCGTTCCTCCCTCCGGAATCCTCGAACGGCCAGCTGTGCTCCGCGGCAGCTCCACAGAGCAGCCGGCCAGGCCCGGCCAGAGCCGTCTGCAGCCGGATTTCCAGCCATGGGGGACTCTGGGTAAAAAAAACAAAAAAACAAAACAACCATGTATGCAAATAGAGGAGGCTATGGCTGCCGCCATTTGCGTTCCTTCTTTTTGGCCGTCTTAATCTACGTAAATATTTACGTAGACTATGACGGCGAAAATCAAGGGGAATGCAAATAGCGTAGCGGGCACTATTTGTGTCCCTTTTTCATTCACCGTTTCAGCCTACGTAAATCTTTACGTAGGCTAAAACGGCGAATCAAAAGGGGACGCAAATAGCGCCTGCTACGCTATTTGCGTTCCCCTTGATTTTCACCGTCATAGTCTACGTAAATATTTATGTAGATTAAGATGATAAAAAGAAGGAATGCAAATTGCGGCGGCCATAGCTGCGGCCATTCGCGTACACAGTTTTTTTTAAAAAAAACCCACCCCCAACCATGATAGGCTACGTAAAGATTTACGTAGCCTATCATGTCTTTTTTTCCTTCTTTTTTAAACCTAGCCATGATAGGCTATATAAATCTTTATGTATCCTATGACGTCTTTTTTTTTCCCCACAAGCCTGGAAATGGCGGCGGCGGCAGCCGGTCAGAAGACCGCCCGCTGTCGCCGCCACCGCCAGAGCTGCTGCCGCCTGGAAGATCCGCCCCAGGTAAGTCTCGTCCCGGGGGGGAGCTGCAGGGGGCAGGGGGGGTGGCAGGCAATTCCGCCACAGATTTCAGGGGGCCGAATGCCAGTGCATTCGGCCACCTGAAATCTGTGGCGGAATGCCAGTGCATTCGGCCTCACTGAGATCCATGGCGGAATTCTCTGACATCCCTAGTGGAAGACCTGTTTCAGAACTCGCAACGGAGCATATGAATACCTAGTGATGCTGTTTGGGCTCACCTATGCCCCACCCCACTGAGTTTTCGCTTTTTATTAGGGATGTACGAAAGTGACTTACCTTTCCACGGATTATGTTGATGGTGGGGGGGGAGGCGTTCCGTCCCTCCCCCCGGAATCCTGGCCGGGGGGGGAGGCGCTCTGCTCCTCCCCCCCGGAATCCTGGCCGGCCGGCTGTGCTCTGCAGTGATTCTGCGGAGCCGCCGGCCGGCTCCGACAGCAGCTGGACATCCGGCCCCTGGCTAGCAGGGACATAAATGGCGGCGGCCATAGCCGCTGCCGTTTGCGTCCCTGCAGTCAGCCGTGATAGGCTACGTAAATGTTTACATAGCCTATCATGGCTGATTTTAAAAAAAACAAAAAAATGCGCACACACAAATGGCGGTGGCCATGGCCGCCACCATTTGCATTCTTTATTTTGGCACGTCTTAGTCTACGTAAACATTTACGTAGACTAAGACGGCGAAAATAAGGGGAACACAAATAGCGTAGCGTCTATGCTATTTGCGTTCCCCTTATTTTTGTCGTCTTAGTCTACGTAAATGTTTACGTAGACTAAGACGTCCCAAAATAAGGAACGCCATGGCCGCCGCCATTTGCATACGTGCGTTGTAGTTTTTTTAAGTCAGCCGTGATAGGCTACATAAAGATTTACGTAGCCTATCACGGTGTTTTTTTTAAATCTAGCCATGATAGGCTACGTAAATCTTTACATAGCCTATCACTTTTTTTGTTTTGTTTTGTTCTTAACCTCGAAATGGCAGTGGTGGCAGCTGGTCGGAAGACTGGCCTCCGCAGCCGCTGCCACTGAACTGCCGCCGGAGCTGCCGCTGGAGCCGCCGCCGCCGCCAGGAAGATCCGCCCAAGGTAAGTCTCGTCCCGGGGGGGGGTGGGGGGCCGTTCCGCCACCGATTTCGGGGGGCCGAATGTGCTGGCATTCGGCCTCCCCGAGATCCATGGTGGAATTTTCGTACATCCCTACATTTTATGAATGCCATCTTCCGGGACTATTTGGACACTTTCCTCATTGTGTATCTCAATGATTTACTTATATTTTCTGAGTACCCCCACGACCATCAGCACCATGTCTCTGCTGTCCTCCAGCACCTCTGTGAGAACCATCTGTATGCCAAGCTGGAGAAATGTGCATTTGACCTAACCTCTTTGGACTATTTTGGCTACATCATCTCAGCTGACGGTATCAGGATGGATCCTGCAAAGGTCCAGGCTGTCCTCTCCTGGCAGGCTCCATCCACCAAGAAAGACTTGCAACATTTTCTGGGGTTTGCTAATTTTTACAGAAAGTTCCTGCCCAGCTTTGCTCGGCTGACATCTCCTCTCACAGACCTCCTTAAGGGCAGGAAATCTTCTTTTCATTGGACGGCATCTACCCAACAGGCTTTCGAGGAACTTAAGAAGCTTTTTAGTTCTGAGCCGATCCTGTTACATCCCAACCCGAGGAAGCCTTTTGTAGTGCAAACTGATGCCTCTGACTTTGCGGTGGGGGCTGTGCTTTTTCAGCCAGATCGGGCAGGCGGCGGGTTGCAACCTTGCGCCTACCACTCAAGGAAGCTGAACATGTCTGAGAGGAATTATACCATCTGGGAGAAGGGATGGACGAAAGTCCCTTACCTGATCTCGCAGCTTGCTTCGTGGTGAAGGGGAGGCGCTCTGTTTCTCCCCCCGAAATTCTGGCCGGGGAGGAGGCGCCCCTTCCCTCCCCACCAAAATTCTGGCCGGGGGGGAGGCGCCCCATCCCTCCCCGCCGAAATTCTGGTCGGGGGAGGAGCACCCCGTCTCTCAGACCGCGAATCTCGTCTCCTGCAGGGACGCAAATGGCGGCGGCCGTAGCCGCTGCCGTTTGCGTCTCTGCAGTCAGCCGTGATAGGCTACGTAAATCCTTACGTAGCCTATCATGGCTGACTTTGGGGGAAAAAAAAAAGCACGTACGCAAATGGCGGCGCCCATGGGTGCGGCCATTTGCATTCCTTATTTGGGCACGTGTAGTCTACGTAAACATTTACGCAGACTACGGCAAAAATAAGGGCAACGCTATTTGCGTTGCCCTTATTTTCGCCGTAGTCTACGCAAATGTTTACGTAGACTACACGTGCCCAAATAAGGAACGCAAATGGCCGCGCCCATGGGCGCCGCCATTTGCGTACGCACTTTTTTTCCCCCCAAAGTCAGCCGTGATAGGCTACGTAAGGATTCACATAGCCTACCACGGTGTTTTTTGAAAATCTAGCCATTATAGGCTACGTCAATCTTTACGTAGCCTATCACGTTTGTTGTTATTATTTTTTTTCAACTTGTAAATGGCGGCAGCAGCAGCCAGTCAGAAGACTGGCGACCACCACCACCGCTGCCGAACTGCCGCCGAACCGCCGCCGAACTGCCGCCAAACCGCCGCCGGGAGCCACCAGCGCCAGGGACATTCAAGCAAGGTAAGTCCCATCCTGGGGGAGTGGCAGACCGTTTCTCCACCAATTTCGGGGGGCTGAATGTGTTGGCATTCGGCCTCCCGGAGATACGTGGAGAAATTCTCCAACATCCCTAGAGAAGGAACTGTTGGCCATCAAGTCCACTTTGGAGACCTGGCGTCGTCTGCAGGAGCATCTACGCTATTTGCGTTCCCCTTATTTTCGCCGTAGGCTACGTAAATGTTTACGTAGACTAGACATGCCAAAATAAGGAACGCAAATGGCGGCGCCCATGGGCGCCGCCATTTGCGTACACACAGTTTGGTTGTTTGTTTTTACTCAGCTGTGATAGGCTACGTAAACATTTACATAGCCTATCACGGCTGACTGCAGGGACGCAAACGGCGGCGGCTACAACCGCCGCCATTTGCAGACCCGGCCGGCCAGGATTCGCAGTGGGAGGGACGGGGCGCCTTCCCCCCGGCCAGAATTTTGGGGGAGAGGGACGGGGCGCCTCCCCCCCGGCCAGAATTTCAGGGGGAGGGACAGGGCGCCTCCCCCCCACCTTGAATCACATTTCATCAAAAGGTAAGTGACTTTCGTATATCCCTAGCTTCGCCAAGACCCTGCACGGAGTGACACGGGACTTTGGTGGCCTCGTGTGTGTCAGGACATCAAGACCTATGTTGCTGCCTGCCCAACCTGCCAGCCGGCGAAAGCCCCCTCAGGCAAGCCCACAGGCTTGCTTCACCCCCTGCCTACCCCCTCAGGACCTTTGAAACTGCTCTCCCTTGACTTCATCACTGACATGCCTCGTTCACACGGTAAGACCACTATTCTGGTGGTGGTGGATTTGTTTTCTAAGATGGCCCATTTCATCCCCTGCTCTGGGTTGCCCACAGCCAGGGAGATGGCGGAACTTTTTTTGGTGCATGTTTTCCAGCTCCACGGATGGCCCAAGGGTCTTATTTCGGAAAGGGTGGCCCAATTCACTGCCCATTTCTGGAGGGAGCTACTTGGGCTTCTCCATGTGAAGCTCCGTCTTTCCTCCACCCACCACCCACAGACGGACAGACAGACCGAGCACACCAATGCGACTCTGGAGCAATATTTGCGCTGTTATGTCAATTACCAGCAAGATGCTTAGAATCATAGAATAGTAGGGTTGGAAGGGGCCTACAAGGCCATCGAGTCCAACCCCCTGCTCAATGCAGGAATCCAAGTCAGAGCATCCCCGACAAATGGCTGTCCAGCCTCGTCTTGAAGGCCTCCAGTGTGGGAGAGCCCACCACCTCCCCAGGTAATTGGTTCCATTGCCGTATTGCTCTGACACTCAGGAAGTTTTTCCTGATGTTCAGCCGGAATCTGGCTTCCTGTAACTTGAGCCCATTATTCCGTGTCCTGCACTCTGGGATGATCAAGAAGAGATCCTGGCCTTCTTCTCTGTGACAACCTTTCAAGTACTTGAAGAGTGCTATCATATCTCCCCTCAGTCTTCTCTTCTCAAGGCTAAACATGCCCAGTTCTTTCAGTCTCTCTTCATAGGGCTTTGTTTCCAGTCCCCTGATCATCTTTGTTGCCCTCCTTTGAACCCTCTCCAGCTTGTCTGCATCCTTCTTAAAGTGTGGTGCCCAGAACTGGACACAGTACTCCAGATGAGGCCTAACCAGTGCTGAGTAGAGGGGAACTAGTACTTCCCGGGATTTGGAAGCGATGCTTCTATGAATGCAGCCCAAAATAGCATTTGCCTTTTTTGCAGCCACATCACATTGTTGGCTCATATTCAGCTTGTGATCGACGACAATTCCAAGATCCTTCTCGCTCGTAGTGTGGTTGAGCCACGTATCCCCCATCTTGTAACTGTGCATTTGGTTTCTTTTTCCTAGGTGCAGAACTTGGCATTTGTCCCTATTAAATGTCATTCTGTTGTTTTCTGCCCAGCACTCCAGTCTATCCAGATCACTTTGAATTTTGTTTCTGTCTTCCAAAGTATTAGCTATCCCTCCCAATTTTGTGTCATCTGCAAATTTGATCAGCATTCCCTGCACCTCCTCCTCCAAGTCATTAATAAAAATGTTGAAGAGCACTGGCCCCAGGACTGAGCCCTGCGGTACCCCACTCGTTACCTCTCCCCAGCTTGAGAAGGTCCCATTGATAAGCACTCTTTGAGTCCGATTCTGTAGCCAACTGTGGATCCACATGATCCTTGTTTCATCTAGCCCACTTCGAGCAAGTTTGCTCATCAGGATATCATGGGGCACTTTGTCGAAAGCTTTGCTGAAGTCGAGGTATATGATGTCTACAGCATTCCCACGGTCTACAAGGGAGGTGACTTGATCAAAAAATGAGATCAGATTTGTCTGGCAGGACTTGTTTTTGACAAATCCATGTTGGCTTCGAGTAATCACGGCATTGTTGTCAAGGTGCTTCCAGATGGATTGCTTTATGATCTGCTCCAGAATTTTCCCAGGGATTGATGTCAGACTGACTGGTCTGTAGTTCCCAGGTTCCTCCTTTTTACCCTTTTTGAAGATAGGGACAACGTTAGCCCTCCTCCAGTCATCTGGCACTTCCCCGGTCCTCCATGATTTCTCAAAGAGAATAGACAGCGGTTCTGAGAGTTCTTCTGCCAGTTCCTTTATTACTCTAGGATGCAGTTCATCTGGCCCTGGAGATTTGAACTCATTCAAAGTAATGAGGTGTTCCTTGACCATATGCCTGTCGATTTCAAGCTGCAATCCTGCCCCTTCAGCCTGTACTTCGCCTTTGCCAGGGGGGTCATAGACCCTCTTTTGGGAGAAGACTGAGCCAAAGTAGGAATTGAGCACCTCTGCCTTTTCTTTGTCATCTGTTATCATTTTGCCATCCTTATTTAATAGCTGAACAACCATTTCTTTCCTCTGCCTTTTACTATGCACGTAGCTGAAGAAAGCCTTTTTGTTGTTTTTAGCATCCCTCGCTAACCTCACCTCGTTCTCCGCTTTAGCCTTCCTGACGCCATCCCTGCAATTCTGTGCTACCTGCCTGTACTCTTCCTTTGTTACTTGGCCTTCTTTCCACTTCCTATATGTGTCCTTTTTTGTTTTCAGGTCATCCCTAAGCTTTTTGTGAAGCCACATTGGCTTCTTCTGTTGTCTTCCACCTTTTCTTCTTGTTGGAATTGTTTGTGATTGTGCCTTGAGAATTTCCTTTTTTAAAAGTTCCCACCCATCTTGGACTCCTTTTCTCGCTAGCATTGTTTGCCATGGGACCTTACTGATCATTGTTCTGAGTTTATTAAAATCAGCTTTCCTAAAATCCAGGGTACGCGTTTGAGTACACTCGGCTTTTGCTTCCCTTAGAACCAAGAACTCAAGTACAACATGGTCGCTTTCCCCCAGAGTTCCTGTAACTGCTACTTTATCCACTAAGTCATCTCTGTTGGTTAGGATCAAGTCAAGGATAGCCGATCCTCTAGTTCCTTCCTCTACTTTCTGTAGGAGGAAGTTATCCGCCACACAAGTCAGGAATTTCCTGGAGGGGCCATGTTTTGCAGAATTTGTCTCCCAACAAATATCGGGGAAATTGAAGTCCCCCATTACTACTACATCATGCTTCCACCCGCCAAACTCCATTTTTTGCCTATTTTGGTTACCACCCCAAGGCTTTCCCATCCACCCTAGCTTCCTCTTCAGTGCCAGCAGCCCATGACGTTTTAGAGGAGTTGCGAGCAGTACACCACCACTTACGGGACTCCCTCGAGCAAGCCAAGTCAGCCTACAAGGCCTCTGAAGACCGACGGCGCCAGCTGGGTCCGTCTCTGCAACTGGGGGACTGGGTTTGGTTGTCCACCCAATACCTCCCCTCTCACTCGCCTGCAAGGAAGCTCGCGCCTTGCCGCACAGGGCCTTTCCAGATTACGGCCCAGATTAACCCTGTTGCTTTTCACCTGGCTACCCCCCCACACGAAGATCCATCCTGTTTTTCATCAGTCCTTGCTGTCCCCCCTGGTTTCTGGCAACCCTCATCGCTCGGCCAGCTCCCCCCCGCCACCAGTGCTGGTGGAGGGGGAGGGGGAGTTTGAGGTCGCAGAGATTCTGGACTCCCGCCTTTCTCGCGGCCGCTTGCAATATCTAGTGGACTGGAAGGGGTACGGGCCAGATGAGCAGTCCTGGGAACCTGTGGAAAATGTGCATGCTCCATTGCTGCTGAGGCGCTTCCACCAGCTGTACCCCCACAAACCCAGGGCCCCAGGGGAGGAGCACGATGGGGGCTCATGGAAGCGGGGATGATGTCAGGGTGGAAACTGAGCCAATAGAACCCCAGAGCAGTTCTGAGGAGGAACAGCAATCCATGGGAGAGGAGCGTGCTCATCTCTCACAGGCACAGCAGCTGGCAGAGATTCCTCCTGCCAGCATTCTTGAGATAGATAGTGACCCTGGCAGTGAGAGAGCGCTGGAGGGGGGCTTGCTGGATGCTGGACGCTCGATGCCAGGAGCACCGACAACAGCTGGAGAGCACGGAAAAGAGGCGTAGTGCTCGTTTGGCGCTCAAGCAACAGTCGCATCCTGAGGACCCAAGGGAAAGAGGGAGGAAATCTCCCTAGCCCATAAGTTCCCGTGATTCTCCTTCAAACGGGGACCAACTGCCTAACCCGGAGCTTAGGCTACTCTGCTGTTCCTTGCTTAGTCGCTGGTGATTAGAATCTGAAAGAGTCGTTAAGTTGTAAAAGGATTAAAGCCTTGAAAAGAATCCTTTTGTCTGTGTCTTGAGTTAGCTATTGAAATAGACTGAAAGAGGCTGCCAGTGTGCTCCTGACAGCATGATCCAGATCAGGGTGACCATGTTGTTTCTGGTGACCTGTTTATAGAAGTAATGAGTGTCCATGTTAAGTTACAGTTGGTAGTTTAAGAATTGATTCTTTTTTAATGCTACAACATAGGCTCATGTAAAGCACTGAATCTTCAATGAAGTTGTCATTTGATTGCTTCACTTGGCACCCAGATTGTGAGTCATCTTGCCACATCAAAACATGTGTTCAGATTTTTTTTTCTGTTAGGGGTGTCAGAGAATTTCTCGCCGAAACTTCAGGGGGCCGAGTGCCAACGTATTCGGCCCCCCGAAGTAGTTTCGGGGAGAAATTCTCCCCCCCCGCCCCCCGCCCCCCGCCCCCCCCCCAGGATGGGACTTACCTTTCCCGAATGTCGCTCCCGGTGGCGGGTCGCAGCGGCGGTTCAGCAGGGCTTCGACAGGGGTGGGGGCGGCAGCCGGTCTTTTGACCGGCTGCCGCCGCCGCCATTCCAAGAAAAGTAAAAAAAAAAACGCCCCCGTGATAAGCTACATGACGATTAACGTAGCCTATCACGGCTAGATTTGCAAAGTCAGCCGTGATAGGCTACGTAAATCATCACGTAGCCTATCACGGGTGACTTTAAAAAAAAAAAAAGCGCGTACGGCTAATGGTGGCCCCCATAGGGATCCGCCATTCGCGTTCCTTATTTGGTCGCTGTAGTCTACGTAAAGATTACGTAGACTACAGCGAAAATAAGGGCAACGCTATTTGCGTTGCCCTTATTTTCGCCGTAGTCTACGTAAATCTTTACATAGACTACAGCGACCAAATAAGGAACGCGAATGGCGGCTCCCTATGGGGGCCGCCATTTGCGTACGTGTTTTTTTTTTTTTAAGTCACCCGTGATAGGCTACATGACGATTAATGTAGCCTATCATGGCTGACTTTGCAGATCTAGCCATGATAGGCTACGTAAATCGTTACGTAGCCTATCACGGGGCGTTGTTGTTGGTTTTTTTACTTTTCTGTTGAAGTTCGCAGCCAGGGAGAAGGGGTGCTTCTCCCCGGCCTGAATTTCGGCCGGGGGCGAGGCGGGAAGCCTCCCCCCTGGCCTGAATTTCAGCCGGGCGAGGCGGGAAGACACCCCATGCTCGCATGAACTTCGGGGGGAGAAGCGAAGCGCCTCCCCGCCACCGCGAAAAAAGCTGCGGGACAATGTAAGTCCCTTTCGTACATCCCTATTTCTGGTAAGGCAATTTACAATATGAGCACATCCTGGAGTGACCAGATGACAGCTTCAGTGCAAATTTAATGTTCCCTAGGAACCAACTAACCCTACTTGTAGCATATTGTAAGGGCTGCATGAATCTGTCCCAAACTGCAGCTAATCATGCACATGATTTTCCATTTCTACCTTCCATATGGGTGTAACGCGTAGCTTCTTTAGCATGGCTTTGTAGTAACAGGCTACCTACTAGATGACTGAACAGGCAATTCAACACTGTCATTGTTTCTGTGATATTTAATTTAATATTATATTAGTTTTATTTTTTCTTATCGGCTTTGTGCTATGAAAAAGCAGCATAAAATATTTTGAATTAATGAATGATTAAATAAATGAGGGCGCAATTCTATGGCCCCTAGACATTGTCAGGGGGGCCATAGGATACTGTGGATTTTCACCTCCGTGGTGGCTCCTCTTCTGAGGCTAATGTCACAATGAGGCTGATGAGGGTGGGAAGAGGGGGGGAAAGGGTGTGCCAGTGGGTGAGGGGAGGAGTGAGGAGGGGAGGCCAGGATCCAATGCATCTTGTGTCCTGTCCTTAGGGATGTACGAAATGTACTTACCTTTCCGCAGATTATGTTCATGGGGGGGGGAGGCGTTCCGTCCCTCTCCCTGGAATCCTCTATGTCTGGCTGTGCTCCGCGGCGGCTCCGCAGAGCAGCTGGCCAGGCCCAGGCCAGAGCCGTCCGCAGCCGGATTTCCGGCCGCGGAGGGCTCTGGGTAAAACAAAAACAAAACCGTGTACGCAAATGGCAGCGGCTATGGCCGCTGCCATTTGCATTCCTTCTTTTTGGCCGTCTTAGCCTACGTAAATATTTACGTTGACAATGCGGCGAAAATAAAGAGGAACGCAAATAGCGTAGCGGGTGCTATTTGCATCCCTTTTTGATTCGCCGTTGCAGCCTACGTAAAGATTTACGTAGGCTAAAACGGCGAATCAAAAAGGGATGCAAATAGCACCCGCTACGCTATTTGCGTTCCCCTTATTTTTGCCGTCTTAGTCTACATAAATATTTACGTAGACTAAGTCACTAAAAATAAGGAATGCAAATGGCGGTGGCCATAGCCGCCGCCATTTGCGCACGCGGGTTTGTTTGTTTTTTTAACCCAGCCATGATAGGCTACGTAAATCTTTACGTAGCTTATCACTTCTTGAAAAAAAAAAAAAAAAGCACAAGTCTGCAAATGGCGGCGGCGGCACCCACTGGAGCCGCCACCGCCCAGAAGATCTGCCCCAGGTAAGTCTCGTCCCAGGGGGATCTGCGGGGAGGCGGGGGGGCAGGCCGTTCTGCCACAGATTTCAGGGGGGCAAATGCACTGGCATTCAGCCTCACCGAGATCCATGGCGGAATTCTCTGCCATCCCTACCTGTCCTGCCCTGGGCTCGCCCTTTCCAGTGCAACTCCAGTAGACAAGTTGAGAGGCCCATACTGAAAAAAATTAAAAGCCAAATGGAGAGGCAAAAATAGCTGCCAGCATTCCTCCCACGCTGCAAGGCATAGAAATCTCAGAAGCCTCTGTGATCAGAGGTGTCTGTCTAGCAGGCAGCAACCTGAGAGGGTTGTGCCCTAAGAGCACAATCCTAAGTCCCAGATCTGCTGGATGGAGCAGCTTAGGGTAGTGCAGAGGTCCAAGGGCACAAAACTACTACAAGCCCTGAAATGGTAGGTCTTGAAACGGGGCATTCTGGAGTCCAAGAAGGGGTAACTTTAGATTTCCTGAACCCAAAGCTCCTTCATTCCCTCATGAGGCCCCAGGATCGGTCCCCCTACCTGGCATGGGAAACACGTTTTTCACAAATCAATCCTGGGGTTAGAACAATCCCCCCCCCCTTTGACATTGTTTGACAGCTGAAACTAAACAAATCCTATTGAAGTACAGAGCTATTAGAAGGTTTACTATGTGTGTCATTAGCACCCTCCATACAAGGAAGCAGAAGGTATGAGGTGTGGATTTTTAAAAATATGATAAAATGAGAGTACTGTTAGAAACATAAGAAGGTGCGACTTTAGCCAAGGCATTTTCTTCTTATACAATCAGATTGTCTCCCTCTTATTTTAGTAAATAATCACCACTGTATGATTCAAGTTGACATCTTTCAAATTATTTTATCAACTCCAAAAATATAGACCACAGCTGAAATATGTTTTAAATATTGTGTCATTTAGGACCTAAAATGATTCACAGTGTGCTGCTAAACATATTTTTTGTTATGTTCATCTTAGCAAAAGCAAAAAGAAGAAACCTAATTTATATGCCAGGAAGTTTTTTGAGCATTTACTTCAATATTGGATTCCATGGAAATATTGGATAATGGTCAGCCACTTGCTCCATATTCTTTAAAAGGTGGGCATTATCCAGGGGTGTGACCTTTGTAGAGTTAAACAAAGGACTGGGTTGTTGGCAGGGGTGTGTGCACTGATTTTTAAAATGAATGAAAACTGAAACAAATGAATCCTATTTCTTTTAGGGCGCAACGCTATGGCCAGCTTCTAGATGGCCATAGAATAGGTCGGTTCCTGGGAACTGACCTCGAAGCCCACGCTCTGAGGTCAGTTCCCTGAGAACCGCCCTCCAACCCCTCCTGCTCTGCCTTGTAGGCAGCGAGGATCGGGCCCGCGCACTGTGCTTGCATGAGCAGCACAGAGCACTGAAAACGGGGCGTTCCTGGGGGAGAGGCAGGGCAGGGAGGGCAGAAGTGCAGAGGGGAAGCAGCGGCCTCGGTG
The DNA here is from genome assembly GCF_057233095.1 of Heloderma suspectum. Lineage (NCBI taxonomy): Eukaryota > Metazoa > Chordata > Lepidosauria > Squamata > Helodermatidae > Heloderma > Heloderma suspectum. Next base: position 64,738,173 of record NC_139458.1, on the reverse strand, counting down.
CTACTCCTGCCTTACATCGGATAGGCGGTCGCCTCTGAGTTCGGAGGTGGCCGCCTGTCCCAATAGGATTGCGCCCTTGCCCCTTAGTTATTAAAAACAAAGTTCAAACAAATGAGTTCCAAATAAAAATTGAGCTTTTCCGAATTACATTCATTTCTCGTTCTGAATTAAATCTATTTTTCATTCATTTAATTAGGTTCTGCTAGTATAAAGACTGAAATCATTTGGAACAGTATGTCCAGGTTACAGAGTTTGCAGTTCTATTTAATTTAGACTGCAGTTATGCTTGTGCTTTTTAAAAATCTGTGTAATTTCGGAGGCTACCAGCTGCAACTCCCACTGAATATAATGGGAAATGAAAACAATGGGAAATAAATAACAAAAAAAATAACTAGTTCTGGATTGTTTGTAGAAAACAAATGAAAAGCAACTGAATGAATAACAAAATAAAAGAAACTGTTCGTCACAAAAATGAATGGAGCAACTAGATGAAAAAACAACGACGGGTCTTGAGGCACCTTGACGCGTGGACACTGGGCTAGGCTTTCGTGGACACTCCCCAGTTCACCAGATGCATGAAGTGTTTTCCTCTGATAAAATGGACCATGTCCATGCAAGCTTATGCCAAAATAAATGAGTCCATCTTTAAGGTCCTGCAAGTCGCGTTGTTGTTTTTGCTGCAACTGACTAACATGTCTACCCTTAAATGGAAAAAAAAATAATGCTTGCACAACCATAATTGCTGGCACTTGGGCCTAGGACACCCCTATTTGATTTTTTAAAAACTTCCCCTGCTACAGGCCTGAAGAAAATACCTTTTCTGAAGCCGGCATTTACAGTGGGAGGAAATCCCAAATTAGCACCACAAGGTGTAACAAGACCACATTTTCTTCATCAGAAAAAAATAATACAATAGAATTTCCCAGCACTGTGGCAAGACAAGTGTACAAGGAATTCCCCTGGGCAGAGAATATCAAACCCTAACAGATTTCATCCTTTGGTCAGCTCTGACAGGGGGTTCTCTTAAAAAGCACATGAAAACCATGTCCATTCCAAACGGAAAGTAGGGAAGCAGAGAGAGTCCACCTATCTCTAATGGAAACTGGTGTTCGAATGAAATATAGAATTTTCTGATAGGATTGATTCAAAGTGAAATGCATACTTCCTGAATAAAACCATTGGAAGCAACTGGGTACAACATCTCTACTAATTCAATGCCATGCATATTCAGGTTTTTGAACATCTCACCATCTTTCAGTAATAGTGTCATATGATACCTGACAAACAATCCTGCTACTGTTAATGATGGACTTGTGCCTAATGTACTCCTGTTGGTACATAGTCCAGTGTGAGAATGGTTGAAAACAGCCAGATCACCTAACACAATAGCAAAACTGTTAAAATAAAATTTTATCCATGCCCATAGAAACAAATAACAGTGCAATTTTTTAAGGGAAAAATCTGGTTTAGTTATATCAGCTGGGTTGCTTCTCTGTATTTGTGTATCCTCGTTCATATCTTGGGGCCAATACCCCTTGTTCAGCCTGGCTGTCAAGGTACATTCCATTCCATCATTGGGAGTGGCGGTGGGAGTTAAGGTGCTGGGTACCTATGGAACCACCAGAATTATTTACTTATTTATTTGCATTATTTGTAAGCCACCATTTAGGGAAAGCCCTCCCAGTCAGTACAAAATAAAAAAAAATGGAAAACAATAGAATAAAACCATATGATAAATTGCTAAGATCTGCAGCAAAATATAACAGATGAAAGCCAGCAACAGATCACTCACAGGTCTGGCAAACCACGTAAACATTTGAAGTGAGGGAGCCAAACAAAGTTCTCAGGGGAGGGATTTCAAAAGATATGGGGCCACCACCGAAAAGGCTCTGTTTCTGGTACCTTGTTGGTTATTTCCAGGCCTCACTACTACAGATAGCTACAAACATACATCCATACTAGCATTGTAATCTTCCTGCTGTTCTCCATTTCATAAGAAACTACCCTCTCAGCTGTTTAGACTCCTCTGACTTTCCTCTTACCTTTGGTACATTCCTTTTCAATAGGTGTGATGAATGCAGAATGGACAAACATTTAATAATCAGCCTAACCTGGCCAGGGTAACCCAGTTATATCAAACAGCATACTAAGGGGTAGGGTGGCCAGTTACACAATGCAAAAACAAAACAGCACATAGGTTTGAACAAAGAATGCATATGCTAATTTATATTTATAGATGCAAATTTACAAATAATGATTATGATTTAAATAGAAATATGCTACATCTCACCATAGTGGGGAAGATGGTTTCCCGCCTCCCAGCTGAGCAGAGCAGAGCAGAGCAAGCTGCTCCAGCTGGTCTAGGGACTATAGAAGCAAGCAAGCTCCCAGAGAGCGAGCGATCAGAGCGAGCAAACAGGGAGAGCGAACAGGAGTTGGCCAAGGGAGTTGCAGTGGAAGAGGATACAAAGGAGACAAAAGTAAAGAGGTAAGTGGGCTGGAGGAAGCCCAGGGGGCTGTCCTTTTCCTTCTGCATGGCTGTGAGCTCATTAGGTGCTCCTGAGAGCTCCAACTAAATTGAGGGGGTGTGGCCTGAGTACTCCCAACAGCTGTGTGGACAGGAAGTTTCAGTCTGTTTCCTGCCTCCCAGCTGAGCACAGCAGAGGAAGCTGCTCCAGCTGGTCTAGGGACTATAGAAGCAAGCAAGCTCCCAGAGAGCGAGCAATGAGAGCAAGTGAGCAGGGAGAGCAAACAGGAGTTGGCAAGGGGAGTTCAGCAGGGGAGGTCAAGCGGGAGGCCCCTGATGTTTTTTTTCCTCCTTTTTTTTCTTTTTCTTTTCTTTTTTTCGTTTTTTTAAATTTATTTTTCTTAACACACACTTCCATACCAGTGGGCTGGTGTTTTTAACCTCCAGTGAGTACAAGACCAGGCACAGGCTACTCTAGAACAATCAGAAAGCTAGACACAAAAAGGAAATAGAGGCTATGGAAGGAAAAGACCGTCCAGTGGTGGTGACCTGCAACGTTTGTGCCATGTTTGTTTTCTTGCCTGAGAACAACATGGCCTACACGTGCAACAAGTGCAAGTTGATCACGCTGTGGGAAGAAAAAGCAAGAGGACTGGAGTGGAGAGTGTCGACCCTCCAGGGAATAAGAGAACATGAAGAGTTCTTGGACAGAACAGTGGAACTACAGCAGCAAAGTGAGGAACAGAAGCTAGAAGAGCAACAGCAAGCTGAAGCAGAAGAGGAAAATGCTGAGGTGAGGAAAAATGAAGTAGAGCATACTTCTTGGAAAAGTGTGACAGGAGCAGAAGAACTAGGAGCCACTCTGCACCAGGGGAGGCAGTGGAGCTATGGAACCATTTCCAGGTATTTAAGGATGAGACTGGAGGATAGCCTGCTGAGGAAGAATTACAGGGGAACCTGCATGAGAGCGAACAAGAGGCTGAAGGTCAGTCAAGCAGAGGCAATGAAACCAAGGCCTAGAACAACAAGAAGAGAAGAGGAGGAGGAGTGGCAGACTCCTTGCTGCATGGGATCAAAACCCAAGTATGTCACGAAGACCCATGGACTCGCCAGGTATGCTGTCTCCCAGGAGGACAGATTAGATGTAGGGATGGGGGAGAATTTCTCCCCAAAACTTCGGGGGGCCAAGTGCCAATGCATTCGGCCCCCCGAAATCGGCGGTGAAATTCTCCGCCACCCCCCCGCCACCCCCCCGGGATGGGACTTACCTTTCACGAATGTCCCTCCCGGCGGCGGGTCCCGGTGGCGGTTCGTTGGGTCTTCGTCAGGGGCGGGGGTGGCAGCCGGTCTTTCGACCAGCTGCCTCTGCCACCATTACAAGGAAAGTAAAAAAAAAACCAAAACCCCGTGATAGGCTACGTAACGGTTAACGTAGCCTATCACGGCTAGATCTCCAAAGTCAGCCGTGATAGGCTACGTAAATCATCACGTAGCCTATCACGGGTGACTTTGAAAAAAAAAAAGCGCATATGCAAATGGCGGCCCCCATAGGGAGCCGCCATTTGCGTTCCTTATTTGGTCCCTGTAGTCTACGTAAAGATTTACGTAGACTACGGCGAAAATAAGGGCAACGCTATTGCGTAGGGCTATTGCGTTGCCCTTATTTTCGCCGTAGTCTACGTAAATCTTTACGTAGACTACAGCGACCAAATAAGGAATGCAAATGGCGGCTCCCTATGGGGGCTGCCATTTGCGTACATGCTTTTTTTTTTTTCAAAGTCACCCGTGATAGGCTACGTGATGATTTACGTAGCCTATCACGGCTGACTTTGGAAATCTAGCCATGATAGGCTACGTAAATCGTTACGTAGCCTATCACAGGGGTGGTTTTTTTTTTTTCCGTGGATGGGTAGACGGGGTGCTTCTACCCGGCCTGAATTTCACCAGCAAGGGATAGGGCGCCTCCCGCCCGGCCTGAATTCAGGCCGGGCGAGGCAGGGTGCCTTCCCCCCCTCGCATGAACTTCGGGGGGAGAAGCGAAGCGCCTCCCCCCCACCGTGAAGCAAGCTTCGAGGACAGGTAAGGCACTTCTGTCCATCCCTAGAGATGTGACTGAAGGGTTGCCTGCACTCATAAAACCCACCGACAGGTATCCCTTTCTTCTCATCCATGTGGGAACAAATGATACTGCCAGGCAAAGCTGTGAAGAAATCATGTCACACTTTGAAGCTTTGGGAAGAAAACTCAAGAACTTTGGGGCCCAGATAGTTTTCTCATCCATCCTTCCAGTAGTTAGAAGAGGGACAGAAAGGGAAAGAAAAATACTCTGGGTGAATGACTGGCTACAAAGGTGATGCTGGCGTGAGAGATTTGGATTCTGGTTGGAAGACAACAGAAGAAGCCAATGTGGCTTCACAAAAAGCTTAGAGATGACCTGAAACGACACATACAGGAAGTGGAAGGAAGGCCAAGCAACAAAGGAAGAGTACAGTAGGGGTGCACGAAAGTCACTTACCTGGTCTCGCAGCTTGCTTCACGGTGGGGGGGAGGCGCTTTGCTGCTCCCCCCAAAGTTCAGGCCGGGGGGGGAGACTTCCCTCCTCGCCCGGCTGAAATTCAGGCCGGGGGGGAGGCGCCTCGCCTCGCCCGGCCGCGAAATAAAAAGTAAAAAAAAAAAAACGCCCCCGTGATAGGCTACGTGATGATTTACGTAGCCTATCACGGCTAGATCTGCAAAGTCAGCCGTGATAGGCTACATTAATCGTCACATAGCCTATCACGGGTGACTTAAAAAAAAAAAAGCGCGTACGCAAATGGCAGCCCCCACAGGGAGCCACCATTTGCGTTCCTTATTTGGTCGCTGTAGTCTACGTAAATCTTTACCTAGACTACGGCGAAAATAAGGGCAACACAAATAGCGTGGTTTTTTTTTTAAAGTCACCCATGATAGGCTACGTGACGATTTACGTAGCCTATCATGGCTGACTTTGCAAATCTAGCCGTGATAGGCTACGTTAATCGTCACGTAGCCTATCACGGGGGCGTTTTTTTTTTTTTTACTTTTCTTGGAATGGCAGCGGCGGCAGCCGGTCGAAAGACCAGCTGCCGCCCCTGCCCCTGTCGAAGCCCTGCCGAACCGCCGCTGCGACCCGCCACCGGGAGCAACATTCGGGAAAGGTAAGTCCCATCCCGGGGGGGGGGCAGAGAATTTCTCCCCGAAACTACTTCGGGGGGCCGAATACATTGGCACTCGGCCCCCCAAAGTTTCGGGGAAAAATTCTCCCCCATCCCTAGAGTACAGGCACAGAATTGCAGGGATGGCATCAGGAAGGATAAAGCTGAGAACAAGCTGAGGTTAGCGAGGGATGCTAAAAGCAACAAAAAGGTTGCTTCAGATACATGCTTAGTAAAAGATAGAAAAAAGAAATGGTGGTTCAGCTATTAAATAAGGATGGCAAAATGATAACAGATGGCAAGGAAAAGGCAGAAGTGCTCAATTCCTACTTTGGCTCAGTCTTCTCCCAAAAGAGGGTCTATCAGCCCCCTGGTAAAGGCGAAGTACAGGCTGAAGGGGCAGGATTGCAGCTTGATATCGATAGGCATGTGAACACCTAATAACTTTGAATGAGCTCAAATCTCTAGGGCCAGGTGAACTGCATCTCAGAGTAATAAAGGAACTGGCAGAAGAACTCTCAGAACCGCTGTCTATTCTCTTTGAGAAATCATGGAGGACGGGTGAAGTGCCAGATGACTGGAGGAGGGCTAATGTTGTCCCTATCTTCCAAAAGGGTAAAAAGGAGGAACCTGGAATCTACAGACCAGTCAGTCTGACATCAATCCCTGGGAAAATTCTGGAGCAGATGATAAAGCAATCCATCTGTAAGCACCGTGAAAACAATGCAGTGATTACTCAAAGCCAACATGGATTTGTCAAGAACAAATCCTGCCAGACGAATCTGATCTCGTTTTTTGATCAGGTAACATCCTTTGTTCAGGTGACATCCCCTTCATGGATCACTGCCTTGTTGTGGTGAAGGGGCTTGCATAACTCAGTGAAGCCATAAGCTATGCCATGCAGGGCCACCCAAGACGGACAGGTCATGGCAGAGAGTTCTGACAAAATGTGGGCCACTGGAGAAGGAAATGGCAACCCACTCCAGTATTCTTGCCAAGACAACCCCATGGAACGTATCACAAGGCAAAAAGAGATGACGCCGGAAGATGAGCCCCTCAGGTCGGAAGGTGTCCAATATGCTACTGGGGAAGAGCAGAGGGTATTTCCAAGTAGCGCCAGAAAGAGTGAAGTGGCTGGGCCAAACCCGAAAGGACACTCAGCTGTGGATGTGTCTGGTGGTGAAAAGAAAATCTGATGCTGTAAAAAATAATATTGTTTAGGAACCTGGAATGTCAGATCAATGAATCAAGGTAAGCTGGAGGTGGTCAAACATGAGATGGCAAGACTGAACATCGACATCTTGGGAATCAGCGAACTAAAATGGACAGGCATGGGAGAATTTAATTCAGGTGACCATTATATCTACTACTGTGGGCAAGAATGCCTTAGAAGAAATGCAGTAGCACTCACAGTCAACAAAAGGGTGGGAAAAGCAGTATTGGGGTACAATTTCAAAAATGATAGAATGATCTCAGTACGAATCCAAGGCAAACCATTCAATATCACAGTAATTCAAGTTTATGCCCCAACCTCTGATGCCAAAGAAGCTGAGGTTGATCAGTTCTATGAAGACCTACAACACCTTCTAGAACTAACACCAAAAAAAGATGTCCTCTTCATCATAGGGGATTGGAATGCTAAAGTAGGAGGTCAAGAAATCACCGGGATAACAGGCAAGCATGGCCTTGATGTACAAAATGAAGCAGGACAACGCCAATAGAGTTTTGCCAAGAGAACACGCTGATCATAGCAAACACTCTTTTCCAACAGCACAAGAGGTGACTCTACACATGGACATCACCAGATGGTCAATATCGAAATCAGATTGATTATGTCCTTTGCAGCCAAAGATGGAGAAGCTCTATACAGTCAGTAAAAACAAGACCTGGAACTGACTGTGGCTCAGATCATGAGCTGCTTCTTGCAAAATTTCGGCTTGAATTGAAGAACGTAGGGAAAACCACTAAACCATTCAGGTATGACCTCAATCATACCCTTATGAATATACAGTGGAGGTGAGGAATACATTTAAGGGATTAGACCTGATAGACAGAGTGCCTGAGGAACTATGGATGGAGGTCCGTAACATTGTTCAGGAGGCAGCAACTCAATTCATCCCAAAGAAAAAGAAATGCAAGAAAGCCAAGTGGCTGTTTGATGAGGCTTTACAAGTCGCTGAGGAAAGAAGGGAAGCGAAAAGCAAGGGAGAAAGGGGAAGATATATCCAACTGAATGCAGAGTTCCAGAGAATAGCAAGGAGAGACAAGAAGGCCTTCTTAAATGAACAATACAAAGAAATCGAGGAAAACAACAGAATGGGAAAGATTAGAGATCTCTTCAAGAAAATCGGAGATCTCAAGTTGGGATGTCAGAGAATTTCGCCACGAATCTCGGGGAGGCCGAATGACAGACATCGCAGAGGGTAAAGTCAAGTGGGCCTTAGGAAGCCTTACTAACAACAAAGCTAGCGGAGATGACAGTATTCCAGCTGAGCTATTTAAGATCCTAAAAGGTGATGCTGTTAAAGTGCTGCACTCAATATGCCAACAAATTTGGAACATTCAACAGTGGCCACAAGACTGGAAAAGGTCAGTTTACACTCCGATTCCAAAGAAGGGCAATGCCAAAGAGCATTCAAACTACCGTACAATTGCGCTCATCTCACATGCCAGCAAGGTGATGCTCAAAATCCTACAAGCTATGCTTCAGCAGCATGTGAACCGAGAACTACCGGGAAGTACAAGCGGGGTTTCGAAGAGGCAGAGGAACTAGAGATCAAATCGCCAACTTTCGCTGGATCATGGAGAAAGCAAGAGAATTCCAGACAAACGTCTATTCTTGCTTCATTGACTACGCTAAAGCCTTTGATTGTGTGGATCACAACAAACTGTGGCAAATTCTGAAAGAGATAGGAGTACCAGACCACCTTACCTGTCTCCTGAGAAACCTGTACGAGGGTCAAGAAGCAACAGTAAGAACCAGACATGGAACAACCGATTGGTTCAAAATTGGGAAAGGAGTACGACAAGGCTGCATATTGTCGCCCTGCTTATTTAACTTATATGCAGAGTACAGCATGAGAAACGCTGGGTTGGATGAATCACGTCGGAATTAAGATTGCCGGGAGAATTATCAACAACCTCAGATACGCAGATGATACCACCCTAATGGCAGAAAGCGAAGAGGATCTCAAGAGCCTCTTGTTGAGGGTGAAAGAGGAGAGTGCAAAAGCTGGTTTGAAACTCAACATTAAAAAAACGTAGATCATGGCATCTGTCCCCATCACTTGGGGACTGGCATATGGAAGGGGAAGAAATGGAAGCAGTGACAGATTTTATTTTCTTGGGCTCCAAGATCACCACAGACGGTGACTGTAGCCATGAAATTAAAAGACGTTTGCTCCTTGGAAGGAAAGCTATGGCAAACCTAGACAGCATAGTAAGAAGCAGAGACATCACCTTGCCGACAAAGGTCCGTCTAATCAAAGCTATGGTTTTCCCATTAGTAATGTATGGCTGTGAGAGCTGGACTATAAGAAGGCTGAGTGCCGAAGAATTGATGTTTTCGAACTGTGGTGCTGGAGAAGACTCTTACGAGTCCCCTGGACTGCAAGGAGGTCAAATCAAATCAGTCCATCCTAAAGGAAATCTACCCTGAGTGCTCATTGGAAGGACAGATACTGAAGCTGAAGCTCAAATATTTTGGCCACCTAATGCGAAGAGAAAATTCCCTGGAAAAGACCCTGATGCTGGGAAAGACTGAAGACAAAAGGAGAAGGGGATGGCAGAGGATGAGATGGCTAGATAGCATCACTGATGCAATGAATATGGACTTGAGCACGCTCTGGGAGAGAGTGCAGGACAGGAAGGCCTGGCGTGCTATGGTCCATGGGGTCACGAAGAGTCGGACACGACTGAACAACTGAGCAACAACAACCTCCTTTGTGAACTGTGGGAACACTGTGGATATAATATACCTCGACTTCAGCAAAGCTTCCGACAAAGTGCCCCATGATATCCTGATGAGCAAACTCGCTCAAACAAAGTGGGCTAGATGAAACAACTTTCAGGTGGATCCACAGTTGGCTGCAGGATTGGACTCAAAGAGTGCTTATCAATGGGATCTTCTCAAACTGGGGAGAGGTAACAAGTGGGGTACCGCAGGGCTCAGTCCTGGGCCCAGTGCTCTTCAACATTTTGATTAATGACTTGGAGGAGGAGGTGCAGGGAATGCTGATCCAATTTGCAGATGACACAAAATTATGCGGGATAGCTAATACCTTGGAAGACAGAAACAAAATTCAAAGTGATCTTGATCGGCTGGAGTGCTGGGCAGAAAAGAACAGAATGACTTTTAATAGGGCTAAATGCCAAGTTCTGCACCTAGGAAAAAGAAACCAAATGCACTGTTACAAGATGGGGAATACTTGGCTCAACAATACTACAAGCAAGAAGGATCTTGGAATTGTGGTAGATCACAAGCTGAATATGAGCCAACAATCTGATGTGGCTGCAAAAAAGGCAAATGCTCTTTTGGCCTGCATTAATAGAAGTATAGCTTCCAAATCCCAGGAAGTCCTAGTTCCCCTCTACTCGGCACTGGTTAGGCCTCATCTGGAGTATTGTGTCCAGTTCTGGGCACCACACTTTAAGAAGGATGCAGACAAGCTGGAGAGGGCTCAGAGGAGGGCAACAAAGATGATCAGGGGACTGGAAACAAAGCCCTATGAAGAGAGACTGAAAGAACTGGGCATGTTGAGCCTTGAGAAGAGAAGACTGAAGGGAGATATGATAGCGCTCTTCAAGTACTTGAAAGGCTGTCACAGAGAGGAAGGCCAGGATCTCTTCTCGATCATCGCAAAGTGCAGGACACAGAATAATGGGCTCAAGTTACAGGAACCTAGATTTCGGCTGAACATCAGGAAAAACGTCCTGTTAGAGCAATACAACAATGGAACCAATTACCTAGGGAGGTAGTGGTCTCTCCCACACTGGAGGCATTCAAAATGAAGCTGGACAGCCATCTGTCAGGGATGCTTTGACTTAGATTCCTGCACTGAGCAGGGGATTGGACTCGATATAGCCCCCTTCCAACCCTACTATTCTATGATTCTGTGATATGATATGACTGTGACCAGGTATTCCGTGTGTATCCTCAGTCTGCTGACCAGGTGCTGACTGTTGACAGGCAACTTCAAGGCCCCTGCCACTCTCCCTTCTTATATTTTGTGATCTTGAAACTTGACAGACTGGACAGATTCTCAAGTAGAGGGTGCTTTCAAATAGAGGACTGTCCTCTGATGGACTTTTAAATAAAGGACTGTCATCTGTAAAGCAGGACACCAGGCCACCTTATGAAGGGGGAACCACAAAGAATCATAGAATCATAGAATATTAGGGTTGGAAGGGGCCTACAAGGCCATCGAGGCAATGGCAAAAATTGGAGGCAAAATCCAATCCAACCTAGGATGAAAAATTGCTTCCCGCCCCCATGATGAATGACCAGATGACCGCATGGGGTCCACTAATTGGTGCAATGGGTTAGTCATTGCTGCCTGCCTGCCTGCCCTTACAGCTTCTTCTTCCAGCCTTAAATTGGCCCAGGTTTTGCCTTTTGCTGAGATCTCACAAAATCTCAGCAAAGCTCAAATATCTCGAGTTCTCAGGGACTGCCGCTCTGAGACCCTGCAGAACCTCACAAGGCCACCTCTTTATCACAGCAGCTGACACAAATGTTGCTGTGGGGGCAGTGGGACCCTTCTAGCAGTTGAGATTGAGAAAGGGACATTTCATACTTTGTATTTATTTATTTATTCCATTTATATCCCGCCTTTTTTTCCTTCAAGGAACTCAAGGTGGCGTATATAATCCTCCTCATAACATAACCATTTTATCCTCACAACAGCAACCCTGTGATCTGTGACGAGCTGCACCCCAGGTCACATGGCCCAGACCCACTCAGCGAGCCTTCCTGCTTGCCCAGCCCGCATGGCCCAGCCCACATGAGCCGCCCCTCCTCTCTGGCAGTCAAGCCCTTGTGCTTCATGCACAAGGGCTCGAGGGGAGGCCAGGGCGAGATCACTGGGGTGTCACTGAGGCCCTTCCTCCCCATGCCAGCTGTTAAGGAAGCCCTTGACAGCCAGCAGAAGCAGGATGGGTCCCAGCACAGCCAGCCCCCAGCGTTCCCAGCTGCTCGCCAAGCTCCAGGGTGCTTGGAGGCTGGGTCCATCAGCGCCCCAGGGCTCGGCAAGCGGGGTCCAGGTGGCTGGATGAAGGGGGTCTGTTGGACTCCACCCCATTTTTGGACTCTCACGCCATCCCTACCTGTGTGAGTCTGTGACTGGCCCAAAGTCACCTAGTGAGCTTCCGTGGCCAAGTGGAGACTAGAACCCGGATCTCTCATCTCCCAGTCCAACACTCTCACCACTATACCATGCTGGCTCTCACAATACTTGCATTGTGGTATCTTGTACACTTCTGCACATTCATGCAACTTGTTAGCTGAATTGGTAATCAGACCAAGGAGGACAGTTGCTAGGTTCTTTTAATTAAATAATGTAGCAAAAAGATTGAATTATACCCTGGGGCTGCCTTTCTAAACAAAATTATTTTGAACATTTAAATTAGTGCAGCTGATGTTTGTGAAGGAAACTGATATTGTCCCATACATTTTAAAACGTTAAACATAACCTCTTAGCTTGAAAAAAAGGGGAAAAATATTTTTCATGCAAGAACTCTATATGGCCCAAGAAGAACATTTAATTACATCTAAGTATATTTGCCGTGATTCATGATGGCTATTTGCATCAAATGATTTTTAAATATTAAATATTAAATCCATTTAAATGTAATAACTTTTAGGATGAATTTTCATCTTTATTTCAGAGTCATGCTATTTTAAAATTTGTCATTAGAGCTAATAAGGAATGATGTTGGAACTATTCTGTACATTTAAATGAAGCATAAATCAATTATTGAAGCAAAGGATTTTTTCATCATTGTAATGATTATTGAAATAAATTTAGTCCTTAGATGTTCCTTAATGATATCCTCAGTAGCAAAAATAGAAAATTACACGGACTTAATTTTTACTACATACTGTTTAAATGTGCTTGTAATGTTTTCCTCTGGCAAAACCATATAGATCAGGGGCTTTCAAACCACGAGTTCCTACAGCATTCTTATACAGCCAATCTTTAGTTTCTTTAAATCATAACTGTGTGTGCCCCATATGTATATCAGGTGTAGGCAACCTTTTTTTCTGTCAAGGGCTGCATTCCTTCATGGGTAAACTATTGGGGTGGGTGGGTGTCAAGCCAGCAATGGGCAGGGCCAGAGCCAAAAGTGTGTGCGTTCATGCTTGCCTCTGGCCACTCTCTCTTTTCTCTCTTCCAGCCAACCCCCTTTACTCTCTCTGAGCTTCTTAGGGATGGCAGAGAATTCCGCCACAGATTTCAGTGAGGCCGAATGCACTGGCATTCGGTCCCCCGAAACCCATGGCAGAACGGCCTCCCCCCCGCCCCCCCACAGAAATGGGTTGCATGGAATTGGGCCAATGGTACCTAAGGTATATGTCATGTATGTACAGTAGGTATATACTATATGTTGCCTGGTACACACTCTCAAATAGAAGAGGAACTAGAAACATGATGAACTTGCTCCATATTTCACCACCCTCCTCACTATATCTCCATCCTATTGCTCTGTAATATGTGCTCTGTTGTTTAATGGTATTTATACACTGCCCTATAACAGAGTTCTCACAAGAAGAAATAAAACAATTTAAAGCTCAATAACAATAAAACAAATAGCAAAACTGTATATAATAGAGCATAAAAGAATAAGTTTACAAAAAATAAACACCATTTGAAGCTCAGATAGATTAAAAGATCAGGGAAAATATAGAAATAATGTATGAATCATTTAATTAAATTAATTACGCATCCAGTGGGCTAACAGTCCACTTTAAAATGGTAATAATAAATTAAAACACAAATTGACAACAAAAAAATGTGGAGTGGAAATGCAACACAACAGAGCCCACAAAAACGGTCAAGAAAAATGGAATACAGAGTCACAGGGCCAGGCCTCCATAAGGCAGAGTGAATCCCCTGCCTCAGGTGGTGGATTGGCCAGGGTGCTGAATCGCATGTCCCTCCACTATGAGGACCCCTCACTGCCACCGCCTGCCACTGCTTCACTGATCCCACCGTCGCGCTGCCGCAAATGCTGGAGCAGGAGAGCCACCAGCTGGGCTACCTGGAGCAGCTGCCTCCCTGCTCGTTCACTTTAAGGTGGCTCTCAGAGCAAAATATTGGGCAGGCTGTTTCCCCAGAGCAGCTGCCCACCCAGTCTCTCACTCTGAGGACTACCCAGGGTGAGAGATCTGGCAGGTGGGCTCTCTGGAGAGCCAGCCATGCCCAAATGCCTCACTTTGAGGAGTACTCCCCAGAGCAGGAGTGTGGAGGCACGCAGTGGCAACAGGGACAGGAGTGGTAGCTGAAATGGGGCAGCGGTGGGGCATCTGCTACTCCTGCAGCAGCTGCAGAGCAACAATCAAAGAGGTCTCCCTTCTGACGGTCTACCAAAGAGTGGAAAACCACCAATGATAGACATGTCTTTTTTGCTCGTATTTCTCAGTGAAGTGCTTGTGTTATTTTCATTATATTACTTTGCTAGAGACACTCTACAAAACAACATAAGCGAAAAAAAGAGATGTGTCCATGACCTAAGAATCTTTCAAGATTAGTGGTGACAAGAGATGACGTTCTAACCTTATTGACTAATTGAAAGCAAACAAATGAGTGGGTCCAGATGGTATCTATCCTAGAGTTCTTAAAGAGCTCAAATCTTGCTAATTTTCTAACAAAAATATGTAACATGTCCCTAAGATCAGCCTCTGCACCAGAGGGCTGGAGCATGGCCAATGTAACACCTATTTTTACAAGGGGATCCAGGAAATGACAGGCCAGTTGGCTTAATGTCTGTTCTGGGTAAATTAGTAGAAAGCATTATTAAATATAAAGTTATCCACAATATAGAAGGACAAGTCTTGATGAAAAAGAATCAACATGACTTCCACAAAAGTATGTCCTGTCTCACTAACTTTTTAGAGTGTCAATAAACATGTGGATGGGGTGATTCAGTAGACATGGTTTACTTGGACTTCCAAAAGGCTTTTGACAAAATCCCTCACCAAAGACTCTTCAATAAATTTAGCAGTCATGGGTTAAGAGGAGAGGTCATCTTATGGACTGGTAACTCATGAAAGAACAGAAAGCAGGGAGAAGGGCAAAAATGGTTAATTCTCCCAGTGGCGGGATGTAAACAGTGGGATCCCTCAAGGTTCTGTATTGGGAGCAGACCTTTTTAATTTGTTCATGAATGATCTGGAATTAGGAATGAGCAGTGAGGTGGCCTGGTTTGCTGGTGACACCAAATTATTTATTTAAAACAAACATGAATTGGGAAGAGCTCCAAAAGAATTTCTCCAAACTGAAGAGAGTAGGCATTAAAATGGCAAACATGATTCGATGTAAGCAAGGATAAAATGATGAATGTTGGAGCCAAAAATCCCAACTTCACATATGAGCTCCAAGCTGGCAGTGACTGACCAAGAAAGAGATCTTGGGGTTGTGGTGAACAGCTCAATGGCTATTTTTCACGATGGCTGCTGTGAAAAAGGCAAATTACATGTTGGGTGTAACTAGAAAGGTATTGAAAATAAAACTGCCAATATCATACTCCCCTTATACAAATCTATTGTGTTACCATACCAGGAATACTGTATATAGTTCTGGTCACTGCACCCAAAAAAAGGATATTGTAGAGTTGGAAAAGGTGCCTAAAAGGGCAGATTAAAGGTCTGGACCAACTCCCCAAAGAGGAAAGGTTACAATGACTGGGACTGTTTAGTTGTTGGTTTTTAAGGCAATTAAGGGGAGAAATTATAGAGGTGTACAAAATTACTTAGGGTGTGAGGAATGTAGATAGGGACAGGTTTTTCTTTTCTCTCATGATAATAGAATTTGGGGTCCTACTATGAAGCTGAATGGTAGGAGACAGATAAAAAGAGGTACTTGTTCACACACTGCATAGTTAAACTCTGGAATTCACTACCACAAGATGTAGGAATGTCCACCAGTTTGGACGACTTTAAAAGATGATAAGACGAATTCATGGAGGATAAGGCTATCAGTGATTACTGGTCATTATGGCTATATATTACCTCCAGTAATAGTATACTAGTATACTATGAATAGTATACTAGCAACACAGTATACTAGTTGCTGGGGAATATGAGTAGGAAGGTGCTATTGCACTGATATCCTACTTCTGGGTTTCCTACAGGCAGGTGGTTGACCAATGTGTGAACAGAATGCTGGAATAGATGGAACTTTAGTCTGATCCTGCATGGCTCTTCTTACATTCTAATGGTCTTGATATAAATTTCAAAAGTAGGGGGAACAAGAATGGAAGTGGAGGATGGAAGAGGTAGGGATAAAAAACAAGTAATACCATCTTGCAGTGGCTATAAAAACTACACACAACCATGTTTGTGAAGCCTTTTACGACTCCAAGCAATTTTCCTATGTATCCTGGAGTGGTAAAATGCCCCACAAACAAACATGTGTCTGTGGTGTCAGACAAAGTATGTTATAAATTAAAATTATTAGAAAAGTATCATAAACTGTCATGATAAAACTTTATTATTACTAAGAACTAATGTTTTTGGGTGTTGTGGTATATTTTCTAGCCCCATAAGAAATCTGTCTCTGTGAAGTCAATGTTCCCCAATGAAATTCCATGGTTTGGGCCAACCTACTTACACCCAGAGTACTTAATCCTGCATCCATAGATGAGCTAAGAGATTGAAATTATGCAGGTGACAGAAAACAACAATATAGTGGGAAGACTATGTTTACTTCTGTGTAAATTCTGCAATGAAAAGTGCATTTGGGTCAGCCTTTCAGGACACCTTGTTGTAGCATAATATAAGGGGCAGAATAACATAAGCAGTGGTGGGGCTGATTTTAAGTACAGATGGGTTTCTACTAGGTGTTCAACTCAAGATGCTTGAGAATACTATGAAAAGCATCTCTAGCTATGTACTCAAGTATATTCAGAACTTGGTTAATATAGGCCCATACTTGATGAATATGTATAATTCTATCCCAAATCCTTTACCATACATGAGACTCTTTTAATAAGCAAGAGGTTGCACATAACTGGAGCAACAACCTTTTATTCATTTGTAGTGTATAGTTAGAGAAAAATCCTAGACATAATGGATATAAGCTCAGGTGCAACGAAGCCCTGAATATAAAGAAGCACATTCTGATTCTATTTTTAGGTTTCCTGCTTTAAGGCATTCTATCTGCTTCTCCCCAATAGGTGGAATGTGTTCTACAGTGCCACATAAAGTACCCCAAACCTAAGGTTGCCAACTGTATGTCAG
This sequence comes from Heloderma suspectum, assembly GCF_057233095.1. Lineage (NCBI taxonomy): Eukaryota > Metazoa > Chordata > Lepidosauria > Squamata > Helodermatidae > Heloderma > Heloderma suspectum. The sequence continues at coordinate 64,721,075 of NC_139458.1, read as the reverse complement.
ATATTATTAGTGCTGAAGAAGAAAAGAATTTGCTCAATTGATACTGGAAGACAGGTAGAGGAGAGAGGTCAGGGAGATTATATATAGAGAGAAACGTCTACAAAAACAAAATGACTCGTATCAAAGAATACAATTCTTAGTGGCTATTTCATCACTCTTTCTGAATGTGTATCATCGTGATACACATGTAGCCCAGAAAGGCTACATTTCATTCTTTGTCTACAGTGTGGGAGGAAAAGGTTTCCAGGGCTTCATTATCAATTAAGCTCACTTCAGGAGATAGAAATGAAAGGTCTTTCAACTGTGTCTGGTTTTTGAAAATCTTTCCTCTTGAATGAACTACTTCGCTCATGGGTACGATGGGAACTTTTAAATTGAAAACCCCTCGACTCTCACAAAATGCCTTTCCAGGATATATGCAACTTTCTTAAACTGAGTCAGACCATCTACTTAGGGGTTTCAGAGAAATCCATTTGCAGGGTGAAGTTTGAGAAGTTTATCTAGGCTCAGCACCCCAGACTTGGTTTCAGTTCCTGCTGTGGTGCCCAACTTGATCTGCAGCGAGTTGGGCCAGTTTGCAGTTTTTCCAGGAACTTTGCACATTTGGGGAGTGAAGGTTCTACAATTTACGCAAATGTCTGAGCGATTTGTGCAAATTATGGCCAAATTTGTGCAAATTACACAAATTATGGCTGAATTTGCACAAATTTGCTCAGAAATTTGCACAAATTGCACAGCCTTCCCCCTACCCCCCAAAAATACACTAAAAAGTTCCTGGAGTTTGGCGAAGAGCCCCTACCTCAGCTTGCAGACATAAAGTGATTTGTACATGCCAAAGAACTCCATCAAGCCCCAAAAGTACAGGATTTCTCAGTGATGGACATCCCTACATCTATTTATTTATTACATTTCTATACTGCCCAACAGCTGAAGATCCCTGCGCAGTTCACAACAATTAAAATCATAAAATACAACATGATAAAATGTAATATAAAATTTAAAAGTTTAAAGGTAGCATGTAAAACCAAAGTAAAACCCAACAGCAGTTACCACCCAGGGAACGCCTGGGTGAAAAGGTGCATTTTTAGGAGGCATTTGAAAGATGCCACATTTTATGCCTCCCAAACTTCATGGGGGAGGGTTTTCCAGAGTGTGGGTGCCACTACAGAGGCCTGGTGTTGAGGGTTTTCATGGAGACATTCCTTTCATTTTGGAATGATCAGCAAGGCCTCCTCTGATGATCTTAAATTTCTCCTGGGTTCCTAAGGGAAGACAGTCTGCTAGATATCCTGGTCCCAATATGTTTAGGGCTTTGTATGACAATAACATAACCTTGTATGTGGCTCAGTAACTAATAGATAGCCAGTGCAGTTCTTTTAACACAGGTGTTATGTGAGCATAGCTACATGCCCCAGTAAGCACCCTAGCTGCTGTGTTCTGCACTAGCTGCAGCTTCTGAACCATGTACAAGGGTAGCCCTTGTACAGAGTGGCTGGGTGACCAATAAATATATAATAAATAAATAAATAAATAAATAAATAAAATAGCCCCTCATAGAGAGCATTGCAGTAGTCTAAATGTGAGGTTATCAGTGCATGGATCACCACAGCTCGGCTATTCCTATCCAGGAACAGGCGTAGTTGGCATACCAACTAATGTTGGTAATGGGCGCTCAAGTCACTGAGGTCACCTGGGCTTCCAGTGACAAAGATGGATCCAGGAGCACACCCAAACTGCAGACCTGCTGCTTCAGAGGAGTGCAACCCTGTCCAGAACAGGCAAACACCCCAATTCCCAGACCTGGGAATTGCCAACCCATAGGGTCTCTGTCTTATCAGAATTCAGCTTCAGTTTATTGACCCTCATCCAAGCCATAACTGCATCTAGGCACTAGTTCAGAACATGCACGGCCTCTCCTGATTCAGATGATGCAGAGAAATAGAGTTGGGTAGGGATGGACAGACACATCTCCATCCGGTCCCTTCAGGTGATTGACGCGACGTCGTCACTGCCCACCCATGCAAGCTGCACTGCGGGAACTAGAGGACAGCTCGGCAACTGCCTGAGAAGTGCTGCGAGGCCATCCATTGCCTTACCAAGCTCCCACTAGGGATGTATGAAAGTTCCGCCACGGATCTCGGGGAGGCCGAATGCCAGCGCATTCAGCCCATCGAAATCGGTGGTGGAACGGCCCGCCCCCCCACCCCCACCCCAGGACGGGACTTAACTTGGGCGGATCTTCCTGGCAGCGGCGGCTCCGGCAGTGGCGGCGGCGGTTTGGCGGCTGCAGCTGCGGCGGCCGGTCTTCTGACCAGCTGCCGCCACCGCCATTTCCAGTTAAAAAAAAACAAACGTGATAGGCTACGTAAATCTTTACGTAGCCTATCACGGCTGACTTAAAAAAAAAAGCGCGTACGCAAATGGCGGCGGCCATGGCCGCCGCCATTTGCGTTCTTTATTTTGGCACGTCTTAGTCTACGTAAACATTTATGTAGACTAAGACAGCAAAAATAAGGGGAACGCAAATAGCGTAGACGCTACGCTATTTGCGTTCCCCTTATTTTCGCCGTCTTAGTCGACGTGAATGTTTACGTAGACTAAGACGTGCCAAAATAAAGAATGCAAATGGAGGCGGCCATGGCCGCCGCCATTTGCATACGCACGTTGTTGTTTTTTAAAAAAATCAGCCGTGATAGGCTACGTAAATGTTTATCATGGCTATAAAATGTCTATCAAGGCTGACTGCAGGGATGCAAACGGTGGCGGCTATGGCCACCGCCATTTGCATCCCTGCTAGCCAGCGGGCGGATGTCCAGCTGCTGGCGGAGCCGGCCGGCAGCTCCGCAGAATTGCTGCGGAGCACAGCCAGCTGGCCAGGATTCCGGAGGGAGGGTCGGAACGCCTCCCCCCCAGCATCAACATAATCCGTGGAAAGGTAAGTCACTTTCGTACATCCCTAGCTCCCACTGTGCAGTGAAACCTCAGCTCAGTTACTTCTGCATACCTAAATGTTCTGTGTCTGGCTGACTTAAAAGGGCAATTGTTCAACCTTTTAAAATTTTATAATTTTATAAAATTATGCATAGTGTGGAGTATTTGATAAGGCATAGGGATTGATGAAAGTGTCGATTTCAGTTTCTCTCTGTTTCTCATTTTTCCAATCTTCAGTTCATATCAACCTTTTACTGGAGTTTGAGAATTTTTTTAAAAAAGAAGTTCATATGAAAATTCTAGGCATGGCGGAGAATTCCACCATGGATCTCTGTGAGGCCGAATGCCAGTGCATTCGGCCCCCTGAAATCCGTGACGGAACAAAGCCCCCCCACCCCACAAAATGGGCCCGGAACGGACCACCTACCTTCTGCCGTCTGCGCTGCATTGTGAATGGCGGCCGCATCTGCGGCCGCCATTTGCTTCTTCCATATAGCCGTGATAGGCTACATAAGGTACGTAGCCTATCACGGCTAACGCAGGGACGCCATTTGCGTCCCTGCGGAAGCCATGATAGGCTACGTAAGTATTTACGTAGCCTATAATGGCAAAACTAAGGGAACGCAAATGGTGGCGGCTACAGCGGCCGCCATTTGCATTCCCTTTTTTTTCCACCATGATAGGCTACATAAATATTTATGTAGCCTATCACGGCAAAACAGAGGGGCGCAAATGGCATAGTGGCCACCATTTGCACCCCTCTGTTTTGCCGTAATATGCTACATAAATATTTACATCGCCTATCACGGCAGGAAAAAAGGGAACGCAAATGGCAGCCGCTGTAGCCACCACCATTTGCGTTCGCTTTTTTTTTTGCCATGATAGGCTACATAAATATTTACGTAGCCCAGCCTATCACGGGCTGGCATAGGGATGCAAATGGCATCCCCTACACAGGACACCATTTGCGTCCACACCAGCCCGACAGCAGCTGGAGGCCCCACTGTGGGTTGGCCCAGGCAGCGGCTCCGCGGCCTGGTTGCAGAGCGGAGCCAGCTGGGCAGGATTCCCGGGGGGAGGAATGGATCGCCTCCCCCCTGTCAAGGATTCCGGGGGGAGGAACGGATCGCCTCCCCCCACCTGCAGAACCCAGCGGAGCCAGGTAAGCGGGGTTTCGTACACCCCTAGCAAAATTCATAAGCAGAATTATGCACATTTCTCCTAATATATGCATTTTATATGCAGTTTTGCCTAATATACAAATTTTTGCAAGCAATTTTCATAATGCAGTATGTTTTTAAAGTTATTTTTGCTAATATATGCATTTTTGTGTATTTTTTGACTGGAGAATTCCATTGCAAAATTCAGGAAAGTGCAAATTTTGACGGATAACTGCTTTCAATTGGATAGTGATTCGGAAGTGCAAAGTTAGGTTCTCCTAACAGGGAATTTTTTTTTCTCCCTTTTTCATAATACTAGAACCTGGGGTCATCCCATGAAGCTGAAAGGTGGGAGATTCGGAAAAGATGAAAAGATTTCCACCATTTCCTGTCCTGGCTGGCATGAGACCAGTAGGGCTTATGAAGCGGCAGTCTGCCGTGGACTCTCCCCCATACACACACCCCTCCATAGAATTTCACTGCACATATGCTTAACCTTTCTGCCCACCATGAGCCTGCTTTGAGAGCCAAACTACATATTATGCTTACTGTTAGCATCCTTGCCAGATGTGTATATACACATGATCTGAGATACACACATAAAATGATCTTTTAATCTCAGGAATTTAGTCCCAGTGACATATGTAGACACAGGTGCTGTTCCTCAGGAAGTTGGTTTATTGGTTACACAAGAATAAAAAATGTACACTGTGAATATGTTGAGAATTAACTTGGCTGAATTTACGCATAGCGGTTATACCGTTATCATAACTATCGGTACACATGACACCAATGGGCACCAATAGTTATGATAACAGTGTGATAACGGTATAACTGCTATGTGTAGACTCAGTCCTTGTCTGTACTTACTTACTTATTTATTGCATTTGTATCCTGCCTCTTTTTCCTCTTGCAAGGAACCCAAGGCAGCTTACATTATCCTCCTCCTCTCCATTTCATCCTCACAACACCAACCTGTGAGGTAGGTTGGGCTGAGAGTCTGTGACTGGCCCAAAGTCACCCAGTGAGCTGCCATGGCTGAGTGGGGACGAGAACCCGGATCTCCCAGCTCCCAGTCCAACACTCTCACCACTACACCATACTGGCTCTGTACTAGGCACTATATGAACTCCAAAGGGGAGTTAATAAGCTCAGACTGACAAACCTATGCACACTACATATGAGAAAGAAGATCAAATAGAGACTGTACAACTACATACACAGGATGCAATGGGGGAAAACTTTGCTTAGAGAGGGCTCAATGTCTTGATGGAGGGCTGCCACTCTTAGGAAATAAGCTACAGTTATGTATGCCTGGTTCTGCCCTGAAAAGGCCGGATTGTTGTTCTGAACCACCGTTAGGCTGGAATTAAGCAAATCAGAGTTCTGAGACTTCTGGAAGAGAGAGTGAGATTGTGAGGGAAATAAAATTATGAAACTGAGATAAGGAAGAAGTTGTACAGCAGTTCATTGTGAGGCACACATGTATCCCAGTGGCTAGCCCACATGCTGGGCCACAGTGACACAAAGGAATGGGTAGAGCTCTAGGGGGAGCTAACCTAACACATACACACAGGTCAAGGTATCTTTTACACCTTCCCCTAAACCTCCTTGTCTTCTTCCTCTTCCAAATCTTTATTATGAACCCCTTCTCCCTAGGGGCTTTTGGTATGAAGAAAAGCCCACTGACTGGACAAAGGGAAGGGGGACCCAAGAGGGCTGCCGCCCACAACCCATTCCACTGGCATTCCTAGGAAGGGCTGCACTTTCATGGCTCAGCATTGGACCAAAAGCTGGGGCCAAAGCAGAACGGATCTTTCCAAGTGCTCACATAATCACACACTAGAAAAGCAAGTAACATAGGAGACTACAGTTTACAGGGCAGATCTCCCAAGAATAGGGCAGAGTCCAAAAGATACCTTTCTGGGGATCCCAACAGATCATCCTGAAGACGGAACTGGGGTATGGAGGAGTTTCTTATGGCTAGTGCAGGAATGAGGCCTTGGGTGAGGCTCCTAGCCACCTCGTATCAGGCTTCCAGTTCTGCAGAAAATTGTGGCAATGCGCCTTCTCCATTTTAGCACCAAAGGAGGAGTCTCCTTGGAAGTCATTTTGCTTTACTGATGGTATGGAAGCTTTTGGCACTTAGCGCAGGGGTGGGCATCTTTTTTTCCCTGAGGGCCTCATGCAGTAATGGAGTGGAGGCCACAGGCGTGTGGTATGTGTGGGTGAAAGTGGTGGAGGGTGGGTCTTGAGCTGGCAGTGGGTGTGGCCAAGGCCTGTGTTCTGTCTCTGCCTCTCTGTCTCTCTCATGCATGCACACACATTTGATTCTTTTGATTTTCACGTGCACACATATCGTTGTGGAGAAACAAACAGGCACTGAGTAATTTTTCGTTTCTTAAGCATTATGTTCCTAATTTTTCCTTTGATTTCCCCCACATGAGAGGGAACAGACAGCAAAGAATAACTGTTCCTGCAACCCCCTCCTCCTCTGTAGATGACTTACTTACATTGATTCCAAAGAAATGTGTCCCTCAGAATTGGCAGAGCTTTCCAACTTAAACCAGCAGCTGTGATGTCCAGTCATATAGGGCACCTAGTGGAGCAAGAAGAAGACACCGTATCTGGCCCACTCTGTGGTTGGCCCACTGAACGTGGAGACAGAAAGCAGGAAGCAGAGCAGCCTCTGAGTCTGGCTGAGTCTGGTGGGTTTTCTGTGGTGAGAAACAGTTGGAAGAGTAGTAGGGGGTGAGTGTCACTCTGTGTTTGGCCTTTTAATGTGGAAGAAGGGCAGCCTCTGAGTCCAGCTGCATCTGAAGGGTTTTCTGTGGTGCCAAAAAAATCAGCACCAGTGGCATAGGAGAAAATTCAGAGGGTGGCTACTGGCTAGGGCACTGATGGGCCCACAAAGAAGAGCCCCAAGGTCTCCTGCAGGCCACGTTTGACTTATTGGAACATTGCTGCATGGAAGCATAGCCAGCTCCATGGATTTGTGAGAGATTTTCACTGAAGGCATAAGGTAAAAAACCTTTTCTAAATTAATGATACATTCTGAAATGTATCCAAGAAAGATTGAAGGACTTCTCATGGATCTTTTTAAAGATGTCATAAACAAGCCCATTCATTCTGAAATAAAGCTGATTTTAAAATGTATCGTTAGGGCATTACATAGTTGCATATATTGAAATATTTTAATAGTGTGTGGGGGGGTCTCAAAATCATTTATGCTTCCCGGGTAATTAAAATGCACAAAAATGTCCTGCCTTGACAGCATTCATTTTCTTCATTTTTATAATTGATGTGTTTATGTGCTATTTTTCTTGGAGTTGTTTTTTTGTTTTCTATGTGTTTTCTTTTTTGTGTTATTTTTCTTGGCAGCAGAATAGTCATCCTGGGTCCTAAGAATATAAGAATTCTCTGACTGTATCAGGCCAAGATTCATCTAGTCCAGCATTTTATTGCCAACAGTCATGAGCCAGATGCCTCTGAGCACTCACTGGCAGGGCACTGGCCATCAGCCTTTATTGGTCCCCAGCATCTGATATCCAAAGGTATGCAAGGAGGAGTTGTTTATTTACTTATTTATTTGCTATTTTGAAACTGTCCAATAGCCCTAGTTCTCTGGGCAGCATTCAGTTTCCATAGCTAAAGCCATGGACTGACCTATCCTCCCTCCATAAATGTAGCTAATACATCTTTTTAAGTCAACTAAGCTAGTGGCCACATGAGTTAATTGCACATTGTGTAATTCTGCTACTAGCAGACCATAGGCAACCACAAGGAACCAAGAGTCACAAAGAAGAAGATACTGAATATCACTGATGCCCAGGCAAAGTCCTAGCTTGACTCAGACCCTATAATAGTTGTTCTGTGTCAGGGGAAGCCAATGACCAGCCTGGGTGTGTGGAGTCACTGTAGAGCCTAGGAATACTTCCCCACCCAGGGAAGGCTCCAAACTATAGCCCTGGTGACACACCAAATGGGGCAGCAGTAGGCAGATCTGTCTGCTCCTGGCTGTAGTCCTAGCATATGCTGACATGTTGTTTAGTGGTGCATTATCTTCTGCCATGTTGTCCTCAGCCTTCCTTTTAGACATGACTATGTATCAGCATCACGCATTTTTCAAAGGTTGCACTGTGTGTAGCAAGTATACATCTGAAGCTGCCCATGGTGACTTGCCCATGGCAATACATTGACTGGGTTCGGATGTGATGCCACACCATAGCACAGTTTCCTTTATGTGCCTTCACCTGCTCCCCAATCTCCTCTCCTCCACTGTTGCTGTGGGGAGATCAGGGATTGGATCCAACTTCCTCATTCCACCTGTGAAACAGATACTGCTGGTGGAAGAGGACTTCCGCATCTTCTCTTCCCCCTTGCACCCCCCTATCCACCCTCCAAATGTGCTCTGGAAGGTAGTGTAACCCTCCTGGGGATGTTGGGAAAGCACGAGAGATCCCATTCCACCCGCAGTATCCAAACTGTGGTTAGTTGCAAACATGTGAGTGTTTCTGATCTTGCAGCCATGCCAGAGGAAGAGAGGGGAATGGGGAGTGGGGAGCTCATGAGCCCTAGCTCATTCACATGATGCTAATCTATGGTTTAATGTCATGTCTGAATGCAGCCTTTGAGTTTCATGGCTGGCCAGGAACTGAACCTGATCTTTCCACTTCCAGACCATATTTTCTTCCAACAGTGGGGAAAAAAGCATACAGACTGAATTCACAAAATGCATATTCACAATATAATAATCCCACAAAATATTAAGAGCTAATGTAGAACTAGAAAGAAAGAGTTTATCAACCATAAGACGTTTAGTAGAAATAATTTATCTAGCTAAATTAAAACGTATTTAAATGCTTCAAGTGAGTCTTTCTTTTTATGTATCACTGCACTAGCCTCTATCAGACAAAACAAGCAAATGTAGGATATTGGCAGCTTTCATACTTAAGAGTTTTTATAGAACCAGTAAGTAAGCAGCAATGAAATTCCTTGTTTGTTAGTTTTTTCCCCAGAAATCTGCAGCGAAATCTGCACTTCATGAACAGTGAAATATCCTGGCAAGTAGGAACAGCCAAGACTTGATCACAGTTTGCAAGTACATTGGGAGCATCAATACAAAGGGACATTTTAAAGTCTGGATAAAAAAGGACTTCTATAAAATATGGTCATATTTTTTCCCACTGTAGCAGATATAGGGAATGCTTGTTTGAAATGGGGAACTTTCACCTGCTTAAGGGATAGTTTTTTTAAAAAGTGCCTGACCTCTCTTTGATGAATTGTTGTTCTTGAGTCGTTAAGTCGTGTCCGACTCTTCGTGACCCCATGGACCATAGCACGCCAAGCCTTCCTGTCCTGCGCTCTCTCCCGGAGCGTGCTCAAGTTCATATTCATTGCATCGGTGATGCTATCTAGCCATCTCATCCTCTGCCGTCCCCTTCTCCTTTTGCCTTCAATCTTTCCCAGCATCAGGGTCTTTTCCAGGGAGTTTTCTCTTCGCATTAGGTGGCCAAAATATTTGAGCTTCAGCTTCAGTATCTGTCCTTCCAATGAGCAGTCAGGGTTGATTTCCTTTAGGATGGACTGATCTGACCTCCTTGCAGTCCAGGGGACTCGTAAGAGTCATCTCCAGCACCACAGTTTGAAGGCATCAATTCTTTGGCGTTCAGCCTTCCTTATAGTCCAGCTCTCACAGCCATACGTTGCTACTGGGAAAACCATAACTTTCATTATACGAATCTTTGTCGGCAAGGTGATGTCTCTGCTTCTTACTATGCTGTCTAGGTTTGCCATAGCTTTTCTCCCAAGGAGCAAGCGTCTTTTAATTTCATGGCTACAGTCACCGTCTGCGGTGGTCTTGGAGCCCAAGAAAATAAAATCTGTTACTACTGCTTCCATTTCTTCCCCTTCTATATGCCAGGAAGTGATGGGGCCAGATGCCATGATCTTAGTTTTTTTAATGTTGAGTTTCAAACCAGCTTTTGCACTCTCCACTTTCACCCTCAACAAGAGGCACTTTAGATCCTCTTCGCTTTCTGCCATTAGGGTGGTATCGTCTGCGTATCTGAGGCTGTTGATAATTCTCCCAGCAATCTTAATTCCGACCTGTGATTCATCCAACCAGGCGTTTCTCATGATGTACTTTGATGAATAGCTTGGTGTTATGATAGGTGTGAGTGCTCTTTTGTGTCAATGCATAGCTGGCTTCTAAGTCAAGATGGTGAACAGAAATGTGTAACAGCTCTCAGAAGGACTGGGTGCGAAGAATCAGCAGAAGGCCTGTCTGTACAAAATGGATCTGGCAATGTCAGGTAAAAATAGGGGGGAAATGGAGATTAACCAGAAGTAAATATACTATGAAACTGTACTGTTAAAAAATAGTTATGATTCTACAGACAGTGGGAATACTCCAGAGCAAGTTAATATTGATGCATATTAGATATTATCTTGATGCATATTAGACATTTTGCTTCTTGGTTAATGATTTATAGAAGCAAGAGATTGCAAAGGATAAACTCCACAAAGCCAAGTATTTAAGAATTTAAAAATGGCTACAAACAAAGAACAAATGCTTCTGTCATGTACCACATTGATTTCATATGGTTGATAACCATGTTCATACAAGAAGAGGTTGGCTTATGTGGAAGTGAAGTAGATGTCATAATAAACTAAGAACTGTGGTTGCCATATCTCCTTCTTTTTTCTCAAAACATGCATGCAAACCTGGAGACAGCTGTTGTTTTGGAGAGCCTTGGAAAGTAAAGTCATAACATAAACCTCCTCACCCCAAGTGCAAAGATATGGCTGGTTCCTTAGAGACCGAAGGACAAGCTGACCTCTGGGACAGAAGCAGAATAAAGTTAAAAGGAGACTCAGAGACGGGGGAAAGAGTCCACTTGTCCCAAACCTGCTTGCTGTTTGGGATGAACTGTTAGTCCCTAAGGTTTGAAGCAGTGGGACTTCCAGTTGGAACCAATGTTGCCCTGGCAGCATCCCACGGGCAATCTGTGGGAGCTTTCTCGAACAGCTTTTTAAAAAGTTGAAAAACCTTTTCATCTCCCCCCTGGAATTAAAAGGAGGGGCAAGGCAGCATCTGGATAATATCTTGGAGAAAAGTACTTCCCATGAGATGGGGGGGCTGGATTCCAGGATTATCTCCCCAGAGCTTTTCCAATGAAAAAGCTGTTCTGAAACTCCTATTTATTAGGAGAAAACAGGGCTGACGTGTTCCATTGTAATATATGCTTTAAGAAATATCAACAACTCCTGAGGGATGATTTAAGAAATATTAACAATATTTGAGAACATCTGAGACCTACAAGATCCTTGCAGGAAACATTGAAGGAAACATGGCTACACCGAGGAGAAGAAAGGGGCTGGCATCACCACCAACTCCCCCCGTACCTCCTGTGTCAAAAGTTTTGAAAACAGAAGATATAGGGGAATTATTTACTCTGACAAAGACTTTATCTTCGCAGTTTACGGAGAAAGCCAAAAGGTTGGATTTAATCCAAAATTCCATCACTGCCTTGCAAGGAGCTGTGGCTCTAATTAATGCGTCTTGGCAAAAAATGGAGATGAAAATTAAAGAGCTAGAAGACCGAGTGGTAGGGAATGAAACTATGACACAAGTTTGTTTTAAAAATGTCTCTGTCAGAATTTCCCAACTGGAGGCCTTCACGTGCGGATCCAGTGTATGTATTATTGGGATTAAAAATCTGTCTAATGATGTAAAATTGCCTATTTTTGTGGATAAACTTTTGCATGAGATACTCCCTGTCCCATCTGATTATTTACTTGATATTGAGCAGGCATTTCGTGTGCCAAATGCTAAAGGGACTGACTATATGATCATAGTCCAATTTGCAAAAGTCTCCATAAAGAATTATATCCTGCGTTTGGCAAGAGAGGGTGGAAAGCCTTTCCTGGGAACAAGATAAAGTTATGTTATTTCCAAATTACATCAAACAGGTGGCGAATAAAAGAAGGCAATTTATCAAAGCGAAAAATATGACAAAACAAATGAACTTACAATATTAATTAAAATATCCTGCTACACTTTGCATTGTGTCTGAAGGTCAGATGAAGAAGTTTCTAAATCATGAAATGGTGGAGGCATGGCTGAATGTAAAAATGTGTGAGATTTCTGTTACAACCCCATGAACTGGAATCTTTAAACAAGTTCTGTTAACTGTTTATGTTTAGTCTACATGATCCAGGCTAGGTCAGAAGATAAATGATTATACATATATTCGTTTATTCTCTTTCATCTTTCATCTTTCTTCTTTTCTTGCTTTTCTTTTTTATTTCTTTATCCAAAATAGATATGATATGCTGCATTTAAATATATTGTTTGAGGGTGTATTGTGCACATGCATTTATATATCTAGTATAAAATATATTGCTGATTGTTGAAGGTTTATTTTAAGTTTTATTATTATATAACACTATATTTCTTTTTAATCATCATTATTATTATTATTATTATAGGCTACTATAATAATAATAAACTCTAGGCCTGTTTCTTTGGTATAAGATTGATGATATGATATTGAAATGTAAGGTTGTTTATTAAACTGTAAGATTGTAAATGTTATATGGTTTTTAAAATAGAATGGCATCAGAGGCTGGGCGGTATTGGAGTTTAAACTTAATCCTTTAAAGGGGAGGAGGAGGGGAAGGGAAAGGGAAATAAATTTCTTTTCTTTTTCTTTGCTTCTTTTCCTCTTTTCTTTTCCTTTTTTTTCTTTTTCTTTTTGTTATTGTTGTGTCCTCATAAGAATATTGTATTGCTGGGAAACTGTAGTATAGATCAGGTTGTTGGTATTCTTGGCATTGCTTATTTCATTTATAAAGATAAAACAAAAATATATTAAAAAAAGAAGAAGCGGTGGGACTTAAAACAGAGAATGGGGGACATGGGGTTTACTGCATGATTCATGTTTTATTCTCTTAGTATTAATATTACTTGTTATACAGATATTATTCTATTTTTGTAAATCATAACTTAAATCATGGGTCAGCAACCTCTAGCCCATGGGCCTAATCTGTCCTGCAGATGTTGCCCATCCAGCCTGTGGAGGATTAGGGAGCCGCCATGGGCCCCTCCCCCTCCCAAAGCCGGCTGCTAGGGGCCTTGGGAGGAGGCAGGGAGAAGACTCCTTAGCACTGATCTGTGATCACAGAGAACAAGGGGAGTCCCCTGCATGCTGCCCCCTCCTAATGGAGAGTGGCACACAGGGGAATCCCCTTATCTCCAATCACAGATCAGAGATAACAAAGGGATTGGGAGAGTGGCGGCTGTGCACTAGTCCAGCACTCGCAGGAGCTTCTGCAAGTACAGGATGAGTAGGCTTCAATCGACCTACAACTGTGCAGGGAAGCTTCCCAACAGAAGGAGGCATGGGGCAAGTGAAGTAGCTTTACTGTGCATGGGCCTTCTCCCATGGGAGAAGCCCTGCACACAGTGAAGCTGGTTCCCAATAACCACATCAGGCAGATCATCCTCCCAAAGTGCCCACCGGGGACCAAATGATATTAGGGGGTGTGGCCCTATGCCCAAATGATGTCATCCACCCCCACCACCCAGATTCTAGTTGCCCACCTAAGTGAAGGAATAGGATTCATACCTCTTTTGAACAAATACCTTTGTAAAAAGGTGGTTCACTCTGGAAGAGGGCAACAATCTCTCTAAACCATGGAGGGATTGTTGATCAATCAGCTTGATGATAAATCTCTGTTCAGAATTTGTCTTAATTTACTATGTTAATTTAACTTACTCATGATAGAAAATAAAAGTTAAAATTTGGGATGCTTCTGAATTTCTCTACACTCTAGCCCTCCGTTGTGAGTCTTAAAATGCAACTGTTTTCTAGTATTCCATTACCTTCTTTAAAAATCTAAGAAGCCCATATAAGTTTTTCAGACATTTTTTAGGACTTATCTCACTCCTGTGACAAAGGTCTGGGGCTGATAACAATTAGAATAAAAGTGATATAGAAAATAAATATATAAAGCATCATGAAATGAATAGAATGGATCAGGATAAGCACATTTCTCCGCAAAATTTAATTCTGGTCACAAAAGGCTAAATGAGCAATCTTTCAAAGGTGGTTGGGCTTGGCTGAGGGTTATATCCAATGTTATGTTAGCGGAAAAATTAGAAGAGTTGATGTTGTTCCACTAGTGGCTGCACAACTGTTAGCAGAACAAGTAGTACAACTAGCGCAACCAGCACCTAGTCTAATAAAATTGGAATGAGTTGTGAAACACCTTGTGCAATACCCCATGTGACACTTTGTGCAATGATTTACTGAAGAGCTCTTGCAATGGCGTGTGCAACAGCTTGTGCAAGTGGAATCACGATACTGGATTTGACATCTACAAAGAATCATAGAATCATAGAATAGTAAGGTTGGAAGGGGCCTACAAGGCCATCGAGTCCAACCCCCTGCTCAATGCAGGAATCCAAGTCAGAGTATCCCTGACAAATGGCTGTCCAGCATCGTCTTGAAGGCCTCCAGTGTGGGAGAGCCCACCATCTCCCCAGGTAATTGGTTCCATTGTCATATTGCTCTTACAGTCAGGACGTTTTTCCTGATGTTCAGCCAGAATCTGGCTTCCTGTAACTTGAGCCCATTATTCTGTGTCCTGCACTCTGGGATGATAGAGAAGACATCCTGGCCTTCTTCTCTGTGACAACCTTTCAAGTACTTGAAGAGTGCTATCATATCTCCCCTCAGTCTTCTCTTCTCAAGGCTAAACATGCCCAGTTCTTTCAGTTTCTCTTCATAGGACTTTTTTTCCAGTCCCCTGATCATCTTTCTTGTCCTCCTCTGAACCCTCTCCAGTTTGTCTGCATCCTTCTTCAAGTGTGGTGCCCAGAACTGGACACAGTACTCCAGATGAGGCCTAACCAGTGCTAAGTAGAGGGGAACTAGTACTTCCCGGGATTTGGAAGCTATGCTTCTATTAATGCAGCCCAAAAGAGCATTTGCCTTTTTTGCAGCCACATCACATTGTTGGCTCATATTCAGCTTGTGATAGACAACAATTCCAAGATCCTTCTCGCTTGTAGTGTGATTGAGCCACGTATCCCCCATCTTGTAACTGTGCATTTGGTTTCTTTTTCCTAGGTGCAGAACTTGGCATTTAGCCCTATTCAATGTCATTCTGTTGTTTTCTGCCCAGCGCTCCAGTCTATCAAGGTCACTTTGAATTTTGTTTCTGTCTTCCAGGGTATTAGCTATCCCTCCCAATTTTGTGTCATCTGCAAATTTGATCAGCATTCCCTGCACCTCCTCCTCCAAGTCATTAATAAAAATGTTGAAGAGCACTGGGCCCAGGACTGAGCCCTGCGGTACCCACTCATTACCTCTCCCCAGTTTGAGAAGGTCCCATTGATAAGCAGTCTTTGAGTCCGATTCTGTAGCCAACTGTGGATCCACCGGATCGTTGTTTCATCTAGCCCACTTTGAGCTAGTTTGCTCATCAGGATATCATGGGGCAATTTGTTGAAAGCTTTGCTGAAGTTGAGGTATATGATGTCTACAGCATTCCCACGGTCTACAAGGGAGGTGACTTGATCAAAAAATGAGATCAGATTTGTCTGGCAGGACTTGTTTTTGACAAATCCATGGTGGCTTTGAGTAATCAAGGCATTGTTGTCAAGATGCTTCCAGATGGATTGCTTTATCATCTGCTCCAGAATTTTCCCAGGGATTGATGTCAGACTGACTGGTCTGTAGTTCCCAGGTTCCTCCTTTTTACCCTTTTTGAAGATAGGGACAACGTTAGCCCTCCTCCAGTCATCTGGCACTTCCCCCGTCCTCCATGATTTCTCAAAGAGAATAGACAGCGGTTCTGAGAGTTCTTCTGCCAGTTCCTTTATTACTCTAGGATGCAGTTCATCTGGCCCTGGAGATTTGAACTCATTCAAAGTCATTAGGTGTTCCTTGACCATATGCCTATCGATCTCAAGCTGCAATCCTGCCCCTTCAGCCTGTACTTCGCCTTTGCCAGGGGGGTCATAGACCCTCTTTTGGGAGAAGACTGAGCCAAAGTAGGAATTGAGCACCTCTGCCTTTTCTTTGTCGTCTGTTATCGTTTTGCCATCCTTATTTAATAGCTGAACCACCATTTCTTTCCTCTGCCTTTTACTATGCACATAGCTGAAGAAAGCCTTTTTGTTGTTTTTAGCATCCCTTGCTAACCTCAGCTCATTCTCAGCTTTAGCCTTCCTGACGCCATCCCTGCAATTCTGTGCTATCTGCCTGTACTCTTCCTTTGTTACTTGGCCTTCTTTCCACTTCCTATATGTGTCCTTTTTTGTTTTCAGGTCATCCCTAAGCTTTTTGTGAAGCCACATTGGCTTCTTCTGTTGTCTTCCACCTTTTCTTCTTGTTGGAATTGTTTGTGATTGTGCCCTGAGAATTTCCTTTTTTAAAAGCTCCCACCCATCTTGGATTCCTTTTCTCATTAGCGTCGCTTGCCATGGGACCTTACTGATCATTGTTCTATTAAAATCAGCTTTCCTAAAATCCAGGGTATGCGTTTGACTACACTCAGCTTTTGCTTCCCTTAGAACCAAGAACTCAAGTACAACATGGTCGCTTTCCCCCAGAGTTCCTGTAACTGCTACTTTATCCACTAAGTCATCTCTGTTGGTTAGGATCAAGTCAAGGATAGCCGATCCTCTAGTTCCTTCCTCTACTTTCGGTAGGAGGAAGTTATCCGCCACACAAGTCAGGAATTTCCTGGAGGGGCCATGTTTTGCAGAATTTGTCTCCCAACAAATATCGGGGAAATTGAAGTCCCCCATTACTACTACATCATGCTACATAAGAAATAAAGCAGGGTATCCACAAATAGTAAAAGCTTTGCACTACTGAAATGACACCATTCAGTACAACCCTGAGTCTTCCGGTATAAAAAGCTCCATGATTATGGAATAGTCACTGCAACCACCTCATTATATATCCAACCTGTTCTCTATCACTGGAGACTGTAGGACACTAAATAACAGGCTTAAGTTACAGGAAAGCAGATTTCGTCTGAACATCAGGAAAAACTTCCTAACAGTCAGCCAGTGGAACCAACTGCCTAAGGAAGTGGTGGGCTCTCTGTTGCTGGAGATATTCAAGCAGAGGCTGGAACAGCCATCTGTCAGGGATGCTTTAAACTGGATTCCTGCACTGATCCAGGGGATGGACCCGATGGCCTAAATGGCTCCTTCCAGCTCTATGATTCTATGTTCAATTAACTCCATGCATGAATAGTATGACCAGGAAAGAGTATTCTTGATTGATAGTAGAAATTATGACAGAATAAAAAAGAGAAGTATGTGATCAACAGGACTCAGATGTCATCAGTGATCACAGCTGCATGCTGAATCTGAAGAGAAATAATGCCTCGAGACCAGCAGCCTATCTTGTGACACTCCAAGATTCCTAGAAAAGTGAAGGCTGAACCTGGAGCATGGTTTTAGTATGATCTCAGCAACTTCTTGTCATCAGGAACTGGGTCACTGACCAGTTTCACAGTGCCATCCTATACATGTCTACTCAGAAGTAAACTTCAGCAAGTTCATTGATAGGTAAGTGTTATAGGATTGCAATTATCCTTAAGGTTATCTCCATGGAGAGAGCATTAAATTCAGCCCTGTAGCATGAGTGGTGGCTGCCAGATCCAAATCTGAATGGGTTATATCTTGCTCTCCAGAATGAATCTGTGAAATCTCTACCTAGCTATTTCAGGTCATCTTCAGAGGCCCTCCTCTGAGTGCCTCAGACAAAGGAAGCTTTGCAGGTGGCTACAGGAGAGAGGGCCTTCTCAGTGGTGGCACTCCACTTATGGAATAAATTCCCCAAATAGGTTTGCCTGGCACCTATGTTGTTATCTTTTTGGTGACAGGCAAAGACCTCTCTTTTCTCCCAGGCATTTTAGAGACCTAGTTTAAGTTATTATGGCTGTTTTATCGATTCCTGTGTTGTTTATTGTTTTGGATTACATTGTATTTCATTCTTTTAAATATTTGTATTGTATTTTATATTTTTAACTGTGGTTTAAAGGGGCCCTGAAGTGTTTTAACTGGTTGTAATCTGCCCAGAGAACATTAGTTACTGGGCAGATTAGAAATATACTAAATAAATAAATAATATTTTATTTAGATACCACAAAATAGTCAGTAGATTCAAGTGCACTCAAAGTTACAAATCTGTTTTATCAAGGGAGGCTAAAACTCCATCAATGCCGGCAGTACGTTTTCCTCATAAGGCTCATAAGGGCTGGCAAATGACTTTTTTTAATCTATCCCCAACCATTGCCAGGTACTGACCATGCCCAATTTACACTGTATATAAATATTTCATAACACCTGCTATTATTACTATGAAACTCTGTATTTCTATAAAGCTCATGTATGCATGTTATATATACCAAAGATTATTTGTACCTTAGAAGGGAAAACAGTTACATATTTAGAAAGGCAACACTGCCAACACAAGGTACATAGTCCATTTTATCTGAAGTGAACCCCATTCATGTTGAATATCTGAGGGTGTCAGCATGCACAGAGACCTTTCACCTTAGCAGGATTTGTCTAGAAGGAATGTGGAACTTTTCTATGTATATTGTAAAGCCTTATAAAAGGATTTGTAAATGTATGGATTTGTTCAGTTTTAGGCGCTGGTAGATTTATATGCTTGCAAGCATTCACTGTATTGCTCAGAAAAGAAGTTAAAAGTGGAAGTGAGGTAAAATTATATGCTATTTAATGTCATGGCTGTTGTTTCTTGTATAATAATGACCGCTATCTTACTATGTTTAGAAGGGTTTGATGTAAGAAGGATTTGAACACTGCAAGATATAATGCTGTGCTTTGGCCTAATTGGATCACAAACTAATAATAGAAGAAACACTGATAGTGTAAATGATATGCAGATGAAATAGGTAAAACAAATATTTTTCTCTGATGTGTCTCTTACTGTGGAAACAGTTTTCCACTAATATTTGTTTCCTTCATGTCCTCCATGTTACCATGTAAAGCAGGGATTAGGCTCTTATTTAATAGTAAAAGGAGTGCCCAGGAGAGGAGTACTGAACCCTCCCCCTTCCCATGTCTTACCTCACCTCAGACCATCGTTAAAGGCAGTTTTCTCTGTTCTCAGCTCACTTTCAGATCAAGGAAGGGAGAAATAGGCTGGATCAAGCAGCTACAGAATGGCATAGTGAAAGAGAGGGAGCATACCTTTTAATGTTAAGAGTAAGACCTTCCATGCTTACCCTTTGTATGTGAACCCTACACTGCATTGCTGGATCAGGGGTGCACAATTTTTTTGGCCACATCAAGAGGAGCTAAGGGATCGCACATGGCCATGTGTGTTCTCTCTCTCGCACGCACGCACGCTCTCTTACACACACACACACACACACATCTATCTATCTATCTATCTATCATCTGTCTATTTCACTAGAAATAGCTTGGCGAGTCACACACAGCCCATGAGGCTCACTTTTTTCACCTGTCTTTTCTCTTTAACTACCTTTGCTTATTAAGATCTTAAATCACAAATAGGCTATATCTGGATAACTGATCAGGTGTAAGCTTTCAGACTGAAAGGTCCGGCAGGTCTGAAATGCGATGTAGCATTTTTAGGAATGTTCAGGTACATCCAGGCACACTGTCACAGCACCAGCTATGCCCTGATGTGCATGTGGAAGGGGGACCAGGCCAAATAGACTGTCCCACTCTTGTTTGCACTTCCCTTCCTGGTACTTTTCCACTGTCACCAGGTGGGTTTTTTCTTTCGTTTCCCTAGCTGCCTCCACCAAACAACCTGAACACCCTCTTGTAAATACCTTTACGTAGTGTAAAAGCCATGTTTTGGCTTTTAGACATGGGGTGGGTAATCCAACAAGAAAAGAGACTACAAGGTTTAAACAAAATTTTAAACATTTACTGAAGAAGGGTGGTTACCAACTTACCATTAGGGAAAAGGCCATAACATCTGAATCATTACAACACGCACATACACACCCAAAAACCATAAGAGCAAAAGGATAAGAAAATAACCAGGGTAAACACATCCAGCTTATTCCTAACCACAGTGGATCCCTATTTTCTCTAACTTGTTCTAGCAATATCATACTAGTATCAGCATTCTCATCTTTTCCAAGTTTCCAGAATCCAGCTTCTCTCAAACAGCTCTCTGATTTTCTTTCTCTTTTTAATTCTTCTTTCCTTTCAAACTTCCTTTCTATTTTGGCCATCCTCTACATTGTAAAAAAACCTTTTTGGCTTTAACATTTTATAAGTTAAAACTAGCTGGTGCTGTTGTAACTCCTGACCAATCAGGAAGGTTCACCCTTGCCCCAAATTCCTTCTGCTGAGCTTTTTGCAAACATTTCAGCAGAAAACAAAACTGCTTCTTACAACCTACAGACTTCTTGGCAGTTGGCACCATAATATAAACAAACCCTCTTTTGCAGGGTCCTTTTTTATGTGATCTGTTAATGAACCTGTTCTCTTGCTTGCATAGTGGCACCTGTTGTTTCTTTGGCTACCTGAACCTTTTGGTTTTAGCAAATAATGAAATTTAACCCCATAATATCCAAACCAAACTATATACTAATGGATCCAGATGATTTCCAGAGGGGTCTGAGGAGGTTTCTGGCTGCTCTTCTGTCAAAACCCTGGTTGAGCTGTGGAATGCAGAAATGGCCCAGAGGCTCACACAATGGCTTTTTTGAGCACCCTCTGCAGAGCAGAGCTCATACTGCTCTGTGGGATACTCCAGTGCTGAGAGTGATGGAGCAAAATAGGAGATAGTTTGGGTGCAGATGGAGAAAAAATCCTAGTGGATGCAATTGAACAGTGGTGTGTGCCTACAGTCATGTATATTCAGGGGCAGTGAGAGCAGCAAAGAAACAACTTTTTGCTGCCTTTATTAAATCCTCTATCTGCCACCCAGAGGATCTTTTTACAGTCGACTGGGGGCTATTACATGCTGGCCCTAAGGGAGCTATAGATCTGTCTGAGGTCCACTGTAATCCATTTACTAAACCTTTCCATGATAAAATGGCTTGCATCTGTCAGGACTTAAACTCCAGTGTTACTGCAGGTGAATCAGGTGAGATATCCAGAGCACAGCCTTGTCCAGTTTTCTTGGATGAGTTTCAGTTGGTGCAGCTCTAGGACATTGACAAGGTGCTTGGCCAGGACCTGTGCAACCACTTCCATATTGGATCCTCGCCCTTCTTGGCTTATAAAAACCAGCAGGGAGGGAACTGCCAGCTGGGCCAGGGAATTAAAGCCACCTTGTGAGGGGCAGTGGTCACAGATTGCCTGAAACATACAGTGATGAGACCACTCCTGAAGAAGTCCTCCTAGCACCAGAAAATTTTAATAATTTTAGGCCATGGCAAATGTTCCATTCCTGGGCAGGTCCTTGAGCAGGTGGTTTCAAACCAGTTCCAGACACTCTTGGATGAGACCGATTATCTGGAACAATTTCAGTCAGGGTTCAGGCCAGGTTTTGGCACAGAAACAGCCTTGGTCACCCTATATGATGACCTATTGTCAGGAGAGGCACAGAGGGAGTGTGACCTTGCTGATTCTCCTTGATCTTTCAGGGGCTTTTGATAGCATTGACCATAGCATCCTTATATGTTCAGAGTGGAGGGCACTGCATTGCAGTGGTTTCACTCCTACTTGGAGGTTGGCTCCAGAAGGTGGTACTTGGGGTACATTGCTCAGCTTTGTGGATTCCCCAGTATGGGGTTCCACAGGATCATTTTTGTCCCCCATGCTATTCAACATCTACATGAAGTTGTTGAGTACAGTCACCTGGAGTTTTGGAATGTGTTATCATCAGTATGATGAGGGCACGCAGCTCCGCTTCTCCTTTTCATCTTCATCAGGTGAGGATGTGGATGTGCTAGATCAGTGTCTGGGTGCAACAGTGGACTGGATGAGGGCTAATAAACTGAAACTCAATCCAGACAAGTCTGAGATGCTGTTAGTGGGTGGTTCTTCTGACTGGATGGGGGATGCTCAACCTGTTTTGGAGGGGGTACATTCCCCCAAAGCAACAGGTTCAAAGCTTAGAGGTTCTCCTGGAGCAATCTTTGTCACTTGAGGGTCAGGTGGCCTCAGTGGCATAGAGTGCCTTCTGCCAACTTCAGAGTTAATGGCCAGCTATGCCCCTATCTGGACAAGGAATGGATAACCTGTGTTCAGTTGTTATGCTCTGGTAACCTCCAAGTTAGATTACTGCAATGCATTCTACATGGGGCTGCCTTTGAAGATGGTTTAGAAGATACAGCTTGTGAAAAATGCGACAGCCAGATTAATAACAGGGACAAGAAGGAGTAAGCATATCAGACCTATTCTGGCCCACTTGCGCTGGCTGGCTATATGTTTCCAAGCCCAATACAAGGTCGTGGTTTTAACCTATAAAGCCCTACATCACTCAGGACCGCAATACCTGATGGAGCATCTCTCCTGACTCGAACCTATGCATACACTATGCTCAGCATCTAAGGCTGTCCTCCAGCCAGGTGCCTCCTCCAAGGGAGGCTGGGAGGATGGCAACAAGGGAGAGGGCCCTCTTGGTGGTGGCCCCCTAATTGTAGAATGATCTGCCCAATGAGGCCCACCTGGTGCCAACACTGTTATCTTTTCTGCACCAGATTAAGACCATTCTCTTCTCTCAGGCATTTGGCAGCATATGATGATGTTTTAATCAGGTTCTGGACTGCTCTTATTGTTGAATGTTTAAAATATGCTGATAGATATATGTTGTCTGTGTGAGTGCTGTCTGTTTATATGTTTGTCTTAATTGGTTTTACACTTTGTATAATGTATTTTTAATGGTTTTTAATCTTTGTAAACTGCCCAGAGGACTTCGGCTATTGGATGATATAGAAATGTAATAAATGAAATGAAAAGTAAGAGACATTCATGTCCAAACCTCTAGACAACTCACTCCCTTTCCAGGAACCCGATGGAGGTCTTTTCCATGCTAAACAAATTACAGGCCTTTTTCTTTCTGACATTTGAAAATGGCTCTTTCACATATTCTCTCTTATACACCCTCCCACCTCATCCCAGTTCCTATATTTACCTGTAATATGTACCTGACACTCCATACAAATAGAAATGGCAATGCTGCATTGAAAGGCTTAAGCTGTAAAAGATAAGCTGGAGAAACAGTATCTGCATTTTAAATGTCATTCTTACAACACTTATTAAAAGTTAATATTTTAATAAGGGATCAAATTATTTATCTTGTGTTATTTTCATTTACAAGATAGGCTTATTAGCTTTTAAAAGATTTAGTTTAACTGTGAACAAATATTCAGACTAGAAGCTTGATGCCAAGCCTGCCCTCTACTAAAATGGTTTAACGTATGAACCTGTAATTTGGTAAGTACCCAGAATGAACAGCGGTCATTTTGTAACACTGACACATGTACTGAATATGTGCACAATTAAACATCTCAAACAGTTTAGGCAGCACGTCTAATACCCTACGCTTTCTAAAAGAATTTCTTTCTATTACAACTAATTGGGTAGGCTGTTAGCACAAAGTCTTATAAGACTTTTTTTATGGCATCAAAGCAATTGGAATGAAGCTACTTTCAGAGAGGTTTCATATCTCTAATTGTATGCTATTCTGAGTATTGTATAGAAAGATGGTATAATATGATGTTATTATTTTATAATATTTTATACCATAACTGCAGTTATTTCACTGATTGTGGACTACAGCAGTATTATATAAAGAAGTGTTCCCTGCACTGGGACTTGGGGAAGGCTGTTTTAGATAACTCCCAGCATTTCTGGCATTGGCCATGCTAGCTGGGGCTGATGGGACTTGAAGTACCAAACATCTGGACGATGCCCAGTTGGGGAAGGCTGATATAAAGAATAGTCTAAGCCAGGTGTGAGCAATTTCAGGTACTCTGGGGGGCAATTACCCCCTGGGCTTGCCACAGGCCACTTTCCCCCCACTGTCGCCACTACAGAATTTTTTTTATTTCAGTTTGCTACCAAAACAGGCTAAATTTGTCAGTCCTAAGCCTCTATAGCTATTAAATGAAAAAGCTAAATTTGTCCATTCTAAGCTTCTGTACGTGTTTGTAGCTGAATTTCAGCGTCAAACTGTGACTTCAAAAAATAATCTAGTAAAAATCAAATAAAATAGGCATATTGGGGGCCCACAGGCAGTGGCAGGCTCTGCACTGTGGGTGGTGGGGGCCAAATGTGGCTCACAGACTACGTGTTGCTTACCCCTGGTCTAAACTGAGCCATATGAACAGATTTCAATGAAGACCCAAGTCTTCACATTCTAAAGAGCAAATCATATATACAGTTGGAGTAATGATTCACAGCTTCCGTTTTACTGACCTTTCCAAGTAAATATTGCTATCAGGCATTGGGTCTTTCCAATTGTAAGCTCTTTACCTATGCGTAAGGTAAACCAATCTTTCCTCTCCCTTCCTGCCCTGTGCACCCCCCAAAGGCCTCTCTGAAGAGTCGGAGCCCTCCTGAACAACATGGGCTTTGTAGGGGAAAGGGGAAATCACACAAATCAGGTAGAGGACCCTCGCGTGAGGCAGAGATAATTTTTGAAAATCCTGATCCCATTCCCCAATAGGAATGGACAATTCTTTTAATTTCAATTTCTCTCAGTTTCTCATTTTTCCAATCTTAAGTTCGGTTCTTAAGTTCACGTGAAAAATCATAAGCATTTTTGTGCACATTTCTCCTAATACAGACATTTTTCTTTTCATTTTTGCCAAATATACACTTTTTTTGCAAGGTATTTTCCTAATATGATGCATTTGGATATTATTTTCCTTATATATGTGTATTTTGTACACATTTCTTGATTGGAGAACTCCTTTGCAAAATTCAGAGAAGGGCAAATTTGGAAAGATAACTGAGTTTCAGTTCACATACCGGTTCAAAAGTGTGAAACTAAGTAAATTCACATTAAAATATGAACCTAACGGATTTCTTCCCCAGCTGTATTCCCCAACTGGAGGTATTGTGACAGCAGCATAGTATTGTGATGCAAAAAGCTGCAGTGGCATGCTGCACTGTGTTCGTGAAGCACAGTTAAGGGCACAGTCCTATCAAGATAGACGGTCACCTCTGACATCCTCTGAAGTCAGAGACTACGGCCTCTCCAATGCAGGGCAGCTGAGGTGCAGAGGAGAGGATTCTCCTTCCATGCTCTGGCCGCCCTGCAGTTTTCCTTAGATGCATGACTTCTAAGCACGGCTTCAGGGAGCGGGTGGGAACGGGGCTGGATGCTGGAGACCTCAAAGGAAGCTGTCTAAAACAGCTTCTGCGGTCTCCTCCCTTCCCTGCCCCCAGGAACGCCCCCTTTTTGCCCTGTCTGTGATCCACGTTACAAGCACAGACGGGCACAGAGGGGCCGCCGCCACAGTTCTCTCCACCCCGGCTATGAGAGGGCTCATAGCCGTTTCCCAGCTACGGGCTCGTAGCACTGTCTATGAGCGTGGAGCTGGGAAACTGAACAATCCTATCTCCCCCGGTTGCTGTCTAGGGGACACAGGATTCGTCTCTAAGTGGCTCTGTCTCACTCCTTACTAACCACACAATGAGGGGAGATCTTGCCACACCTCCTGCCTGATATGTGAAACACTATGGATGAACTTCTGAAAAAATGAACAAAAGATGTAGATGTCAGATGGTTTATAGCTGGCATATTCTGAATAGCAACAATCCGGTATCCTCACTGAAATAATTTCTAATGGTTATAGTTGCCAACTGACCTGAGAAAAACTTCCCTTGTACACTCCTGAGAGTTTTAATGGTCACTTAATCTGCAGAAATCAGCAGGAGAAGCTTTTCACAGTTGATGTTGCATGCTGACATCTGCAGATCAACCTGCTGTTAAAGGCACAGATGCAGGAGCCAGTGAAATAGTTGATAACCCTACTAATGACATTATACCCACCTGGCTGCAATCTTATAGACACTCACTTGGGGCAAGAACCATTGAATGTAGTGGGGCATACTTCTAAGTAGACAGGCAAAGGATTGCAGTCTTATAAAATAACACACTATTTCAGTCAAAGTCAACCTACACAGTGGCATGAAGTCACATAGGAGGCATGGTCGATTATCAAAGTATTGTGTTCATGCATTTCCTTCCATCAACTTTAGTCCATCACACTGCAGAGCAATGTACAAAATCTCTTAGGAAAATAATAATGAATGCTGAACAAAAAAAATTGGGCCTTCCTTTTGCAGAGCCTTCATCTGCAAAGTTTCTCTTACTAGATTTCTTATTCCTTAACTTTCCTTTTAATCAATTATTGACTCCAATGGATGTAATTTTGGAAATGTTCCCACTATTAGTGTATACATGGCTAATTGTAGGATGCTTGTATTTCAATATTTTAGAACAGATATAAAATTGTATGCTGGAAAAAACGTCCATGTAGCACTATTTAACTTGCAGAGAGTGATGCCTTCTGAATAAGGAGGATAAAACACCTGTCAGAAGCACTGTGGCAAGTCTAAACTCAGGTATACTCTGAGCCTCAGGTAAAATACTAAAAAAAAATAGTTCAATTTCAAGCATTTCAGTTTAACTGCTGCAATCCTATGCATACTTACCAGGGAGTAATCCCTCTTGAACACAGGGAAACTTATTTCTGAGTAAACATGATGAGGATCCAGTTGCATACATGAGATTACAACTCAGCCAAAACCATACCAAGCTTGAGTACAATGTCAGATGTGATAACAGATTATAGGTAGATAATAGAGATGGTTCATTTTTTTTATAAGAACTCATCAACATTTGCAAATTTCTTCATAAACAGGACTTAAACAAAAATAAATGTGAGAGAACGCAAAACTGACAGATTTGTCCAACCAGCCAGGCAGCTTTGAGTGCTTAGCTCATAACAGTCTGGGTTTGGAATGGATCCCAATGCTGTCAGCCGTGTATGGGGTGATGCATTAGGGTTGCCACCTCTTTTTTTCAGAAAGGCTTCTCATTCTTATCAGCAACATGGTGGGCAAGTACAACATGCTGGGAATAGCTCTACCTATTGAATTTGGCCAGTGCAGATGGGAGAGAATTTCATTCAGTTCATTTTTAAGTTGAGTTAAAATAATTTGGACGTGATAGGAAACAGAACTGACATTTGTCCATCCCTGATAGAGATAATGGTAGATTTGTTAACGATTGTAGAAGACAAAACAGTAATTATATGATTTGTACTCTTCAGCTCCACAGAAGAACATGTAAAGCATCAGTTTACATGAGTTGGTGATCTGACCCTATTTGTTCAGTTGTCATTTTTTCATTGCCTTGCCGTTATCTAGAAGCCAGTACCCAATGAAATGACAAGGTTTTGGCATCATAATTTAAGTTTGCAACGTGTTCTCAATCATTTCCTATAACATTGTTTTTCCACTTTCTCGACATAGAAAGTGGTCTCTGTAGGCTTACACTGGCATAATTTTGCCATCGTCTTGACATAGTAATATGGTCTCTACAGACTTGAAAAGAAAATTTTGTCACTACCTTAATATCATAATGTCCTTCACAGATGGATCTTCAGATCCATCATACCCACCATATGCATCTACCATGGCCTCAGCATGAAACCATAGGAAACTTTATCTTCCAATGTAAGAGAAAGCAAAGCAGTACATTTCTGTTTGTGGGATGGAAGAGAGCCATTATGAATATGATCAGCAAATATATTCTGTGTTGCTTCTATTTTATATCTTTGTTTTGCATGAACACTGAGAATGGGAGACTGCACTTCTTAATGGAGATGCATGCAGAAGTCATAGTGCTCCTACTTTTTGCAGCATTTGAAATGTATCCATATCTTCAGAGAGGATGCTGATCTTTTCCCAGAATGCAGAACAGCTCAAAAGGTTGGCAAGATAAAAAAATAATGTTATTACATTCTCCTAAATAAGAGAAGTTGTATAAGAAACACACACACACACCCCTGATGTAAAAGAGTCAGCTAGTTAGATCAATGAATGGTGGGCCCCAAGTTGTAATTCAGTGTAAAAATCACCCATTTTTAGTTGCACTCCGCCCAGAGAAAAAATTCATTAGCTATTTCTAGTTGAGTTGAATCATGCAGAATGACCTGATTAAATCTGCTATCAGATTTAAGCAGGATCTGATTAAAGATCCTTTAAGATTGAAGCAGGATGAAAATTTGTTAGATAGATGCTTAGCTCTGGTCCAAAGAAGAACCACAGGTTTCTGGTGGAAAGGAAGAATAGGAAGCCAAGTAAATTGGTTCTCCTTTCAAATATCTTTGCATCATGCTATGCAAAT
Source organism: Heloderma suspectum (assembly GCF_057233095.1). Classification (NCBI taxonomy): domain Eukaryota; kingdom Metazoa; phylum Chordata; class Lepidosauria; order Squamata; family Helodermatidae; genus Heloderma; species Heloderma suspectum. The sequence goes on along the minus strand of NC_139458.1, from coordinate 64,692,625 downwards.
GTCAGGTTATGACAAAAGTTCAAAATGTGTAGATGTAGCCTAAGTCCGCCTTCCTGTTATTTAGTCATTTGTTTTTAATGTATCCGTCAACATTACGTACAGCCATTTTCACATCCCCTGGAGTCACTATGTAGAGTTTAGACAATTATCAAATTCAGCTCTTAAGCAGAAAACTTACAGTGCAATCATATACTGTACATGTCTAGTCAGAAGTAAGTCCCATTGAATTCAATGGGACTTACTTCTGAGTAAGTGTTTATAGGATTTCAGTCTTCATCTACCTTCACCATAGACTCATACTACACATCAATTACTCATATGGTCTGGAATTAGTTTCATCCTTTAAATGCCAGTTTCTACGTTTGATCCCAAGTCCCCTACCTGTGTTACATACATTAAACAGTAATAATGGATATCGAGGCCCCCTTTGTGCTTCGATATCCAGAGCAGGGGCCAGTGGTATGCCTCACACCAGAGGCAAAGCCAGCAAGATAAGCCAACATTGTTTGAACATTGATTCACATATATAACACATGAAATGGGCCACACTACGATGTTAAGTAAATGTAGCTGTACATGTAGTAAAGTTAACAAAGGGAGAACTTTGTGGATTTTCTAGTTAGACACATCACTAATTATTATGTGAGGATTTTTTTAGATCTTGGTGAGAACATATAAAAAGAAACCACAACATGTATTCAGGTTCAGATACTGGGCACAATCCATTGTGAAAGTTTCCTATCAAATCCATCTAAATGGGAGCTGCTGAAGATCATTCTGTGTCTTCAATGCCAAAAGTTTCACTTGGATCCAAAATCTCCTTCGGACTGCATTATGAGACTTTTTGTGTAGAAGACTTATCAGCTTACTAATTCCAACTAAAGATGTAACTTTACCAATATTACTGACGTTTTAATTAATTAATCAATCAATCAGTCAGTTATGCCATATTAAATCTTAATGAAATAGGTCCATAAAATATTCAGGGCACTCTTACATAATGAGAGCACTGGGCTTATTATCACTAGGGCAGGGACGATCATTTGTATACCACTCTCAGAGTCTTTTTGGCTAAGGAGGGAGGTATAAAGGCTGTGAATGAATGAATGAATGAATGAATGATTTTCAAATGTAGAAAATAATGAACTTGTTTAGCTCAAGGAGGAGAGAACAGAACACCACTGTAATTTCTTTTATTAGCATTGTGATTTCTAATAAAAATATATAAAAAATATTTTGTCTTGCATCAGAAAATAATAAGGGCATGATAATGCCAAAGTTAATTGATTTCAATAGGGATAAAAGCAGCTGCTTAACTTTCACCAGTAGAAATCAATAGGACTTAAATATGCTTAACTTTCACTAGATCATTCCCCATATACTTGAATTCTGCACTTTTCCATCATGTAATTGGCTGGGTTACCTTGCTGCAGAGCAAACAGTTTACTTATTCAGCTGCTTTCACACATGGAAACCTAGTTTTGCCACAAAATGTACACTCAGCTGTACACTCAGCTGCAAATTCTTGATCTCTGACAAGTGTATCTGCATGGCATACATGCTTTCAATGTTTGCCACATTCATACTTTATATTTGAAAGTGTACATATGAAAAGTCTTGGATGCACAACCTAATTTGGGAAGAGGCCCTTGGAGCCAAATCCCATGTGACACAAGAGAGCTGTGTCTGGATCTCCTGACATTTTTTTTTTTTAACGGGGCACAGGGAGCCCCACATTTTTTTCAGAGGAGAAGCACTAGGAGAGGGATGTTAACTTATTTTATGAATTTCCATTTCCCCAATCTAAATAATTTCCCCAGAGCTACTGTTAGCCCCACAGAGGTGGTGTGGAGGAATACAAATACAGCATCAAATGCGGAATCCCTTGCATGTATTTTAATGTTTTTAAAGTCAGGAGATTTGATCATGGATCTCCTGTAATATGTGTGATTTGATCCTAAAACAGTTTGTCCAGTGGGCTTGGAAGCATACATTTCTAAGTGAACATAATTAAAGGCAAAAACACTCCAGCAGAATGACATTAGGGTGTTCAGAATTCCCCTTCTATGTGATAAGTGAACATGTGATAAGTGAACAGTTGACACGATTGTGCTCAAGAGCCCCGGCAGTTCTTTGGTATCCACCTGAGCTGAGGACAATGAAACAAGAGGGAAGATGTATAGAACACAGGTGGAGGAAAACTTGTGCAGGGTCTGACTGAACACATGTTAGAGCTCATTATCAAGTCTACTCTGTAGTGGTGATCATGCCAAAAAGGGAGTTATTTTCCACCACCATTGTATCTTCTCAGTGTTGTCCAGAAGAGCTTTTTGGAATGGCACATCGCCTGCTGCAATCTGGGGCAGAGAGAGAGATGATTATTCTCTTGGACCTCTTGGTGGCATTCAACCATAGTATCTTTGGTAGCATGCTGTGACAAATTTTGAAGATAAAGTCACCCAAATCCAATACTACTTGGACACCACAGTTAATGCAGTTCTGTTAGGGTTGTCCAGAGCATCATCTAGTTCAGTTTTATTGGATATGTTTCAGTAGTTCAGTTTTATTGGATATGTTTCAGTTGAAACATTGAGGCCTGTCAATGTAGACAAGGTGCTTGGCCAAGTTCAGTCAGCCACCTCTGGGCTTGGCCCTTGCAATTCGTGGATTATTACATCTAATAGGTTGTAAATTCCCCCTTGAGAGAGGGAGTGGTGCTGGCCTCTTTAAAAGAGGCAGCAATTAAGCCATGCCTGAAAAAGCCTAACCTGGACCCGGATGATGTTAACAACTATAGGGCCGTAGCCAACATCCCCTTCCAGGACTACGGATATACGAATCCCACTTACCAGTCTGCTGCCGGGGTCCACTGGGGGGGAGGCGATCTGTCCCTCCCCCCTGGAATCCTCCCCAGCTGGCTCTGTTCTGCAGCAAAGCTGCAGAGCCGCCAGCCGGGGCCGGCTGCAGCCGGACTTTTGGCCACTGCCAGGCCGCTGCAGCCGCAAATGGCGGCCGTCGTAGTGGCTGTCATTTGCGTGCGCATTAGGCCATGATAGGCTACATAAATACTTACGTAGCCTATCATGGCAAAAGGCAGGGACGCAAATGGCAGCTGCTATGATGGCCGCCATTTGCGGCCGCAGCAGCACGGCAGTGGCCAGAAGTCCAGCTGCAGCCGGCCCTGGCCGGCAGCTCCGCGGCCTTGCTGCGAAACAGAGCCAGCTGGGGAGGATTCTGGGGGGGAGGGATGGATCGCCTCCCACCCCCCAGTGGACCCCAGCAGCGGACTGGTAAGTGGGATTCGTACATCCGTAGTCCTGGAAGGGGATGTTGGCTACGGCCCTATAATTGTTAACATCATCCAGGTCCAGGTTAGGCTTTTTCAGGCGTGGCTTAATTGCTGCCTCTTTTAAAGAGGCCAGCACCACTCCCTCTCTCAAGGGGGAATTTACAACCTATTAGATGTAATAATCCATGAAGTGCAAGGGCCAAGCCCAGAGGTGGCTGACTGGACTTGGCCAAGCACCTTGTTAAATACTTATGTAGCCTATCACGGCCTAATGCAGGCACACAAATGGCAGCCGCTATGATGGCCACCATTTGCAGCTGCAGTGGCCGGAAGACAACCTGGAGCCCCCGCTGCAGCCGCTGCTGTCAGGTAGGTCCATCCCGGGGGAGATTTCAGGGGGTGGCGGGGGGGAGTCCATTCCGCCACAGACTCCGTGGGGCGGATTCTAAAGAATCCAGCCTCACTGGAATCCGTGGCAGATTTCTCCAACATCCCTATCCAGGACAAGATGCTTGAGTGGGTGGTTGCTGTCAACTCCTGGCATTCTTAAATGAAACTGTTTATCTAGCCGGACTGGTTTTTAATGGAAACTGCCTTGGTAGCCCTGTGGGATGACCTTTGTGAAAAAAAAAAGGACAGGGGGAATGTGACCCTGTTGATTCTCTTGGATCTCTTGGTAGCTTTCAACCATGGTATCCTTCTGGATAGGTTGTCTGGCTTGGGAGTTGGAGGCACTGCATTGCAGTGGTTGCATTCCTATTTTATTGGCTGATTCCAGGAGGTAGTGCTGAGGGATTATTGTTCTTTCCCTTGGCAGTTATGCTATGGGGTCCACAGAGATCTGTTATATTCCCCATGCTGTTCAACATCTACATGAAATCACTGGGAGAGGTTGTCAAGAGGTGTGGGATTAATTGGCACCAATATACAGGTAATACCGGGTGCTATCTCTCCTTTTCATCAAATCTGGATGAGGCAGTAGCAGTTCTGAATCAGTGCCTGGGCACAGTAATGGACTCGATGAGGGTCAATAAACTGAGACTTCAGGTGTATATATGTAGGGGGCTCGAGTGAACAATCCCTTTGTGTAGAGTTTCCAAATGGTAGGAAATTGAAGCCATACAACTGTGGACTGAAGGGGGAAGGCTATGCCACTTCAGTCTGAAGGTGAGGGCTCACATGAGTGAATCCTCTACTATACGAAAAAATACAAAAATCTCTCCACATAGAAAGGTAGATATCAGGGAGAAAGCCTCGATTTCCACCCTAACAGATACTTTTCTATAGGCAGGAATGGTTTCAGTAAATCACTGGTTCCAATCCATTGGCATTTTTGCACATGTAAATCTCATTGACCTAGTGCAGTCATGACCAGAACTGGATTATTCACAGTTATCCAAATAACTGGCCATGAATATTCTACAAGCCATATACTTTTGAGAGGATGAGTATTTTTCTAATCACAGAGAAGGAGCAACAACCTTCCAGAAATCCCCTCTTCTGACATAACAATACTCATGGGAGTAGACTACATGTGTGAGTAGTTCTTTGTATGGCTATGTCTGTTGCAGTGATCTCTTCACCAGTTCTAGTTGTGCATAATGAATGTTACAAATAAAAGAACTACTATAAGATATGGCCGTATAGCTAAATATACATTCTTATAGTATTCCATTGATTAGAAATGGTTAGTATTATGACTAATTCAGTCTGTAAGGACAATTAAGACAATTCACATGAAATTATTTTTTCTGTTATTGGAGAGATAAACATTCCCTGCAAAATGCTTTATTAGCCTCTTTTTAAATGTCATAGCTGTTCTGCCATATGTACATT